>NC_090934.1:204048596-205469096 GCF_040938575.1 Ambystoma mexicanum | reverse complement strand
TCCTGTTTGTCGCGCAGACCATTTCATGACAATCACGCATGATATTGTCATACTGTGGAAGCAGTGGGGATTGCTAAACTCAGCAGAAATCTCGCTATGTAATTGTCCTTAAATAGCTGCTTTACTAGATGCCGTTCTGCAGCCTTCTGCCATCATGAGAGCCTAGTGAAAGGCACACACATCCTCTTGTTCTGATGTTGCATACAGTAACACCATAGCTGAAAATTCAGCTAGAACCACAGCCCTTACTCACTCATGGGCCTCTGCCTCCCTATCATATCCTTTTCTGTGTTACAGCGAATAAGTCTCTGATTGCCACCCTCTCTAACCTGGCTGTGACGCAGGACCTAGCTCCTGAGCCAGAGAAAGTGTACTGATCTCGCAAAAACTGTAAGCGAAATGAACATACACTGTGGCGTAGTCCAGACGCGTCTCCTTCATCTATGCCACTGCATTGCTGCAAGCAAGTTAGTGGCTACACCATATGCACTGCCTACCAGCTATGCTTAGTCCCATCAAATCAACTCTGTAAGCGCTCAGCGATGCATTCTCAGATGCTTGTTTACATTTAGGGACATTCTGTGCCCCTTTACGTGGGTCCTACATTGGGTACCCAGTTTAATTATGTATCAGGTCCTGAGAAAGATCTTTTCTACACAATCCAGGGAACTACACTAAGGATGTTTTCAAAATACTCTAACATATAAGGGTTCACACTTACCGAAATTGATGAAATTACTCCTATGTGTCACGACCCTTGAACCCAACTAAGGAATAAGGATTTATGACATATCTCCTATAATCCAGGATTTACACTATGGATGCCTTAAAAATCCCCTACTTCAGGGAAACTTAAGGCTTCATTTCAACCCCCCATGGCTATGGAGGTTGACACCTTAGGGTTTTCAGTCCCTTCAAGATCGAAGATTGAACTGACAGGAAATCATGATGATGGTCCGTAGCGGCCCTCTGGCCCTTTAAACCGCTCTCAAGGCCCTGGGCCTCAAATTATAGCCAAAACCGGGTTATGTGCTGACTGTAGAATGGCATTTGGCAAATAAACATCAGGTAGAATCTTCTGATCCATCTTTCCTATCTTCACATACCTCCCCTAAGATTCTTGTGGAGCAGGCTGCCACAACAATTCTGAAGAATTGGGCCTCATTACATGGAAGGCGGTAACGGTTAACGGTCACCGGTAATGCTACCGGTGACCGTTAACCCTTACTGCCTTATTACGAGGTCCCTTTGCGGGTTGGTACTTTAACGCCTGCTTTTAGCAGGCGTTAAAAAACGAACCCGCAAATGGGACCTTGGTGCTAATTACGGTACTGCAATTTGCGGTACCGTAATTAGCGCCTTCCCCATTCCCATTATGCCCTATGGGGGCAAAAATGGGAATGGGGAAGGGCCTTGGTGAATGGGGAATTACCAACCCCGCTCACCTTGGAGTAGGGCGGTAATTCTGCCACCCACCAAGGCGGAAACAGTAAAATACCGGCGGCAACCATGGCGCTAGTAGCGCCATGGTTACCGCCTACCGTGTAATGAGACCCATTAATGTCTTTCGCCTCAATACCCTGGGACAGGAAGACTATGAGGTTTGATATTGGGGGAATTAATGTTTTTGGCTCAGGCAGCCTAGGCCTGAAATGCCTCCTATCCCTCGGCCAAATTTTCCTTTGGCTTTTGGTCTGCTGTCCCACGGGCTGCAGAGCACCTCGCTGGAGGAAATATAAGGAGGGCTTTGAAGCCCTAGAGAAGGATGGCAAGGAGGCATCCTGACTATTGTTTCAATCAGCTCTGGATAGGGTGGATAGGGTGGACTGTGTGGACTGTGTGGGTCATACAATAACAATGGGAATGGTGTTGAGGAGTTGAGGAGGCGCTTATGGTTGAAGACCTCGGGATTTGCTTTGGATACCCAGTCTTAACTCCTGGACATGCTGTTTGAGGCTAAAGGCAACAATTCACAATTCACTCCAGAAATAGTAGTCCTTCAAGGTGACTATTAAATCGCATACTAAATCTGCGACTCTTAAACCTGTATCTGTGCAAGGACAAGTTCAAGATGGTTACCTTGGCTCAGATGCTCCAATCTCTCAACTGGCAAGTAACATTAGATCTGCATGATGCCTACTTTTATGTGCCCATCCAACAAAAGCACAGTAAGTACCCGTGATTTACAGCAGAACATTGTCATTACCAATTCAATGTCCTGCCATTAAGTCTATCTTCGGCAACCAGAGTCTTCGCCAAGCTGATGGTAGTGGTGGTGGCTCGCCTCAGAAGAGAAAGCATTCATATCTTTCCCTATGTGGATGACTGGGCCATCCAAGCTTGCTCCCCAGACCAGGCATCAGCACACCTCAAGAAGTCTCAGGTTTTTCCAAGACTACCCCACAATGCACTCCTTGGTTTAATTATTTCAGATTGAAGTGGGTGTGTAAAACTAGAAGCATAGTATTCAACGTCAAGTCGCGGGGGTGAAATACCAGTCCTGATAAATGGGTTGGTGACAATAACAAAATAAGTAAAGTTCCCAAAAGTAGGGAACTCCCGTCCCCTGCACACTTACACAGGTCAAATAATCAGCCAAGCATTCAGTATATGATTTTCACATAAATGATATCTATGTCTCTTTGATTTCTCAATCTATGTAGTTTCTAAGTTACTCTTTTAGGACAAACATTTGAAAATGAGGTTAGGGCAAGTCTCAGGTTTTGCCATCCCAGTTCCCTAATTTAATCGCGGCAGTCTTGGATACTCGCCTGGCATGGCCTTCATGCCTAAGGATCGAATGGCAAACATCTCCAAGATGGTCAATGTCCTCAAATCACAAGAGAGTGATCCAGCCTCAGCATTCCTGTGCTTGCTGGATCCTATGGCCTCCTGCATGTTTGTAGTACCAGAGGCCATATTTCACATTAGGTCCCTACAGTGGCTTCTCAGTTCCCCGTGGTCTCAGTTTCAGGGACATACTGCAGACATTCTTCAGGTCTCGGGCACATTTTCCAGGGACCTGAAAAGATGGTCCTAAGAAACAACCTTCTGAAAGGGGCATTATTTCAGCAATGGTCCCTGCTCCCAACTGAGGTTAGCCGTAGATGCATCCTTAAAAAGCTGGGCTACTCATCGGCAAAACCTGATGGTGAGGGACCCATGGTCTCCTTCAGAATACGAAGAACATATCAATTTGCTAGAATGGAGAGTGATCAGTTTGTCCCTGCTTGCCTTCCTTGCTTTGGTACTGGGCAAGACTGTTGTAAGGAAGTGACTGAAAGATTCCAATGCGGAAAAAAGGCTTCTGCAAAGAGACAAATGCACTTTTGCCAGGAAAGCAAGTTTATTACATGCTAGCAACCAGGAGGGGCTAGTCAGTTCCTTGCAGCTGATAACTAACACGATTCTCCCTGAATGACAACAAAGTTACATTTTATATACTCAATTTAGACAAATTACAAGATATTTCTTTTTTGTATTTATATTGCGCATATCCTAGGAAGGAGCCTAGTAGCGAGCTGCATTTGGGTGCAGATGACATAATAATCAGATGAAGTATAGATTACCTCTACAAGATGACCCAGAAAAAAAATGACCTGAACAGATACGTTTTTAGTTCTTTCCTAAACATTAGAGAGTCAATTTGCCAGAGCTGTAATGGAAGGGAGTTCTAGGAATGAGAACCTACTGAGGAAAAGCGTCTATCATCCCAGCTGGTAGTTCTAGAAGATGTCATTACTAAAAGGCCCTTTCCCATAGATCACAATGCGCAAGTGGGGCGGTGATTTACTATCTTTGAGGTCATATAGGCTGGGGAAAGACTGCGAATACACTTAAAAACAAGACACAAAATCTTGAACTGTATTCGCTGCTGCACTGGAAGTCAGTGAAGACCTTTTTTTGAAACTCTGAGATCAATGTCCTTCGTGGTGGGTGAGAAAATTAGTCCAACTGCAGAGTTTTGAGTAACCTGGAGACGCGTAAATTGGTATTTAGGTAGACCAGCCAGTAAGGCATTACAGTGCTACAATTTGGTGTTAGTAAGGGCCCCTACCACCATTGAATGATCTTTCTCAGAGATAAGTGGAAGCATAGGTTTTAATAGTTTCATTTGGAAGTAGCAGGCTTTGATGCTTTGGTTAACCTGTAGGTTGCAGCTCATACTGGACTGCCAAATACAGCCCAGATTGTTTACCGTTTGTGTGTAATTAGTAGCTGCTCAGAACAGGGTTTGACAGGGAACCAGTTCCAACATATTCTTCAGCTTCTTTTTTGGACCAAGGACAATAACCTCTGTTTTGGAGGGATTCAGCTGGAGTCTGTTGTCTAACATCCAAATTTGGATTCTTTCGACACATTTCAATACCCACTCCACTGCCTCCAATGGTTGAGTCAGGGAAACATATATCTGCGCATAGTCTGTATAAGAGTGGTAGCATCGATTGAATTGGGCAAATATTTTAAGCAGTGGTCGAATATATAAATTGCACAGTAAAGGTGACAGGGAGGAGCCCTGCGGAACGCCACAATTCACTTACAAAGATTCAGACAGATATGAGCCTGACTTGACCTGTTGAGAAGGATTGGTCAGAAATGACGTAAACCACTGAATGGCCTTGTCAGATATGTGAGCAAGAAATAGTAGTCTTGATTTAAGTGTATCCAAATCAACAGTTCCAGAAGGTTACCGACAAGCGGAGCATGAAAAGTATGCTATTGTCAGCATTGTGGGCAGTCTTGAGCGTATGGCCCTTTGTGTATCGTGCATGCAATGGATGGGGATGCAGAATAACTCTGACACCAAATAATTGAACCAACTCAGGATGATGGCAAAGGTGCTGTTTTATTAACAATTATCTAAAACAGGGAGTTACAACGGACATCAACGGACGTTTGCTCGAGCTCTCAGTGCATTTCTCATAAAAACATCCTTTTATGCAGAAAATACATCAGATGTAATGTCATACTATGTGGCAAATAAGAAATGCCTACTAGGGATTGTGATACGTTCAAGGGGAACATCTAAGTATACTTTCTATAAGAGTGGGATTGTGATTGTCTATCTACTATCAGTTGGACAACTTATGCCTACCTCTGAAACATGTCAACTTCAACACTATTAAGTACACAGTATATCATTGGTCTTCAAACTATAAAGCCCGCTGTTATGCGGCCCTCTATAATTGGTTGGCACACTCCTGCCATGTCTGGAACATTCGGTTCACTTATCAACACGTAAGCTCAGACCCAGGTGCCAATAGGTGGACTTGACTTTACCTCCCCACCCAATTAGCACAGCATCTCCCATCACCCATGCCTTCTGCCATGCAGATTGTCTTTGATCATGGCCTTGCAAAGTATTCTTATCTCTGGGAATATAAAGGAGTGCGAGCACTCACTACCATTGTTCTAGAACTCCAAGCTCAACTCTAATTCCATCCTTGGTTCACGTGACAGGTGAACATGATTTGGTCCATTTTGCAGCATTTAAATGTCTTAAATGAATATAACTTGGCATGCTTGGTGTTCTTTCTTTGCACATTAACAAGGGATGATTCAGTTTCACACGTTCACTGCCTTCAAGAATAGATAACTGACCTTGGCTGCTTCAGTTTTGATACCAGGGCCGACAGTCTCGCAATTCATTTCGACAAGCACAGTTTATTCTTGCTGGAACACAGTTCTCGCCTTTTCTCTCCTTGGGTCCTGGCTTACTAAATTCATGACACTGATGTCCAGCTTCTGTACAATGGTGGCTTTGCCTGCAGTCTATTCACTAAATATAGCCAGCTTCTATGATTACCTAATCTACTTGCGTTACAGCATCTATACAGTTATTGAATGGCTTGCATTTTCTACATTGCTTCACACACATGCAATCTTCTTCTTGCATATGAAAGTTTACTTGATTCTTAACTTCGTCATCAGTTTCTGTAAGACCCATGCATTCTCTTCAGCCAGTACTCTTAGGGTGTCACACTCGTCTTCCGTGACATGACCAGCTCCTCTTTTTGCTCCTTTTCATATTCCTTCAGGGAGTTCCTCCCTCAGATTATCGTCTCTTCAGGGATACATTTGATAGGGTTTTCTCAGTGGGTACCTTCTTTTGAATACTCGTCGTGGTATGGTCACAACTGCTGGTGTTAAGCATGGCACAATCTCAGGCTTCCAACAAATAGGAGGTAGGGGGGTAGGATTTCCTGCAGAGGCATGTAACTGCTCCTTTATATTCCCCCCTCTTGTGGAGTCCTCGACCACCTCCTCAATTTTCTCCACATCTTGATATTTTCTTTTGAAGAAGTGATTCTTTGGAGTCCAGATCTTCATCACCCCCCTGAGGGTGCTGACTGATTTAACATGCTCATCTACACTCCAGGTCATGTATTTGCACTAGTCATTCAGATTACAATAGACCTATTGTCCCACGTACTTCTTATGATTCTTTGGATACAGGAATTTTGTTTCTTCAGGTGCTACGATGCTGGTTTTTATGTATTTTCTGACATCTTCATCAGTCAATTCCTTGGGTCAAAACCCAGATTCGACATTGATCATGATCTTCATTCCTCCTGCTTTCTTTGCCTTGTTCTTGCATTGGGTGATCACTATCCTGATTACACAGAATCCAAACATCACCATCACCAATATTGCTCCAGAAAACTTGAAGATGTTTGCCATCATCTGCAGAATGCATTAGCATATGGAAGCAAACCAACTATCATCCGTAATGTCCTCTGTCTCATCTTCCATCTTGTTATGCTGGTTCGTTAGCAACAATATGGTCTCTGTCAAGGGCGCATTCTCGTCATCGTGAGAAGGTGTAAATGTGCAACATGATGGCCCAATTTTGCACAACCTCCTCCTTCCATCGCTGTGATCATGTCAAGGACATATCTGTTCTGCAGTATCATGAATCGTATGGCCCTCAGCTCTCCCTTTACAGCATTGAATCCCTTTATGGTGGTGTTGATTGTCTGCAGAAGCTCCCATCTCATAATCTCATAATCTGCAGCCATTTGGCATTGTCCATCGCCTGGATCCCAGGCATGAATATAGTCGTACATATTGAAGCAGTCTCGCTGAACAACCTGTGTTCATGAAGAATGGAGTCAAATGCTTCTGTTGACTTGACTGATAAGTAATTCTCTCTTCTGGTTCAATTGAGAAATTCAAGCAATCTTCTTTTTCTCAAATGGGCATCTACTTTTGGAAATTCTCCAATGTTCAGGTCACTCTGAGGAATCACTAATGCTGGAACATGGATGAGCACCAAGGAGCATGTTCCTCCCCAATCCTTGGGCAACTTCCTGTAGAACCTAGGCCTACACGCCCAATATCGATCCATCAGAACGGCTGTCCCTGCTCCCATCTTAGAAACATCAACTGTAGTTTTGCAGCCTTTTCTTTATCTCCCCTGTGCTTCTTTCTTCTCTTCGGAAGCACAATGTCGCATTCGTCAGTGGGATCACAACCATTGGACCGGATTCATCTTCTACCCATGTCAGAAGTTTGGCATGTTTAGCCCATGACTTCAAACATCCACTGGTCACTCTCTGTATGCCTTGCACATATTCTGGCTTCAGTAGATGAGCTGCACAAGACATCAGTCCTCCTTCCCATCCCTTCTTGGACTTCACTCATCCATAGACTAACACTTGAGTTTGTTCCCAACATCCAGGCGATCCAGCTATTTCTGTTATATCAGCGCAATCCATTCTCTTCATGTCTTCAGTGACTACCTCTTCCTGTCCTGCTGCAGGATACACAAGCATCTTGCTTTCCCATCCAGGTTCTTTTTCCATCTGTGTAGTCTTGATATGATCATCCTGGAATGGAAACAACCATTTCAATCTCAATTGTAAAGTGGCCCAACTTCCCTGAATTGTCCTCTGGTCATACATGTTGCAAGATGAATGAGACACCTGGCATTGTGTTTTGGGATTTCTCGAGAGATAAATGTTCGCACTGTATTCATGTCATGGGGGATGAGAGTGCAGACACAGCAACTCTCCTTAGATGTTTTTCCCCTACTTCCCTCATGTGCTGGTACCACATGTTACCCAATTGTGCTGCATTATCTTGATAGGTATTTATCCTCTCATTATCTTCCTCTGCAACTCTCCTGTGTCTTTTAGAAGCCTTGTATCATTCATGAAGTATATCAAAGGAAGTTCCCATAGTAGGAAGAACCAAAGGGACTTCTACCTCAGCGGAAGTCCTAACATGATAGAGACTGTGAAAAATGAGGAACAGAAAGACAAAGAGAGTAATCGTACAGGCATATATTATGCACAAAAACGTAGGCATCCATTTTTTCATGCCATCCTGGTAATTGTTGCACTAGTTCATTCTCTAGAACCGTGCCGGCTCTACATTTCTCATCTTTAATACAATCATCACATTTCTTTACTCTTGCAACTGTAAATTCTGCTCAAATATTGCGAAGAGAAGCCTTCTTATCACTGGGCTATTTTTAGGATTGTAAAAAAGTGTAAATATCAATGTCTCTTGTGACAAGAGTAGGATAAGCTTGAAGTATAAACACAAAAACAGCAAGCACAAGTCGATGAACATCACTGTCGGTAAGTACCATAAGGTTAGATGCTTAGAACAGGTATTAACCACGAAATTAACCTAGATACTGATCCTGTTTCCAATTTCTGATCAGAAACTGATGTTTAGGCATACCTTTGATGCTTCACATATCCCATTCCCTTGCCGGTGATAAGCAGAAGAAACTGTGTGATCTATATTCAATAGAAGCTCTATTTGTTAAAATAGCTCATTAACAAAATGTGGCCCATTGTCGGCTCTCAGCACTTCACACACACCTCATCTCAGGAAAGCTTTGCGCACTAAAAATGTTGCTAGGCAAGTGGCATCAGGGTGTGCACACGGGCCTGCCTCATTCCACCTAGAGAAGGGACAAACCACCACTAATAGATACATATATCCATTACATACTTGCAGCATATCAACATAGTCAATATGTAAATGCTAAAACAGGCCATTTGATCGAGGTATGTGTTCTCAGTATATGCCCAGCAGTAACATTTTGACACACAATGCAGTTTATCATATATAGTGCAACGTGCTCCAATGAATTTGGAATGATCCAGTCTTCCATATTTGTAGCAGCAAGACTCTCCCTAGTTACATGCACGAGGTAATGCAGCTGTTCAAGTATAACCTTTAATAATGCTACTGGCATCACTGGCTTTCCAGTGCTGTCTTGTCACCATAATGCTTCTGTGGGGAATAAAGAACACGCCCTTAATTTCCACAATTCGTGCTCTTCCTGTGGTGCACTCCCTTGAATCTCAATTAGTTGGGTTATCAACAGTTTATTAAACCATTCTTGCACTAACATAGTTGTAACTATTTTTTCTTTAATACTCTCAGTATCAAACCTAAAAAATATCTGCGGAATATGCAACCCTTTTGGCTTCTCCATCTGTCGCCTCGTTCCCGCAAGAGATACAATCTGTTTGCTTAGTATGCGCTGTGCATTTAATGACCGCTATGGCCACTGGGAGTTGTAGTTCCTTAATGAGCCTGTCCAATAAGGATGTGTGCTGCACTGGAGTGCCGTCCGCACAGAGATAGCCCCTCCTTTTCCAATGTGCTAATCCTGCTTGTACCATTGATGTCACGTAGGCGGAGTCCATGCACACATCACTCCCTGCCCATCATGTTTTTCGAGCACAACAATAAGCACTTCTATTTCTGTTGCTTGGACTGAAAAGTGAGATGGTAGCCTTGCACTTGCTACAACTTCAAATTCTCCATTTAATCTGTTTCTCACTACCACTGCACCTGGATGCCTTTCCCCACTAGTCTGATCAATTTTCGAAGAACCATCAATAAAGAGAATGTCCCCTCCCGCCAAAGAGTTCCCCTTCACTCGAGGTATATCATCATAACATTCAACATAAATAGCACAGTTATGCACATGATCGCCTTCTTCCATTGGCTCAGCTACAAATGAGGCAGGGTTTACTATTTTACGTCTTACGTTGTATTTTAATCGTTGTATTAGAAATCATTACCTCATAAGATGAAGCTCTTTGGGATGTCAATGTGCCCTTGGATTTATCTAAAATGGCAAATAGAGCATTCTCCATGAAAAGGGTAATAGAGCAGCCCATAACAATACTTGCAGATTTCTCAATCGCGAACACAGCCGCTGCCAATGACTGTTCACAAGGAAAGTGTCCTCTCATGACTGGGCCTAAAATCCCACTGTCATACGCTAAAGGCTTGTACCTCAATATAGTTCTCTGCGTAAGCACTGCTGTCATGACTGTCCCATATGTGTGTGAACACAATTAAAATTCCTCAGCATAATAGGGAATTCCTAAAACAGGGGCTGTACAAATTGTTTTTTTCAGCTCTTCAAACCCTTCCTCCATTTCTTCAGTCCATTCTATTTTTACTTTATCCACTTGTGCTTTCTTTAAAACTTGCAAAAGGGGTCTTGTGTATATACTGTAATCAAACACCCATGCTCTAACATAGTTGCATAACCCCAAAAACTGTTGCATCTGTTTCACTGTATTTGGCTTTGAGGTTTTCATAATTGCCTCAACTCTTTCAGGTATCGCCTTCTTTCCTTTATATGAAATCAGCTTGCCTTTGTCTGCTAAAATAGTCCTATGCTGAATACAATCTTGTCTGCACTCATCTTCCGTGGTGCTACAAATGAAAATGTTATTGACATATTGTATCACTGCACTCTTAAGATCAGTATTGCCTAAATCCATCTTTCGGACTCTATTAAAGATCAATGGGGACTCTTGGTACCCCTGGGGCAAATGAGTATGTTCCAGTCAAGTTTGGCAGAACGTAAATGATGTCAATTCTTGTGAATCCTTGTGCAACGGGATCGAGAAAAACGCATTCTTCAAGTCGATCACCGTGAAATATAGAGCTCCCACCGGGATACTGCATAGTATCGTTGCTGGATTAGGAACCAGAGGAGGCTCTGCATCTACAATCTGGATAATTGGTCTCACATCTTGTATAAATCTCCAGAACCCTCCTTTAGATTTTTTTATCGGATATACTGTGGTATTACACACCGATTCTAATGGCACCAGAATCCATTGTTTCATCAATGCTGAAATGGTCTGAAATATCCTCTCATCAGCCTCTCGAGACATGGGGTACTGTTTTCCTCGAGGTCAAATTGCTCCTGGCTTCAGCTTTATTTTAACTTCCCCTATTCCCTTTACTAAACCTACGTCATAAGGGCCTGTGGTCCAAAGGATGCTTGGCACCTTTTCCAAGTCCTCATGAAAAAATGCTGGACACTACTGCATTATCACCATTCACTGTGGGATTTCCCTCTTTTCTATCCTTATCCAGTATGTGATGCTCATAAAGAATCATCTGTTTGGTCTTCTCTGAAAATGTCATCATCAGTGAGGTCTGTCAATTTGTACCTTTCCTCGGGAGCTATTACTTTTCTCCATAGTCTATCCTCATCATATACTCCTTCGAGCATTGCTATTTCCCTTCGTACTATGGCTGCTTCTAATTCTATAGGGATAGTCTGTCCCCCCTCTTCATCCATAGGTATTCGTGGTCTAAACAAAAGCTCATCAGGTATCCTAACAATTTTTCCCACTAAGCCAGGTAAACATGTCAGTAGAATGCTCACTCCATACAGAAAAATCTCTGGATCTACTGGAGCACCTCGCAGAGCTACTTGCCCTGTAAATGGCAGTATACATTCACCCACGTTTAAAATAGTGTATTCCTGGAGTGGAGCACATTATTCCTTGGTCAGTAAATAGAATCGTCATGTTTAGTTTAGTTTTTGTCATGAAATCTCTTCCCAAAATGTTAACCGGTGTCTATATAATGTTATAATAAAGAAACAGACTTGTCACACTCTCCTATAGAGACTGGTAATTCATTAGTAAAAAGGAACTTGACTTGTAGTTGCAGAGTACCCTTGAGCATTCATGGCAATTTCCGACATTGGAAATTCTACCTCTCGTATACATGAACGAGATGCTCCAGAGTCTACTAGAAAAGAAAAGGATTTGCCTCCTATCGTCACATCGACCCTTGGTTCATCTTGGGGGTCTGGTGTCAGAGATAGTATTGAACACATCAAGTCATCCTGAGAACTGTCCTATTGTGGGTACAGGTTCATCCCTGTCCCTGTGAAAGGATTTTCCCCTACCACAGTGACACCTCCTATTCTGGGTGTCAGTACTTGTCCTGTATTTGCATACTACTGTGTCTGCATAGGTGCCTTGTTGTGACTGCCCTTTGGTGGATTCATTTGCACTCGCTCTTGTTGTTGTACCTGCTGTACTCTCTGTGCTTGTGTCTGATACATTGTGTGATATTGGGCAAACCCTTTTCTAGTTTGTGTACTATATGGTGGAGGATAAGCTGTTCCTCCTCTTGAAAGTTGGCCATTTTGTACATTCCCTTGGCATCCACATGCATGTGCAATATGCCCTGTCATCCCACAAGTCCAACATACTGGGTGTGCCCGTCTGACAAGTCTCCCTTGGTTACATCCTCCCTGGGTACTCTGATTCTCATTCTGTGTATTCTGAAACCCACCTTGATTATTTTGTAATCTACCTCCTCTTCCTCTATAGCCCATGCCTCTGCCTCGTGGAACAAACCCATGTCCACCTTGATCCATTGGGCACTGATTACGTGTCTGTGATGCACCCATTGCTTCCTGCGTTCCAAATCCTTCTCCACTTGTCAATACCACCCCTTCTATGGCAAATATAGACAACTTTTTCTGAACTAACTTGCTTCCTCGATTTTCCTAGTCTCATCTTTCTTCCTCTTTTTCTCTTGTACTAACCAACAATGTTGTACTATAGTCACCTGCATCTCAGCCCAAGGCTTTGCTTCCACCCCCACTTGTTTCTTCATCTGTCTCTACTGGCTCAGGCAACCCCTAAAATAAAATGTGGTAAATTAATGCCACTGTCTTTTCCCACGGCTTGCGAGTTTCAAGTTGCCATTTCCCCTGAATATCCTGAATGTAAGCAATAGGGTCTTCATCTTCCTTCATCTTATGTGTCATAATTGCTCCCATATCTGATGTATCGGGTACTGTACCCTGAGAACCCTCCACACATCTGCTCTACAATTATTAAACAGCGCCTTGTCATGCTCTGTGTTTTGTACTTTCACACTTGAATATCCTGCTCTCCTCCATATGTCATCAGCCATTTCCCCAAGAATATCTGCCAGGAGACCTTTTATGTTCCCTATGGACAGCGTGTTTCCTCCTGTCATTTTCTCTAATTCATATATCCATTTCCCAGCGCCCGAAGTAAATCTGGGGAGCTTACACCTTAAATTATCCTTGTCCATCTGCGGCCATGGGATATACTGTGGTCTTGGTCTCCCTTGTTCCAATAATGGAAACTGCACAAATTCTGTCCCACAGTCGATTCCTACTATTAGTCTATCCATTACAGGGACGATCGTCTCTGTCTGTCTCCTTGTTGGTAATGACTTAAACCTGCTCACATATGGCGGCGATTCTCCCTTCTCACTATGCGATCGTCCTCGGGGATGCTCTGGATATGCTATGGGATCTGGCGTCCTATCCTTAGGTTGTTCCAGATCCGACCATGTCACTTCTTTATCCATTTGCAGGCTTCCTTCAGGGGTGCACGCGCTCCCTCCTCCTACCTCAAGGGTAAACTATCTTTCCTCATCTGATATGTCTTGTACCCAACTAGTTTGACTATTATACCCTTCACCCTTATCCAGATTTAATCTAGTTAAAGACAATGCTTGACATTCATCACTGAACAGGCTTCCTTCCTCTCTTCGTGATCGAGGCATTAGGGATCCATCATCGTTCCCTCGAGTTTCATACTCACTATTTCGCCTCAACTGTTAATAGACCTTATTGATCCTTTCTCTGACGCTTTTCCGTATCAAATCTTTCTTCTTCCAATACTACTCTAGATGCCGTTGGCATTGCTTCCTTCATCAGAGAAATCTCTTCTATTCTGTCCCATCATATTTCTGGGCTTGGCTCTACTGGTTGCTTACAAATAAGACTGGTATCAAGACCCTGCTGTCTTCTTCCTCGTTCTATTTCTTCATCTAGTTCTCTTTACTTTTTCGCATCCCTTCTAATTCTTTCTTCCTCTTGCCTTTGTTCTTCTCTCCTTACTCCCTCCGTTCTTTCCTTCTTCCCTTCATCTCTGTCATTTTTTGTCCCTTAGGCTTTGCCCTTCCTCCTCTTCTCTCTTCCTTTCTCTTCTATCCCCATCTTCTATCGCTCTCTGTCTATTGTCATATTTTCTTTGTTCTTCTGCCTGTTCTTCTTTGTTCTCTTGCTCCTCCTGATATATCTGTTCTCATCGCTCCCTCCTCTTCCTTTTCTGCTCATCTTCTCTCAATCTCTTCTCTTGTTCTTTGTCTTTTCTTTCTTGTTCGTCCTTATAATCTCTTTGCCTAACTTCCTCGATGCTTTGCCAATCTATTTTAAGTAATATCTGTCCTCCCATACATTTGTTCTGCAATAGCACTATCTTGTCAGTTTTATTCTTCTCTCCTTTCCATCACTTAATCTCCTTATCCATTTCTGTCGACAGATTCAACTGCACACTCCATTCTGCTTTGTCTTGTAGGATCGTATATATCTCTTCATTTCTCTTATTCTCCTCTGGACTATCATCGCTACTATAAGTGGGAAGTTTGTATATTGGATTACTATACCCCGTCGCCACTTTCAACTCCTTTAAAGGGTACAACCTATTTCTTCTGTGCTAGTACCTTTTACTTGAGGCGAGGTAAGGGGAGCTGAAGACTCAACACCTTCCTCCTTAAGCTGACTAAGCATCCACTCCTCAGGTGGAGGATCTTCTCTTTCCTTTTAGTACATTTTCCAGAGCTCTAGAATCGCTAATCTTGTCTCTAATTTCTTCCCTGTGTACGCAGCATGCAAGTATGTAGTCATGTGTTGCAATACCGCTTTTGACAATGATCACCCTTGTGGCCATAGCATGAACATTTTATCTGCCGTGGCTTTCACCCATTTTGCACTATACTGTTTGAGCTTGGGTTTTGGTAACATTTTACATAAGTGCATCAGAGGAGTATCTCTCATAATGACAAGTCTCAATTGACTGTCAATACTTACCAGACTTATGAAATAACCTTTACACGTTTGCTTAAATCACCACTTTTTCAAAGCATTTAAAACAACAAATATGAACATGCACCATCAATCGCTGCTCAAGCCTCTAATTTCTTAATTAGCTATCTCTACCTTATGATTGGTACCAATCACTTTGCTATGCTTAATCACTATTGCTCCTCAACTTTTTCAATTACTTCACAACTTCTATCGCTCTTTGATATTTTTACTCATCAAACAACATACAGACTAGTCGACTTTACAGATTAATAAACAATGTGATCACATTTTTCTCTCTCACCTTTACTTTGTACCCTATACAGGGTTTGAGACGTCACCTTATGCAAAGCTGTTTATGCATTATATGTTTCTGTTCTACGCCTGTTGTGATTTTAAACGTCTCCTTCTGACACTCCCTTGAGCCAGGACTTTAGGCGCTACCTTTTCTTTACACAATATTTTCTGTTACTTAAAAATGATCACAAGCCCATCCCCTTCATTTGCCATTCCCCTTAGTCTACTCACCATTCATATGTTAATCTGCTCGAGCCTTCGGTATCGACTCCTCCTCCAATACAACCACTCGCCTTTCGTCCGCATATCGCCCGTGGAAATCGGGCATGGATTTCATCAAAGGGGGACCTGCCCACCGTCTCGGTTCTTCTTGCAAGTTTATTTCTATCGGCCGCTATCTACAGGAAACCCAGCGATCTTCCGACTAATGGCGGAGGATGCCCGATCATCCGAAAATCTGGAGACAAACTACTTTGGATCTTTTCCAATCATCTGCACCGCTACCATATGAGTGTATGGCCCTTTTGACATTGTGCATGCAATGAATGGGGATGCCGAATAACTCTGACACTAAATAATTGACCCAACTCAGGAAGATGGCAAAGGTGCTGTTTTATTAACAATGATGTAAAACAGGGAGCTACAACGGACATCAACAGACGTTTGCTCGAGCTCTCGGTGCATTTCTCATAAAAACATCCTTTTATGCAGAAAATACGTCAGACGTGATGTCATTCTACGTGGCAAATAAGAAAGACCTATGAGGGATTGTGATATACGTTCAAGGGGAACATCTAAGTATACTTTCTATAAAGGGTTGGATTATGATTGGCAATCTACAGTCAAGTGAAAAACTTATGCCAACCTCTAAAACATGTCATCTTCAACACTATTAAGTACACAGTATATCATTGGTCTTCAAACTATAAGGCCCTCCATTATACGGCCCCCTATAATTGGTTGGTACGCTTGTGCCATGTCTGGAACATTCGGTTCACTTAGAAGCACGTAAACTCAGACCCAGGTACCAGGAGGTGGACTTGACTTTACCTCCCCACCCAATTAGCCCAACATCACTCATCACTCATGCCTCCTGCCATTCAGATTGTCTTTGATCATGGCCTTGCAAAGTATTCTTGTCTCTGGGAATGTAAGGTAGTGTGAGCACTCACTATCGTTGTTCTAGAACTCCAAGCTCAACTCTATTTCCATCCTTGGATCATGTGACAGGAGACCACGATTTGGTCCATTTTGCAGCATTTAATTGTCTTAAATGAATACAAAATTGGCACTCTTGGTGTTCTTTCTTTGCACCTTAACAAGGCATGATTCACCTTCACATGTTCACAGCCTTCAAGAATAGATAACCGACCTTGGCTTCTTCAGTTTTGATACCAGGCCAGACAGCCTTGCCATTCATTTCCACGATCTCAGTTTATTCTTGCTGTGACACAGTTATCACCTTTTCTCTCCTTCGGTCCTTGCTTACTAAATTCTTGACACTGATGTCCAGCTTCTATACAAAGGCGGCTTTGCTTGCTGTCTATTCACTACACATAGCCAGCTTCTACGATTACTTAATCTACTTGCATTACAGCATTTGTACAGCTATTGAACGGCTTGTATTTTCTACAGTGCTTTGCACTTGTGCAATCTTCTTCTCGCATATGAACGTTTACTTGATTCTTAACTTCATCATCAGTTTCTGTAAGATCCATGCATTCCCTTCAGCCAGTATTCTCATGGTGTCATGCTTGTCTTCTGTGACGTCATCAGTGCCTCTTTTTGCTCCATTTCATACTCCTTCACTCAGATTATCGTCTATTCAGGGATACATTTCATAGGGTTTTCTCAGTGGGCACCTACTTTCGAATACTCACCATGGTATGACCACAACTGCTGGTGTTAAGCATGGCACAATCTCGGTCTTCCAACATACAGGAGGTAGGGGGGTGGGATTTCCTGCAGACGCATGTAACTTCTTCTCTACAGTTTCGAGCAGGTCATTCCATTTGGCAAGTAAAGCGATCTCGGTACCATAACCCGCTCTAAATCCTGTTTGGTAAGGGTCTAAGATTTCATTTTCCTTCAAGAAACTCTGTAACTGAGTGGTGGCAATCTTCTCCAGGATTTTTGCAGGCCACAGGAGACCTGCAATGGGGCGATAGTTAGCAAGTATATTATTGTCCAACGTGGGCTTTTTTAGCAAATGAGCCAGATAAGATTTTTTGAATGAATCGGGTACATAGTCCTGGGAGAGCGACGCATTCACCATGGTCAGGACAGGTTTGCTCAAGGCATGAGCATGCTGTTTATCCAGGCTGGGATAGGGTGATACTTGTGATTGGTGGGTTTTAATTGGGCAATCAGTGACTCAATCATTTCTGCTGTGACCATGGAGAAAGTGAACTCAGGCACGGTCACTTGATAATCACGACCTAGAATCTCAGTAACACCCTCGATAGAGAGAGTCTTTGTTTGGGCATCTATATGGCTTCTGATCAGATCAATTTTATCTGATAAGAAGGTATTAAAATCATTGACCATCTTCTGAGAGCGCAGTAGGCTGGTTTGTATATACATAGGGTTGGAGACATTTTTGATAACCCTAAACAGAGCTTTTGGTCGATTATTCGCTAGGTCAATCTCTTTCTGAAGACATTGGGTTTTAGCTAAAATAATCTCCTCCTTATATGTCTTCAATGCAAGCTTTATCCTAGCACAATCAATTTCAGTTCTGGTCTTAAGCCAATCTTTTCAGCCTTGCAATAGAGACCTTTGAGGGTTTTCAACTTCCTTTTATACCATTGATTACTTTTCCTAGGAGCTACTGTGAATTTATTTGGGGGGGGGCAATATTGTCACAATTAACTTTCAGCTGTAACATTATTCTTGAGTACAGTGCTGCACATGTGTTATCAGTTTGTGCCGCTGTCATATTACCCAGTAACTGCTTGCCCGAGATAAGGTCCAAATCCTTCTTCCGGTGACGCAATTCTGGATTTATAATTTGCTTAGATCTGTTTGAAAGATAGTTTGTGTTCATGGTGAAGAGCACAATAAAATGGTCTGACCAGCTAACCGGCATATTGTCTATATGACTTAGATGTAAACCTCTAGACAGTATGGGATCAAGACAGTGGCCACTTTTCTGTGTCGGCAGCAGGGATAAAGTACTAATGTTATGGGATTTTAGAACGTCTCTCAAGTGTCTAAAGTCCACTTCGCCAGCCTCATTACACCATATATTTAGGTCCCCCAAGACAACAAGCTTTGTGTGACAGAGTGCTTGTGTTCCCAGATAGACATCTAGGGTGTCCAAGAAAAGACTAGCTGATCCGGGAGGTCTATAACAGGTGCCGGCCATCTGCCATGGGCAAGTCACCGACTCCCTCTAATTCAGTAAAAAACCTTGGATGCACCCTAGACTCTGACCTAACACTCTCGCGCCAAGTCAACAACGTCTCAAAGTCCTGCCACTACCACCTTAAAACTCTTCGATACATTTTTCCATACTTCTCCTTTCCCAACAGACTCTCCCTGTCCAATCAATTGTCATATCAAGACTGGACTACGCTAACCCCCTTTACCTCGGAGTCCACGCATACCAACTGACTAAACTACAAAGAGCACAAAACGCCACAGCCAAACTGCTACCAGCGCTTGGCCCGAGAGACCACATCTCCCCAGGAGATCAATATCTTCAAGACAAACTAAAACCCTATCACCCTGCACATACTCTAAGATCAAGCTCAGCCGGCCTCCTAGTCATACCAAAAACAAACTCTGTCAGGTTAGGCGGATCATCATTCTCAGCCTTGGCCCCCACGCTGTGGAACGCACTCCCACCCACAATCGACTCACTGAAGACCTCATGTCTTTCCGCAAATTACTGAAAACTTGACTCTTACCCTAAAACCGACCCTGAACTCAAACTAACTCAAACTGAATCACAGTATAGCAATGACTATGCCAAATGCTAGATCATAAATAGCAATGCAGCATCATGATCCAACCGAGAAATTGAAACTAATAACCTCTATTGGTTAGCTAATAAGGACAAACAAAATAGAATGAGTAAAAAAGGATCAAACCTGCGAAGAAGACAAAAGAATAAGTTGTACGAGAGCAGTAAAGTGGCTGAAATTAATGAAATGGACAAGATAAATGTAATGGACAAGAGGATCAATGTAGACGTGAGGAATAAAGTGGATAACAACAATTCAACTTACCCAAACTAATCCTTAAATAACAATAAAACAAATAACAACACAACATCAAGATCCAAGAGAGAAATCGAAAACTAATAACCTCTAATGTAAACTAAAAGTTCAAACAGAATAGAATGAATAAAGTAGATCATAGCAGTGAAGTGGATAAAAGAATAAATTGCACGAAAGCAGTAAAGCGGTTGAATTTAATGAAATGGATGAAACGATTGCAATGGATGAAAGGAACAAAATTGGACTAAAAGGAATAAAGTGAAGAGGATGGAAAGATAAATACAGGAGACGGATGAGTGCACAGACAGATGGCATGGAATGTATGAGTGCATGGTATAAATGGAAAGTACAGAATAGACGATTCGAGTACGTGAGACGGGGGTAGTGCATGGGACAGATCAAGAGCAAGGAACGGAACGAGTGCGTGCGACAAGTGAAAAGGGCTGAACCGATAATGCAGGAAGAATGAAAAAAGTGAGTGGAGCGGATGAAGTCGGTGGAGTCGATGAAGCGCATAGAGCAGATGAGTGCGTTGAGCAGATGAGTGCGTAGAGCGGATGAGTGCGTAGAGTGGATGAGTGCGTAGAGCGGATGAGAGCGTAGAGCAGATGAGAGCGGATGAGTGTATAGAGCGGTTGAGTGATTAGAGCAGATGTGTGTGTAGAACGGATGAGTGCATAGAGCGAATGAGTGCATAGGGCGGATGAGTGCGTAGAGTGGATGAGTGCGTAGAGCAGATGAGTGCGTAGAGCGGATGAGTGCGTAGTGCAGATGAGAGCGCAGAATGAATGAGGGAATGGAGTGGATGAGAGCGTGGAGCAGATAGGAGCGTGGTGCGGATGTAGCTTGTGATGCGGATGTAGGGTGTGAGTAGATAATAGAGTGGAGCGGATGTAGGGTGCTGAGCAGATTTAGGGTGTTGAGCGGAGGTAGAGCGTGATGGTGTTGAGCAGATGTAAGGTGTTGAGCAGATTTAGGGTATGGTGCGGGTGCGGAGCGGGTGTAGAGTGCGGAGCGGGTGTAGAGTGCGAAACGGATGTAGAATGCGGAGTGAGGAGCGGGTGTAGAGTGCAGAGTGGGTGTAGAGTGCGGAACAAATGGGTGATGTATGTGGACGGAACGGGCGAAGTGGTTGGAAGGAACGGGTGAAGTGGTTGGAGGGAACGGGTGTAGTAGAGGGAAGAAACCGTTGAAGTGGGTAGTAGGAACAGAGGATTGATCTGGAAGAACAGGTGATGTATATGGACGAGACGGGTAAAGTATGAGGAAGGAACGGGTGAAGTATGAGGACAAAATGGGTCAAATATATTGAATAGAACGATTGAAGTAGGTGGGTGGAACGGGTGAAGTGGATGGTTCCAATTATAAGTGTGGTTGGAACGGAGGAAGTATGAGGTTGGAACGGGTGAAGTATGTGAGTGGAACGGATGAACCGGGTGGAACGGTTGAATTGGGTGGAACGGATGAACTGGGTGGAACGGATGAATTGGGTGAAACGGATGAACTGGGTCGAACGAATGAACTTGGTGGAACGGAAGAACAGGGTGGTATGGGTGAAAAAGGTGGAAAGGTTGAATAAGGTGGAATGGGTGATCAGGGTGGAACGGGTGAAATATGTGGACGGAAAGGGTGTAGTATGTAGATGGAAAAGGTGAAGTAAGTGGATGTAACGCGTGAAGTATGTGGATGGGACGGGTGAAGCATGTGGATGGATCGGGTGAAGTATGTGGATGGAGCGGATGAAGTATGTGGATGCAACGGGTGAAGTATTTGGAAGGAACGGGTGAAGTATGTGGATGGAATGGGTGAAGTATGTGGATGGAACGGATGAGCTGATGTAGAATGGGTGAAGTGGGTGGAATGGGTGAAATGGTAGAACGGGTGAAGTGGATGGAACGTGTGAAATGGGTGGAACCAGTTTAAGTGGATGGAACATGTGAAGATGACGTATGTGGATGGATGATGCGTGGAGAAAGGATAACGTGGGTAGAACGAACGAAAAGAGCAGTGCATAAATTGATTGGAGTGCATAAAATGGTTGAAGTACATGGAACGGATTGGAGTGCATGGAATGGATGAGAGTGCATGGAACGGATTGGAGTGCATAGAATGACGTGACTTACATGGAATGGTTTTGAGGACATGGAACGTCTGAAAGAGCATTGAAAGGAATGGTCTGAGTGCTTGAAACGGTCGTAATGCACGTCTCCACGCTTGCTCTCTTCTATACACCACCACTCAAATAGAACACAGCGATGCCATGACACCATTCGGTATAGCTGTTCTCATACCATCATCTGCTTCATGCCCCCCATCACCCTAACTAAACACTGCTTGTTACACACCCTCAAGCCTAGGCGTTCTCCTCAGGCCTAACGCAGCCAGAATCGGTCTGGATTACAACCTGCCAGAACGAACACATACTCCTGATCTCTCAAACCACCGCACCTACCGCTAAGAAGCAGCTATAACACAAATGCCACACCAGCTGCACACATATCTGTTGCTCACACACACCTTTTGACTCTCTCTGCTCTCTCTACTGACTTGAACTTCGGCTCCCGAGGGCGTTCAACCTACCAGCGCCTTGTGACTATACCAATGGTACATAAGGTGCTATATAAATGCAAAGAAACATAGCATAACATATTTTTCCCTATTAAGCCACTTAATATCATTACGAGGTAGGAGGTAAGGGAAAAACGATGCCGGTAAAGGAATACCGGCATCACTAACCGCTCTGGTCTATTACGACCCGCCTAACTGCTATTAGCGGCACCTCAAAGAACGGTGCCTCTAATAGCGGCATGGGCGTGGCTGTCATCGTGCGAGCTCCAAAACCCCTGGAGCTGTTGGGCCCATCCAAGTCCCCACCACCCAGAAGATCTTGTCAGGCCCCAAAGAAGCGCCCCAGAGCCTCATGGACTTAGTCCTGGCGCCGTTGGCGCCAGGCTCATGAAATGGGCTGAACTCATGGAACTATTTATCCTGCCTAGTGAGGCTGGGCCTTGGTATAATCCAGGGAGGGGCAGAGGGACTATTTTTCTTGGGAAGACAGGGTGTGGCAAAGGGACTACTTTACCTGGAACTACTTACAAGGCTATATAAGCCACACCCTGCATGCAGAACACGCTTCGCATTATTCTGCACTCCTGCAGCGTAACGCTCACCGTGTCTGCTCTGTCCTCAAGCTTCTGCAGCCATGCCCATCAGTGCTTCCATCCATCGGAGCCTGGAAATAGAAAAAGAGAAGAACAAGTGTTCCTTCAGCGACCAAACACTTGCAATCCGGTCCATCGGTCGCCTCTCTGGCCGGTTTCCTGATAGCCGCCCCTGTTGAAAGGACGTCCACGCAGTTGGCCGATACTCACCCGGGATTCTGCGTTCCTCCTGGTTTCATTGGAGCGGTTCTTCCATTCTTCATCTAGGGACCGCGCCACGCCTGCAAAAGGGAAAAGGAAAAGAACAGCAGGTTAGCCGCGCACAATACTGAATGAACATTTATTCAGCCACTCAGCGCCTTTCATCCGCGCTATACTCACCTGGATGCAATCAGTCCATTCTTCATCTTGGGACCGCGCCACACTTTCAAAAGGGAACAGGAAAAGAACAGCAGATTAGTCACGCTCAGTACTGCACGAACATTTATTTCAGTCACTCAGCGCCTTTCATCCACGTTATACTCACCTGGAGGCAACTATTTAGCATCCTGGGAGAGTCGAATATTCTACTTGATTTCTGCACCAAAACTGCATCTGCAAGAGAAAACAAATATGTTTAAACATTGGGACAATAAGACTTTGAGCATCTATATCAAGCTGCTATTGAGGTAGATAATCACCCGATAATCCCTGCATTCCGAAACATACAGTAACAGCACTCTGGAATAGTGAGGTAACTGCGCCCAGAAAAAGACTGTGCCTACCGCGCCCCTGCTGAAGGTTAAGCAGGACGGAGAACCAGCCCCATCAAACTCAAAGGTGAGGAGGAGAGGAGTCGGGCATCAGGTGGTGGCAAGTAGTGGGACCAATCCAAACCACTCATAGCTAACATCTTGTTTCGCCATTGCAGGCTAACGCCTCCTGGGGAGGTTAAAAGGGAGAGGACGCCAACATAGCATCAAAACTGAGCCAGTACAGATATCGGTCATACGACTACATGCTACACCCCCGTGGAGACCAGGTTAGCGTGACAGAACGTGAAGCCTTCTACAAATTCTCTACCTGGGCGTTATGGAGACTTCAGAGACTGACCATCTGGCCCAGCTTTTGGGGGAACTCAGGGCCGAGGTACATCCGGCCCGGCAGGAGACTAATGCTTTAAGGAGGGAATTGATTGTGGCTAAAGATCGTACCGATGAGCTTGCTAAGCAATTGCTACAATCCCAGGCGGGACAAACACCGCTACCCAGACTGGGATCTACGGTTCCGCCTGCACCCAGCAATCCAGTTCAAGTGGTCCTTCCAGGAGCCGTACCTTTGGCACCTCCAGAACATTTTGCAGGAGACCCGAAAAGGTATGCGGGTTTCATGAACCAGTGCCAACTTCATTTTCTATGCAGGCCAGGGGCCTTTCCAAATGACCAGTCAAGGGTAGCCTTTGTATTGTCTTACCTCAGTGGCAGCGCGGCAGATTGGTCGGTACCTCTAGTCAATCGGGATGATCCCATCTTGCGAGACTTCCAGGGGTTTCAAATGAACATGGAAAAGTTGTTTGCCCGCCACTCTCAGGGTCAGGCATTGGATAATGAACTCTTATCTCAGCGCCAAGGCAACCAGGATCTGTTAACGTACATTGCATCCTTTAATAGACTGATAGTAGAAACTGACTGGCCCAACGATAAGAGAACAACTCTGTTTTACCGGGGCTTAAGAGGGGAGTTGAAAGACGTTTTAGCTCAAGTGGTCAATCCCCCTCGTGATTGTGCGGAATACATTGATCTGGTGGTTCAGCTTGATCATAGACTACAGAACCGTAAGGCGAATCGAGCTAGGATGGACTCTCGGGTGTTTGTACGCCCAAAGGAGAATGCATCCAAGACTTCCGACTTGGCCGAACCCATGCAAATTGGGGGAGTGCGAGGGCCATTAACTAAGGCCGAAAGGGACAGAAGAAGACAACAGCATCTATGTTTGTACTGTGGCTCCGCCGGTCACTTCCTTCGAGACTGTCCTGTTAAGCCACCTAAGAAGGCAGTTGGAGTTGCCGGCAAGGTGGAAACGGAGCCGGAATCGGAAAAGGTCCTATCCCGACAAGCATAGAGGTCCGCTTGTCGAGCGAAAAGAGGGACTCTCAGACCTCGCACCTCGTCTTGCCAATGATCCTCATAAATCACCAGCAGCCTTCCCAAATGCATGCTGTCAGGGCATATATCGATAGCGGCGCCATTGGAAATTATATGGATCACGATTTGGCTACAAGGTTGACTCTTCCCCTGTGTGAAAAGGCAACTACAGATTTAGTCACTACTGTCAATGGAACTGAAATTGCTTCGGGCCCAGTAACGCACTCGACAACTGAAATGACACTTTTGTGCCAAGACGGAAATCGGGAAGACATCATGTTCGACCTAATCAAGGCTCCACAATTTCAAATAATCCTAGGAATGCCATGGTTAGAATCATACAATCTTTGTATCAACTGGCGTCCCAATAGGCTGACCTTCTCTGTCGATGTGCTCGTAGCTGTTACCGAACAAAGGAACCTTTGGTTAAAAAGGTTGCAACAATCATGGATCAGCTTAATCCGCTACCTCCAGAATACCAAGATTATCAAGACGTTTTTCAGAAGGATCAAGCGAATACCCTTCCTCCCCATAGATCGTACGATTGTCAGATCGACCTTATACCTGCCACTCAGATTCCATGTGGCAGAATCTTCGCACTTACGGAGCCTGAAAATCTGTATTTGAAAAAAATACTTGGACCAGTACCTGGCTAACGGCTTTATCCGCCCGTCCAAGTCCCCTGCAGCCTCGCCTTTGTTCTTCGTGCCAAAAAAGGAAGGAGACTTTAGGACTTGCATCGATTACCACGCATTAAACCAAGTCACAGTTAAAAACCGTTATCCCTTGCCTCTGATTCCTGAGCTCCTGGATCAAGTTAAAGATGCCCGAATTTATACTAAGCTAGATCTTAGAGGGGCATATCATCTGGTACGAATAAAAAAAGGGGATGAATGGAAGACCGCCTTCCGCACCAAATATGGATTATTCGAATACCAAGTGATGCCTTTTGGACTTTGCAACGCCCCAGCGGCGTTCCAGTATTTCATGAATGACGTCCTGCGTGAATTGATTGATGTGTGTGTCGTAGTATACATAGACAACATTCATACATAGACAACATTCTGGTATATTCATCGTCGGAACAGGAACATGTGAAACACGTCCGTGCAGTTTTGGACAATCTTCGACAACATAGATTGTTTGCAAAACTGGAAAAATGCTTCTTCAATATTACGGAGGTCGAATTTCTTGGGTTTGTCCTAAACCCACATGGTGTGCGCATGGATTCACGGAAGGTTGACGCCATTCTCAACTGGCCTTCTCCAACCTCGATTAAAGGTGTTCAGAGCATGCTCGGATTTGCAAACTTCTATCGCCGCTTCATTCCGGGGTTCTCACAGCTTGTTCATCCCATTACTTCTCTACTACGAAAGAACAAACGTTTCCAATGGTCAGAAGAAGCCGAGAAGGTGTTTCAAGACTTAAAACAAAAATTCATCTCAGCCCCGATCTTGAAACATCCACGTCCAGACCTACCGTATGTGGTCGAAACCGATGCTTCCAGTTCAGCAATGGGAGCGGTCCTCTCGCAAAAAGATCCTGAGACAGGTCAGCTCCATCCAGTGGCCTTCTGGTCACGGAAATTCACGGCGCCAGAATTGAATTATGCCATTACAGACAAAGAAATCCTGGCCATCAAGGCGGCTTTCAAGGCTTGGTGGCATTATCTACTGGGAGCAAGACATACAATAACTGTAATCACTGACCACCGCAACCTACAATATTTAAAGGTGGCAAAGGCCCAATCATCTCACCAACTCCGATGGGCATTATTTATCGCCGAATTTGACTTCGTAATTACTTACCGACCTGGTTGTAGAAATGGCAAGGCAGACGCCCTATCTCGCATTGGGGTAGAAGAGGAATCCACCAACCTAGACCCATTGTCCATCATTCCCGGAGAAAAGATAGTAGGAGTGACGACGTCTCTAACCTTAGACGACATCCACGAAGAAATCACACATCTCATGGACACAGACACTCTGAAAGACTGATCTACTAAAAGTGTTCATCATTCGGTCTTAAACCATTTACCTTATTTTCAAGGACGTCTCTACCTACCCAGCAAGGAACTTCAGGAGAAGGTCCTCTCGACTTACCACGAATCACTAGTTGAAGGCCATCCTGGGATTGCTAAAACCGAAGCCAAGATCAAGCGATACTATTGGTGTCCGACTTGGCGTAAGGACATCAAGCAATTTGTGTTATCCTGTGGAGTTTGCGCTCAAAACAAGGCCTCGAAGAAGAGGTCACCAGGTCAACTGCAACCACTGGATATTCCACCTACGCCTTGGCATACATTGTCTCTTGATTTTATAACTGAACTTCCTCCTTGTGACGGGTTCAACACAATCCTGGTGGTGGTGGACTTGTTTTCAAAGATGGCTCATTTCATTCCACTGAAGGGCCTACCCTCAGCCTCAACCCTAGCTAAGGAATTTTTAGCACAGATAGTCTGAATACATGGGTTCCCTTCCATCCTAATTTCGGATCGCGGCAGCCAATTTATCTCTCGATTTTTGAAAAAGTGTTGCGAATTAGCGCAAATCGATGTAAGACTCTCAACTAGCCACCATCCCCAGACCGATGGCCAGACCGAGAGGACCAACCGGACTCTTGAACAATGCCTCAGATGTATGGTACACCAATCAGAAAACAGTTGGAAAGACATCTTATGGATAACCGAATACGCCTACAACAACTCCCTGAACTCCAGCATCAGACAGACTCCCTTCTATACCATTTATGGATTGCATCCAAGAACCTCTAATCTTGACTCTCCTCAAGCTTTGGAAATGCCAGCAGTGAAAAGCTTGCACACTACCATAACTCAAACTTTTAAGCAAGCAATGGACCAGCTGAAGCAACCCAAGGAAAGATACAAGAAGTCAGCAGACATCCATAGGAGTGAAGCTCCAAGGTATCAAGTTGGAGATGAAGTCTGGTTGGCATCCAAACACATACCCATGAAAGGAACACAAACCTTCAATCCCAGATACGTAGGTCCATACACCATTAAGGCTATCATCAATCCGTTAGCCGTAAAGTTGGATTTACCTTCACACATGATAATTCATCCTGTGTTTCATGTCTCACTTCTGAAACCAGTACAACCAGGAACCCGGATACTGAAACTACCGAAACCGATCTTGGTCGACGGAGAACCCGAATTTGAGATCAAGGATATCCTGGACTCGAAAATCGTCAAATCAAAACAATTTTATCTAATAGACTGGAAAGGATATGGACCACACGAAAGATCTTGGGAACCTGGTGAACACATTCATGCACCACGATTGTTAAAGAGGTTCCATCATAGCCACCCGAACAAACCAGGACCAAGGGAAGACCTCGCCTTTAGGGGGTTTTGGGGGGGAGTGCTGTCATGGTGCGAGCTCCAAAACCCCTGGGTTGGGCCCATCCCAGTCCCCACCACCCAGAAGAGCTTGTCAGGCTCCAAAGAAGCGCCCCAGAGCCTCATGGACTCAGTCCTGGCACCGTTGGCGCCAGGCTCATGAAATGTGCTGAACTCATGGAACTATTTAACCTGCCTATTGAGGCTGGGCCTTGGTGTAATCCAGGGAGGGACAGAGGGACTATTTTTCTTGGGAAGACAGGGTGTGGCAAAGGGACTACTTTACCTGGAACTACTTACAAGGCTATATAAGCCACACCCTGCATGCAGAACACGCTTCGCGTTATTCTGCACTCCTGCAGCGTAACGCTCACCCTGTCTGCTCTGTCCTCAAGCTTCTACAGCCACGCCTGTCAGTGCTTCCATCTATCTGAGCCTGGAAATAGAAAAAGAGAAGAACAAGTGTTACTTCAGCGACCAAACACTTACCTGCAATCCGGTCCATCGGTCGCATCTCCGGCTGGTTTCCTGATCTCCACCTCTGTTGAAAGAACGTCCACGCAGGTGCCGATACTCACCCGGGATTCCGCGTTCCTCTTGGTTTCATTGGAGCGGTTTTTCCATTCTTCATCTTGGGACCGCGCCACGCCTGCAAAAGGGAGCAGGAAAAGAACAGCAGGTTAACCGCGCACAATACTGAATGAACATTTATTTAGCCACTCAGCGCCTTTCATCCGCGCTATACTCACCTGGATACAATCAGTCCATTCTTCAACTTGGGACCGCGCCACGCCTGCAAAAGGGAACAGGAAAAGAACAGCAGGTTAGTCGCGGTCAGTACTGAACGAACATTTATTGCAGTCACTCAGCACCTTTCATCCGCGTTATCCTCACCTGGAGGCAACTATTTAGCATCCTGGGAGAGTTGAATCTTCTACCTGATTTCTGCACCAAAACTGCATCTGCAAGAGAAAAGAAATACATTTAAACATTGGGACAATAAGACTTTGAGCATCTATACCAAGCTGCTATTGAGGTAGATACTCACCAGATAATCCCAGCATTCCGAAATGTACAGTAACAGCACTCTGGAACAGTGAGGTAACTGCGCCCAGAAAAAGACGGTGCCTACCGCGCCCCTGCTGAAGGTTAAGCAGGACGGAGAACCAGCCTCATCAAACTCAAAGGTGAGGAGGAGAGGAGTCGGGCATCAGGTGGTGGCAAGTAGTGGGACCAATCCAACCCACTCATAGCTAACATCTTGTTTCGCCATTGCAGGCTAACACCTCCTGGGGAGGATAAAAGGGAGAGGATGCCAACATACCATCAAAACTGCACCAGTACAGATATAGGTCATACAAATACGTGCTATGCCCCCGTGGAGACCAGGTGAGCGTGACAGCGGGCCCGCGACCCCTCATGCCTGCAATAGTACCTAGGCCCCAATATATGCAGTCTTACCTGCACTTCCACGTTGGCAACGTGACGCATGGCCGGTGTAATGATGCGGCTCTCCAAACACCGGGACATGGCAATAATTGGATAGAAAATGTGCACTTCTTTTCTATCCTTTTCACTGTTGACTAGGCAGCCACGGTAGAAAGCTCTGTACAAATAATACACTCACTATGTATTTTTAGTGGAGATCTTCTCCTTTTCTTCTCTTCTCAATACAAATAACATCACAACTATCCTTTGACTATCTTTTTGGACATCTACAAAATTGGCATTTACTGCCTATCTCAACACTTTCTCTAAATTTCCCTCTTACCAGGTTTTCTCTTCTTTCTGTTTTGCAGAACTTGATCATCACTGCCCTGATGAAGGCGGAATACTTTTTCTCTTTACACCTTTGTGGTCTCTAACTGCCGAAACGCAACAACTGTGAGGGGTGTGTGGATGTTAACACATTCACCCACAAAGACTTCTTTTTCTTTTCCCTTGTTTTTTTAACTCAGTTCCCCCACTGCATTGGCAAACCTTGACCTCGGAAAACGAAGCTACACCCGAGAAGAAGTACCATCATACTTTATGTTGGCATTCTCCATTCAGACCTTAACTGGGAGTAACAAAGTGACACTCCCTAGTTTAAGTTGCACAAATTGTGTTTAGTCTAATGATTTGCTCTCAGCACCCTGTTAGGACAGGAACGACTCTGTCCCACTTTTGCTGCTATCACCACTTTATGCTGCTCTACTACTTTCACTAACTATTCAACTTCCTTCTCTGCATGCTTCCCCTTCTATCCCACAGCACCACCCAGATTCAAACTTACATTCCTTGTGATCAAAGAACATGAATGCTTAAGGTGTGTGTGTTTTTTCTTTCTTATGCTTTCAATGACAACAAACAATTCTCTGTTATTTTATTTCTCATCTCAGAAATGCTTAATCAAATACAAGGAGCAAATATTTTCTCAAAATTAGATCTGAGAGGAGCTTACCATCTTGTACGTGTGCAGGAAGGGGACGAATGGAAGACAGCGTTTAAGACCAGATTTGGGCTGTTTGAATATCAGGTTATGCCATTCGGTCTATGTAATGCTCCAGCGGCTTTCCAATTTTTCATTGATGAGGTTTTTAGAGAATACTTGGATATTTTTGTTGTCGTTTATATCGATGATATTTTGATTTTCTCTTCTGACCTAGATCAACATCAGAAACATGTGCGCTTGGTGTTACAAAAGTTGCGAGAAAATCATTTGTTTGCCAAATTGGAAAAAAGTCAATTCCATACCGATTCTGTGGAGTTTTTAGGTTTTATAATTTCACCTAAGGGTTTAGAAATGAATCCTAAAAAAGTGCAAGCCGTTCTTGAATGGCCCCCTCCTACTAAGGTTAAGGAAATACAAAGTTTCTTAGGATTTGCCAATTTTTATAGGAGATTTATAGAAGGTTTTTCTCGGCTGGTTGCTCCTATAACGAGGCTTTTGAAAAAAGGAGTGAAATTTGACTGGGACCTTGAAGCAGAAAAGGCTTTTCAAGAGTTAAAACAAAGATTTACTTCTAGTCCAATTCTAATTCATCCAGATCTTTCCAAACCTTTTTTTTTGGAGGCGGACGCTTCAAATTTAGCGTTGGGGGCGGTGCTTTCTCAAAGGAATGAAACTACTGGTCAAATACATCCAGTTGCATTCTTTTCTAGAAAGTTTTCTGCTGCTGAAGTGAACTACACAATTGCTGATCGGGAACTGTTAGCAATAAAGTCCGCTTTTGAAGAATGGAGACATTTTCTTAAAGGAGCAAGACATACAGTAACGGTCCTTACTGATCATCGAAATTTATTGTTTTTAAAATCTGCAAGAACTTTGTCTCCACGCCAACTTCGTTGGTCTTTGTTCTTTGCAGATTATGATTTCATTGTGACTTTTAAACCCGGAAGTCAAAACAAAAAAGCTGATGCGTTATCTCGCCAATTTCCTGGAAGTGAAGACAAAGAGATTATAGAACCAGAACCTATAATTGCTCCAGAACGTTTTTTGTTAGCTGGAGCCATTAAAGAAATTGATTTTTTGAATGAAGTTCGTCAGAATATGTCCTTGCAGAAGATGGAGGAGTGGGTGAGACTGGATCCAGCTAGAAAGTTGAAAGACAATCTTCCTTTTTTTGATAACAAGCTTTATGTACCTACTGATGAGTTGAGAGAAAAGGTTTTGAGAAATTGTCATGAATCCATTTTAGCAGGACATCCTGGGTTCAGAAAAACTCTGGAACTGGTTCGAAGGAATTTTTGGTGGGAAAAAATTCGCCAAGACACCTTGAATTTTGTTAAAACTTGTGTAGTCTGTGCACAAGAGAAAAGTCAAGTTGGGAAGCCGCATGGTTTATTGGAGCCATTACCTGTTCCTCCTCGTCCTTGGCACACAATCTCTTTGGATTTCATAGTTGATCTCCCTCAAGATAAGGGTTGTACTACCATTCTTGTTGTGGTCGATCTTCTTACTAAAGAAGCACATTTTTTACCAATAGAGGGAGAGGTTACCGCGGAAAAACTGGCTCATAGTTTTTTGCAGGGTGTAGTTAGACTACATGGACTCCCAAGTCAAGTTATCTCTGACAGGGGATCTCAATTTATTTCAAAATTCTGGAGGGCCTTCTGTAAGAAACTTGGAGTGGAAGTTAGTTTGACTTCTGGGTATCATCCGGAAAGTAATGGACAAGTGGAGAGAGTAAATCAAGAATTGGAGATGTTTTTAAGGTGTTATTTACAAGCTAGAGAGGAATGGGTGGATTTGGTGTGGTTGGCAGAATTCTCTTACAACAATTGTGGAAACGATGCTACTTCTATGTCCCCTTTCTTGTTGGGTCGTGGGTTTCATCCTCGTTTTCTGAGTTTTGAGGTGTTGGAGGAAGATTCAGGGAATCCTAGAGTGGAAGATCGTTTGTTGATAATGAAAAATAACTTGGATAGAGCAAAAAAGGTTCTGGGAGAAAATAAGTTGAAATATAAGAGATATGCTGATTTGAGAAGAAAAACTGGACCTGAATATAAGGTGGGGGACTTAGTTTGGCTTTCTACCCGATACCTGAAAATTAAGGGTAAGAATAAGTTCAGTCCAAGATTTGTGGGCCCTTTTGAGGTAGAGAAAATCATCAACCCTGTGGCAGTACGATTGAAATTACCCAAGCAGTTGAAGGTACATCCTACTTTTCATGTTAGTCTTTTAAAACCAGTTTGTTCAGGAACTAGATTCAGAACACCACCTTCCCCTGTGATTTTGGAGGATTCATCTGAGGAATTTGTGGTTAAACAAATTTTGGATTCTAGGAAAGTGAGGGGAAGGTTGCAGTATTTGATTGATTGGGAGGGATATGGACCGGAGGAACGATCTTGGGAAGATTCAGTTGATGTACATGCCCCCCGTTTAGTGGCTAAGTTTCATGCTAAAATCCCACACAAGATAGGCCCAGAGACTGGGCATTAGGAGGGGGGTACTGTCAGGTTTCCTTCTCTTATTCAAGTTTCCTTTTTATTATTATCCTTTTCAGATTAGCTTTGTGTGGGTGGGAAGTTTTCCATTATAGTTGGTTAGGCCTTAACTTGTTGATTCAGAATCCTGGTTCTGACCCAAGGCAAGATGGAGCCTCACAGTGACAGCTCTGATTGGCTAGAAGACAATGCTGAACAACAATGAACATTCTAAACTGTCACTCTGTGCCTTTCATCATCAAAACCCCATCTGAGAGGACGTGTTCAGTGGCTGCTCCTGCTTTAGTATTAGGCCTGGTGGATTTTATCCTTCAGATCTCAGCAGTTGAGCGGCTACTTTCTTGGGGGTTCAGGAGAAGTCTTCAGCTGGCAGGAATTCGTTTTGAAGATAGGAAAAGCAGGAAATCTTTGTGAATTCGCTCAGGAGATAAGTGACTTTATTTCTACTGTAAATCTGTTCATCTTAATAACATTCTCCTTGAAAATTCGTTAAAAGTAGTGTTTCTACTAAAACTATTGAAATATCGGAGTGCGCTTGTGTTTCCAGTGCGGTGTTCCTTAGCGCGAGATTTTGACTGTCGCGTGCGTATTCAAGTGAGCGCGTGCTTTCTAGCGTGTGTATTCCGAGCGCGAGTAGAGGTTGGTCTCGTGCCATTTTAAACGCGCGTGTGTTTTATTGCGCGGGTGATCCTTTGCGCGAAAAGCTGTACGCTGCGTGAGAACTACAAAGCGCGTGTGAAATACTAAGCGCGTGTGATTTTTAGCGCGGGTGTACAAAGCGCGTGTGAAATACTAAGCGCGTGTGAAATACAAAGCGCGTGTGATTTTTAGCGCGGGTGTACAAAGCGCGTGTGAAATACTAAGCGCGTGTGAAATACTAAGCGCGTGTGAAATACAAAGCGCGTGTGATGTTTAGCGCGGGTGTACAAAGCGCGAGAATCTGTTCGTCGCGTGCCATGTGAGTGCGCGTGTGTTTTTTCCATCGCGAGTGATTTTGCGCGTGAGAATCACTTCGTTGCGTTTGAACTCAATAGCGCGGGTGTTCTTATTTCGCGTGTCTCGCAGGAGAACATTATTGCGCGTGTGGACTATTGCGCGTGTGAATTCTTGCGCGTGTGGACTATTGCGCGTGTGATTTTTTGCGCGTGTGGATTATTTTGATCGCGCGTCTTCATCCGTTTGCGCGTGTTCTTCAACCAGGAAGATTTCTATGTGAAGTTCATCGATAATTTTAATGGAAATAACCTGCGTGTGCAGTTAGCACGTGTTTCCTCTTTCTTCAAGGATTTAAAGACTCAAGAAAATTATAAATAGTTTGAAAAGTTTTGAAATGTCAAGAAAGAACATTTTAAAGACAATCTAATGGAACTACCAGTGCATGTTGGAAAAAAGACAAACAAAGAACTAAGACTTCCAGTTTTGCCTAATGTAAGAAGTTGCTGGGAATTTCAAATATCGCAAGTAAGAGAGATTTTCAGCTTCTTAACCGCTTCTCTAAGAAATTTCAAGAGAAGAACCAGGTTCAGCACTGATTAGCCTTGACGCAGTCTGCCTGGTGTTGTTTTGTTGTCCCATTCCCCCTTTCCCTTTGGGGTGTAGTTTACAGAGCTGTATTGAAAACTAGTTCTGGGAAATACATCTCAGGGGGATTGTCGGGGGTTCAGCAGCTTCCGCGGATACAGGACCTCTCAGCCTGACACATTCCTTGTGATCAAAGAACATGAATGCTTAAGGTGTGTGTGTTTTTTCTTTCTTATGCTTTCAATGACAACAAACAATTCTCTGTTATTTTATTGTGTGTTGTTTTGTTTTGACTCATACTACTGGTACTAGTTGCATATACTGCATGTCTGGGGTGGAAACCTCCAATTAACAGCCATTTTTTACCTGTACTTATGCAACCCAATACAGGATCCTTTTGCACTTTTTACATAGACTCTGTATGTTTCTTGTCTTTGGTGTCCCATTTGTTTTGTCAATAGGACTAGATGTGATATACATCAATGCATTTATTGCAATAATGTTGGGTTGGCAAGGGGAGGTTATGGAATAAAATGAACCCCTCTTTGCTTCACAATAAAAACCCATGGCACAGCAATACTCCCTATTTTATGATTTATGGCAATAGCGGCATGGCGGAAATAGGAGTACATCACAAGTCAGGCGGACATGCAAATAGCGGCATGAATCAGGCCCAAAAAGCTGATACCGGCATGGTGGAAATACCGCCATCGCGAACCACCCGTAAAGGGCCATGTGCAGTGTTCCCAACTGCCACAGGTGCACACAATCAGCACAGGTGGAGGCGATATAGACTGAGCCAGCACAAAAGGAGCACACCACACCCCTTCCCACACCCATTCACACACCAAAATGATTCCAATACTAGTAGCAATCCTGGGGCTGGAGGACATGATTGCATTGCAACAGCAACAACAACAACAGGCAGCACAGAGGAGACGCAGGAGGAGAAGGAGGGCTGGACAGGCACAGCATGCCCCACCAGTGCAGGCAGTTGTACCACAGAGGCAGCCAGTCCATTCAACCTAACCCCTGAGCAGATCCACACCCTGTACCGTCTGGACTGGGATACCATCACCACCATTGTGGACATGATACACAACGACATTGTTAGCCTCATAGACATCCGTACCGCCATCCCCCCTCTACTTAAGGTGGTCTCTGTGCTCCACTTCCTGGCCACAGGCACCTACCAGCATACAGTAGGGCAGATGCATGGTATATCACAACCAGTATTCTCACGCATGCTGAACCAGGTGCTCGATGCCCTCCTGAAGCACACAAGTGAACTCAAATCCCTGCCACGGACTGCCCAGGAGATCTCCAACACCAAAGTTGGTGTCCATTCACTGGCAGGCGTCCCAAGTTGCATCGGGCCCTCGACTGCACCCATGTGGAATTGGTGGTCCCACATGCCATGGAGGCAGTGTACCGAAACTGAAAGCAATACCACTCCATCAACGTGCAAATGGTATGTGACTCTAACAAGATCATCACACATTGTTGTGCCCGATATCCCGGATCAACCCATGATTCAATGGTCCTGTGGAACTCAACGATACCACTCTACATGGAGCGACATGCCGGACAATGTTCCTGGCTACTCAGTGAGTAGCATGGCAAGCACATGGCAGTGTGATGTGGGGAGTAGATATGGGGGGGAGAGATGCATACTCCAACTGGGTGTGATTGGGGGGGAGAGATGCATACTGCAACTAGGTGTGATTGGGTGGGGGAGTGATGCATACTCCAACTGGGTTTGATTGGGGGGAAGAGATGCATACTCCAACTGGGTGTGATTGGGGGGAGAGATGCATACTCCACCAACTGGGTGTGATTGGGGGGGCGGGGAGAGATGCATACTCCACTGGGTGAGATCAGTTGATGGACTAGACAATACCCATACTGAAATACACCACTGTCCCCCAAGTCAGGCCAGACTGAACCTGACACATGAAAACAACATGCAAGACGTAAGCTGCACAACAATGACAATAAGCCATTACTGCAACCATGCCATATCCATCCACATGTACACTGCACATCATCAGACCGTACCCTCTACAACACAATGCAGCAACATGCTGCCAACATGGCCAATGCAAATGTCAGCTGGACACCATCACTACGGGAATGCAACCTTGAGTGCATACAAAGGGATCACCTGAAGCTAATATACGGAATCTCACCGGTACACCACAACAGAAGTGCTGCATGCCAGCATGGGGACATCAAGTTTGGAATGGCAGATCACTAGGAGTCTGGTTCCAACGGTGACAGGACCAAAGGATACGAATGACTACACATCACCTAGTTCATGGCAACAACTGCCGTAGGCATGCACAGTGCATGAACACTTGCAAGGACTAGATCACCTTGCCACATTGCAGTTACTTTGATTACCTCCATGCATGAAGGGATATGTGGATGTCATCCACAAATCAAAATTGACTTGTGTGTGATAGGTACTGGTTCCATTTGATGTAATCACTTACACATATCCATTGTTGCACCCATGCAGGTGATGCTGGCTATCCCTTGAAGAGGTGGCTCCTTTCCCTTGTCCGGAACCCACAGACAGGCACGAAGAGGACTACAATCGTGCACATACACGTACCCGTGTGGTGATTGAGCAAACATTTGGCCTTTTGAAGACACGGTTTTGCTGCCTCAGCAGGTCGGGTGGGGCACTCCTGTACGGGCATGAGAAGGTGGCCAAGATCACCATGGCATGTGTCATGCTGCACAATATGTGAATCAGACGGAATGTGCCTCTGCCCCCTGACATTGAACTGCAACCACCTGGTGATGTTGAGGATGAGGATGAGGAGGGAGAAGAGGGGGCTGCACGTCATGCAGGTGGCGATGCACAGGAGGGGCGTGCTATGCGCCAGCATCTGATAGACCAATGTTTCTAATACACATGGATGAAGAGGGTGCAATGAATTTTGGACTCAGGGCACTGGGTGTTGTGGGGAAAAGAACACTGTGCACTGTCCGACAATAAAGCACACATACACAATGAAGAATGTCCACTCATGTGATTTTTCATGCCACAATGTGTGTATTAAGTTTTAGAAGATTATGAAGTGCATGGACCCTCCACCCCAAACACCCTTTCCCCCCTCTGCCCACAACTCCCCCAAACACCCTCTCCCCCTCCCCCCTCAACTCCCCCAAACACCCTTTCCCACCTCCCCCCTCCCCCCACAACCCCCTCAATCACCTTTTCCCCCCACCCCCACAACTCCCTCAAACACCCTTTCTTCCCTCCCCCACAACTCCCCCAAACACCCTCTCCCCCTACCCCCACAATTCATCCAAACATGGCTTGCACTTCAGTGCAGCATGAGTGTACACGAGTCACCAACATCAGGCTGCCCCTACTTCCTGCCTCCTCTACCAGCATTGGGTGGTTGCAAGTTTGTGCGCCGCGTGGCCCACACAGACCTGCAGAGGGGGCTGGTCTGCCTTGAGCTGGCAGAGGAGGAGGTGCTTGGTTGGTCCAGTCCCTGTGCGGGACGCTGGCTCTCCATATCATCTGCCATACGGGTGAGGACCAGCCTCACAGCTGATCATTCTTCGCAAATGTGGTGGGTGCTGGCTTCAATAGCTTGTTTTATGCCCTTGGCATGTTCCCTGCACTCCTCCCTTGCCAGGGCACCCTCGCCCACATGCTGGCCAACCAGCGCAGTCAGCTCCTCCTGGTGCTGTAGTATGATGCCGATGCCATGGTCTCAGGGCCTGCTTTTGGTGGTTCTCGAAGCAGCTTGTGGCATGTGTCCACCATCAGGTGATGACTCCATGGGACTCCAGCTCCCTGCCACAAACTCATCACCAGACAGCTCATGGCTGCTTGCATTTCATGTGGGTGTGGGCTGTGTTGGGCTGACTGCTGCGGGCTGGGTGTGTGGTGTTCCACGGGTGTAATGCACGTTTCCTCGACATCTGACATGGGTGCCGTGGCTGCTGCCTCGCTAATCAAGCTGTTTGCGGCGGGCAGTGATCCTTCTGCAACAGGCTCCTGCGTGGTGGGAATGGCTGGTGTGGGTACTACCTCACTATCGGACGGCCTTTCACGTCTTGGTGACGTGGGTACATGTGTGGCTTTGGCCCTCTGAGGCAGTCCAGATGTCCCAGTGCCCCTCGATGTGTTGGGCCTGGTGCCTACTTCCATGCCCTTGGCCTGCTTCTTTGGTGGTGGGGCCTGCGTCGCAGAGTCCTGCTCCTCAATGTTGGATTGTGAGCCTGTGGGGGACCAAGAGAGGGATAGCATCGGTGATGGGTCAACGTGCATCATGCATATGTTGTTGTTGCAGCAGCAGCAGTTCTATGCATTTGGACTTCAAGTTTGGCCATACAGGTTGTTAGCCAGATGGGTGGGTCATACAGGCATGGGTCTGGGTGACACGTGTCTGAGGTGCTGCATGCATGTGGTTGTGTGGGTATGTGCACAGCATATGGGCAGGGTTGTGTACATGTGTGTGTGATGTCCCATCCATTAGCTTATTTCCAGGTCACATTTGGGGGTGTACCTCATGCTTTGCATTGCAGTGTTTTGTGTGGACACTCACCTCCATCTGACGATGACGGCACACTGCGCTACATTTCACGCACTCCCTCAATGGATTCGATGCCAGTGGTGCTGGCACATGTCTCCTTCCACTCTTGCATCTTGATTGGGGATCCTCCTCCGCCTCCTGTACCCATGGCCAGGCTCCTGTTGGCTGCTAGTATACTCCGTACACAGAGGCGTAGATCATCCAACCGCTTGCGTACGTCCTTCACAGTGCGGGGGTGGAGCCCACCGCACTGACTTTCCGTGCCACCTCGGCCCAGATCTCCTTTTTTTTAATCAGTGCGGGACACCGCGTGTCGTTTGCAAAAACAACCTCTGCGTTAGCAGCTAGTGTGTCTGCTAACAGTGTCAGTTCCTCATTGAAGAAGCGTTCCTTGCGCTGGCGCGCTGCACCTTTCTTTAGGGCCTTGTGCATTCTCAGGTGTTGTAGGAATACATTTGGCCAGCTGTAATGTTGCTGCAGGTCCTGGGGGCAGAGGATGGCAATGGATTGTGTTTTTAAAGATGGCCTCTGTGCTCTTTCCCGTTCCTGTGCGATGACTCTACTTCCGGTTCCACGGTGACTGCTAATGCCGGATTCATGTATGGCGCAAGTGTTATCAGCCCATTCCTTGATGCCGCTAAGGGACTTTTTGGGGCCTTTAACGGCATGGCGGTAGTGTCCTTACCGGCATGGCGCAAAGCTTGTGCCCGCGTACTCGTAATGGCATGCAATTAGCGGGCTGGTTACTACAAGGACATGTTATTTGTGCCATGCCGGTAAGTACCGTTACTTACCGCCTACTGCGTAATGAGGCCCATAATCCCACGCATTGGGCCTCATTACATGGAAGGCGGTAACCATGGCGCTATTAGCGCCATGGTTGCCGCTGGTATTTTACCGAGTCCGCCATGGTGAATGGTGGAATTACCTCCCCATTCCAAGCTGTGCGGGGGAGGTAATTCCCCATTCACCATGGCACTTCCCCATTCCCATTTTTGCCCCCATAGGGCTCAATGGAAATGGGGTAGGCGGTAATTACGGTACGGTACCTTTGCAGGTCCCGTACTTAACGGCTGGTAAAACCAGCCATTAAGGTAGGGACCCACAAAGGGACCTCATAGTAAGGCGGTAAGGGATTACTGGTACCGGTACCCTTACCGGTACCGGTAATCCCTTACCGCCATCCGTGTAATGAGGCCTATTGTGTTCCAAAGTCATCCCCCAACCCTCCATTGGCTAACTCTAATACAAAGTAATGTAATCCCCCTAGCTATAAAACCCCATTGGCTACATTCACAAAGTACAAACCCTTTGACATGTGATCTTCTTTCATAGTCAGTTATGGCACTTTCCACATAATGTATTTATCGTTCGTGAATAACTCTGTTTAATATTCAGACTATGTGACAGAAACCCATTAACTCAAATTGTGCAAGATTTCCATAAACACTTTAAGGTATGGGGAGGGAGGGAAATACATAAGCTTGCCTTTGAAGCAGCAATCAAAATCCTTATCCTCCCAGATGCTCCAGTGGCCCCATACCATTTTTCCTGAATTCTTGCACGTAATCCTATTTGTGGCTGCCATTCCAAGTCATACATTCTACTTATTTCCCTGCAAGCCCATAAACCATCAGCTCTCATTTTGACGCTCCATGTAACCGGACCTTTCTGACCATCCCAGGGAAATTACACTTTGAATCTAAGAACCCAATCCGGCCATAAAATTCGAACAAATGGCTTTCCATTCCATTCTCGCCCTTCAGCGCTTTGTGATGTTATCACAACTGCCCATATGCAGTACGCTTTCTACCCACTTCCATGACCTAGGTCATCCAGCTTTCCAAACCAGACAAAAAAACATTCCTGCGAATCCAGGGACTATACAGCCTACTAAAACCCAAGTAGGTAAAACCTGCATTCTGCAATGTCTCCATGTTCCCACAATGAACCCCTTATTTCTCAGTGCCCTAAATGTGACTACAATCTAAACCATTGTTGAATTCCCACATGTTAGTTTCCCCTTCAATGAACTCCTCTCTCGCATGCAAAGAGCTCTCCACTACATAATTCTCAGCGCTACAAATTGTACATTGCATAATAATTGTATCCATGCCACAGCTACTCATGTTGCTGCCTACTGTGACTCTAAAATGTGTCCAACTAAAATACAAAGTAACACTCATTTCAATTGTTCTAACTACATTGAACACATATTTAGTTGCAACATTGCATCTAACCCAGCACACCATGGCCTAGTACAATTTACGTAGTGTAAACCTCTTTTCCGTGTTAGGACCTAAAAGGTCTCCCCCCACTTTCCCCTTTTAGTTAATTTATTAACTACCAAATGAATTTCTCGTTCCTTAACAGAGCCGCCTCTGGGTACCCAAACCTTACAGACATCCTGCATGATCTTTCCACTTAGAGCATATTCCTCTGGCGTACAGAACAAAAACATGTAAGCGATATTCAATCAACACTACAGCTAAGTCAATGCCTAGTCTGGGATGCTGAGGAAAACCCTTATTGATGTATTTTTATATCCAGTTCAGTACTCTGGATGACAACCCTTGTATAACACCCCCCTCTTAGAATCCCCCTGACCCCACTGAGCCAAGAAGTAGGTTTGTTTTGCAAATTAAAAGGTTTATTTCAAAATTTAAACAATATATATATATATCACACTTCTATAAATAAATTGATAATGGATATTACACTTGTGAATATGAGCAGTAGTTAGCAAGAGGTAACTTATGAATAGGAACAGAAGAATAAGGTGGGGAAGAATGCTTTATATGGTTCAAGGAAACGCAAGGTGGAATAAAATGCAGTACAGAAATAACTTGTTATGATATTAGCAAAAGGTAATATGATCACTTTTTCTTTTGACAATTCACTCCCCCCCTATGCAATACAAGAAATGGAAGGAGAGCACACAGTCTTCAAGAATCCCAACAAATCACACTTTATAATGCAATACACAGTTCCAGTTCTCCCAGCAAGCTTAGGGAAAACAGGGATGAGTTTTAAACACAGGCAAATTACTTTAATGTGGTTTGCAAGGAAGTGAAAAGGTGCTACAATTGCTTTTACCTCCCTCTAGAGGTTCAGGGTAGGTGATGGCTACTTTATATTAGTTCAGGCTCACTTTAACAATACTCTATGAATGATTAGCAGATTGCAAACGAATTTTAGCAAAGAGAAGCAAAAAGCTGCTGATTTCTGCAGATGAAGAAATCGGGCCAAATCGCAAATCGCAGTAAATTTCGCAGTATAGGGAGTCGGAAGTCGGTTCTAGGTTCGTTGGAAAGCCTAGATTCTAAGCTTTCCTAGCACAAACGGTTCCGGAGATACGGATGATTTAATAAAGGTAGATTTTCGGATTTAAAGTAAAACTCAAAATGACAGGTGACAGCTTGCAGCTGCAGAATTGACAGGTGACAGTTGTGCAGCTTTAAAAATGACAGATGACACGATTTCTAGGAGGCTGTTCTAATTAGGTTAAAATAGCTTGAATTAGATTATTTTAACTAAGAGATTGGGTTCTGCACAGTTCTGGCGGTACTCACAATAACTTGAAATGAATGGGCCTCGTCACGGATCTGGTCAACTGGACTGGACTTCGGTTCTCTCTGCTCGGCGGGTCAATCAGACACCGGTTCTGCTCACAGTGGTCTGGGTCTCTCTGGATCTCTGGTCTGGTCTCTGGCAGTTGTTCTTGGCAAAGAATTCAAACAGCTCGCCCGGCTGTGGAATAGTTTGCAAATGATTTTAAGGATGCTGAGGCCTGCTGAGAAGAGTTCTCAGTTTGTGGGTTTAGGCCCTTGCTTTAAGTTCTGAAGTAAAGTTCTGGTCTTTGGAGATTGATGGATGTGAAGTCTGGAGTCTCCTGGCAGAGGGTCCCGCAGAAAATCTAATTGAATGTCCCTACCTGTCCCAGCAGTCTCTTTTTATGTGTTTTAAAAAATGGGTGGAGAGGCTAGCATCCCTAAGCCTGCCCCTCTCTTGATTTGATAGGTCAATAGATTCTTTGGTCCCTGATTTGGGAAGGGATAGTGTGTCAGAGTGATGTCATTTTTATGACCTACAGAAATGACACTTCCCTGGTCAATGTGCACACAAATCTATTCCTGATCCAAATACATATTTCCCAGGTACACAGTTGTTTGACATCCCATACACACATCATATATTACTAAAGATAGTCCCTGTCCCGACTCTGGCGTTTCTAGGAGCTTGCATTCAAAAATGGAAACTTATTTTCGATTTTAGTGGGTTTTGCAACATTGGTTTTTCATCAAAAATTATACAAAGGTACATTTCCCTTCCTCATATATCCCAGTAACTTTCCATGTCTCTAGCTTAAACACATTGGGCCTCATTACACGGACGGCGGTAAGGGTTAACGGTCACCGTTAATGGCAACGGTGACCGTTAACCCTTACCGCCGTACTACGAGGTCCCTTTGCGGGTTGGAGGATTTAACGCCTGCTTCTTGCAGGCGTTAATATCCAACCCGCTAAGGGACCTCGGAGCTAATTACGGCACCGCAAAATTGCGGTGCCGTAATTAGCGCCTTCCCCATTTCCATAGAGCCCTATGGGGCAGAAATGGGAATGGGGAAGGGCAATGGCGGAAAGGGGATTTACCGCCCCTCCAACCTTGGAATGGGGCGGTAAATCCCCTTTCCGCCAAGGCGGTGCCGGTATTTTACCGGCATGGACCAAGGTGCTAATAGCACCTTGGTCCACCGCCTACCGTGTAATGAGGCCCATTGTCTGCAATAATCATAATTAGCGGGGTTTTGCCCCAGAACATGGTACAAATTGGAATTTGGACTCAAATCGTGAGGGCATTTTTCAAACTAAGACTCTCAAAGTTGTACATTCCTGTCATTTGGTTACAATAAATTATCACTGTTTCTATAAACTATATATTTGTTGCAATTCAACTCCCCAAAGTGTTTGGGTCCGCCTCCATAAATCTGGGTGGGTCAGTGATCACATGTCTCTCCTTGCTGGCAGAGGGCTGTTGACAGTCAAAATCCTCAAAATGAACATACCCCATTCAACAGAAAGAGCCTTTTGTGTGGGCTCCAGCAGACTGTCTGGAAGTCTCTCCTCAATCAATCAACAGGGTCATGTGATATCCTGCCTCCTAGTGTGGGAATCTCTGAGGTGTTAAGGTTTCCCAGACTCTTGGCCTCTGGGAACAGCAGGTGGTTCGATTTTCAATTAACCAACAAGCTTTGAAGTCCCTGCCCCTCTTGCAACTCCTAAATACAGTTTCCCTGTCAGAGTTTGGACCGCAAGCGCCACCTTGGGGAATTTGTCGGTACTGCACCCATTTTTGAGTTGTCTTGAATTACTGCATTTCAATAGAGTGGTCTTTTGCTTGATAGTATAGGACCCTTGCTTAACATTGTTTTGATGGCATCCTTACAGTAGAGTGGTGATGTGGAACCCCCCACAAGAAGGTTGTATCTTTGGAGTGGTCTCGTGCCAACTGCGCAGTTCTCCTATTCTGGCGTGAATGTGGTCAGCGATAGCTCATCCCCACATCCACCCAGTCTATTGATTTAGTTTGTTCTGGGATAGAATAATGGGCGGCGACAGCTCATCCCGACATCTACCCAGTCTATTGATTCAACATGGGTCAAAACCCTTGACAAACAACCACCCACCATTTTTCCCACAATCTACCCAACACTCCACCTAATTATCTGGATCGGGTGGAGGACACCAAGCAACACCTGGAGGCCCAATCAACCCTGATTCAGTCTGCGTGCCTGTATGGTTTGAAATGGCAGTGGCCCTACCTGTGGACAGAATAACCAACAGACTAGTGGCTATTTGAGGTAACTTAGCAGAAGAACATCTTAAAAGTACGTGACAGGACCAGAAAAACAAAAAGGGGCATCAGTATCTTTCCCATCAGACTCAGCAATGATGGAATCGAACCAAGTGTCATCTTTGATTCCAGCCGCATGGACTCACACAGATTATGCAAGGCTTTGATTGTATTCAATAGGATCCTATTATTCAACATGAAACCATTATCTTTTGTCACACCCCTCCTTCCATTGTGATCTAGGATTGATTCAGAAGTGTCATGAGGCACAGGGCCCTCATCTCCTCACGAATGGTATTAAAAGCAGCCTCTGAATAATTGACCAATTGAATGAGTTCATACTGGGTGACCTAGAGCCATTTAGCCTTGAAAATGGCTTGGACACCCAGGCCCAGGAGAGAGGTGACGACCAGCTCCGTCCTACTAAGGAGTGTGAAGTGCTCAGGTACTTGCCTTAACACCTCTGAAGAAGCCGATGCGAGGTAATTGCTCCGGGTAGATCATCTTCAAAGTTCTGCCATTTTATGTCCTTCAACAGTTTCAGGTCCAGGTGCACTCAACGAGGGAGGCGATACAGGGGGCACAAAAGTGGCTTGAGGCGGTACATTAGAAACTACCAGATGGGTTTCAGCAACAAACAGGACTGGGGTGGGCAAGGTGGCAATGCTGCACACTCCCTTCCAGGTCGATGTGAGTTGAAGGTAAGCTAGGGTTCTGCAGACCCAATAGTGATCACGGATGGCAGAGGTCCCCCGGCCAAGTCCGCAATAGGCAAAGCTCTTGTACAATTCATCTTTGTCCCGACTGGTATGGTGCCATCACCCCTAAAACATAAGAAGAAATGTGTAAATAACTGGATCTATGTATCATAGATGAGGAATCTGTGGGAGGCACAGCAATTAGAAAGAACATTAGTGAGAAAGAAGTAATTTGTTTGTCACTATCTATGCCCCAACACTCTGGAACCTCCTCCTAATCAACACTGGGCTTGTCCCCTCTCTTCAACATTTCAGGAAACAGCTCAAGACCTTCCTCTTCAAGGAATGGCTCCTTCCTGGCGCCCAGGTCATACACCCTTCATTCCCCACTCAAGACCTTCCTCTTCAAGGAATGGCTCCTTCCTGGCGCCCAGGTCATACACCCTTCATTCCCCACCCAACATTGAAAATGGGTGATCTTCTCACCTCTGTTTACTCCCCTGGTTGCTTGGGTATCGGTCGAAAATGCTGAGATGAAAATGCTGAACAAGGGGAGAAGGGGCCGCAGGGGTGTTCCCCACTCCCCTTGTTTGGTATATTGGGAGTCTGGGGTTGTGGGGGCGTGCATTACATGCACAGCGGGGGGACAATAAGCGGGGACAATAAAGTTTTTTAAAAAAGGAAAAAAAGGACCCTGCACCACCAGACCAATGTTAGTGGAAGGGAACTGACGTCGCAGGGATAGAGGGGCGTCGGCGGCACATACACAAGTCTGCCGCCGAAAGGTAAGTAAGAGTTTAAAGGGGTAGCAGATGTGGGGATGCAGGAAAAAGTGCTCTATGTGATCACTGCGTGGTGCAATTTTCATAGTTGGCATTTTCGTCGTTGGAATTTTGGGCCGCGCAGTGATCACATAGAGCCTGAACTTGTAGATCCCTTACTACCAAACGTTCTACTCTTCCCTGTTGTTAGCTCCCCGCTCCACTTTCCTCCCATGATTTGTAGCGCATTCTGTTGGTTCCCGAAGCTAGATCTGCGCTCAATAAATATCATAATAATAATAAAAATAATAAAAATATTCAAGTCATCTACTCTGTGGGTTAACCTCGTTGATGATACTTGAAGGATTGATATAAGAAAGCAGAGCAAATTCAAAAGGTAATTTAATTTAACTTGATTTCATTCAACATGTATTGCATGTGGTTGAGTAATTTTAAATGAATAATGACCTCTGTCATTGTGCAGGGTAGCCTTCCATTCCATCATTTTTTAACTTGTATGTCCTATTAGAGAAAGGGGCCTAGCCAGGTGCAAACCACTGTTTTGTGAGGTTGCTCAGATCAATACTAGTGGTTAAGATTCATTTAAAGGTTTCTATTAATCGCATTTTAGTTTTGTTGGAAGGCAGGATGTCTTTGCCTGTGATGTCACTCCCTGTAATGTGACTTCTTAGGCATGTCATCACCTGGTTCAAAGGTTGCGCCTTAAGGTTTCCCCCACCCCTGCAAGTGTAAAGGTTGCCAAGTGTCCACAGCTCTGTCAGTTTTTCAGTGGCACTGTCCTGACATGTGCCTGACTTGCCACAGCCCTGCAGCCAGAAGGGACGTCATTTGGGGGTTGCCAGGGGTTGCACATGCGACCCCTGTGGTCTCCCTTGCTACCCCGGTGGTCTCTGTGGCCAACCTTTAAAAAAGTGTTATTCTTTTTATTGGGCTGTGGGCAGTGCCACGTGGCTCTTTGTTTCTAGAGTGGCTGGCTTTCTTGTTTAGGCTTCTTAAAAAAATAGGTTTCACAAGTGCAACACTTTGAGCATGGACCCCAAATAAGAAAGAATAGGACTAACAAACAAGGGCCTCATTACGAGGTAGGAGGTAGCCATGGTGCTATTGGCACCATGGCTACCCCCTTACCACATTCCGGGTCCGGGTTCTCGAAATAGGGACTTCCCGGGTCATTCCAACCTTAGAGGACCCGGTAAGTCCCCATTCTGAGAAGCATTCCCCATTCCCATTCAAGCCCCCATAGGGCTCAATGGGAATGGGGATGGCGCTAGTAACGGTAGCACAAATTGCGGTACCGTTATTGTCCCCAGTGTCCAAGAGAAGGGGCTAAAGGGGCCAACACAGGGGATAAACAGGACGGGGGACAAGAAAGGGGCTAAAGGGTGCTGGGGCAAGAACAGAGGCTGGGGACTAGTGTTTAAGGACAAGGCTGGCGTTTGTGGAGGGCGCAGAGAAGAGGGAATGGTGGCATTTTGGGGGAGTGGGGAAGCGCATGGGAAGGGGAGCGAGCACCACAGGCACACAAAGAGTTGGCAAGCACTGCCTATCAACACTTTGTGCTCACTTACCTTTTGAAATCGCCGCCATCCACTGCACAGTCACACTGCAAAGCAATCCTGTCCTGTCCCAGTCAATCAATGAGTAGCTGGGGTGGGACAGGAAGTCAGGTGGCATAAACTGGAAGTCAGGCAGGAGCATGGTTTTTTTAGTTGATTTCTTTTAACACAATTGTATCCCGTGTCGGGGTAGCCTGCGGGACTTGTGGCCAGCCCCTGCTGTGGGTAGGCACTGATCCGAGAGGAGGGTCAGGCCAGAGCACAAGCTCTGACCCTACCTGGCCCGAGCCGCATCAGCCTCACCCAGCTCTAGGTTTTAGCAGGTGATAGAGGTAGGCGGATTTCATTGGAATATATTTTTAACTCCAGCTTGAAAATGCTGGCGTCAAACCTTGTGCTCATTGAAGTCGGCACAGTGGAAATATTAATTCTGTTTTATGCACCTTCTCCGCCTTCAAATGGCTGTGAAATGCCCTGCAGTCAATGCAAAAGTAAGTTGTAAATGGCTAACGCCCAGCTATTTTTACACTATACTTTTGCAATCAGGGCTCCACAGTAATTCAATGTTCTGCCTAGACCAAGGGCCTCATTACGAGGTTGGAGGCAGCCATGGCGCTATTAGCGCCATGGCTGCCTCCAAACTTGTTCCGACTCTGCCCTGGTGAATGGAGCAATTACCGGTCCATTCCAAGGTTGGCGGGACCGGTAATTCCCCATTCACCAGGGCCATTCCCCATTCCCATTTGAGCCCCCATAGGGCTCAATGGGAATGGGGAAGGCGCTAATAACGGTACCGCAAATTGCGGTACCGTTATTAGCTCCAGAGTCCCTTTGCGGGTCCCGTCCTTAACACCTGGAAAAAACAGGCGTTAAGGGAGGACCCGCAAAGGGAACTCGTAGTAGAGCGGTAAGGGATTACCGGCACCAGTGCCCTTACCGGTGCCGGTAATCCCTTACCGCCCACATCGTAATGAGGCCCTATGTATTTTGCTTTTCGCAAGTTGCAGTTAGAGCATGTTTTTTTTTGCTGTTGTCTCTGTTATGATCATCACAAGACATTTCATCTTGGTGTCCTCGGTCACTTGACAAAATCCTTATGCCTAAAAGCTTGTGTACAGTGTAGAAATCTTTGACCATAGCACATAAAGTGGCCCTTGATTTCATTGTGCCACAATTAATGCTTTGTTGTATATGTGTCTATCTTTCCTATCTCCCTGACATGCTGTTCAGGATATTTGTTTGCACATAGGAGGTAACGAGTGCCCAGAGTACGGGATGCATGTGAGTGCGCTGCTTTCCCTGCACTACTCTAAATTTCTTTAATAAATAGGGCCTCATTACATGGTAGGCGGTAAGGGTTTACCGGTACCGGTATTTTACCGGTACTGGTAAATCCTTACCACCTTACTACGAGGTCCCTTTGCGGGTTGGGGAATTTAACGCCTGCTTTTTGCAGGCGTTAAAAACCAACCCGCAAAGGGACCAGGGAGGTAATTACGGTACCACAATTTGCGGCACCGTAATTAGCGCCTTCCCCATTCCCATAGAGCCCTATGGGGCAAAAATGGGAATGGGGAAGGGCAATGTGGGAAGGGGGAATTACCGCCCCACCAACCTTGGAATAGGGCGGTAATTCCCCTTTCCACCAAGGCGGTGGCGGTATTTTACCGGCATGGACCAAGGTGCTAATAGCATCTTGGTCCACCGCCATCCGTTTAATGAGGCCCATAGTTATGAACCCTCCCAATGGCATGTATTTTGCCAACCTCTGAAGCCTGAAAAGTAGATCCACGCAGACTTGACACGCGGCCAACTTTGCACCAGACCTGCAGATTAACTGGTTTGCTGCTAAATCTCAGTTATCATTTTAATGGTATCCACTACAGAGTGTTATTTGCTTTCTGACTTTGAAAACATTCAGACAACTAATTGCTCATTTTACTATAGCCGGTAAGCGAGCTATAGCCGGTAAGATTGCTCAGGCGGTGGAGCGCTTGCTGCTGTAATGTGTCTTTGATCTGCAGGTTCGGATCCCAGCAAGGCCAACTAAGCCTTTCATCCTTCTGAGGTTGATAAATGAGTACCAACACAAGTTGTGTGATATTCTATGTATATTTGTTTTATATAAAGCGCTTAAGCATAAGTGTAATATAATAACACATCCTTATCATTTGGCCATGGACATCTGCTTGTATTCACAGTAATCTGGCAAAATGGGCCTATAAATACTGATTTTAATGATACAAATGGTGATCCATTCGAGTATGAAATATATATCATATTACAGTGATATTGTAAACCATATTTTTCTTAATGTACTGAAAAACAATGCTTTGTTATTCAACTTCCTGTTTTGTCAAGGGTGAAAGGTTGTGTTCTGTTGCTTCCCTTGATGCCACTTTGGGGTGGGGTCAAATGTCGAGTGATGTCACTTCCGCCACCCTAGCATTTTGGTGAAATGACCAGTCTTCCAGTGGCACCAGCATTGCACGTGACTGCTATGCCACTCGCAGCTCTGTCGGTCTTTCACTGGCATCTGCCAAGACGTCCCCGGGTACACAGCAGCACGCTCTGCCTCTATTGTCGGGCTGTAGATTCCTGATTGGACGGCACTGTAGTGGGGTTAAACGCAGCCTCGTCACGGCCTGTCCATGCTGGGGGTGGGCGGAGGGATTGGGGAACGAGGTTTGGCATGATGCTGCCCCCCTGGCATGTTTTCTAATTAGCGATTAGCTGCAAGCTTTGCCTCTAGGGGTGGGGATAAAGGGAAGCACCTTCTTTGCCACGCTCCGGGGCAACCAGGGCAGGGGGGCAAGGCCAGTGAGCTGATAGGACCATTCCGGCAAGGTGCTTGATTAAACTACCAATAGCCACTGCAATAGCCATCGGCTCATCCAATCATGAGCCTCACACCATCTCCGTTACGCCTGCACGATAACATAAAATATTCCATACGAACACACAGAAATGTGCACCGCATAATTGCATAAACAGTAAGGTCACACACAATTAATTCGGGCTTGGAATAGAAGGGTGCAAACTGTAACAACCGCTATTATGAAGTTACATGGTAAGCGACATGTGCCAAATCCCCTCCCACGCCCCATTAAGAGAACTCCTATTTCACCAGCCAACAAAAATGGTGGCGTACACTGAGGGAAGGCTTGAGTGGTTTGGCGTGAGGAGAAGCAAGACCCCCGTACGTTATCGGTCATGACGTGCGCCCCACCAAGATGCCAGCCTCCACCTCAACCTCCCCAGGGGTGGACTGGCCTATAGGGAACTCTGGAGATTTCCAGGTATGCCTCTGCACCTTGGGCCTCTTTTGTGTGGTAACTTATTTTATTTCCAAATGTTCTCATAGGAAAAGGGTTGAGCTTGCTGAAAATGTGTAATATGGGGCCACTTTGAAAATTATTTCTGGGGCCTCTTTTGGTTACTAGTCTAGCCCTCCCCCTTCACCCCACTTACTTATGCCAAATTTTCCCCATACCTCGTTTTCAGACATTTCGGGTCTATCCATTGTGGGTGGCCAAAACTGATCTCACTCGACTCCAATGAAGTTGGTGCGACTGGAGTGACTCAATGGGTAGTGGACATTTCTATACACTGCTGACAGCTCCTTCTAATGGATGAGGACACCACCTCAGGCTGAGGACACCATCTCAGGCTGAGGACACCATCTCAGGCCGAGGACACCATCTCAGGATGGGGACACCATCTCAGGCCGAGGACACCATCTCAGGCAGAGGACACCATTTCAGGCCGAGGACACCACCTCAGGCTGGGGACACCATCTCAGGCTGAGGACACCATCTCAGGCCGAGGACACCATCTCAGGCTGAAGACACCATCTCAGGCAGAGGACACCATCTCAGGCCGAGGACACCACCTCAGGCTGGGGACACCATCTCAGGCCGAGGACACCATCTCAGGCAGAGGACACCATCTCAGCCCGAGGACACCATCTCAGGCCGAGGACACCACCTCAGGCTGTGGACACCATCTCAGTCTGAGGACACCATCTCAGACTGAGGACGCCATTTGAGGCTGAGGACACCATCTCAGGTTGGGGACACCATCTCAGGCTGAGGATACATCTCAGGCCACCATCTCAGGCTGAGGACATAATCTCAAGGTTGAGGACAACATCTCAGGCCGAGGACATCATCTCAGCTTGAGGACACCACCTCAGGCTGAGGACACCACCTCAGGCCGAGGATACCGCCTCAGGCTGAGGACACCACCTCAGGTTGAGGACACCATCTCAGGCTGAGGACACAATCCCAGGCCGAGGACCCCATCTCAGGCCGAGGACACCACCTCAGGCCGAGGATACCACCTCAGGCTGAGGACACCACCTCAGGTTGAGGACACCATCTCATACTGAGGACACAATCTCAGGCCGAGGACAACACCTCAGGTTGAGGACACCATCTCAGGCTGAGGACACAATCTCAGGCCGAGGACACCACCTCAGGCTGAGAACATCATCTCAGGCCGGGGACACCATCTCAGGCTGAGGACACCGTCTCAGGCCGAGGACACCATCTCAGGCCGAGGACACCATCTCAGGCCGGGGACACCATCTCAGGCTGAGGACACCATCTCAGGCTGAGGACACCATCTCAGGCCGGGGACACCATCTCAGGCTGAGGATACCATCTCAGACTGAGGACACCATCTCAGGCCAGGGACACCATCTCAGGCCGTGCACACCATCTCAGACTGAGGACACCGTCTCAAACTGAGGACACCACCTCAGGCTGAGGACACCGTCTCAGACTGAGGACACCACCTCAGGCTGAGGACACCATCTCAGGCCAGGGACACCATCTCAGGCCGTGCACACCATCTCAGACTGAGGACACCGTCTCAAACTGAGGACACCACCTCAGGCTGAGGACACCGTCTCAGACTGAGGACACCACCTCAGGCTGAGGACACCATCTCAGACTGAGGGCACCCCCTCAGGCTGAGGACACCATTTCAGGCTGAGGACACCATCTCAGGCCGAGGACACCATCTCAGGCTGAGGGCACCATCTCAGGCTGAGGAAACCATCTCAGGCTGATCCAGATCGCTCTCTTGGTGCATGCTTGCCCCAGCGTTCTTCAGAAGGTATGCAGGACTATTAGACTTTCATTCTAATCAATCTTTTATATGTAAACCAGGTATTGGGCCTCATTACAAGCATGGCAGTAAGTGGTAAAATTGGAGGTAACTGACTTAGCTCCAGTTTTACCACTACGACTAATCATAAATTGTGGAGTGAGTGGAGGATTTACCTCCAGCAAAACACTGGAGGTAAATCTTCCCCCTCAGCGTCCAAAAATCGTCAGAGTTGACGGAATTACTGCAGCAGTAATTCCGCTATGGTAATAAAAAAAAGCCCTGTTGCATACAATGGACCCAAAATAAATGGGGATTTACACCACTACTAATTTACCATGGAATTACCGTCATACTCATAATGAGGCTCATTGTCTTTTGACACCTTTATTATCCCATAGGTGGTAGAGCAATGCCAACGCAGAATGTCATGAGATGTGGCGGCTGTTTTACCACATTTATTGAGTTGATCATCTGCTGCCCAACAGGGCCTCCAGATGATGAGATCAGCCTAGAAATGTCCAGGTACAAGAGCAAGTCCACAGGCCGGGTCTTGGTGGTCCAATGTTGTGCCGCGCCCACTGATATTAACGGGATTATTATTATATTTATTGTGCGCGGACCTAGAAGCAACAGAGTGCTTTCCAGAGGTATACGAGAGTACCGATTCAAAATGGAGTGCTTTTCAGAGGTAACAATAGAACAGATGTACAGCGGGGGGTAGGATACAGAGCGGCACAGAGGTGGGGTACAGCTGTACTGGGCTGTAACGGAACCCCGCTTGCGGCGTGAGCAACTCACCAGCCACATTCACTTGCCACTGTAATGCTAGAGAAATGTGGGGGCCTTTTGAGCAAATACTGGCATTGAGTTGCAGAGGGTAAGTGCGGGACAAGAGAAGGGTTTTTTGCGGGTCTTCTCTTTGATGGCGAGTTGTGATTCGAGCTGGTTGGTTGATTTGCTGCACGAGGAGCATGTGCTACCAGATATGTGGAGCTTAGCCGCCGGGCACACTAGTGTGCTACTGTGACTGCTTTGTAGTTGATACATGCAGTCTTGAACAGTATCCTGGCTTGGAGTGGAAGCCAAGGTAGTTTGCGAAGGAGAGGGGTGATTCATTAAAATGTCCATGCGCCAGACGTGCTACAGGGTGGTTGACTGCTTTTACTGGAGCCAAATGAGCGGCTCGGAGTCCCATCAGGGGGGCATTTCCCCCATTGATGCGTGAGACCACAAGCGCCTGCACTACAGTCAGGAAGTCCTGTGGAGGGATTATGGGTTTCATTTTGCAAAGGGTGGAGATGTGGGCCTTCTTGGCTATGTGTTTCTGAAAAGATAGACCGCTGTTAATGGTCAAGCCTAAGGATTTAGCTGAATCCGCGAGCTGTGCATCAAATCCTTCTAGGCGCATATCATTGAGCCATTGTTGAAGAAGTTGTTGTGTAGCGGGGGGTCAGAGGCAACGAGAACCAATTCGATCTTGGTCCTAGGTCATTGCAGAGATGACTGATGCCCTGTGGACATTTTATTCTCATGTACAACTGAGTATAACCTGCATATTGGTGGATGGCTATATCAGAATCTTTAAGGAGGATACCCAGAGGCTCCATGTAACGTTTAAACAGGATCAGTGGGAGGAGGGAGCCTCGGGGGAGTCCGCAGGAGACTGGGATTCGGTTCAAACACAATGTGTTCACCTAGATGGACTTGTGTCTGTCTGAGAAGTAGGAGCTAAATCAATTCAGGATAGTACCAGAGAATCCTATCCTGACAGTGAGGAGGGAGAAGAGGATGAAGATAGAAGGTATTGAATGCAGCCAAGGAGTCAAGGAGGATGAGGAGGCATGAGCTGCCCTTATCCATGATTTGGAGGGCATCATCCACCACCTGCATGCACCGTTATGCTCCTTTCTTCGCACACTATCGTCTTCTGAAGGACCACCCTATCCATTGTGCGTCAATGTCATAACACATAACAGGAGGCACTATACATATACAAGAAAACATAACCTAACATATGGGTTGACGTATGAGATAACTGGGCTTCACTCCCTGTCGGATCTTGCTATGTGGTCCTTGCACCCTTGGTGGTAATGACCATGAGCAAAGTACTTGGATATAAGGGCGCTAGTGGCAGGCTCGTTTCATGGCCCGGGCAAGGCGGGCGACTGCCCGGATTGCAATCGGCCCAGGGGTGCAAGAGCCCCCATTGGTGAGGGCTCGACTTGCCCTGGGGGTACTTTCGCTGTGGGGCAAACTCAATTGCCTTGGGCTGTGTGCTATTGCTCGAGTAGAGGCAGCAGGTGCTGGCTCTGCCTCTGCTGTGCTCACTTTAGGTGCCTGCACGGGACCTAATGTGAGCACATCAGCTACTCGAGCAATCACGCACAAACGACCTCCAATTGACATCCCCGGCCTGTCAGCCTTCTTCCTTTCAATCCCCACTGGGGCGCCAGGACCCCTGCTGCTAAATTTCATCAGCAGCAGGGGTCACTATCAGACTCGGCGCCACAGCGGGTGAAGTGAAGAAACAATAAGCCACGGGGAAGTTAACTCCTTTTTCAATCATGTTAGAAGTTAACTTCCCCACGTGTTATCGGCAGTGCTGAGCACTGCTGCAAAGTTTCGTGGGCTCAGCGCCACAGCCTATGGACTAGAAACTGCCCTGTACCCAGGCATAAAGACTCCCTTCCCTCTCCATTGTCCTCGTGTTTACAGGACACGATTTCTTACTTGCCCAGAGACGGTTCTCGCTAGCATGAAGATGTTTAGTGCACGTTTTGTGGCCTGTTGTAGCATATACAATGATTTGTTGTGGAGGCAAAATAGAAGGTGGAAAGCTAATTTCGCTGGTAAAAATCAAAAGCAACCAGGGCCTGAAATGCTGTATGAAACTCACAAGATGTTGGCTTTTTGTCTGTTTCAGATTGTACAGTTTGAAAGGACCATACTGGGCGCATTTTGTTCCCCCAAGACAAGGGTGCATACATTTAAAGCAGAATCTAAAAGTGAATGGAAAAAATAAAAAATAAATGCGGAATACCTGCGTGAGCATGGCAAAGAAAAAAAAAACAGTTACATTTTTAATAAGTAAAAGAAGGTGAACATATCCACTAAAATTCAGTCTTCGAATGATTTCACTTAAAATATGCATGTTGGATAGCATGGGTGTTATTGGCCCCTGGGAAACACCATCATCTACTCCACAGTAATGTGGTCTGAGCTTGAGAGGATGCATCTGTGTGAATTGAGCATCCATTTTAGGGAGATGAAACCCGTTTTAAAAAGTAGCCCCTAATTTTCCATGTTGATGAATAGAACCTTTAGTAATGCCCCATAGTCAACAGTGTTGAAAGCCAATTCGCGACGTGGGTGGGATGACTGATGGTGCCCCCACACACATAGCATCAGGTGGCACCTGAACTGAAGTTCACTTTGTGCTACAAGCAGCCTGCACAATTGATAGTCTCCTAATAAAGTGTGCAAAGAAAGCACACAATGCCTAAAACGTATACACAGGCCAAAAACTGTTGGCTTTGACAATGTTTTTAACAGGACTTCGCTGGTGGACACTCAAAGTGCTTATACATCAATTGGCTGAAAGCAGACCTGGTTAAGTCATTTTTATTACTTCCAGCTCAAATTAAGTCATTAACTCTCAGAACACTGCTTTGAAAAAACACTGGCATGCACATCGAGTGCAAACGTTTGATGTTAAGGCTTGATTAAAGAGAGCTGAAAGAGTTTCCTTCTTGCTCAGTACACTGACAGGACAAATCTAGCGTGAACCAGACGACTGAGTCCTTTCGCCAGTACTGCCATAGCACCTGGTACTTGGCTTGTTCACTCGGGGGAGTACAAGTGGATGCTTTGTAAACACACTATTCATCCCTTATTTCACCAAAAATGATCCTCGGTAATCACCCAGGTATTTTATGATTACATCAAAATGTGAGGAGTGATTAACTAGAGGTGCAACTCATGAGGGAGCAAATAATCAGAGGGGTGATCGGCCATATGAACCAGAGGAGAGCGACCAACCAGGTTCCCCAAGACCAGAAGGGTGACTGAGCAGAGAAGAGTGACTCACAAGGGAGTGAAGGACCAGAGGGGTGACAGAAAAGCGGAGCAACTCACAAGGGCCTTGCTGCCAAGTGGGGGGCCCATGCCATGCATAATGCCATGAGCCAGTTCTGGATATTCACTTTGCATGGTGGTCCTTCTAGGCCCATACTTATAATTGAAAGGACACAAATACCAGTCCTAGCAATCAACAGGAAATGCCTGGGCTGGCTCATTGTCACAAAGGACATGGGGCTACCTGGTAGGTATGCAAGGGAGCCAAGGACCGGAGGAGAGCGACGAATCAAGGACCAGTTAGACGATGGACCATAGAAGCCAAGGATCCAAAAAGCCAATGATGTGCTTTTATAAGTCACACATACAAGAAATTAAAATAGACACACATTGTTAGAAAAATAAAAAGCTATTTTAATAAAAGTTCTTGAATCACAATGTAATAAAACCTGTTTTATGTGTATAACAGTGATTTATTGACGTTGGGTAGAAGTTACTTAACCGCAGGGCATAGATTGGGAGTGGCGGCCATGCCGGGGGCAGGGGGAGTGGGGGGGGGGGGTGGGTCAATTTAGTGTTTCGCCTAGAAACTGCCCTGGCTAGTGGTTTATATCATAGTGCCCTTTGTTGCCAGTAAACAGCTGCCGTTGTTTCCTGTGACATGTGCTTCAGGACAGTATGATGCAGTCTGTACTGGGCATACGTGAGACTTAAAGGTCACCAAAGCAAAACATGCAGTCACTTTCGGCTTTCAAGTCAAAACTGATCATTCTCAATAGTGGCAGTAATCCTTTGAATACTCAGCTCTAAGCGGCCAGCGACTCCAGGCAACCATGCAGAAGTCTTTTTGCGCGCGCTTTCTTCGCATTCCAGAAATGTTTGTGAGTGATTGGCAGCTGCTTTCAAAGGCAACACTCCTCTGTAATCGCGCTACATGGACGTGGAATAAAATCTTCGTCATCGTGCGTCAAGCTGAGTGGTATTGTTTCATGTCATTGACAATGTGGCGAATGTCACATGGGAAATGGCTGCGTCGAACTTTTAACTGTGAGTAGAGTAAACACGCACGCTGCGGGCGATTGCTGTATAGGCAGACCACCGAACTAAAAAAAACACCGTTCCCGTTTCCTATCGAGTAAGCCACCTCCTAGAAAACGTACCTGGAGGGCAGAAGGCCTCCAGCAGCTGCTAGTACACATTCCCAGCTCCTAGGGCTGTCTCCTGACAAATGCAATCCCTCCGCCCATAGGATACAATGGGAGCTGTGGTTTCAGCATTGAATCCAACGGGGGCAGCATTTCCACAACCCTGGAATGAAAAGGAGTGCGCCTCCTCCCATTATTTCATTCCATTTATTTGAATTTATAAAGTGCCTTTTGTCAAAAGTGCTATTACAAAATATTACAAAAACTGTACAATGTACACAATGATGCAAAAAACTGCTTGAAACAGAAGGAGGGGGAGAGAAACAGAAAGCCATTAAGTAGAAAGAAGGGAGAGACGATGAGCTTCCAGGTTAGATTGGAAAATATAAAGAGACGAAGAAGAGCGGATAGAGAGAGGGAGAGAATTCCAGCGTTTAGGGACTAGGAGGGGAAAAGATCGGAAAAGGCAAGATGCACAGGGGGGCTTGGGGACAGTGAGAAGGAGCAGATTCTGTGAGCGGAGAGTCCGAGAGGGAGACTAGAGCGAGACTAGTAAAGAAAGGAAAGGAGGAGCCAGGCCGTGACTACATTTAAATGTACTATGTACCAAATAGTACCATTAAGCTCCCAACAGCCTTGCCGGTAGTGCCTTATGGATTGCTTTCAAAAGAACCCAGGTTTTGGAATGCACATTGACCTATTTTGATGTTATTTCAATTTTATCTTTGAATATCTTTACTTTAGTCGATTCTTTTTGCTAAGCATTCATTATATTGAGCTCACCTTTTCAAAATAGATTTGACTCCCTTTCATTACAGGTATGAAAACTCGACCGCATCTGTTAGGCCCCTCATTTAGGCCACACACTTGGGCTCCACCCCTTTTAAAGGTTCCGTAGCTACCTGGGATTCAGATGCTTTGTAGGGCCTGTCCAAATATTGCTTCATGGCACATTAGCGTGTGTTTGTGAGGTAAGGCCTTTGTGTGGCCTTGGTCAGCACCGCCCATTGAATTGCCATTAATCACATGCTTCACACACACTAACAACCCTCTCATGTACCTCGCTCTCATAGCAGTCTTTGCCATGCTTGTGAACTCTTCAAATGGTTTAAAGACACCACTGTACAAAGACTTCAGCACGCCATGCACAGGGAGGTCACCTGTGGTGATCTCTCCTCTGGACGGATGGTTGAATGGCCAACATATGGTCCCATTGATGCTATGTTGACCTGTTTGCACTTGCCGTCGAGGGAAGGGACGTGGGGTAAAGATGTCAGGAGACTGGTGTCATTTGTCCACAGGAGCCTGACTAACCCTCAACCACATTGATTCACCAGTGCTAACCCACTTGAATCTCCAATTTGCCATTCTACTACGGCTTAAATGCGCCGCACACCCTGACTTCCCCCTGATATGAAGCATCTACTAGAACCAGGACAGTGTCCAGTATGGTAAGAATGGGTAAGGGTCACTATGATAAACATCTTTTTTTGGCAACATGGTTCCCTCAATGTGTGGTCGAAGAAGAGAGGAAGACCAACCATCTCCTTGGGCTCTCACACCCCACTCCGAAGAAGCCCCTGCGCCCTAGAGCTGTGGTGATTACTTTCTCTGTAAGGTGGAGGGGTGTCCCCCAGAACTGGCCTGAAAGAGTAAATACAAACTAGCTCAGTGGGTTTTTGGCAGTTCTTCACTTCTAAACCTTTCCAAAATACTGAGTTAAAATCATACATTTTGTGAACACCATTTCTATAAAAATGGGTAAACAGCCATAGCATGTACAGTTGGTTCTGCAGGGCAGCACATGGCACACTCCGGTAGATGCCAAGTCACTAATAGCACTGCAGCATTTTGGAGCTCATTTTTATGTTGACTGTGCCAAAAGAAAAAAAACATGAGGCCTGTCTCAACGAAATATGCCAGCATTACTGTGCTTTGGTTGTACCCAAAGCAGATTGTGAGGCCTGTCAACAAAACCGGCTGGTTGTGCGCATAGAAAGGCATACGGCTGTTGTAACACCATATGCCAGCATTGCCACTGCTAAGCAAATGTTCATGCTGCTTTTGCCTAAAGCAGATCATGAATCCTCTCAACACGTTGTTTTATGTTATAAAAGTGAATCTATAAGGAGCGAGTTTCATGAAGGTATTATTTATAATGGCAACCATTGTAACAGCACAATGCTGCATGTTGCACAGCTGAATTTTTGGCTGCTCTCATAATGGCTCAATTCTTCATGTTGACCCACCAATAGATATAATACGGATTGCCCCCTTATTTTCTGAACTAAAAACTTAAACTTTGCTTCACTGATGTTTGGTACTTGTCCTGCTGGTTCCTTCACAGGCCATCTTGCCACTTGTTTCAACCTATGCCAGCATTGCAAATGTAAAACCCAATTTCATGCTACTTGTTTCAATGTAGATCATGCCTGTCAATAGATTGCATGCGATCATAAACGCACATGTACAAACAGTACATTCATAATTGCTTAATTCAGAATTGCAATCTTTATAATGGCACAATGGTACGCTGTATGTTGCCTTGCGGAATTTCTGGTGACCTTTATAATGTCATAATGTTCCATGTTGACCGGCTCAATCGCTATAACACAGATTGCACCTCTGGTTTTCTTATCCAAAGAGTTCTGCTTCTCTTCAGTGATGGTGGCATTTCTACTGATGGAATGGGAAGGGGCGAGGGGGCACGGGCATGAGGATCACAGTCAAGGTCTGCACATGCAGGCCTTGGGATGCCACTTTCATGGCAGCGCTGAGGGGCACAGACATGCTTCCTCCCCTACCTGCATGGGCACAGGGCGGCCAGATACAGAGCGCTGTATAGTGCACAAACAGTGGGGACTGAAGGGAGGCGATTGGGTAAAAGGGAAAAGGGGTCACAAGCGTCACCCCCCATTGTAATGAAGAAGTGGGAAAGGTGGAATCACAGGGGTCTGTGCTGTGGAAATAAAGCAAATATAGTTTATTCTCAGCTGTTTGGAAGAGTGCTTTTCTTACTTGCACTATTTTGAAGTTAGCTCTTTCGAATGTGAACCTAATCCCAACACAATATGCCAGCACTGCCCTCACGTTCATGACCAGCGACATCAAAGCAAATCATGAGATATGGTTCTACCACAAAAGCAGGCCTTTGTAGTGCAAATCACGTGTTCATGGGGCCGGTGTCCATCAATGCATTCCTGCATAGTCTCTGTAAAACATATTGCCAGGTTTGCAGTGCCCCAAGCAAATCATCCAGCCTAAGAACACAGGCCCACACTGCCCCCTTTCATGCTGCGCTGAAGCTGCCCCCAGTTCATGCTGCTAGTGCACAAAGCAAATCATGCAGCCTTCCTCAAGAATATAGACTCAAGCTGCCCCCCTTTCATGCTTCTAGTGCCCAAAGCAAAACATTGCAGCCTGCCTCAAGAATATAGACTCAAGCTGCCCCCCCTTTCATGCTGCTAGTGCCCAAAGCAAATAATGCATCCTGCCTCAAGAAAATACACTCAAGCTACCCCCCCTTTCATGCTGCTAGTGCCCAAAGCAAAACATTCAGTCAGCCTCAAGAATATAGACTCAAGCTGCTAGTGCCCAAAGCAAATAATGCATCCTGCCTCAAGAAAATACACTCAAGCTACCCCCCTTTCATGCTGCTAGTGCCCAAAGCAAAACATTCAGTCAGCCTCAAGAATATAGACTCAAGCTGCTAGTGCCCAAAGCAAATCATGCAGCCTGCCTCAAGGATATAGACTCAAGCTGCTCCCAATGGACGTTCGCTCAATCGCTCTTCGATTTTTCATACAAACACATTTATATGCTTTGGCGTAAAGCACTCTATAAAATTAATAAATACAAATACAAATACACATATACTAAAAATATATCAGAGGTGATATCATGCTACGTGGCAAATAATAGAAAACCTACTAGGGATTGTAATAGGCTTAAGGGGAACATCTAAGTACACGTTACATAGGACAATATATGCCTATCTCTAAAACATGTAATCTTCAAGATCATTAAGTATACAGTTTTCCATTGGTCTTCAAACTATAAGGTCCTTCGTTATACAGACCCCTCCAATTGGTTTGCAAACCTGTGCCATCTCTGGAACATTCAGTTTACTTAGCAGCACGTAAACCCAGACCCAGGTGCAAGGCAGTAGACCTGACTCTACCTACCCATCCAATTAGCCCAACATCTCTCATCGCCCATGCCTTCTGCCATGAAGATTGTCTTTGAACTTGGCCTTGCAAAGTATCCTTGTCTCTGGGAATACATGGGAGGGCGAGCACTCACTATCGTTGTTCTAGGACTTCAAGTTCAACTCTATTTTTATCCTTGGCTTACGTGACAGGAGACCACGATTTGGTCAACTTTTCAGGTTTTTAAATGTCTTAAATTAATAAAACTTGGCACCCTCTATGCTCTTTCCTTGCAGCTTAACAAGAGATGATTCATCCCTCACACGTTCACTATGACCATGGGGCCTTAATTTAGGTAGCGTGTCACGTAGGTGGATGGGAAACAGAATAACTCTGTATCCAATAATCAGACCAACTCAGGAAGAGTTTTTTTACTGTTTTATTATCAATCATCTAAAATAGGGAGTTACAACGGACATCACCGGACGTTCGCTCAAGCTCTTTGTGAAATTCACATAAAAACACATTTATATACTAAAAATGTGTCATATGTGATGTCATACTATGTGGCAAAGGAGAATAACCTATGGGGGATTGTGGTTGGCCGAAGGGGAACATCTAAGTACACTTTTGTGGGGACTGGGATTGTGATTGTGATTGGGTCTCTACAGTCAGGTGGACAATTCATGCCCACCCCTAGTGCAAATAATCTTCATCAGTTATTAGAAACACAGTACTCTATTGGCTTTCAAACTATAAGGCCCTTTGTTATATGGCCCTCTACAATTGGTTGAGACACTCGTGCCCTTCTAGAACATTCAGTTCACTTAGCTGCATGTGAGCTCAGACGCAGGTGCCGGGAGGTGGACTTGACTTTACCTCCCCACCCAATTAGCCCATCGTCTCTCATCACCCATGACTGTCTTTGAACTTGGCCTTACAATGTGTTCTCGTCTCTGGGAATATAAGGGAGTACGGGCACACGCTTATCAAAGTTCTGGACTGCATGCCCAACTCTATTCCCATCCTTAGCTCACATGACAGGAGATGGTAATTCAGCCCATTTTATAGCATTTAAATGTCTTGAATTAATAAACTTGGCACTCATGGTGTTCTTTCTTTGCAGCTTAACAAGGGATAATTCAGCTTTTTACATTCACTGTTCTTTGAGGATAGATAACCAGTTCTTGGCTGCCTTCAGTCTTGACACCAGGCCAGACAGCCCTTCTCGTTCTTTCCATGCTCCCAGCTAATTCTCTGCTGCAACACATTCTTCGGACCTTCTCTCCATGGTCTGAAGTTACTAAAATTGTGACACCGTTGTCCAGCTTCTATATAATGACGGTTTTGCCTGCAGTCTATTCGCTACTTATAGCCAGCTTCTATGATCACTTAGTCTACTTGCGTTGCTGCATCTGTATAGTTATCGAACGATTTGCATTTTCTCCAGTGCTTTTCACACATGCAATCTTCGTTCCATACACATATATTCACTCAATTCTTTACTTTGTCATCAGTTTCTTTAAGGTCTATACATTCTCTTTGTCAGCCAGTCTTCTTAGTGCGTCATGCTCATTTCTTGTGACATCACCAACTTTTCTTTCTCTCTTTTTCATACTCCTTCAGGGATATCCTCCAAGAGATTATCATCTCTTCTGGGATACATCTGATAGGGTTTTCTTAATGGATACCTTTTATCGAAGTCTCGACGCAGAATAGTCACAACTACTGGTGTCAAACATGGCACTATTTCAGGCTTCCAGCATACAGGTAGTGGTGGGGGTGGGACTTCCTGCAGAGGCAGTTGGCTGCTTCTCTAAAACTCCTTTCAAGAATAGATAACTGACCTTGGCTGCTTCAGTTTTGATACCATGCCAGACAGCCTCGCCGTGCAGCTCCATGATTTCAGCTTATTCTTGCTGCGACACAATTCTCGCCTTTTCTATTCATTGGTTCTGGCTTACTAAATTCATGACACCGATGTCCAGCTTCTGTACAATGGCAGCTTCGCCTGCAGTCTATTCCCTACTTATAGCCAGCTTCTATGATCACTTAGTCTACTTGCGTTGCTGCATCTATACAGTTATCGAACGATTTGCATTTTCTCCAGTGCTTTTCACACATGCAATCTTCGTTCTGTACACATACATTCACTCAATTCTTTACTTTGTCATCAGTTTCTATACGGTCTATACATTCTCTTTGTCAGCCAGTCTTCTTAGTGCGTCATGCTCATTTCTTGTGACATCACCAACTATTCTTTCTCTCTTTTTCATACTCCTTCAGGGATATCCTCCAAGAGATCATCTGTTCTCGGATACATCTAATAGGGTTTTCTTAATGGATACCTTTTCTCGAAGTCTCAACGCGGAATAGTCACAACTGCTGGTGTCAAACATGGCACTATTTCAGGCTTCCAGCATACAGGTAGTGGTGGGGGTGGGAGGGTGGGACTTCCTGCAGAGGCAGTTGGCTGCTTCTCTAAAACTCCTTTCAAGAATAGATAACTGACCTTGGCTGCTTCAGTTTTGATACCAGGCCCGACAGCCTTGCCGTGCAGCTCCATGATTTCAGCTTATTCTTGCTGCGACACAATTCTCGCCTTTTCTATTCATTGGTTGTGGCTTACACCGATGTCCACCTTCTGTACAATGGCAGCTTCGCCTGCATTCTATTCACTACGTATAGCCTGCTTCTATGATGACTTAACCTACCTTGCGTTTCAGCATCTGTACAATTATTGAACGGTTGATTCTCTGCAGCACTTCATGCGTGTGCAATATTCTTTTTCATATTTTTAAGTTCACTCGATTCTTCACTTCATCATTATGTTCTGTAAGATCTGTCCTCGCACATGTATTTTTGTGACGTCACTAGCTTCTCCCTTTGCTCTTTTTCATATTCCTTCAGATTGTCGTCTCTTCGGGGATACATTCGATAGGGTTGTCTTAATGGGTATCTTCTTTTGAATATATGCTGTGGTATTGGCCCAACTGCTGGTGTCAAACACGGCACAATCTCAGACTTCCAACATATAGGAAGTAGGGGGGGCCAGGCTTCCTGCAGAGGCATGTAACTGCTCCTCTACATTCCTCCCTCTGGTCGAGTCCTCGACCACCTCCTTGATTGTTTCCACATTCTGGTACTTTCTCTTGAAGAATTGCTTCTTCGGCATCCATATCTTCATCACTCCTCTCAGGGTGACGGCTGATTTGACATGTTCATCTACACTCCAGGTCATGTAGTTGCATTGTCCATTCGGATTACAATAGACCCATCGTCCGACGTACTTCTTATGATGCTTTGGATACAGTCACTTCGTTCCTTCAGGTGCTATGATACTGGCCTCTATATATTTTCTAACAGCTTCATCCTAGTCCAGATTCGATATCGATCATGATCTTCATTCCTACCACCTTCTTTGCAGTGTTCTTGCATTGGGCAATCACTATCCTGATTATTCAGAATCCAAACATCACTAGCACTAATATAACTCCATGGATCTTCAATATGTTCGCCAACCACTGAGGAATAAATGAGGACAGGGAAGCAAACCAACTGTCATCTTCAATGTCATCTGTCTCACCTTCCATCTTGATACAGAGGTCTGTCAACAACGTTATGGCCTCTGTCAAGGTCCCATTTTTGTCATCATGAGAAGGTGTGAACGTGCAACATGATGGCCCAATTTTTGCGCAAACTCCTCCTTCCATCGCTGTTATCATATCAAGGACATACCTGTTCTGGAGGGTCATCAGTCGTATGGCTCTCAGCTCTTCCTTGATACGGTTGAATCCCTTTGTGGTAGCATTGATTGTCTGCAGATGCTCCCACCTGGTGATTTGTAGCCATTTAGCATTTGCTACTGTTTGTATCCAAGGCATGAATATAGTCGTTAATATTGTGGCAGCCTTACTGAACAACCTGTGTTCATCAGGAATGGAGGCATATGCTATTATTGATTTGGCTGAGAAATAATTCTCTTTTCTGGTCCGATGAAGAAGTTGGAGTGATCTTCTTTTTCTCAAATGGGCATCCACTTTTGGAAATTCACCAATGTTCAGGTTGCGTTGTGCAATCACTAATGCAGGAACATGGATGAGCACCAAAGAACATACCACACCCCAATCCTTGGGCAACCTTAGATAAGCTCTAGATCCACAAGCCCAATATCGGTCCATGAGGACTCCCATCCTTGGAACGTCAGTTTTAGTTTTGCATTCTTTGTTGTAGCCCACATGATTCTTTCTGTGTCTTCGGAAACATAGTGTCATATTAGCCAATGTATTACAACTACTGGGCCTGAGTCATCTTCTACCCATGTCAGTAGTTTGACGTGTTTAGCCCATGACTTTAAACATCCATCATTCACCCTTTGCACTTCTTGTATGTTTTCTGTCTTCAGCAGGTGAACTGCACAAGACATAATTCCTTCTTCCGATCTCTTCTTGGACTTCACTCGTCTGTAGATAAAAAAATGAGTTTGTTCCCAACATCCAGGTGATCCAGCTATTTCTGTTACATATGGGAAATTCATTTTCTTCATTTCTTCAATGATCACCTCGCCTTGTCCTGCTGCAGGATACACAAGCATCTCGCTCTTCCATCCAGGTTCCTTTCCCATTTGTAAGGTTTTGATGTAGTCATCCTGTTATGGAAATTACCATTTCGATCTTCCTCACAAAGTTGCCCAGCTTCCCTGCAATTGTTCTCGAGTTGTACAGGTGGCAAGATGACTGAAGCACCTTGCATCGTGCTCTGGAACCTCTCTGGCAATGAAAGTTTGCACTGTATTCATGGCATATTGGATTAGAGAGCAGGCGTAGAAACCCTCCTTATATTCTTTTCCCCCACTTTTCTCATGCGCTGGTACCACTTGTTATTCCCCAAATGTGCTGTGTTATGTAGATAGATGTTTATCCCTTCACTATCTTCCTCTGCATCCCTGTTGTGTCTCCCAAAGGTTGTGTAATATTCATGGAGTAAATCAAAAGTAGTTTTCATATTAGGGAGAACCATAGGGACTTCTCCTTCAGCAGAAGTAGTAGCATGATAGAGACTGTGAAAGATGAGGAACAGAAAGACAAAGAGAACAATCATGCCATCATATATTATGCATAAGAACATAGGCATCCATCTCTCGCGCCATCCTACTACTCGTTGCACTTGCTCCTCTTCTAGAACCATGCCACTTTCTTCTTTAATTATTTTCAATACAATTATCAAAATTCTTTATGTTTCTAACTGCAAAATCTGCTCATTTATAGCAAGAAGAAGCCTTCTTATCACTGGGACATTTTTAGGATCTTGCAAGAAAGTGTGAATATTAACGTCTCTTCTAACAAGAGCAGGGTAAGATCGAAGTATGAACACAAAGACAGCTAGCACAAACCGATGAACGTCCCTATCGACAGGTACCATATGTTTAATTACTTAAAACAGGTATTCTCCACGAAATGAATCTGCATACTGATCTTGTTTCCCATTTCTAATCAAGAACTGATGTTTAGGCATAACTCTGATGCTTCAATATGTATTTCTAAAAATTCATTAAAAAATTCCTGGAATTCTCAGCAAGTCTTTTCACTCTCTGCTAAAATATCTAAAAGGAATGTTCATTGAATTCCAGTCCAATATAAAAACTGTATTAATCACTCGTTGTTTTGTCGTCCTTCTTCTTTGTCATCGATCAAGTCTGCACACAATGAGAATCTTCATCTTGTCTTGCTTCTGGATCGGCAACGGTGGGAGGGAAGGTCTTTCCGTCATAGATCTTCACATCACCCAGGTGCAACCAAGTTATTCTTCCATGTATTTTGACAGTGGAAGGAGACATTTCTTTGACTGAGAAAGGGCCATGGAAGCGTGGTTCATGCCACTTTCTGGTAACATTTTTAACTAGGACTAGGTCCCCAAAATATAATTTAGGCAGTGGTAATAGTTCATTTGGATTGGTTTTCGAAGTATCTTCTTTTGTGTTCTTAGACCAATCCTTCTGGCACTTGACTTGATCTAAAATGAAAGAAATGCTAGAGGTCATACATGTCAAGTAATCGTGCATCTCAACACCTAAGGTTTTCACTACACTCTGGCCATCACTTCTACTCCTAGATGGAGGTGCAAGGGGTGTTCTCATTGGACGCCCTGTAACTAGCTCATTTGGGGTGAGGTGGTGGTCTGAACCTGGCTGATTACGAAGGACATATAAGGCTAGTGGTAGGCAATACAGCCATCCCTTTTTCGAAGTCAATTTAATTTTGGCAATCCAAACTTTGAGGAGACCGTTGAGTCTCTCACATACTCCGTTCGCTTGCGGGTGATAAGCCAAAGGAAACTTGTGGTTTATACTGAATAGAAGCCCTATTTGTTTGAATAATTAATTGACAAAATGCTGGCCCATTATCGTATCTCAGCACCTCACACACACCCCACCCCACCTCGGGAAAACGTTGCTGCACAAGTGGCAGCAGGGTGTGTGCATGGACCTGGCTCGATCCACCTAGAGAAGGGACACATCACCACTAATAGATATCTATAGCCATTACAGACCTGCAACATATCGACATAGTCGATATGTAAATGCTGAAAGGGACCATTCGATCAAGTTATTACCCTTCTGATCATTCTCAGTGTATGCCCAGCAGTACACCTTTGACACATGATGCAGTTTACCATAAATATTGCAACGTGCTACAACAAATTAAAAATGAACCACTCTTATTCAATTGTAGCTGCAAGACTCTCTCTAGTTATATGTGGAGTGTAATGCAGCTGTTCAAGAGCGACCTTTAATAATGATACTGGCATCACTGGCTTTCCAGTGCTGTCTTATCGCCATAATGCTTCAGTGGGGTATAAAGAACACCCCCTTCGTTTCCATAATTCCTGCTCTTCCTGTGGTGCACTTCCTTAGAATCTCTATTAGTTGGGTTATCAACAACTTATTAAACCCCCCTTGCACTAAGATGGTTGTAACTACCTTTTCTTAAATACTCTCAGTATCAAAACTCAAAAGTTCTGGGGAATATGCAAGCCTTTCGGCTTCTTCGTCTGCGGCTTTGTTCCTGCAAGAAATGAAATCTGTTCGCCTAGTATGTGCTGCACATTTAATGACTGCTACGGCCAGTGGGAGTTGTAGTGCATTAATGAGCCTATCCAATAAGGATGCAGGCTGCACTGGAGTGCTATCTGCGTGGAAGTAGCCCTTCCTTTTCCAATGTGCCAACCCAGCATGTACGGTTGACATCAAGTAAGCGGAATCACTGTACACAGTCACTTTCTTCCCTTTGTGTTTCTCGTGCACAACAATAAGCGTTAATAATTTTGCTGTTTGCGCTGAAAAGTGAGACGGTAGTCTTGCATTCGCTAATACTTCAAATCCTCCATTTAACCTGTGTCTTATCACTGCAGCGCCTGAATGCCTTTCCCCACTAGTCTGATACATTTTCGAAGAACCATCAATAAAAAGAATCTCCCCTCCCGCTAAAGCATTCTCCTTCACATGGGGTATATCATCATGAAATTTAACATAATTAATAAAAACTCTCCCATGTTTAAATAATGTATTCCTGGAGTGGAGCACACTATTCCTTTATCTGTGAATGAAATCGTCATGTTTAGTTTCGTCATTAAATCTCTTCCCAAAATGTTATCTGGTGTCTGTCGTGAACATAACAAGGGCACGGACATGTCAAATTCTCCTATAGGCACTGGCAATTTATCAGTAAAAGGATCTGGACTCATAGCTCTAGAGAACCCTTAAGCATTCATGGCAATACCTGACATTGGATATTTTCTGTCTCGTATACATGAACGAGTTGCTCCAGTGACTACAAGAAAAGGATTTGCCTCCTATTGTCCCATCGACCCTTGGTTCCTCTTGGGGGTCTGGTGTCTCCGATAGTACTGAACCCATCAAGTCACCCTGTGAGCTGTCCTATTGTGGATACAGGCTTATCCTGTATTTTTCCTGCTCATTTCGGTGCCTTGAAGCCCTTCTGTATGGGCGCGATATAAATAAAATATCATATGATATCATATCCCCATCCCTGTGAAAGTATTTCCTTCTACCACAGTTACACCTCCTATTCTGGGAGTCAATAATTGTCCTGTGTTTGCATATTGCTGCATCTGCATGGGGGCTTGTGTCACGCCACTTTTGGGGAGACCGGGGTCTGTTGCACCCGCTCCCTCTCCCACCTCCTGGCGGATCTACCCGCGCTTTCGCGCTTGGGCGTTCGCCGGGGGAAGAGGTGCTAGGGCCGGTGCTAGAGGGCTGCGGCGCATGCGCGGGAAACCACTGTCTCGGTTCCGCGCATGCGTCGTAGATTGGGCCTCCGCGCTGGGAAGGGCTTGCCTTCCAAGCCTCGTTCTGGGTCCGCCGGCGCTCGGAGACGAAACGGCTTGCGTTCCAGGCCTCGCGAGTGCCGGCGGCCCATAAGAGGAACCGCGAGCAGTAGCAAATCGCGTCTCAACGCGGTTGCTACGGTCGTGTTGCTCGCTCCTGCTTCTTATGGTTCCTGTTCCCTGTGCCTGGTCTTGCTTCAGCTCCAGCCTTCTCTTTGGTCTCCCTGCCTTGCTGGTCCCCAGCCTGCCTGGTTCCCAGTCTCCTGTTACCTGCTTGGGTTCTCCTTGGCTCCTGTCTGTTCCACGAGCCTCCCTGGGGTCCAGTTCCCAGTCCCCTTCTTTTCCCTGGGGACCCCTGCTCCTTGTCCAGGGTTCTCCCTGGGTCTTTCTGGGCTTAGCCTCTCCTCCAGCTTTCCTGGGGCCCTCGTTCACTGTCCTTGGATTTACCTTAGGGATCCCAACTCGTGGTGGTCTCCCCTCCCAATCTGGTTCCCTCTTCCTGTCTGGACCTGCCTGGTGCCTCATCCTTTGGACCTACTGTACCTCGAGCAGATCAGTCATTCCAGACCAGTTACGTGAAGCTGCTTGAACTTGTCTCCCTGTGGACTGGGGGCCTTACCTTGTATTCATCTGAGAGGTTCCTGGACTATCTTGCTTCATCACCGGATCACGTACCTTTGGAATAAACTCTTTTGGACTTCACCCGTATCCAGTAAATTTCCATCAGACTGTGGCCTCTCCTGCCTGTGCTTGCACAGTCCCTTCGTCACGTTAATCAGGAGAGTGCTTTCCGTGACGCTGGGAGTTGGTCCATTCACCACCCTGTGTCATTAGGGTGGTGGAGAGGCTGGTTCCCGAGTCACATGCTCGTCATTTCACTGGATGCAGCCTGGCGGTCCCAACTAGATCCACTGTCAAGAAAACAGGTACACAGTTCTCACGCACTTCTCTGCTTGACAGCTTGTTGCGACTGCCCTTGTGGCGGATTCATTTGTACTCGTTCCTGCTGTTATACCTGCTGTACTCTCGGTGCTTGTGTCTGATAAAATGTGTGATCTTGGGAAAAACCTTTTCTGGTCTGTGTGCTGTATGGTGGATGATAAGCTGTCCCCCCTCTTGAGTACTGACCATTTTGTATATTCCCTTGGCTCCCACATACGCGCACAATGTGTTCTGTCATTCCACAATTCCAACATACTGGAGGAACTCTCCTATTAGTCCCTCCTTGGTTATATCCTCCCTGAGAACTCTGATTTTCATTCTGTGTACCTTGAAACCCACCTTGATTATTTTGAAACCCGCCTCCTCTTCCTCTGTAACCCATACCTATGCCTCGTGGTATGAACCCATATCCTCCTTGATCCATCAGGCGCAGATTGCTCGCCTGCTATGTACCCATTGCTTCCTGCATTTCCAGTCCTTCTCAGCTTGTCAATACTACCCCATCTATGGCAAATCTTGACAATATCTTCTGAACTGACTTGGCTTCCTCTATTTTCCTATTCTCATCTTTCTTATGGTACTTCTCTTGTCATAACCGACAATGGTGTACTATCGTCAGCTGTATCACAGCCCATGGCTACGCTTCTATCCCTACTTGTTTTTTCATCTGTCTCTGTACTGGCTCAGGCAATCCCTGACATAAAATGTGGTATAATAATGCCACTATCTTTTCCCACAGCTCGCATGTTTCAACCTGCCATTTCTACCGAATATCGAGAATATAAGCAATAGGATCTTCATCTTCTTTCATCTTACGTGTCATAATTGCACCCATATCTGATGTGTCAGGATATTGTACGCTGAGTGCCCTCCAAACATCCGCTCTACAATTATTAAGCGCCACTCCATCATGCGCTGTATTTTGTGCAGTCACACTTGAATATCCCTCTCTCCTCCATATGTCATCAGCCCTTTCTCCAAGAATAGCTGCCAGGATACCTTTTATGTCTCCTATGGCCAGCATATTTCCCCCTGTCATTTTTTCCCATTCATATATCCATTTTCCAGCGCCCGAAATCAACTAGGGAGCTTGCACCTTAAGGTATCCTTGTCCATCTGTGGCCATGGAATATATTGCGGTCTTGCGCCCCCTTTTTCCAACAAGGGAAACTGTGTGAACCATGTTGCATAGTTTGGATCTCACTATTAGTCTATCCGTGGCAGGGATAATCGTCCCTGTCTGTCCTTGAGGGTAACAACCTTAACCTGCTCCCATATGGTGACGACTCTTCCTTCTCACTATGTGATCCACCTCGGGGACACTCAGGATACACGACATAATGTGGTGTTCTATCTTTAGGTTGTTCCAGATCCGACCATCTCACTTCTTTATCCATTAGCAGACTTCCTTCAGGGGCACACATGGTCCCTCCTTCTGGCCCAAGACCGGACTCTCTTTCCCTATCTGACATGACTAGTCTGCAACTAGTGTTACTATCATCCCCTTTACCCTTATCGAGTTTCAGTCTACTTAAAGACAATGCCCGATGTTCGTTATTGAACAGGTTTCCTTCCTCACTTTGTGATTGAAATACTAGGGATCGATCACTATTCCCTTGAGTTCCATACTCGCTTCCTCACCTTAACTGTTGATAGACCTTGTCAATCCTTTCTCCAATGCTTTCCGCATCAAAGTTTTCTTCTTCCAATGCTACTCTAGATGCTGCTGGCATTACTTCCTTTATTGGAAGAACCTCTTTTATTCTGTCCCATCGTATTTCTGCGCTGTGCCTCATTTTTTCTTTACAGATGAGACTGGCATCAATACCTCGTTGTCTCCTTTTCTGTTCTATTTCTTCATCTAGTTCTCTTCGCTTTCTTGCATAACTTCTAATTCTTTCTTCTTCTTGCCTTCGTTCTTCCCCTCTCCTCACTCCTTCTCTTCCCTCCTCTTCTTCCCTTTGTCTCTGTAATCTTTTAACACTTAATCTTTGTGCTTCTTCCTCTTCTTTCTTCCTTTCCTTTCTATCCCTTTCTTCCATCGCTCTCTGTCTATTATTGTAATTTCTTTGTTCTTCTGCCTGTTCTTCTTTTTTCTCTTGCTCCTTCTGGTATATCTGCTCTCATTACCCCCTGCTATTCCTTTTCTGCTCATCCTCTTTCAATCTTTTCTCTCGTTCCTTATCTTTTCTTTCTTGTTCGTCCTTATCTTCTCTTTGCCTAACTTCCTCAATACTTTTCCCATCTATTTTAAGTGATCACATGTACACACATCACCGGAGGGTCATGCATCTGGCTCCGCATACCCCCAGACACAGTGTATCGAAGGATGAGTAGGCTCTATCAGTGAATCAATACATCATCACAGACATGTGTCATGCATCCATGGCGTTTACCAGTCACTCACCTACTACTCAGACACACAGACATATACACCATGCACGTCCATGACAGCAGCACCCATCTCTCACACCCCAAACATGTCCAAGTACAGACACAGGCATGCATACATGTGTGCATGCTGCATGCTGCTCCACATGATGCATTCTAACACATACACCTTCCATGTGGGTCACGCCTGACTGGACTCAAATGCCGCACCATCATGTCCCTGCACACACACATCCATACATCACCCATGTCACACATACAGCCAAGTAGCTAACTACCACCACACTTCAACATGCACAGTTTAAACAGGAATGCATGGGCACTTACCGCTCGACTCCAGACGGGCCTGCATCCTGTGGATCTGGTGGTGAAGCACTGGGCGAATGCGCTCCAGGACCCTCATCTGCTGGCTGGTAAGGTGGACCCGGCGCCCCACTGCATCCACTGCCTCCAAGAGGCGCCGGGCCTTCTTGAGGGTCCTGGACTTGTAGACCTCCCAGTGCTTCTGGACGTGTTTGATGTCACGGGGTGCCACCCCCTCTGTGTTGATGGCACCCACTATGTCCTTCCAGATCCTCTTCCATCCTTCATTGTCGGCCCACGATGGTGAGAATAGGGCATCATAATGCCCCAGGACTTGCTCCACCAGGATGCCAACTTCATTGGCAGTGAAGCTGGCAGCCCTCTGCCTCTGTGCTGGGGGGTTGCCAATGGTGCCGGATGGTGTTGTGTCAGACATGGCAACCCCCGAGGCAGGTATGGGTGGGCAACTGGGGCCTTGGGCTGGGCTGTGCAGTGATGGAACACCAGTCGGGAGTCTTCTGTTCCAGCAGGGATGGTCACAGCAACTGGACCCCTGCAGATGGCTGATGTGCAGGCACTAAATGGGAGGGCACTGTTGGCAGCAGGCAGGCAGGCAGGCAGACAGGCAGCAGCAGATGGCTCGTAGGAGGCTCCCGGGGGCTCTGGGGACAGGAAAATGGTCTTCTCGGCAGGAGCGTGGTCTTCCGTGTGTTGTCGCATGGCCAGCTTGATTCAGAGTGAATTGGCATGTGAAAAAACAGCACGTCCACATGTGACTGCGTGTAATTCGAGGAAAGGCCCTTAGCGCACAAGCGCGTAAGTGAGGTGGCGCGCATGGGCGTTTCTGTGGACAGGGGTTAAAGGTCCGCGTAGGATGCCGTTCTCTAGTACGTGCTTTTTGTGGAGAGCGAGCGGGTGATTCTTGTACTTCTTGTCGGTTCACACGCGATTACTTCACAACGGTTGCAGTGCGTACTCCTTGTTTACTGAGATAGAGCTCAATTCTTCTTTTGGCAGGGGTGTTGTCAATGCACCCATGCGTGTCTTTTTCACATTCTTTTTCCAGGCAGACGGTGCGCCGCGCAATTATTTTTCCACTGTGCTTGCCCCGTGTGTCGCGTACCCATTCAGAGGTTATTGTAGCCTGCGTTTACCACGCGTATGCTTTTTTTGTGTTTCTGGCTGCCACAGTGTGCTGCAGGTCCTTAATTCTACGTGGGCGTCAGGTTCCATAGTAAATAGGTGGTAATTAAAGAATTATTATCCTTATGTTCTTTGTTTATTTCATTGTTAGGTTTAAAAACTAAATATAGTCCTTTCACTGTTAAAATGGTTGGGCCTTAACTTCCATATTCAGAGTACTGCAGATACCCCAAGCCAAGATGGAGGGCAGAGGCAGGAGTTCTGATTGGGTGGCAGGTTGACAATGGTGTAACTCCCAACATTCTAAACTGCCATTCATTAGTTTAGTTTCCTGAGCTGGTCATGTTTCTGTTTATCTCCTATGTTTTGGGCCTTGGAAAACTCTTAAGAAAATATCTTCAACACTAAAAGAAAAAGAAACAACTCATTCAAGTTACATCTACTCTAAAGAAATTAATTTTCCCTGTGGAAGAAAATGCTGAGAGGTCTTCTAAAGCAAAAAATAAGCTAAGTACTTTTTATGTAATTAATCTAAATGAACTGCCAAAGTTAGCCTTATCTTCTGTTATTTTCTCCTCTGAAGTGCAAGGATTAAAAGACGTCGTGTTGTGAAGCCAGTGTTTTTACATGGCAAACTCATTCATCAGAGATTAAGTCATGAAAACATGATATTTAAAGGCTATTAAAGTTAATGACTGCACGGGCAACCTTGTTTTTTAAAAGCAGCACCAAGAAGGATATTTATTTTTGAGCCAAGGTATTTTTAACAAAGAGGAAAATATATAAGACTTGTTTACCATATTATATGAGGAATCTTCCAAATGCATCTCATTACATGCAAAGACATTTTTGAGGAATAACTTTACTTTAAAACTGCACTCAACATTAAATGGTATTTCCTTTGGTTGTTGAACTATTTCCATAAAGAGAGGTAAATGAAATGGAATGAACTGATTAAGGAAATAGTATCATTTTAAGGGAAACAAAAGATTATTTCTGTGTTTTCAACTATTTTTTCAAGTGTGCTTCATTCAAAAGACTCATCTTCTTGAGACATTCTGGAGTTTGTGTTCACAGTTTTATTGACATGGTTTGGAAACACATTTTCTTTTCTTCAAGTTCATTTATTTCCACAAGGAACCTCCATCAGTTTAGTCACTTGTAATGACATTCAGTTCATTGGTTTTCAGCAGCACAGTTATGAAACATGACCACCAAAGTTTGCTTTTAGGGTAAAAGAGTTGGAGTTATTTCAAAACTAAAAAAAATATATAGAAATAATTATCATCCTCTGGGCTTTTTGCAGAGGGTATTCAGGTAGGATTGTTGATATTCATAAAATAATAGTTGTTTAGTTTTGTAATATTATTTAATGCTTAACAATTTTCATTCATGCAGAGACCGGATGAAGATAGAAGATCCAGTGTCAGATTTGTTATTTTATCCACTTTTCCCCCTTCCCCCCAGGGGTGTCTAGTACTCAGCTGTTCAGTTTAGTTGTGAGCAAGACATCTTAGTGGGACCGTGGGACTCAGCAGCTCCTGCGTTGGATGTGGATATTACCATCCTGACAGAATGAAAGGCCCAAGTAGTTAACTTCGCCTGAGCTGCTGAGACCACTTCCCAGAATAATTATGGAAGCCTTGGGGGATATGATTAAGGAGTTGAGGGAAGAATTAAGGGTTTCTATAAATGAGAATGTCCTTTTAAATAAAAAGATTGAGGAGTTAAATATTAAGGTAACACATATTCAGGAAATGTCAGAAGAAAGGTTGGTAGGTAGGAGAGAAGAACAGATTTTGGAACCTCCAGTTCTGGAAAGGGAAGGTTCTAGACAGAGAGGAGATTCTGGGTTAGGAGCAATTGGAGGTTTAAAGTCTTTAATTTTACCGGTGCCTCTGGCACCACCTGAACGTTTTTCTGGTGAGGCTAAAAGATTTCAAACATTTTTCACTCAATGTGAATTACATTTTTTAAGTAGGCCGGAAGTGTTTTCTTCTGATATGTCAAAGATAACATTTATGATATCTTATCTTTCAGGGGAGGCTGCTAGTTGGGCAGGAGTGTTGGTTAAACAAAAAGATTTAGCTTTGTATGATTTTAAATTATTTAAGGAGGAGTTCATTAAGTTATTTGATAAACGTCAGGAATCCTTACAAGTTGATGGTGAACTGCTTGAGTTAAAACAGGGGAATCGAGAGTTAGTAAGTTATATTACCCAATTTAAGACTCTAGCTGTTGAAAGTAACTGGCCAGAAGAGAAGAGAAGAGAGCATCCCTTTTTTACAGAGGTTTAAGGGATGAATTGAAAGACGCCTTGTCTGGGGTGGTAAATAGACTAACTTCTTGTGACGCCTTGATGGATTTAGTTGTACAGTTAGATTTTCGCCTCTATGAAAGAAGATTGGAGCGTAGGAGGGGAGACAATAAACAAGAGAATAAATCTAATCCTAGATTTGATAGACCTAGGCTGGAGTTTGTAAATAGAGATTTTAGGTCAAAAAATTCAGAAAGTTCAGGAAGAATTAGAGGACCTCTTTCTAAGGAGGAAAGAGATAGGCGAAGAAATAATAATCTCTGTCTTTATTGCGGAAGGAGTGGACATTTTCTTGGGAACTGCCCTTACACTCCAAAGAAAGTACAAAATCCTGACGGCAAGAATCATCAAGTAGCCAATACTCTTCAGGTGGCAGTTCCTCACATAACAATTAATGTATCCTTGATTTTTGAAAAGAAATTGGTGGGTAGTGGTCCTGTGATTATTGATTCAGGAGCAACTGGGAATTTTATGGATTGGGGAGTAGCAAAGAGTTTAGGTATTCCCTTAGTGAAGAAGGTTTTATCTGAGCAGGTTAGTTCAGTGGATGGATCAGAATTAACTTCAGGACCAATCACACATGAAACTTCTCCCTTACTAATGATTATGGCAGGGAACCATGGAGAGGAGTTGATTTTTTAGATTATCGATGCTCCACAATTGAAGATTATTTTAGGCATGCCCTGGCTTACACATCATAATCCTTTGATTGATTGGGGCAGAAGGGTGATTGAATTAAATTCCAATTTTTGTAAGGAACATTGTTTTGAAGGCAAATCCCTTGAAGATACTCAGATTGATGATGTTAAGGGTGCAAGGTTCTTAGGAGAGGTTGGAGCTCTTTTTCACTCTCATACTAATGGAGCTGTTATGGGAGAGTTACCTGATTGCTACAAAGAATTCAGTGATGTCTTTGATGAGGTAGTGGCAGGTGGTCTTCCTCCTCATAGACCATTTGATTGTAAGATAGAACTTGAACCAGGAGCCACTTTACCTTGTAGCAGGGTTTATGCACTTACTGAAAAGGAAAACGATTACCTTAAGGAGTATTTAACTGAAAATTTAGCAAAGGGTTTCATTAGACATTCCAAGTCCCCGGTGGCATCTCCTTTATTTTTTGTGCCTAAAAAAGAGGGAACATTGAGGACTTGTATTGATTATAGAGCTCTAAATAAGGTAACCATCAAAAACAGATATCCACTTCCTTTAATTTCAGTTATGTTAGATCAGATACAAGGAGCTGAAATATTTTCTAAATTGGATTTGAGAGGTGCTTATCATCTTGTTAGAGTAAAAGAGGGAGATGAATGGAAGACAGCTTTCAAGACTAAGTATGGATTATTTGAATATTTAGTGATGCCTTTTGGATTATGTAATGCCCCAGCTTCATTTCAGTTTTTTATTAATGAAGGTCTACGTGAGTTTCTGGACATTTTTGTTGTAGTCTACATCGATGATATTTTGATTTATTCACAAGATTTGAAACAACATCAAAGTCATGTAAAATTGGTCCTACAAAAATTGAGAGAAAACCATTTATTTGCAAAATTGGAAAAAAGCCAATTTCATACTTCTTCAGTTGAATTCCTTGGTTTTGTGATTACTCCTGGTGGGTTGGAGATGGATTTAAAGAAGATTAAGGCTGTCAAAGACTGGCCATCTCCAACTAAAGTTAAGGAGGTGCAGAGTTTTTCGGGCTTTGCCAATTTTTATAGGAGATTTATCGAAGGATTCTCTCAAATCATTACTCCTATTACTAAACTTCTTAAGAAAGGAGTAAAATTCATTTGGAGTGAAGAAGCTGAAGAGGCTTTTCAGGTTTTGAAAGATCGTTTCATTACAGGACCTGTGCTTTTACATCCTGATCCTTCTAAGCCTTTTTTTGTTGAGGCAGACGCCTCCAATCTGGCTATGGGAGCGGTTTTATCTCAAAGGCATGAAAACACTGGACAATTGCATCCAGTTGCTTATTTTTCCCAAAAATTTTCTTCAGCTGAAATCAATTATACCATCATGGATCGTGAGCTTTTAGCGGTCAAGGCAGCCTTTGAGGAATGGCGCCATTATTTAAATGGAGCTAGACACACTGTGACAGTTTTGACTGACACCAAAATCTTTTATTTTTAAAATCAGCTAAAACTTTAACACCCAGACAATTAAGATGGTCATTATTCTTTTCAGATTATGATTTTGTAATTACTTTTAAACCTGGAAGTCAAAATGGAAAGGCAGATGCTTTGTCTCGTCAGTTTCCTGGTAGTGAACAATTGAAGGAGATTGATCAACAACCTGTGATTTCCTCTGAACATTTTATTGTGGCGGGAGTTTTTGATGAAGGAAGTTTTTCTAAAGAAATTCAAGACTGTATGACTTCTGAACAAATGGATGAATGGGTGAGACAGGACCCAGTGAGAAAAATTAAAAATGGTTTACCATACTTCGACACTAGATTATATCTTCCTTCAGAGAAGCTCCGTGAAAAAATTTTGATTGATTGTCATGAATCAAAACTCTCAGGTCATCCAGGGTTTAGAAAAACTTTAGAGTTGGTCAGGAGGGAATTTTGGTGGGATACAATGAGAAGTGACATTTTAAACTTTGTTAAGACTTGTAAGACTTGTATTAGAGCCAAGTCACATGTGGGTAAACCAATGGGTTTATTAGAACCTCTTCCAATTCCGCCGCATCCGTGGCATACTATTTCTATGGATTTTATAGTTGATCTCCCTAAGGATCAGGGTTGTTCTACAATTTTGGTTGTTGTTGATTTACTTACTAAAGAAAGTCATTTTATTCCAATTAAAGGGGAAGTTACTACAGAAGGTTTGGCACAGCATTTTTCTCAAGGCATTGTTCGGCTGCATGGTTTACCTAGTCAGGTGATTTCCGATAGAGGTTCTCAGTTTATTTCAAAATTTTGAGGGCCTTTTGTAGAAGTCTTGGTGTGGAAGTTAAATTAACATCTGGATATCATCCCCAGACTAATGGTCAAGTGGAACGTGTTAATCAAGAGTTGGAAAAGTACTTAAGATGTTACTTGCAAGCAGGAGACAGTTGGGTAGATCTAATTTGGATAGCAGAATTTGCATATAATAATTCTATGAAGGATTCTACTTCTATGTCACCTTTTTTTTGTAGTCGTGGTTTCCATCCTCGTTTCCTTAGAGAACAGATAGAGAAAGACATTGGTAGTCCAGCAGTTGAGATTAGATTACAGACTATGAAGGAAAATTTGGTACGAGCAGTCAAGGCACTTCAATTGAGGAAGGCTAGTTATAAGAGATTTGCTGATGTTAAACGCAAGCCTGGGCCAGAATTTTGTGTTGGGAATAAAGTCTGGTTGTCTACCAAGAATTTGAAAATCAAGGGTCGAACTAAATTTAGTCCAAGATTTATAGGTCCTTTTGAGATTGAGACTGTGATAAATTCAGTTGCAGTTAGATTGAAACTTCCCGAAAATTTAAAAGTACATCCAACATTTCACATTAGTCAGTTAAAACCATTTGTTGATGGAACTAGATTAGGAGTTCCTCCTAGTCCAGTTTTAGTGGAGAATCAATCTGAAGAATTTGAGGTCAGAGCAATTTTGGACTCTAGAAGAAGTCGTAGAAAACTTCAGTATTTAATAGACTGGAAAGGTTTTGGGCCTGAGGAACGCTCTTGGGAATTTGCTAGTGATGTCCATGCTCTAATTTTTGTTGCCAAATTTCATAGGAAGTATCCTTTCAAGCCTGGTCCGGGAGGGAGGGCTTGGAGAGGGGGTACTGTCAGGTTCCATAGTAAATAGGTGGTAATTAAAGAATTATTATCCTTATGTTCTTTGTTTATTTCATTGTTAGGTTTAAAAACTAAATATAGTCCTTTCACTGTTAAAATGGTTGGGCCTTAACTTCCATATTCAGAGTACTGCAGATACCCCAAGCCAAGATGGAGGGCAGAAGCAGGAGTTCTGATTGGGTGGCAGGTTGACAATGGTGTGACTCTCAACATTCTAAACTGCCTTTCATTAGTTTAGTTTCCTGAGCTGGTCATGTTTCTGTTTATCTCCTATGTTTTGGGCTTTGGAAAACTCTTAAGAAAATATCTTCAACACTAAAAGAAAAAGAAACAACTCATTCAAGTTACATCTACTCTAAAGAAATTAATTTTCCCTGTGGAAGAAAATGCTGAAAGGTCTTCTAAAGCAAAACATAAGCTAAGTACTTTTTATGTAATTAATCTAAATGAACTGCCAAAGTTAGCCTTATCTTCTGTTATTTTCTCCTCTGAAGTGCAAGGATTAAAAGACGTTGTGTTGTGAAGCCAGTGTTTTTACATGGCAAACTCATTCATCAGAGATTAAGTCATGAAAACATGATATTTAAAGGCTATTAAAGTTAATGACTGCACAGGCAACCTTGTTTTTTAAAAGCAGCACCAAGAAGGATATTTATTTTTGAGCCAAGGTATTTTTAACAAAGAGGAAAATATATAAGACTTGTTTACCATATTATATGAGGAATCTTCCAAATGCATCTCATTACATGCAAAGACGTTTTTGAGGAATAACTTTACTTTAAAACTGCACTCAACATTAAATGGTATTTCCTTTGGTTGTTGAACTATTTCCATAAAGAGAGGTAAATGAAATGGAATGAACTGATTAAGGAAATAGTATCATTTTAAGGAAAACAAAAGATTATTTCTGTATTTTCAACTATTTTTTCAAGTGTGCTTCATTCAAAAGACTCATCTTCTTGAGACATTCTGGAGTTTGTGTTCACAGTTTTATTGACATTGTTTGGAAACACATTTTCTTTTCTTCAAGTTCATTTATTTCCACAAGGAACCTCCATCAGTTTAGTCACTTGTAATGACATTCAGTTTATTGGTTTTCAGCAGCACAGTTATGAAACATGACCACCAAAGTTTGCTTTTAGGGTAAAAGAGTTGGAGTTATTTCAAAACTAAAAAAAATATATAGAAATAATTATCATCCTCTGGGATTTTTGCAGAGGGTATTCAGGTAGGATTGTTGATATTCATAAAATAATAGTTGTTTAGTTTTGTAATATTATTTAATGCTTAACAATTTTCATTCATGCAGAGACCGGATGAAGATAGAAGATCCAGTGTCTGATTTGTTATTTTATCCACTTTTCCCCCTTCCCCCCAGGGGTGTCTAGTACTCAGCTGTTCAGTTTAGTTGTGAGCTAGACATCTTAGTGGGATCGTGGGACTCAGCAGCTCCTGCGTTGGATGTGGATATTACCAGCCTGACAGTGGGCTACCGAGAGGTCGCGTGCACGTGAATTTATTTTTTTGGGGTGCCTGAGCGTTGTGTGACCCGTCATCTTCCCCCAGGTTCACAGACAGCCTTGCTAGAGCACAGGAGTACATATTCCATCTAGTACCCTGCCCCCTTCATCCCGATTGCCCAGGACAATCGTTTACTGCCCCCTTCACCCCAATATCCCAGAACATCAGTGCCATGGTTGGGAGGCGACCAAGTGCTAAGGGAGGCAAAGGTGGCCGACCTCCAAGAGGTGTCTGCGGTAGGGGACGTGGCCAGGATAAGCAGGGTGGCCAAGGTGGCAGTGGTGGGCAACCTGGGCAGGGTGGCCCAAGAGGGCAGTGTGTCCAGGACCATTCAGGGACACCTATACCCCCTTACCCCCCAGTGGGTCGGGGATATGCAGCTGACACCATCCCAGCTCAGGCCCTGTTAACCCGTCCTGGATTGGTCACGGAACTGGCACGCGATGACTCAGAGGCCGACTTACGTGTAACAAAGTCAAAGCCACTTGTGGCGGTGAAAATTGCTGTCATCAGGCCACGTGGATCTGGGGCAGCAATGTCATCTGCTGCCCCGAGTATCCAGGGTGGGGAGGTTGCAGGGGCATCTCAATCCACCCCGGCTCTGAGTCACCCAGCCGGGACAGTGTTGGTCCCAGACCATCACACCAAGGCAGTTGTGCCGCTTCGTCCTGGCAACAGCACACAGCATCCAATGCCTGCAGTGAGACCTTTGGTCATCGTGCCATTGCCTGCTTCCAGTGGCCAGTCCACCTGCGCTTCAGCCCCTACAGACCAGAATGGCGTAAGCCACTCAGGGTGCGCACCACCTCTCAAGAGGAAGAAGCATGCTCTTACAGAACAGGCTGGGACCCCAGACACGGCTCGCCCCTCCGGCACGTCAAGGAAGCGGAGTTTCAATGATGTAGAACTAGGCGCACTTGTGTGCTACGTGTCGGCACATGGCTGCGACATGCTGGTGACTGCAGGGTGCAAGACTTCGACTGCTCAGCGTAGGGCCCACTGTTAGTGTATCGCGGACCAGATTAGTTCCCTTGCATTTGTGAAGCGCACAGTTGATGATTGCTCAAAGCGTTGGAATGACCTTAAACGCTCAGCAAAAAACAAGCTGGCTTCCAATTACGCCTCTACTCTGGTGACTGGCAGTGGGTCTCCACCAGAGGATGATGTATTCACAGAACATGAGACAATCGCTGGAGGGTTCATCGCAGAGGATCAGATCCAAGGCGTGGGAGACCTACCAGATCTTGAGACAATGTCCAGTGAGTGCCCATGCGTGTGTGTCCAGACCATGTGTATGTTGCTTGGGGGGTGTGTTCTGATTGAGTGCCAGGTCAGGCTGTGTAGTCATGGCTGCTATATGTGACCCATGTGGTGCCTCCAAGCCATCCCCAGCCCTGGGGTTTCACAGTATCCCTACTGACCTCTGAAAACACTTTGCACATTATGACTGCACTTGCCCTTCAACTGGCATCATGCCACAACATTCAGTTTTTCTCTACATTCTGCCTGATTGATGGAATCCTTTGCATGATAAATGTACATTTGTGTGCCGTTCGGCCCCAAAATCACCACACTTCAGACAGCGATTTCCCCCCACAAAGCCCCACATTTGTTTACTTTTTATGAAATGGTTTCATCAATCAGGCTGATTGACTGCTGTGCACGAACACATGCACTGCACCCGATCACTTCTGAGCCCTGTTTGAATGTTCAACATGCCAATTGACTTGTGTCATGTCCAAGTGACCTAACATTGTTGTATCCATGTGCCTCCCATGACTGTATTTGAACACACTGGCGTTGTTGCAGCGTGTGACACATGTGTGTTTTGTCACACTCTTTTGCATGTTCTATTTGATGATGTGCGTCTCACATGGATGGGGACAGTACTGATTTACTACCATCTGGACGTCCTTGTCAGTTCTGCCATGGCTATGCTACGTGCCATCTGTGTGCTGTCATGTGTTATGTTTGTGGATTGTCCATGCCACTCACAGGCTACTGTGTGATGCAGGTGCTATGCACCATGCAGCACATGTGTTGCTTTTCCATTTTGGAGTCCTCAGTGTCTGCTTTCAGGGTCCCCGTCCACTTCATTGCCACTGCATGCATGCCAGAGTTTGTGTCATGTGTGGCATGTCTCATTAATGTATTGGATGTGTAGATTGTGATGCCTATGTGTGTCGGCTATGCTGTTCATGCGTGTCTTCATTACTTTTCTTTTCTTTTTGTGCAGGTAATGAGGCACTAGAGGCTGTGGAGGAGGAGGAGATGGCGCAGGGGCAGGATTACTCAGAGCCCAAACAAGGCAGCAGTGGAGGACGTGGGGTGGTGGTGCACAAAAATCCATTAGTCCTACAGACCATCCTGTCCACGGGTGTCTCTGGGTACACCTCCGATGACCTCTTTGGCTCAGGTGCTGAATCTGACATTGAGATAAATGTCCCATCACAGGTGAGTGTTTCTGGCAGGGATGCTGTTCTGTCCAACGCACCTGCACTGGGGGTAGACCCCTCAATGGCCCATTCAGTGTTGGAATGTCCGACTATGGTAGTTACGGATGCAGAGTCACACTCCCCAATATTTGCTCCTGTTCCTGGGGCAGCAGATCAAAGGAGGAATGCAGTCCTGCAGCCTCAGGCAGGGCCTGCACAGCAAGGTGCACATCACCTTGGGGCAAACAGGTGTTGTGTCCCGCATTGCGGTGGCCATGCGCCACCGGGCAATACTGTGTGGGAGAACACCATTTATGCTATTGCGGCACAACAGGGGGCATTGTGTGAGATGATGGCTTAGGCCGTGGATAGGGTGGCCACTTCCATTCTCCTCCCAAAAAGGCAGGTGGAGCTCCAGAAGCAGGCAACAGAGTCCACGTGCTGCTCACACAGGGAGGATATGTTGGCCGCCAACAGGGACTGAGGGGCTGAACTGGAGACTCTACGCACATCCATATCTGCAGACGCACAGGCCCACAGGGATGCCCTGAGGGTAGAAAACACCTCCCTCAGAGCTACTCTGGGTGCACTTGAGGTGTCCCAGAGTACAAGGTGAGAACAAGAGCTGGAGCAGCTAACACGCACAATCTCAGCTGAGCACCAGGCACCAGAGATCCGGGCATCACGTGAGGCCTTGCAGGAAGAGGTCCGTGCTACCCGTGAGGTGCCGCATGGGGATCTCCAGACCATCATCCTGCAAAACCAAACCTTTCAGACCTGCATGCTTGCTGCCATGGAGGAGCATGCCAGGGCTTTGCGTGGTCTGCCTCCCATACCACGCAGACCTTCTAATGTAGCACCAGAGGGTGACGACAGCGACGGCAGTTCTCCTATTATCAGGTAGCCGTGCAGGCCATGAGCCCATGGAGGGTTTTTTTTTCTCAAAATCCACGCATGTTTATTTTTAATTTTTCTTTTTCTTTTTAATTTTTCTTTTTCCTTTTCATTTTTCATTTGAATTTTTCATTTTTCATTTGATTTTTCATATGCATTTGAATTTGTATTTTTCATTTTGATTTTTCATTTTGATTTTTCATTTTCATTTTTTCATTGATTTTTTCATTTGAATTTGTAAGTTTATTTTTTCATTTTCAATTTATTTTCATTTTTCATTTTCATTTTTTATTTTTGTTTTCCTTTTTAGTTGATAACTTTTTTTCCTATTGTACATTCATGTTACAGTGTGTTGCTTTGTGTGGCACCGTAGGCATCCACTGTGTGTTCCAGCTGGGCCCATGCAGGCTTGTCGTGTGTTTGTGTTTGAAGCTTCCGGTCCAGACACATATGCCACTCCTGCTTTCCCTTTCCATGGGCTCGCAAGGGTGTCACCGTGTGACAGTACCTTTCACAGAGGCATTGGGCTTCCATCAGTTGTGTGGCCAGTCTCTAGTCCAAACTGTGTATACACCCCTAGTGGGGATTGCTGATGATTTATCTACTGCATGGTTGATTTGTATATTGTATTCCATATTGCCCATTATGCATCTTTGCATGTGGCTTCTCCATGTCTTAACTTGCCTGTCTCCATTGCAGATGCAGTTCATGTTGTATGCTGTACCCTGCCACATTTGCCTACCCGCAACACACTGGAGATGGAAGGGGTCGATGTGCTGCCTTTGTCAGGTTGTAACACTTGCACTATTGTGATTGATTACTGTCATAGGTTGCCACTGTTGGGTTCTGTAGTCATGTTTTCTCTTGCTGGTAAGTATTTTTTAAAGTTTTATTTATTAGGTTCATGTGGGCTGTTTCTTTTTCATAGGTGAGAGGGAATTGTCTCTGGCCTGTTTCCATTTGGACGGTGCACTTTGTGACACTTGTGTCATGTGTTGTGCATTCATTTGGTTGCTTTGACATTGCATGCCATGCCATGGTGTCTTGGGCGGCTGAGATGGGGTTTGGGAGGGGTTGGGTGACATACCAGTATTTGGGTGTGCTGTTTTGCAAGGGGTCGCTAGGGATGCACACAATGTAGCACTTCCAGGAAAACAATCTCAGGGTGGTATGGTTGCGACAGTTGACTGTCCCTTTTGTCATCATCAATTGTCAGCTGGTATGTGCCAGGCCTGTGTGCACTCCGCAGGCGTGGGATTTTAGGTGAAAAAATGTGCGACAAGTTGGGTACGGGCTGCCTCACCACGTGCCCTTTCCCTTCCCATGCACAGCGGCTGTGCATGTGGTTGGGGATGTGGGGGTACCACCATGTCCACCGGCATGCCCCGTCGGGTTGCAACGTTGTGCAGGACACATGCTGCCACTATGACCCTGCACACTACTGGGGCGGATATAGCAGCTGGCCACCAGAGCGGCCAAGGGAGCGAAAACGTGACTTCAGTACTCCGAATGTGCACTCCACTATGCCCCGGGTTGCAATATGGGCTGTGTTGTATCTTACCTGGGGTGGTGTGATGGGGTTCCGTATTGGCATCCTCATGTAGGTGCTCAGAGGGTAGGCACTGTCCCCTGGGGAGGTGATAATGGTTATCATTAGTTGGGTTTTGCCATTTGTCAGTGTCTGACATGCATGCATGTGCAGCGGCATTTGTACTCACCAATGAGCCATGTGTCGTCATGCCTCCCAGCTTCCAGGTCCCGGTTTAGGGGTGACATTCTGAATATAAAACTATCATGACTGGACCCCGGATAGTTGGCATATACAGAGGTGATGATTCCCTTGGCATCACATACAACCTGCATGTTGATGGAATGCCAGTGCTTGCGGTTTCGATAGATGTGCTCAGTGGCCCTAGGAGGACGTAGAGCCACATGGGTGCAATCAATGGCACCTAGCACTTTGGGGAAGTGTGCCACCCCGTAAAAGTCCTGGACCACAGCCTGCCTTGCTGCGGTTGTTCTGGGCATGTATATGTGCCTGCGGACTGACGGGCGTGCAGTCATGATCGCCAACACCTGGTGTAGGCAGTGTGACTGCGTGGCCTGTGAGACGCCCCCAACTATGGCACTTGTCCGCTGAAATGACCCAGTAGCCAAGAAATGCAGTACAATGAGCACCTCTTCCAAGGGGCTCAGTGCTTGGGAGCACAGGGTGGATAATTTGAGGTCATCCTCCCACTCAGCAACCAGTTCTAGGATGATTTGGGGTGGAAACCTGTACCTGTACCTGCCATAGACCTGGTCATCAGGCATCCCAAAAGGGCTGGCTCCTCCTGCGGTGTCCCACGACCACTGCTGCGAGTAACGGTATATTCATTGTAGCGTATGAGCTTGTTTGTTGTTTGCGCGCACTTTTATGCTGCGCAGGGCCGCTTACGCCTGCTTTCGGCTGGGGTACGTGTTTCCGGATTAGCGCATCTTTTATGGCGCGCAGGTTTCCCCTGTTCGATTCCATGAATACGTGTTGTTAGCGCGTGCGTGGGCGTTGCGAGGATTTAGCAGCGGTACTTCCCCCGTACCGCCCACATTTTCACATGTTCCTGATTCCGCATGTTCCGCCCTGTTTTTAGGTGTGTGCGCTGCCCTGTGTGCGCCTTCACTGGCCGTCTCGCGCACAGCCTTCGGGATGTCGCAATGACGTGTGCGCCACACGCAGTTTCAGTGCACATCTCAGGTAAGCCACGCGCAGCGCATTCCATGAATGGACAAACGGCAATGTGCGCGACTTTTCACACTTGCGCTCCCCTTTTCAGCGCACATTAATTCCATGAATTACCCTGTGCATTTTTCTGCTATACTCCCACTGGAGTTTGAGATGTTTCCTTCTGTCTCCCTTGAGCCAGGACTTCTACGTGCTACCTCTTCTCTTTACAATATTTCCCGTTACTCAAAGATTATCACAATCCCGTCCCCTTTATTTGCTATTCCCCTTAGTCTACACACCATTTGTTAATCGACTCGAGGCTTTCGGTATCGACTCCTCCTCCAATCCGACCACTTTGCCTTCTGTCCGCAGAACACCTGTGGAAACTTGGTAGGGTTTTCGTCAAAGGGGGACCTGCCCACCATCTCAGTTCCTCTTGCAAGTTTATTTCTATCGGCCGCTCTCCACAGGAAACCCTGCGATTTTCCAGCTAATGGCAGAGGATGCCCGAGCGTCCGAAACACTGGCAACAAACTAGTTTGGATCTTTTTGAACCATCCGCACTGCTACCATGTGAGCTTAGGGCCCTTTAGTAACGTGCATGCAAGGGATGGGATCACAGAATAACTCTGACTCCAAATAACCAAACCAACTCAAGAAGATGGCCAAGATACTGTTTTATTAACAATTATCTAAAACAGGGAGTTACAACTGACATAAACGGACGTTCGTTCACTCAATCTCTCTCTGATTGTTCTTACAAACACATTTATATACTGAAAATACTTCAGAGGTGACGTCATACTATGTGGCAAATAATAGAAAACCTATTAGGGATTGTGATAGGCTTACGGGGAACATCTAAGTATACATTACATAGGACCTAGGATTGCGATTGGCTTCCCACTGTCAGGTGGACAATATATGCCTACCTCTAAAACATGTCATATTCAAGATCATTAAGTACACAGTTTTCCATTGGTCTTCAAACTATAAAGTCCTTCATTATACGTACCTCTACAATTGGTTGGCACGCCTGTGCCATGTCTGGAACATTCGGTTCACTTAGCAGCACATAAACCAAGACCCAGGTGCAAGGAGGTGGACCTGACTCTACCTCCCCACCCAATTAGCCCAACGTCTCTCAACATCCATGCATTCTGCCATGAAGATTGTCTTTGAACTTGGCCTTGCAAAGTATCCTTGTCTCTAGGAATACATGGGAGTGCAGGCACTCACTATTGTTGTGCTAGGACTCCAAGTTCGACTCTCTTTTCATCCTTAGCTCATGTGACAGGAGACAACTATTCGGTCCATTTTGCAGGTTTTTAAATGTCTTAAATGAATAAAACTTGGCACCCTCTGTGTTCTTTCCTTGCACCTTAACAAGAGATGATTCATCCTTCGCATGTTCACTCCTTTCAAGAATAGATAACTGACCTTGGCTTCTTCAGTTTTGATACCAGGCCAGACAGCCTTGCCATGCAGCTCCATGATTTCAGCGTATTCTTGCTGCGACACAATTCTCGCCTTTTCCCTTCATTGGTTCTGGCTTACTAAATTCATGACACCGATGTCTACCTTCTGTACAATGGCAGCTTTGCCTGCATTCTATTCACTACATATAGCTAGTTTTTATGATGACTTAATCTGTCTTGCATTTCAGCATCTGTACAATTATTGAACGGTTGATTCTCTGAAGCACTTTGTGCGCGTGTAATATTCGTTTTCATACTTTTAAGTTCACTCGATTCTTCACTTCACCATTAGGATATGTAAGATTTATGCATCCTCTTCAGTCAACATCTCGGGATGTCGCACATGTCTTTTGTGATGTCACTAGCTTCTCTCTTTGCTCTTTTTCATATTTCTTCAGGGAGTTCTGCCCTCAGATTGTCATCTCTTCGGGGATATATTCGAAAGGGTTGTCTTAATGGCTATCTTCTTTTTAATATACGCTGCAGTATTGGCACAACTGCGGGTGTCAAACACAGCACAATCTCAGACTTCCAACATATAGGATGTAGGGGAGCGGGACTACCTTCAGAGGCATGTAACTGCTCCTCTACATACTGCTAGTGACCAAAGCAAATCATGCAGCCTGCCTTAAGAATATAGAGTCACGGTGCCCTCCTTTCATGCTGCTAGTGCCCAAAGCAAATCATGCAGCTTGCCTCAGGAATATACACTCATGCTGCCCCCTTTCATGCTGCACTGAAACTGCCCCCCTTTCATGCCGCACTCAAGTTGCCCCCCTTTCATGCTGCTAGTGACCGAAGCAAATCATTCAGCCTGCCTCAAGAATATAGACTCACGCTGCCCTCCTTTCATGCTGCACTCAAGCTGCCCCCTTTCATGCTGCTAGTGGCCAAAGCAAATCATGCCACCTGCCTCAAGAATATAGACTCAAGCTGCCCCCTTTCATGCTGCTAGTGCCCAAAGCAAATCATTCAGTCAGTTTCACCAATAAATGCCTGCACTGCCCACAGTTCTCCAGCATGTTGTTCTCAGGGCCCACAAACTTCTATAACCTTTTCCTTTCCCCTTACAGACACACACACTCACAAACTTGCGTACGTGCGCGCAAACGCACACACACACACACACACACACACTTTTCGGCTCCTCTCTTGGGCTTGCTGAAAACGGAATTCATGCCTTTAACGGTTCCATAAAAGGCTATGTGGGCTTGGATTTGGTGCCACAACATGAACTGTTCTGCACATGCAGGGACTCCAACCCATATACCTGCAGGGCTTTAAGTGGCCCGGGCTAGCCAGTGCCGTGCCCCGGCAGCGTTTGAAATATCATTCAGAGGTGGGGCCCCTCTGTCTAGAGGACAAGGCTATTTTCTAAATCCTGAAGCTAAAGCGACCATGTGAGTATCCATGGGCTTCCCCTGGTCTAGAGGCTACCTATTCATTCATCCATTCATGTATTTCTTCATTCATTCATTCACTCAGTCATTCTTTCACTCACTCATTCATTCACGCACTCATTCATTCATTCATTCATTCATTCATTCATTCATTCATACCTGGCACAAGTAGCACACTTCACTGCATCACAGGGAGTGCCACTATCTTCACGTAATTGTAAATAACAGACGTTATTCTTAGTTCAATAAATGGTACTTATTTTTTTGACTTTATAATGATTAAAGGCAGAAACAACACTTCCAGAATTTAACATATACATTTTACAGGCTGCACACATGCTTCTGGAAACCTTTATGTGTGTGCACCTGGCTACATGGGATTAACCCACATACTTGGCAGCGGTGCAGTAAATCGTTACACTTCTTCAGTATAACAGTCATTCCCCCTCCCCCTTTCATGCTGTAAGTGCCCAAAGCAAACCATGCAGCCTGCGCGAGCGCACCTCAACATATGCGCCCCAAAGGTGTTGAGACTCTGCCGCTATGTATTTTGAACCCAAATGCATTTGCCAGAAACTTTTGCATGAAATTGTACTTTTGAAATGTATATCCTCCATTTGCTTCTATGAGGGTGTTTCCCCCCTTTCCCCACCACACACAGTCTTGGTTGGCATCCCATTCATCCCTCAACGCACCTGTCTCCAACCATGTGCTTTGATCGCCTTCCCAACTTCGATTTTGGAACCAAAATGCATTTTTCGTTTTAAGGGAGTTTTGCTCAATGTTCCTATTCTGTTTATCGTCTGATTTATTCACTTTTCGACCTGCACTCGTCTCCTGTGCAACACAATGACAGTTGTATTGCACTAGCATGTTAGACTACGCAGTGGTACGTCAAGGGATATTATGTCATATCCTGTTGTGTGGTTTCATTCTAATATCACGTTACTTTGACCAGGCTGACAAGCACTGTGACGCAGCTGGAAGGTAATACCGCTCCACAAACTTCAAAATAAATACATGTTAGTGGCACTCAGGCCATTAAAGGGTGACAACGCCCAAAGCAGACCTGCAAATGACAATGAGGGACAGATGCCAAACCCCTGTTGCACCGAAGATGCCTTGGCTGCCCCCTTTTAACAGAACAAGCTACTGCAGCCAGGCTGAGGAAGCCAGTCATGGCTGGAGTATGCTGATTAACTCCCAGAAGAGCCCATCCTCAACCCGTGTAGTATCAACCCTCCCCCATCACTACTGCCATCCCTTTAAGCTTCCTCGCAGGACACGAGAACTTCCAAAAAGCCCGGTTCATGCATTGTTTCCAGAGGAACCGTAGTTCAAGACCCACACTCTTTTTAAGAGTACCCAGATTTCCTTCCAGATTTCTTGTTCGGGGCAGAGCAAACAAGTAGAAGCACAGTCGATTTCCGGTTCCTGTAGGCACTAGTTGGTGACCTTTGACGTATTTCGGGCTAATGTCTCCTGAAAATCGATGGCCAACAATATTAGAAACCAAAGTCATGAGCATCCGAATTGCCATTTTACATTTTTTGAATGTATTAAATTTGGACAGGGTCAATGCACATGACTGTGACTAATGATTTAAGTAATAGTTTGTTTTAACATGTTGCACCTCATGTACGCGTTTGATTAAATCAGAAAAAGGGCTTTTTCATCGCTCAATTAATATATTAATTCTTTTTAGCCAAATGGTGATATAGCCCGTTATTTTATTTTATTTTATTAAGTGTTGTTCTTCCTTTTTCCTGTTTCCTTTTTCCTTTTCCTTTTTCTTTGTTCCTTCATAGTTTTCATTGGCTTTGTAGCAATCAAAGTTTATTTTTTATAAGTGTATGTGCATATTTGGTGCCACATTTTTATGTATTGTTTTTATGTCTACTCTTCCAGAACCTATTTTATGTTTCATTGACTCTGTAATTTGTTGTTAATTTTTAACTATGTAAATTTAAAGTTGTTTTGAAAAAGTTGAGTTTACTCAGCTGAATTAAAAAAAAAAATGTAAAAAAAATAGGAAGGCCTGTCCTTGGAGTTCCTAGAAAAGGACCGACACTTTCGTTGTGTGGGCTCTTGTTGAATTTTAAAAAGAGATGAACTCCCATGGCATCTGGGGGTTATTGCAACTCACTCGATTTGTCACAACCTCGCTACCTGGTAATCCGGCTTCAGCTACTCCCAAATGCTGCCGCCAGATCTATTCTTCGCCCCCTCCCCCCTTTGGACCCCATATGTCTCCTTTGTTAAGGCAGCTTCTTTACACCCGGGCCCACCCGGATGGGAGGCCCGGGGCCGTAAGCTGGGAGGTGGGGGGTTTGTGCTAACTCCGGTGGGACAGTGCCTTTGGCGCTGCCCCACTTAGCATGCACATGGTGGGGTCGGGCTGCTGGGTCCCTTAACAATGGGAACCCAGACAGCGCGTCTCCAAGACAGGAGGGTGAGGTGAGAGGGGCAGGTGACAACCGGCAGTCGCTGCCCCCTGTCACCTTGCCCTCCATACTTCAAAGGCCCCCCCTTCCCATCCTGCGGATGCTGAGCGGGGGCCTTTTGAAGTTCAAAGAAAGGGCCACCTTGCCCCCAGGCCGAATTTTGCCTTTATCTGGCGGGGGCAAGGTGGCCCTTCTCATGCTTCCTCCCCGTCAGCCACGAACAGCAGCAGGACGGCGGCAGGTCTCCGGGCTGAGTTTCACCAGCACACCGCCAGGCTCTTCGGGACTCGAGCCACTCCAGCATTCCAGAGCACGGCCGGCAGTGCAACTTCACGGCTGATACAAAGAAAGGAGCTGGAGAGGGAAAGCAGTAAATCAAGGCTGCAGGCAAGCTGCGAGTGTACACAAGATCGCAGATTGGCAGGGGGACTTTCCCAGGATTTCCATTCGCAAACTGCAAGACACAAAAATCCGGCGGGAAGAATAATTTTGATTACTTTTAAAAGGTGCGGAGAGACGTGTCTTTCACCAGCCCCTCCAGCCTCCACGAGGACAGCTGACAGCTGCGGCGGCGGGCAAAAAAGAAAGATGCTGCGCAGCATTTTCCAGCTGCTTACAGGCTGCCACTGCCAGATCTAAGATTGGCAGGAGGTGGTTGGACGAGGTGCATCCATAATAAAGCCTCGGGCCTGGCTGCAGCATTCCATGCCGAAGACTGGAACGGGGGCACTGAGCAGCAGCTTATGAAGTGTTGAGCCCACCTTGAAGTTATCCAGAAGGCGTTCCCCGCTCAAGCATCATTAAGAAAATAAACAATTCAAGCGTGCGGCTTTCAATGCTATTCAAAGCAAACACTGGCGTTAAAACACGCCTGGCCTCATGAAGTGTTTTCAGAGAATCGAGTTGGAAGCAAGACGACCCAGAGCAACAGATGAAGGGCAAGTTAATGGCTGCCTGGCAATCATGCCATTTGCGAGCAAAACCAGTTGGTACAGTGACACGGCCCGCTTAAAATCAGGGGGCAACTCTGCCAGCAGGCTCACAGGCATTTTCGTGCGACTGGAGCCCACAGCATATGCAGGACCTCGCAGCAGGTAGTTGGGGGCCACTAAAACATGGCTCCTATAAACAGCACTACCCCGGGAAGTTTACATACCGGCATGCCTGGCTTTAGGTTTTTTCTGAATACCTTGCTTCGAGGGGAAAACTGCGGTTCCAGACTACAAGAAGAAGATCAGGACAAGAGCCACAACCGGAAAGAAGGGTCAGGACAGCAACAGCCAGCATCACAATTCTGTGCTAAGAAGCTCCAGCCAAGACTTCAAAGAAGGAAAAGATGGCCGATGCTTTATCCCTGCATGAAACACTACTCCTGGAATAGGATAAAGCGGCAGAAGCAGTCCATGGCGTGGACGTGGTGCAGGAAATAGTGGTAGAGTTGCATCCACCAGTTTCAATGATGACAACGCAGACGCACTGGAGTATGAGGACAACGGCTATGATGAGCCAGCAGAAAAGGAGCAGCCGGCAAGGAAGAAGCAGCGTTGTGATGTCCGCAGCATGCCCGCCTCTTCAGACACCCACCCCGGCACCAAAAGAAAAGCACAATCAGGTACTGTGAAAAGCAATGTTAGAACACTTTTTTAAAATGGCACAAGGATGTGGGTGCTGGGAAAATGAAGAGGCATAGGGATGACTCAAGCAGCTCCAGCAGCAAGAGTGACAGCATAGACACAGAGTCTGATTCTGGGGGGCGATGATGTCCAGGGCCAACTTAAAGCATGGGTTGGGCCTAGCAATGATGTCGTGTCTCCAAGCTCACACATGAATAAATATGGGGGACGCACAGCCGGCAAAAGTGTGAATAGAAGCCTATTGCATGGCACATAGAGTGCAAAATTAAGATTTGGAAGAAGCAATTCATTGATATTTGTTGCCTATTGGAATATGAAGAATTAGGTTTTGTTATTTCCGAGAGGGATAAGAAAGAGAAAGAAAAAGCGAGAGAAAAGAGGCCCACCCTGGAAAAGAATATTCAGAATTGGGAGGCCTCTTTTCAAATCCTGTCAACCATCCTCTTAAAAAAAATTCCCAGAAGAGGGCACCGCATTGATTGCCTACCACCATAGAATCCTAGAGATCCACAATACCTTTGGGCAGAAATCATGGCTGAACTACGACAGGGAGTTCAGGAAGGAGATGCAGAGATTCCCTGACCCAGGCTGGGAAGAGGAAGACCCCAAACTCTATATTTCCCATGTCTTAAAAGAAAGCTCAGCTCAGTGTGCTCTGCTCAGAATAATAAGGACCAAGAGCAGCAAAAACAACAAAAGGGATAGAAACAGGCACCATAACCAGCATAGGTCACAACAAGACAGTGCAAATGCCAACAAAAACAAACACCCGTTTCGAAGACCGCCCCCAGGGGGGCAAAAAGCGGGGAAGAATCAAGGGCAGTTTGGCAACCGCAGCACGGGGGGGGCAAAGGGAGCACCCCGGGGACCTGCTGGTATTTCAACAGAGGGTCATGCAACAAGGGCACTGAGTGCAGATACAAGCACCAATGCAGCACATGCATTGGTGGCCACAGCAGCAACGACTGCACAAAAGCCTCTCCCTCAAGGCCCAGCCCAAAAGTCACAGAGGTTAAAAACATGTACTAGTTATAAGATGGGGGCCTCACCAATAAAAATTGACCAACTAATAAAAATGTTAGAGAACTACCCTGACCCTGCAGCTAGATAATTCTTGGGTCAGGGCTTCAAAGATGGGTTTCAGATCCCAACCAAGGGCCAGGGATCTCCCACTATACCCAAAAACCTAAAAATCTGCCTCTTCCCTAGCCAGCATAATAAGAGAATAAATTGGTAAAGAGCTAAACCTAGGGAGGATTGAGGGTCCCTCTCCAACACCCTCCCTTCATTGAGTTTTTTATGCTTCTCCCTGGCCATTGTGCCCAAAAAAAAAAAAACAAAAAAAAAAAACAGCAGGGGGAGTTTAGGATGATCCACCATTTATCGCACTCACCCGGAAGCTCTTTCAATGTTGGCATCTGTGCCACTGAGGCTGCTGTCTCTTACAGCTGCGTGCAGGATGCGGTTGACCTAGTAAACCTGTCAGGTAGACACGCGCTCATGGCGAAAGCCGGCATTAAGTCAGCATTCAGGCTGCTGCCTGTGCACAAGAACATTCACCAGTGGCTGTGTTTCCATTTTGACAACAAATTCTATTTGTGATAAACGCCCCCCCACCCCCATGGGCTGTGCCATCGCGTGTGCCTACTTTGAACTGTTCAGTTCTTTCCTACAAAGGATACTCCAACAGGCCATGCCTAGAGCCAGAATGGTACACTATCTGGATGATTTTTTCTTCACTGGCCCAGCAGGGTCTCCCCTAAGCAGCTCATCCATAAAGTTATTCAGTGAAACCATGCAGGTATTAGGGGTTTCCACAGGCGCCTGAGAAGACAGTAGGACCCACCACCACCCTGTCATTCCTAGGCATAGAGATTGACTCTTCCAAGAGGGAATGCTGCCTACCCATAGACAAAATAGAGGACCTTCTAAAGACAATAAGGTTGATGACAGGCAGGGACAAGGCGACGCGGCGGGAAATACAGTCCCTTGCTGGGAAGCTCAATTTTGCTACCAGAATCATGTTCCAAGGCCGGATCTTTAACAGGAGCCTGGAACTAAAAATGAGGGGGGTTACTAAGCCACACCACCACATCAGATTGAGCAAGGAAATAACACAAGACCTGGCCATATGGGAATCATTTCTTAACAATTTCAATGGCCAGGTGATATGGCGCAAAACCATGAATGGCGCAGACAAAAGGTCCTTGTTCACAGATGCGGCTGGCAGCAAAGGATTTGGGGTATGTGTTGGTAACAAGTGGTGCGCAGAGCACTGGCCTCCCTGCTGACAGAGGAGGGGCTGGTCCAGGAACATCACACTGCTAGAGATACTCCCCATATGGATGGCACTATATTTATGGGGGGACTTGTTGGCCAGCACAGAACTGGTCACACGGTCAGACAACATGGCGGTTGTACACATTTTAAACAAGGCTGCTGCCTCCTGCCCTCTGGTGCTAAAAGTGTTGAGAGAAATGACAAAAGTCACCCTGGAAAATAACATGGTAATAATTGGGCGGCACATTGCAGGCAAAGATAATAAGGCCGCTGACGCTCTGTCCTGTTTTCAGTTCTCCACTTGCAAGGCACTAAACCCACAGGCAGAAGCCAGGAGGACAGCAGTTCCAGAAGAGGTTTGGGCCACCATGGACACATCCAAGGCAGCCCCCGCCAGCCAGCCGGTCACAGCTCTCCCATCTGGCAGCAGTTTCATATTACACTAGATTAGCGGTGGCACCCAACCCCACCCACGGCGCACTAACCAGATATGCTCTCAAAGGTTGGAACAAAATGGAAGGGGTCAAGACAGACACCAGGCGCCCCCTCAATTTTGCTAAATTAAAAAGTTCTGCTAGACACCCTCCCTGCAGTATGCAACAATGCCTATGAGACCTCACTATTTAGAGCTGCCTTCACATTCAACTACTCTGGGGCGTTCAGGATCAGCGAGATAGCCTCCAAAAACACAGGATCAGAGGTAGGGCTGTGAAACTGTGTAGGTCCAAAACTGACCAATTAGGAAAAGGGAGGATCATCAACCTGTACTGCATTGAGGAAACAGAATATTGCCCCATCTGCATCACCAGGGCCTTCACGAACAAGCGCCCCAGCCGGGGGGGGGGGCTATTATTCACACACAAAATTGGGTCTGCCCTCAGTAGATTCCAGGTGAGGTCTGTCCTCAGGAAGGGATGGAATCCTACTGAGTTTGGATCCCACGCCTTCAGGATAGGAGCAGCCACTTAAGCCTGGATGGGGGGGTTGCAAGAGAAAGCCATAAAAGGGATTGGGGGTTGGAAATCGGGGGCTTACAAAAGATACATCAGGAAAGACTTGATCTAATAGTATCTTCCTCCCCCTCCTCCCTCCACCCCCCCTCCCCGATTATCTCCTCATCATCCACCCATCTCGGGGGCAATGACTTGCCTCAGCTGGGCAGGACGTTTTTCTGGCTTAAATTGGCACCTCCCTCAGATCCCTGGCACGCATGCTAAGACTTCGAACAGAAGTGATGATGTCAGAAATCATCCCTCGCCAACAGTGGCATGGGGCAGAGTGCAGCAAAGCCATGGAGATTTCTAGGCGCAAACTGAACAAAGCCGTGGCCAATTTCTGCCTTTTATCAGGCCTCAAATTTTTTAAACATGGGATCTCGGTACACAACCAGGCCAAGTTCTGCAATGACAGGGTTCACCTGTCCATTGAAGGTATGGACATTTCACCAGGATATTTTCTGGACCCTGGCAGCCAGAGGCTGTACTTAATTCATAATCTCTTATTTTGGGGGGACCTGGGAGACGCCGGTCAGCATCCCCTCAGGGTGGCGGCGGGGATCAGCCTCGAGCGGGCCCCTAATTGGGATTAGGGCCCCCCGCTCACCTGTTCCCTCTGTCCCCAAAATATAGTATTGTTATCCTTATGTGATGTTATGGCTGGTTTTTCTTTTGCACCATGGCTGGTACTAAAATAAAGCTTGTGGCCAAAGTTTTTTCCACCTCACATCCTGGTCGTCAGTCTCCTCATTCCTGCAACTGTCATTCTGTATTGCCTGTCTTGTCACACTTGTCATCCATCCGTGTCACCCGCATGCCACTCCCCAGCACAAAAACACTTCCAGGCTTATACACCCTGGCCCACCCGGATGGGAGGCCCGGGGCCGTAAGCTGGGAGGTGGGGGGTTTGTGCTAACTCCGGTGGGGCAGTGCCTTTGGCGCTGCCCCACTTAGCATGCACATGGTGGGGTCGGGCTGCTGGGTCCCTTAACAATGGGAACCCAGACAGCACGTCTCCAAGACAGGAGGGTGAGGTGAGAGGGGCAGGTGACAACCGGCAGTCGCTGCCCCCTGTCACCTTGCCCTCCATACTTCAAAGGCCCCCCCTTCCCATCCTGCGGATGCTGAGCGGGGGCCTTTTGAAGTTCAAAGAAAGGGCCGCCTTGCCCCCAGGCCGAATTTTGCCTTTATCTGGCGGGGGAAGGGTGGCCCTTCTCATGCTTCCTCCCCGTCAGCCACGAACAGCAGCAGGACGGCTGCAGGTCTAAAAAACCATCCCTCCCACCCTGCAAATAACTGTAAGGAAAAGATATAGCGAGGGCCAGGTAGAAGATGGAACACAATCATATCATTAGGGGAGGCTAAAACGCCTCACTTCAAAAAATAAACAAAAAAATTCGACTCCAAGAAGGGCCTTTTTAAAATACCGGGGGGTCTTTCTGTCTATTAGTTAATATTCTAGGAAAATACAGTCATAGAAGACCCAGGCGCTCAGAATCCACCAGCGAACATCAAGATAGGTGGGAGCTCTAGGGGTATAACAAAACTGAAAAGGAGAGAGGAACTTGAGCAGAAACATGTACTAGTAAGCCTCAAGTATCCACCTCCATGCATGCAGAAGGGGGGGTCTCACAACAAGTGGATCAGGAGCAGGGTAAGTTCCTAGTAAGGCTCCGGAACCCACCCCCTCGCAATTTTTTATGCAAGATAAGCGCACTGGGGTACGCAAGTGGATCGTGGGCAGGGGAAGTTCCCAGCTAAGCCCTTAGAACCCACCCCAGCAGCGAAATAGTACAACACAAGCACTGAAGGGGTTTCACAACACAAGTGGATCGGGAGCAGGGAACATTCTAGTAAGGCTCTCTTGTTGAACCCATTTCAGCTGTAAAAACAGGCAGCCTTAAGCGCTGAGGGGGTCTCACAACGCAAGTGGATCGGGAGCAGGGTAAAAACCTACTAAGGCTCTTTGAACCCAACCCGGCTGTAAAGACAAACAGCGCTAAGCGCTGAGGGGGTTTCATAATGCAAGTGGATCGGGAGCTGGGTAAAAACCCAGTAAGGCTCTTTGAACCTACCCCGGCTGTAAAAACAAACAGCGTTAAGCGCTGATGGGGTCTCACAAGGCAAGTGGATCGGGAGCAGGGTAAAAACCTAGTAAGGCTCTTTGAACCCACCCCGGCTGTAAAAACAAGCAGCTTTAAGCGCTGAGGGGGTTTCACAATGCAAGTGGATCGGGAGCTGGGTAAAAACCCATTAAGGCCCTTTGAACCCACCCCGCTGTAAAAACAAGCAGCTTTAAGCGCTGAGGGGGCTCACAATGCAAGTGGATCGGGAGCAGGGTAAAAACCCAATAAGGCTCGTTGAACCCACCCGGCTGGAAAAACAAGCAGCTCTAAGCGGTGAGGGGGTCTCACAATGCAAGTGGATCGGGAGCAGGGTAAAAACCCAGTAAGGCTCTTTGAAACCACCCCGGCTGTAAAAACAAGCAGCCTAATGCGCAGAAGGGGTCTCGTAGCACAAGTGGATCTGGAGCAGGGAAGACCCTAGTAAGGCTCCTAGAACCCACCCCCGGGGAAACAACTAGCCCGCAAACGGAGCGTGGGGGCTTCAAAAACTCAAGTGGATCATGTGTGGAGAAAGTGCCAAATTCATCTCCAAAGAGTGGACCAAGAGGCTATAACGCCTCCATCCGTGGAAAAGTACAAAACACATGACCAAAAAAATCGAAATGGCTCCAAGAACACATCCCGCGGAGGATCAAGTGAATGGCTTCACAACGCGGGGTTTTGTTTATCAAGAAATACGGATCAAGAGCCATAACTTCAGCGAAAATCACCCTGTGAGCAAGAGAGGGCGCAAGTGCTAAACCTGGTCAGATTGGACAGCAATGAAAGGCTCACAAGCACACACCTCCCCACCTCACTTGGAAAGGACAAGAGAAAGCAGGATGAACCTGCTCCAAAGACAAGCAATTGTGAACATGTCACAGCTCACACGCTGGGGCCAAACAATTGTCACAAGCTTTCATTTGAATGGCGGCGGGGATCAGCCTCGAGCGGGCCCCTAATTGGGATTAGGGCCCCCCGCTCACCTGTTCCCTCTGTCCCCAAAATATAGTATTGTTATCCTTATGTGATGTTATGGCTGGTTTTTCTTTTGCACCATGGCTGGTACTAAAATAAAGCTTGTGGCCAAAGTTTTTTCCACCTCACATCCTGGTCGTCAGTCTCCTCATTCCTGCAACTGTCATTCTGTATTGCCTGTCTTGTCACACTTGTCATCCATCCGTGTCACCCGCATGCCACTCCCCAGCACAAAAACACTTCCAGGCTTATGGCTTTCTGTTGAAAATCGCATTCTCTTTAAAGCCATGTGCATTGTACATCGTGCCTTTTACGGCTTGCGGGGCGGAATATCTGCAGGAGGAATTTCTGCCCTATACCCCTATACACGCGTTGCGCTCTCGATCTGCCCTTCTGGTGGCGGCTCCCCTGGTCAGACTCTCACGGACAGGTGGGCAGGCTTTCTCAGTGGCTGCCGCTAAAGCCTGGAATGATTTGCCTCTCGTCCTCCGCGGGAGTGTGGATCATCTTGCTTTTTGTCCACTGCTGAAAACCCGGCCTTTTTGTGCCCCTCCCCCCCCTAAAATAAATTACCGGGCATCCTGTAACCCTCTGTCGCCTGCCCCAGATTCCAGTGCCCCTCAGTCTAGCCATGGCATTTCTTAGGCCGAATGATGTAGCGGTCGGGTTGCCACTGTGATCGCCGCAGGGCTCCGGTGCTACTGGAAAGCAAGGCCACGCCCGGCAGCAGCGCGTTGATAATGACCGGCCCACTTCCGATCGGGCCAATGGGGCACCCCCTGTGGACTGACCGCCACTGTGACAGGATCGACAAAACGAGAATGATGTTGTGTGGCTGGGCAGAGTTTCCTTTGCCCCTCCCGGATTTTAGGTGCGCCATTACGTTCCTCCAGTAGAATATGGCATCCATATGCTAAGAAGCTGCAACAGGGAAGTTCGCGACTCAAGACTCATTGGTGGTGTGAAGAGTGGTGATAAGGCTGTGTTTTAAACCCCACACACTGACCTGTTCATTCATAAGAGCTCACTGACGGATGAACAGCCCTCCATCCCCACAGCTCTCTCTATCCCCCTTCCCTGTACCCCTGTGACCCCAAGAAACCTGCCTTCTCCACAGGCATCACTTTCTAAGTCTCTTAAGGAATTTGTTCAGTTTACTGGCATCTACCAGATGTCACTCTTTCTTGCCTGCTACGAATACCTCTAACCTTGACCTGCGCTGCTCCCACAGTTTCCAGTGACCCGAAATATAGAGCCCGCCCGCCCGCCCGCAACCCGCTGACCCCAGTAAACTGTAGTTCTTCTGTCATTGGGCCACCATCAACTACAGCAAACCCAACACCCATACTTCTTCCTTCTATTTGCCCCCCACCCCTCTACCCCCTGGGGATAAGAACACGTGTTGCCCCGCCCATAGGCCACCTCACATCTGCAGTCCTCCTTGTTTCAGTTATGAGTGGAAATGTGTCATTGCCAGGCCGAATACTTATATAATAAATAAAATAATAATAGTAATAATAATAATAATAATAATAATAATAATAATAATAATAATAATATAATAATAATAATATGTGCAACTGTCTGCCCAACCAGCCCTCAAAAAATGCCTGGGAACTCTAAACGATGCCTCCTGTGTTCCCGCCCGTACACTGCATGGAGTGACACTTAGCAGGGCCGTTAGCCATGTGCTTCAGTTACGGACCTTGTACTCCATACCCGCAACTGCCCACTTTGGAGGAGAGTAAGCAGTAAGTTCTGTCTTGTTAATCAGGCCAGCGTGATCTGGGGAGGCGAGCGAATCACTGGCTGGGGAAAGGCCCAGTCATGTGGAATGCTGACGGCTATAGACATGGCTCCGCCCTCTTTCAAGCCAACCAGAAAAGACTTCACAAGATGAATCTTGACTTCTCTAAATTCCTCAAGAGATGAACTACTCATGGGTCAGCCTCGACACCAGCGCCTAAGGGTCTCTGCTCTGCCCTTGGCATTATGACCACCCTGTACCCGGACTGCAGTCCGCTGTCATTCCTCCGATAGTTCAAATAGGCCCAAGACACACTCCAGGCTTTGTGTAGGGCTTTTCAGATAAGACTAGTAGTATCTCACTATTGGTTAAACAATGCTGCCCTAAAAGCAGGGCTTTAAGTGGGCCGGGGCTATCTGGGGCCAAACCCCGGCAGTCTCCAGAAAGTTTTCTTGAGTAGGGGCCCTGGCGGGTCCCATCCCTGACTAGCCCCAGCCACGCCAACACCTCAGGCAGTCTGTGTAGCCGAAGTGCTGCACGGTTACACAGGCTGTCTGAAGATGTCAGCACTTCAGTTTAGAAAAAAGAATTGCCTTTTCTTTTTTCTAAACCGAAGTGCTGACACCTGCAGACAGCCCGTGTAACTGTGGCTTTGGCTACAAGGGCTGCCTGATAATTCTGGACTCAGAAACAGGAGGAGAGCTGCAGTACCCAGCTTTCCTATTGTTTCTACTGATTAGAGAGTCATCAGGCAGCAGGAAAGCTGTTTAAACATGCAGTTAAAGGGCTTTGATGCTGCCTGATGACTCTTTACTCAGAAACAACAGGAAAGTCTTGCCATCCAGCCCCCCTCCTGTTTCTGAGTCCAGAGTAATCACGCAGCAGACACACCTTTCAATCAAGCATCCTTTGGTTTTTAACTACGCGGCTTCTTGAATGAAAGGGCTGCCTGCTGTGTCTGAGAGATGGTGTCACTGGCGTCACACCTTTGATGAGCACAGCCTCTCCTTTTGTTTAAAAGAAGGGTCTGGCCGCACTAAAGGTAATAATGCCAGTGCGCCCCAGCTCCTCTGCGTTGGCAAGCCCCCCGCCCCCTTTTAGGCGAGGCAGGTTTCTCGTTAGGGGTGCGGCCTACAGAGGCCACGCCCCTAACGAGAGACTCTACCCCCTCCCTCGATTTAGCATCCCACTTAAAGAACTGCCTAAAAGTACTGGAGATCACACCCGATCACCATAGCCAGCTTTCTTAAGCAACACCAAGCCTTGGCCTGATGGCGACTCATGGAAAGTGGGCGACGTTAGTGCCCGCCATACTGTAGTACATGCGGCTACCACCCATCCTCTTGCTGAGGATAAAACCATTCAATCACATCCGGGCTATCACAGGAAGTTGCTCTTGAGATTATTTCACGACTTCACTGGATACTTCCTGCTCAGATAGCTTAAGCGAAACAGCAGGAGGAGGACCCCTACTGGTGGTGGGATGGACCTCTTCCTGGAGAACATTAAGTTCTGCCAGACCTTTCAACACATTGTAATTCAATGTAACCTCAATGGCAACTCCTCCATGACCTTAGTTGCTGTTGAATTTGGCCTGAACTTGATCAATCTTTCCTGGATGATTGGGTGGAGCCAATGACCATTGCCGGGGACGCCTCCCACCAGGTTTTAGGGGTAGAGATTTCATCCCGAGGATTGATGGCATTTTAAATATGGCTGCTAAAGAGTATGTCCAACATGGTCTCCTCCCAGGAGATATCGGAGCCCTACAACTCCTTTATTCTGGCCTGACCATTACCTGATATCCGTCTTTTTAACGTCATTGCACACTCAGGCACCTTCAACCGCAAGGAAGGGTAATCCCCTGACAAGGGGTGCCATAGGGAGATAGCAGAACTGAAAAGGATGGGTAGGAAGCTAGAGCCAACACGGAAGGCCCTGCTCCCGCCCACCCTTGCAACAGTGGAGCCCGGAGCCCCTCCCAGCGGAGGCCTGGGCTGCATCCTAGGCAATCACCCCTTCATTTGAAACTGTTGGACTTTCAGTGGCCTTTGGTTTGCATCATAATTTACAATATGTGTCCATGTTGTGCTTTTGCTGTCAGAGACAACAGAATGACTATCTAGTGCACCCAACAACCACAATTCCTTCTATTTTTTTTTTATTTATGTATTTGTACAGGCGCTCAAATGATAGGTATTATGTCCCGACTGGGTCTCTCTGTTTCTCACCCTCTCTTGCTCCTTTTCCCCCATTTTGTCCGCCAGCACCCACTTTCTCCACCTCTTTCCTCTTCACTCTTTCTCTCCCTCCCTTCCCTCGCTCTCTCTTTTGCTCCCCTTCCCACTCCCCGTCCCTCTTTCTCCATCACTCTCCCCTTTTCTCGCCCCCTCTCCTGCTCCTTCTCCCCCATTTTGTCCGCCAGCACCCACTTTCTCCACCTCTTTCCTCTTCACTCTTTCTCTCCCTCCCTTCCCTCGCTCTCTCTTTTGCTCCCCTTCCCACTCCCCGTTCCTCATTCTCCTTCACTCTCCCCTTTTCTCTCCCCTCCCTTGCTCCTTCTCCCCCATTTTGTCCGCCAGCTCCCACTTTCTCCACCTCTTTCCTCTTCACTCTTTCTCTCCCTCCCTTCCCTCGCTCTCTCTTTTGCTCCCCTTCCCACTCCCCGCCCCTCTTTCTCTTTCACTCTCCCCTTTTCTCTCCCCCTCTCGCTCTCCACCCTCCACTTCGCTCTCTCTCCCTCCCCATCTCTCGCTCTCTCTCGTTCACACTTTCCTCACTCACCTCCCCCACAGTGAGCAGCCCCCGGGCCTGCGCTCTCGTATCCTTCCTGTCACTGAACCTAGTTTTAAGCAAGCTGCTAAATTAAGCAGAGCGTCACTTGTCTGCGGTCTGAGACTCCGAGCACCCTCTCCAGGGGAACAAGGGCTCCAGCGACCACCGAACACAGGTAGGACTAACCTCTCCACCCCTCGAGCACAAGCCCAGGTAGACCCCTCCTTACTCAAGCATGCACAGATAGGCCCGTCCCATTCACCTGAAGGACCCTGCGCTCCATCCTCAGCTACACGAAGGACCCGCAACACAATTCTTATGCATAGGAAGGACCCTCCTTCCCATCATCAAGCACAGGTAGGACCCTGTGTACCATCCTCAGGTACATAAAGGACCCTTCTCATCACTCTCAGGGTCACGGGGGCCCATCTCACAATGCTCAGGTACCGGAAAGAGCCTCCTCCCTAACCCGAGGACACAAGCAGGCCCATCCTCAACAGCCACAGCCACAGATCGAACCCTGAAAACAGACTCAGGCATGGGAGAACCGTCATTGGCAACCCCAGGCTCACATAGGCCCATCCTAACCAATCTCAGGCACCAGAAGGACCCTCTTCACTATTCTAAGGAACATGAAAACCATCTCACCCTCCTCAGTTCCAGGAAGCACTCTTCTCACCTTCCTCAAGCACAAATATGACCAGGCGCACCATCCTGAGGTGCTCAAAGGACACCAATCATCATCCTTAGACACAAGCAGGATACTGCTCACCATCCTCGGTACAAGAAAGACCCAGCACACCACCCTCAAGTACATCAAGCATTCTTCTCACCATCCGAAAGCACTAGTATGACCAGGCGCACCATCCTGAGGTACTCAAAGGGCACTTATCATCATCTTCAGGTAAAGAAAGGACCCTGATCATCATCCTTAGGTACAAGAAGAACCCTGCTCACCATCCTCAGGTACAAGGAGGACCTTGCACACAAGGCTCAGGTATATGAAGAACTAGCGGCATCATCCTCAGGTACATTAAGACCCATCTCACCCTCCTCAGTTACAGGAAGCACTCTTCTCACCATCCTCAGGTGCGAGTAGGACCAGTCGCACCATCCACAGGTACTCCAAGGACCCTGATCATCATCTTCAGGTACAGAAATGACCCATATCATCATCCTTAGGCACAGGAAGAACCCTGCTCACCATCCTCCGGTACAAGGAGAACCTTGCACACATGGCTCAGGTATATAAAGAACCAGCAGCACCATCCTCAGGTACATGAAGACCCATCTCACCCTCCTCAGTTACAGGAAGCACTCTTCTCACCATCCCCATGCACAAATATGACCAGGCGCACCATCCTGAGGTACTCAAAGGACACTGATCATCATCTTTAGACACAAGCAGGACCCTGCTCATCATCCTCGGGTACAAGAAAGACCCGGCACACCACCATCAGGTACATGAAGCCTTCTTCTCACCATCCTCAAGCGCTAGTAGGACCAGGCACACTATCCTCAGGTACTCAAAGGACCCTGAACATCATCTTCAGGTACAGAAGGGACCCTGAACATCATCCTTAGGCACACAAATAACCCTGCTCACCATCCTCAGGTACAAATAGAACCTTGCACACAAGGCTCAGGTATACAAAGAACCAGCAGAACCATCCCCAGGTACATGAAGACCAATCTCACCCTCCTCAGTTACAGGAAGCACTCTTCTCACCATCCTCAGGCACAAGTAGGACCAGGTGCACCATCCTCAGGTACACAATGGACCCTGATCATTGTCGTCATGTACACAAAGGACCTTGATCATCATCCTCAGGCACAAGCAGGACCCTGCTCACCATCCTCAGATATGCAAAGCATTGAGAACACCATATTCAGATACATGAATACCCATCTCACTCTCCTCAGTTACAGGAAGTACTCTTCTTTTGATTCCCAGGCACAAGAACGACCAAGTGCACCATCTCCAGTTACTCAAAGAACCCTGATCGTCATCTTCATGTAATCATCATTGTTAGACACAAGCAGGACCCTGCTCGCCATCCTCAGGTACGCAAAGCACCATGAAAACTATCCTCAGGTACACGAAGACCCATCTCACCCTCCTCAGTTACAGGAAGCACTCTTCTCACCATCCTCAAGCACAAGTAGGACCAGACGCACCATCCTCAGGTACACAATGGACCTTGATCATCATCCTCAGGCACAAGCAGGACCCTGCTCACCATCCTCAGGTATGCAAGGCACCGAGAACACCATCTTCAGGTACATGAATACCCATCTCACTCTCCTCAGTTACAGGAAGTACTCTTCTTATGATTCTCAGGCACAAGAACGACCAAGTGCACCATCTCCAGTTACTCAAAGAACCCTGATCGTCATCTTCATGTAATCATCATTTTTAGGCACAAGCAGGAGCCTGCTCGCCATCCACAGGTACGCAAAGCACCATGAAAACTAACTTCATATGAAGACCCATCTCACCCTCGTCAGTTACAAGAAGCACTCTTCTCACCATCCTCAAGCACAAGTAGAACCAGACGCACCATCCTCAGGTACACAATGGACCCCGATCATCATCCTCAGGCACAAGCAGGACCCTGCTCACCATCCTCAGGTATGCAAAGCACCAAGAACACTATCCTCAGGTACATGAAGACCCATCTCACCCTCCTCAGTTACAAGAAGCACTCTTCTTATGATTCTCAGGCACAAGAACGACCAAGTGCACCATTTCCAGGTACTCAAAGGACCCTGATCGTCATCTTCATGTAATCATCATAGTTAAGCACAAGCAGGACCCTGCTTGCCATCCTCAGGTACGCAAAGCACCAAGAACACTATCCTCAGGTACATGAAGACCCATCTCACCCTCCTCAGTTACAAGAAGCACTCTTCTCACCATCCTCATGGACAAGTAGGACCAGAAGCCCCATCCTCAGGTACACAATGGACCCCGATCATCATCTTCAGGAACAAGCAGGACCCTGCTGATCATCCTCAGGTACGAAAAGCACTGAGAACACCATCTTCAGGTACATGAATACCCTTCTAACCCTCCCAGTTACAAGAAGCATTCTTCTCACCATCCTCAGGTACAAGTAGGACCAGGCGCACCATCCTCAGGTACACAAAGGACCTTGCATACATTTCTCAGGTACACAAAGGTTCTGGAATACCATTCTCATGTACATGAAGACCCACTCCACGCTACTCAGTTACAAGAAGCCCTCTTCTCACCATCCTCAGGCACGAGTAGGACCAGGCGCACCATCCTCAGGTACACAAAGGACCTTGCATACATTTCTCAGGTAGACAAAGGATCTGGAATACTATTCTCATGTACATGAAGACCCACGCCACCCTCCTCAGTTACAGGTAGCACTTTTCTCAACATCCTTAGGCACAAGTAGGACCAGGCGCACCATCCTCAGGTACACAAAGGACCTTGCATACATTTCTCAAGTACACAAAGGATCTAGAATACAATTCTCAGGTACACGAACGCCCACCCTACCCTCCTCAGTTACAGGTAGCACTGTTCTCAACATCCTCGGGCACAAGTAGGACCAGGCGCACCATCCTCAGTACTTAAAGGATCCTGATTATCATCCTTAGGTACAAGAAGGACTCCTCAAGTACAGGAAGGAGCTTCTCAACCACCCTGGTCACAAACACCTTTGGATTGCTTTCAACAAACACTGGTCACAGGTAGATCCCTCCTCACTAGCCTCGGGCACAGGCAGGTCACTCCTCAGAAAATGTGGGCAGCGGTAGGTCCTGCCTCACCAATCATATACACAGCCAGGCCCATCCTCACACATCTCTGGTCACAGGGAGGCCCTTTCTCATGAATGACCTAGACAAATAGGGTACTTCTGACTGGCTCATGGCACGTATAGGGCCATCTTCACCAACTCTAGGCACTCATAAGACTGTTCTCGACAAGAGGATAGCTCAGGGGCAATACATTCACATTTGGAAGAAGGCGATGTTGTACAACATGGGTCGATCCCCGGTCTGGTCCTTTGAAGAAAGAGAAGTCTGGCTCTAATCATGATATAAATGATTAATACATAAATTGGCAACTGCAATGCCCTCTGACCAACTACTGCAACAGTTTGGGCCCTCCCCACCATTCTCAGTCACAGGTAGGGTAATCCTCACCAACTTCAGGCACAGGTAAGACTGTCCCCACCAATAGTGAAGGGTGCTTCCCCTGACCCCAACCCCCCACATCCTGTAATAGGATAGGTGGCACTCAGTCACCATTTTCTGTCATAGATAGAGCCGTGGTCACCAACATCGGACACAGTGAAGATTATTATACCAAACAATGGTCAAAGGTAGAACCCTCCCCATCAATCTCAGGTCCAGGAAGGGCATTTCTGACTCTCCTCACCATTCTCTGACACACACAGGGCTATCTTCACCAACTTCGGACACAAAGGAGATTATCAACACAAATATAATGGAAACGACTCTGGTGCAGGTAGACCCCTCCCCCATCCTCGGGTATGGGAAGCACCATCCGCACCAACATCAGAAACAGAAGATGGTCCTCAAGAAGCAATAGACAAAGGCAGGACTCTCCTCACCTACTTCAGGCATAGGTGGGTCATTTTTGACCGATCTATGGCACAGGTAGGACAATTCTCAACAGCTTCAGACACAGGCAGGATACCCCTCACCATCACCCGGAACCGGTGGGACCCTTCCACCATTTTCTCAAACAGGTAGGACCATCCCCACCAAATTCACACACAGAGAAGATTCGACCTCGATAAACAATTGGCCATAGGTAGAGCCCGCCTCACCAACTCCAGGCACAGGTAGGACTATCCCCACCAAATGCACATGCAGAGAAGATTCGATCTCGATAAAAAATGGCCAAAGGTAGAGCCCGCCTCACCAACTCCATCCACACCAAATGCACACACAGAGAAGATTCGACCTCGATAAACAATGGCCATAGGTAGAGCCGCCTCACCAACTCCAGGCACAGGTAGGACCATCCCCACCAAATGCACACACAGAGAAGATTCGACCTTGATAAACAATGGCCAAAGGTAGAGCCCGCCTCACCAACTCCAGACACAGGTAGGACCATCCACACCAAATGCACACACAGAGTAGATTGTCCCCAACAAGCAATGGCCATAGGTATAGCCCACCTCACCAACTCCAGACACATGTAGGACCATTCCCACCAAATGCACACGCAGAGTAGATTGTCCCCAACAAGCAATGGCCATAGGTAGAGCCCGCCTCACCAACTCCAGGCACAGGTAGGACCATCCCCACCAAATGCACACACAGAGAAGATTCGACCTCGATAAACAATCGTCCATAGGTAGAGCCGCCTCACCAACTCCAGGCACAGGTAGGACCATCCCCACCAAATGCACACACAGAGAAGATTCAACCTTGATAAACAATGGCCAAAGGTAGAGCCCGCCTCACCAACTCCAGACACAGGTAGGACCATCCCCACCAAATGCACACACAGAGTAGATTGTCCCCAACAAGCAATGGCCATAGGTAGAGCTCGGCTCACCAACTCCAGCCACAGGTAGGACCATCCCCACCAAATTCACACACAGAGTGGATTGTCCCCAAAAAGCAATGGCCATAGGTAGAGCACGGCTCACCAACTCCAGGCACAGGTAGGCTCATCCCCACCAAATTCGGACACAGAGAAGATTCAACCTCGATAAACAATCGGCCATAGGTAGAGCCTGGCTCACCAACTCCAGGCACAGGTAGGACCATCCCCACCAAATGCACACACAGAGAAGATTCGACCTCGATAAACAATGGACAGAAGTAGAGCCCACCTCACCAACTCCAGACACAGGTAGGAACATCCCCACCAAATGCACACACAGAGTAGATTGTCCCCAACAAGTAATGGCCATAGGTAGACCCGCCTCACCAACTCCAGGCGCAGGTAGGACTATCCCCACCAAATGCACACACAGAGAATATTCCACCTCGATAAACAATGGGCCATAGGTAGAGCCGCCTCAACAACTCCAGGCACAGGTAGGACCACCCCCACCAAATGCACACACAGAGAAGATTTGACCTCGATAAACAATGGCCAAAGGTAGGGCCCGCCTCACCAACTCCAGACACAGGTAAGACCATCCACACCAAATGCACACACAGAGTAGATTGTCCCCAACAAGCAATGGCCATAGGTAGAGCCCGCCTCACCAACTCCAGACACAGGTAGGACCATCCCCACCAAATGCACACACAGAGTAGATTGTCCCCAACAAGCAATGGCCATAGGTAGAGCCCGGCTCACCAACTCCAGCCACAGGTAGGATCATCCCCACCAAATTCACACACAGAGAAGATTCGACCTCGATAAACAATCGGCCATAGGTAGAGCCGCCTCATCAACTCCAGGCACAGGTAGGACCATCCCCACCAAATGCACACAGAGAAGATTCGACCTCGATAAACAATGGCCAAAGGTAGAGCCCGCCTCACCAACTCCAGACACAGGTAGGACCATCCACACCAAATGCACACACAGAGTAGATTGTCCCCAACAAGCAATGGCCATAGGTAGAGCCCACCTCACCAACTCCAGACACAGGTAGGACCATCCCCACCAAATGCACACACAGAGTAGATTGTCCCCAACAAGCAATGGCCATAGGTAGAGCTCGGCTCACCAACTCCAGCCACAGGTAGGACCATCCCCACCAAATTCACACACAGAGTAGATTGTCCCCAACAAGCAATGGCCATAGGTAGAGCACGGTTCACCAACTCCAGGCACAGGTAGGATCATCCCCACCAAATTCACACACAGAGAAGATTCAACCTCGATAAACAATCGGCCATAGGTAGAGCCGCCTCACCAACTCCAGGCACAGGTAGGACCATCCCCACCAAATGCACACACAGAGAAGATTCGACCTCGATAAACAATGGACAGAGGTAGAGCCCACCTCACCAACTCCAGACACAGGTAGGAACATCCCCACCAAATGCACACACAGAGTAGATTGTCCCCAACAAGTAATGGCCATAGGTAGAGCCCGCCTCACCAACTCCAGGCACAGGTAGGACTATCCACCAAATGCACACACAGAGAATATTCCACCTCGATAAACAATCGGCCATAGGTAGAGCCGCCTCAACAACTCCAGGCACAGGTAGGACCACCCCCACCAAATGCACACACAGAGAGGATTCGACCTCGATAAACAATGGCCAAAGGTAGGGCCCGCCTCACCAACTCCAGACACAGGTAAGACCATCCACACCAAATGCACACACAGAGTATATTGTCCCCAACAAGCAATGGCCATAGGTAGAGTCCGCCTCACCAACTCCAGACACAGGTAGGACCATCCCCACCAAATGCACACACAGAGTAGATTGTCCCCAACAAGCAATGGCCATAGGTAGAGCCCGGCTCACCAACTCCAGCCACAAGTAGGACCATCCCCACTAAATTCACACACAGAGTAGATTGTCCCCAACAAGCAATGGCCATAGGTATAGCCCACCTCACCAACTCCAGACACAGGTAGGACCATCCCCACCAAATGCACACGCAGAGTAGATTGTCCCCAATAAGCAACGGCCATAGGTAGAGCCCGCCTCACCAACTCCAGGCACAGGTAGGACCATCCCCACCAAATGCACACACAGAGAAGATTCGACCTCGATAAACAATCGTCCATAGGTAGAGCCGCCTCTCCAACTCCAGGCGGACCATCCCCACCAAATGCACACACAGAGAAGATTCAACCTTGATCAACAATGGCCAAAGGTAGAGCCCGCCTCACCAACTCCAGACACAGGTAGGACCATCCACACCAAATGCACACACAGAGTAGATTGTCCCCAACAAGCAATGGCCATAGGTAGAGCCCACCTCACCAACTCCAGACACAGGTAGGACCATCCCCACCAAATGCACACACAGAGTAGATTGTCCCAAACTAGCAATGGCCATAGGTAGAGCTCGGCTCACCAACTCCAGCCACAGGTAGGACCATCCCCACCAAATTCACACACAGAGTAGATTGTCCCCAACAAGCAATGGCCATAGGTAGAACACGGCTCACCAACTCCAGGCACAGGTAGAATCATCCCCACCAAATTCACACACAGAGAAGATTCAACCTCGATAAACAATCGGCCATAGGAAGAGCCGCCTCACCAACTCCAGGCACAGGTAGGACCATCCCCACCAAATGCACACACAGAGAAGATTCGACCTCGATAAACAATGGACAGTTGAGAGCCCACCTCACCAACTCCAGACACAGGTAGGAACATCCCCACCAAATGCACACACAGAGTAGATTGTCCCCAACAAGTAATGGCCATAGGTAGAGCCCGCCTCACCAACTCCAGGCACAGGTAGGACTATCCCCACCAAATGCACACACAGAGAATGTTCGACCTCGATAAACAATGGCCAAAGGTAGGGCCCGCCTCACCAACTCCAGGCACAGGTAGGACCATCCCCACCAAATGCACACACAGAGAAGATTCGACCTCGATAAACAATGGCCATAGGTAGAGCCCACCTCACCAACTCCAGACACAGGTAGGACCATCCCCACCAAATGCACACACAGAGTAGATTGTCCCCAACAAGCAATGGCCATAGGTAGAGCTCGGCTCACCAACTCCAGCCACAGGTAGGACCATCCCCACCAAATTCACACACAGAGTAGATTGTCCCCAACAAGGAATGGCCATAGGTAGAGCACGGCTCACCAACCTCAGGCACAGGTAGGATCAACCCCACCAAATTCACACACAGAGAAGATTCAACCTCGATAAACAATCGGCCATAGGTAGAGCCGCCTCACCAACTCCAGGCACAGGTAGGACCATCCCCACCAAATGCACACACAGAGAAGATTCGACCTCGATAAACAATGGACAGAGGTAGAGCCCACCTCACCAACTCCAGACACAGGTAGGAACATCCCCACCAAATGCACACACAGAGAAGATTCGACCTCGATAAACAATGGCCAAAGGTAGGGCCCGCCTCACCAACTCCAGACACAGGTAAGACCATCCACACCAAATGCACACACAGAGTAGATTGTCCCCAACAAGCAATGGCCATAGGTAGAGCCCGCCTCACCAACTCCAGACACAGGTAGGACCATCCCCACCAAATGCACACACAGAGTAGATTGTCCCCAACAAGCAATGGCCATAGGTAGAGCCCGGCTCACCAACTCCAGCCACAAGTAGGACCATCCCCACTAAATTCACACACAGAGTAGATTGTCCCCAAAAAGCAATGGCCATAGATAGAGCCCGGCTCACCAACTTCAGGCACAGGTAGGATCATCCCCACCAAATTCACACACAGTGAAGATTCGACCTCGATAAACAATCGGCCATAGGTAGAGCCGCCTCATCAACTCCAGGCACAGGTAGGACCATCCCCACAAAATGCACAGAGAAAAGATTCAACCTCGATAAACAATGGCCAAAGGTAGAGCCCGCCTCACCAACTCCAGACACAGGTAGGACCATCCACACCAAATGCACACACAGAGTAGATTGTCCCCAACAAGCAATGGCCATAGGTAGAGCCCGGCTCACCAACTCCAGGCACACGTACGACCATCCCCACTAAATTCACACACAGAGTAGATTGCCCCAACAAGCAATGGCCATAGGTAGAGCCCGGTTCACCAACTCCAGGCACAGGTAGGATCATCCCCACCAAATTCACACACAGAGAATATTCGACCTCGATAAACAATGGACAGAGGTAGAGCCCACCTCACCAACTCCAGACACAGGTAGGACCATCCACACCAAATGCACACACAGAGTAGATTGTCCCCAACAAGCAATGGCCATAGGTAGAGCCCGCCTCACCAACTCCAGACACAGGTAGGACCATCCCCACCAAATGCACACACAGAGTAGATTGTCCCCAACAAGCAATGGCCATAGGTAGAGCTCGGCTCACCAACTCCAGCCACAGGTAGGACCATCCCCACCAAATTCACACACAGAGTAGATTGTCCCCAACAAGCAATGGCCATAGATAGAGCACGGCTCACCAACTCCAGGCACAGGTAGGATCATCCCCACCAAATTCACACACAGAGAAGATTCAACCTCGATAAACAATCGGCCATAGGTAGAGCCGCCTCACCAACTCCAGGCACAGGTAGGACCATCCCCACCAAATGCACACACAGAGAAGATTCGACCTCGATAAACAATGGACAGAGGTAGAGCCCACCTCACCAACTCCAGACACAGGTAGGAACATCCCCACCAAATGCACACACAGAGTAGATTGTCCCCAACAAGTAATGGCCATAGGTAGAGCCCGCCTCACCAACTCCAGGCACAGGTAGGACTATCCCCACCAAATGCACACACAGAGAATATTCCACCTCGATAAACAAGCGGCGATAGGTAGAGCCGCCTCAACAACTCCAGGCACAGGTAGGACCACCCCCACCAAATGCACACACAGAGAAGATTCAACCTCGATAAACAATGGCCAAAGGTAGGGCCCGCCTCACCAACTCCAGACACAGGTAAGACCATCCACACCAAATGCACACACAGAGTAGATTGTCCCCAACAAGCAATGGCCATAGGTAGAGCCCGCCTCACCAACTCCAGACACAGGTAGGACCATCCCCACCAAATGCACACACAGAGTAGATTGTCCCCAACAAGCAATGGCCATAGGTAGAGCCCGGCTCACCAACTCCAGCCACAAGTAGGAACATCCCCACTAAATTCACACACAGAGTAGATTGTCCCAAACAAGCAATGGCCATAGATAGAGCCCGGCTCACCAACTTCAGGCACAGGTAGGATCATCCCCACCAAATTCACACACAGAGAAGATTCGACCTCGATAAACAATCGGCCATAGGTAGAGCCGCCTCATCAACTCCAGGCACAGGTAGGACCATCCCCACCAAATGCACACAGAGAAGATTCGACCTCGATAAACAATGGCCAAAGGTAGAGCCCGCCTCAACAACTCCAGACACAGGTAGGACCATCCACACCAAATGCACACACAGAGTAGATTGTCCCCAACAAGCAATGGCCATAGGTAGAGCCCGGCTCACCAACTCCAGGCACAGGTACGACCATCCCCACTAAATTCACATACAGAGTAGATTGTCCCCAACAAGCAATGGCCATAGGTAGAGCCCGGTTCACCAACTCCAGGCACAGGTAGGATCATCCCCACCAAATTCACACACAGAGAAGATTCGACCTCAATAAACAGTGGACAGAGGTAGAGCCCACCTCACCAACTCCAGACACAGGTAGGAACATCCCCACCAAATGCACACACAGAGTAGATTGTCCCCAACAAGTAATGGCCATAGGTAGAGCCCGCCTCACCAACTCCAGGCACAGGTAGGACTATCCCCATCAAATGCACACACAGAGAATATTCCACCTCGATAAACAATCGGCCATAGGTAGAGCCGCCTCACCAACTCCAGGCACAGGTAGGACCACCCCCACCAAATGCACACACAGAGAAGATTCGACCTCGATAAACAATGGCCAAAGGTAGGGCTCGCCTCACCAACTCCAGACACAGGTAAGACCATCCACACCAAATGCACACACAGAGTAGATTATCCCCAACAAGCAATGGCCATAGGTAGAGCCCGGCTCACCAACTCCAGACACAGGTAGGACCATCCCCACCAAATGCACACACAGAGTAGATTGTCCCCAACAAGCAATGGCCATAGGTAGAGCTCGGCTCACCAACTCCAGCCACAGGTAGGACCATCCCCCCTAAATTCACACACAGAGTAGATTGTCCCCAACAAGCAATGGCCATAGGTAGAGCCCGGCTCACCAACTTCAGGCACAGGTAGGATCATCCCCACCAAATTCACACACAGAGAAGAATCGACCTAGATAAACAGTCGGCGATAGGTTGAGCCGCCTCACCAACTCCAGGCACAGGTAGGACCATCCCCACCAAATGCACACACAGAGAAGATTCGACCTCGATAAACAATGGACAAAGGTAGAGCCCACCTCACCAACTCCAGACACAGGTAGGACCATCCCCACCAAATGCACACGCAGAGTAGATTGTCCCCAACAAGCAATGGCCATAGGTAGAGCCCGCCTCACCAACTCCAGGCACAGGTAGGACCATCCCCACCAAATGCACACACACAGAAGATTCGACCTCGATAAACAATCGTCCATAGGTAGAGCCGCCTCACCAACTCCAGGCACAGGTAGGACCATCCCCACCAAATGCACACACAGAGAAGATTCGACCTCGATAAACAATGGCCAAAGGTAGAGCCCGCCTCACCAACTCCAGACACAAGTAAGACCATCCACACCAAATGCACACTCAGAGTAGATTGTCCCCAAAAAGCAATGGCCATAGATAGAGCCCGGCTCACCAACTTCAGGCACAGGTAGGATCATCCCCACCAAATTCACACGCAGAGAAGATTCGACCTCGATAAACAATCGGCCATAGGTAGAGCCGCCTCATCAACTCCAGGCACAGGTAGGACCATCCCCACCAAATGCACACAGAAAAGATTCAACCTCGATAAACAATGGCCAAAGGTAGAGCCCGCCTCACCAACTCCAGACACAGGTAGGACCATCCACACCAAATGCACACACAGAGTAGATTGTCCCCAACAAGCAATGGCCATAGGTAGAGCCCGGCTCACCAACTCCAGGCACAGGTACGACCATCCCCACTAAATTCACACACAGAGTAGATTGTCCCCAACAAGCAATGGCCATAGGTAGAGCCCGGTTCACCAACTCCAGGCACAGGTAGGATCATCCCCACCAAATTCACACACAGAGAATATTCGACCTCGATAAACAATGGACAGAGGTAGAGCCCACCTCACCAACTCCAGACACAGGTAGGACCATCCACACCAAATGCACACACAGAGTAGATTGTCCCCAACAAGCAATGGCCATAGGTAGAGCCCGCCTCACCATCTCCAGACACAGGTAGGACCATCCCCACCAAATGCACACACAGAGTAGATTGTCCCCAACAAGCAATGGCCATAGGTAGAGCTCGGCTCACCAACTCCAGCCACAGGTAGGACCATCCCCACCAAATTCACACACAGAGTAGATTGTCCCCAACAAGCAATGGCCATAGGTAGAGCCCGGCTCACCAACTCCAGCCACAAGTAGGACCATCCCCACTAAATTCACACACAGAGTAGATTGTCCCCAACAAGCAATGGCCATAGGTATAGCCCACCTCCCCAACTCCAGACACAGGTAGGACCATCCCCACCAAATGCACACGCAGAGTAGATTGTCCCCAACAAGCAACGGCCATAGGTAGAGCCCGCCTCACCAACTCCAGGCACAGGTAGGACCATCCCCACCAAATGCACACACAGAGAAGATTCGACCTCGATAAACAATCGTCCATAGGTAGAGCCGCCTCTCCAACTCCAGGCACAGGTAGGACCATCCCCACCAAATGCACACACAGAGAAGATTCAACCTTGATAAACAATGGCCAAAGGTAGAGCCCGCCTCACCAACTCCAGACACAGGTAGGACCATCCACACCAAATGCACACACAGAGTAGATTGTCCCCAACAAGCAATGGCCATAGGTAGAGCCCACCTCACCAACTCCAGACACAGGTAGGACCATCCCCACCAAATGCACACACAGAGTAGATTGTCCCAAACTAGCAATGGCCATAGGTAGAGCTCGGCTCACCAACTCCAGCCACAGGTAGGACCATCCCCACCAAATTCACACACAGAGTAGATTGTCCCCAACAAGCAATGGCCATAGGTAGAGCAGGGCTCACCAACTCCAGGCACAGGTAGGATCATCCCCACCAAATTCACACACAGAGAAGATTCAACCTCGATAAACAATCGGCCATAGGTAGAGCCGCCTCACCAACTCCAGGCACAGGTAGGACCATCCCCACCAAATGCACACACAGAGAAGATTCGACCTCGATAAACAATGGACAGAGGTAGAGCCCACCTCACCAACTCCAGACACAGGTAGGAACATCCCCACCAAATGCACACACAGAGTAGATTGTCCCCAACAAGTAATGGCCATAGGTAGAGCCCGCCTCACCAAGTCCAGGCACAGGTAGGACTATCCCCACCAAATGCACACACAGAGAATGTTCCACCTTGATAAACAATCGGCCATAGGTAGAGCCGCCTCAACAACTCCAGGCACAGGTAGCACCACCCCCACCAAATGCACACACAGAGAAGATTCGACCTCGATAAACAATGGCCAAAGGTAGGGCCCGCCTCACCAACTCCAGGCACAGGTAGGACCATCCCCACCAAATGCACACACAGAGAAGATTCGACCTCGATAAACAATGGCCATAGGTAGAGCCCACCTCACCAACTCCAGACACAGGTAGGACCATCCCCACCAAATGCACACACAGAGTAGATTGTCCCCAACAAGCAATGGCCATAGGTAGAGCTCGGCTCACCAACTCCAGCCACAGGTAGGACCATCCCCACCAAATTCACACACAGAGTAGATTGTCCCCAACAAGCAATGGCCATAGGTAGAGCACGGCTCACCAACTCCAGGCACAGGTAGGATCAACCCCACCAAATTCACACACAGAGAAGATTCAACCTCGATAAACAATCGGCCATAGGTAGAGCCGCCTCACCAACTCCAGGCACAGGTAGGACCATCCCCACCAAATGCACACACAGAGAAGATTCGACCTCGATAAACAATGGACAGAGGTAGAGCCCACCTCACCAACTCCAGACACAGGTAGGAACATCCCCACCAAATGCACACACAGAGAAGATTCGACCTCGATAAACAATGGCCAAAGGTAGGGCCCGCCTCACCAACTCCAGACACAGGTAAGACCATCCACACCAAATGCACACACAGAGTAGATTGTCCCCAACAAGCAATGGCCATAGGTAGAGCCCGCCTCACCAACTCCAGACACAGGTAGGACCATCCCCACCAAATGCACACACAGAGTAGATTGTCCCCAACAAGCAATGGCCATAGGTAGAGCCCGGCTCACCAACTCCAGCCACAAGTAGGACCATCCCCACTAAATTCACACACAGAGTAGATTGTCCCCAAAAAGCAATGGCCATAGATAGAGCCCGGCTCACCAACTTCAGGCACAGGTAGGATCATCCCCACCAAATTCACACGCAGAGAAGATTCGACCTCGATAAACAATCGGCCATAGGTAGAGCCGCCTCATCAACTCCAGGCACAGGTAGGACCATCCCCACCAAATGCACACAGAAAAGATTCAACCTCGATAAACAATGGCCAAAGGTAGAGCCCGCCTCACCAACTCCAGACACAGGTAGGACCATCCACACCAAATGCACACACAGAGTAGATTGTCCCCAACAAGCAATGGCCATAGGTAGAGCCCGGCTCACCAACTCCAGGCACAGGTACGACCATCCCCACTAAATTCACACACAGAGTAGATTGTCCCCAACAAGCAATGGCCATAGGTAGAGCCCGGTTCACCAACTCCAGGCACAGGTAGGATCATCCCCACCAAATTCACACACAGAGAATATTCGACCTCGATAAACAATGGACAGAGGTAGAGCCCACCTCACCAACTCCAGACACAGGTAGGACCATCCACACCAAATGCACACACAGAGTAGATTGTCCCCAACAAGCAATGGCCATAGGTAGAGCCCGCCTCACCAACTCCAGACACAGGTAGGACCATCCCCACCAAATGCACACACAGAGTAGATTGTCCCAAACAAGCAATGGCCATAGGTAGAGCTCGGCTCACCAACTCCAGCCACAGGTAGGACCATCCCCACCAAATTCACACACAGAGTAGATTGTCCCCAACAAGCAATGGCCATAGATAGAGCACGGCTCACCAACTCCAGGCACAGGTAGGATCATCCCCACCAAATTCACACACAGAGAAGATTCAACCTCGATAAACAATCGGCCATAGGTAGAGCCGCCTCACCAACTCCAGGCACAGGTAGGACCATCCCCACCAAATGCACACACAGAGAAGATTCGACCTCGATAAACAATGGACAGAGGTAGAGCCCACCTCACCAACTCCAGACACAGGTAGGAACATCCCCACCAAATGCACACACAGAGTAGATTGTCCCCAACAAGTAATGGCCATAGGTAGAGCCCGCCTCACCAACTCCAGGCACAGGTAGGACTATCCCCACCAAATGCACACACAGGGAATATTCCACCTCGATAAACAATCGGCGATAGGTAGAGCCGCCTCAACAACTCCAGGCACAGGTAGGACCACCCCCACCAAATGCACACACAGAGAAGATTCAACCTCGATAAACAATGGCCAAAGGTAGGGCCCGCCTCACCAACTCCAGACACAGGTAAGACCATCCACACCAAATGCACACACAGAGTAGATTGTCCCCAACAAGCAATGGCCATAGGTAGAGCCCGCCTCACCAACTCCAGACACAGGTAGGACCATCCCCACCAAATGCACACACAGAGTAGATTGTCCCCAACAAGCAATGGCCATAGGTAGAGCCCGGCTCACCAACTCCAGCCACAAGTAGGAACATCCCCACTAAATTCACACACAGAGTAGATTGTCCCAAACAAGCAATGGCCATAGATAGAGCCCGGCTCACCAACTTCAGGCACAGGTAGGATCATCCCCACCAAATTCACACACAGAGAAGATTCGACCTCGATAAACAATCGGCCATAGGTAGAGCCGCCTCATCAACTCCAGGCACAGGTAGGACCATCCCCACCAAATGCACACAGAGAAGATTCGACCTCGATAAACAATGGCCAAAGGTAGAGCCTGCCTCAACAACTCCAGACACAGGTAGGACCATCCACACCAAATGCACACACAGAGTAGATTGTCCCCAACAAGCAATGGCCATAGGTAGAGCCCGGCTCACCAACTCCAGGCACAGGTACGACCATCCCCACTAAATTCACATACAGAGTAGATTGTCCCCAACAATCAATGGCCATAGGTAGAGCCCGGTTCACCAACTCCAGGCACAGGTAGGATCATCCCCACCAAATTCACACACAGAGAAGATTCGACCTCGATAAACAGTGGACAGAGGTAGAGCCCACCTCACCAACTCCAGACACAGGTAGGAACATCCCCACCAAATGCACACACAGAGTAGATTGTCCCCAACAAGTAATGGCCATAGGTAGAGCCCGCCTCACCAACTCCAGGCACAGGTAGGACTATCCCCATCAAATGCACACACAGAGAATATTCCACCTCGATAAACAATCGGCCATAGGTAGAGCCGCCTCACCAACTCCAGGCACAGGTAGGACCACCCCCACCAAATGCACACACAGAGAAGATTCGACCTCGATAAACAATGGCCAAAGGTAGGGCTCGCCTCACCAACTCCAGACACAGGTAAGACCATCCACACCAAATGCACACACAGAGTAGATTGTCCCCAACAAGCAATGGCCATAGGTAGAGCCCGGCTCACCAACTCCAGACACAGGTAGGACCATCCCCACCAAATGCACACACAGAGTAGATTGTCCCCAACAAGCAATGGCCATAGGTAGAGCTCGGCTCACCAACTCCAGCCACAGGTAGGACCATCCCCCCTAAATTCACACACAGAGTAGATTGTCCCCAAAAAGCAATGGCCATAGGTAGAGCCCGGCTCACCAACTTCAGGCACAGGTAGGATCATCCCCACCAAATTCACACACAGAGAAGAATCGACCTAGATAAACAGTCGGCGATAGGTTGAGCCGCCTCACCAACTCCAGGCACAGGTAGGACCATCCCCACCAAATGCACACACAGAGAAGATTCGACCTCGATAAACAATGGACAAAGGTAGAGCCCACCTCACCAACTCCAGACACAGGTAGGACCATCCCCACCAAATGCACACGCAGAGTAGATTGTCCCCAACAAGCAATGGCCATAGGTAGAGCCCGCCTCACCAACTCCAGGCACAGGTAGGACCATCCCCACCAAATGCACACACACAGAAGATTCAACCTCGATAAACATTCGTCCATAGGTAGAGCCGCCTCACCAACTCCAGGCACAGGTAGGACCATCCCCACCAAATGCACACACAGAGAAGATTCGACCTCGATAAACAATGGCCAAAGGTAGAGCCCACCTCACCAACTCCAGACACAGGTAGGACCATCCACACCAAATGCACACACAGAGTAGATTGTCCCCAACAAGCAATGGCCATAGGTAGAGCACGGCTCACCAACTCCAGGCACAGGTAGGATCATCCCCACCAAATTCACACACAGAGAAGATTCAACCTCGATAAACAATCGGCCATAGGTAGAGCCGCCTCACCAACTCCAGGCACAGGTAGGACCATCCCCACCAAATGCACACACAGAGAAGATTCGACCTCGATAAACAATGGACAGAGGTAGAGCCCACCTCACCAACTCCAGACACAGGTAGGAACATCCCCACCAAATGCACACACAGAGTAGATTGTCCCCAACAAGTAATGGCCATAGGTAGAGCCCGCCTCACCAACTCCAGGCACAGGTAGGACTATCCCCACCAAATGCACACACAGAGAATATTCCACCTCGATAAACAATCGGCGATAGGTAGAGCCGCCTCAACAACTCCAGGCACAGGTAGGACCACCCCCACCAAATGCACACACAGAGAATATTCCACCTCGATAAACAATCGGCGATAGGTAGAGCCGCCTCAACAACTCCAGGCACAGGTAGGACCACCCCCACCAAATGCACACACAGAGAAGATTCAACCTCGATAAACAATGGCCAAAGGTAGGGCCCGCCTCACCAACTCCAGACACAGGTAAGACCATCCACACCAAATGCACACACAGAGTAGATTGTCCCCAACAAGCAATGGCCATAGGTAGAGCCCGCCTCACCAACTCCAGACACCGTTAGGACCATCCCCACCAAATGCACACACAGAGTAGATTGTCCCCAACAAGCAATGGCCATAGGTAGAGCCCGGCTCACCAACTCCAGCCACAAGTAGGAACATCCCCACTAAATTCACACACAGAGTAGATTGTCCCAAACAAGCAATGGCCATAGATAGAGCCCGGCTCACCAACTTCAGGCACAGGTAGGATCATCCCCACCAAATTCACACACAGAGAAGATTCGACCTCGATAAACAATCGGCCATAGGTAGAGCCGCCTCATCAACTCCAGGCACAGGTAGGACCATCCCCACCAAATGCACACAGAGAAGATTCGACCTCGATAAACAATGGCCAAAGGTAGAGCCCGCCTCAACAACTCCAGACACAGGTAGGACCATCCACACCAAATGCACACACAGAGTAGATTGTCCCCAACAAGCAATGGCCATAGGTAGAGCCCGGCTCACCAACTCCAGGCACAGGTATAACCATCCCCACTAAATTCACATACAGAGTAGATTGTCCCCAACAAGCAATGGCCATAGGTAGAGCCCGGTTCACCAACTCCAGGCACAGGTAGGATCATACCCACCAAATTCACACACAGAGAAGATTCGACCTCGATAAACAGTGGACAGAGGTAGAGCCCACCTCACCAACTCCAGACACAGGTAGGAACATCCCCACCAAATGCACACACAGAGTAGATTGTCCCCAACAAGTAATGGCCATAGGTAGAGCCCGCCTCACCAACTCCAGGCACAGGTAGGACTATCCCCATCAAATGCACACACAGAGAATATTCCACCTCGATAAACAATCGGCCATAGGTAGAGCCGCCTCACCAACTCCAGGCACAGGTAGGACCACCCCCACCAAATGCACACACAGAGAAGATTCGACCTCGATAAACAATGGCCAAAGGTAGGGCTCGCCTCACCAACTCCAGACACAGGTAAGACCATCCACACCAAATGCACACACAGAGTAGATTGTCCCCAACAAGCAATGGCCATAGGTAGAGCCCGGCCCACCAACTCCAGACACAGGTAGGACCATCCCCACCAAATGCACACACAGAGTAGATTGTCCCCAACAAGCAATGGCCATAGGTAGAGCTCGGCTCACCAACTCCAGCCACAGGTAGGACCATCCCCCCTAAATTCACACACAGAGTAGATTGTCCCCAACAAGCAATGGCCATAGGTAGAGCCCGGCTCACCAACTTCAGGCACAGGTAGGATCATCCCCACCAAATTCACACACAGAGAAGAATCGACCTAGATAAACAGTCGGCGATAGGTTGAGCCGCCTCACCAACTCCAGGCACAGGTAGGACCATCCCCACCAAATGCACACACAGAGAAGATTCGACCTCGATAAACAATGGACAAAGGTAGAGCCCACCTCACCAACTCCAGACACAGGTAGGACCATCCCCACCAAATGCACACGCAGAGTAGATTGTCCCCAACAAGCAATGGCCATAGGTAGAGCCCGCCTCACCAACTGCAGGCACAGGTAGGACCATCCCCACCAAATGCACACACACAGAAGATTCGACCTCGATAAACAATCGTCCATAGGTAGAGCCACCTCACCAACTCCAGGCACAGGTAGGACCATCCCCACCAAATGCACACACAGAGAAGATTCGACCTCGATAAACAATTGCCAAAGGTAGAGCCCGCCTCACCAACTCCAGACACAAGTAAGACCATCCACACCAAATGCACACTCAGAGTAGATTGTCCCCAACAAGCAATGGCCATAGGTAGAGCCTGCCTCACCAACTCCAGACACAGGTAGGACCATCCCCACCAAATGCACACACAGAGTAGATTGTCCCCAACAAGCAATGGCCATAGGTAGAGCCCGGCTCACCAACTCCAGGCACAGGTACGACCATCCCCACTAAATTCACACACAGAGTAGATTGTCCCCAACAAGCAATGGCCATAGGTAGAGCCCGGTTCACCAACTCCAGGCACAGGCAGGATCATCCCCACCAAATTCACACACAGAGAAGATTTGACCTCGATAAACAATGGACAGGGGTAGAGCCCACCTCACCAACTCCAGACACAGGTAGGAACATCCCCACCAAATGCACACACAGAGTAGATTGTCCCCAACAAGTAATGGCCATAGGTGGAGCCCGCCTCACCAACTCCAGGCACAGGTAGGACTATCCCCACCAAATGTACACACAGAGAATATTCCACCTCGATAAACAATCGGCCATAGGTAGAGCCCGCCTCACCAACTCCAGACACAGGTAGGACCATCCCCACCAAATGCACACACAGAGTAGATTGTCCCCAACAAGCAATGGCCATAGGTAGAGCTCGGCTCACCAACTCCACCACAGGTAGGACCATCCCCACCAAATTCACACACAGAGTATATTGTCCCCAACAAGCAATGGCCATAGGTAGAGCACGGCTCACCAACTCCAGGCACAGGTAAGATCATCCGCACCAAATTCGCACACAGAGAAGATTCAACCTCGATAAACAATCGGCCATAGGTAGAGCCGCCTCACCAACTCCAGGCACAGGTAGGACCATCCCCACCAAATGCACACACAGAGAAGATTCGACCTTGATAAACAATGGACAGAGGTAGAGCCCACCTCACCAACTCCAGACACAGGTAGGACCATCCCCACCAAATGCACACACAGTGTAGATTGTCCCCAACAAGCAATGGCCATAGGTAGAGCCCGGCTCACCAACTCCAGCCACAAGTAGGACCATCCCCACTAAATTCACACACTGAGTAGATTGTCCCCAAAAAGCAATGGCCATAGATAGAGCCCGGCTCACCAACTTCAGGCACAGGTAGGATCATCCCCACCAAATTCACACACAGAGAAGATTCGACCTCGATAAACAATCGGCCATAGGTAGACCCGCCTCACCAACTCCAGGCACAGGTAGGACCATCCCCACCAAATGCACACAGAAAAGATTCAACCTCGATAAACAATGGCCAAAGGTAGAGCCCGCCTCACCAACTCCAGACACAGGTAGGACCATCCACACCAAATGCACACACAGAGTAGATTGTCCCCAACAAGCAATGGCCATAGGTAGAGCCCGGCTCACCAACTCCAGGCACAGGTACGACCATCCCCACTAAATTCACACACAGAGTAGATTGTCCCCAACAAGCAATGGCCATAGGTAGAGCCCGGTTCACCAACTCCAGGCACAGGTAGGATCACCCCCACCAAATTCACACACAGAGAAGATTCGACCTCGATAAACAATGGACAGAGGTAGAGCCCACCTCACCAACTCCAGACACAGGTAGGAACATCCCCACCAAATGCACACACAGAGTAGATTGTCCCCAACAAGTAATGGCCATAGGTAGAGCCCGCCTCACCAACTCCAGGCACAGGTAGGACTATCCCCACCAAATGCACACACAGAGAATATTCCACCTCGATAAACAATCGGCCATAGGTAGAGCCGCCTCACCAACTCTAGGCACAGGTAGGACCACCCCCACCAAATGCACACACAGAGAAGATTCGACCTCGATAAACAATGGCCAAAGGTAGGGCTCGCCTCACCAACTCCAGACACAGGTAGGAACATCCCCACCAAATGCACACACAGAGTAGATTGTCCCCAACAAGCAATGGCCATAGGTAGAGCCCGGTTCACCAACTCCAGGCACAGGCAGGATCATCCCCACCAAATTCACACACAGAGAAGATTTGACCTCGATAAACAATGGACAGGGGTAGAGCCCACCTCACCAACTCCAGACACAGGTAGGAACATCCCCACCAAATGCACACACAGAGAATATTCCACCTCGATAAACAATCGGCCATAGGTAGAGCCCGCCTCACCAACTCGAGACACAGGTAGGACCATCCCCACCAAATGCACACACAGAGTAGATTGTCCCCAACAAGTAATGGCCATAGGTGGAGCCCGCCTCACCAACTCCAGGCACAGGTAGGACTATCCCCACCAAATGTACACACAGAGAATATTCCACCTCGATAAACAATCGGCCATAGGTAGAGCCCGCCTCACCAACTCCAGACACAGCTAGGACCATCCCCACCAAATGCACACACAGAGTAGATTGTCCCCAACAAGCAATGGCCATAGGTAGAGCTCGGCTCACCAACTCCACCACAGGTAGGACCATCCCCACCAAATTCACACACAGAGTAGATTGTCCCCAACAAGCAATGGCCATAGGTAGAGCACGGCTCACCAACTCCAGGCACAGGTAAGAGCATCCCCACCAAATTCGCACACAGAGAAGATTCAACCTCGATAAACAATCGGCCATAGGTAGAGCCGCCTCACCAACTCCAGGCACAGGTAGGACCATCCCCACCAAATGCACACACAGAGAAGATTCGACCTCGATAAACAATGGACAGAGGTAGAGCCCACCTCACCAACTCCAGACACAGGTAGGACCATCCCCACCAAATGCACAAACAGTGTAGATTGTCCCCAACAAGCAATGGCCATAGGTAGAGCCCGGCTCACCAACTCCAGCCACAAGTAGGACCATCCCCACTAAATTCACACACTGAGTAGATTGTCCCCAAAAAGCAATGGCCATAGATAGAGCCCGGCTCACCAACTTCAGGCACAGGTAGGATCATCCCCACCAAATTCACACACAGAGAAGATTCGACCTCGATAAACAATCGGCCATAGGTAGACCCGCCTCACCAACTCCAGGCACAGGTAGGACCATCCCCACCAAATGCACACAGAAAAGATTCAACCTCGATAAACAATGGCCAAAGGTAGATCCCGCCTCACCAACTCCAGACACAGGTAGGACCATCCACACCAAATGCACACACAGAGTAGATTGTCCCCAACAAGCAATGGCCATAGGTAGAGCCCGGCTCACCAACTCCAGCCACAAGTAGGACCATCCCCACTAAATTCACACACTGAGTAGATTGTCCCCAAAAAGCAATGGCCATAGATAGAGCCCGGCTCACCAACTTCAGGCACAGGTAGGATCATCCCCACCAAATTCACACACAGAGAAGATTCGACCTCGATAAACAATCGGCCATAGGTAGACCCGCCTCACCAACTCCAGGCACAGGTAGGACCATCCCCACCAAATGCACACAGAAAAGATTCAACCTCGATAAACAATGGCCAAAGGTAGATCCCGCCTCACCAACTCCAGACACAGGTAGGACCATCCACACCAAATGCACACACAGAGTAGATTGTCCCCAACAAGCAATGGCCATAGGTAGAGCCCGGCTCACCAACTCCAGGCACAGGTACGACCATCCCCACTAAATTCACACACAGAGTAGATTGTCCCCAACAAGCAATGGCCATAGGTAGAGCCCGGTTCACCAACTCCAGGCACAGGTAGGATCACCCCCACCAAATTCACACACAGAGAAGATTCGACCTCGATAAACAATGGACAGAGGTAGAGCCCACCTCACCAACTCCAGACACAGGTAGGAACATCCCCACCAAATGCACACACAGAGTAGATTGTCCCCAACAAGTAATGGCCATAGGTAGAGCCCGCCTCACCAACTCCAGGCACAGGTAGGACTATCCCCACCAAATGCACACACAGAGAATATTCCACCTCGATAAACAATCGGCCATAGGTAGAGCCGCCTCACCAACTCTAGGCACAGGTAGGACCACCCCCACCAAATGCACACACAGAGAAGATTCGACCTCGATAAACAATGGCCAAAGGTAGGGCTCGCCTCACCAACTCCAGACACAGGTAAGACCATCCACACCAAATGCACACACAGAGTATATTGTCCCCAACAAGCAATGGCCATAGGTAGAGCTCGGCTCAGCAACTCCAGCCACAGGTAGGACCATCCCCACTAAATTCACACACAGAGTAGATTGTCCCCAACAGGCAATGGCCATAGGTAGAGCCCGGCTCACCAACTTCAGGCACAGGTAGGATCCTCCCAACCAAATTCACACACAGAGAATAATCGACCTAGATAAACAGTCGGCGATAGGTTGAGCCGCCTCACCAACTCCAGGCACAGGTAGGACCATCCCCACCAAATGCACACACAGAGAAGATTCGACCTCGATAAACAATGGACAAAGGTAGAGCCCACCTCACCAACTCCAGACACAGGTAGGACAATCCCCACCAAATTCACACGCAGAGTAGATTGTCCCCAACAAGCAATGGCCATAGGTAGAGCCCGCCTCACCAACTCCAGGCACAGGTAGGACCATCCCCACCAAATGCACACACAGAGAAGATTCGACCTCGATAAACAATCGTCCATAGGTAGAGCCGCCTCACCAACTCCAGGCACAGGTAGGACCATCCCCACCAAATGCACACACAGAGAAGATTCGACCTCGATAAACAATGGCCAAAGGTAGAGCCCGCCTCACCAACTCCAGACACAGGTAAGACCATCCACACCAAATGCACACTCAGAGTAGATTGTCCCCAACAAGCAATGGCCATAGGTAGAGCCCGCCTCACCATCTCCAGACACAGGTAGGACCATCCCCACCAAATGCACACACAGAGTAGATTGTCCCCAACAAGCAATGGCCATAGGTAGAGCTCGGCTCACCAACTCCAGCCACAGGTAGGACCATCCCCACCAAATTCACACACAGAGAAGATTCGACCTCGATAAACAATGGACAGAGGTAGAGCCCACCTCACCAACTCTAGACACAGGTAGGAACATCCCCACCAAATGCACACACAGAGTAGATTGTCCCCAACAAGTAATGGCCATAGGTAGAGCCCGCCTCACCAACTCCAGGCACAGGTAGGACTATCCCCACCAAATGCACACACAGAGAATAATCGACCTAGATAAACAGTCGGCGATAGGTTGAGCCGCCTCACCAACTCCAGGCACAGGTAGGACCATCCCCACCAAATGCACACACAGAGAAGATTCGACCTCGATAAACAATGGACAAAGGTAGAGCCCACCTCACCAACTCCAGACACAGGTAGGACAATCCCCACCAAATGCACACGCAGAGTAGATTGTCCCCAACAAGCAATGGCCATAGGTAGAGCCCGCCTCACCAACTCCAGGCACAGGTAGGACCATCCCCACCAAATGCACACACAGAGAAGATTCGACCTCGATAAACAATCGTCCATAGGTAGAGCCGCCTCACCAACTCCAGGCACAGGTAGGACCATCCCCACCAAATGCACACACAGAGAAGATTCGACCTCGATAAACAATGGACAGAGGTAGAGCCCACCTCACCAACTCCAGACACAGGTAGGACCATCCCCACCAAATGCACACACAGTGTAGATTGTTCTCAACAAGCAATGGCCATAGGTAGAGCCCGGCTCACCAACTTCAGGCACAGGTAGGATCATCCCCACCAAATTCACACGCAGAGAAGATTCGACCTCGATAAACAATCGGCCATAGGTAGAGCCGCCTCATCAACTCCAGGCACAGGTAGGACCATCCCCACCAAATGCACACAGAAAAGATTCAACCTCGATAAACAATGGCCAAAGGTAGAGCCCGCCTCACCAACTCCAGACACAGGTAGGACCATCCACACCAAATGCACACACAGAGTAGATTGTCCCCAACAAGCAATGGCCATAGGTAGAGCCCGGCTCACCAACTCCAGGCACAGGTACGACCATCCCCACTAAATTCACACACAGAGTAGATTGTCCCCAACAAGCAATGGCCATAGGTAGAGCCCGGTTCACCAACTCCAGGCACAGGTAGGATCATCCCCACCAAATTCACACACAGAGAATATTCGACCTCGATAAACAATGGACAGAGGTAGAGCCCACCTCACCAACTCCAGACACAGGTAGGACCATCCACACCAAATGCACACACAGAGTAGATTGTCCTCAACAAGCAATGGCCATAGGTAGAGCCCGCCTCACCATCTCCAGACACAGGTAGGACCATCCCCACCAAATGCACACACAGAGTAGATTGTCCCCAACAAGCAATGGCCATAGGTAGAGCTCGGCTCACCAACTCCAGCCACAGGTAGGACCATCCCCACCAAATTCACACACAGAGTAGATTGTCCCCAACAAGCAATGGCCATAGGTAGAGCCCGGCTCACTAACTCCAGCCACAAGTAGGACCATCCCCACTAAATTCACACACAGAGTAGATTGTCCCCAACAAGCAATGGCCATAGGTATAGCCCACCTCACCAACTCCAGACACAGGTAGGACCATCCCCACCAAATGCACACGCAGAGTAGATTGTCCCCAACAAGCAACGGCCATAGGTAGAGCCCGCCTCACCAACTCCAGGCACAGGTAGGACCATCCCCACCAAATGCACACACAGAGAAGATTCGACCTCGATAAACAATCGTCCATAGGTAGAGCCGCCTCTCCAACTCCAGGCACAGGTAGGACCATCCCCACCAAATGCACACACAGAGAAGATTCAACCTTGATAAACAATGGCCAAAGGTAGAGCCCGCCTCACCAACTCCAGACACAGGTAGGACCATCCACACCAAATGCACACACAGAGTAGATTGTCCCCAACAAGCAATGGCCATAGGTAGAGCCCACCTCACCAACTCCAGACACAGGTAGGACCATCCCCACCAAATGCACACACAGAGTAGATTGTCCCAAACTAGCAATGGCCATAGGTAGAGCTCGGCTCACCAACTCCAGCCACAGGTAGGACCATCCCCACCAAATTCACACACAGAGTAGATTGTCCCCAACAAGCAATGGCCATAGGTAGAGCACGGCTCACCAACTCCAGGCACAGGTAGGATCATCCCCACCAAATTCACACACAGAGAAGATTCAACCTCGATAAACAATCGGCCATAGGTAGAGCCGCCTCACCAACTCCAGGCACAGGTACGACCATCCCCACCAAATGCACACACAGAGAAGATTCGACCTCGATAAACAATGGACAGAGGTAGAGCCCACCTCACCAACTCCAGACACAGGTAGGAACATCCCCACCAAATGCACACACAGAGTAGATTGTCCCCAACAAGTAATGGCCATAGGTAGAGCCCGCCTCACCAACTCCAGGCACAGGTAGGACTATCCCCACCAAATGCACACACAGAGAATGTTCCACCTTGATAATCAATCGGCCATAGGTAGAGCCGCCTCAACAACTCCAGGCACAGGTAGGACCACCCCCACCAAATGCACACACAGAGAAGATTCGACCTCGATAAACAATGGCCAAAGGTAGGGCCCGCCTCACCAACTCCAGGCACAGGTAGGACCATCCCCACCAAATGCACACACAGAGAAGATTCGACCTCGATAAACAATGGCCATAGGTAGAGCCCACCTCACCAACTCCAGACACAGGTAGGACCATCCCCACCAAATGCACACACAGAGTAGATTGTCCCCAACAAGCAATGGCCATAGGTAGAGCTCGGCTCACCAACTCCAGCCACAGGTAGGACCATCCCCACCAAATTCACACACAGAGTAGATTGTCCCCAACAAGCAATGGCCATAGGTAGAGCACGGCTCACCAACTCCAGGCACAGGTAGGATCAACCCCACCAAATTCACACACAGAGAAGATTCAACCTCGATAAACAATCGGCCATAGGTAGAGCCGCCTCACCAACTCCAGGCACAGGTAGGACCATCCCCACCAAATGCACACACAGAGAAGATTCGACCTCGATAAACAATGGACAGAGGTAGAGCCCACCTCACCAACTCCAGACACAGGTAGGAACATCCCCACCAAATGCACACACAGAGAAGATTCGACCTCGATAAACAATGGCCAAAGGTAGGGCCCGCCTCACCAACTCCAGACACAGGTAAGACCATCCACACCAAATGCACACACAGAGTAGATTGTCCCCAACAAGCAATGGCCATAGGTAGAGCCCGCCTCACCAACTCCAGACACAGGTAGGACCATCCCCACCAAATGCACACACAGAGTAGATTGTCCCCAACAAGCAATGGCCATAGGTAGAGCCCGGCTCACCAACTCCAGCCACAAGTAGGACCATCCCCACTAAATTCACACACAGAGTAGATTGTCCCCAAAAAGCAATGGCCATAGATAGAGCCCGGCTCACCAACTTCAGGCACAGGTAGGATCATCCCCACCAAATTCACACGCAGAGAAGATTCGACCTCGATAAACAATCGGCCATAGGTAGAGCCGCCTCATCAACTCCAGGCACAGGTAGGACCATCCCCACCAAATGCACACAGAAAAGATTCAACCTCGATAAATAATGGACAGAGGTAGAGCCCACCTCACCAACTCTAGACACAGGTAGGACCATCCACACCAAATGCACACACAGAGTAGATTGTCCCCAACAAGCAATGGCCATAGGTAGAGCCCGCCTCACCAACTCCAGACACAGGTAGGACCATCCCCACCAAATTCACACACAGAGTAGATTGTCCCCAACAAGCAATGGCCATAGATAGAGCACGGCTCACCAACTCCAGGCACAGGTAGGATCATCCCCACCAAATTCACACACAGAGAAGATTCAACCTCGATAAACAATCGGCCATAGGTAGAGCCGCCTCACCAACTCCAGGCACAGGTAGGACCATCCCCACCAAATGCACACACAGAGAAGATTCGACCTCGATAAACAATGGACAGAGGTAGAGCCCACCTCACCAACTCCAGACACAGGTAGGAACATTCCCACCAAATGCACACACAGAGTAGATTGTCCCCAACAAGTAATGGCCATAGGTAGAGCCCGCCTCACCAACTCCAGGCACAGGTAGGACTATCCCCACCAAATGCACACACAGGGAATATTCCACCTCGATAAACAATCGGCGATAGGTAGAGCCGCCTCAACAACTCCAGGCACAGGTAGGACCACCCCCACCAAATGCACACACAGAGAAGATTCAACCTCGATAAACAATGGCCAAAGGTAGGGCCCGCCTCACCAACTCCAGACACAGGTAAGACCATCCACACCAAATGCACACACAGAGTAGATTGTCCCCAACAAGCAATGGCCATAGGTAGAGCCCGCCTCACCAACTCCAGACACAGGTAGGACCATCCCCACCAAATGCACACACAGAGTAGATTGTCCCCAACAAGCAATGGCCATAGGTAGAGCCCGGCTCACCAACTCCAGCCACAAGTAGGAACATCCCCACTAAATTCACACACAGAGTAGATTGTCCCAAACAAGCAATGGCCATAGATAGAGCCCGGCTCACCAACTTCAGGCACAGGTAGGATCATCCCCACCAAATTCACACACAGAGAAGATTCGACCTCGATAAACAATCGGCCATAGGTAGAGCCGCCTCATCAACTCCAGGCACAGGTAGGACCATCCCCACCAAATGCACACACAGAGAAGATTCGACCTCGATAAACAATGGACAAAGGTAGAGCCCGCCTCAACAACTCCAGACACAGGTAGGACCATCCACACCAAATGCACACGCAGAGTAGATTGTCCCCAACAAGCAATGGCCATAGGTAGAGCCCGCCTCACCAACTCCAGGCACAGGTAGGACCATCCCCACCAAATGCACACACACAGAAGATTCAACCTCGATAAACATTCGTCCATAGGTAGAGCCGCCTCACCAACTCCAGGCACAGGTAGGACCATCCCCACCAAATGCACACACAGAGAAGATTCGACCTCGATAAACAATGGCCAAAGGTAGAGCCCACCTCACCAACTCCAGACACAAGTAAAACCATCCACACCAAATGCACACTCAGAGTAGATTGTCCCCAAAAAGCAATGGCCATAGATAGAGCCCGGCTCACCAACTTCAGGCACAGGTAGGATCATCCCCACCAAATTCACACGCAGAGAAGATTCGACCTCGATAAACAATCGGCCATAGGTAGAGCCGCCTCATCAACTCCAGGCACAGGTAGGACCATCCCCACCAAATGCACTCAGAAAAGATTCAACCTCGATAAACAATGGCCAAAGGTAGAGCCCGCCTCACCAACTCCAGACACAGGTAGGACCATCCACACCAAATGCACACACAGAGTAGATTGTCCCCAACAAGCAATGGCCATAGGTAGAGCCCGGTTCACCAACTCCAGGCACAGGTAGGATCATCCCCACCAAATTCACACACAGAGAATATTCGACCTCGATAAACAATGGACAGAGGTAGAGCCCACCTCACCAACTCCAGACACAGGTAGGACCATCCACACCAAATGCACACACAGAGTAGATTGTCCCCAACAAGCAATGGCCATAGGTAGAGCCCGCCTCACCAACTCCAGACACAGGTAGGACCATCCCCACCAAATGCACACACAGAGTAGATTGTCCCCAACAAGCAATGGCCATAGGTAGAGCTCGGCTCACCAACTCCAGCCACAGGTAGGACCATCCCCACCAAATTCACACACAGAGTAGATTGTCCCCAACAAGCAATGGCCATAGATAGAGCACGGCTCACCAACTCCAGGCACAGGTAGGATCATCCCCACCAAATTCACACACAGAGAAGATTCAACCTCGATAAACAATCGGCCATAGGTAGAGCCGCCTCACCAACTCCAGGCACAGGTAGGACCATCCCCACCAAATGCACACACAGAGAAGATTCGACCTCGATAAACAATGGACAGAGGTAGAGCCCACCTCACCAACTCCAGACACAGGTAGGAACATCCCCACCAAATGCACACACAGAGTAGATTGTCCCCAACAAGTAATGGCCATAGGTAGAGCCCGCCTCACCAACTCCAGGCACATGTAGGACTATCCCCACCAAATGCACACACAGAGAATATTCCACCTCGATAAACAATCGGCGATAGGTAGAGCCGCCTCAACAACTCCAGGCACAGGTAGGACCACCCCCACCAAATGCACACACAGAGAAGATTCAACCTCGATAAACAATGGCCAAAGGTAGGGCCCGCCTCACCAACTCCAGACACAGGTAAGACCATCCACACCAAATGCACACACAGAGTAGATTGTCCCCAACAAGCAATGGCCATAGGTAGAGCCCGCCTCACCAACTCCAGACACAGGTAGGACCATCCCCACCAAATGCACACACAGAGTAGATTGTCCCCAACAAGCAATGGCCATAGGTAGAGCCCGGCTCACCAACTCCAGCCACAAGTAGGAACATCCCCACTAAATTCACACACAGAGTAGATTGTCCCAAACAAGCAATGGCCATAGATGGAGCCCGGCTCACCAACTTCAGGCACAGGTAGGATCATCCCCACCAAATTCACACACAGAGAAGATTCGACCTCGATAAACAATCGGCCATAGGTAGAGCCGCCTCATCAACTCCAGGCACAGGTAGGACCATCCCCACCAAATGCACACAGAGAAGATTCGACCTCGATAAACAATGGCCAAAGGTAGAGCCCGCCTCAACAACTCCAGACACAGGTAGGACCATCCACACCAAATGCACACACAGAGTAGATTGTCCCCAACAAGCAATGGCCATAGGTAGAGCCCGGCTCACCAACTCTAGGCACAGGTACGACCATCCCCACTAAATTCACATACAGAGTAGATTGTCCCCAACAATCAATGGCCATAGGTAGAGCCCGGTTCACCAACTCCAGGCACAGGTAGGATCATCCCCACCAAATTCACACACAGAGAAGATTCGACCTCGATAAACAGTGGACAGAGGTAGAGCCCACCTCACCAACTCCAGACACAGGTAGGAACATCCCCACCAAATGCACACACAGAGTAGATTGTCCCCAACAAGTAATGGCCATAGGTAGAGCCCGCCTCACCAACTCCAGGCACAGGTAGGACTATCCCCATCAAATGCACACACAGAGAATATTCCACCTCGATAAACAATCGGCCATAGGTAGAGCCGCCTCACCAACTCCAGGCACAGGTAGGACCACCCCCACCAAATGCACACACAGAGAAGATTCGACCTCGATAAACAATGGCCAAAGGTAGGGCTCGCCTCACCAACTCCAGACACAGGTAAGACCATCCACACCAAATGCACACACAGAGTAGATTGTCCCCAACAAGCAATGGCCATAGGTAGAGCCCGGCTCACCAACTCCAGACACAGGTAGGACCATCCCCACCAAATGCACACACAGAGTAGATTGTCCCCAACAAGCAATGGCCATAGGTAGAGCTCGGCTCCCCAACTCCAGCCACAGGTAGGACCATCCCCCCTAAATTCACACACAGAGTAGATTGTCCCCAAAAAGCAATGGACATAGGTAGAGCCCGGCTCACCAACTTCAGGCACAGGTAGGATCATCCCCACCAAATTCACACACAGAGAAGAATCGACCTAGATAAACAGTCGGCGATAGGTTGAGCCGCCTCACCAACTCCAGGCACAGGTAGGACCATCCCCACCAAATGCACACACAGAGAAGATTCGACCTCGATAAACAATGGACAAAGGTAGAGCCCACCTCACCAACTCCAGACACAGGTAGGACCATCCCCACCAAATGCACACGCAGAGTAGATTGTCCCCAACAAGCAATGGCCATAGGTAGAGCCCGCCTCACCAACTCCAGACACAGGTAGGACCATCCCCACCAAATGCACACACAGAGTAGATTGTCCCCAACAAGCAATGGCCATAGGTAGAGCCCGGCTCACCAACTTCAGGCACAGGTAGGATCATCCCCACCAAATTCACACACAGAGAAGAATCGACCTAGATAAACAGTCGGCGATAGGTTGAGCCGCCTCACCAACTCCAGGCACAGGTAGGACAATCCCCACCAAATGCACACACAGAGAAGATTCGACCTCGATAAACAATGGACAAAGGTAGAGCCCACCTCACCAACTCCAGACACAGGTAGGACCATCCCCACCAAATGCACACGCAGAGTAGATTGTCCCCAACAAGCAATGGCCATAGGTAGAGCCCGCCTCACCAACTCCAGGCACAGGTAGGACCATCCCCACCAAATGCACACACACAGAAGATTCAACCTCGATAAACATTCGTCCATAGGTAGAGCCGCCTCACCAACTCCAGGCACAGGTAGGACCATCCCCACCAAATGCACACACAGAGAAGATTCGACCTCGATAAACAATGGCCAAAGGTAGAGCCCACCTCACCAACTCCAGACACAAGTAAGACCATCCACACCAAATGCACACTCAGAGTAGATTGTCCCCAAAAAGCAATGGCCATAGATAGAGCCCGGCTCACCAACTTCAGGCACAGGTAGGATCATCCCCACCAAATTCACACGCAGAGAAGATTCGACCTCGATAAACAATCGGCCATAGGTAGAACCGCCTCATCAACTCCAGGCACAGGTAGGACCATCCCCACCAAATGCACTCAGAAAAGATTCAACCTCGATAAACAATGGCCAAAGGTAGAGCCCGCCTCACCAACTCCAGACACAGGTAGGACCATCCACACCAAATGCACACACAGAGTAGATTGTCCCCAACAAGCAATGGCCATAGGTAGAGCCCGGCTCACCAACTCCAGGCACAGGTACGACCATCCCCACTAAATTCACACACAGAGTAGATTGTCCCCAACAAGCAATGGCCATAGGTAGAGCCCGGTTCACCAACTCCAGGCACAGGTAGGATCATCCCCACCAAATTCACACACAGAGAATATTCGACCTCGATAAACAATGGACAGAGGTAGAGCCCACCTCACCAACTCCAGACACAGGTAGGACCATCCACACCAAATGCACACACAGAGTAGATTGTCCCCAACAAGCAATGGCCATAGGTAGAGCCCGCCTCACCAACTCCAGACACAGGTAGGACCATCCCCACCAAATGCACACACAGAGTAGATTGTCCCCAACAAGCAATGGCCATAGGTAGAGCTCGGCTCACCAACTCCAGCCACAGGTAGGACCATCCCCACCAAATTCACACACAGAGTAGATTGTCCCCAACAAGCAATGGCCATAGATAGAGCACGGCTCACCAACTCCAGGCACAGGTAGGATCATCCCCACCAAATTCACACACAGAGAAGATTCAACCTCGATAAACAATCGGCCATAGGTAGAGCCGCCTCACCAACTCCAGGCACAGGTAGGACCATCCCCACCAAATGCACACACAGAGAAGATTCGACCTCGATAAACAATGGACAGAGGTAGAGCCCACCTCACCAACTCCAGACACAGGTAGGAACATCCCCACCAAATGCACACACAGAGTAGATTGTCCCCAACAAGTAATGGCCATAGGTAGAGCCCGCCTCACCAACTCCAGGCACATGTAGGACTATCCCCACCAAATGCACACACAGAGAATATTCCACCTCGATAAACAATCGGCGATAGGTAGAGCCGCCTCAACAACTCCAGGCACAGGTAGGACCACCCCCACCAAATGCACACACAGAGAAGATTCAACCTCGATAAACAATGGCCAAAGGTAGGGCCCGCCTCACCAACTCCAGACACAGGTAAGACCATCCACACCAAATGCACACACAGAGTAGATTGTCCCCAACAAGCAATGGCCATAGGTAGAGCCCGCCTCACCAACTCCAGACACAGGTAGGACCATCCCCACCAAATGCACACACAGAGTAGATTGTCCCCAACAAGCAATGGCCATAGGTAGAGCCCGGCTCACCAACTCCAGCCACAAGTAGGAACATCCCCACTAAATTCACACACAGAGTAGATTGTCCCAAACAAGCAATGGCCATAGATAGAGCCCGGCTCACCAACTTCAGGCACAGGTAGGATCATCCCCACCAAATTCACACACAGAGAAGATTCGACCTCGATAAACAATCGGCCATAGGTAGAGCCGCCTCATCAACTCCAGGCACAGGTAGGACCATCCCCACCAAATGCACACAGAGAAGATTCGACCTCGATAAACAATGGCCAAAGGTAGAGCCCGCCTCAACAACTCCAGACACAGGTAGGACCATCCACACCAAATGCACACACAGAGTAGATTGTCCCCAACAAGCAATGGCCATAGGTAGAGCCCGGCTCACCAACTCCAGACACAGGTAGGACCATCCCCACCAAATGCACACACAGAGTAGATTGTCCCCAACAAGCAATGGCCATAGGTAGAGCTCGGCTCACCAACTCCAGCCACAGGTAGGACCATCCCCCCTAAATTCACACACAGAGTAGATTGTCCCCAACAAGCAATGGCCATAGGTAGAGCCCGGCTCACCAACTTCAGGCACAGGTAGGATCATCCCCACCAAATTCACACACAGAGAAGAATCGACCTAGATAAACAGTCGGCGATAGGTTGAGCCGCCTCACCAACTCCAGGCACAGGTAGGACCATCCCCACCAAATGCACACACAGAGAAGATTCGTCCTCGATAAACAATGGACAAAGGTAGAGCCCACCTCACCAACTCCAGACACAGGTAGGACCATCCCCACCAAATGCACACGCAGAGTAGATTGTCCCCAACAAGCAATGGCCATAGGTAGAGCCCGCCTCACCAACTCCAGGCACAGGTAGGACCATCCCCACCAAATGCACACACACAGAAGATTCGACCTCGATAAACAATCGTCCATAGGTAGAGCCGCCTCACCAACTCCAGGCACAGGTAGGACCATCCCCACCAAATGCACACACAGAGAAGATTCGACCTCGATAAACAATTGCCAAAGGTAGAGCCCGCCTCACCAACTCCAGACACAAGTAAGACCATCCACACCAAATGCACACTCAGAGTAGATTGTCCCCAACAAGCAATGGCCATAGGTAGAGCCTGCCTCACCAACTCCAGACACAGGTAGGACCATCCCCACCAAATGCACACACAGAGTAGATTGTCCCCAACAAGCAATGGCCATAGGTAGAGCCCGGCTCACCAACTCCAGGCACAGGTACGACCATCCCCACTAAATTCACACACAGAGTAGATTGTCCCCAACAAGCAATGGCCATAGGTAGAGCCCGGTTCACCAACTCCAGGCACAGGCAGGATCATCCCCACCAAATTCACACACAGAGAAGATTTGACCTCGATAAACAATGGACAGGGGTAGAGCCCACCTCACCAACTCCAGACACAGGTAGGAACATCCCCACCAAATGCACACACAGAGAAGATTCAACCTCGATAAACAATGGCCAAAGGTAGAGCCCGCCTCACCAACTCCAGACACAAGTAAGACCATCCACACCAAATGCACACTCAGAGTAGATTGTCCCCAAAAAGCAATGGCCATAGATAGAGCCCGGCTCACCAACTTCAGGCACAGGTAGGATCATCCCCACCAAATTCACACGCAGAGAAGATTCGACCTCGATAAACAATCGGCCATAGGTAGAGCCGCCTCATCAACTCCAGGCACAGGTAGGACCATCCCCACCAAATGCACACAGAAAAGATTCAACCTCGATAAACAATGGCCAAAGGTAGAGCCCGCCTCACCAACTCCAGACACAGGTAGGACCATCCACACCAAATGCACACACAGAGTAGATTGTCCCCAACAAGCAATGGCCATAGGTAGAGCCCGGCTCACCAACTCCAGGCACAGGTACGACCATCCCCACTAAATTCACACACAGAGTAGATTGTCCCCAACAAGCAATGGCCATAGGTAGAGCCCGGTTCACCAACTCCAGGCACAGGTAGGATCATCCCCACCAAATTCACACACAGAGAATATTCGACCTCGATAAACAATGGACAGAGGTAGAGCCCACCTCACCAACTCCAGACACAGTTAGGACCATCCACACCAAATGCACACACAGAGTAGATTGTCCCCAACAAGCAATGGCCATAGGTAGAGCCCGCCTCACCAACTCCAGACACAGGTAGGACCATCCCCACCAAATGCACACACAGAGTAGATTGTCCCCAACAAGCAATGGCCATAGGTAGAGCCCGGCTCACCAACTCCAGGCACAGGTACGACCATCCCCACTAAATTCACACACAGAGTAGATTGTCCCCAACAAGCAATGGCCATAGGTAGAGCCCGGTTCACCAACTCCAGGCACAGGCAGGATCATCCCCACCAAATTCACACACAGAGAAGATTTGACCTCGATAAACAATGGACAGGGGTAGAGCCCACCTCACCAACTCCAGACACAGGTAGGAACATCCCCACCAAATGCACACACAGAGAAGATTCAACCTCGATAAACAATGGCCAAAGGTAGAGCCCGCCTCACCAACTCCAGACACAAGTAAGACCATCCACACCAAATGCACACTCAGAGTAGATTGTCCCCAAAAAGCAATGGCCATAGATAGAGCCCGGCTCACCAACTTCAGGCACAGGTAGGATCATCCCCACCAAATTCACACGCAGAGAAGATTCGACCTCGATAAACAATCGGCCATAGGTAGAGCCGCCTCATCAACTCCAGGCACAGGTAGGACCATCCCCACCAAATGCACACAGAAAAGATTCAACCTCGATAAACAATGGCCAAAGGTAGAGCCCGCCTCACCAACTCCAGACACAGGTAGGACCATCCACACCAAATGCACACACAGAGTAGATTGTCCCCAACAAGCAATGGCCATAGGTAGAGCCCGGCTCACCAACTCCAGGCACAGGTACGACCATCCCCACTAAATTCACACACAGAGTAGATTGTCCCCAACAAGCAATGGCCATAGGTAGAGCCCGGTTCACCAACTCCAGGCACAGGTAGGATCATCCACACCAAATTCACACACAGAGAATATTCGACCTCGATAAACAATGGACAGAGGTAGAGCCCACCTCACCAACTCCAGACACAGTTAGGACCATCCACACCAAATGCACACACAGAGTAGATTGTCCCCAACAAGCAATGGCCATAGGTAGAGCCCGCCTCACCAACTCCAGACACAGGTAGGACCATCCCCACCAAATGCACACACAGAGTAGATTGTCCCCAACAAGCAATGGCCATAGGTAGAGCTCTGCTCACCAACTCCAGCCACAGGTAGGACCATCCCCACCAAATTCACACACAGAGTAGATTGTCCCCAACAAGCAATGGCCATAGATAGAGCACGGCTCACCAACTCCAGGCACAGGTAGGATCATCCCCACCAAATTCACACACAGAGAAGATTCAACCTCGATAAACAATCGGCCATAGGTAGAGCCGCCTCACCAACTCCAGGCACAGGTAGGACCATCCCCACCAAATGCACACACAGAGAAGATTCGACCTCGATAAACAATGGACAGAGGTAGAGCCCACCTCACCAACTCCAGACACAGGTAGGAACATCCCCACCAAATGCACACACAGAGTAGATTGTCCCCAACAAGTAATGGCCATAGGTAGAGCCCGCCTCACCAACTCCAGGCACAGGTAGGACTATCCCCACCAAATGCACACACAGAGAATATTCCACCTCGATAAACAATCGGCGATAGGTAGAGCCGCCTCAACAACTCCAGGCACAGGTAGGACCACCCCCACCAAATGCACACACAGAGAAGATTCAACCTCGATAAACAAAGGCCAAAGGTAGGGCCCGCCTCACCAACTCCAGACACAGGTAAGACCATCCACACCAAATGCACACACAGAGTAGATTGTCCCCAACAAGCAATGGCCATAGGTAGAGCCCGCCTCACCAACTCCAGACACAGGTAGGACCATCCCCACCAAATGCACACACAGAGTAGATTGTCCCCAACAAGCAATGGCCATAGGTAGAGCCCGGCTCACCAACTCCAGCCACAAGTAGGAACATCCCCACTAAATTCACACACAGAGTAGATTGTCCCAAACAAGCAATGGCCATAGATAGAGCCCGGCTCACCAACTTCAGGCACAGGTAGGATCATCCCCACCAAATTCACACACAGAGAAGATTCGACCTCGATAAACAATCGGCCATAGGTAGAGCCGCCTCATCAACTCCAGGCACAGGTAGGACCATCCCCACCAAATGCACACAGAGAAGATTCGACCTCGATAAACAATGGCCAAAGGTAGAGCCCGCCTCAACAACTCCAGACACAGGTAGGACCATCCACACCAAATGCACACACAGAGTAGATTGTCCCCAACAAGCAATGGCCATAGGTAGAGCCCGGCTCACCAACTCCAGGCACAGGTACGACCATCCCCACTAAATTCACATACAGAGTAGATTGTCCCCAACAAGCAATGGCCATAGGTAGAGCCCGGTTCACCAACTCCAGGCACAGGTAGGATCATCCCCACCAAATTCACACACAGAGAAGATTCGACCTCGATAAACAGTGGACAGAGGTAGAGCCCACCTCACCAACTCCAGACACAGGTAGGAACATCCCCACCAAATGCACACACAGAGTAGATTGTCCCCAACAAGTAATGGCCATAGGTAGAGCCCGCCTCACCAACTCCAGGCACAGGTAGGACTATCCCCATCAAATGCACACACAGAGAATATTCCACCTCGATAAACAATCGGCCATAGGTAGAGCCGCCTCACCAACTCCAGGCACAGGTAGGACCACCCCCACCAAATGCACACACAGAGAAGATTCGACCTCGATAAACAATGGCCAAAGGTAGGGCTCGCCTCACCAACTCCAGACACAGGTAAGACCATCCACACCAAATGCACACACAGAGTAGATTGTCCCCAACAAGCAATGGCCATAGGTAGAGCCCGGCTCACCAACTCCAGACACAGGTAGGACCATCCCCACCAAATGCACACACAGAGTAGATTGTCCCCAACAAGCAATGGCCATAGGTATAGCTCGGCTCACCAACTCCAGCCACAGGTAGGACCATCCCCCCTAAATTCACACACAGAGTAGATTGTCCCCAACAAGCAATGGCCATAGGTAGAGCCCGGCTCACCAACTTCAGGCACAGGTAGGATCATCCCCACCAAATTCACACACAGAGAAGAATCGACCTAGATAAACAGTCGGCGATAGGTTGAGCCGCCTCACCAACTCCAGGCACAGGTAGGACCATCCCCACCAAATGCACACACAGAGAAGATTCGACCTCAATAAACAATGGACAAAGGTATAGCCCACCTCACCAACTCCAGACACAGGTAGGACCATCCCCACCAAATGCACACGCAGAGTAGATTGTCCCCAACAAGCAATGGCCATAGGTAGAGCCCGCCTCACCAACTCCAGGCACAGGTAGGACCATCCCCACCAAATGCACACACACAGAAGATTCGACCTCGATAAACAATCGTCCATAGGTAGAGCCGCCTCACCAACTCCAGGCACAGGTAGGACCATCCCCACCAAATGCACACACAGAGAAGATTCGACCTCGATAAACAATTGCCAAAGGTAGAGCCCGCCTCACCAACTCCAGACACAAGTAAGACCATCCACACCAAATGCACACTCAGAGTAGATTGTCCCCAACAAGCAATGGCCATAGGTAGAGCCTGCCTCACCAACTCCAGACACAGGTAGGACCATCCCCACCAAATGCACACACAGAGTAGATTGTCCCCAACAAGCAATGGCCATAGGTAGAGCCCGGCTCACCAACTCCAGGCACAGGTACGACCATCCCCACTAAATTCACACACAGAGTAGATTGTCCCCAACAAGCAATGGCCATAGGTAGAGCCCGGTTCACCAACTCCAGGCACAGGCAGGATCATCCCCACCAAATTCACACACAGAGAAGATTTGACCTCGATAAACAATGGACAGGGGTAGAGCCCACCTCACCAACTCCAGACACAGGTAGGAACATCCCCACCAAATGCACACACAGAGTAGATTGTCCCCAACAAGTAATGGCCATAGGTGGAGCCCGCCTCACCAACTCCAGGCACAGGTAGGACTATCCCCACCAAATGTACACACAGAGAATATTCCACCTCGATAAACAATCGGCCATAGGTAGAGCCCGCCTCACCAACTCCAGACACAGGTAGGACCATCCCCACCAAATGCACACACAGAGTAGATTGTCCCCAACAAGCAATGGCCATAGGTAGAGCTCGGCTCACCAACTCCACCACAGGTAGGACCATCCCCACCAAATTCACACACAGAGTAGATTGTCCCCAACAAGCAATGGCCATAGGTAGAGCACGGCTCACCAACTCCAGGCACAGGTAAGATCATCCCCACCAAATTCGCACACAGAGAAGATTCAACCTCGATAAACAATCGGCCATAGGTAGATCCGCCTCACCAACTCCAGGCACAGGTAGGACCATCCCCACCAAATGCACACACAGAGAAGATTCGACCTCGATAAACAATGGACAGAGGTAGAGCCCACCTCACCAACTCCAGACACAGGTAGGACCATCCCCACCAAATGCACACACAGTGTAGATTGTCCCCAACAAGCAATGGCCATAGGTAGAGCCCGGCTCACCAACTCCAGCCACAAGTAGGACCATCCCCACTAAATTCACACACTGAGTAGATTGTCCCCAAAAAGCAATGGCCATAGATAGAGCCCGGCTCACCAACTTCAGGCACAGGTAGGATCATCCCCACCAAATTCACACACAGAGAAGATTCAACCTCGATAAACAATCGGCCATAGGTAGACCCGCCTCACCAACTCCAGGCACAGGTAGGACCATCCCCACCAAATGCACACAGAAAAGATTCAACCTCGATAAACAATGGCCAAAGGTAGAGCCCGCCTCACCAACTCCAGTCACAGGTAGGACCATCCACACCAAATGCACACACAGAGTAGATTGTCCCCAACAAGCAATGGCCATAGGTAGAGCCCGGCTCACCAACTCCAGGCACAGGTACGACCATCCCCACTAAATTCACACACAGAGTAGATTGTCCCCAACAAGCAATGGCCATAGGTAGAGCCCGGTTCACCAACTCCAGGCACAGGTAGGATCACCCCCACCAAATTCACACACAGAGAAGATTCGACCTCGATAAACAATGGACAGTGGTAGAGCCCACCTCACCAACTCCAGACACAGGTAGGAACATCCCCACCAAATGCACACACAGAGTAGATTGTCCCCAACAAGTAATGGCCATAGGTAGAGCCCGCCTCACCAACTCCAGGCACAGGTAGGACTATCCCCACCAAATGCACACACAGAGAATATTCCACCTCGATAAACAATCGGCCATAGGTAGAGCCGCCTCACCAACTCTAGGCACAGGTAGGACCACCCCCACCAAATGCACACACAGAGAAGATTCAACCTCGATAAACAATGGCCAAAGGTAGGGCTCGCCTCACCAACTCCAGGCACAGGTAGGACCATCCCCACCAAATGCACACACAGAGAAGATTCGACCTCGATAAACAATTGCCAAAGGTAGAGCCCGCCTCACCAACTCCAGACACAAGTAAGACCATCCACACCAAATGCACACTCAGAGTAGATTGTCCCCAACAAGCAATGGCCATAGGTAGAGCCTGCCTCACCAACTCCAGACACAGGTAGGACCATCCCCACCAAATGCACACACAGAGTAGATTGTCCCCAACAAGCAATGGCCATAGGTAGAGCCCGGCTCACCAAGTCCAGGCACAGGTACGACCATCCCCACTAAATTCACACACAGAGTAGATTGTCCCCAACAAGCAATGGCCATAGGTAGAGCCCGGTTCACCAACTCCAGGCACAGGCAGGATCATCCCCACCAAATTCACACACAGAGAAGATTTGACCTCGATAAACAATGGACAGGGGTAGAGCCCACCTCACCAACTCCAGACACAGGTAGGAACATCCCCACCAAATGCACACACAGAGTAGATTGTCCCCAACAAGTAATGGCCATAGGTGGAGCCCGCCTCACCAACTCCAGGCACAGGTAGGACTATCCCCACCAAATGTACACACAGAGAATATTCCACCTCGATAAACAATCGGCCATAGGTAGAGCCCGCCTCACCAACTCCAGACACAGGTAGGACCATCCCCACCAAATGCACACACAGAGTAGATTGTCCCCAACAAGCAATGGCCATAGGTAGAGCTCGGCTCACCAACTCCACCACAGGTAGGACCATCCCCACCAAATTCACACACAGAGTAGATTGTCCCCAACAAGCAATGGCCATAGGTAGAGCACGGCTCACCAACTCCAGGCACAGGTAAGATCATCCCCACCAAATTCGCACACAGAGAAGATTCAACCTCGATAAACAATCGGCCATAGGTAGAGCCGCCTCACCAACTCCAGGCACAGGTAGGACCATCCCCACCAAATGCACACACAGAGAAGATTCGACCTCGATAAACAATGGACAGAGGTAGAGCCCACCTCACCAACTCCAGACACAGGTAGGACCATCCCCACCAAATGCACACACAGTGTAGATTGTCCCCAACAAGCAATGGCCATAGGTAGAGCCCGGCTCACCAACTCCAGCCACAAGTAGGACCATCCCCACTAAATTCACACACTGAGTAGATTGTCCCCAAAAAGCAATGGCCATAGATAGAGCCCGGCTCACCAACTTCAGGCACAGGTAGGATCATCCCCACCAAATTCACACACAGAGAAGATTCAACCTCGATAAACCATCGGCCATAGGTAGACCCGCCTCACCAACTCCAGGCACAGGTAGGACCATCCCCACCAAATGCACACAGAAAAGATTCAACCTCGATAAACAATGGCCAAAGGTAGAGCCCGCCTCACCAACTCCAGTCACAGGTAGGACCATCCACACCAAATGCACACACAGAGTAGATTGTCCCCAACAAGCAATGGCCATAGGTAGAGCCCGGCTCACCAACTCCAGGCACAGGTACGACCATCCCCACTAAATTCACACACAGAGTAGATCGTCCCCAACAAGCAATGGCCATAGGTAGAGCCCGGTTCACCAACTCCAGGCACAGGTAGGATCACCCCCACCAAATTCACACACAGAGAAGATTCGACCTCGATAAACAATGGACAGTGGTAGAGCCCACCTCACCAACTCCAGACACAGGTAGGAACATCCCCACCAAATGCACACACAGAGTAGATTGTCCCCAACAAGTAATGGCCATAGGTAGAGCCCGCCTCACCAACTCCAGGCACAGGTAGGACTATCCCCACCAAATGCACACACAGAGAATATTCCACCTCGATAAACAATCGGCCATAGGTAGAGCCGCCTCACCAACTCTAGGCACAGGTAGGACCACCCCCACCAAATGCACACACAGAGAAGATTCAACCTCGATAAACAATGGCCAAAGGTAGGGCTCGCCTCACCAACTCCAGACACAGGTAGGAACATCCCCACCAAATGCACACACAGAGTAGATTGTCCCCAACAAGCAATGGCCATAGGTAGAGCCCGGTTCACCAACTCCAGGCACAGGCAGGATCATCCCCACCAAATTCACACACAGAGAAGATTTGACCTCGATAAACAATGGACAGGGGTAGAGCCCACCTCACCAACTCCAGACACAGGTAGGAACATCCCCACCAAATGCACACACAGAGAATATTCCACCTCGATAAACAATCGGCCATAGGTAGAGCCCGCCTCACCAACTCCAGACACAGCTAGGACCATCCCCACCAAATGCACACACAGAGTAGATTGTCCCCAACAAGCAATGGCCATAGGTAGTGCTCGGCTCACCAACTCCACCACAGGTAGGACCATCCCCACCAAATTCACACACAGAGTAGATTGTCCCCAACAAGCAATGGCCATAGGTAGAGCACGGCTCACCAACTCCAGGCACAGGTAAGAGCATCCCCACCAAATTCGCACACAGAGAAGATTCAACCTCGATAAACAATCGGCCATAGGTAGAGCCGCCTCACCAACTCCAGGCACAGGTAGGACCATCCCCACCAAATGCACACACAGAGAAGATTCGACCTCAATAAACAATGGACAGAGGTAGAGCCCACCTCACCAACTCCAGACACAGGTAGGACCATCCCCACCAAATGCACACACAGTGTAGATTGTCCCCAACAAGCAATGGCCATAGGTAGAGCCCGGCTCACCAACTCCAGCCACAAGTAGGACCATCCCCACTAAATTCACACACTGAGTAGATTGTCCCCAAAAAGCAATGGCCATAGATAGAGCCCGGCTCACCAACTTCAGGCACAGGTAGGATCATCCCCACCAAATTCACACACAGAGAAGATTCGACCTCGATAAACAATCGGCCATAGGTAGACCCGCCTCACCAACTCCAGGCACAGGTAGGACCATCCCCACCAAATGCACACAGAAAAGATTCAACCTCGATAAACAATGGCCAAAGGTAGATCCCGCCTCACCAACTCCAGACACAGGTAGGACCATCCACACCAAATGCACACACAGAGTAGATTGTCCCCAACAAGCAATGGCCATAGGTAGAGCCCGGCTCACCAACTCCAGGCACAGGTACGACCATCCCCACTAAATTCACACACAGAGTAGATTGTCCCCAACAAGCAATGGCCATAGGTAGAGCCCGGTTCACCAACTCCAGGCACAGGTAGGATCACCCCCACCAAATTCACACACAGAGAAGATTCGACCTCGATAAACAATGGACAGAGGTAGAGCCCACCTCACCAACTCCAGACACAGGTAGGAACATCCCCACCAAATGCACACACAGAGTAGATTGTCCCCAACAAGTAATGGCCATAGGTAGAGCCCGCCTCACCAACTCCAGGCACAGGTAGGACTATCCCCACCAAATGCACACACAGAGAATATTCCACCTCGATAACCAATCGGCCATAGGTAGAGCCGCCTCACCAACTCTAGGCACAGGTAGGACCACCCCCACCAAATGCACACACAGAGAAGATTTGACCTCGATAAACAATGGCCAAAGGTAGGGCTCGCCTCACCAACTCCAGACACAGGTAAGACCATCCACACCAAATGCACACACAGAGTAGATTGTCCCCAACAAGCAATGGCCATAGGTAGAGCCCGCCTCACCAACTCCAGACACAGGTAGGACCATCCCCACCAAATGCACACACAGAGTAGATTGTCCCCAACAAGCAATGGCCATAGGTAGAGCTCGGCTCACCAACTCCAGCCACAGGTAGGACCATCCCCACTAAATTCACACACAGAGTAGATTGTCCCCAACAAGCAATGGCCATAGGTAGAGCCCGGCTCACCAACTTCAGGCACAGGTAGGATCCTCCCAACCAAATTCACACACAGAGAATAATCGACCTAGATAAACAGTCGGCGATAGGTTGAGCCGCCTCACCAACTCCAGGCACAGGTAGGACCATCCCCACGAAATGCACACACAGAGAAGATTCGACCTCGATAAACAATGGACAAAGGTAGAGCCCACCTCACCAACTCCAGACACAGGTAGGACCATCCCCACCAAATGCACACACAGTGTAGATTGTCCCCAACAAGCAATGGCCATAGGTAGAGCCCGGCTCACCAACTCCAGCCACAAGTAGGACCATCCCCACTAAATTCACACACTGAGTAGATTGTCCCCAAAAAGCAATGGCCATAGATAGAGCCCGGCTCACCAACTTCAGGCACAGGTAGGATCATCCCCACCAAATTCACACACAGAGAAGATTCGACCTCGATAAACAATCGGCCATAGGTAGAGCCGCCTCATCAACTCCAGGCACAGGTAGGACCATCCCCACCAAATGCACACAGAGAAGATTCGACCTCGATAAACAATGGCCAAAGGTAGAGCCCGCCTCAACAACTCCAGACACAGGTAGGACCATCCACACCAAATGCACACACAGAGTAGATTGTCCCCAACAAGCAATGGCCATAGGTAGAGCCCGGCTCACCAACTCTAGGCACAGGTACGACCATCCCCACTAAATTCACATACAGAGTAGATTGTCCCCAACAATCAATGGCCATAGGTAGAGCCCGGTTCACCAACTCCAGGCACAGGTAGGATCATCCCCACCAAATTCACACACAGAGAAGATTCGACCTCGATAAACAGTGGACAGAGGTAGAGCCCACCTCACCAACTCCAGACACAGGTAGGAACATCCCCACCAAATGCACACACAGAGTAGATTGTCCCCAACAAGTAATGGCCATAGGTAGAGCCCGCCTCACCAACTCCAGGCACAGGTAGGACTATCCCCATCAAATGCACACACAGAGAATATTCCACCTCGATAAACAATCGGCCATAGGTAGAGCCGCCTCACCAACTCCAGGCACAGGTAGGACCACCCCCACCAAATGCACACACAGAGAAGATTCGACCTCGATAAACAATGGCCAAAGGTAGGGCTCGCCTCACCAACTCCAGACACAGGTAAGACCATCCACACCAAATGCACACACAGAGTAGATTGTCCCCAACAAGCAATGGCCATAGGTAGAGCCCGGCTCACCAACTCCAGACACAGGTAGGACCATCCCCACCAAATGCACACACAGAGTAGATTGTCCCCAACAAGCAATGGCCATAGGTAGAGCTCGGCTCACCAACTCCAGCCACAGGTAGGACCATCCCCCCTAAATTCACACACAGAGTAGATTGTCCCCAAAAAGCAATGGACATAGGTAGAGCCCGGCTCACCAACTTCAGGCACAGGTAGGATCATCCCCACCAAATTCACACACAGAGAAGAATCGACCTAGATAAACAGTCGGCGATAGGTTGAGCCGCCTCACCAACTCCAGGCACAGGTAGGACCATCCCCACCAAATGCACACACAGAGAAGATTCGACCTCGATAAACAATGGACAAAGGTAGAGCCCACCTCACCAACTCCAGACACAGGTAGGACCATCCCCACCAAATGCACACGCAGAGTAGATTGTCCCCAACAAGCAATGGCCATAGGTAGAGCCCGCCTCACCAACTCCAGACACAGGTAGGACCATCCCCACCAAATGCACACACAGAGTAGATTGTCCCCAACAAGCAATGGCCATAGGTAGAGCCCGGCTCACCAACTTCAGGCACAGGTAGGATCATCCCCACCAAATTCACACACAGAGAAGAATCGACCTAGATAAACAGTCGGCGATAGGTTGAGCCGCCTCACCAACTCCAGGCACAGGTAGGACAATCCCCACCAAATGCACACACAGAGAAGATTCGACCTCGATAAACAATGGACAAAGGTAGAGCCCACCTCACCAACTCCAGACACAGGTAGGACCATCCCCACCAAATGCACACGCAGAGTAGATTGTCCCCAACAAGCAATGGCCATAGGTAGAGCCCGCCTCACCAACTCCAGGCACAGGTAGGACCATCCCCACCAAATGCACACACACAGAAGATTCAACCTCGATAAACATTCGTCCATAGGTAGAGCCGCCTCACCAACTCCAGGCACAGGTAGGACCATCCCCACCAAATGCACACACAGAGAAGATTCGACCTCGATAAACAATGGCCAAAGGTAGAGCCCACCTCACCAACTCCAGACACAAGTAAGACCATCCACACCAAATGCACACTCAGAGTAGATTGTCCCCAAAAAGCAATGGCCATAGATAGAGCCCGGCTCACCAACTTCAGGCACAGGTAGGATCATCCCCACCAAATTCACACGCAGAGAAGATTCGACCTCGATAAACAATCGGCCATAGGTAGAACCGCCTCATCAACTCCAGGCACAGGTAGGACCATCCCCACCAAATGCACTCAGAAAAGATTCAACCTCGATAAACAATGGCCAAAGGTAGAGCCCGCCTCACCAACTCCAGACACAGGTAGGACCATCCACACCAAATGCACACACAGAGTAGATTGTCCCCAACAAGCAATGGCCATAGGTAGAGCCCGGCTCACCAACTCCAGGCACAGGTACGACCATCCCCACTAAATTCACACACAGAGTAGATTGTCCCCAACAAGCAATGGCCATAGGTAGAGCCCGGTTCACCAACTCCAGGCACAGGTAGGATCATCCCCACCAAATTCACACACAGAGAATATTCGACCTCGATAAACAATGGACAGAGGTAGAGCCCACCTCACCAACTCCAGACACAGGTAGGACCATCCACACCAAATGCACACACAGAGTAGATTGTCCCCAACAAGCAATGGCCATAGGTAGAGCCCGCCTCACCAACTCCAGACACAGGTAGGACCATCCCCACCAAATGCACACACAGAGTAGATTGTCCCCAACAAGCAATGGCCATAGGTAGAGCTCGGCTCACCAACTCCAGCCACAGGTAGGACCATCCCCACCAAATTCACACACAGAGTAGATTGTCCCCAACAAGCAATGGCCATAGATAGAGCACGGCTCACCAACTCCAGGCACAGGTAGGATCATCCCCACCAAATTCACACACAGAGAAGATTCAACCTCGATAAACAATCGGCCATAGGTAGAGCCGCCTCACCAACTCCAGGCACAGGTAGGACCATCCCCACCAAATGCACACACAGAGAAGATTCGACCTCGATAAACAATGGACAGAGGTAGAGCCCACCTCACCAACTCCAGACACAGGTAGGAACATCCCCACCAAATGCACACACAGAGTAGATTGTCCCCAACAAGTAATGGCCATAGGTAGAGCCCGCCTCACCAACTCCAGGCACATGTAGGACTATCCCCACCAAATGCACACACAGAGAATATTCCACCTCGATAAACAATCGGCGATAGGTAGAGCCGCCTCAACAACTCCAGGCACAGGTAGGACCACCCCCACCAAATGCACACACAGAGAAGATTCGACCTCGATAAACAATGGCCAAAGGTAGGGCTCGCCTCACCAACTCCAGACACAGGTAAGACCATCCACACCAAATGCACACACAGAGTAGATTGTCCCCAACAAGCAATGGCCATAGGTAGAGCCCGGCTCACCAACTCCAGACACAGGTAGGACCATCCCCACCAAATGCACACACAGAGTAGATTGTCCCCAACAAGCAATGGCCATAGGTAGAGCTCGGCTCACCAACTCCAGCCACAGGTAGGACCATCCCCCCTAAATTCACACACAGAGTAGATTGTCCCCAAAAAGCAATGGACATAGGTAGAGCCCGGCTCACCAACTTCAGGCACAGGTAGGATCATCCCCACCAAATTCACACACAGAGAAGAATCGACCTAGATAAACAGTCGGCGATAGGTTGAGCCGCCTCACCAACTCCAGGCACAGGTAGGACCATCCCCACCAAATGCACACACAGAGAAGATTCGACCTCGATAAACAATGGACAAAGGTAGAGCCCACCTCACCAACTCCAGACACAGGTAGGACCATCCCCACCAAATGCACACGCAGAGTAGATTGTCCCCAACAAGCAATGGCCATAGGTAGAGCCCGCCTCACCAACTCCAGACACAGGTAGGACCATCCCCACCAAATGCACACACAGAGTAGATTGTCCCCAACAAGCAATGGCCATAGGTAGAGCCCGGCTCACCAACTTCAGGCACAGGTAGGATCATCCCCACCAAATTCACACACAGAGAAGAATCGACCTAGATAAACAGTCGGCGATAGGTTGAGCCGCCTCACCAACTCCAGGCACAGGTAGGACAATCCCCACCAAATGCACACACAGAGAAGATTCGACCTCGATAAACAATGGACAAAGGTAGAGCCCACCTCACCAACTCCAGACACAGGTAGGACCATCCCCACCAAATGCACACGCAGAGTAGATTGTCCCCAACAAGCAATGGCCATAGGTAGAGCCCGCCTCACCAACTCCAGGCACAGGTAGGACCATCCCCACCAAATGCACACACACAGAAGATTCAACCTCGATAAACATTCGTCCATAGGTAGAGCCGCCTCACCAACTCCAGGCACAGGTAGGACCATCCCCACCAAATGCACACACAGAGAAGATTCGACCTCGATAAACAATGGCCAAAGGTAGAGCCCACCTCACCAACTCCAGACACAAGTAAGACCATCCACACCAAATGCACACTCAGAGTAGATTGTCCCCAAAAAGCAATGGCCATAGATAGAGCCCGGCTCACCAACTTCAGGCACAGGTAGGATCATCCCCACCAAATTCACACGCAGAGAAGATTCGACCTCGATAAACAATCGGCCATAGGTAGAACCGCCTCATCAACTCCAGGCACAGGTAGGACCATCCCCACCAAATGCACTCAGAAAAGATTCAACCTCGATAAACAATGGCCAAAGGTAGAGCCCGCCTCACCAACTCCAGACACAGGTAGGACCATCCACACCAAATGCACACACAGAGTAGATTGTCCCCAACAAGCAATGGCCATAGGTAGAGCCCGGCTCACCAACTCCAGGCACAGGTACGACCATCCCCACTAAATTCACACACAGAGTAGATTGTCCCCAACAAGCAATGGCCATAGGTAGAGCCCGGTTCACCAACTCCAGGCACAGGTAGGATCATCCCCACCAAATTCACACACAGAGAATATTCGACCTCGATAAACAATGGACAGAGGTAGAGCCCACCTCACCAACTCCAGACACAGGTAGGACCATCCACACCAAATGCACACACAGAGTAGATTGTCCCCAACAAGCAATGGCCATAGGTAGAGCCCGCCTCACCAACTCCAGACACAGGTAGGACCATCCCCACCAAATGCACACACAGAGTAGATTGTCCCCAACAAGCAATGGCCATAGGTAGAGCTCGGCTCACCAACTCCAGCCACAGGTAGGACCATCCCCACCAAATTCACACACAGAGTAGATTGTCCGCAACAAGCAATGGCCATAGATAGAGCACGGCTCACCAACTCCAGGCACAGGTAGGATCATCCCCACCAAATTCACACACAGAGAAGATTCAACCTCGATAAACAATCGGCCATAGGTAGAGCCGCCTCACCAACTCCAGGCACAGGTAGGACCATCCCCACCAAATGCACACACAGAGAAGATTCGACCTCGATAAACAATGGACAGAGGTAGAGCCCACCTCACCAACTCCAGACACAGGTAGGAACATCCCCACCAAATGCACACACAGAGTAGATTGTCCCCAACAAGTAATGGCCATAGGTAGAGCCCGCCTCACCAACTCCAGGCACATGTAGGACTATCCCCACCAAATGCACACACAGAGAATATTCCACCTCGATAAACAATCGGCGATAGGTAGAGCCGCCTCAACAACTCCAGGCACAGGTAGGACCACCCCCACCAAATGCACACACAGAGAAGATTCAACCTCGATAAACAATGGCCAAAGGTAGGGCCCGCCTCACCAACTCCAGACACAGGTAAGACCATCCACACCAAATGCACACACAGAGTAGATTGTCCCCAACAAGCAATGGCCATAGGTAGAGCCCGCCTCACCAACTCCAGACACAGGTAGGACCATCCCCACCAAATGCACACACAGAGTAGATTGTCCCCAACAAGCAATGGCCATAGGTAGAGCCCGGCTCACCAACTCCAGCCACAAGTAGGAACATCCCCACTAAATTCACACACAGAGTAGATTGTCCCAAACAAGCAATGGCCATAGATAGAGCCCGGCTCACCAACTTCAGGCACAGGTAGGATCATCCCCACCAAATTCACACACAGAGAAGATTCGACCTCGATAAACAATCGGCCATAGGTAGAGCCGCCTCATCAACTCCAGGCACAGGTAGGACCATCCCCACCAAATGCACACAGAGAAGATTCGACCTCGATAAACAATGGCCAAAGGTAGAGCCCGCCTCAACAACTCCAGACACAGGTAGGACCATCCACACCAAATGCACACACAGAGTAGATTGTCCCCAACAAGCAATGGCCATAGGTAGAGCCCGGCTCACCAACTCCAGACACAGGTAGGACCATCCCCACCAAATGCACACACAGAGTAGATTGTCCCCAACAAGCAATGGCCATAGGTAGAGCTCGGCTCACCAACTCCAGCCACAGGTAGGACCATCCCCCCTAAATTCACACACAGAGTAGATTGTCCCCAACAAGCAATGGCCATAGGTAGAGCCCGGCTCACCAACTTCAGGCACAGGTAGGATCATCCCCACCAAATTCACACACAGAGAAGAATCGACCTAGATAAACAGTCGGCGATAGGTTGAGCCGCCTCACCAACTCCAGGCACAGGTAGGACCATCCCCACCAAATGCACACACAGAGAAGATTCGTCCTCGATAAACAATGGACAAAGGTAGAGCCCACCTCACCAACTCCAGACACAGGTAGGACCATCCCCACCAAATGCACACGCAGAGTAGATTGTCCCCAACAAGCAATGGCCATAGGTAGAGCCCGCCTCACCAACTCCAGGCACAGGTAGGACCATCCCCACCAAATGCACACACACAGAAGATTCGACCTCGATAAACAATCGTCCATAGGTAGAGCCGCCTCACCAACTCCAGGCACAGGTAGGACCATCCCCACCAAATGCACACACAGAGAAGATTCGACCTCGATAAACAATTGCCAAAGGTAGAGCCCGCCTCACCAACTCCAGACACAAGTAAGACCATCCACACCAAATGCACACTCAGAGTAGATTGTCCCCAACAAGCAATGGCCATAGGTAGAGCCTGCCTCACCAACTCCAGACACAGGTAGGACCATCCCCACCAAATGCACACACAGAGTAGATTGTCCCCAACAAGCAATGGCCATAGGTAGAGCCCGGCTCACCAACTCCAGGCACAGGTACGACCATCCCCACTAAATTCACACACAGAGTAGATTGTCCCCAACAAGCAATGGCCATAGGTAGAGCCCGGTTCACCAACTCCAGGCACAGGCAGGATCATCCCCACCAAATTCACACACAGAGAAGATTTGACCTCGATAAACAATGGACAGGGGTAGAGCCCACCTCACCAACTCCAGACACAGGTAGGAACATCCCCACCAAATGCACACACAGAGAAGATTCAACCTCGATAAACAATGGCCAAAGGTAGAGCCCGCCTCACCAACTCCAGACACAAGTAAGACCATCCACACCAAATGCACACTCAGAGTAGATTGTCCCCAAAAAGCAATGGCCATAGATAGAGCCCGGCTCACCAACTTCAGGCACAGGTAGGATCATCCCCACCAAATTCACACGCAGAGAAGATTCGACCTCGATAAACAATCGGCCATAGGTAGAGCCGCCTCATCAACTCCAGGCACAGGTAGGACCATCCCCACCAAATGCACACAGAAAAGATTCAACCTCGATAAACAATGGCCAAAGGTAGAGCCCGCCTCACCAACTCCAGACACAGGTAGGACCATCCATACCAAATGCACACACAGAGTAGATTGTCCCCAACAAGCAATGGCCATAGGTAGAGCCCGGCTCACCAACTCCAGGCACAGGTACGACCATCCCCACTAAATTCACACACAGAGTAGATTGTCCCCAACAAGCAATGGCCATAGGTAGAGCCCGGTTCACCAACTCCAGGCACAGGTAGGATCATCCCCACCAAATTCACACACAGAGAATATTCGACCTCGATAAACAATGGACAGAGGTAGAGCCCACCTCACCAACTCCAGACACAGTTAGGACCATCCACACCAAATGCACACACAGAGTAGATTGTCCCCAACAAGCAATGGCCATAGGTAGAGCCCGCCTCACCAACTCCAGACACAGGTAGGACCATCCCCACCAAATGCACACACAGAGTAGATTGTCCCCAACAAGCAATGGCCATAGGTAGAGCTCTGCTCACCAACTCCAGCCACAGGTAGGACCATCCCCACCAAATTCACACACAGAGTAGATTGTCCCCAACAAGCAATGGCCATAGATAGAGCACGGCTCACCAACTCCAGGCACAGGTAGGATCATCCCCACCAAATTCGCACACAGAGAAGATTCAACCTCGATAAACAATCGGCCATAGGTAGAGCCGCCTCACCAACTCCAGGCACAGGTAGGACCATCCCCACCAAATGCACACACAGAGAAGATTCGACCTCGATAAACAATGGACAGAGGTAGAGCCCACCTCACCAACTCCAGACACAGGTAGGAACATCCCCACCAAATGCACACACAGAGTAGATTGTCCCCAACAAGTAATGGCCATAGGTAGAGCCCGCCTCACCAACTCCAGGCACAGGTAGGACTATCCCCACCAAATGCACACACAGAGAATATTCCACCTCGATAAACAATCGGCGATAGGTAGAGCCGCCTCAACAACTCCAGGCACAGGTAGGACCACCCCCACCAAATGCACACACAGAGAAGATTCAACCTCGATAAACAAAGGCCAAAGGTAGGGCCCGCCTCACCAACTCCAGACACAGGTAAGACCATCCACACCAAATGCACACACAGAGTAGATTGTCCCCAACAAGCAATGGCCATAGGTAGAGCCCGCCTCACCAACTCCAGACACAGGTAGGACCATCCCCACCAAATGCACACACAGAGTAGATTGTCCCCAACAAGCAATGGCCATAGGTAGAGCCCGGCTCACCAACTCCAGCCACAAGTAGGAACATCCCCACTAAATTCACACACAGAGTAGATTGTCCCAAACAAGCAATGGCCATAGATAGAGCCCGGCTCACCAACTTCAGGCACAGGTAGGATCATCCCCACCAAATTCACACACAGAGAAGATTCGACCTCGATAAACAATCGGCCATAGGTAGAGCCGCCTCATCAACTCCAGGCACAGGTAGGACCATCCCCACCAAATGCACACAGAGAAGATTCGACCTCGATAAACAATGGCCAAAGGTAGAGCCCGCCTCAACAACTCCAGACACAGGTAGGACCATCCACACCAAATGCACACACAGAGTAGATTGTCCCCAACAAGCAATGGCCATAGGTAGAGCCCGGCTCACCAACTCCAGGCACAGGTACGACCATCCCCACTAAATTCACATACAGAGTAGATTGTCCCCAACAAGCAATGGCCATAGGTAGAGCCCGGTTCACCAACTCCAGGCACAGGTAGGATCATCCCCACCAAATTCACACACAGAGAAGATTCGACCTCGATAAACAGTGGACAGAGGTAGAGCCCACCTCACCAACTCCAGACACAGGTAGGAACATCCCCACCAAATGCACACACAGAGTAGATTGTCCCCAACAAGTAATGGCCATAGGTAGAGCCCGCCTCACCAACTCCAGGCACAGGTAGGACTATCCCCATCAAATGCACACACAGAGAATATTCCACCTCGATAAACAATCGGCCATAGGTAGAGCCGCCTCACCAACTCCAGGCACAGGTAGGACCACCCCCACCAAATGCACACACAGAGAAGATTCGACCTCGATAAACAATGGCCAAAGGTAGGGCTCGCCTCACCAACTCCAGACACAGGTAAGACCATCCACACCAAATGCACACACAGAGTAGATTGTCCCCAACAAGCAATGGCCATAGGTAGAGCCCGGCTCACCAACTCCAGACACAGGTAGGACCATCCCCACCAAATGCACACACAGAGTAGATTGTCCCCAACAAGCAATGGCCATAGGTATAGCTCGGCTCACCAACTCCAGCCACAGGTAGGACCATCCCCCCTAAATTCACACACAGAGTAGATTGTCCCCAACAAGCAATGGCCATAGGTAGAGCCCGGCTCATCAACTTCAGGCACAGGTAGGATCATCCCCACCAAATTCACACACAGAGAAGAATCGACCTAGATAAACAGTCGGCGATAGGTTGAGCCGCCTCACCAACTCCAGGCACAGGTAGGACCATCCCCACCAAATGCACACACAGAGAAGATTCGACCTCAATAAACAATGGACAAAGGTATAGCCCACCTCACCAACTCCAGACACAGGTAGGACCATCCCCACCAAATGCACACGCAGAGTAGATTGTCCCCAACAAGCAATGGCCATAGGTAGAGCCCGCCTCACCAACTCCAGGCACAGGTAGGACCATCCCCACCAAATGCACACACACAGAAGATTCGACCTCGATAAACAATCGTCCATAGGTAGAGCCGCCTCACCAACTCCAGGCACAGGTAGGACCATCCCCACCAAATGCACACACAGAGAAGATTCGACCTCGATAAACAATTGCCAAAGGTAGAGCCCGCCTCACCAACTCCAGACACAAGTAAGACCATCCACACCAAATGCACACTCAGAGTAGATTGTCCCCAACAAGCAATGGCCATAGGTAGAGCCTGCCTCACCAACTCCAGACACAGGTAGGACCATCCCCACCAAATGCACACACAGAGTAGATTGTCCCCAACAAGCAATGGCCATAGGTAGAGCCCGGCTCACCAACTCCAGGCACAGGTACGACCATCCCCACTAAATTCACACACAGAGTAGATTGTCCCCAACAAGCAATGGCCATAGGTAGAGCCCGGTTCACCAACTCCAGGCACAGGCAGGATCATCCCCACCAAATTCACACACAGAGAAGATTTGACCTCGATAAACAATGGACAGGGGTAGAGCCCACCTCACCAACTCCAGACACAGGTAGGAACATCCCCACCAAATGCACACACAGAGTAGATTGTCCCCAACAAGTAATGGCCATAGGTGGAGCCCGCCTCACCAACTCCAGGCACAGGTAGGACTATCCCCACCAAATGTACACACAGAGAATATTCCACCTCGATAAACAATCGGCCATAGGTAGAGCCCGCCTCACCAACTCCAGACACAGGTAGGACCATCCCCACCAAATGCACACACAGAGTAGATTGTCCCCAACAAGCAATGGCCATAGGTAGAGCTCGGCTCACCAACTCCACCACAGGTAGGACCATCCCCACCAAATTCACACACAGAGTAGATTGTCCCCAACAAGCAATGGCCATAGGTAGAGCACGGCTCACCAACTCCAGGCACAGGTAAGATCATCCCCACCAAATTCGCACACAGAGAAGATTCAACCTCGATAAACAATCGGCCATAGGTAGAGCCGCCTCACCAACTCCAGGCACAGGTAGGACCATCCCCACCAAATGCACACACAGAGAAGATTCGACCTCGATAAACAATGGACAGAGGTAGAGCCCACCTCACCAACTCCAGACACAGGTAGGACCATCCCCACCAAATGCACACACAGTGTAGATTGTCCCCAACAAGCAATGGCCATAGGTAGAGCCCGGCTCACCAACTCCAGCCACAAGTAGGACCATCCCCACTAAATTCACACACTGAGTAGATTGTCCCCAAAAAGCAATGGCCATAGATAGAGCCCGGCTCACCAACTTCAGGCACAGGTAGGATCATCCCCACCAAATTCACACACAGAGAAGATTCAACCTCGATAAACAATCGGCCATAGGTAGACCCGCCTCACCAACTCCAGGCACAGGTAGGACCATCCCCACCAAATGCACACAGAAAAGATTCAACCTCGATAAACAATGGCCAAAGGTAGAGCCCGCCTCACCAACTCCAGTCACAGGTAGGACCATCCACACCAAATGCACACACAGAGTAGATTGTCCCCAACAAGCAATGGCCATAGGTAGAGCCCGGCTCACCAACTCCAGGCACAGGTACGACCATCCCCACTAAATTCACACACAGAGTAGATTGTCCCCAACAAGCAATGGCCATAGGTAGAGCCCGGTTCACCAACTCCAGGCACAGGTAGGATCACCCCCACCAAATTCACACACAGAGAAGATTCGACCTCGATAAACAATGGACAGTGGTAGAGCCCACCTCACCAACTCCAGACACAGGTAGGAACATCCCCACCAAATGCACACACAGAGTAGATTGTCCCCAACAAGTAATGGCCATAGGTAGAGCCCGCCTCACCAACTCCAGGCACAGGTAGGACTATCCCCACCAAATGCACACACAGAGAATATTCCACCTCGATAAACAATCGGCCATAGGTAGAGCCGCCTCACCAACTCTAGGCACAGGTAGGACCACCCCCACCAAATGCACACACAGAGAAGATTCAACCTCGATAAACAATGGCCAAAGGTAGGGCTCGCCTCACCAACTCCAGACACAGGTAGGAACATCCCCACCAAATGCACACACAGAGTAGATTGTCCCCAACAAGCAATGGCCATAGGTAGAGCCCGGTTCACCAACTCCAGGCACAGGCAGGATCATCCCCACCAAATTCACACACAGAGAAGATTTGACCTCGATAAACAATGGACAGGGGTAGAGCCCACCTCACCAACTCCAGACACAGGTAGGAACATCCCCACCAAATGCACACACAGAGAATATTCCACCTCGATAAACAATCGGCCATAGGTAGAGCCCGCCTCACCAACTCCAGACACAGCTAGGACCATCCCCACCAAATGCACACACAGAGTAGATTGTCCCCAACAAGCAATGGCCATAGGTAGTGCTCGGCTCACCAACTCCACCACAGGTAGGACCATCCCCACCAAATTCACACACAGAGTAGATTGTCCCCAACAAGCAATGGCCATAGGTAGAGCACGGCTCACCAACTCCAGGCACAGGTAAGAGCATCCCCACCAAATTCGCACACAGAGAAGATTCAACCTCGATAAACAATCGGCCATAGGTAGAGCCGCCTCACCAACTCCAGGCACAGGTAGGACCATCCCCACCAAATGCACACACAGAGAAGATTCGACCTCAATAAACAATGGACAGAGGTAGAGCCCACCTCACCAACTCCAGACACAGGTAGGACCATCCCCACCAAATGCACACACAGTGTAGATTGTCCCCAACAAGCAATGGCCATAGGTAGAGCCCGGCTCACCAACTCCAGCCACAAGTAGGACCATCCCCACTAAATTCACACACTGAGTAGATTGTCCCCAAAAAGCAATGGCCATAGATAGAGCCCGGCTCACCAACTTCAGGCACAGGTAGGATCATCCCCACCGAATTCACACACAGAGAAGATTCGACCTCGATAAACAATCGGCCATAGGTAGACCCGCCTCACCAACTCCAGGCACAGGTAGGACCATCCCCACCAAATGCACACAGAAAAGATTCAACCTCGATAAACAATGGCCAAAGGTAGATCCCGCCTCACCAACTCCAGACACAGGTAGGACCATCCACACCAAATGCACACACAGAGTAGATTGTCCCCAACAAGCAATGGCCATAGGTAGAGCCCGGCTCACCAACTCCAGGCACAGGTACGACCATCCCCACTAAATTCACACACAGAGTAGATTGTCCCCAACAAGCAATGGCCATAGGTAGAGCCCGGTTCACCAACTCCAGGCACAGGTAGGATCACCCCCACCAAATTCACACACAGAGAAGATTCGACCTCGATAAACAATGGACAGAGGTAGAGCCCACCTCACCAACTCCAGACACAGGTAGGAACATCCCCACCAAATGCACACACAGAGTAGATTGTCCCCAACAAGTAATGGCCATAGGTAGAGCCCGCCTCACCAACTCCAGGCACAGGTAGGACTATCCCCACCAAATGCACACACAGAGAATATTCCACCTCGATAACCAATCGGCCATAGGTAGAGCCGCCTCACCAACTCTAGGCACAGGTAGGACCACCCCCACCAAATGCACACACAGAGAAGATTTGACCTCGATAAACAATGGCCAAAGGTAGGGCTCGCCTCACCAACTCCAGACACAGGTAAGACCATCCACACCAAATGCACACACAGAGTAGATTGTCCCCAACAAGCAATGGCCATAGGTAGAGCCCGCCTCACCAACTCCAGACACAGGTAGGACCATCCCCACCAAATGCACACACAGAGTAGATTGTCCCCAACAAGCAATGGCCATAGGTAGAGCTCGGCTCACCAACTCCAGCCACAGGTAGGACCATCCCCACTAAATTCACACACAGAGTAGATTGTCCCCAACAAGCAATGGCCATAGGTAGAGCCCGGCTCACCAACTTCAGGCACAGGTAGGATCCTCCCAACCAAATTCACACACAGAGAATAATCGACCTAGATAAACAGTCGGCGATAGGTTGAGCCGCCTCACCAACTCCAGGCACAGGTAGGACCATCCCCACGAAATGCACACACAGAGAAGATTCGACCTCGATAAACAATGGACAAAGGTAGAGCCCACCTCACCAACTCCAGACACAGGTATGACAATCCCCAACAAATGCACACGCAGAGTAGATTGTCCCCAACAAGCAATGGCCATAGGTAGAGCCCGCCTCACCAACTCCAGGCACAGGTAGGACCATCCCCACCAAATGCACACACAGAGAAGATTCGACCTCGATAAACAATCGTCCATAGGTAGAGCCGCCTCACCAACTCCAGGCACAGGTAGGACCATCCCCACCAAATGCACACACAGAGAAGATTCGACCTCGATAAACAATGGCCAAAGGTAGAGCCCGCCTCACCAACTCCAGACACTGTTAAGACCATCCACACCAAATGCACACTCAGAGTAGATTGTCCCCAACAAGCAATGGCCATAGGTAGAGCCCGCCTCACCATCTCCAGACACAGGTAGGACCATCCCCACCAAATGCACACACAGAGTAGATCGTCCCCAACAAGCAATGGCCATAGGTAGAGCTCGGCTCACCAACTCCAGCCACAGGTAGGACCATCCCCACCAAATTCACACACAGAGAAGATTCGACCTCGATAAACAATGGACAGAGGTAGAGCCCACCTCACCAACTCCAGACACAGGTAGGAACATCCCCACCAAATGCACACACAGAGTAGATTGTCCCCAACAAGTAATGGCCATAGGTAGAGCCCGCCTCACCAACTCCAGGCACAGGTAGGACTATCCCCACCAAATGCACACACAGAGAATAATCGACCTAGATAAACAGTCGGCGATAGGTTGAGCCGCCTCACCAACTCCAGGCACAGGTAGGACCATCCCCACCAAATGCACACACAGAGAAGATTCGACCTCGATAAACAATGGACAAAGGTAGAGCCCACCTCACCAACTCCAGACACAGGTAGGACAATCCCCACCAAATGCACACGCAGAGTAGATTGTCCCCAACAAGCAATGGCCATAGGTAGAGCCCGCCTCACCAACTCCAGGCACAGGTAGGACCATCCCCACCAAATGCACACACAGAGAAGATTCGACCTCGATAAACAATGGACAGAGGTAGAGCCCACCTCACCAACTCCAGACACAGGTAGGACCATCCCCACCAAATGCACACACAGTGTAGATTGTCCCCAACAAGCAATGGCCATAGGTAGAGCCCGGCTCACCAACTCCAGCCACAAGTAGGACCATCCCCACTAAATTCACACACTGAGTAGATTGTCCCCAAAAAGCAATGGCCATAGATAGAGCCCGGCTCACCAACTTCAGGCACAGGTAGGATCATCCCCACCAAATTCACACACAGAGAAGATTCGACCTCGATAAACAATCGGCCATAGGTAGACCCGCCTCACCAACTCCAGGCACAGGTAGGACCATCCCCACCAAATGCACACAGAAAAGATTCAACCTCGATAAACAATGGCCAAAGGTAGATCCCGCCTCACCAACTCCAGACACAGGTAGGACCATCTACACCAAATGCACACACAGAGTAGATTGTCCCCAACAAGCAATGGCCATAGGTAGAGCCCGGTTCACCAACTCCAGGCACAGGTAGGATCACCCCCACCAAATTCACACACAGAGAAGATTCGACCTCGATAAACAATGGACAGAGGTAGAGCCCACCTCACCAACTCCAGACACAGGTAGGAACATCCCCACCAAATGCACACACAGAGTAGATTGTCCCCAACAAGTAATGGCCATAGGTAGAGCCCGCCTCACCAACTCCAGGCACAGGTAGGACTATCCCCACCAAATGCACACACAGAGAATATTCCACCTCGATAAACAATCGGCCATAGGTAGAGCCGCCTCACCAACTCTAGGCACAGGTAGGACCACCCCCACCAAATGCACACACAGAGAAGATTCGACCTCGATAAACAATGGCCAAAGGTAGGGCTCGCCTCACCAACTCCAGACACAGGTAAGACCATCCACACCAAATGCACACACAGAGTAGATTGTCCCCAACAAGCAATGGCCATAGGTAGAGCCCGCCTCACCAACTCCAGACACAGGTAGGACCATCCCCACCAAATGCACACACTGAGTAGATTGTCCCCAAAAAGCAATGGCCATAGATAGAGCCCGGTTCACCAACTTCAGGCACAGGTAGGATCATCCCCACCAAATTCACACACAGAGAAGATTCGACCTCGATAAACAATCGGCCATAGGTAGACCCGCCTCACCAACTCCAGGCACAGGTAGGACCACCCCCACCAAATGCACACACAGAGTAGATTGTCCCCAACAAGCAATGGCCATAGGTAGAGCCCGGCTCACCAACTCCAGGCACAGGTAGGACCATCCCCACCAAATTCACACACAGAGTAGATTGTCCCCAACAAGCAATGGCCATAGGTAGAGCCCGGTTCACCAACTCCAGGCACAGGTAGGATCACCCCCACCAAATTCACACACAGAGAAGATTCGACCTCGATAAACAATGGACAGAGGTAGAGCCCACCTCACCAACTCCAGACACAGGTAGGAACATCCCCACCAAATGCACACACAGAGTAGATTGTCCCCAACAAGTAATGGCCATAGGTAGAGCCCGCCTCACCAACTCCAGGCACAGGTAGGACTATCCCCACCAAATGCACACACAGAGAATATTCCACCTCGATAAACAATCGGCCATAGGTAGAGCCGCCTCACCAACTCTAGGCACAGGTAGGACCACCCCCACCAAATGCACACACAGAGAAGATTCGACCTCGATAAACAATGGCCAAAGGTAGGGCTCGCCTCACCAACTCCAGACACAGGTAAGACCATCCACACCAAATGCACACACAGAGTAGATTGTCCCCAACAAGCAATGGCCATAGGTAGAGCCCGCCTCACCAACTCCAGACACAGGTAGGACCATCCCCACCAAATGCACACACAGAGTAGATTGTCCCCAACAAGCAATGGCCATAGGTAGAGCTCGGCTCACCAACTCCAGCCACAGGTAGGACCATCCCCACTAAATTCACACACAGAGTAGATTGTCCCCAACAAGCAATGGCCATAGGTAGAGCCCGGCTCACCAACTTCAGGCACAGGTAGGATCCTCCCAACCAAATTCACACACAGAGAATAATCGACCTAGATAAACAGTCGGCGATAGGTTGAGCCGCCTCACCAACTCCAGGCACAGGTAGGACCATCCCCACCAAATGCACACACAGAGAAGATTCGACCTCGATAAACAATGGACAAAGGTAGAGCCCACCTCTACAACTCCAGACACAGGTAGGACAATCCCCACCAAATGCACACGCAGAGTAGATTGTCCCCAACAAGCAATGGCCATAGGTAGAGCCCACCTCACCAACTCCAGGCACAGGTAGGACCATCCCCACCAAATGCACACACAGAGAAGATTCGACCTCGATAAACAATCGTCCATAGGTAGAGCCGCCTCACCAACTCCAGGCACAGGTAGGACCATCCCCACCAAATGCACACACAGAGAAGATTCGACCTCGATAAACAATGGCCAAAGGTAGAGCCCGCCTCACCAACTCCAGACACAGGTAAGACCATCCACACCAAATGCACACTCAGAGTAGATTGTCCCCAACAAGCAATGGCCATAGGTAGAGCCTGCCTCACCAACTCCAGACACAGGTAGGACCATCCCCACCAAATGCACACACAGAGTAGATTGTTCCCAACAAGCAATGGCCATAGGTAGAGCCCGGCTCACCAACTCCAGGCACAGGTACGACCATCCCCACTAAATTCACACACAGAGTAGATTGTCCCCAACAAGCAAGGGCCATAGGTAGAGCCCGGTTCACCAACTCCAGGCACAGGTATGACCACCCCCACCAAATGCACACACAGAGAAGATTCGACCTCGATAAACAATGGCCAAAGGTAGGGCCCACCTCAGCAACCCCAGACACAGGTAAGACCATCCACACCAAATGCACACACAGAGTAGATTGTCCCCAACAAGCAATGGCCATAGGTAGAGCCCGCCTCACCAACTCCAGACACAGGTAGGACCATCCCCACCAAATGCACACACAGAGTAGATTGTCCCCAACAAGCAATGGCCATAGGTAGAGCCCGGCTCACCAACTCCAGCCACAAGTAGGACCATCCCCACTAAATTCACACACAGAGTAGATTGTCCCCAAAAAGCAATGGCCATAGGTAGAGCCTGCCTCACCAACTCCAGACACAGGTAGGACCACCCCCACCAAATGCACACACAGAGTAGATTGTCCCCAACAAGCAATGGCCATAGGTAGAGCCCGGCTCACCAACTCCAGGCACAGGTAGGACCATCCCCACCAAATTCACACACAGAGTAGATTGTCCCCAACAAGCAATGGCCATAGGTAGAGCCCGGCTCACCAACTCCAGGCACAGGTAGGATCATCCCCACCAAATTCACACACAGAGGAGATTGTCCCCAACAAGCAATGGCCACAGGTAGAGCCTGGCTCACCAACTCCAGGCACAGGTAGGACCATCCCCACCAAATTCACACACAGAGTAGATTGTCTCCAACAACCAATGGCCATAGGTAGAGCCCGGCTCACCAACTCCAAGCGCAGGTAGGACCATCCCCACCAAATGCACACACAGAGAAGATTCGACCTCGATAAAAAATCGTCCATAGGTAGAGCCGCCTCACCAACTCCAGGCACAGGTAGGACCATCCCCACCAAATGCACACACAGAGAAGATTCGACCTCGATAAACAATGGCCAAAGGTAGAGCCCGCCTCACCAACTCCAGACACAAGTAAGACCATCCACACCAAATGCACACTCAGAGTAGATTGTCCCCAACAAGCAATGGCCATACGTAGAGCCTGCCTCACCAACTCCAGACTCAGGTAGGACTATCCCCACCAAATGCACACACAGAGAATATTTCACCTCGATAAACAATCGGCCATAGGTAGAGCCGCCTCAACAACTCCAGGCACAGGTATGACCACCCCCACCAAATGCACACACAGAGAAGATTCGACCTCGATAAACAATGGCCAAAGGTAGGGCCCACCTCACCAACCCCAGACACAGGTAAGACCATCCACACCAAATGCACACACAGAGTAGATTGTCCCCAACAAGCAATGGCCATAGGTAGAGCCCGGCTCACCAACTCCAGCCACAAGTAGGACCATCCCCACTAAATTCACACACAGAGTAGATTGTCCCCAACAAGCAATGGCCATAGATAGAGCCCGGCTCACCAACTTCACGCACAGGTAGGATCATCCCCACCAAATTCACACACAGAGAAGATTCGACCTCGATAAACAATCGGCCATAGGTAGAGCCGCCTCATCAACTCCAGGCACAGGTATGACCATCCCCACCAAATGCACACAGAGAAGATTTGACCTCGATAAACAATGGCCAAAGGTAGAGCCCGCCTCACCAACTCCAGACACAGGTAGGACCATCCACACCAAATGCACACACAGAGTAGATTGTTCCCAACAAGCAATGGCCATAGGTAGTGCCCGGCTCACCAACTCCAGGCACAGGTACGACCATCCCCACTAAATTCACACACAGAGTAGATTGTCCCCAACAAGCAAGGGCCATAGGTAGAGCCCGGTTCACCAACTCCAGGCACAGGTAGGATCATCCCCACCAAATTCACACACAGAGAAGATTCGACCTCGATAAACAATGGACAGAGGTAGAGCCCACCTCACCAACTCCAGACACAGGTAGGAACATCCCCACCAAATGCACACACAGAGTAGATTGTCCCCAACAAGTAATGGCCATAGGTAGAGCCCGCCTCACCAACTGCAGGCACAGGTAGGACTATCCCCACCAAATGCACACACAGAGAATATTCCACCTCGATAAACAATCGGCCATAGGCAGACCCGCCTCACCAACTCCAGGCACAGGTAGGACCACCCCCACCAAATGCACACACAGAGAAGATTCGACCTCGATAAACAATGGCCAAAGGTAGGGCTCGCCTCACCAACTCCAGACACAGGTATGACCATCCACACCAAATGCACACACAGAGTAGATTGTCCCCAACAAGCAATGGCCATAGGTAGAGCCGCCTCACCAACTCCAGACACAGGTAGGACCATCCCCACCAAATGCACACACAGAGTAGATTGTCCCCAACAAGCAATGGCCATAGGTAGAGCTCGGCTCACCAACTCCAGCCACAGGTAGGACCATCCCCACTAAATTCACACACAGAGTAGATTGTCCCCAACAAGCAATGGCCATAGGTAGAGCCCGGTTCACCAACTCCAGGCACAGGCAGGATCATCCCCACCAAATTCACACACAGAGAAGATTTGACCTCGATAAACAATGGACAGGGGTAGAGCCCACCTCACCAACTCCAGACACAGGTAGGAACATCCCCACCAAATGCACACACAGAGTAGATTGTCCCCAACAAGTAATGGCCATAGGTGGAGCCCGCCTCACCAACTCCAGGCACAGGTAGGACTATCCCCACCAAATGTACACACAGAGAATATTCCACCTCGATAAACAATCGGCCATAGGTAGAGCCCGCCTCACCAACTCCAGACACAGGTAGGACCATCCCCACCAAATGCACACACAGAGTAGATTGTCCCCAACAAGCAATGGCCATAGGTAGAGCTCGGCTCACCAACTCCACCACAGGTAGGACCATCCCCACCAAATTCACACACAGAGTAGATTGTCCCCAACAAGCAATGGCCATAGGTAGAGCACGGCTCACCAACTCCAGGCACAGGTAAGATCATCCCCACCAAATTCGCACACAGAGAAGATTCAACCTCGATAAACAATCGGCCATAGGTAGAGCCGCCTCACCAACTCCAGGCACAGGTAGGACCATCCCCACCAAATGCACACACAGAGAAGATTCGACCTCGATAAACAATGGACAGAGGTAGAGCCCACCTCACCAACTCCAGACACAGGTAGGACCATCCCCACCAAATGCACACACAGTGTAGATTGTCCCCAACAAGCAATGGCCATAGGTAGAGCCCGGCTCACCAACTCCAGCCACAAGTAGGACCATCCCAACTAAATTCACACACTGAGTAGATTGTCCCCAAAAAGCAATGGCCATAGATAGAGCCCGGCTCACCAACTTCAGGCACAGGTAGGATCATCCCCACCAAATTCACACACAGAGAAGATTCGACCTCGATAAACAATCGGCCATAGGTAGACCCGCCTCACCAACTCCAGGCACAGGTAGGACCATCCCCACCAAATGCACACAGAAAAGATTCAACCTCGATAAACAATGGCCAAAGGTAGAGCCCGCCTCACCAACTCCAGTCACAGGTAGGACCATCCACACCAAATGCACACACAGAGTAGATTGTCCCCAACAAGCAATGGCCATAGGTAGAGCCCGGCTCACCAACTCCAGGCACAGGTACGACCATCCCCACTAAATTCACACACAGAGTAGATTGTCCCCAACAAGCAATGGCCATAGGTAGAGCCCGGTTCACCAACTCCAGGCACAGGTAGGATCACCCCCACCAAATTCACACACAGAGAAGATTCGACCTCGATAAACAATGGACAGTGGTAGAGCCCACCTCACCAACTCCAGACACAGGTAGGAACATCCCCACCAAATGCACACACAGAGTAGATTGTCCCCAACAAGTAATGGCCATAGGTAGAGCCCGCCTCACCAACTCCAGGCACAGGTAGGACTATCCCCACCAAATGCACACACAGAGAATATTCCACCTCGATAAACAATCGGCCATAGGTAGAGCCGCCTCACCAACTCTAGGCACAGGTAGGACCACCCCCACCAAATGCACACACAGAGAAGATTCGACCTCGATAAACAATGGCCAAAGGTAGGGCTCGCCTCACCAACTCCAGACACAGGTAGGAACATCCCCACCAAATGCACACACAGAGTAGATTGTCCCCAACAAGCAATGGCCATAGGTAGAGCCCGGTTCACCAACTCCAGGCACAGGCAGGATCATCCCCACCAAATTCACACACAGAGAAGATTTGACCTCGATAAACAATGGACAGGGGTAGAGCCCACCTCACCAACTCCAGACACAGGTAGGAACATCCCCACCAAATGCACACACAGAGAATATTCCACCTCGATAAACAATCGGCCATAGGTAGAGCCCGCCTCACCAACTCCAGACACAGCTAGGACCATCCCCACCAAATGCACACACAGAGTAGATTGTCCCCAACAAGCAATGGCCATAGGTAGAGCTCGGCTCACCAACTCCACCACAGGTAGGACCATCCCCACCAAATTCACACACAGAGTAGATTGTCCCCAACAAGCAATGGCCATAGGTAGAGCACGGCTCACCAACTCCAGGCACAGGTAAGAGCATCCCCACCAAATTCGCACACAGAGAAGATTCAACCTCGATAAACAATCGGCCATAGGTAGAGCCGCCTCACCAACTCCAGGCACAGGTAGGACCATCCCCACCAAATGCACACACAGAGAAGATTCAACCTCAATAAACAATGGACAGAGGTAGAGCCCACCTCACCAACTCCAGACACAAGTAGGACCATCCCCACCAAATGCACACACAGTGTAGATTGTCCCCAACAAGCAATGGCCATAGGTAGAGCCCGGCTCACCAACTCCAGCCACAAGTAGGACCATCCCCACTAAATTCACACACTGAGTAGATTGTCCCCAAAAAGCAATGGCCATAGATAGAGCCCGGCTCACCAACTTCAGGCACAGGTAGGATCATCCCCACCAAATTCACACACAGAGAAGATTCGACCTCGATAAACAATCGGCCATAGGTAGACCCGCCTCACCAACTCCAGGCACAGGTAGGACCATCCCCACCAAATGCACACAGAAAAGATTCAACCTCGATAAACAATGGCCAAAGGTAGATCCCGCCTCACCAACTCCAGACACAGGTAGGACCATCCACACCAAATGCACACACAGAGTAGATTGTCCCCAACAAGCAATGGCCATAGGTAGAGCCCGGCTCACCAACTCCAGGCACAGGTACGACCATCCCCACTAAATTCACACACAGAGTAGATTGTCCCCAACAAGCAATGGCCATAGGTAGAGCCCGGTTCACCAACTCCAGGCACAGGTAGGATCACCCCCACCAAATTCACACACAGAGAAGATTCGACCTCGATAAACAATGGACAGAGGTAGAGCCCACCTCACCAACTCCAGACACAGGTAGGAACATCCCCACCAAATGCACACACAGAGTAGATTGTCCCCAACAAGTAATGGCCATAGGTAGAGCCCGCCTCACCAACTCCAGGCACAGGTAGGACTATCCCCACCAAATGCACACACAGAGAATATTCCACCTCGATAACCAATCGGCCATAGGTAGAGCCGCCTCACCAACTCTAGGCACAGGTAGGACCACCCCCACCAAATGCACACACAGAGAAGATCTGACCTCGATAAACAATGGCCAAAGGTAGGGCTCGCCTCACCAACTCCAGACACAGGTAAGACCATCCACACCAAATGCACACACAGAGTACATTGTCCCCAACAAGCAATGGCCATAGGTAGAGCCCGCCTCACCAACTCCAGACACAGGTAGGACCATCCCCACCAAATGCACACACAGAGTAGATTGTCCCCAACAAGCAATGGCCATAGGTAGAGCTCGGCTCACCAACTCCAGCCACAGGTAGGACCATCCCCACTAAATTCACACACAGAGTAGATTGTCCCCAACAAGCAATGGCCATAGGTAGAGCCCGGCTCACCAACTTCAGGCACAGGTAGGATCCTCCCAACCAAATTCACACACAGAGAATAATCGACCTAGATAAACAGTCGGCGATAGGTTGAGCCGCCTCACCAACTCCAGGCACAGGTAGGACCATCCCCACCAAATGCACACACAGAGAAGATTCGACCTCGATAAACAATGGACAAAGGTAGAGCCCACCTCACCAACTCCAGACACAGGTATGACAATCCCCACCAAATGCACACGCAGAGTAGATTGTCCCCAACAAGCAATGGCCATAGGTAGAGCCCGCCTCACCAACTCCAGGCACAGGTAGGACCATCCCCACCAAATGCACACACAGAGAAGATTCGACCTCGATAAACAATCGTCCATAGGTAGAGCCGCCTCACCAACTCCAGGCACAGGTAGGACCATCCCCACCAAATGCACACACAGAGAAGATTCGACCTCGATAAACAATGGCCAAAGGTAGAGCCCGCCTCACCAACTCCAGACACAGGTAAGACCATCCACACCAAATGCACACTCAGAGTAGATTGTCCCCAACAAGCAATGGCCATAGGTAGAGCCCGCCTCACCATCTCCAGACACAGGTAGGACCATCCCCACCAAATGCACACACAGAGTAGATCGTCCCCAACAAGCAATGGCCATAGGTAGAGCTCGGCTCACCAACTCCAGCCACAGGTAGGACCATCCCCACCAAATTCACACACAGAGAAGATTCGACCTCGATAAACAATGGACAGAGGTAGAGCCCACCTCACCAACTCCAGACACAGGTAGGAACATCCCCACCAAATGCACACACAGAGTAGATTGTCCCCAACAAGTAATGGCCATAGGTAGAGCCCGCCTCACCAACTCCAGGCACAGGTAGGACTATCCCCACCAAATGCACACACAGAGAATAATCGACCTAGATAAACAGTCGGCGATAGGTTGAGCCGCCTCACCAACTCCAGGCACAGGTAGGACCATCCCCACCAAATGCACACACAGAGAAGATTCGACCTCGATAAACAATGGACAAAGGTAGAGCCCACCTCACCAACTCCAGACACAGGTAGGACAATCCCCACCAAATGCACACGCAGAGTAGATTGTCCCCAACAAGCAATGGCCATAGGTAGAGCCCGCCTCACCAACTCCAGGCACAGGTAGGACCATCCCCACCAAATGCACACACAGAGAAGATTCGACCTCGATAAACAATGGACAGAGGTAGAGCCCACCTCACCAACTCCAGACACAGGTAGGACCATCCCCACCAAATGCACACACAGTGTAGATTGTCCCCAACAAGCAATGGCCATAGGTAGAGCCCGGCTCACCAACTCCAGCCACAAGTAGGACCATCCCCACTAAATTCACACACTGAGCAGATTGTCCCCAAAAAGCAATGGCCATAGATAGAGCCCGGCTCACCAACTTCAGGCACAGGTAGGATCATCCCCACCAAATTCACACACAGAGAAGATTCGACCTCGATAAACAATCGGCCATAGGTAGACCCGCCTCACCAACTCCAGGCACAGGTAGGACCATCCCCACCAAATGCACACAGAAAAGATTCAACCTCGATAAACAATGGCCAAAGGTAGATCCCGCCTCACCAACTCCAGACACAGGTAGGACCATCCACACCAAATGCACACACAGAGTAGATTGTCCCCAACAAGCAATGGCCATAGGTAGAGCCCGGTTCACCAACTCCAGGCACAGGTAGGATCACCCCCACCAAATTCACACACAGAGAAGATTCGACCTCGATAAACAATGGACAGAGGTAGAGCCCACCTCACCAACTCCAGACACAGGTAGGAACATCCCCACCAAATGCACACACAGAGTAGATTGTCCCCAACAAGTAATGGCCATAGGTAGAGCCCGCCTCACCAACTCCAGGCACAGGTAGGACTATCCCCACCAAATGCACACACAGAGAATATTCCACCTCGATAAACAATCGGCCATAGGTAGAGCCGCCTCACCAACTCTAGGCACAGGTAGGACCACCCCCACCAAATGCACACACAGAGAAGATTCGACCTTGATAAACAATGGCCAAAGGTAGGGCTCGCCTCACCAACTCCAGACACAGGTAAGACCATCCACACCAAATGCACACACAGAGTAGATTGTCCCCAACAAGCAATGGCCATAGGTAGAGCCCGCCTCACCAACTCCAGACACAGGTAGGACCATCCCCACCAAATGCACACACTGAGTAGATTGTCCCCAAAAAGCAATGGCCATAGATAGAGCCCGGCTCACCAACTTCAGGCACAGGTAGGATCATCCCCACCAAATTCACACACAGAGAAGATTCGACCTCGATAAACAATCGGCCATAGGTAGACCCGCCTCACCAACTCCAGGCACAGGTAGGACCATCCCCACCAAATGCACACAGAAAAGATTCAACCTCGATAAACAATGGCCAAAGGTAGATCCCACCAAATGCACACACAGAGTAGATTGTCCCCAACAAGCAATGGCCATAGGTAGAGCCCGGCTCACCAACTCCAGGCACAGGTAGGACCATCCCCACCAAATTCACACACAGAGTAGATTGTCCCCAACAAGCAATGGCCATAGGTAGAGCCCGGTTCACCAACTCCAGGCACAGGTAGGATCACCCCCACCAAATTCACACACAGAGAAGATTCGACCTCGATAAACAATGGACAGAGGTAGAGCCCACCTCACCAACTCCAGACACAGGTAGGAACATCCCCACCAAATGCACACACAGAGTAGATTGTCCCCAACAAGTAATGGCCATAGGTAGAGCCCGCCTCACCAACTCCAGGCACAGGTAGGACTATCCCCACCAAATGCACACACAGAGAATATTCCACCTCGATAAACAATCGGCCATAGGTAGAGCCGCCTCACCAACTCTAGGCACAGGTAGGAACACCCCCACCAAATGCACACACAGAGAAGATTCGACCTCGATAAACAATGGCCAAAGGTAGGGCTCGCCTCACCAACCCCAGACACAGGTAAGACCATCCACACCAAATGCACACACAGAGTAGATTGTCCCCAACAAGCAATGGCCATAGGTAGAGCCCGCCTCACCAACTCCAGACACAGGTAGGACCATCCCCACCAAATGCACACACAGAGTAGATTGTCCCCAACAAGCAATGGCCATAGGTAGAGCTCGGCTCACCAACTCCAGCCACAGGTAGGACCATCCCCACTAAATTCACACACAGAGTAGATTGTCCCCAACAAGCAATGGCCATAGGTAGAGCCCGGCTCACCAACTTCAGGCACAGGTAGGATCCTCCCAACCAAATTCACACACAGAGAATAATCGACCTAGATAAACAGTCGGCGATAGGTTGAGCCGCCTCACCAACTCCAGGCACAGGTAGGACCATCCCCACCAAATGCACACACAGAGAAGATTCGACCTCGATAAACAATGGACAAAGGTAGAGCCCACCTCTACAACTCCAGACACAGGTAGGACAATCCCCACCAAATGCACACGCAGAGTAGATTGTCCCCAACAAGCAATGGCCATAGGTAGAGCCCACCTCACCAACTCCAGGCACAGGTAGGACCATCCCCACCAAATGCACACACAGAGAAGATTCGACCTCGATAAACAATCGTCCATAGGTAGAGCCGCCTCACCAACTCCAGGCACAGGTAGGACCATCCCCACCAAATGCACACACAGAGAAGATTCGACCTCGATAAACAATGGCCAAAGGTAGAGCCCGCCTCACCAACTCCAGACACAGGTAAGACCATCCACACCAAATGCACACTCAGAGTAGATTGTCCCCAACAAGCAATGGCCATAGGTAGAGCCTGCCTCACCAACTCCAGACACAGGTAGGACCATCCCCACCAAATGCACACACAGAGTAGATTGTACCCAACAAGCAATGGCCATAGGTAGAGCCCGGCTCACCAACTCCAGGCACAGGTACGACCATCCCCACTAAATTCACACACAGAGTAGATTGTCCCCAACAAGCAATGGCCATAGGTAGAGCCCGGTTCACCAACTCCAGGCACAGGTAGGATCATCCCCACCAAATTCACACACAGAAAAGATTTGACCTCGATAAACAATGGACAGATGTAGAGCCCACCTCACCAACTCCAGACACAGGTAGGAACATCCCCACCAAATGCACACACAGAGTAGATTGTCCCCAACAAGTAATGGCCATAGGTAGAGCCCGCCTCACCAACTCCAGGCACAGGTAGGACTATCCCCACCAAATGTACACACAGAGAATATTCCACCTCGATAAACAATCGGCCATAGGTAGAGCCGCCTCACCAACTCCAAGCACAGGTAGGACCACCCCCACCAAATGCACACACAGAGAAGATTCAACCTCGATAAACAATGGCCAAAGGTAGGGCCCGCCTCACCAACTCCAGACACAGGTAAGACCATCCACACCAAATGCACACACAGAGTAGATTGTCCCCAACAAGCAATGGCCATAGGTAGAGCCCGCCTCACCAACTCCAGACACAGGTAGGACCATCCCCACCAAATGCACACACAGAGTAGATTGTCCCCAACAAGCAATGGCCATAGGTAGAGCTCGGCTCACCAACTCCAGCCACAGGTAGGACCATCCCCACTAAATTCACACACAGAGTAGATTGTCCCCAACAAGCAACGGCCATAGGTAGAGCCCGGCTCACCAACTTCAGGCACAGGTAGGATCATCCCCACCAAATTCACACACAGAGAAGAATCAACCTAGATAAACAGTCGGCGATAGGTTGAGCCGCCTCACCAACTCCAGGCACAGGTAGGACCATCCCCACCAAATGCACACACAGAGAAGATTCGACCTCGATAAACAATGGACAAAGGTAGAGCCCACCTCACCAACTCCAGGCACAGGTAGGACCATCCTCACCAAATGCACACTCAGAGTAGATTGTCCCCAAAAAGCAATGGCCATAGGTAGAGCCTGCCTCACCAACTCCAGACACAGGTAGGACCACCCCCACCAAATGCACACACAGAGTAGATTGTCCCCAACAAGCAATGGCCATAGGTAGAGCCCGGCTCACCAACTCCAGGCACAGGTAGGACCATCCCCACCAAATTCACACACAGAGTAGATTGTCCCCAACAAGCAATGGCCATAGGTAGAGCCCGGCTCACCAACTCCAGGCACAGGTAGGATCATCCCCACCAAATTCACACACAGAGGAGATTGTCCCCAACAAGCAATGGCCACAGGTAGAGCCTGGCTCACCAACTCCAGGCACAGGTAGGACCATCCCCACCAAATGCACACACAGAGTAGATTGTCCCCAACAAGCAATGGCCATAGGTAGAGCCCGGCTCACCAACTCCAGCCACAAGTAGGACCATCCCCACTAAATTCACACACAGAGTAGATTGTCCCCAAAAAGCAATGGCCATAGGTAGAGCCTGCCTCACCAACTCCAGACACAGGTAGGACCACCCCCACCAAATGCACACACAGAGTAGATTGTCCCCAACAAGCAATGGCCATAGGTAGAGCCCGGCTCACCAACTCCAGGCACAGGTAGGACCATCCCCACCAAATTCACACACAGAGTAGATTGTCCCCAACAAGCAATGGCCATAGGTAGAGCCCGGCTCACCAACTCCAGGCACAGGTAGGATCATCCCCACCAAATTCACACACAGAGGAGATTGTCGCCAACAAGCAATGGCCACAGGTAGAGCCTGGCTCACCAACTCCAGGCACAGGTAGGACCATCCCCACCAAATTCACACACAGAGTAGATTGTCTCCAACAACCAATGGCCATAGGTAGAGCCCGGCTCACCAACTCCAGGCGCAGGTAGGACCATCCCCACCAAATGCACACACAGAGAAGATTCGACCTCGATAAAAAATCGTCCATAGGTAGAGCCGCCTCACCAACTCCAGGCACAGGTAGGACCATCCCCACCAAATGCACACACAGAGAAGATTCGACCTCGATAAACAATGGCCAAAGGTAGAGCCTGCCTCACCAACTCCAGACACAAGTAAGACCATCCACACCAAATGCACACTCAGAGTAGATTGTCCCCAACAAGCAATGGCCATACGTAGAGCCTGCCTCACCAACTCCAGACTCAGGTAGGACTATCCCCACCAAATGCACACACAGAGAATATTTCACCTCGATAAACAATCGGCCATAGGTAGAGCCGCCTCAACAACTCCAGGCACAGGTATGACCACCCCCACCAAATGCACACACAGAGAAGATTCGACCTCGATAAACAATGGCCAAAGGTAGGGCCCACCTCACCAACCCCAGACACAGGTAAGACCATCCACACCAAATGCACACACAGAGTAGATTGTCCCCAACAAGCAATGGCCATAGGTAGAGCCCGCCTCACCAACTCCAGACACAGGTAGGACCATCCCCACCAAATGCACACACAGAGTAGATTGTCCCCAACAAGCAATGGCCATAGGTAGAGCCCGGCTCACCAACTCCAGCCACAAGTAGGACCATCCCCACTAAATTCACACACAGAGTAGATTGTCCCCAACAAGCAATGGCCATAGATAGAGCCCGGCTCACCAACTTCACGCACAGGTAGGATCATCCCCACCAAATTCACACACAGAGAAGATTCGACCTCGATAAACAATCGGCCATAGGTAGAGCCGCCTCATCAACTCCAGGCACAGGTATGACCATCCCCACCAAATGCACACAGAGAGGATTTGACCTCGATAAACAATGGCCAAAGGTAGAGCCCGCCTCACCAACTCCAGACACAGGTAGGACCATCCACACCAAATGCACACAAAGAGTAGATTGTTCCCAACAAGCAATGGCCATAGGTAGAGCCCGGCTCACCAACTCCAGGCACAGGTACGACCATCCCCACTAAATTCACACACAGAGTAGATTGTCCCCAACAAGCAAGGGCCATAGGTAGAGCCCGGTTCACCAACTCCAGGCACAGGTATGACCACCCCCACCAAATGCACACACAGAGAAGATTCGACCTCGATAAACAATGGCCAAAGGTAGGGCCCACCTCACCAACCCCAGACACAGGTAAGACCATCCACACCAAATGCACACACAGAGTAGATTGTCCCCAACAAGCAATGGCCATAGGTAGAGCCCGCCTCACCAACTCCAGACACAGGTAGGACCATCCCCACCAAATGCACACACAGAGTAGATTGTCCCCAACAAGCAATGGCCATAGGTAGAGCCCGGCTCACCAACTCCAGCCACAAGTAGGACCATCCCCACTAAATTCACACACAGAGTAGATTGTCCCCAAAAAGCAATGGCCATAGGTAGAGCCTGCCTCACCAACTCCAGACACAGGTAGGACCACCCCCACCAAATGCACACACAGAGTAGATTGTCCCCAACAAGCAATGGCCATAGGTAGAGCCCGGCTCACCAACTCCAGGCACAGGTAGGACCATCCCCACCAAATTCACACACAGAGTAGATTGTCCCCAACAAGCAATGGCCATAGGTAGAGCCCGGCTCACCAACTCCAGGCACAGGTAGGATCATCCCCACCAAATTCACACACAGAGGAGATTGTCCCCAACAAGCAATGGCCACAGGTAGAGCCTGGCTCACCAACTCCAGGCACAGGTAGGACCATCCCCACCAAATTCACACACAGAGTAGATTGTCTCCAACAACCAATGGCCATAGGTAGAGCCCGGCTCACCAACTCCAAGCGCAGGTAGGACCATCCCCACCAAATGCACACACAGAGAAGATTCGACCTCGATAAAAAATCGTCCATAGGTAGAGCCGCCTCACCAACTCCAGGCACAGGTAGGACCATCCCCACCAAATGCACACACAGAGAAGATTCGACCTCGATAAACAATGGCCAAAGGTAGAGCCCGCCTCACCAACTCCAGACACAAGTAAGACCATCCACACCAAATGCACACTCAGAGTAGATTGTCCCCAACAAGCAATGGCCATACGTAGAGCCTGCCTCACCAACTCCAGACTCAGGTAGGACTATCCCCACCAAATGCACACACAGAGAATATTTCACCTCGATAAACAATCGGCCATAGGTAGAGCCGCCTCAACAACTCCAGGCACAGGTATGACCACCCCCACCAAATGCACACACAGAGAAGATTCGACCTCGATAAACAATGGCCAAAGGTAGGGCCCACCTCACCAACCCCAGACACAGGTAAGACCATCCACACCAAATGCACACACAGAGTAGATTGTCCCCAACAAGCAATGGCCATAGGTAGAGCCCGCCTCACCAACTCCAGACACAGGTAGGACCATCCCCACCAAATGCACACACAGAGTAGATTGTCCCCAACAAGCAATGGCCATAGGTAGAGCCCGGCTCACCAACTCCAGCCACAAGTAGGACCATCCCCACTAAATTCACACACAGAGTAGATTGTCCCCAACAAGCAATGGCCATAGATAGAGCCCGGCTCACCAACTTCACGCACAGGTAGGATCATCCCCACCAAATTCACACACAGAGAAGATTCAACCTCGATAAACAATCGGCCATAGGTAGAGCCGCCTCATCAACTCCAGGCACAGGTATGACCATCCCCACCAAATGCACACAGAGAAGATTTGACCTCGATAAACAATGGCCAAAGGTAGAGCCCGCCTCACCAACTCCAGACACAGGTAGGACCATCCACACCAAATGCACACACAGAGTAGATTGTTCCCAACAAGCAATGGCCATAGGTAGTGCCCGGCTCACCAACTCCAGGCACAGGTACGACCATCCCCACTAAATTCACACACAGAGAAGATTCGACCTCGATAAACAATCGTCCATAGGTAGAGCCGCCTCACCAACTCCAGGCACAGGTAGGACCATCCCCACCAAATGCACACACAGAGAAGATTCGACCTCGATAAACAATGGCCAAAGGTAGAGCCCGCCTCACCAACTCCAGACACAGGTAAGACCATCCACACCAAATGCACACTCAGAGTAGATTGTCCCCAACAAGCAATGGCCATAGGTAGAGCCTGCCTCACCAACTCCAGACACAGGTAGGACCATCCCCACCAAATGCACACACAGAGTAGATTGTACCCAACAAGCAATGGCCATAGGTAGAGCCCGGCTCACCAACTCCAGGCACAGATACGACCATCCCCACTAAATTCACACACAGAGTAGATTGTCCCCAACAAGCAATGGCCATAGGTAGAGCCCGGTTCACCAACTCCAGGCACAGGTAGGATCATCCCCACCAAATTCACACACAGAAAAGATTTGACCTCGATAAACAATGGACAGATGTAGAGCCCACCTCACCAACTCCAGACACAGGTAGGAACATCCCCACCAAATGCACACACAGAGTAGATTGTCCCCAACAAGTAATGGCCATAGGTAGAGCCCGCCTCACCAACTCCAGGCACAGGTAGGACTATCCCCACCAAATGTACACACAGAGAATATTCCACCTCGATAAACAATCGGCCATAGGTAGAGCCGCCTCACCAACTCCAAGCACAGGTAGGACCACCCCCACCAAATGCACACACAGAGAAGATTCAACCTCGATAAACAATGGCCAAAGGTAGGGCCCGCCTCACCAACTCCAGACACAGGTAAGACCATCCACACCAAATGCACACACAGAGTAGATTGTCCCCAACAAGCAATGGCCATAGGTAGAGCCCGCCTCACCAACTCCAGACACAGGTAGGACCATCCCCACCAAATGCACACACAGAGTAGATTGTCCCCAACAAGCAATGGCCATAGGTAGAGCTCGGCTCACCAACTCCAGCCACAGGTAGGACCATCCCCACTAAATTCACACACAGAGTAGATTGTCCCCAACAAGCAACGGCCATAGGTAGAGCCCGGCTCACCAACTTCAGGCACAGGTAGGATCATCCCCACCAAATTCACACACAGAGAAGAATCAACCTAGATAAACAGTCGGCGATAGGTTGAGCCGCCTCACCAACTCCAGGCACAGGTAGGACCATCCCCACCAAATGCACACACAGAGAAGATTCGACCTCGATAAACAATGGACAAAGGTAGAGCCCACCTCACCAACTCCAGGCACAGGTAGGACCATCCTCACCAAATGCACACTCAGAGTAGATTGTCCCCAAAAAGCAATGGCCATAGGTAGAGCCTGCCTCACCAACTCCAGACACAGGTAGGACCACCCCCACCAAATGCACACACAGAGTAGATTGTCCCCAACAAGCAATGGCCATAGGTAGAGCCCGGCTCACCAACTCCAGGCACAGGTAGGACCATCCCCACCAAATTCACACACAGAGTAGATTGTCCCCAACAAGCAATGGCCATAGGTAGAGCCCGGCTCACCAACTCCAGGCACAGGTAGGATCATCCCCACCAAATTCACACACAGAGGAGATTGTCCCCAACAAGCAATGGCCACAGGTAGAGCCTGGCTCACCAACTCCAGGCACAGGTAGGACCATCCCCACCAAATGCACACACAGAGTAGATTGTCCCCAACAAGCAATGGCCATAGGTAGAGCCCGGCTCACCAACTCCAGCCACAAGTAGGACCATCCCCACTAAATTCACACACAGAGTAGATTGTCCCCAAAAAGCAATGGCCATAGGTAGAGCCTGCCTCACCAACTCCAGACACAGGTAGGACCACCCCCACCAAATGCACACACAGAGTAGATTGTCCCCAACAAGCAATGGCCATAGGTAGAGCCCGGCTCACCAACTCCAGGCACAGGTAGGACCATCCCCACCAAATTCACACACAGAGTAGATTGTCCCCAACAAGCAATGGCCATAGGTAGAGCCCGGCTCACCAACTCCAGGCACAGGTAGGATCATCCCCACCAAATTCACACACAGAGGAGATTGTCGCCAACAAGCAATGGCCACAGGTAGAGCCTGGCTCACCAACTCCAGGCACAGGTAGGACCATCCCCACCAAATTCACACACAGAGTAGATTGTCTCCAACAACCAATGGCCATAGGTAGAGCCCGGCTCACCAACTCCAGGCGCAGGTAGGACCATCCCCACCAAATGCACACACAGAGAAGATTCGACCTCGATAAAAAATCGTCCATAGGTAGAGCCGCCTCACCAACTCCAGGCACAGGTAGGACCATCCCCACCAAATGCACACACAGAGAAGATTCGACCTCGATAAACAATGGCCAAAGGTAGAGCCTGCCTCACCAACTCCAGACACAAGTAAGACCATCCACACCAAATGCACACTCAGAGTAGATTGTCCCCAACAAGCAATGGCCATACGTAGAGCCTGCCTCACCAACTCCAGACTCAGGTAGGACTATCCCCACCAAATGCACACACAGAGAATATTTCACCTCGATAAACAATCGGCCATAGGTAGAGCCGCCTCAACAACTCCAGGCACAGGTATGACCACCCCCACCAAATGCACACACAGAGAAGATTCGACCTCGATAAACAATGGCCAAAGGTAGGGCCCACCTCACCAACCCCAGACACAGGTAAGACCATCCACACCAAATGCACACACAGAGTAGATTGTCCCCAACAAGCAATGGCCATAGGTAGAGCCCGCCTCACCAACTCCAGACACAGGTAGGACCATCCCCACCAAATGCACACACAGAGTAGATTGTCCCCAACAAGCAATGGCCATAGGTAGAGCCCGGCTCACCAACTCCAGCCACAAGTAGGACCATCCCCACTAAATTCACACACAGAGTAGATTGTCCCCAACAAGCAATGGCCATAGATAGAGCCCGGCTCACCAACTTCACGCACAGGTAGGATCATCCCCACCAAATTCACACACAGAGAAGATTCGACCTCGATAAACAATCGGCCATAGGTAGAGCCGCCTCATCAACTCCAGGCACAGGTATGACCATCCCCACCAAATGCACACAGAGAGGATTTGACCTCGATAAACAATGGCCAAAGGTAGAGCCCGCCTCACCAACTCCAGACACAGGTAGGACCATCCACACCAAATGCACACAAAGAGTAGATTGTTCCCAACAAGCAATGGCCATAGGTAGAGCCCGGCTCACCAACTCCAGGCACAGGTACGACCATCCCCACTAAATTCACACACAGAGTAGATTGTCCCCAACAAGCAAGGGCCATAGGTAGAGCCCGGTTCACCAACTCCAGGCACAGGTATGACCACCCCCACCAAATGCACACACAGAGAAGATTCGACCTCGATAAACAATGGCCAAAGGTAGGGCCCACCTCACCAACCCCAGACACAGGTAAGACCATCCACACCAAATGCACACACAGAGTAGATTGTCCCCAACAAGCAATGGCCATAGGTAGAGCCCGCCTCACCAACTCCAGACACAGGTAGGACCATCCCCACCAAATGCACACACAGAGTAGATTGTCCCCAACAAGCAATGGCCATAGGTAGAGCCCGGCTCACCAACTCCAGCCACAAGTAGGACCATCCCCACTAAATTCACACACAGAGTAGATTGTCCCCAAAAAGCAATGGCCATAGGTAGAGCCTGCCTCACCAACTCCAGACACAGGTAGGACCACCCCCACCAAATGCACACACAGAGTAGATTGTCCCCAACAAGCAATGGCCATAGGTAGAGCCCGGCTCACCAACTCCAGGCACAGGTAGGACCATCCCCACCAAATTCACACACAGAGTAGATTGTCCCCAACAAGCAATGGCCATAGGTAGAGCCCGGCTCACCAACTCCAGGCACAGGTAGGATCATCCCCACCAAATTCACACACAGAGGAGATTGTCCCCAACAAGCAATGGCCACAGGTAGAGCCTGGCTCACCAACTCCAGGCACAGGTAGGACCATCCCCACCAAATTCACACACAGAGTAGATTGTCTCCAACAACCAATGGCCATAGGTAGAGCCCGGCTCACCAACTCCAAGCGCAGGTAGGACCATCCCCACCAAATGCACACACAGAGAAGATTCGACCTCGATAAAAAATCGTCCATAGGTAGAGCCGCCTCACCAACTCCAGGCACAGGTAGGACCATCCCCACCAAATGCACACACAGAGAAGATTCGACCTCGATAAACAATGGCCAAAGGTAGAGCCCGCCTCACCAACTCCAGACACAAGTAAGACCATCCACACCAAATGCACACTCAGAGTAGATTGTCCCCAACAAGCAATGGCCATACGTAGAGCCTGCCTCACCAACTCCAGACTCAGGTAGGACTATCCCCACCAAATGCACACACAGAGAATATTTCACCTCGATAAACAATCGGCCATAGGTAGAGCCGCCTCAACAACTCCAGGCACAGGTATGACCACCCCCACCAAATGCACACACAGAGAAGATTCGACCTCGATAAACAATGGCCAAAGGTAGGGCCCACCTCACCAACCCCAGACACAGGTAAGACCATCCACACCAAATGCACACACAGAGTAGATTGTCCCCAACAAGCAATGGCCATAGGTAGAGCCCGCCTCACCAACTCCAGACACAGGTAGGACCATCCCCACCAAATGCACACACAGAGTAGATTGTCCCCAACAAGCAATGGCCATAGGTAGAGCCCGGCTCACCAACTCCAGCCACAAGTAGGACCATCCCCACTAAATTCACACACAGAGTAGATTGTCCCCAACAAGCAATGGCCATAGATAGAGCCCGGCTCACCAACTTCACGCACAGGTAGGATCATCCCCACCAAATTCACACACAGAGAAGATTCAACCTCGATAAACAATCGGCCATAGGTAGAGCCGCCTCATCAACTCCAGGCACAGGTATGACCATCCCCACCAAATGCACACAGAGAAGATTTGACCTCGATAAACAATGGCCAAAGGTAGAGCCCGCCTCACCAACTCCAGACACAGGTAGGACCATCCACACCAAATGCACACACAGAGTAGATTGTTCCCAACAAGCAATGGCCATAGGTAGTGCCCGGCTCACCAACTCCAGGCACAGGTACGACCATCCCCACTAAATTCACACACAGAGTAGATTGTCCCCAACAAGCAAGGGCCATAGGTAGAGCCCGGTTCACCAACTCCAGGCACAGGTAGGATCATCCCCACCAAATTCACACACAGAGAAGATTCGACCTCGATAAACAATGGACAGAGGTAGAGCCCACCTCACCAACTCCAGACACAGGTAGGAACATCCCCACCAAATGCACACACAGAGTAGATTGTCCCCAACAAGTAATGGCCATAGGTAGAGCCCGCCTCACCAACTGCAGGCACAGGTAGGACTATCCCCACCAAATGCACACACAGAGAATATTCCACCTCGATAAACAATCGGCCATAGGCAGACCCGCCTCACCAACTCCAGGCACAGGTAGGACCACCCCCACCAAATGCACACACAGAGAAGATTCGACCTCGATAAACAATGGCCAAAGGTAGGGCTCGCCTCACCAACTCCAGACACAGGTATGACCATCCACACCAAATGCACACACAGAGTAGATTGTCCCCAACAAGCAATGGCCATAGGTAGAGCCCGCCTCACCAACTCCAGACACAGGTAGGACCATCCCCACCAAATGCACACACAGAGTAGATTGTCCCCAACAAGCAATGGCCATAGGTAGAGCCCGGCTCACCAACTCCAGCCACAAGTAGGACCATCCCCACTAAATTCACACACAGAGTAGATTGTCCCCAACAAGCAATGGCCATAGATAGAGCCCGGCTCACCAACTTCACGCACAGGTAGGATCATCCCCACCAAATTCACACACAGAGAAGATTCAACCTCGATAAACAATCGGCCATAGGTAGAGCCGCCTCATCAACTCCAGGCACAGGTATGACCATCCCCACCAAATGCACACAGAGAAGATTTGACCTCGATAAACAATGGCCAAAGGTAGAGCCCGCCTCACCAACTCCAGACACAGGTAGGACCATCCACACCAAATGCACACACAGAGTAGATTGTTCCCAACAAGCAATGGCCATAGGTAGTGCCCGGCTCACCAACTCCAGGCACAGGTACGACCATCCCCACTAAATTCACACACAGAGTAGATTGTCCCCAACAAGCAAGGGCCATAGGTAGAGCCCGGTTCACCAACTCCAGGCACAGGTAGGATCATCCCCACCAAATTCACACACAGAGAAGATTCGACCTCGATAAACAATGGACAGAGGTAGAGCCCACCTCACCAACTCCAGACACAGGTAGGAACATCCCCACCAAATGCACACACAGAGTAGATTGTCCCCAACAAGTAATGGCCATAGGTAGAGCCCGCCTCACCAACTGCAGGCACAGGTAGGACTATCCCCACCAAATGCACACACAGAGAATATTCCACCTCGATAAACAATCGGCCATAGGCAGACCCGCCTCACCAACTCCAGGCACAGGTAGGACCACCCCCACCAAATGCACACACAGAGAAGATTCGACCTCGATAAACAATGGCCAAAGGTAGGGCTCGCCTCACCAACTCCAGACACAGGTATGACCATCCACACCAAATGCACACACAGAGTAGATTGTCCCCAACAAGCAATGGCCATAGGTAGAGCCGCCTCACCAACTCCAGACACAGGTAGGACCATCCCCACCAAATGCACACACAGAGTAGATTGTCCCCAACAAGCAATGGCCATAGGTAGAGCTCGGCTCACCAACTCCAGCCACAGGTAGGACCATCCCCACTAAATTCACACACAGAGTAGATTGTCCCCAACAAGCAATGGCCATAGGTAGAGCCCGGCTCACCAACTTCAGGCACAGGTAGGATCATCCTCACCAAATTCACACACAGAGAAGAATCGACCTAGATAAACAGTCGGCGATAGGTTGAGCCGCCTCACCAACTCCAGGCACAGGTAGGACCATCCCCACCAAATGCACACACAGAGAAGATTCGACCTCGATAAACAATGGCCAAAGGTAGAGCCCGCCTCACCAACTCCAGGCACAGGTAGGACCATCCCCACCAAATGCACACACAGAGAAGATTCGACCTCGATAAACAATGGCCAAAGGTAGGGCCCGCCTCACCAACTCCAGACACAGGTAGGACCATCCCCACCAAATGCACACACAGAGTAGATTGTCCCCTACAAGCAATGGCCATAGATAGAGCCCGGCTCACCAACTCCAGGCACAGGTACGACCATCCCCACTAAATTCACACACAGAGTAGATTGTCCCCAACAAGCAATGGCCATAGGTAGAGCCCGGTTCACCAACTCCAGGCACAGGTAGGATCATCCCCACCAAATTCACACACAGAGAAGATTTGACCTCGATAAACAATGGACAGAGGTAGAGCCCACCTCACCAACTCCAGGCACAGGTAGGACCATCCTCACCAAATGCACACGCAGAGTAGATTGTCCCCAACAAGCAATGACCATAGGTAGAGCCCGCCTCACCAACTCCAGGCACAGGTAGGACCATCCCCACCAAATGCACACACAAAGATTCGACCTCGATAAACAATCGTCCATAGGTAGAGCCGCCTCACCAACTCCAAGCACAGGTAGGACCACCCCCACCAAATGCACACACAGAGAAGATTCAACCTCGATAAACAATGGCCAAAGGTAGGGCCCGCCTCACCACCTCCAGACACAGGTAAGACCATCCACACCAAATGCACACACAGAGTAGATTGTCCCCAACAAGCAATGGCCATAGGTAGAGCCCGCCTCACCAACTCCAGACACAGGTAGGACCATCCCCACCAAATGCACACACAGAGTAGATTGTCCCCAACAAGCAATGGCCATAGGTAGAGCTCGGCTCACCAACTCCAGCCACAGGTAGGACCATCCCCACTAAATTCACACACAGAGTAGATTGTCCCCAACAAGCAACTGCCATAGGTAGAGCCCGGCTCACCAACTTCAGGCACAGGTAGGATCATCCCCACCAAATTCACACACAGAGAAGAATCAACCTAGATAAACAGTCGGCGATAGGTTGAGCCGCCTCACCAACTCCAGGCACAGGTAGGACCATCCCCACCAAATGCACACACAGAGAAGATTCGACCTCGATAAACAATGGCCAAAGGTAGAGCCCGCCTCACCAACTCCAGGCACAGGTAGGACCATCCCCACCAAATGCACACACAGAGAAGATTCGACCTCGATAAACAATGGCCAAAGGTAGGGCCCGCCTCACCAACTCCAGACACAGGTAGGACCATCCCCACCAAATGCACACACAGAGTAGATTGTCCCCTACAAGCAATGGCCATAGATAGAGCCCGGCTCACCAACTCCAGGCACAGGTACGACCATCCCCACTAAATTCACACACAGAGTAGATTGTCCCCAACAAGCAATGGCCATAGGTAGAGCCCGGTTCACCAACTCCAGGCACAGGTAGGATCATCCCCACCAAATTCACACACAGAGAAGATTTGACCTCGATAAACAATGGACAGAGGTAGAGCCCACCTCACCAACTCCAGGCACAGGTAGGACCATCCTCACCAAATGCACACGCAGAGTAGATTGTCCCCAACAAGCAATGACCATAGGTAGAGCCCGCCTCACCAACTCCAGGCACAGGTAGGACCATCCCCACCAAATGCACACACAAAGATTCGACCTCGATAAACAATCGTCCATAGGTAGAGCCGCCTCACCAACTCCAAGCACAGGTAGGACCACCCCCACCAAATGCACACACAGAGAAGATTCAACCTCGATAAACAATGGCCAAAGGTAGGGCCCGCCTCACCACCTCCAGACACAGGTAAGACCATCCACACCAAATGCACACACAGAGTAGATTGTCCCCAACAAGCAATGGCCATAGGTAGAGCCCGCCTCACCAACTCCAGACACAGGTAGGACCATCCCCACCAAATGCACACACAGAGTAGATTGTCCCCAACAAGCAATGGCCATAGGTAGAGCTCGGCTCACCAACTCCAGCCACAGGTAGGACCATCCCCACTAAATTCACACACAGAGTAGATTGTCCCCAACAAGCAACTGCCATAGGTAGAGCCCGGCTCACCAACTTCAGGCACAGGTAGGATCATCCCCACCAAATTCACACACAGAGAAGAATCAACCTAGATAAACAGTCGGCGATAGGTTGAGCCGCCTCACCAACTCCAGGCACAGGTAGGACCATCCCCACCAAATGCACACACAGAGAAGATTCGACCTCGATAAACAATGGACAAAGGTAGAGCCCACCTCACCAACTCCAGGCACAGGTAGGACCATCCTCACCAAATGCACACTCAGAGTAGATTGTCCCCAAAAAGCAATGGCCATAGGTAGAGGCTGCCTCACCAACTCCAGACACAGGTAGGACCACCCCCACCAAATGCACACACAGAGTAGATTGTCCCCAACAAGCAATGGCCATAGGTAGAGCCCGGCTCACCAACTCCAGGCACAGGTAGGACCATCCCCACCAAATTCACACACAGAGTAGATTGTCCCCAACAAGCAATGGCCATAGGTAGAGCCCGGCTCACCAACTCCAGGCACAGGTAGGATCATCCCCACCAAATTCACACACAGAGGAGATTGTCCCCAACAAGCAATGACCACAGGTAGAGCCTGGCTCACCAACTCCAGGCACAGGTAGGACCATCCCCACCAAATTCACACACAGAGTAGATTGTCTCCAACAACCAATGGCCATAGGTAGAGCCCGGCTCACCAACTCCAGGCGCAGGTAGGACTATCCCCACCAAATGCACACACAGAGAAGATTCGACCTCGATAAAAAATCGTCCATAGGTAGAGCCGCCTCACCAACTCCAGGCACAGGTAGGACCATCCCCACCAAATGCACACACAGAGAAGATTCGACCTCGATAAACAATGGCCAAAGATAGAGCCCGCCTCACCAACTCCAGACACAAGTAAGACCATCCACACCAAATGCACACTCAGAGTAGATTGTCCCCAACAAGCAATGGCCATACGTAGAGCCTGCCTCACCAACTCCAGACTCAGGTAGGACTATCCCCACCAAATGCACACACAGAGAATATTCCACCTCGATAAACAATCGGCCATAGGTAGAGCCGCCTCAACAACTCCAGGCACAGGTATGACCACCCCCACCAAATGCACACACAGAGAAGATTCGACCTCGATAAACAATGGCCAAAGGTAGGGCCCGCCTCACCAACCCCAGACACAGGTAAGACCATCCACACCAAATGCACACACAGAGTAGATTGTCCCCAACAAGCAATGGCCATAGGTAGAGCCCGCCTCACCAACTCCAGACACAGGTAGGACCATCCCCACCAAATGCACACACAGAGTAGATTGTCCCCAACAAGCAATAGCCATTGGTAGAGCCCGGCTCACCAACTCCAGCCACAAGTAGGACCATCCCCACTAAATTCACACACAGAGTAGATTGTCCCCAACAAGCAATGGCCATAGATAGAGCCCGGCTCACCAACTTCACGCACAGGTAGGATCATCCCCACCAAATTCCCACACAGAGAAGATTCGACCTCGATAAACAATCGGCCATAGGTAGAGCCGCCTCATCAACTCCAGGCACAGGTATGACCATCCCCACCAAATGCACACAGAGAAGATTTGACCTCGATAAACAATGGCCAAAGGTAGAGCCCGCCTCACCAACTCCAGACACAGGTAGGACCATCCACACCAAATGCACACACAGAGTAGATTGTCCCCAACAAGCAATGGCCATAGGTAGAGCCCGCCTCACCAACTCCAGACACAGGTAGGACCATCCCCACCAAATGCACACACAGAGTAGATTGTCCCCAACAAGCAATGGCCATAGGTAGAGCCCGGCTCACCAACTCCAGCCACAAGTAGGACCATCCCCACTAAATTCACACACAGAGTAGATTGTCCCCAACAAGCAATGGCCATAGATAGAGCCCGGCTCACCAACTTCACGCACAGGTAGGATCATCCCCACCAAATTCACACACAGAGAAGATTCGACCTCGATAAACAATCGGCCATAGGTAGAGCCGCCTCATCAACTCCAGGCACAGGTATGACCATCCCCACCAAATGCACACAGAGAGGATTTGACCTCGATAAACAATGGCCAAAGGTAGAGCCCGCCTCACCAACTCCAGACACAGGTAGGACCATCCACACCAAATGCACACACAGAGTAGATTGTTCCCAACAAGCAATGGCCATAGGTAGAGCCCGGCTCACCAACTCCAGGCACAGGTACGACCATCCCCACTAAATTCACACACAGAGTAGATTGTCCCCAACAAGCAAGGGCCATAGGTAGAGCCCGGTTCACCAACTCCAGGCACAGGTATGACCACCCCCACCAAATGCACACACAGAGAAGATTCGACCTCGATAAACAATGGCCAAAGGTAGGGCCCACCTCACCAACCCCAGACACAGGTAAGACCATCCACACCAAATGCACACACAGAGTAGATTGTCCCCAACAAGCAATGGCCATAGGTAGAGCCCGCCTCACCAACTCCAGACACAGGTAGGACCATCCCCACCAAATGCACACACAGAGTAGATTGTCCCCAACAAGCAATGGCCATAGGTAGAGCCCGGCTCACCAACTCCAGCCACAAGTAGGACCATCCCCACTAAATTCACACACAGAGTAGATTGTCCCCAAAAAGCAATGGCCATAGGTAGAGCCTGCCTCACCAACTCCAGACACAGGTAGGACCACCCCCACCAAATGCACACACAGAGTAGATTGTCCCCAACAAGCAATGGCCATAGGTAGAGCCCGGCTCACCAACTCCAGGCACAGGTAGGACCATCCCCACCAAATTCACACACAGAGTAGATTGTCCCCAACAAGCAATGGCCATAGGTAGAGCCCGGCTCACCAACTCCAGGCACAGGTAGGATCATCCCCAACAAATTCACACACAGAGGAGATTGTCCCCAACAAGCAATGGCCACAGGTAGAGCCTGGCTCACCAACTCCAGGCACAGGTAGGACCATCCCCACCAAATTCACACACAGAGTAGATTGTCTCCAACAACCAATGGCCATAGGTAGAGCCCGGCTCACCAACTCCAAGCGCAGGTAGGACCATCCCCACCAAATGCACACACAGAGAAGATTCGACCTCGATAAAAAATCGTCCATAGGTAGAGCCGCCTCACCAACTCCAGGCACAGGTAGGACCATCCCCACCAAATGCACACACAGAGAAGATTCGACCTCGATAAACAATGGCCAAAGGTAGAGCCCGCCTCACCAACTCCAGACACAAGTAAGACCATCCACACCAAATGCACACTCAGAGTAGATTGTCCCCAACAAGCAATGGCCATACGTAGAGCCTGCCTCACCAACTCCAGACTCAGGTAGGACTATCCCCACCAAATGCACACACAGAGAATATTTCACCTCGATAAACAATCGGCCATAGGTAGAGCCGCCTCAACAACTCCAGGCACAGGTATGACCACCCCCACCAAATGCACACACACAGAAGATTCGACCTCGATAAACAATGGCCAAAGGTAGGGCCCACCTCACCAACCCCAGACACAGGTAAGACCATCCACACCAAATGCACACACAGAGTAGATTGTCCCCAACAAGCAATGGCCATAGGTAGAGCCCGCCTCACCAACTCCAGACACAGGTAGGACCATCCCCACCAAATGCACACACAGAGTAGATTGTCCCCAACAAGCAATGGCCATAGGTAGAGCCCGGCTCACCAACTCCAGCCACAAGTAGGACCATCCCCACTAAATTCACACACAGAGTAGATTGTCCCCAACAAGCAATGGCCATAGATAGAGCCCGGCTCACCAACTTCACGCACAGGTAGGATCATCCCCACCAAATTCACACACAGAGAAGATTCGACCTCGATAAACAATCGGCCATAGGTAGAGCCGCCTCATCAACTCCAGGCACAGGTATGACCATCCCCACCAAATGCACACAGAGAAGATTTGACCTCGATAAACAATGGCCAAAGGTAGAGCCCGCCTCACCAACTCCAGACACAGGTAGGACCATCCACACCAAATGCACACACAGAGTAGATTGTTCCCAACAAGCAATGGCCATAGGTAGTGCCCGGCTCACCAACTCCAGGCACAGGTACGACCATCCCCACTAAATTCACACACAGAGTAGATTGTCCCCAACAAGCAAGGGCCATAGGTAGAGCCCGGTTCACCAACTCCAGGCACAGGTAGGATCATCCCCACCAAATTCACACACAGAGAAGATTCGACCTCGATAAACAATGGACAGAGGTAGAGCCCACCTCACCAACTCCAGACACAGGTAGGAACATCCCCACCAAATGCACACACAGAGTAGATTGTCCCCAACAAGTAATGGCCATAGGTAGAGCCCGCCTCACCAACTGCAGGCACAGGTAGGACTATCCCCACCAAATGCACACACAGAGAATATTCCACCTCGATAAACAATCGGCCATAGGCAGACCCGCCTCACCAACTCCAGGCACAGGTAGGACCACCCCCACCAAATGCACACACAGAGAAGATTCGACCTCGATAAACAATGGCCAAAGGTAGGGCTCGCCTCACCAACTCCAGACACAGGTATGACCATCCACACCAAATGCACACACAGAGTAGATTGTCCCCAACAAGCAATGGCCATAGGTAGAGCCGCCTCACCAACTCCAGACACAGGTAGGACCATCCCCACCAAATGCACACACAGAGTAGATTGTCCCCAACAAGCAATGGCCATAGGTAGAGCTCGGCTCACCAACTCCAGCCACAGGTAGGACCATCCCCACTAAATTCACACACAGAGTAGATTGTCCCCAACAAGCAATGGCCATAGGTAGAGCCCGGCTCACCAACTTCAGGCACAGGTAGGATCATCCTCACCAAATTCACACACAGAGAAGAATCGACCTAGATAAACAGTCGGCGATAGGTTGAGCCGCCTCACCAACTCCAGGCACAGGTAGGACCATCCCCACCAAATGCACACACAGAGAAGATTCGACCTCGATAAACAATGGCCAAAGGTAGAGCCCGCCTCACCAACTCCAGGCACAGGTAGGACCATCCCCACCAAATGCACACACAGAGAAGATTCGACCTCGATAAACAATGGCCAAAGGTAGGGCCCGCCTCACCAACTCCAGACACAGGTAGGACCATCCCCACCAAATGCACACACAGAGTAGATTGTCCCCTACAAGCAATGGCCATAGATAGAGCCCGGCTCACCAACTCCAGGCACAGGTACGACCATCCCCACTAAATTCACACACAGAGTAGATTGTCCCCAACAAGCAATGGCCATAGGTAGAGCCCGGTTCACCAACTCCAGGCACAGGTAGGATCATCCCCACCAAATTCACACACAGAGAAGATTTGACCTCGATAAACAATGGACAGAGGTAGAGCCCACCTCACCAACTCCAGGCACAGGTAGGACCATCCTCACCAAATGCACACGCAGAGTAGATTGTCCCCAACAAGCAATGACCATAGGTAGAGCCCGCCTCACCAACTCCAGGCACAGGTAGGACCATCCCCACCAAATGCACACACAAAGATTCGACCTCGATAAACAATCGTCCATAGGTAGAGCCGCCTCACCAACTCCAAGCACAGGTAGGACCACCCCCACCAAATGCACACACAGAGAAGATTCAACCTCGATAAACAATGGCCAAAGGTAGGGCCCGCCTCACCACCTCCAGACACAGGTAAGACCATCCACACCAAATGCACACACAGAGTAGATTGTCCCCAACAAGCAATGGCCATAGGTAGAGCCCGCCTCACCAACTCCAGACACAGGTAGGACCATCCCCACCAAATGCACACACAGAGTAGATTGTCCCCAACAAGCAATGGCCATAGGTAGAGCTCGGCTCACCAACTCCAGCCACAGGTAGGACCATCCCCACTAAATTCACACACAGAGTAGATTGTCCCCAACAAGCAACTGCCATAGGTAGAGCCCGGCTCACCAACTTCAGGCACAGGTAGGATCATCCCCACCAAATTCACACACAGAGAAGAATCAACCTAGATAAACAGTCGGCGATAGGTTGAGCCGCCTCACCAACTCCAGGTACAGGTAGGACCATCCCCACCAAATGCACACACAGAGAAGATTCGACCTCGATAAACAATGGCCAAAGGTAGAGCCCGCCTCACCAACTCCAGGCACAGGTAGGACCATCCCCACCAAATGCACACACAGAGAAGATTCGACCTCGATAAACAATGGCCAAAGGTAGGGCCCGCCTCACCAACTCCAGACACAGGTAGGACCATCCCCACCAAATGCACACACAGAGTAGATTGTCCCCTACAAGCAATGGCCATAGATAGAGCCCGGCTCACCAACTCCAGGCACAGGTACGACCATCCCCACTAAATTCACACACAGAGTAGATTGTCCCCAACAAGCAATGGCCATAGGTAGAGCCCGGTTCACCAACTCCAGGCACAGGTAGGATCATCCCCACCAAATTCACACACAGAGAAGATTTGACCTCGATAAACAATGGACAGAGGTAGAGCCCACCTCACCAACTCCAGGCACAGGTAGGACCATCCTCACCAAATGCACACGCAGAGTAGATTGTCCCCAACAAGCAATGACCATAGGTAGAGCCCGCCTCACCAACTCCAGGCACAGGTAGGACCATCCCCACCAAATGCACACACAAAGATTCGACCTCGATAAACAATCGTCCATAGGTAGAGCCGCCTCACCAACTCCAAGCACAGGTAGGACCACCCCCACCAAATGCACACACAGAGAAGATTCAACCTCGATAAACAATGGCCAAAGGTAGGGCCCGCCTCACCACCTCCAGACACAGGTAAGACCATCCACACCAAATGCACACACAGAGTAGATTGTCCCCAACAAGCAATGGCCATAGGTAGAGCCCGCCTCACCAACTCCAGACACAGGTAGGACCATCCCCACCAAATGCACACACAGAGTAGATTGTCCCCAACAAGCAATGGCCATAGGTAGAGCTCGGCTCACCAACTCCAGCCACAGGTAGGACCATCCCCACTAAATTCACACACAGAGTAGATTGTCCCCAACAAGCAACTGCCATAGGTAGAGCCCGGCTCACCAACTTCAGGCACAGGTAGGATCATCCCCACCAAATTCACACACAGAGAAGAATCAACCTAGATAAACAGTCGGCGATAGGTTGAGCCGCCTCACCAACTCCAGGCACAGGTAGGACCATCCCCACCAAATGCACACACAGAGAAGATTCGACCTCGAAAAACAATGGACAAAGGTAGAGCCCACCTCACCAACTCCAGGCACAGGTAGGACCATCCTCACCAAATGCACACTCAGAGTAGATTGTCCCCAAAAAGCAATGGCCATAGGTAGAGCCTGCCTCACCAACTCCAGACACAGGTAGGACCACCCCCACCAAATGCACACACAGAGTAGATTGTCCCCAACAAGCAATGGCCATAGGTAGAGCCCGGCTCACCAACTCCAGGCACAGGTAGGACCATCCCCACCAAATTCACACACAGAGTAGATTGTCCCCAACAAGCAATGGCCATAGGTAGAGCCCGGCTCACCAACTCCAGGCACAGGTAGGATCATCCCCACCAAATTCACACACAGAGGAGATTGTCCCCAACAAGCAATGACCACAGGTAGAGCCTGGCTCACCAACTCCAGGCACAGGTAGGACCATCCCCACCAAATTCACACACAGAGTAGATTGTCTCCAACAACCAATGGCCATAGGTAGAGCCCGGCTCACCAACTCCAGGCGCAGGTAGGACTATCCCCACCAAATGCACACACAGAGAAGATTCGACCTCGATAAAAAATCGTCCATAGGTAGAGCCGCCTCACCAACTCCAGGCACAGGTAGGACCATCCCACCAAATGCACACACAGAGAAGATTCGACCTCGATAAACAATGGCCAAAGATAGAGCCCGCCTCACCAACTCCAGACACAAGTAAGACCATCCACACCAAATGCACACTCAGAGTAGATTGTCCCCAACAAGCAATGGCCATACGTAGAGCCTGCCTCACCAACTCCAGACTCAGGTAGGACTATCCCCACCAAATGCACACACAGAGAATATTCCACCTCGATAAACAATCGGCCATAGGTAGAGCCGCCTCAACAACTCCAGGCACAGGTATGACCACCCCCACCAAATGCACACACAGAGAAGATTCGACCTCGATAAACAATGGCCAAAGGTAGGGCCCGCCTCACCAACCCCAGACACAGGTAAGACCATCCACACCAAATGCACACACAGAGTAGATTGTCCCCAACAAGCAATGGCCATAGGTAGAGCCCGCCTCACCAACTCCAGACACAGGTAGGACCATCCCCACCAAATGCACACACAGAGTAGATTGTCCCCAACAAGCAATGGCCATAGGTAGAGCCCGGCTCACCAACTCCAGCCACAAGTAGGACCATCCCCACTAAATTCACACACAGAGTAGATTGTCCCCAACAAGCAATGGCCATAGATAGAGCCCGGCTCACCAACTTCACGCACAGGTAGGATCATCCCCACCAAATTCCCACACAGAGAAGATTCGACCTCGATAAACAATCGGCCATAGGTAGAGCCGCCTCATCAACTCCAGGCACAGGTATGACCATCCCCACCAAATGCACACAGAGAAGATTTGACCTCGATAAACAATGGCCAAAGGTAGAGCCCGCCTCACCAACTCCAGACACAGGTAGGACCATCCACACCAAATGCACACACAGAGTAGATTGTTCCCAACAAGCAATGGCCATAGGTAGAGCCCGGCTCACCAACTCCAGGCACAGGTACGACCATCCCCACTAAATTCACACACAGAGTAGATTGTCCCCAACAAGCAAGGGCCATAGGTAGAGCCCGGTTCACCAACTCCAGGCACAGGTAGGATCATCCCCACCAAATTCACACACAGAGAAGATTCGACCTCGATAAACAATGGACAGAGGTAGAGCCCACCTCACCAACTCCAGACACAGGTAGGAACATCCCCACCAAATGCACACACAGAGTAGATTGTCCCCAACAAGTAATGGCCATAGGTAGAGCCCGCCTCACCAACTCCAGGCACAGGTAGGACTATCCCCACCAAATGCACACACAGAGAATATTCCACCTCGATAAACAATCGGCCATAGGTAGACCCGCCTCACCAACTCCAGGCACAGGTAGGACCACCCCCACCAAATGCACACACAGAGAAGATTCGACCTCGATAAACAATGGCCAAAGGTAGGGCTCGCCTCACCAACTCCAGACACAGGTAAGACCATCCACACCAAATGCACACACAGAGTAGATTGTCCCCAACAAGCAATGGCCATAGGTAGAGCCCGCCTCACCAACTCCAGACACAGGTAGGACCATCCCCACTAAATTCACACACAGAGTAGATTGTCCCCAACAAGCAATGGCCATAGGTAGAGCCCGGCTCACCAACTTCAGGCACAGGTAGGATCATCCTCACCAAATTCACACACAGAGAAGAATTGACCTAGATAAACAGTCGGCGATAGGTTGAGCCGCCTCACCAACTCCAGGCACAGTTAGGACCATCCCCACCAAATGCACACACAGAGAAGATTCGACCTCGATAAACAATGGCCAAAGGTAGAGCCCGCCTCACCAACTCCAGACACAGGTAAGACCATCCACACCAAATGCACACTCAGAGTAGATTGTCCCCAACAAGCAATGGCCATAGGTAGAGCCTGCCTCACCAACTCCAGACACAGGTAGGACCATCCCCACCAAATGCACACACAGAGTAGATTGTCCCCTACAAGCAATGGCCATAGATAAAGCCCGGCTCACCAACTCCAGGCACAGGTACGACCATCCCCACTAAATTCACACACAGAGTAGATTGTCCCCAACAAGCAATGGCCATAGGTAGAGCCCGGTTCACCAACTCCAGGCACAGGTAGGATCATCCCCACCAAATTCACACACAGAGAAGATTTGACCTCGATAAACAATGGACAGAGGTAGAGCCCACCTCACCAACTCCAGGCACAGGTAGGACCATCCTCACCAAATGAACACGCAGAGTAGATTGTCCCCAACAAGCAATGGCCATAGGTAGAGCCCGCCTCACCAACTCCAGGCACAGGTAGGACCATCCCCACCAAATGCACACACAAAGATTCGACCACGATAAACAATCGTCCATAGGTAGAGCCGCCTCACCAACTCCAGGCACAGGTAGGACCATCCCCACCAAATGCACACACAGAGAAGATTCGACCTCGATAAACAATGGCCAAAGGTAGAGCCCGCCTCACCAACTCCAGACACAGGTAAGACCATCCACACCAAATGCACACTCAGAGTAGATTGTCCCCAAAAAGCAATGGCCATAGGTAGAGCCTGCCTCACCAACTCCAGACATAGGTAGGACCACCCCCACCAAATGCACACACAGAGTAGATTGTCCCCAACAAGCAATGGCCATAGGTAGAGCCCGGCTCACCAACTCCAGGCACAGGTAGGACCATCCCCACCAAATTCACACACAGAGTAGATTGTTCCCAACAAGCAATGGCCATAGGTAGAGCCCGGCTCACCAACTCCAGGCGCAGGTAGGATCATCCCCAAAATTCACACACAGAGGAGATTGTCCCCAACAAGCAATGGCCACAGGTAGAGCCTGGCTCACCAACTCCAGGCACAGGTAGGACCATCCCCACCAAATTCACACACAGAGTAGATTGTCTCCAACAACCAATGGCCATAGGTAGAGCCCGGCTCACCAACTCCAGGCGCAGGTAGGACCATCCCCACCCAATGCACACACAGAGAAGATTCGACCTTGATAAACAATCGTCCATAGGTAGAGCCGCCTCACCAACTCCAGGCACAGGTAGGACCATCCCCACCAAATGCACACACAGAGAAGATTCGACCTCGATAAACAATGGCCAAAGGTAGAGCCCGCCTCACCAACTCCAGACACAAGTAAGACCATCCACACCAAATGCACACACAGAGAATATTCCACCTCGAAAAACAATCGGCCATAGGTAGAGCCACCTCAACAACTCCAGGCCCAGGTAGGACCTCCCCCACCAAATGCACACACAGAGAAGATTCGACCTCGATAAACAATGGCCAAAGGTAGGGCCCGCCTCACCAACTCCAGACACAGGTAAGACCATCCACACCAAATGCACACACAGAGTAGATTGTCCCCAACAAGCAATGGCCATAGGTAGAGCCCGCCTCACCAACTCCAGACACAGGTAGGACCATCCCCACCAAATGCACACACAGAGTAGATTGTCCCCAACAAGCAATGGCCATAGGTAGAGCCCGGCTCACCAACTCCAGCCACAAGTAGAACCATCCCCACTAAATTCACACACAGAGTAGATTGTCCCCAACAAGCAATGGCCATGATAGAGCCCGGCTCACCAACTTCAGGCACAGGTAGGATCATCCCCACCAAATTCACACACAGAGAAGATTCGACCTCGATAAACAATCGGCCATAGGTAGAGCCGCCTCATCAACTCCAGGCACAGGTAGGACCATCCCCACCAAATGCACACAGAGAAGATTTGACCTCGATAAACAATGGCCAAAGGTAGAGCCCGCCTCACCAACTCCAGACACAGGTAGGACCATCCACACCAAATGCACACACAGAGTAGATTGTTCCCAACAAGCAATGGCCATAGGTAGAGCCCGGCTCACCAACTCCAGGCACAGGTACGACCATCCCCACTAAATTCACACACAGAGTAGATTGTCCCCAACAAGTAAGGGCCATAGGTAGAGCCCGGTTCACCAACTCCAGACACAGGAAGGATCATCCCCACCAAATTCACACACAGAGAAGATTCGACCTCGATAAACAATGGACAGAGGTAGAGCCCACCTCACCAACTCCAGACACAGGTAGGAACATCCCCACCAAATGCACACACAGAGTAGATTGTCCCCAACAAGTAATGGCCATAGGTAGAGCCCGCCTCACCAACTCCAGGCACAGGTAGGACTATCCCCACCAAATGCACACACAGAGAATATTCCACCTCGATAAACAATCGGCCATAGGTAGACCCGCCTCACCAACTCCAGGCACAGGTAGGACCACCCCCACCAAATGCACACACAGAGAAGATTCGACCTCGATAAACAATGGCCAAAGGTAGGGCTCGCCTCACCAACTCCAGACACAGGTAAGACCATCCACACCAAATGCACACACAGAGTAGATTGTCCCCAACAAGCAATGGCCATAGGTAGAGCCCGCCTCACCAACTCCAGACACAGGTAGGACCATCCCCACTAAATTCACACACAGAGTAGATTGTCCCCAACAAGCAATGGCCATAGGTAGAGCCCGGCTCACCAACTTCAGGCACAGGTAGGATCATCCTCACCAAATTCACACACAGAGAAGAATTGACCTAGATAAACAGTCGGCGATAGGTTGAGCCGCCTCACCAACTCCAGGCACAGTTAGGACCATCCCCACCAAATGCACACACAGAGAAGATTCGACCTCGATAAACAATGGCCAAAGGTAGAGCCCGCCTCACCAACTCCAGACACAGGTAAGACCATCCACACCAAATGCACACTCAGAGTAGATTGTCCCCAACAAGCAATGGCCATAGGTAGAGCCTGCCTCACCAACTCCAGACACAGGTAGGACCATCCCCACCAAATGCACACACAGAGTAGATTGTCCCCTACAAGCAATGGCCATAGATAGAGCCCGGCTCACCAACTCCAGGCACAGGTACGACCATCCCCACTAAATTCACACACAGAGTAGATTGTCCCCAACAAGCAATGGCCATAGGTAGAGCCCGGTTCACCAACTCCAGGCACAGGTAGGATCATCCCCACCAAATTCACACACAGAGAAGATTTGACCTCGATAAACAATGGACAGAGGTAGAGCCCACCTCACCAACTCCAGGCACAGGTAGGACCATCCTCACCAAATGAACACGCAGAGTAGATTGTCCCCAACAAGCAATGGCCATAGGTAGAGCCCGCCTCACCAACTCCAGGCACAGGTAGGACCATCCCCACCAAATGCACACACAAAGATTCGACCACGATAAACAATCGTCCATAGGTAGAGCCGCCTCACCAACTCCAGGCACAGGTAGGACCATCCCCACCAAATGCACACACAGAGAAGATTCGACCTCGATAAACAATGGCCAAAGGTAGAGCCCGCCTCACCAACTCCAGACACAGGTAAGACCATCCACACCAAATGCACACTCAGAGTAGATTGTCCCCAAAAAGCAATGGCCATAGGTAGAGCCTGCCTCACCAACTCCAGACACAGGTAGGACCACCCCCACCAAATGCACACACAGAGTAGATTGTCCCCAACAAGCAATGGCCATAGGTAGAGCCCGGCTCACCAACTCCAGGCACAGGTAGGACCATCCCCACCAAATTCACACACAGAGTAGATTGTCCCCAACAAGCAATGGCCATAGGTAGAGCCCGGCTCACCAACTCCAGGCGCAGGTAGGATCATCCCCAAAATTCACACACAGAGGAGATTGTCCCCAACAAGCAATGGCCACAGGTAGAGCCTGGCTCACCAACTCCAGGCACAGGTAGGACCATCCCCACCAAATTCACACACAGAGTAGATTGTCTCCAACAACCAATGGCCATAGGTAGAGCCCGGCTCACCAACTCCAGGCGCAGGTAGGACCATCCCCACCCAATGCACACACAGAGAAGATTCGACCTTGATAAAGAATCGTCCATAGGTAGAGCCGCCTCACCAACTCCAGGCACAGGTAGGACCATCCCCACCAAATGCACACACAGAGAAGATTCGACCTCGATAAACAATGGCCAAAGGTAGAGCCCGCCTCACCAACTCCAGACACAAGTAAGACCATCCACACCAAATGCACACACAGAGAATATTCCACCTCGAAAAACAATCGGCCATAGGTAGAGCCACCTCAACAACTCCAGGCACAGGTAGGACCTCCCCCACCAAATGCACACACAGAGAAGATTCGACCTCGATAAACAATGGCCAAAGGTAGGGCCCGCCTCACCAACTCCAGACACAGGTAAGACCATCCACACCAAATGCACACACAGAGTAGATTGTCCCCAACAAGCAATGGCCATAGGTAGAGCCCGCCTCACCAACTCCAGACACAGGTAGGACCATCCCCACCAAATGCACACACAGAGTAGATTGTCCCCAACAAGCAATGGCCATAGGTAGAGCCCGGCTCACCAACTCCAGCCACAAGTAGAACCATCCCCACTAAATTCACACACAGAGTAGATTGTCCCCAACAAGCAATGGCCATGATAGAGCCCGGCTCACCAACTTCAGGCACAGGTAGGATCATCCCCACCAAATTCACACACAGAGAAGATTCGACCTCGATAAACAATCAGCCATAGGTAGAGCCGCCTCATCAACTCCAGGCACAGGTAGGACCATCCCCACCAAATGCACACAGAGAAGATTTGACCTCGATAAACAATGGCCAAAGGTAGAGCCCGCCTCACCAACTCCAGACACAGGTAGGACCATCCACACCAAATGCACACACAGAGTAGATTGTTCCCAACAAGCAATGGCCATAGGTAGAGCCCGGCTCACCAACTCCAGGCACAGGTACGACCATCCCCACTAAATTCACACACAGAGTAGATTGTCCCCAACAAGTAAGGGCCATAGGTAGAGCCCGGTTCACCAACTCCAGACACAGGAAGGATCATCCCCACCAAATTCACACACAGAGAAGATTCGACCTCGATAAACAATGGACAGAGGTAGAGCCCACCTCACCAACTCCAGACACAGGTAGGAACATCCCCACCAAATGCACACACAGAGTAGATTGTCCCCAACAAGTAATGGCCATAGGTAGAGCCCGCCTCACCAACTCCAGGCACAGGTAGGACTATCCCCACCAAATGCACACACAGAGAATATTCCACCTTGATAAACAATCGGCCATAGGTAGAGCCACCTCACCAACTCCAGGCACAGGTAGGACCACCCCCACCAAATGCACACACAGAGAAGATTCGACCTCGATAAACAATGGCCAAAGGTAGGGCTCGCCTCACCAACTCCAGACACAGGTAAGACCATCCACACCAAATGCACACACAGAGTAGATTGTCCCCAACAAGCAATGGCCATAGGTAGAGCCCGCCTCACCAACTCCAGACACAGGTAGGACCATCCCCACCAAATGCACACACAGAGTAGATTGTCCCCAACAAGCAATGGCCATAGGTAGAGCTCGGCTCACCAACTCCAGCCACAGGTAGGACCATCCCCACTAAATTCACACACAGAGTATATTGTCCCCAACAAGCAATGGCCATAGGTAGAGCCCGCCTCACCAACTCCAGGCACAGGTAGGACTATCCCCACCAAATGTACACACAGAGAATATTCCACCTCGATAAACAATCGGCCATAGGTAGAGCCCGCCTCACCAACTCCCCACACAGGTAGGACCATCCCCACCAAATGCACACACAGAGTAGATTGTCCCCAACAAGCAATGGCCATAGGTAGAGCTCGGCTCACCAACTCCACCACAGGTAGGACCATCCCCACCAAATTCACACACAGAGTAGATTGTCCCCAACAAGCAATGGCCATAGGTAGAGCACGGCTCACCAACTCCAGGCACAGGTAAGATCATCCCCACCAAATGCACACACAGAGAAGATTCAACCTCGATAAACAATGGACAGAGGTCGAGCCCACCTCACCAACTCCAGACACAGGTAGGAACATCCCCACCAAATGCACACACAGAGTAGATTGTCCCCAACAAGTAATGGCCATAGGTAGAGCCCGCCTCACCAACTCCAGGCACAGGTAGGACTATCCCCACCAAATGCACACAGAGAGAATATTCCATCTCGATAAACAATCGGCCATAGGTAGAGCCGCCTCAACAACTCCAGCCACAGGTAGGACCACCCCCACCAAATGCACACACAGAGAAGATTCGACCTCGATAAACAATGGCCAAAGGTAGGGCCCGCCTCACCAACTCCAGACACAGGTAAGACCATCCACACCAAATGCACACACAGAGTAGATTGTCCCCAACAAGCAATGGCCATAGGTAGAGCCCGCCTCACCAACTCCAGACACAGGTAGGACCATCCCCACCAAATGGACACACAGAGTAGATTGTCCCCAACAAGCAATGGCCATAGGTAGAGCCCGGCTCACCAACTCCAGCCACAAGTAGGACCATCCCCACTAAATTCACACACAGAGTAGATTGTCCCCAAAAAGCAATGGCCATAGATAGAGCCCAGCTCACCAACTTCAGGCACAGGTAGGATCATCCCCACCAAATTCACACACAGAGAAGATTCGACCTCGATAAACAATCGGCCATAGGTAGAGCCGCCTCATCAACTCCAGGCACAGGTAGGACCATCCCCACCAAATGCACACAGAAAAGATTCAACCTCGATAAACAATGGCCAAAGGTAGAGCCCGCCTCACCAACTCCAGACACAGGTAGGACCATCCAGACCAAATGCACACACAGAGTAGATTGTCCCCAACAAGCAATGGCCATAGGTAGAGCCCGGCTCACCAACTCCAGGCACAGGTACGACCATCCCCACTAAATTCACACACAGAGTAGATTGTCCCCAACAAGCAATGGCCATAGGTAGAGCCCGGTTCACCAACTCCAGGCACAGGTAGGATCATCCCCACCAAATTCACACACAGAGAATATTCGACCTCGATAAACAATGGACAGAGGTAGAGCCCACCTCACCAACTCCAGACACAGGTAGGACCATCCACACCAAATGCACACACAGAGTAGATTGTCCCCAACAAGCAATGGCCATAGGTAGAGCCCGCCTCACCAACTCCAGACACAGGTAGGACCATCCCCACCAAATGCACACACAGAGTAGATTGTCCCCAACAAGCAATGGCCGTAGGTAGAGCTCGGCTGACCAACTCCAGCCACAGGCAGGACCATCCCCACCAAATTCACACACAGAGTAGATTGTCCCCAACAAGCAATGGCCATAGGTAGAGCACGGCTCACCAACTCCAGGCACAGGTAGGATCATCCCCACCAAATTCACACACAGAGAAGATTCAACCTCGATAAACAATCGGCCATAGGTAGAGCGGCCTCACCAACTCCAGGCACAGGTAGGACCATCCCCACCAAATGCACACACAGAGAAGATTCGACCTCGATAAACAATGGACAGAGGTAGAGCCCACCTCACCAACTCCAGACACAGGTAGGAACATCCACACCAAATGCACACACAGAGTAGATTGTCCCAAACAAGCAATGGCCATAGATAGAGCCCGGCTCACCAACTTCAGGCACAGGTAGGATCATCCCCACCAAATTCACACACAGAGAAGATTCGACCTCGATAAACAATCGGCCATAGGTAGAGCCGCCTCATCAACTCCAGGCACAGGTAGGACCATCCCCACCAAATGCACACAGAGAAGATTCGACCTCGATAAACAATGGCCAAAGGTAGAGCCCGCCTCAACAACTCCAGACACAGGTAGGACCATCCACACCAAATGCACACACAGAGTAGATTGTCCCCAACAAGCAATGGCCATAGGTAGAGCCCGGCTCACCAACTCCAGGCACAGCTACGACCATCCCCACTAAATTCACATACAGAGTAGATTGTCCCCAACAATCAATGGCCATAGGTAGAGCCCGGTTCACCAACTCCAGGCACAGGTAGGATCATCCCCACCAAATTCACACACAGAGAAGATTCGACCTCGATAAACAGTGGACAGAGGTAGAGCCCACCTCACCAACTCCAGACACAGGTAGGAACATCCCCACCAAATGCACACACAGAGTAGATTGTCCCCAACAAGTAATGGCCATAGGTAGAGCCCGCCTCACCAACTCCAGGCACAGGTAGGACTATCCCCATCAAATGCACACACAGAGAATATTCCACCTCGATAAACAATCGGCCATAGGTAGAGCCGCCTCACCAACTCCAGGCACAGGTAGGACCACCCCCACCAAATGCACACACAGAGAAGATTCGACCTCGATAAACAATGGCCAAAGGTAGGGCTCGCCTCACCAACTCCAGACACAGGTAAGACCATCCACACCAAATGCACACACAGAGTAGATTGTCCCCAACAAGCAATGGCCATAGGTAGAGCCCGGCTCACCAACTCCAGACACAGGTAGGACCATCCCCACCAAATGCACACACAGAGTAGATTGTCCCCAACAAGCAATGGCCATAGGTAGAGCTCGGCTCACCAACTCCAGCCACAGGTAGGACCATCCCCCCTAAATTCACACACAGAGTAGATTGTCCCCAACAAGCAATGGCCATAGGTAGAGCCCGGCTCACCAACTTCAGGCACAGGTAGGATCATCCCCACCAAATTCACACACAGAGAAGAATCGACCTAGATAAACAGTCGGCGATAGGTTGAGCCGCCTCACCAACTCCAGGCACAGGTAGGACCATCCCCACCAAATGCACACACAGAGAAGATTCGTCCTCGATAAACAATGGACAAAGGTAGAGCCCACCTCACCAACTCCAGACACAGGTAGGACCATCCCCACCAAATGCACACGCAGAGTAGATTGTCCCCAACAAGCAATGGCCATAGGTAGAGCCCGCCTCACCAACTCCAGGCACAGGTAGGACCATCCCCACCAAATGCACACACAGAGAAGATTCGACCTCGATAAACAATCGGCCATAGGTAGAGCCGCCTCATCAACTCCAGGCACAGGTAGGACCATCCCCACCAAATGCACACAGAGAAGATTTGACCTCGATAAACAATGGCCAAAGGTAGAGCCCGCCTCACCAACTCCAGACACAGGTAGGACCATCCACACCAAATGCACACACAGAGTAGATTGTTCCCAACAAGCAATGGCCATAGGTAGAGCCCGGCTCACCAACTCCAGGCACAGGTACGACCATCCCCACTAAATTCACACACAGAGTAGATTGTCCCCAACAAGTAAGGGCCATAGGTAGAGCCCGGTTCACCAACTCCAGACACAGGAAGGATCATCCCCACCAAATTCACACACAGAGAAGATTCGACCTCGATAAACAATGGACAGAGGTAGAGCCCACCTCACCAACTCCAGACACAGGTAGGAACATCCCCACCAAATGCACACACAGAGTAGATTGTCCCCAACAAGTAATGGCCATAGGTAGAGCCCGCCTCACCAACTCCAGGCACAGGTAGGACTATCCCCACCAAATGCACACACAGATAATATTCCACCTTGATAAACAATCGGCCATAGGTAGAGCCGCCTCACCAACTCCAGGCACAGGTAGGACCACCCCCACCAAATGCACACACAGAGAAGGTTCGACCTCGATAAACAATGGCCAAAGGTAGGGCTCGCCTCACCAACTCCAGACACAGGTAAGACCATCCACACCAAATGCACACACAGAGTAGATTGTCCCCAACAAGCAATGGCCATAGGTAGAGCCCGCCTCACCAACTCCAGACACAGGTAGGACCATCCCCATCAAATGCACACACAGAGTAGATTGTCCCCAACAAGCAATGGCCATAGGTAGAGCTCGGCTCACCAACTCCAGCCACAGGTAGGACCATCCCCACTAAATTCACACACAGAGTATATTGTCCCCAACAAGCAATGGCCATAGGTAGAGCCCGCCTCACCAACTCCAGGCACAGGTAGGACTATCCCCACCAAATGTACACACAGAGAATATTCCACCTCGATAAACAATCGGCCATAGGTAGAGCCCGCCTCACCAACTCCAGACACAGGTAGGACCATCCCCACCAAATGCACACACAGAGTAGATTGTCCCCAACAAGCAATGGCCATAGGTAGAGCTCGGCTCACCAACTCCACCACAGGTAGGACCATCCCCACCAAATTCACACACAGAGTAGATTGTCCCCAACAAGCAATGGCCATAGGTAGAGCACGGCTCACCAACTCCAGGCACAGGTAAGATCATCCCCACCAAATTCACACACAGAGAAGATTCAACCTCGATAAACAATCGGCCATAAGTAGAGCCGCCTCACCAACTCCAGGCACAGGTAGGACCATCCCCACCAAATGCACACACAGAGAAGATTCGACCTCGATAAACAATGGACAGAGGTCGAGCCCACCTCACCAACTCCAGACACAGGTAGGAACATCCCCACCAAATGCACACACAGAGTAGATTGTCCCCAACAAGTAATGGCCATAGGTAGAGCCCGCCTCACCAACTCCAGGCACAGGTAGGACTATCCCCACCAAATGCACACAGAGAGAATATTCCATCTCGATAAACAATCGGCCATAGGTAGAGCCGCCTCAACAACTCCAGCCACAGGTAGGACCACCCCCACCAAATGCACACACAGAGAAGATTCGACCTCGATAAACAATGGCCAAAGGTAGGGCCCGCCTCACCAACTCCAGACACAGGTAAGACCATCCACACCAAATGCACACACAGAGTAGATTGTCCCCAACAAGCAATGGCCATAGGTAGAGCCCGCCTCACCAACTCCAGACACAGGTAGGACCATCCCCACCAAATGGACACACAGAGTAGATTGTCCCCAACAAGCAATGGCCATAGGTAGAGCCCGGCTCACCAACTCCAGCCACAAGTAGGACCATCCCCACTAAATTCACACACAGAGTAGATTGTCCCCAAAAAGCAATGGCCATAGATAGAGCCCAGCTCACCAACTTCAGGCACAGGTAGGATCATCCCCACCAAATTCACACACAGAGAATATTCGACCTCGATAAACAATGGACAGAGGTAGAGCCGCCTCATCAACTCCAGGCACAGGTAGGACCATCCCCACCAAATGCACACAGAAAAGATTCAACCTCGATAAACAATGGCCAAAGGTAGAGCCCGCCTCACCAACTCCAGACACAGGTAGGACCATCCAGACCAAATGCACACACAGAGTAGATTGTCCCCAACAAGCAATGGCCATACGTAGAGCCCGGCTCACCAACTCCAGGCACAGGTACGACCATCCCCACTAAATTCACACACAGAGTAGATTGTCCCCAACAAGCAATGGCCATAGGTAGAGCCCGGTTCACCAACTCCAGGCACAGGTAGGATCATCCCCACCAAATTCACACACAGAGAATATTCGACCTCGATAAACAATGGACAGAGGTAGAGCCCACCTCACCAACTCCAGACACAGGTAGGACCATCCACACCAAATGCACACACAGAGTAGATTGTCCCCAACAAGCAATGGCCATAGGTAGAGCCCGCCTCACCAACTCCAGACACAGGTAGGACCATCCCCACCAAATGCACACACAGAGTAGATTGTCCCCAACAAGCAATGGCCGTAGGTAGAGCTCGGCTGACCAACTCCAGCCACAGGCAGGACCATCCCCACCAAATTCACACACAGAGTAGATTGTCCCCAACAAGCAATGGCCATAGGTAGAGCACGGCTCACCAACTCCAGGCACAGGTAGGATCATCCCCACCAAATTCACACACAGAGAAGATTCAACCTCGATAAACAATCGGCCATAGGTAGAGCGGCCTCACCAACTCCAGGCACAGGTAGGACCATCCCCACCAAATGCACACACAGAGAAGATTCGACCTCGATAAACAATGGACAGAGGTAGAGCCCACCTCACCAACTCCAGACACAGGTAGGAACATCCACACCAAATGCACACACAGAGTAGATTGTCCCAAACAAGCAATGGCCATAGATAGAGCCCGGCTCACCAACTTCAGGCACAGGTAGGATCATCCCCACCAAATTCACACACAGAGAAGATTCGACCTCGATAAACAATCGGCCATAGGTAGAGCCGCCTCATCAACTCCAGGCACAGGTAGGACCATCCCCACCAAATGCACACAGAGAAGATTCGACCTCGATAAACAATGGCCAAAGGTAGAGCCCGCCTCAACAACTCCAGACACAGGTAGGACCATCCACACCAAATGCACACACAGAGTAGATTGTCCCCAACAAGCAATGGCCATAGGTAGAGCCCGGCTCACCAACTCCAGGCACAGGTACGACCATCCCCACTAAATTCACATACAGAGTAGATTGTCCCCAACAATCAATGGCCATAGGTAGAGCCCGGTTCACCAACTCCAGGCACAGGTAGGATCATCCCCACCAAATTCACACACAGAGAAGATTCGACCTCGATAAACAGTGGACAGAGGTAGAGCCCACCTCACCAACTCCAGACACAGGTAGGAACATCCCCACCAAATGCACACACAGAGTAGATTGTCCCCAACAAGTAATGGCCATAGGTAGAGCCCGCCTCACCAACTCCAGGCACAGGTAGGACTATCCCCATCAAATGCACACACAGAGAATATTCCACCTCGATAAACAATCGGCCATAGGTAGAGCCGCCTCACCAACTCCAGGCACAGGTAGGACCACCCCCACCAAATGCACACACAGAGAAGATTCGACCTCGATAAACAATGGCCAAAGGTAGGGCTCGCCTCACCAACTCCAGACACAGGTAAGACCATCCACACCAAATGCACACACAGAGTAGATTGTCCCCAACAAGCAATGGCCATAGGTAGAGCCCGGCTCACCAACTCCAGACACAGGTAGGACCATCCCCACCAAATGCACACACAGAGTAGATTGTCCCCAACAAGCAATGGCCATAGGTAGAGCTCGGCTCACCAACTCCAGCCACAGGTAGGACCATCCCCCCTAAATTCACACACAGAGTAGATTGTCCCCAACAAGCAATGGCCATAGGTAGAGCCCAGCTCACCAACTTCAGGCACAGGTAGGATCATCCCCACCAAATTCACACACAGAGAAGAATCGACCTAGATAAACAGTCGGCGATAGGTTGAGCCGCCTCACCAACTCCAGGCACAGGTAGGACCATCCCCACCAAATGCACACACAGAGAAGATTCGTCCTCGATAAACAATGGACAAAGGTAGAGCCCACCTCACCAACTCCAGACACAGGTAGGACCATCCCCACCAAATGCACACGCAGAGTAGATTGTCCCCAACAAGCAATGGCCATAGGTAGAGCCCGCCTCACCAACTCCAGGCACAGGTAGGACCATCCCCACCAAATGCACACACACAGAAGATTCGACCTCGATAAACAATCGTCCATAGGTAGAGCCGCCTCACCAACTCCAGGCACAGGTAGGACCATCCCCACCAAATGCACACACAGAGAAGATTCGACCTCGATAAACAATTGCCAAAGGTAGAGCCCGCCTCACCAACTCCAGACACAAGTAAGACCATCCACACCAAATGCACACTCAGAGTAGATTGTCCCCAACAAGCAATGGCCATAGGTAGAGCCTGCCTCACCAACTCCAGACACAGGTAGGACCATCCCCACCAAATGCACACACAGAGTAGATTGTCCCCAACAAGCAATGGCCATAGGTAGAGCCCGGCTCACCAACTCCAGGCACAGGTACGACCATCCCCACTAAATTCACACACAGAGTAGATTGTCCCCAACAAGCAATGGCCATAGGTAGAGCCCGGTTCACCAACTCCAGGCACAGGCAGGATCATCCCCACCAAATTCACACACAGAGAAGATTTGACCTCGATAAACAATGGACAGGGGTAGAGCCCACCTCACCAACTCCAGACACAGGTAGGAACATCCCCACCAAATGCACACACAGAGAAGATTCAACCTCGATAAACAATGGCCAAAGGTAGAGCCCGCCTCACCAACTCCAGACACAAGTAAGACCATCCACACCAAATGCACACTCAGAGTAGATTGTCCCCAAAAAGCAATGGCCATAGATAGAGCCCGGCTCACCAACTTCAGGCACAGGTAGGATCATCCCCACCAAATTCACACGCAGAGAAGATTCGACCTCGATAAACAATCGGCCATAGGTAGAGCCGCCTCATCAACTCCAGGCACAGGTAGGACCATCCCCACCAAATGCACACAGAAAAGATTCAACCTCGATAAACAATGGCCAAAGGTAGAGCCCGCCTCACCAACTCCAGACACAGGTAGGACCATCCACACCAAATGCACACACAGAGTAGATTGTCCCCAACAAGCAATGGCCATAGGTAGAGCCCGGCTCACCAACTCCAGGCACAGGTACGACCATCCCCACTAAATTCACACACAGAGTAGATTGTCCCCAACAAGCAATGGCCATAGGTAGAGCCCGGTTCACCAACTCCAGGCACAGGTAGGATCATCCCCACCAAATTCACACACAGAGAATATTCGACCTCGATAAACAATGGACAGAGGTAGAGCCCACCTCACCAACTCCAGACACAGTTAGGACCATCCACACCAAATGCACACACAGAGTAGATTGTCCCCAACAAGCAATGGCCATAGGTAGAGCCCGCCTCACCAACTCCAGACACAGGTAGGACCATCCCCACCAAATGCACACACAGAGTAGATTGTCCCCAACAAGCAATGGCCATAGGTAGAGCTCTGCTCACCAACTCCAGCCACAGGTAGGACCATCCCCACCAAATTCACACACAGAGTAGATTGTCCCCAACAAGCAATGGCCATAGATAGAGCACGGCTCACCAACTCCAGGCACAGGTAGGATCATCCCCACCAAATTCACACACAGAGAAGATTCAACCTCGATAAACAATCGGCCATAGGTAGAGCCGCCTCACCAACTCCAGGCACAGGTAGGACCATCCCCACCAAATGCACACACAGAGAAGATTCGACCTCGATAAACAATGGACAGAGGTAGAGCCCACCTCACCAACTCCAGACACAGGTAGGAACATCCCCACCAAATGCACACACAGAGTAGATTGTCCCCAACAAGTAATGGCCATAGGTAGAGCCCGCCTCACCAACTCCAGGCACAGGTAGGACTATCCCCACCAAATGCACACACAGAGAATATTCCACCTCGATAAACAATCGGCGATAGGTAGAGCCGCCTCAACAACTCCAGGCACAGGTAGGACCACCCCCACCAAATGCACACACAGAGAAGATTCAACCTCGATAAACAAAGGCCAAAGGTAGGGCCCGCCTCACCAACTCCAGACACAGGTAAGACCATCCACACCAAATGCACACACAGAGTAGATTGTCCCCAACAAGCAATGGCCATAGGTAGAGCCCGCCTCACCAACTCCAGACACAGGTAGGACCATCCCCACCAAATGCACACACAGAGTAGATTGTCCCCAACAAGCAATGGCCATAGGTAGAGCCTGGCTCACCAACTCCAGCCACAAGTAGGAACATCCCCACTAAATTCACACACAGAGTAGATTGTCCCAAACAAGCAATGGCCATAGATAGAGCCCGGCTCACCAACTTCAGGCACAGGTAGGATCATCCCCACCAAATTCACACACAGAGAAGATTCGACCTCGATAAACAATCGGCCATAGGTAGAGCCGCCTCATCAACTCCAGGCACAGGTAGGACCATCCCCACCAAATGCACACAGAGAAGATTCGACCTCGATAAACAATGGCCAAAGGTAGAGCCCGCCTCAACAACTCCAGACACAGGTAGGACCATCCACACCAAATGCACACACAGAGTAGATTGTCCCCAACAAGCAATGGCCATAGGTAGAGCCCGGCTCACCAACTCCAGGCACAGGTACGACCATCCCCACTAAATTCACATACAGAGTAGATTGTCCCCAACAAGCAATGGCCATAGGTAGAGCCCGGTTCACCAACTCCAGGCACAGGTAGGATCATCCCCACCAAATTCACACACAGAGAAGATTCGACCTCGATAAACAGTGGACAGAGGTAGAGCCCACCTCACCAACTCCAGACACAGGTAGGAACATCCCCACCAAATGCACACACAGAGTAGATTGTCCCCAACAAGTAATGGCCATAGGTAGAGCCCGCCTCACCAACTCCAGGCACAGGTAGGACTATCCCCATCAAATGCACACACAGAGAATATTCCACCTCGATAAACAATCGGCCATAGGTAGAGCCGCCTCACCAACTCCAGGCACAGGTAGGACCACCCCCACCAAATGCACACACAGAGAAGATTCGACCTCGATAAACAATGGCCAAAGGTAGGGCTCGCCTCACCAACTCCAGACACAGGTAAGACCATCCACACCAAATGCACACACAGAGTAGATTGTCCCCAACAAGCAATGGCCATAGGTAGAGCCCGGCTCACCAACTCCAGACACAGGTAGGACCATCCCCACCAAATGCACACACAGAGTAGATTGTCCCCAACAAGCAATGGCCATAGGTAGAGCTCGGCTCACCAACTCCAGCCACAGGTAGGACCATCCCCCCTAAATTCACACACAGAGTAGATTGTCCCCAACAAGCAATGGCCATAGGTAGAGCCCGGCTCACCAACTTCAGGCACAGGTAGGATCATCCCCACCAAATTCACACACAGAGAAGAATCGACCTAGATAAACAGTCGGCGATAGGTTGAGCCGCCTCACCAACTCCAGGCACAGGTAGGACCATCCCCACCAAATGCACACACAGAGAAGATTCGCCCTCGATAAACAATGGACAAAGGTAGAGCCCACCTCACCAACTCCAGACACAGGTAGGACCATCCCCACCAAATGCACACGCAGAGTAGATTGTCCCCAACAAGCAATGGCCATAGGTAGAGCCCGCCTCACCAACTCCAGGCACAGGTAGGACCATCCCCACCAAATGCACACACACAGAAGATTCGACCTCGATAAACAATCGTCCATAGGTAGAGCCGCCTCACCAACTCCAGGCACAGGTAGGACCATCCCCACCAAATGCACACACAGAGAAGATTCGACCTCGATAAACAATTGCCAAAGGTAGAGCCCGCCTCACCAACTCCAGACACAAGTAAGACCATCCACACCAAATGCACACTCAGAGTAGATTGTCCCCAACAAGCAATGGCCATAGGTAGAGCCTGCCTCACCAACTCCAGACACAGGTAGGACCATCCCCACCAAATGCACACACAGAGTAGATTGTCCCCAACAAGCAATGGCCATAGGTAGAGCCCGGCTCACCAACTCCAGGCACAGGTACGACCATCCCCACTAAATTCACACACAGAGTAGATTGTCCCCAACAAGCAATGGCCATAGGTAGAGCCCGGTTCACCAACTCCAGGCACAGGCAGGATCATCCCCACCAAATTCACACACAGAGAAGATTTGACCTCGATAAACAATGGACAGGGGTAGAGCCCACCTCACCAACTCCAGACACAGGTAGGAACATCCCCACCAAATGCACACACAGAGTAGATTGTCCCCAACAAGTAATGGCCATAGGTGGAGCCCGCCTCACCAACTCCAGGCACAGGTAGGACTATCCCCACCAAATGTACACACAGAGAATATTCCACCTCGATAAACAATCGGCCATAGGTAGTGCCCGCCTCACCAACTCCAGACACAGGTAGGACCATCCCCACCAAATGCACACACAGAGTAGATTGTCCCCAACAAGCAATGGCCATAGGTAGAGCTCGGCTCACCAACTCCACCACAGGTAGGACCATCCCCACCAAATTCACACACAGAGTAGATTGTCCCCAACAAGCAATGGCCATAGGTAGAGCACGGCTCACCAACTCCAGGCACAGGTAAGATCATCCCCACCAAATTCGCACACAGAGAAGATTCAACCTCGATAAACAATCGGCCATAGGTAGAGCCGCCTCACCAACTCCAGGCACAGGTAGGACCATCCCCACCAAATGCACACACAGAGAAGATTCGACCTCGATAAACAATGGACAGAGGTAGAGCCCACCTCACCAACTCCAGACACAGGTAGGACCATCCCCACCAAATGCACACACAGTGTAGATTGTCCCCAACAAGCAATGGCCATAGGTAGAGCCCGGCTCACCAACTCCAGCCACAAGTAGGACCATCCCCACTAAATTCACACACTGAGTAGATTGTCCCCAAAAAGCAATGGCCATAGATAGAGCCCGGCTCACCAACTTCAGGCACAGGTAGGATCATCCCCACAAAATTCACACACAGAGAAGATTCGACCTCGATAAATAATCGGCCATAGGTAGACCCGCCTCACCAACTCCAGGCACAGGTAGGACCATCCCCACCAAATGCACACAGAAAGGATTCAACCTCGATAAACAATGGCCAAAGGTAGAGCCCGCCTCACCAACTCCAGACACAGGTACGACCATCCCCACTAAATTCACACACAGAGTAGATTGTCCCCAACAAGTAATGGCCATAGGTAGAGCCCGCCTCACCAACTCCAGGCACAGGTAGGACTATCCCCACCAAATGCACACACAGAGAATATTCCACCTCGATAAACAATCGGCGATAGGTAGAGCCGCCTCAACAACTCCAGGCACAGGTAGGACCACCCCCACCAAATGCACACACAGAGAAGATTCAACCTCGATAAACAAAGGCCAAAGGTAGGGCCCGCCTCACCAACTCCAGACACAGGTAAGACCATCCACACCAAATGCACACACAGAGTAGATTGTCCCCAACAAGCAATGGCCATAGGTAGAGCCCGCCTCACCAACTCCAGACACAGGTAGGACCATCCCCACCAAATGCACACACAGAGTAGATTGTCCCCAACAAGCAATGGCCATAGGTAGAGCCTGGCTCACCAACTCCAGCCACAAGTAGGAACATCCCCACTAAATTCACACACAGAGTAGATTGTCCCAAACAAGCAATGGCCATAGATAGAGCCCGGCTCACCAACTTCAGGCACAGGTAGGATCATCCCCACCAAATTCACACACAGAGAAGATTCGACCTCGATAAACAATCGGCCATAGGTAGAGCCGCCTCATCAACTCCAGGCACAGGTAGGACCATCCCCACCAAATGCACACAGAGAAGATTCGACCTCGATAAACAATGGCCAAAGGTAGAGCCCGCCTCAACAACTCCAGACACAGGTAGGACCATCCACACCAAATGCACACACAGAGTAGATTGTCCCCAACAAGCAATGGCCATAGGTAGAGCCCGGCTCACCAACTCCAGGCACAGGTACGACCATCCCCACTAAATTCACATACAGAGTAGATTGTCCCCAACAAGCAATGGCCATAGGTAGAGCCCGGTTCACCAACTCCAGGCACAGGTAGGATCATCCCCACCAAATTCACACACAGAGAAGATTCGACCTCGATAAACAGTGGACAGAGGTAGAGCCCACCTCACCAACTCCAGACACAGGTAGGAACATCCCCACCAAATGCACACACAGAGTAGATTGTCCCCAACAAGTAATGGCCATAGGTAGAGCCCGCCTCACCAACTCCAGGCACAGGTAGGACTATCCCCATCAAATGCACACACAGAGAATATTCCACCTCGATAAACAATCGGCCATAGGTAGAGCCGCCTCACCAACTCCAGGCACAGGTAGGACCACCCCCACCAAATGCACACACAGAGAAGATTCGACCTCGATAAACAATGGCCAAAGGTAGGGCTCGCCTCACCAACTCCAGACACAGGTAAGACCATCCACACCAAATGCACACACAGAGTAGATTGTCCCCAACAAGCAATGGCCATAGGTAGAGCCCGGCTCACCAACTCCAGACACAGGTAGGACCATCCCCACCAAATGCACACACAGAGTAGATTGTCCCCAACAAGCAATGGCCATAGGTAGAGCTCGGCTCACCAACTCCAGCCACAGGTAGGACCATCCCCCCTAAATTCACACACAGAGTAGATTGTCCCCAACAAGCAATGGCCATAGGTAGAGCCCGGCTCACCAACTTCAGGCACAGGTAGGATCATCCCCACCAAATTCACACACAGAGAAGAATCGACCTAGATAAACAGTCGGCGATAGGTTGAGCCGCCTCACCAACTCCAGGCACAGGTAGGACCATCCCCACCAAATGCACACACAGAGAAGATTCGCCCTCGATAAACAATGGACAAAGGTAGAGCCCACCTCACCAACTCCAGACACAGGTAGGACCATCCCCACCAAATGCACACGCAGAGTAGATTGTCCCCAACAAGCAATGGCCATAGGTAGAGCCCGCCTCACCAACTCCAGGCACAGGTAGGACCATCCCCACCAAATGCACACACACAGAAGATTCGACCTCGATAAACAATCGTCCATAGGTAGAGCCGCCTCACCAACTCCAGGCACAGGTAGGACCATCCCCACCAAATGCACACACAGAGAAGATTCGACCTCGATAAACAATTGCCAAAGGTAGAGCCCGCCTCACCAACTCCAGACACAAGTAAGACCATCCACACCAAATGCACACTCAGAGTAGATTGTCCCCAACAAGCAATGGCCATAGGTAGAGCCTGCCTCACCAACTCCAGACACAGGTAGGACCATCCCCACCAAATGCACACACAGAGTAGATTGTCCCCAACAAGCAATGGCCATAGGTAGAGCCCGGCTCACCAACTCCAGGCACAGGTACGACCATCCCCACTAAATTCACACACAGAGTAGATTGTCCCCAACAAGCAATGGCCATAGGTAGAGCCCGGTTCACCAACTCCAGGCACAGGCAGGATCATCCCCACCAAATTCACACACAGAGAAGATTTGACCTCGATAAACAATGGACAGGGGTAGAGCCCACCTCACCAACTCCAGACACAGGTAGGAACATCCCCACCAAATGCACACACAGAGTAGATTGTCCCCAACAAGTAATGGCCATAGGTGGAGCCCGCCTCACCAACTCCAGGCACAGGTAGGACTATCCCCACCAAATGTACACACAGAGAATATTCCACCTCGATAAACAATCGGCCATAGGTAGTGCCCGCCTCACCAACTCCAGACACAGGTAGGACCATCCCCACCAAATGCACACACAGAGTAGATTGTCCCCAACAAGCAATGGCCATAGGTAGAGCTCGGCTCACCAACTCCACCACAGGTAGGACCATCCCCACCAAATTCACACACAGAGTAGATTGTCCCCAACAAGCAATGGCCATAGGTAGAGCACGGCTCACCAACTCCAGGCACAGGTAAGATCATCCCCACCAAATTCGCACACAGAGAAGATTCAACCTCGATAAACAATCGGCCATAGGTAGAGCCGCCTCACCAACTCCAGGCACAGGTAGGACCATCCCCACCAAATGCACACACAGAGAAGATTCGACCTCGATAAACAATGGACAGAGGTAGAGCCCACCTCACCAACTCCAGACACAGGTAGGACCATCCCCACCAAATGCACACACAGTGTAGATTGTCCCCAACAAGCAATGGCCATAGGTAGAGCCCGGCTCACCAACTCCAGCCACAAGTAGGACCATCCCCACTAAATTCACACACTGAGTAGATTGTCCCCAAAAAGCAATGGCCATAGATAGAGCCCGGCTCACCAACTTCAGGCACAGGTAGGATCATCCCCACAAAATTCACACACAGAGAAGATTCGACCTCGATAAATAATCGGCCATAGGTAGACCCGCCTCACCAACTCCAGGCACAGGTAGGACCATCCCCACCAAATGCACACAGAAAGGATTCAACCTCGATAAACAATGGCCAAAGGTAGAGCCCGCCTCACCAACTCCAGACACAGGTACGACCATCCCCACTAAATTCACACACAGAGTAGATTGTCCCCAACAAGCAATGGCCATAGGTAGAGCCCGGTTCACCAACTCCAGGCACAGGTAGGATCACCCCCACCAAATTCACACACAGAGAAGATTCGACCTCGATAAACAATGGACAGTGGTAGAGCCCACCTCACCAACTCCAGACACAGGTAGGAACATCCCCACCAAATGCACACACAGAGTAGATTGTCCCCAACAAGTAATGGCCATAGGTAGAGCCCGCCTCACCAACTCCAGCCACAGGTAGGACTATCCCCACCAAATGCACACACAGAGAATATTCCACCTCGATAAACAATCGGCCATAGGTAGAGCCGCCTCACCAACTCTAGGCACAGGTAGGACCACCCCCACCAAATGCACACACAGAGAAGATTCAACCTCGATAAACAATGGCCAAAGGTAGGGCTCGCCTCACCAACTCCAGACACAGGTAGGAACATCCCCACCAAATGCACACACAGAGTAGATTGTCCCCAACAAGCAATGGCTATAGGTAGAGCCCGGTTCACCAACTCCAGGCACAGGCAGGATCATCCCCACCAAATTCACACACAGAGAAGATTTGACCTCGATAAACAATGGACAGGGGTAGAGCCCACCTCACCAACTCCAGACACAGGTAGGAACATCCCCACCAAATGCACACACAGAGAATATTCCACCTCGATAAACAATCGGCCATAGGTAGAGCCCGCCTCACCAACTCCAGACACAGCTAGGACCATCCCCACCAAATGCACACACAGAGTAGATTGTCCCCAACAAGCAATGGCCATAGGTAGAGCTCGGCTCACCAACTCCACCACAGGTAGGACCATCCCCACCAAATTCACACACAGAGTAGATTGTCCCCAACAAGCAATGGCCATAGGTAGAGCACGGCTCACCAACTCCAGGCACAGGTAAGAGCATCCCCACCAAATTCGCACACAGAGAAGATTCAACCTCGATAAACAATCGGCCATAGGTAGAGCCGCCTCACCAACTCCAGGCACAGGTAGGACCATCCCCACCAAATGCACACACAGAGAAGATTCGACCTCGATAAACAATGGACAGAGGTAGAGCCCACCTCACCAACTCCAGACACAGGTAGGACCATCCCCACCAAATGCACACACAGTGTAGATTGTCCCCAACAAGCAATGGCCACAGGTAGAGCCCGGCTCACCAACTCCAGCCACAAGTAGGACCATCCCCACTAAATTCACACACTGAGTAGATTGTCCCCAAAAAGCAATGGCCATAGATAGAGCCCGGCTCACCAACTTCAGGCACAGGTAGGATCATCCCCACCAAATTCACACACAGAGAAGATTCGACCTCGATAAACAATCGGCCATAGGTAGACCCGCCTCACCAACTCCAGGCACAGGTAGGACCATCCCCACCAAATGCACACAGAAAAGATTCAACCTCGATAAACAATGGCCAAAGGTAGATCCCGCCTCACCAACTCCAGACACAGGTAGGACCATCCACACCAAATGCACACACAGAGTAGATTGTCCCCAACAAGCAATGGCCATAGGTAGAGCCCGGCTCACCAACTCCAGGCACAGGTACGACCATCCCCACTAAATTCACACACAGAGTAGATTGTCCCCAACAAGCAATGGCCATAGGTAGAGCCCGGTTCACCAACTCCAGGCACAGGTAGGATCACCCCCACCAAATTCACACACAGAGAAGATTCGACCTCGATAAACAATGGACAGAGGTAGAGCCCACCTCACCAACTCCAGACACAGGTAGGAACATCCCCACCAAATGCACACACAGAGTAGATTGTCCCCAACAAGTAATGGCCATAGGTAGAGCCCGCCTCACCAACTCCAGGCACAGGTAGGACTATCCCCACCAAATGCACACACAGAGAATATTCCACCTCGATAACCAATCGGCCATAGGTAGAGCCGCCTCACCAACTCTAGGCACAGGTAGGACCACCCCCACCAAATGCACACACAGAGAAGATTCGACCTCGATAAACAATGGCCAAAGGTAGGGCTCGCCTCACCAACTCCAGACACAGGTAAGACCATCCACACCAAATGCACACACAGAGTAGATTGTCCCCAACAAGCAATGGCCATAGGTAGAGCCCGCCTCACCAACTCCAGACACAGGTAGGACCATCCCCACCAAATGCACACACAGAGTAGATTGTCCCCAACAAGCAATGGCCATAGGGAGAGCTCGGCTCACCAACTCCAGCCACAGGTAGGACCATCCCCACTAAATTCACACACAGAGTAGATTGTCCCCAACAAGCAATGGCCATAGGTAGAGCCCGGCTCACCAACCTCAGGCACAGGTAGGATCCTCCCAACCAAATTCACACACAGAGAATAATCGACCTAGATAAACAGTCGGCGATAGGTTGAGCCGCCTCACCAACTCCAGGCACAGGTAGGACCATCCCCACCAAATGCACACACAGAGAAGATTCGACCTCGATAAACAATGGACAAAGGTAGAGCCCACCTCACCAACTCCAGACACAGGTATGACAATCCCCACCAAATGCACACGCAGAGTAGATTGTCCCCAACAAGCAATGGCCATAGGTAGAGCCCGCCTCACCAACTCCAGGCACAGGTAGGACCATCCCCACCAAATGCACACACAGAGAAGATTCGACCTCGATAAACAATCGTCCATAGGTAGAGCCGCCTCACCAACTCCAGGCACAGGTAGGACCATCCCCACCAAATGCACACACAGAGAAGATTCGACCTCGATAAACAATGGCCAAAGGTAGAGCCCGCCTCACCAACTCCAGACACAGGTAAGACCATCCACACCAAATGCACACTCAGAGTAGATTGTCCCCAACAAGCAATGGCCATAGGTAGAGCCCGCCTCACCATCTCCAGACACAGGTAGGACCATCCCCACCAAATGCACACACAGAGTAGATCGTCCCCAACAAGCAATGGCCATAGGTAGAGCTCGGCTCACCAACTCCAGCCACAGGTAGGACCATCCCCACCAAATTCACACACAGAGAAGATTCGACCTCGATAAACAATGGACAGAGGTAGAGCCCACCTCACCAACTCCAGACACAGGTAGGAACATCCCCACCAAATGCACACACAGAGTAGATTGTCCCCAACAAGTAATGGCCATAGGTAGAGCCCGCCTCACCAACTCCAGGCACAGGTAGGACTATCCCCACCAAATGCACACACAGAGAATAATCGACCTAGATAAACAGTCGGCGATAGGTTGAGCCGCCTCACCAACTCCAGGCACAGGTAGGACCATCCCCACCAAATGCACACACAGAGAAGATTCGACCTCGATAAACAATGGACAAAGGTAGAGCCCACCTCACCAACTCCAGACACAGGTACGACAATCCCCACCAAATGCACACGCAGAGTAGATTGTCCCCAACAAGCAATGGCCATAGGTAGAGCCCGCCTCACCAACTCCAGGCACAGGTAGGACCATCCCCACCAAATGCACACACAGAGAAGATGCGACCTCGATAAACAATCGTCCATAGGTAGAGCCGCCTCACCAACTCCAGGCACAGGTAGGACCATCCCCACCAAATGCACACACAGAGAAGATTCGACCTCGATAAACAATGGACAGAGGTAGAGCCCACCTCACCAACTCCAGACACAGGTAGGACCATCCCCACCAAATGCACACACAGTGTAGATTGTCCCCAACAAGCAATGGCCATAGGTAGAGCCCGGCTCACCAACTCCAGCCACAAGTAGGACCATCCCCACTAAATTCACACACTGAGTAGATTGTCCCCAAAAAGCAATGGCCATAGATAGAGCCCGGCTCACCAACTTCAGGCACAGGTAGGATCATCCCCACCAAATTCACACACAGAGAAGATTCGACCTCGATAAACAATCGGCCATAGGTAGACCCGCCTCACCAACTCCAGGCACAGGTAGGACCATCCCCACCAAATGCACACAGAAAAGATTCAACCTCGATAAACAATGGCCAAAGGTAGATCCCGCCTCACCAACTCCAGACACAGGTAGGACCATCCACACCAAATGCACACACAGAGTAGATTGTCCCCAACAAGCAATGGCCATAGGTAGAGCCCGGTTCACCAACTCCAGGCACAGGTAGGATCACCCCCACCAAATTCACACACAGAGAAGATTCGACCTCGATAAACAATGGACAGAGGTAGAGCCCACCTCACCAACTCCAGACACAGGTAGGAACATCCCCACCAAATGCACACACAGAGTAGATTGTCCCCAACAAGTAATGGCCATAGGTAGAGCCCGCCTCACCAACTCCAGGCACAGGTAGGACTATCCCCACCAAATGCACACACAGAGAATATTCCACCTCGATAAACAATCGGCCATAGGTAGAGCCGCCTCACCAACTCTAGGCACAGGTAGGACCACCCCCACCAAATGCACACACAGAGAAGATTCGACCTCGATAAACAATGGCCAAAGGTAGGGCTCGCCTCACCAACTCCAGACACAGGTAAGACCATCCACACCAAATGCACACACAGAGTAGATTGTCCCCAACAAGCAATGGCCATAGGTAGAGCCCGCCTCACCAACTCCAGACACAGGTAGGACCATCCCCACCAAATGCACACACTGAGTAGATTGTCCCCAAAAAGCAATGGCCATAGATAGAGCCCGGCTCACCAACTTCAGGCACAGGTAGGATCATCCCCACCAAATTCACACACAGAGAAGATTCGACCTCGATAAACAATCGGCCATAGGTAGACCCGCCTCACCAACTCCAGGCACAGGTAGGACCACCCCCACCAAATGCACACACAGAGTAGATTGTCCCCAACAAGCAATGGCCATAGGTAGAGCCCGGCTCACCAACTCCAGGCACAGGTAGGACCATCCCCACCAAATTCACACACAGAGTAGATTGTCCCCAACAAGCAATGGCCATAGGTAGAGCCCGGTTCACCAACTCCAGGCACAGGTAGGATCACCCCCACCAAATTCACACACAGAGAAGATTCGACCTCGATAAACAATGGACAGAGGTAGAGCCCACCTCACCAACTCCAGACACAGGTAGGAACATCCCCACCAAATGCACACACAGAGTAGATTGTCCCCAACAAGTAATGGCCATAGGTAGAGCCCGCCTCACCAACTCCAGGCACAGGTAGGACTATCCCCACCAAATGCACACACAGAGAATATTCCACCTCGATAAACAATCGGCCATAGGTAGAGCCGCCTCACCAACTCTAGGCACAGGTAGGACCACCCCCACCAAATGCACACACAGAGAAGATTCGACCTCGATAAACAATGGCCAAAGGTAGGGCTCGCCTCACCAACTCCAGACACAGGTAAGACCATCCACACCAAATGCACACACAGAGTAGATTGTCCCCAACAAGCAATGGCCATAGGTAGAGCCCGCCTCACCAACTCCAGACACAGGTAGGACCATCCCCACCAAATGCACACACAGAGTAGATTGTCCCCAACAAGCAATGGCCATAGGTAGAGCTCGGCTCACCAACTCCAGCCACAGGTAGGACCATCCCCACTAAATTCACACACAGAGTAGATTGTCCCCAACAAGCAATGGCCATAGGTAGAGCCCGGCTCACCAACTTCAGGCACAGGTAGGATCCTCCCAACCAAATTCACACACAGAGAATAATCGACCTAGATAAACAGTCGGCGATAGGTTGAGCCGCCTCACCAACTCCAGGCACAGGTAGGACCATCCCCACCAAATGCACACACAGAGAAGATTCGACCTCGATAAACAATGGACAAAGGTAGAGCCCACCTCTACAACTCCAGACACAGGTAGGACAATCCCCACCAAATGCACACGCAGAGTAGATTGTCCCCAACAAGCAATGGCCATAGGTAGAGCCCACCTCACCAACTCCAGGCACAGGTAGGACCATCCCCACCAAATGCACACACAGAGAAGATTCGACCTCGATAAACAATCGTCCATAGGTAGAGCCGCCTCACCAACTCCAGGCACAGGTAGGACCATCCCCACCAAATGCACACACAGAGAAGATTCGACCTCGATAAACAATGGCCAAAGGTAGAGCCCGCCTCACCAACTCCAGACACAGGTAAGACCATCCACACCAAATGCACACTCAGAGTAGATTGTCCCCAACAAGCAATGGCCATAGGTAGAGCCTGCCTCACCAACTCCAGACACAGGTAGGACCATCCCCACCAAATGCACACACAGAGTAGATTGTACCCAACAAGCAATGGCCATAGGTAGAGCCCGGCTCACCAACTCCAGGCACAGGTACGACCATCCCCACTAAATTCACACACAGAGTAGATTGTCCCCAACAAGCAATGGCCATAGGTAGAGCCCGGTTCACCAACTCCAGGCACAGGTAGGATCATCCCCACCAAATTCACACACAGAAAAGATTTGACCTCGATAAACAATGGACAGATGTAGAGCCCACCTCACCAACTCCAGACACAGGTAGGAACATCCCCACCAAATGCACACACAGAGTAGATTGTCCCCAACAAGTAATGGCCATAGGTAGAGCCCGCCTCACCAACTCCAGGCACAGGTAGGACTATCCCCACCAAATGTACACACAGAGAATATTCCACCTCGATAAACAATCGGCCATAGGTAGAGCCGCCTCACCAACTCCAAGCACAGGTAGGACCACCCCCACCAAATGCACACACAGAGAAGATTCAACCTCGATAAACAATGGCCAAAGGTAGGGCCCGCCTCACCAACTCCAGACACAGGTAAGACCATCCACACCAAATGCACACACAGAGAAGATTGTCCCCAACAAGCAATGGCCATAGGTAGAGCCCGCCTCACCAACTCCAGACACAGGTAGGACCATCCCCACCAAATGCACACACAGAGTAGATTGTCCCCAACAAGCAATGGCCATAGGTAGAGCTCGGCTCACCAACTCCAGCCACAGGTAGGACCATCCCCACTAAATTCACACACAGAGTAGATTGTCCCCAACAAGCAACGGCCATAGGTAGAGCCCGGCTCACCAACTTCAGGCACAGGTAGGATCATCCCCACCAAATTCACACACAGAGAAGAATCAACCTAGATAAACAGTCGGCGATAGGTTGAGCCGCCTCACCAACTCCAGGCACAGGTAGGACCATCCCCACCAAATGCACACACAGAGAAGATTCGACCTCGATAAACAATGGACAAAGGTAGAGCCCGGCTCACCAACTCCAGCCACAAGTAGGACCATCCCCACTAAATTCACACACTGAGTAGATTGTCCCCAAAAAGCAATGGCCATAGATAGAGCCTGCCTCACCAACTCCAGACATAGGTAGGACCACCCCCACCAAATGCACACACAGAGTAGATTGTCCCCAACAAGCAATGGCCATAGGTAGAGCCCGGCTCACCAACTCCAGCCACAAGTAGGACCATCCCCACTAAATTCACACACTGAGTAGATTGTCCCCAAAAAGCAATGGCCATAGATAGAGCCCGGCTCACCAACTTCAGGCACAGGTAGGATCATCCCCACCAAATTCACACACAGAGAAGATTCGACCTCGATAAACAATCGGCCATAGGTAGACCCGCCTCACCAACTCCAGGCACAGGTAGGACCATCCCCACCAAATGCACACAGAAAAGATTCAACCTCGATAAACAATGGCCAAAGGTAGATCCCGCCTCACCAACTCCAGACACAGGTAGGACCATCCACACCAAATGCACACACAGAGTAGATTGTCCCCAACAAGCAATGGCCATAGGTAGAGCCCGGTTCACCAACTCCAGGCACAGGTAGGATCACCCCCACCAAATTCACACACAGAGAAGATTCGACCTCGATAAACAATGGACAGAGGTAGAGCCCACCTCACCAACTCCAGACACAGGTAGGAACATCCCCACCAAATGCACACACAGAGTAGATTGTCCCCAACAAGTAATGGCCATAGGTAGAGCCCGCCTCACCAACTCCAGGCACAGGTAGGACTATCCCCACCAAATGCACACACAGAGAATATTCCACCTCGATAAACAATCGGCCATAGGTAGAGCCGCCTCACCAACTCTAGGCACAGGTAGGACCACCCCCACCAAATGCACACACAGAGAAGATTCGACCTCGATAAACAATGGCCAAAGGTAGGGCTCGCCTCACCAACTCCAGACACAGGTAAGACCATCCACACCAAATGCACACACAGAGTAGATTGTCCCCAACAAGCAATGGCCATAGGTAGAGCCCGCCTCACCAACTCCAGACACAGGTAGGACCATCCCCACCAAATGCACACACTGAGTAGATTGTCCCCAAAAAGCAATGGCCATAGATAGAGCCCGGCTCACCAACTTCAGGCACAGGTAGGATCATCCCCACCAAATTCACACACAGAGAAGATTCGACCTCGATAAACAATCGGCCATAGGTAGACCCGCCTCACCAACTCCAGGCACAGGTAGGACCACCCCCACCAAATGCACACACAGAGTAGATTGTCCCCAACAAGCAATGGCCATAGGTAGAGCCCGGCTCACCAACTCCAGGCACAGGTAGGACCATCCCCACCAAATTCACACACAGAGTAGATTGTCCCCAACAAGCAATGGCCATAGGTAGAGCCCGGTTCACCAACTCCAGGCACAGGTAGGATCACCCCCACCAAATTCACACACAGAGAAGATTCGACCTCGATAAACAATGGACAGAGGTAGAGCCCACCTCACCAACTCCAGACACAGGTAGGAACATCCCCACCAAATGCACACACAGAGTAGATTGTCCCCAACAAGTAATGGCCATAGGTAGAGCCCGCCTCACCAACTCCAGGCACAGGTAGGACTATCCCCACCAAATGCACACACAGAGAATATTCCACCTCGATAAACAATCGGCCATAGGTAGAGCCGCCTCACCAACTCTAGGCACAGGTAGGACCACCCCCACCAAATGCACACACAGAGAAGATTCGACCTCGATAAACAATGGCCAAAGGTAGGGCTCGCCTCACCAACTCCAGACACAGGTAAGACCATCCACACCAAATGCACACACAGAGTAGATTGTCCCCAACAAGCAATGGCCATAGGTAGAGCCCGCCTCACCAACTCCAGACACAGGTAGGACCATCCCCACCAAATGCACACACAGAGTAGATTGTCCCCAACAAGCAATGGCCATAGGTAGAGCTCGGCTCACCAACTCCAGCCACAGGTAGGACCATCCCCACTAAATTCACACACAGAGTAGATTGTCCCCAACAAGCAATGGCCATAGGTAGAGCCCGGCTCACCAACTTCAGGCACAGGTAGGATCCTCCCAACCAAATTCACACACAGAGAATAATCGACCTAGATAAACAGTCGGCGATAGGTTGAGCCGCCTCACCAACTCCAGGCACAGGTAGGACCATCCCCACCAAATGCACACACAGAGAAGATTCGACCTCGATAAACAATGGACAAAGGTAGAGCCCACCTCTACAACTCCAGACACAGGTAGGACAATCCCCACCAAATGCACACGCAGAGTAGATTGTCCCCAACAAGCAATGGCCATAGGTAGAGCCCACCTCACCAACTCCAGGCACAGGTAGGACCATCCCCACCAAATGCACACACAGAGAAGATTCGACCTCGATAAACAATCGTCCATAGGTAGAGCCGCCTCACCAACTCCAGGCACAGGTAGGACCATCCCCACCAAATGCACACACAGAGAAGATTCGACCTCGATAAACAATGGCCAAAGGTAGAGCCCGCCTCACCAACTCCAGACACAGGTAAGACCATCCACACCAAATGCACACTCAGAGTAGATTGTCCCCAACAAGCAATGGCCATAGGTAGAGCCTGCCTCACCAACTCCAGACACAGGTAGGACCATCCCCACCAAATGCACACACAGAGTAGATTGTACCCAACAAGCAATGGCCATAGGTAGAGCCCGGCTCACCAACTCCAGGCACAGGTACGACCAACCCCACTAAATTCACACACAGAGTAGATTGTCCCCAACAAGCAATGGCCATAGGTAGAGCCCGGTTCACCAACTCCAGGCACAGGTAGGATCATCCCCACCAAATTCACACACAGAAAAGATTTGACCTCGATAAACAATGGACAGATGTAGAGCCCACCTCACCAACTCCAGACACAGGTAGGAACATCCCCACCAAATGCACACACAGAGTAGATTGTCCCCAACAAGTAATGGCCATAGGTAGAGCCCGCCTCACCAACTCCAGGCACAGGTAGGACTATCCCCACCAAATGTACACACAGAGAATATTCCACCTCGATAAACAATCGGCCATAGGTAGAGCCGCCTCACCAACTCCAAGCACAGGTAGGACCACCCCCACCAAATGCACACACAGAGAAGATTCAACCTCGATAAACAATGGCCAAAGGTAGGGCCCGCCTCACCAACTCCAGACACAGGTAAGACCATCCACACCAAATGCACACACAGAGTAGATTGTCCCCAACAAGCAATGGCCATAGGTAGAGCCCGCCTCACCAACTCCAGACACAGGTAGGACCATCCCCACCAAATGCACACACAGAGTAGATTGTCCCCAACAAGCAATGGCCATAGGTAGAGCTCGGCTCACCAACTCCAGCCACAGGTAGGACCATCCCCACTAAATTCACACACAGAGTAGATTGTCCCCAACAAGCAACGGCCATAGGTAGAGCCCGGCTCACCAACTTCAGGCACAGGTAGGATCATCCCCACCAAATTCACACACAGAGAAGAATCAACCTAGATAAACAGTCGGCGATAGGTTGAGCCGCCTCACCAACTCCAGGCACAGGTAGGACCATCCCCACCAAATGCACACACAGAGAAGATTCGACCTCGATAAACAATGGACAAAGGTAGAGCCCACCTCACCAACTCCAGGCACAGGTAGGACCATCCTCACCAAATGCACACTCAGAGTAGATTGTCCCCAAAAAGCAATGGCCATAGGTAGAGCCTGCCTCACCAACTCCAGACACAGGTAGGACCACCCCCACCAAATGCACACACAGAGTAGATTGTCCCCAACAAGCAATGGCCATAGGTAGAGCCCGGCTCACCAACTCCAGGCACAGGTAGGACCATCCCCACCAAATTCACACACAGAGTAGATTGTCCCCAACAAGCAATGGCCATAGGTAGAGCCCGGCTCACCAACTCCAGGCACAGGTAGGATCATCCCCACCAAATTCACACACAGAGGAGATTGTCCCCAACAAGCAATGGCCACAGGTAGAGCCTGGCTCACCAACTCCAGGCACAGGTAGGACCATCCCCACCAAATTCACACACAGAGTAGATTGTCTCCAACAACCAATGGCCATAGGTAGAGCCCGGCTCACCAACTCCAGGCACAGGTAGGACCATCCCCACCAAATGCACACACAGAGAAGATTCGACCTCGATAAAAAATCGTCCATAGGTAGAGCCGCCTCACCAACTCCAGGCACAGGTAGGACCATCCCCACCACATGCACACACAGAGAAGATTCGACCTCGATAAACAATGGCCAAAGGTAGAGCCCGCCTCACCAACTCCAGACACAAGTAAGACCATCCACACCAAATGCACACTCAGAGTAGATTGTCCCCAACAAGCAATGGCCATACGTAGAGCCTGCCTCACCAACTCCAGACTCAGGTAGGACTATCCCCACCAAATGCACACACAGAGAATATTTCACCTCGATAAACAATCGGCCATAGGTAGAACCGCCTCAACAACTCCAGGCACAGGTATGACCACCCCCACCAAATGCACACACAGAGAAGATTCGACCTCGATAAACAATGGCCAAAGGTAGGGCCCACCTCACCAACCCCAGACACAGGTAGGACCATCCCCACCAAATGCACACACAGAGTAGATTGTCCCCAACAAGCAATGGCCATAGGTAGAGCCCGGCTCACCAACTCCAGCCACAAGTAGGACCATCCCCACTAAATTCACACACAGAGTAGATTGTCCCCAAAAAGCAATGGCCATAGGTAGAGCCTGCCTCACCAACTCCAGACACAGGTAGGACCACCCCCACCAAATGCACACACAGAGTAGATTGTCCCCAACAAGCAATGGCCATAGGTAGAGCCCGGCTCACCAACTCCAGGCACAGGTAGGACCATCCCCACCAAATTCACACACAGAGTAGATTGTCCCCAACAAGCAATGGCCATAGGTAGAGCCCGGCTCACCAACTCCAGGCACAGGTAGGATCATCCCCACCAAATTCACACACAGAGGAGATTGTCCCCAACAAGCAATGGCCACAGGTAGAGCCTGGCTCACCAACTCCAGGCACAGGTAGGACCATCCCCACCAAATTCACACACAGAGTAGATTGTCTCCAACAACCAATGGCCATAGGTAGAGCCCGGCTCACCAACTCCAGGCGCAGGTAGGACCATCCCCACCAAATGCACACACAGAGAAGATTCGACCTCGATAAAAAATCGTCCATAGGTAGAGCCGCCTCACCAACTCCAGGCACAGGTAGGACCATCCCCACCAAATGCACACACAGAGAAGATTCGACCTCGATAAACAATGGCCAAAGGTAGAGCCTGCCTCACCAACTCCAGACACAAGTAAGACCATCCACACCAAATGCACACTCAGAGTAGATTGTCCCCAACAAGCAATGGCCATACGTAGAGCCTGCCTCACCAACTCCAGACTCAGGTAGGACTATCCCCACCAAATGCACACACAGAGAATATTTCACCTCGATAAACAATCGGCCATAGGTAGAGCCGCCTCAACAACTCCAGGCACAGGTATGACCACCCCCACCAAATGCACACACAGAGAAGATTCGACCTCGATAAACAATGGCCAAAGGTAGGGCCCACCTCACCAACCCCAGACACAGGTAAGACCATCCACACCAAATGCACACACAGAGTAGATTGTCCCCAACAAGCAATGGCCATAGGTAGAGCCCGCCTCACCAACTCCAGACACAGGTAGGACCATCCCCACCAAATGCACACACAGAGTAGATTGTCCCCAACAAGCAATGGCCATAGGTAGAGCCCGGCTCACCAACTCCAGCCACAAATAGGACCATCCCCACTAAATTCACACACAGAGTAGATTGTCCCCAACAAGCAATGGCCATAGATAGAGCCCGGCTCACCAACTTCACGCACAGGTAGGATCATCCCCACCAAATTCACACACAGAGAAGATTCGACCTCGATAAACAATCGGCCATAGGTAGAGCCGCCTCATCAACTCCAGGCACAGGTATGACCATCCCCACCAAATGCACACAGAGAGGATTTGACCTCGATAAACAATGGCCAAAGGTAGAGCCCGCCTCACCAACTCCAGACACAGGTAGGACCATCCACACCAAATGCACACACAGAGTAGATTGTTCCCAACAAGCAATGGCCATAGGTAGAGCCCGGCTCACCAACTCCAGGCACAGGTACGACCATCCCCACTAAATTCACACACAGAGTAGATTGTCCCCAACAAGCAAGGGCCATAGGTAGAGCCCGGTTCACCAACTCCAGGCACAGGTATGACCACCCCCACCAACTGCACACACAGAGAAGATTCGACCTCGATAAACAATGGCCAAAGGTAGGGCCCACCTCACCAACCCCAGACACAGGTAAGACCATCCACACCAAATGCACACACAGAGTAGATTGTCCCCAACAAGCAATGGCCATAGGTAGAGCCCGCCTCACCAACTCCAGACACAGGTAGGACCATCCCCACCAAATGCACACACAGAGTAGATTGTCCCCAACAAGCAATGGCCATAGGTAGAGCCCGGCTCACCAACTCCAGCCACAAGTAGGACCATCCCCACTAAATTCACACACAGAGTAGATTGTCCCCAAAAAGCAATGGCCATAGGTAGAGCCTGCCTCACCAACTCCAGACACAGGTAGGACCACCCCCACCAAATGCACACACAGAGTAGATTGTCCCCAACAAGCAATGGCCATAGGTAGAGCCCGGCTCACCAACTCCAGGCACAGGTAGGACCATCCCCACCAAATTCACACACAGAGTAGATTGTCCCCAACAAGCAATGGCCATAGGTAGAGCCCGGCTCACCAACTCCAGGCACAGGTAGGATCATCCCCACCAAATTCACACACAGAGGAGATTGTCCCCAACAAGCAATGGCCACAGGTAGAGCCTGGCTCACCAACTCCAGGCACAGGTAGGACCATCCCCACCAAATTCACACACAGAGTAGATTGTCTCCAACAACCAATGGCCATAGGTAGAGCCCGGCTCACCAACTCCAGGCGCAGGTAGGACCATCCCCACCAAATGCACACACAGAGAAGATTCGACCTCGATAAAAAATCGTCCATAGGTAGAGCCGCCTCACCAACTCCAGGCACAGGTAGGACCATCCCCACCAAATGCACACACAGAGAAGATTCGACCTCGATAAACAATGGCCAAAGGTAGAGCCCGCCTCACCAACTCCAGACACAAGTAAGACCATCCACACCAAATGCACACTCAGAGTAGATTGTCCCCAACAAGCAATGGCCATACGTAGAGCCTGCCTCACCAACTCCAGACTCAGGTAGGACTATCCCCACCAAATGCACACACAGAGAATATTTCACCTCGATAAACAATCGGCCATAGGTAGAGCCGCCTCAACAACTCCAGGCACAGGTATGACCACCCCCACCAAATGCACACACAGAGAAGATTCGACCTCGATAAACAATGGCCAAAGGTAGGGCCCACCTCACCAACCCCAGACACAGGTAAGACCATCCACACCAAATGCACACACAGAGTAGATTGTCCCCAACAAGCAATGGCCATAGGTAGAGCCCGCCTCACCAACTCCAGACACAGGTAGGACCATCCCCACCAAATGCACACACAGAGTAGATTGTCCCCAACAAGCAATGGCCATAGGTAGAGCCCGGCTCACCAACTCCAGCCACAAGTAGGACCATCCCCACTAAATTCACACACAGAGTAGATTGTCCCCAACAAGCAATGGCCATAGATAGAGCCCGGCTCACCAACTTCACGCACAGGTAGGATCATCCCCACCAAATTCACACACAGAGAAGATTCGACCTCGATAAACAATCGGCCATAGGTAGAGCCGCCTCATCAACTCCAGGCACAGGTATGACCATCCCCACCAAATGCACACAGAGAAGATTTGACCTCGATAAACAATGGCCAAAGGTAGAGCCCGCCTCACCAACTCCAGACACAGGTAGGACCATCCACACCAAATGCACACACAGAGTAGATTGTTCCCAACAAGCAATGGCCATAGGTAGTGCCCGGCTCACCAACTCCAGGCACAGGTACGACCATCCCCACTAAATTCACACACAGAGTAGATTGTCCCCAACAAGCAAGGGCCATAGGTAGAGCCCGGTTCACCAACTCCAGGCACAGGTAGGATCATCCCCACCAAATTCACACACAGAGAAGATTCGACCTCGATAAACAATGGACAGAGGTAGAGCCCACCTCACCAACTCCAGACACAGGTAGGAACATCCCCACCAAATGCACACACAGAGTAGATTGTCCCCAACAAGTAATGGCCATAGGTAGAGCCCGCCTCACCAACTCCAGGCACAGGTAGGACTATCCCCACCAAATGCACACACAGAGAATATTCCACCTCGATAAACAATCGGCCATAGGCAGACCCGCCTCACCAACTCCAGGCACAGGTAGGACCACCCCCACCAAATGCACACACAGAGAAGATTCGACCTCGATAAACAATGGCCAAAGGTAGGGCTCGCCTCACCAACTCCAGACACAGGTATGACCATCCACACCAAATGCACACACAGAGTAGATTGTCCCCAACAAGCAATGGCCATAGGTAGAGCCGCCTCACCAACTCCAGACACAGGTAGGACCATCCCCACCAAATGCACACACAGAGTAGATTGTCCCCAACAAGCAATGGCCATAGGTAGAGCTCGGCTCACCAACTCCAGCCACAGGTAGGACCATCCCCACTAAATTCACACACAGAGTAGATTGTCCCCAACAAGCAATGGCCATAGGTAGAGCCCGGCTCACCAACTTCAGGCACAGGTAGGATCATCCTCACCAAATTCACACACAGAGAAGAATCGACCTAGATAAACAGTCGGCGATAGGTTGAGCCGCCTCACCAACTCCAGGCACAGGTAGGACCATCCCCACCAAATGCACACACAGAGAAGATTCGACCTCGATAAACAATGGCCAAAGGTAGAGCCCGCCTCACCAACTCCAGGCACAGGTAGGACCATCCCCACCAAATGCACACACAGAGAAGATTCGACCTCGATAAACAATGGCCAGAGGTAGGGCCCGCCTCACCAACTCCAGACACAGGTAGGACCATCCCCACCAAATGCACACACAGAGTAGATTGTCCCCTACAAGCAATGGCCATAGATAGAGCCCGGCTCACCAACTCCAGGCACAGGTACGACCATCCCCACTAAATTCACACACAGAGTAGATTGTCCCCAACAAGCAATGGCCATAGGTAGAGCCCGGTTCACCAACTCCAGGCACAGGTAGGATCATCCCCACCAAATTCACACACAGAGAAGATTTGACCTCGATAAACAATGGACAGAGGTAGAGCCCACCTCACCAACTCCAGGCACAGGTAGGACCATCCTCACCAAATGCACACGCAGAGTAGATTGTCCCCAACAAGCAATGACCATAGGTAGAGCCCGCCTCACCAACTCCAGGCACAGGTAGGACCATCCCCACCAAATGCACACACAAAGATTCGACCTCGATAAACAATCGTCCATAGGTAGAGCCGCCTCACCAACTCCAAGCACAGGTAGGACCACCCCCACCAAATGCACACACAGAGAAGATTCAACCTCGATAAACAATGGCCAAAGGTAGGGCCCGCCTCACCACCTCCAGACACAGGTAAGACCATCCACACCAAATGCACACACAGAGTAGATTGTCCCCAACAAGCAATGGCCATAGGTAGAGCCCGCCTCACCAACTCCAGACACAGGTAGGACCATCCCCACCAAATGCACACACAGAGTAGATTGTCCCCAACAAGCAATGGCCATAGGTAGAGCTCGGCTCACCAACTCCAGCCACAGGTAGGACCATCCCCACTAAATTCACACACAGAGTAGATTGTCCCCAACAAGCAACTGCCATAGGTAGAGCCCGGCTCACCAACTTCAGGCACAGGTAGGATCATCCCCACCAAATTCACACACAGAGAAGAATCAACCTAGATAAACAGTCGGCGATAGGTTGAGCCGCCTCACCAACTCCAGGCACAGGTAGGACCATCCCCACCAAATGCACACACAGAGAAGATTCGACCTCGATAAACAATGGCCAAAGGTAGAGCCCGCCTCACCAACTCCAGGCACAGGTAGGACCATCCCCACCAAATGCACACACAGAGAAGATTCGACCTCGATAAACAATGGCCAAAGGTAGGGCCCGCCTCACCAACTCCAGACACAGGTAGGACCATCCCCACCAAATGCACACACAGAGTAGATTGTCCCCTACAAGCAATGGCCATAGATAGAGCCCGGCTCACCAACTCCAGGCACAGGTACGACCATCCCCACTAAATTCACACACAGAGTAGATTGTCCCCAACAAGCAATGGCCATAGGTAGAGCCCGGTTCACCAACTCCAGGCACAGGTAGGATCATCCCCACCAAATTCACACACAGAGAAGATTTGACCTCGATAAACAATGGACAGAGGTAGAGCCCACCTCACCAACTCCAGGCACAGGTAGGACCATCCTCACCAAATGCACACGCAGAGTAGATTGTCCCCAACAAGCAATGACCATAGGTAGAGCCCGCCTCACCAACTCCAGGCACAGGTAGGACCATCCCCACCAAATGCACACACAGAGAAGATTCGACCTCGATAAACAATGGCCAAAGGTAGAGCCCGCCTCACCAACTCCAGGCACAGGTAGGACCATCCCCACCAAATGCACACACAGAGAAGATTCGACCTCGATAAACAATGGCCAGAGGTAGGGCCCGCCTCACCAACTCCAGACACAGGTAGGACCATCCCCACCAAATGCACACACAGAGTAGATTGTCCCCTACAAGCAATGGCCATAGATAGAGCCCGGCTCACCAACTCCAGGCACAGGTACGACCATCCCCACTAAATTCACACACAGAGTAGATTGTCCCCAACAAGCAATGGCCATAGGTAGAGCCCGGTTCACCAACTCCAGGCACAGGTAGGATCATCCCCACCAAATTCACACACAGAGAAGATTTGACCTCGATAAACAATGGACAGAGGTAGAGCCCACCTCACCAACTCCAGGCACAGGTAGGACCATCCTCACCAAATGCACACGCAGAGTAGATTGTCCCCAACAAGCAATGACCATAGGTAGAGCCCGCCTCACCAACTCCAGGCACAGGTAGGACCATCCCCACCAAATGCACACACAAAGATTCGACCTCGATAAACAATCGTCCATAGGTAGAGCCGCCTCACCAACTCCAAGCACAGGTAGGACCACCCCCACCAAATGCACACACAGAGAAGATTCAACCTCGATAAACAATGGCCAAAGGTAGGGCCCGCCTCACCACCTCCAGACACAGGTAAGACCATCCACACCAAATGCACACACAGAGTAGATTGTCCCCAACAAGCAATGGCCATAGGTAGAGCCCGCCTCACCAACTCCAGACACAGGTAGGACCATCCCCACCAAATGCACACACAGAGTAGATTGTCCCCAACAAGCAATGGCCATAGGTAGAGCTCGGCTCACCAACTCCAGCCACAGGTAGGACCATCCCCACTAAATTCACACACAGAGTAGATTGTCCCCAACAAGCAACTGCCATAGGTAGAGCCCGGCTCACCAACTTCAGGCACAGGTAGGATCATCCCCACCAAATTCACACACAGAGAAGAATCAACCTAGATAAACAGTCGGCGATAGGTTGAGCCGCCTCACCAACTCCAGGCACAGGTAGGACCATCCCCACCAAATGCACACACAGAGAAGATTCGACCTCGATAAACAATGGCCAAAGGTAGAGCCCGCCTCACCAACTCCAGGCACAGGTAGGACCATCCCCACCAAATGCACACACAGAGAAGATTCGACCTCGATAAACAATGGCCAAAGGTAGGGCCCGCCTCACCAACTCCAGACACAGGTAGGACCATCCCCACCAAATGCACACACAGAGTAGATTGTCCCCTACAAGCAATGGCCATAGATAGAGCCCGGCTCACCAACTCCAGGCACAGGTACGACCATCCCCACTAAATTCACACACAGAGTAGATTGTCCCCAACAAGCAATGGCCATAGGTAGAGCCCGGTTCACCAACTCCAGGCACAGGTAGGATCATCCCCACCAAATTCACACACAGAGAAGATTTGACCTCGATAAACAATGGACAGAGGTAGAGCCCACCTCACCAACTCCAGGCACAGGTAGGACCATCCTCACCAAATGCACACGCAGAGTAGATTGTCCCCAACAAGCAATGACCATAGGTAGAGCCCGCCTCACCAACTCCAGGCACAGGTAGGACCATCCCCACCAAATGCACACACAAAGATTCGACCTCGATAAACAATCGTCCATAGGTAGAGCCACCTCACCAACTCCAAGCACAGGTAGGACCACCCCCACCAAATGCACACACAGAGAAGATTCAACCTCGATAAACAATGGCCAAAGGTAGGGCCCGCCTCACCACCTCCAGACACAGGTAAGACCATCCACACCAAATGCACACACAGAGTAGATTGTCCCCAACAAGCAATGGCCATAGGTAGAGCCCGCCTCACCAACTCCAGACACAGGTAGGACCATCCCCACCAAATGCACACACAGAGTAGATTGTCCCCAACAAGCAATGGCCATAGGTAGAGCTCGGCTCACCAACTCCAGCCACAGGTAGGACCATCCCCACTAAATTCACACACAGAGTAGATTGTCCCCAACAAGCAACTGCCATAGGTAGAGCCCGGCTCACCAACTTCAGGCACAGGTAGGATCATCCCCACCAAATTCACACACAGAGAAGAATCAACCTAGATAAACAGTCGGCGATAGGTTGAGCCGCCTCACCAACTCCAGGCACAGGTAGGACCATCCCCACCAAATGCACACACAGAGAAGATTCGACCTCGATAAACAATGGACAAAGGTAGAGCCCACCTCACCAACTCCAGGCACAGGTAGGACCATCCTCACCAAATGCACACTCAGAGTAGATTGTCCCCAAAAAGCAATGGCCATAGGTAGAGCCTGCCTCACCAACTCCAGACACAGGTAGGACCACCCCCACCAAATGCACACACAGAGTAGATTGTCCCCAACAAGCAATGGCCATAGGTAGAGCCCGGCTCACCAACTCCAGGCACAGGTAGGACCATCCCCACCAAATTCACACACAGAGTAGATTGTCCCCAACAAGCAATGGCCATAGGTAGAGCCCGGCTCACCAACTCCAGGCACAGGTAGGATCATCCCCACCAAATTCACACACAGAGGAGATTGTCCCCAACAAGCAATGACCACAGGTAGAGCCTGGCTCACCAACTCCAGGCACAGGTAGGACCATCCCCACCAAATTCACACACAGAGTAGATTGTCTCCAACAACCAATGGCCATAGGTAGAGCCCGGCTCACCAACTCCAGGCGCAGGTAGGACTATCCCCACCAAATGCACACACAGAGAAGATTCGACCTCGATAAAAAATCGTCCATAGGTAGAGCCGCCTCACCAACTCCAGGCACAGGTAGGACCATCCCCACCAAATGCACACACAGAGAAGATTCGACCTCGATAAACAATGGCCAAAGATAGAGCCTGCCTCACCAACTCCAGACACAAGTAAGACCATCCACACCAAATGCACACTCAGAGTAGATTGTCCCCAACAAGCAATGGCCATACGTAGAGCCTGCCTCACCAACTCCAGACTCAGGTAGGACTATCCCCACCAAATGCACACACAGAGAATATTCCACCTCGATAAACAATCGGCCATAGGTAGAGCCGCCTCAACAACTCCAGGCACAGGTATGACCACCCCCACCAAATGCACACACAGAGAAGATTCGACCTCGATAAACAATGGCCAAAGGTAGGGCCCGCCTCACCAACCCCAGACACAGGTAAGACCATCCACACCAAATGCACACACAGAGTAGATTGTCCCCAATAAGCAATGGCCATAGGTAGAGCCCGCCTCACCAACTCCAGACACAGGTAGGACCATCCCCACCAAATGCACACACAGAGTAGATTGTCCCCAACAAGCAATGGCCATAGGTAGAGCCCGGCTCACCAACTCCAGCCACAAGTAGGACCATCCCCACTAAATTCACACACAGAGTAGATTGTCCCCAACAAGCAATGGCCATAGATAGAGCCCGGCTCACCAACTTCACGCACAGGTAGGATCATCCCCACCAAATTCCCACACAGAGAAGATTCGACCTCGATAAACAATCGGCCATAGGTAGAGCCGCCTCATCAACTCCAGGCACAGGTATGACCATCCCCACCAAATGCACACAGAGAAGATTTGACCTCGATAAACAATGGCCAAAGGTAGAGCCCGCCTCACCAACTCCAGACACAGGTAGGACCATCCACACCAAATGCACACACAGAGTAGATTGTTCCCAACAAGCAATGGCCATAGGTAGAGCCCGGCTCACCAACTCCAGGCACAGGTACGACCATCCCCACTAAATTCACACACAGAGTAGATTGTCCCCAACAAGCAAGGGCCATAGGTAGAGCCCGGTTCACCAACTCCAGGCACAGGTAGGATCATCCCCACCAAATTCACACACAGAGAAGATTCGACCTCGATAAACAATGGACAGAGGTAGAGCCCACCTCACCAACTCCAGACACAGGTAGGAACATCCCCACCAAATGCACACACAGAGTAGATTGTCCCCAACAAGTAATGGCCATAGGTAGAGCCCGCCTCACCAACTCCAGGCACAGGTAGGACTATCCCCACCAAATGCACACACAGAGAATATTCCACCTCGATAAACAATCGGCCATAGGTAGACCCGCCTCACCAACTCCAGGCACAGGTAGGACCACCCCCACCAAATGCACACACAGAGAAGATTCGACCTCGATAAACAATGGCCAAAGGTAGGGCTCGCCTCACCAACTCCAGACACAGGTAAGACCATCCACACCAAATGCACACACAGAGTAGATTGTCCCCAACAAGCAATGGCCATAGGTAGAGCCCGCCTCACCAACTCCAGACACAGGTAGGACCATCCCCACTAAATTCACACACAGAGTAGATTGTCCCCAACAAGCAATGGCCATAGGTAGAGCCCGGCTCACCAACTTCAGGCACAGGTAGGATCATCCTCACCAAATTCACACACAGAGAAGAATTGACCTAGATAAACAGTCGGCGATAGGTTGAGCCGCCTCACCAACTCCAGGCACAGTTAGGACCATCCCCACCAAATGCACACACAGAGAAGATTCGACCTCGATAAACAATGGCCAAAGGTAGAGCCCGCCTCACCAACTCCAGACACAGGTAAGACCATCCACACCAAATGCACACTCAGAGTAGATTGTCCCCAACAAGCAATGGCCATAGGTAGAGCCTGCCTCACCAACTCCAGACACAGGTAGGACCATCCCCACCAAATGCACACACAGAGTAGATTGTCCCCTACAAGCAATGGCCATAGATAAAGCCCGGCTCACCAACTCCAGGCACAGGTACGACCATCCCCACTAAATTCACACACAGAGTAGATTGTCCCCAACAAGCAATGGCCATAGGTAGAGCCCGGTTCACCAACTCCAGGCACAGGTAGGATCATCCCCACCAAATTCACACACAGAGAAGATTTGACCTCGATAAACAATGGACAGAGGTAGAGCCCACCTCACCAACTCCAGGCACAGGTAGGACCATCCTCACCAAATGAACACGCAGAGTAGATTGTCCCCAACAAGCAATGGCCATAGGTAGAGCCCGCCTCACCAACTCCAGGCACAGGTAGGACCATCCCCACCAAATGCACACACAAAGATTCGACCACGATAAACAATCGTCCATAGGTAGAGCCGCCTCACCAACTCCAGGCACAGGTAGGACCATCCCCACCAAATGCACACACCGAGAAGATTCGACCTCGATAAACAATGGCCAAAGGTAGAGCCCGCCTCACCAACTCCAGACACAGGTAAGACCATCCACACCAAATGCACACTCAGAGTAGATTGCCCCAAAAAGCAATGGCCATAGGTAGAGCCTGCCTCACCAACTCCAGACATAGGTAGGACCACCCCCACCAAATGCACACACAGAGTAGATTGTCCCCAACAAGCAATGGCCATAGGTAGAGCCCGGCTCACCAACTCCAGGCACAGGTAGGACCATCCCCACCAAATTCACACACAGAGTAGATTGTCCCCAACAAGCAATGGCCATAGGTAGAGCCCGGCTCACCAACTCCAGGCGCAGGTAGGATCATCCCCAAAATTCACACACAGAGGAGATTGTCCCCAACAAGCAATGGCCACAGGTAGAGCCTGGCTCACCAACTCCAGGCACAGGTAGGACCATCCCCACCAAATTCACACACAGAGTAGATTGTCTCCAACAACCAATGGCCATAGGTAGAGCCCGGCTCACCAACTCCAGGCGCAGGTAGGACCATCCCCACCCAATGCACACACAGAGAAGATTCGACCTTGATAAACAATCGTCCATAGGTAGAGCCGCCTCACCAACTCCAGGCACAGGTAGGACCATCCCCACCAAATGCACACACAGAGAAGATTCGACCTCGATAAACAATGGCCAAAGGTAGAGCCCGCCTCACCAACTCCAGACACAAGTAAGACCATCCACACCAAATGCACACACAGAGAATATTCCACCTCGAAAAACAATCGGCCATAGGTAGAGCCACCTCAACAACTCCAGGCACAGGTAGGACCTCCCCCACCAAATGCACACACAGAGAAGATTCGACCTCGATAAACAATGGCCAAAGGTAGGGCCCGCCTCACCAACTCCAGAAACAGGTAAGACCATCCACACCAAATGCACACACAGAGTAGATTGTCCCCAACAAGCAATGGCCATAGGTAGAGCCCGCCTCACCAACTCCAGACACAGGTAGGACCATCCCCACCAAATGCACACACAGAGTAGATTGTCCCCCACAAGCAATGGCCATAGGTAGAGCCCGGCTCACCAACTCCAGCCACAAGTAGAACCATCCCCACTAAATTCACACACAGAGTAGATTGTCCCCAACAAGCAATGGCCATGATAGAGCCCGGCTCACCAACTTCAGGCACAGGTAGGATCATCCCCACCAAATTCACACACAGAGAAGATTCGACCTCGATAAACAATCGGCCATAGGTAGAGCCGCCTCATCAACTCCAGGCACAGGTAGGACCATCCCCACCAAATGCACACAGAGAAGATTTGACCTCGATAAACAATGGCCAAAGGTAGAGCCCGCCTCACCAACTCCAGACACAGGTAGGACCATCCACACCAAATGCACACACAGAGTAGATTGTTCCCAACAAGCAATGGCCATAGGTAGAGCCCGGCTCACCAACTCCAGGCACAGGTACGACCATCCCCACTAAATTCACACACAGAGTAGATTGTCCCCAACAAGTAAGGGCCATAGGTAGAGCCCGGTTCACCAACTCCAGACACAGGTAGGAACATCCCCACCAAATGCACACACAGAGTAGATTGTCCCCAACAAGTAATGGCCATAGGTAGAGCCCGCCTCACCAACTCCAGGCACAGGTAGGACTATCCCCACCAAATGCACACACAGAGAATATTCCACCTCGATAAACAATCGGCCATAGGTAGACCCGCCTCACCAACTCCAGGCACAGGTAGGACCACCCCCACCAAATGCACACACAGAGAAGATTCGACCTCGATAAACAATGGCCAAAGGTAGGGCTCGCCTCACCAACTCCAGACACAGGTAAGACTATCCACACCAAATGCACACACAGAGTAGATTGTCCCCAACAAGCAATGGCCATAGGTAGAGCCCGCCTCACCAACTCCAGACACAGGTAGGACCATCCCCACTAAATTCACACACAGAGTAGATTGTCCCCAACAAGCAATGGCCATAGGTAGAGCCCGGCTCACCAACTTCAGGCACAGGTAGGATCATCCTCACCAAATTCACACACAGAGAAGAATTGACCTAGATAAACAGTCGGCGATAGGTTGAGCCGCCTCACCAACTCCAGGCACAGTTAGGACCATCCCCACCAAATGCACACACAGAGAAGATTCGACCTCGATAAACAATGGCCAAAGGTAGAGCCCGCCTCACCAACTCCAGACACAGGTAAGACCATCCACACCAAATGCACACTCAGAGTAGATTGTCCCCAACAAGCAATGGCCATAGGTAGAGCCTGCCTCACCAACTCCAGACACAGGTAGGACCATCCCCACCAAATGCACACACAGAGTAGATTGTCCCCTACAAGCAATGGCCATAGATAGAGCCCGGCTCACCAACTCCAGGCACAGGTACGACCATCCCCACTAAATTCACACACAGAGTAGATTGTCCCCAACAAGCAATGGCCATAGGTAGAGCCCGGTTCACCAACTCCAGGCACAGGTAGGATCATCCGCACCAAATTCACACACAGAGAAGATTTGACCTCGATAAACAATGGACAGAGGTAGAGCCCACCTCACCAACTCCAGGCACAGGTAGGACCATCCTCACCAAATGAACACGCAGAGTAGATTGTCCCCAACAAGCAATGGCCATAGGTAGAGCCCGCCTCACCAACTCCAGGCACAGGTAGGACCATCCCCACCAAATGCACACACAAAGATTCGACCACGATAAACAATCGTCCATAGGTAGAGCCGCCTCACCAACTCCAGGCACAGGTAGGACCATCCCCACCAAATGCACACACAGAGAAGATTCGACCTCGATAAACAATGGCCAAAGGTAGAGCCCGCCTCACCAACTCCAGACACAGGTAAGACCATCCACACCAAATGCACACTCAGAGTAGATTGTCCCCAAAAAGCAATGGCCATAGGTAGAGCCTGCCTCACCAACTCCAGACACAGGTAGGACCACCCCCACCAAATGCACACACAGAGTAGATTGTCCCCAACAAGCAATGGCCATAGGTAAAGCCCGGCTCACCAACTCCAGGCACAGGTAGGACCATCCCCACCAAATTCACACACAGAGTAGATTGTCCCCAACAAGCAATGGCCATAGGTAGAGCCCGGCTCACCAACTCCAGGCGCAGGTAGGATCATCCCCAAAATTCACACACAGAGGAGATTGTCCCCAACAAGCAATGGCCACAGGTAGAGCCTGGCTCACCAACTCCAGGCACAGGTAGGACCATCCCCACCAAATTCACACACAGAGTAGATTGTCTCCAACAACCAATGGCCATAGGTAGAGCCCGGCTCACCAACTCCAGGCGCAGGTAGGACCATCCCCACCCAATGCACACACAGAGAAGATTCGACCTTGATAAACAATCGTCCATAGGTAGAGCCGCCTCACCAACTCCAGGCACAGGTAGGACCATCCCCACCAAATGCACACACAGAGAAGATTCGACCTCGATAAACAATGGCCAAAGGTAGAGCCCGCCTCACCAACTCCAGACACAAGTAAGACCATCCACACCAAATGCACACACAGAGAATATTCCACCTCGAAAAACAATCGGCCATAGGTAGAGCCACCTCAACAACTCCAGGCACAGGTAGGACCTCCCCCACCAAATGCACACACAGAGAAGATTCGACCTCGATAAACAATGGCCAAAGGTAGGGCCCGCCTCACCAACTCCAGACACAGGTAAGACCATCCACACCAAATGCACACACAGAGTAGATTGTCCCCAACAAGCAATGGCCATAGGTAGAGCCCGCCTCACCAACTCCAGACACAGGTAGGACCATCCCCACCAAATGCACACACAGAGTAGATTGTCCCCAACAAGCAATGGCCATAGGTAGAGCCCGGCTCACCAACTCCAGCCACAAGTAGAACCATCCCCACTAAATTCACACACAGAGTAGATTGTCCCCAACAAGCAATGGCCATGATAGAGCCCGGCTCACCAACTTCAGGCACAGGTAGGATCATCCCCACCAAATTCACACACAGAGAAGATTCGACCTCGATAATCAATCGGCCATAGGTAGAGCCGCCTCATCAACTCCAGGCACAGGTAGGACCATCCCCACCAAATGCACACAGAGAAGATTTGACCTCGATAAACAATGGCCAAAGGTAGAGCCCGCCTCACCAACTCCAGACACAGGTAGGACCATCCACACCAAATGCACACACAGAGTAGATTGTTCCCAACAAGCAATGGCCATAGGTAGAGCCCGGCTCACCAACTCCAGGCACAGGTACGACCATCCCCACTAAATTCACACACAGAGTAGATTGTCCCCAACAAGTAAGGGCCATAGGTAGAGCCCGGTTCACCAACTCCAGACACAGGAAGGATCATCCCCACCAAATTCACACACAGAGAAGATTCGACCTCGATAAACAATGGACAGAGGTAGAGCCCACCTCACCAACTCCAGACACAGGTAGGAACATCCCCACCAAATGCACACACAGAGTAGATTGTCCCCAACAAGTAATGGCCATAGGTAGAGCCCGCCTCACCAACTCCAGGCACAGGTAGGACTATCCCCACCAAATGCACACACAGAGAATATTCCACCTTGATAAACAATCGGCCATAGGTAGAGCCGCCTCACCAAGTCCAGGCACAGGTAGGACCACCCCCACCAAATGCACACACAGAGAAGATTCGACCTCGATAAACAATGGCCAAAGGTAGGGCTCGCCTCACCAACTCCAGACACAGGTAAGACCATCCACACCAAATGCACACACAGAGTAGATTGTCCCCAACAAGCAATGGCCATAGGTAGAGCCCGCCTCACCAACTCCAGACACAGGTAGGACCATCCCCACCAAATGCACACACAGAGTAGATTGTCCCCAACAAGCAATGGCCATAGGTAGAGCTCGGCTCACCAACTCCAGCCACAGGTAGGACCATCCCCACTAAATTCACACACAGAGTATATTCTCCCCAACAAGCAATGGCCATAGGTAGAGCCCGCCTCACCAACTCCAGGCACAGGTAGGACTATCCCCACCAAATGTACACACAGAGAATATTCCACCTCGATAAACAATCGGCCATAGGTAGAGCCCGCCTCACCAACTCCAGACACAGGTAGGACCATCCCCACCAAATGCACACACAGAGTAGATTGTCCCCAACAAGCAATGGCCATAGGTAGAGCTCGGCTCACCAACTCCACCACAGGTAGGACCATCCCCACCAAATTCACACACAGAGTAGATTGTCCCCAACAAGCAATGGCCATAGGTAGAGCACGGCTCACCAACTCCAGGCACAGGTAAGATCATCCCCACCAAATTCACACACAGAGAAGATTCAACCTCGATAAACAATCGGCCATAAGTAGAGCCGCCTCACCAACTCCAGGCACAGGTAGGACCATCCCCACCAAATGCACACACAGAGAAGATTCGACCTCGATAAACAATGGACAGAGGTCGAGCCCACCTCACCAACTCCAGACACAGGTAGGAACATCCCCACCAAATGCACACACAGAGTAGATTGTCCCCAACAAGTAATGGCCATAGGTAGAGCCCGCCTCACCAACTCCAGGCACAGGTAGGACTATCCCCACCAAATGCACACAGAGAGAATATTCCATCTCGATAAACAATCGGCCATAGGTAGAGCCGCCTCAACAACTCCAGCCACAGGTAGGACCACCCCCACCAAATGCACACACAGAGAAGATTCGACCTCGATAAACAATGGCCAAAGGTAGGGCCCGCCTCACCAACTCCAGACACAGGTAAGACCATCCACACCAAATGCACACACAGAGTAGATTGTCCCCAACAAGCAATGGCCATAGGTAGAGCCCGCCTCACCAACTCCAGACACAGGTAGGACCATCCCCACCAAATGGACACACAGAGTAGATTGTCCCCAACAAGCAATGGCCATAGGTAGAGCCCGGCTCACCAACTCCAGCCACAAGTAGGACCATCCCCACTAAATTCACACACAGAGTAGATTGTCCCCAAAAAGCAATGGCCATAGATAGAGCCCAGCTCACCAACTTCAGGCACAGGTAGGATCATCCCCACCAAATTCACACACAGAGAAGATTCGACCTCGATAAACAATCGGCCATAGGTAGAGCCGCCTCATCAACTCCAGGCACAGGTAGGACCATCCCCACCAAATGCACACAGAAAAGATTCAACCTCGATAAACAATGGCCAAAGGTAGAGCCCGCCTCACCAACTCCAGACACAGGTAGGACCATCCAGACCAAATGCACACACAGAGTAGATTGTCCCCAACAAGCAATGGCCATAGGTAGAGCCCGGCTCACCAACTCCAGGCACAGGTACGACCATCCCCACTAAATTCACACACAGAGTAGATTGTCCCCAACAAGCAATGGCCATAGGTAGAGCCCGGTTCACCAACTCCAGGCACAGGTAGGATCATCCCCACCAAATTCACACACAGAGAATATTCGACCTCGATAAACAATGGACAGAAGTAGAGCCCACCTCACCAACTCCAGACACAGGTAGGACCATCCACACCAAATGCACACACAGAGTAGATTGTCCCCAACAAGCAATGGCCATAGGTAGAGCCCGCCTCACCAACTCCAGACACAGGTAGGACCATCCCCACCAAATGCACACACAGAGTAGATTGTCCCCAACAAGCAATGGCCGTAGGTAGAGCTCGGCTGACCAACTCCAGCCACAGGCAGGACCATCCCCACCAAATTCACACACAGAGTAGATTGTCCCCAACAAGCAATGGCCATAGGTAGAGCACGGCTCACCAACTCCAGGCACAGGTAGGATCATCCCCACCAAATTCACACACAGAGAAGATTCAACCTCGATAAACAATCGGCCATAGGTAGAGCGGCCTCACCAACTCCAGGCACAGGTAGGACCATCCCCACCAAATGCACACACAGAGAAGATTCGACCTCGATAAACAATGGACAGAGGTAGAGCCCACCTCACCAACTCCAGACACAGGTAGGAACATCCACACCAAATGCACACACAGAGTAGATTGTCCCCAACAAGCAATGGCCATAGGTAGAGCCCGCCTCACCAACTCCAGACACAGGTAGGACCATCCCCACCAAATGCACACACAGAGTAGATTGTCCCCAACAAGCAATGGCCATAGGTAGAGCCCGGCTCACCAACTCCAGCCACAAGTAGGAACATCCCCACTAAATTCACACACAGAGTAGATTGTCCCAAACAAGCAAAGGCCATAGATAGAGCCCGGCTCACCAACTTCAGGCACAGGTAGGATCATCCCCACCAAATTCACACACAGAGAAGATTCGACCTCGATAAACAATCGGCCATAGGTAGAGCCGCCTCATCAACTCCAGGCACAGGTAGGACCATCCCCACCAAATGCACACAGAGAAGATTCGACCTCGATAAACAATGGCCAAAGGTAGAGCCCGCCTCAACAACTCCAGACACAGGTAGGACCATCCACACCAAATGCACACACAGAGTAGATTGTCCCCAACAAGCAATGGCCATAGGTAGAGCCCGGCTCACCAACTCCAGGCACAGGTACGACCATCCCCACTAAATTCACACACAGAGTAGATTGTCCCCAACAAGCAATGGCCATAGGTAGAGCCCGGTTCACCAACTCCAGGCACAGGTAGGATCATCCCCACCAAATTCACACACAGAGAAGATTCGACCTCGATAAACAGTGGACAGAGGTAGAGCCCACCTCACCAACTCCAGACACAGGTAGGAACATCCCCACCAAATGCACACACAGAGTAGATTGTCCCCAACAAGTAATGGCCATAGGTAGAGCCCGCCTCACCAACTCCAGGCACAGGTAGGACTATCCCCATCAAATGCACACACAGAGAATATTCCACCTCGATAAACAATCGGCCATAGGTAGAGCCGCCTCACCAACTCCAGGCACAGGTAGGACCACCCCCACCAAATGCACACACAGAGAAGATTCGACCTCGATAAACAATGGCCAAAGGTAGGGCTCGCCTCACCAACTCCAGACACAGGTAAGACCATCCACACCAAATGCACACACAGAGTAGATTGTCCCCAACAAGCAATGGCCATAGGAAGAGCCCGCCTCACCAACTCCAGACACAGGTAGGACCATCCCCACCAAATGCACACACAGAGTAGATTGTCCCCAACAAGCAATGGCCATAGGTAGAGCTCGGCTCACCAACTCCAGCCACAGGTAGGACCATCCCCCCTAAATTCACACACAGAGTAGATTGTCCCCAACAAGCAATGGCCATAGGTAGAGCCCGGCTCACCAACTTCAGGCACAGGTAGGATCATCCCCACCAAATTCACACACAGAGAAGAATCGACCTAGATAAATAGTCGGCGATAGGTTGAGCCGCCTCACCAACTCCAGGCACAGGTAGGACCATCCCCACCAAATGCACACACAGAGAAGATTCGACCTCGATAAACAATGGACAAAGGTAGAGCCCACCTCACCAACTCCAGACACAGTAGGACCATCCCCACCAAATGCACACGCAGAGTAGATTGTCCCCAACAAGCAATGGCCATAGGTAGAGCCCGCCTCACCAACTCCAGGCACAGGTAGGACCATCCCCACCAAATGCACACACACAGAAGATTCGACCTCGATAAACAATCGTCCATAGGTAGAGCCGCCTCACCAACTCCAGGCACAGGTAGGACCATCCCCACCAAATGCACACACAGAGAAGATTCGACCTCGATAAACAATGGCCAAAGGTAGAGCCCGCCTCACCAACTCCAGACACAAGTAAGACCATCCACACCAAATGCACACTCAGAGTAGATTGTCCCCAACAAGCAATGGCCATAGGTAGAGCCTGCCTCACCAACTCCAGACACAGGTAGGACCATCCCCACCAAATGCACACACAGAGTAGATTGTCCCCAACAAGCAATGGCCATAGGTAGAGCCCGGCTCACCAACTCCAGGCACAGGTACGACCATCCCCACTAAATTCACACACAGAGTAGATTGTCCCCAACAAGCAATGGCCATAGGTAGAGCCCGGTTCACCAACTCCAGGCACAGGTAGGATCATCCCCACCAAATTCACACACAGAGAAGATTTGACCTCGATAAACAATGGACAGAGGTAGAGCCCACCTCACCAACTCCAGACACAGGTAGGAACATCCCCACCAAATGCACACACGGAGTAGATTGTCCCCAACAAGTAATGGCCATAGGTAGAGCCCGCCTCACCAACTCCAGGCACAGGTAGGACTATCCCCACCAAATGTACACACAGAGAATATTCCACCTCGATAAACAATCGGCCATAGGTAGAGCCCGCCTCACCAACTCCAGACACAGGTAGGACCATCCCCACCAAATGCACACACAGAGTAGATTGTCCCCAACAAGCAATGGCCATAGGTAGAGCTCGGCTCACCAACTCCACCACAGGTAGGACCATCCCCACCAAATTCACACACAGAGTAGATTGTCCCCAACAAGCAATGGCCATAGGTAGAGCACGGCTCACCAACTCCAGGCACAGGTAAGATCATCCCCACCAAATTCGCACACAGAGAAGATTCAACCTCGATAAACAATCGGCCATAGGTAGAGCCGCCTCACCAACTCCAGGCACCGGTAGTACCATCCCCACCAAATGCACACACAGAGAAGATTCGACCTCGATAAACAATGGACAGAGGTAGAGCCCACCTCACCAACTCCAGACACAGGTAGGACCATCCCCACCAAATGCACACACAGAGTAGATTGTCCCCAACAAGCAATGGCCATAGGTAGAGCCCGGCTCACCAACTCCAGCCACAAGTAGGACCATCCCCACTAAATTCACACACTGAGTAGATTGTCCCCAAAAAGCAATGGCCATAGATAGAGCCCGGCTCACCAACTTCAGGCACAGGTAGGATCATCCCCACCAAATTCACACACAGAGAAGATTCGACCTCGATAAACAATCGGCCATAGGTAGACCCGCCTCACCAACTCCAGGCACAGGTAGGACCATCCCCACCAAATGCACACAGAGAAGATTCGACCTCGATAAACAATGGACAGAGGTAGAGCCCACCTCACCAACTCCAGACACAGGTAGGACCATCCCCACCAAATGCACACACAGAGTAGATTGTCCCCAACAAGCAATGGCCATAGGTAGAGCCCGGCTCACCAACTCCAGCCACAAGTAGGACCATCCCCACCAAATGCACACACAGAGTAGATTGTCCCCAACAAGCAATGGCCATAGGTAGAGCTCGGCTCACCAACTCCAGCCACAGGTAGGACCATCCCCACTAAATTCACACACAGAGTAGATTGTCCCCAACAAGCAACGGCCATAGGTAGAGCCCGGCTCACCAACTTCAGGCACAGGTAGGATCATCCCCACCAAATTCACACACAGAGAAGAATCAACCTAGATAAACAGTCGGCGATAGGTTGAGCCGCCTCACCAACTGCAGGCACAGGTAGGACCATCCCCACCAAATGCACACATAGAGAAGATTCGACCTCGATAAACAATGGACAAAGGTAGAGCCCACCTCACCAACTCCAGGCACAGGTAGGACCATCCTCACCAAATGCACACTCAGAGTAGATTGTCCCCAAAAAGCAATGGCCATAGGTAGAGCCTGCCTCACCAACTCCAGACACAGGTAGGACCACCCCCACCAAATGCACACACAGAGTAGATTGTCCCCAACAAGCAATGTCCATAGGTAGAGCCCAGCTCACCAACTCCAGGCACAGGTAGGACCATCCCCACCAAATTCACACACAGAGTAGATTGTCCCCAACAAGCAATGGCCATAGGTAGAGCCCGGCTCACCAACTCCAGGCACAGGTAGGATCATCCCCACCAAATTCACACACAGAGGAGATTGTCCCCAACAAGCAATGGCCACAGGTAGAGCCTGGCTCACCAACTCCAGGCACAGGTAGGACCATCCCCACCAAATTCACACACAGAGTAGATTGTCTCCAACAACCAATGGCCATAGGTAGAGCCCGGCTCACCAACTCCAGGCGCAGGTAGGACCATCCCCACCAAATGCACACACAGAGAAGATTCGACCTCGATAAACAATCGTCCATAGGTAGAGCCGCCTCACCAACTCCAGGCACAGGTAGGACCATCCCCACCAAATGCACACACAGAGAAGATTCGACCTCGATAAACAATGGCCAAAGGTAGAGCCCGCCTCACCAACTCCAGACACAAGTAAGACCATCCACACCAAATGCACACTCAGAGTAGATTGTCCCCAACAAGCAATGGCCATACGTAGAGCCTGCCTCACCAACTCCAGACTCAGGTAGGACTATCCCCACCAAATGCACACACAGAGAATATTCCACCTCGATAAACAATCGGCCATAGGTAGAGCCGCCTCAATAACTCCAAGCACAGGTATGACCACCCCCACCAAATGCACACACAGAGTAGATTGTCCCCAAAAAGCAATGGCCATAGGTAGAGCCTGCCTCACCAACTCCAGACACAGGTAGGACCACCCCCACCAAATGCACACACAGAGTAGATTGTCCCCAACAAGCAATGGCCATAGGTAGAGCCCGGCTCACCAACTCCAGGCACAGGTAGGACCATCCCCACCAAATTCACACACAGAGTAGATTGTCCACAACAAGCAATGGCCATAGGTAGAGCCCGGCTCACCAACTCCAGGCACAGGTAGGATCATCCCCACCAAATTCACACACAGAGGAGATTGTCCCCAACAAGCAATGGCCACAGGTAGAGCCTGGCTCACCAACTCCAGGCACAGGTAGGACCATCCCCACCAAATTCACACACAGAGTAGATTGTCTCCAACAACCAATGGCCATAGGTAGAGCCCGGCTCACCAACTCCAGGCGCAGGTAGGACCATCCCTACCAAATGCACACACAGAGAAGATTCGACCTCGATAAACAATCGTCCATAGGTAGAGCCGCCTCACCAACTCCAGGCACAGGTAGGACCATCCCCACCAAATGCACACACAGAGAAGATTCGACCTCGATAAACAATGGCCAAAGGTAGAGCCCGCCTCACCAACTCCAGACACAAGTAAGACCATCCACACCAAATGCACACTCAGAGTAGATTGTCCCCAACAAGCAATGGCCATAGGTAGAGCCTGCCTCACCAACTCCAGACACAGGTAGGACCATCCCCACCAAATGCACACACAGAGTAGATTGTCCCCAACAAGCAATGGCCATAGGTAGAGCCCGGCTCACCAACTCCAGGCACAGGTACGACCATCCCCACTAAATTCACACACAGAGTAGATTGTCCCCAACAAGCAATGGCCATAGGTAGAGCCCGGTTCACCAACTCCAGGCACAGGTAGGATCATCCCCACCAAATTCACACACAGAGAAGATTTGACCTCGATAAACAATGGACAGAGGTAGAGCCCACCTCACCAACTCCAGACACAGGTAGGAACATCCCCACCAAATGCACACACGGAGTAGATTGTCCCCAACAAGTAATGGCCATAGGTAGAGCCCGCCTCACCAACTCCAGGCACAGGTAGGACTATCCCCACCAAATGTACACACAGAGAATATTCCACCTCGATAAACAATCGGCCATAGGTAGAGCCCGCCTCACCAACTCCAGACACAGGTAGGACCATCCCCACCAAATGCACACACAGAGTAGATTGTCCCCAACAAGCAATGGCCATAGGTAGAGCTCGGCTCACCAACTCCACCACAGGTAGGACCATCCCCACCAAATTCACACACAGAGTAGATTGTCCCCAACAAGCAATGGCCATAGGTAGAGCACGGCTCACCAACTCCAGGCACAGGTAAGATCATCCCCACCAAATTCGCACACAGAGAAGATTCAACCTCGATAAACAATCGGCCATAGGTAGAGCCGCCTCACCAACTCCAGGCACAGGTAGGATCATCCCCACCAAATGCACACACAGAGAAGATTCGACCTCGATAAACAATGGACAGAGGTAGAGCCCACCTCACCAACTCCAGACACAGGTAGGACCATCCCCACCAAATGCACACACAGAGTAGATTGTCCCCAACAAGCAATGGCCATATGTAGAGCCCGGCTCACCAACTCCAGCCACAAGTAGGACCATCCCCACTAAATTCACACACTGAGTAGATTGTCCCCAAAAAGCAATGGCCATAGATAGAGCCCGGCTCACCAACTTCAGGCACAGGTAGGATCATCCCCACCAAATTCACACACAGAGAAGATTCGACCTCGATAAACAATCGGCCATAGGTAGACCCGCCTCACCAACTCCAGGCACAGGTAGGACCATCCCCACCAAATGCACACAGAAAAGATTCAACCTCGATAAACAATGGCCAAAGGTAGAGCCTGCCTCACCAACTCCAGACACAGGTAGGACCATCCACACCAAATGCACACACAGAGTAGATTGTCCCCAACAAGCAATGGCCATAGGTAGAGCCCGGCTCACCAACTCCAGGCACAGGTACGACCATCCCCACTAAATTCACACACAGAGTAGATTGTCCCCAACAAGCAATGGCCATAGGTAGAGCCCGGTTCACCAACTCCAGGCAGAGGTAGGATCACCCCACCAAATTCACACACAGAGAAGATTCGACCTCGATAAACAATGGACAGAGGTAGAGCCCACCTCGCCAACTCCAGACACAGGTAGGAACATCCCCACCAAATGCACACACAGAGTAGATTGTCCCCAACAAGTAATGGCCATAGGTAGAGCCCGCCTCACCAACTCCAGGCACAGGTAGGACTATCCCCACCAAATGCACACACAGAGAATTTTCCACCTCGATAAACAATCGGCCATAGGTAGAGCCGCCTCACCAACTCTAGGCACAGGTAGGACCACCCCCACCAAATGCACACACAGAGAAGATTCAACCTCGATAAACAATGGCCAAAGGTAGGGCTCGCCTCACCAACTCCAGACACAGGTAAGACCATCCACACCAAATGCACACACAGAGTAGATTGTCCCCAACAAGCAATGGCCATAGGTAGAGCCCGCCTCACCAACTCCAGACACAGGTAGGACCATCCCCACCAAATGCACACACAGAGTAGATTGTCCCCAACAAGCAATGGCCATAGGTAGAGCTTGGCTCTCCAACTCCAGCCACAGGTAAGACCATCCCCAGTAAATTCACACACAGAGTAGATTGTCCCCAACAAGCAATGGCCATAGGTAGAGCCCGGCTCACCAACTTCAGGCACAGGTAGGATCATCCCAACCAAATTCACACACAGAGAAGAATCGACCTAGATAAACAGTCGGCGATAGGTTGAGCCGCCTCACCAACTCCAGGCACAGGTAGGACCATCCCCACCAAATGCACACACAGAGAAGATACGACCTCGATAAACAATGGACAAAGGTAGAGCCCACCTCACCAACTCCAGACACAGGTAGGACCATCCCCACCAAATGCACACGCAGAGTAGATTGTCCCCAACAAGCAATGGCCATAGGTAGAGCCCGCCTCACCAACTCCAGGCACAGGTAGGACCATCCCCACCAAATGCACACACAGAGAAGATTCGACCTCGATAAACAATCGTCCATAGGTAGAGCCGCCTCACCAACTCCAGGCACAGGTAGGACCATCCCCACCAAATGCACACACAGAGAAGATTCGACCTCGATAAACAATGGCCAAAGGTAGAACCCGCCTCACCAACTCCAGACACAGGTAAGACCATCCACACCAAATGCACACTCAGAGTAGATTGTCCCCAACAAGCAAGGGCCATAGGTAGAGCCTGCCACACCAACTCCAGACACAGGTAGGACCATCCCCACCAAATGCGAACACACAGAGTAGATTGTACCCAACAAGCAATGGCCATAGGTAGAGCCCGGCTCACCAACTCCAGGCACAGGTACGACCATCCCCACTAAATTCACACACAGAGTAGATTGTCCCCAACAAGCAATGGCCATAGGAAGAGCCCGGTTCACCAACTCCAGGCACAGGTAGGATCCTCCCCACCAAATTCACACACAGAAAAGATTTGACCTCGATAAACAATGGACAGAGGTAGAGCCCACCTCACCAACTCCAGACACAGGTAGGAACATCCCCACCAAATGCACACACAGAGTAGATTGTCCCCAACAAGTAATGGCCATAGGTAGAGCACGGCTCACCAACTCCAGGCACAGGTAGGATCATCCCCACCAAATTCACACACAGAGAAGATTCAACCTCGATAAACAATCGGCCATAGGTAGAGCCGCCTCACCAACTCCAGGCACAGGTAGGACCATCCCCACCAAATGCACACACAGAGAAGATTCGACCTCGATAAACAATGGACAGAGGTAGAGCCCACCTCACCAACTCCAGACACAGGTAGGAACATCCACACCAAATGCACACACAGAGTAGATTGTCCCCAACAAGCAATGGCCATAGGTAGAGCCCGCCTCACCAACTCCAGACACAGGTAGGACCATCCCCACCAAATGCACACACAGAGTAGATTGTCCCCAACAAGCAATGGCCATAGGTAGAGCCCGGCTCACCAACTCCAGCCATAAGTAGGAACATCCCCACTAAATTCACACACAGAGTAGATTGTCCCAAACAAGCAATGGCCATAGATAGAGCCCGGCTCACCAACTTCAGGCACAGGTAGGATCATCCCCACCAAATTCACACACAGAGAAGATTCGACCTCGATAAACAATCGGCCATAGGTAGAGCCGCCTCATCAACTCCAGGCACAGGTAGGACCATCCCCACCAAATGCACACAGAGAAGATTCGACCTCGATAAACAATGGCCAAAGGTAGAGCCCGCCTCAACAACTCCAGACACAGGTAGGACCATCCACACCAAATGCACACACAGAGTAGATTGTCCCCAACAAGCAATGGCCATAGGTAGAGCCCGGCTCACCAACTCCAGGCACAGGTACGACCATCCCCACTAAATTCACACACAGAGTAGATTGTCCCCAACAAGCAATGGCCATAGGTAGAGCCCGGTTCACCAACTCCAGGCACAGGTAGGATCATCCCCACCAAATTCACACACAGAGAAGATTCGACCTCGATAAACAGTGGACAGAGGTAGAGCCCACCTCACCAACTCCAGACACAGGTAGGAACATCCCCACCAAATGCACACACAGAGTAGATTGTCCCCAACAAGTAATGGCCATAGGTAGAGCCCGCCTCACCAACTCCAGGCACAGGTAGGACTATCCCCATCAAATGCACACACAGAGAATATTCCACCTCGATAAACAATCGGCCATAGGTAGAGCCGCCTCACCAACTCCAGGCACAGGTAGGACCACCCCCACCAAATGCACACACAGAGAAGATTCGACCTCGATAAACAATGGCCAAAGGTAGGGCTCGCCTCACCAACTCCAGACACAGGTAAGACCATCCACACCAAATGCACACACAGAGTAGATTGTCCCCAACAAGCAATGGCCATAGGAAGAGCCCGCCTCACCAACTCCAGACACAGGTAGGACCATCCCCACCAAATGCACACACAGAGTAGATTGTCCCCAACAAGCAATGGCCATAGGTAGAGCTCGGCTCACCAACTCCAGCCACAGGTAGGACCATCCCCCCTAAATTCACACACAGAGTAGATTGTCCCCAACAAGCAATGGCCATAGGTAGAGCCCGGCTCACCAACTTCAGGCACAGGTAGGATCATCCCCACCAAATTCACACACAGAGAAGAATCGACCTATATAAACAGTCGGCGATAGGTTGAGCCGCCTCAACAACTCCAGGCACAGGTAGGACCATCCCCACCAAATGCACACACAGAGAAGATTCGACCTCGATAAACAATGGACAAAGGTAGAGCCCACCTCACCAACTCCAGACACAGTAGGACCATCCCCACCAAATGCACACGCAGAGTAGATTGTCCCCAACAAGCAATGGCCATAGGTAGAGCCCGCCTCACCAACTCCAGGCACAGGTAGGACCATCCCCACCAAATGCACACACACAGAAGATTCGACCTCGATAAACAATCGTCCATAGGTAGAGCCGCCTCACCAACTCCAGGCACAGGTAGGACCATCCCCACCAAATGCACACACAGAGAAGATTCGACCTCGATAAACAATGGCCAAAGGTAGAGCCCGCCTCACCAACTCCAGACACAAGTAAGACCATCCACACCAAATGCACACTCAGAGTAGATTGTCCCCAACAAGCAATGGCCATAGGTAGAGCCTGCCTCACCAACTCCAGACACAGGTAGGACCATCCCCACCAAATGCACACACAGAGTAGATTGTCCCCAACAAGCAATGGCCATAGGTAGAGCCCGGTTCACCAACTCCAGGCACAGGTAGGATCATCCCCACCAAATTCACACACAGAGAAGATTTGACCTCGATAAACAATGGACCGAGGTAGAGCCCACCTCACCAACTCCAGACACAGGTAGGAACATCCCCACCAAAAGCACACACGGAGTAGATTGTCCCCAACAAGTAATGGCCATAGGTAGAGCCCGCCTCACCAACTCCAGGCACAGGTAGGACTATCCCCACCAAATGTACACACAGAGAATATTCCACCTCGATAAACAATCGGCCATAGGTAGAGCCCGCCTCACCAACTCCAGACACAGGTAGGACCATCCCCACCAAATGCACACACAGAGTAGATTGTCCCCAACAAGCAATGGCCATAGGTAGAGCTCGGCTCACCAACTCCACCACAGGTAGGACCATCCCCACCAAATTCACACACAGAGTAGATTGTCCCCAACAAGCAATGGCCATAGGTAGAGCACGGCTCACCAACTCCAGGCACAGGTAAGATCATCCCCACCAAATTCGCACACAGAGAAGATTCAACCTCGATAAACAATCGGCCATAGGTAGAGCCGCCTCACCAACTCCAGGCACCGGTAGGACCATCCCCACCAAATGCACACACAGAGAAGATTCGACCTCGATAAACAATGGACAGAGGTAGAGCCCACCTCACCAACTCCAGACACAGGTAGGACCATCCCCACCAAATGCACACACAGAGTAGATTGTCCCCAACAAGCAATGGCCATAGGTAGAGCCCGGCTCACCAACTCCAGCCACAAGTAGGACCATCCCCACTAAATTCACACACTGAGTAGATTGTCCCCAAAAAGCAATGGCCATAGATAGAGCCCGGCTCACCAACTTCAGGCACAGGTAGGATCATCCCCACCAAATTCACACACAGAGAAGATTCGACCTCGATAAACAATCGGCCATAGGTAGACCCGCCTCACCAACTCCAGGCACAGGTAGGACCATCCCCACCAAATGCACACAGAGAAGATTCGACCTCGATAAACAATGGACAGAGGTAGAGCCCACCTCACCAACTCCAGACACAGGTAGGACCATCCCCACCAAATGCACACACAGAGTAGATTGTCCCCAACAAGCAATGGCCATAGGTAGAGCCCGGCTCACCAACTCCAGCCACAAGTAGGACCATCCCCACCAAATGCACACACAGAGTAGATTGTCCCCAACAAGCAATGGCCATAGGTAGAGCTCGGCTCACCAACTCCAGCCACAGGTAGGACCATCCCCACTAAATTCACACACAGAGTAGATTGTCCCCAACAAGCAACGGCCATAGGTAGAGCCCGGCTCACCAACTTCAGGCACAGGTAGGATCATCCCCACCAAATTCACACACAGAGAAGAATCAACCTAGATAAACAGTCGGCGATAGGTTGAGCCGCCTCACCAACTGCAGGCACAGGTAGGACCATCCCCACCAAATGCACACACAGAGAAGATTCGACCTCGATAAACAATGGACAAAGGTAGAGCCCACCTCACCAACTCCAGGCACAGGTAGGACCATCCTCACCAAATGCACGCTCAGAGTAGATTGTCCCCAAAAAGCAATGGCCATAGGTAGAGCCTGCCTCACCAACTCCAGACACAGGTAGGACCACCCCCACCAAATGCACACACAGAGTAGATTGTCCCCAACAAGCAATGGCCATAGGTAGAGCCCGGCTCACCAACTCCAGGCACAGGTAGGACCATCCCCACCAAATTCACACACAGAGTAGATTGTCCCCAACAAGCAATGGCCATAGGTAGAGCCCGGCTCACCAACTCCAGGCACAGGTAGGATCATCCCCACCAAATTCACACACAGAGGAGATTGTCCCCAACAAGCAATGGCCACAGGTAGAGCCTGGCTCACCAACTCCAGGCACAGGTAGGACCATCCCCACCAAATTCACACACAGAGTAGATTGTCTCCAACAACCAATGGCCATAGGTAGAGCCCGGCTCACCAACTCCAGGCGCAGGTAGGACCATCCCCACCAAATGCACACACAGAGAAGATTCGACCTCGATAAACAATCGTCCATAGGTAGAGCCGCCTCACCAACTCCAGGCACAGGTAGGACCATCCCCACCAAATGCACACACAGAGAAGATTCGACCTCGATAAACAATGGCCAAAGGTAGAGCCCGCCTCACCAACTCCAGACACAAGTAAGACCATCCACACCAAATGCACACTCAGAGTAGATTGTCCCCAACAAGCAATGGCCATACGTAGAGCCTGCCTCACCAACTCCAGACTCAGGTAGGACTATCCCCACCAAATGCACACACAGAGAATATTCCACCTCGATAAACAATCGGCCATAGGTAGAGCCGCCTCAATAACTCCAAGCACAGGTATGACCACCCCCACCAAATGCACACACAGAGTAGATTGTCCCCAAAAAGCAATGGCCATAGGTAGAGCCTGCCTCACCAACTCCAGACACAGGTAGGACCACCCCACCAAATGCACACACAGAGTAGATTGTCCCCAACAAGCAATGGCCATAGGTAGAGCCCGGCTCACCAACTCCAGGCACAGGTAGGACCATCCCCACCAAATTCACACACAGAGTAGATTGTCCACAACAAGCAATGGCCATAGGTAGAGCCCGGCTCACCAACTCCAGGCACAGGTAGGATCATCCCCACCAAATTCACACACAGAGGAGATTGTCCCCAATAAGCAATGGCCACAGGTAGAGCCTGGCTCACCAACTCCAGGCACAGGTAGGACCATCCCCACCAAATTCACACACAGAGTAGATTGTCTCCAACAACCAATGGCCATAGGTAGAGCCCGGCTCACCAACTCCAGGCGCAGGTAGGACCATCCCTACCAAATGCACACACAGAGAAGATTCGACCTCGATAAACAATCGTCCATAGGTAGAGCCGCCTCACCAACTCCAGGCACAGGTAGGACCATCCCCACCAAATGCACACACAGAGAAGATTCGACCTCGATAAACAATGGCCAAAGGTAGAGCCCGCCTCACCAACTCCAGACACAAGTAAGACCATCCACACCAAATGCACACTCAGAGTAGATTGTCCCCAACAAGCAATGGCCATAGGTAGAGCCTGCCTCACCAACTCCAGACACAGGTAGGACCATCCCCACCAAATGCACACACAGAGTAGATTGTCCCCAACAAGCAATGGCCATAGGTAGAGCCCGGCTCACCAACTCCAGGCACAGGTACGACCATCCCCACTAAATTCACACACAGAGTAGATTGTCCCCAACAAGCAATGGCCATAGGTAGAGCCCGGTTCACCAACTCCAGGCACAGGTAGGATCATCCCCACCAAATTCACACACAGAGAAGATTTGACCTCGATAAACAATGGACAGAGGTAGAGCCCACCTCACCAACTCCAGACACAGGTAGGAACATCCCCACCAAATGCAGACACGGAGTAGATTGTCCCCAACAAGTAATGGCCATAGGTAGAGCCCGCCTCACCAACTCCAGGCACAGGTAGGACTATCCCCACCAAATGTACACACAGAGAATATTCCACCTCGATAAACAATCGGCCATAGGTAGAGCCCGCCTCACCAACTCCAGACACAGGTAGGACCATCCCCACCAAATGCACACACAGAGTAGATTGTCCCCAACAAGCAATGGCCATAGGTAGAGCTCGGCTCACCAACTCCACCACAGGTAGGACCATCCCCACCAAATTCACACACAGAGTAGATTGTCCCCAACAAGCAATGGCCATAGGTAGAGCACGGCTCACCAACTCCAGGCACAGGTAAGATCATCCCCACCAAATTCGCACACAGAGAAGATTCAACCTCGATAAACAATGGGCCATAGGTAGAGCCGCCTCACCAACTCCAGGCACAGGTAGGACCATCCCCACCAAATGCACACACAGAGAAGATTCGACCTCGATAAACAATGGACAGAGGTAGAGCCCACCTCACCAACTCCAGACACAGGTAGGACCATCCCCACCAAATGCACACACAGAGTAGATTGTCCCCAACAAGCAATGGCCATAGGTAGAGCCCGGCTCACCAACTCCAGCCACAAGTAGGACCATCCCCACTAAATTCACACACTGAGTAGATTGTCCCCAAAAAGCAATGGCCATAGATAGAGCCCGGCTCACCAACTTCAGGCACAGGTAGGATCATCCCCACCAAATTCACACACAGAGAAGATTCGACCTCGATAAACAATCGGCCATAGGTAGACCCGCCTCACCAACTCCAGGCACAGGTAGGACCATCCCCACCAAATGCACACAGAAAAGATTCAACCTCGATAAACAATGGCCAAAGGTAGAGCCTGCCTCACCAACTCCAGACACAGGTAGGACCATCCACACCAAATGCACACACAGAGTAGATTGTCCCCAACAAGCAATGGCCATAGGTAGAGCCCGGCTCACCAACTCCAGGCACAGGTACGACCATCCCCACTAAATTCACACACAGAGTAGATTGTCCCCAACAAGCAATGGCCATAGGTAGAGCCCGGTTCACCAACTCCAGGCAGAGGTAGGATCACCCCCACCAAATTCACACACAGAGAAGATTCGACCTCGATAAACAATGGACAGAGGTAGAGCCCACCTCACCAACTCCAGACACAGGTAGGAACATCCCCACCAAATGCACACACAGAGTAGATTGTCCCCAACAAGTAATGGCCATAGGTAGAGCCCGCCTCACCAACTCCAGGCACAGGTAGGACTATCCCCACCAAATGCACACACAGAGATTATTCCACCTCGATAAACAATCGGCCATAGGTAGAGCCGCCTCACCAACTCTAGGCACAGGTAGGACCACCCCCACCAAATGCACACACAGAGAAGATTCAACCTCGATAAACAATGGCCAAAGGTAGGGCTCGCCTCACCAACTCCAGACACAGGTAAGACCATCCACACCAAATGCACACACAGAGCAGATTGTCCCCAACAAGCAATGGCCATAGGTAGAGCCCGCCTCACCAACTCCAGACACAGGTAGGACCATCCCCACCAAATGCACACACAGAGTAGATTGTCCCCAACAAGCAATGGCCATAGGTAGAGCTTGGCTCTCCAACTCCAGCCACAGGTAAGACCATCCCCAGTAAATTCACACACAGAGTAGATTGTCCCCAACAAGCAATGGCCATAGGTAGAGCCCGGCTCACCAACTTCAGGCACAGGTAGGATCATCCCAACCAAATTCACACACAGAGAAGAATCGACCTAGATAAACAGTCGGCGATAGGTTGAGCCGCCTCACCAACTCCAGGCACAGGTAGGACCATCCCCACCAAATGCACACACAGAGAAGATTCGACCTCGATAAACAATGGACAAAGGTAGAGCCCACCTCACCAACTCCAGACACAGGTAGGACCATCCCCACCAAATGCACACGCAGAGTAGATTGTCCCCAACAAGCAATGGCCATAGGTAGAGCCCGCCTCACCAACTCCAGGCACAGGTAGGACCATCCCCACCAAATGCACACACAGAGTAGATTGTCCCCAACAAGCAATGGCCATAGGTAGAGCTCGGCTCACCAACTCCACCACAGGTAGGACCATCCCCACCAAATTCACACACAGAGTAGATTGTCCCCAACAAGCAATGGCCATAGGTAGAGCACGGCTCACCAACTCCAGGCACAGGTAAGATCATCCCCACCAAATTCGCACACAGAGAAGATTCAACCTCGATAAACAATGGGCCATAGGTAGAGCCGCCTCACCAACTCCAGGCACAGGTAGGACCATCCCCACCAAATGCACACACAGAGAAGATTCGACCTCGATAAACAATGGACAGAGGTAGAGCCCACCTCACCAACTCCAGACACAGGTAGGACCATCCCCACCAAATGCACACACAGAGTAGATTGTCCCCAACAAGCAATGGCCATAGGTAGAGCCCGGCTCACCAACTCCAGCCACAAGTAGGACCATCCCCACTAAATTCACACACTGAGTAGATTGTCCCCAAAAAGCAATGGCCATAGATAGAGCCCGGCTCACCAACTTCAGGCACAGGTAGGATCATCCCCACCAAATTCACACACAGAGAAGATTCGACCTCGATAAACAATCGGCCATAGGTAGACCCGCCTCACCAACTCCAGGCACAGGTAGGACCATCCCCACCAAATGCACACAGAAAAGATTCAACCTCGATAAACAATGGCCAAAGGTAGAGCCTGCCTCACCAACTCCAGACACAGGTAGGACCATCCACACCAAATGCACACACAGAGTAGATTGTCCCCAACAAGCAATGGCCATAGGTAGAGCCCGGCTCACCAACTCCAGGCACAGGTACGACCATCCCCACTAAATTCACACACAGAGTAGATTGTCCCCAACAAGCAATGGCCATAGGTAGAGCCCGGTTCACCAACTCCAGGCAGAGGTAGGATCACCCCCACCAAATTCACACACAGAGAAGATTCGACCTCGATAAACAATGGACAGAGGTAGAGCCCACCTCACCAACTCCAGACACAGGTAGGAACATCCCCACCAAATGCACACACAGAGTAGATTGTCCCCAACAAGTAATGGCCATAGGTAGAGCCCGCCTCACCAACTCCAGGCACAGGTAGGACTATCCCCACCAAATGCACACACAGAGATTATTCCACCTCGATAAACAATCGGCCATAGGTAGAGCCGCCTCACCAACTCTAGGCACAGGTAGGACCACCCCCAACAAATGCACACACAGAGAAGATTCAACCTCGATAAACAATGGCCAAAGGTAGGGCTCGCCTCACCAACTCCAGACACAGGTAAGACCATCCACACCAAATGCACACACAGAGCAGATTGTCCCCAACAAGCAATGGCCATAGGTAGAGCCCGCCTCACCAACTCCAGACACAGGTAGGACCATCCCCACCAAATGCACACACAGAGTAGATTGTCCCCAACAAGCAATGGCCATAGGTAGAGCTTGGCTCTCCAACTCCAGCCACAGGTAAGACCATCCCCAGTAAATTCACACACAGAGTAGATTGTCCCCAACAAGCAATGGCCATAGGTAGAGCCCGGCTCACCAACTTCAGGCACAGGTAGGATCATCCCAACCAAATTCACACACAGAGAAGAATCGACCTAGATAAACAGTCGGCGATAGGTTGAGCCGCCTCACCAACTCCAGGCACAGGTAGGACCATCCCCACCAAATGCACACACAGAGAAGATTCGACCTCGATAAACAATGGACAAAGGTAGAGCCCACCTCACCAACTCCAGACACAGGTAGGACCATCCCCACCAAATGCACACGCAGAGTAGATTGTCCCCAACAAGCAATGGCCATAGGTAGAGCCCGCCTCACCAACTCCAGGCACAGGTAGGACCATCCCCACCAAATGCACACACAGAGAAGATTCGACCTCGATAAACAATCGTCCATAGGTAGAGCCGCCTCACCAACTCCAGGCACAGGTAGGACCATCCCCACCAAATGCACACACAGAGAAGATTCGACCTCGATAAACAATGGCCAAAGGTAGAACCCGCCTCACCAACTCCAGACACAGGTAAGACCATCCACACCAAATGCACACTCAGAGTAGATTGTCCCCAACAAGCAAGGGCCATAGGTAGAGCCTGCCACACCAACTCCAGACACAGGTAGGACCATCCCCACCAAATGCGAACACACAGAGTAGATTGTACCCAACAAGCAATGGCCATAGGTAGAGCCCGGCTCCCCAACTCCAGGCACAGGTACGACCATCCCCACTAAATTCACACACAGAGTAGATTGTCCCCAACAAGCAATGGCCATAGGTAGAGCCCGGTTCACCAACTCCAGGCACAGGTAGGATCCTCCCCACCAATTTCACACACAGAAAAGATTTGACCTCGATAAACAATGGACAGAGGTAGAGCCCACCTCACCAACTCCAGACACAGGTAGGAACATCCCCACCAAATGCGAACACACAGAGTAGATTGTCCCCAACAAGCAAGGGCCATAGGTAGAGCCTGCCACACCAACTCCAGACACAGGTAGGACCATCCCCACCAAATGCGAACACACAGAGTAGATTGTCCCCAACAAGCAAGGGCCATAGGTAGAGCCTGCCACACCAACTCCAGACACAGGTAGGACCATCCCCACCAAATGCGAACACACAGAGTAGATTGTCCCCAACAAGCAATGGCCATAGGTAGAGCTCGGCTCACCAACTCCAGCCACAGGTAGGACCATCCCCACTAAATTCACACACAGAGTAGATTGTCCCCAACAAGCAACGGCCATAGGTAGAGCCCGGCTCACCAACTTCAGGCACAGGTAGGATCATCCCCACCAAATTCACACACAGAGAAGAATCAACCTAGATAAACAGTCGGCGATAGGTTGAGCCGCCTCACCAACTCCAGGCACAGGTAGGACCATCCCCACCAAATGCACACACAGAGAAGATTCGACCTCGATAAACAATGGACAAAGGTAGAGCCCACCTCACCAACTCCAGGCACAGGTAGGACCATCCTCACCAAATGCACACTCAGAGTAGATTGTCCCCAAAAAGCAATGGCCATAGGTAGAGCCTGCCTCACCAACTCCAGACACAGGTAGGACCACCCCCACCAAATGCACACACAGAGTAGATTGTCCCCAACAAGCAATGGCCATAGGTAGAGCCCGGCTCACCAACTCCAGGCACAGGTAGGACCATCCCCACCAAATTCACACACAGAGTAGATTGTCCCCAACAAGCAATGGCCATAGGTAGAGCCCGGCTCACCAACTCCAGGCACAGGTAGGATCATCCCCACCAAATTCACACACAGAGGAGATTGTCCCCAACAAGCAATGGCCACAGGTAGAGCCTGGCTCACCAACTCCAGGCACAGGTAGGACCATCCCCACCAAATTCACACACAGAGTAGATTGTCTCCAACAACCAATGGCCATAGGTAGAGCCCGGCTCACCAACTCCAGGCGCAGGTAGGACCATCCCCACCAAATGCACACACAGAGAAGATTCGACCTCGATAAACAATCGTCCATAGGTAGAGCCGCCTCACCAACTCCAGGCACAGGTAGGACCATCCCCACCAAATGCACACACAGAGAAGATTCGACCTCGATAAACAATGGCCAAAGGTAGAGCCCGCCTCACCAACTCCAGACACAAGTAAGACCATCCACACCAAATGCACACTCAGAGTAGATTGTCCCCAACAAGCAATGGCCATACGTAGAGCCTGCCTCACCAACTCCAGACTCAGGTAGGACTATCCCCACCAAATGCACACACAGAGAATATTCCACCTCGATAAACAATCGGCCATAGGTAGAGCCGCCTCAATAACTCCAAGCACAGGTATGACCACCCCCACCAAATGCACACACAGAGTAGATTGTCCCCAAAAAGCAATGGCCATAGGTAGAGCCTGCCTCACCAACTCCAGACACAGGTAGGACCACCCCCACCAAATGCACACACAGAGTAGATTGTCCCCAACAAGCAATGGCCATAGGTAGAGCCCGGCTCACCAACTCCAGGCACAGGTAGGACCATCCCCACCAAATTCACACACAGAGTAGATTGTCCACAACAAGCAATGGCCATAGGTAGAGCCCGGCTCACCAACTCCAGGCACAGGTAGGATCATCCCCACCAAATTCACACACAGAGGAGATTGTCCCCAACAAGCAATGGCCACAGGTAGAGCCTGGCTCACCAACTCCAGGCACAGGTAGGACCATCCCCACCAAATTCACACACAGAGTAGATTGTCTCCAACAACCAATGGCCATAGGTAGAGCCCGGCTCACCAACTCCAGGCGCAGGTAGGACCATCCCTACCAAATGCACACACAGAGAAGATTCGACCTCGATAAACAATCGTCTATAGGTAGAGCCGCCTCACCAACTCCAGGCACAGGTAGGACCATCCCCACCAAATGCACACACAGAGAAGATTCGACCTCGATAAACAATGGCCAAAGGTAGAGCCCGCCTCACCAACTCCAGACACAAGTAAGACCATCCACACCAAATGCACACTCAGAGTAGATTGTCCCCAACAAGCAATGGCCATACGTAGAGCCTGCCTCACCAACTCCAGACTCAGGTAGGACTATCCCCACCAAATGCACACACAGAGAATATTCCACCTCGATAAACAATCGGCCATAGGTAGAGCCGCCTCAACAACTCCAGGCACAGGTATGACCACCCCCACCAAATGCACACACAGAGAAGATTCGACCTCGATAAACAATGGCCAAAGGTAGGGCCCGCCTCACCAACTCCAGACACAGGTAAGACCATCCACACCAAATGCACACACAGAGTAGATTGTCCCCAACAAGCAATGGCCATAGGTAGAGCCCGCCTCACCAACTCCAGACACAGGTAGGACCATCCCCACCAAATGCACACACAGAGTAGATTGTCCCCAACAAGCAATGGCCATAGGTAGAGCCCGGCTCACCAACTCCAGCCACAAGTAGGACCATCCCCTCTAAATTCACACACAGAGTAGATTGTCCCCAACAAGCAATGGCCATAGATTGAGCCCGGCTCACCAACTTCACGCACAGGTAGGATCATCCCCACCAAATTCACACACAGAGAAGATTCGACCTCGATAAACAATCGGCCATAGGTAGAGCCGCCTCATCAACTCCAGGCATAGGTATGACCATCCCCACCAAATGCACACAGAGAAGATTTGACCTCGATAAACAATGGCCAAAGGTAGAGCCCGCCTCACCAACTCCAGACACAGGTAGGACCATCCACACCAAATGCACACACAGAGTAGATTGTTCCCAACAAGCAATGGCCATAGGTAGAGCCCGGCTCACCAACTCCAGGCACAGGTACGACCATCCCCACTAAATTCACACGCAGAGTAGATTGTCCCCAACAAGCAAGGGCCATAGGTAGAGCCCGGTTCACCAACTCCAGGCACAGGTAGGATCATCCCCACCAAATTCACACACAGAGAAGATTCGACCTCGATAAACAATGGACAGAGGTAGAGCCCACCTCACCAACTCCAGACACAGGTAGGAACATCCCCACCAAATGCACACACAGAGTAGATTGTCCCCAACAAGTAATGTCCATAGGTAGAGCCCGCCTCACCAACTCCAGGCACAGGTAGGACTATCCCCACAAAATGCACACACAGAGAATATTCCACCTCGATAAACAATCGGCCATAGGTAAACCCGCCTCACCAACTCCAGGCACAGGTAGGACCACCCCCACCAAATGCACACACAGAGAAGATTCGACCTCGATAAACAATCGGCCATAGGTAGAGCCCGCCTCACCAACTCCAGACACAGGTAGGACCATCCCCACCAAATGCACACACAGAGTAGATTGTCCCCAACAAGCAATGGCCATAGGTAGAGCTCGGCTCACCAACTCCACCACAGGTAGGACCATCCCCACCAAATTCACACACAGAGTAGATTGTCCCCAACAAGCAATGGCCATAGGTAGAGCACGGCTCACCAACTCCAGGCACAGGTAAGATCATCCCCACCAAATTCGCACACAGAGAAGATTCAACCTCGATAAACAATCGGCCATAGGTAGAGCCGCCTCACCAACTCCAGGCACAGGTAGGACCATCCCCACCAAATGCACACACAGAGAAGATTCGACCTCGATAAACAATGGACAGAGGTAGAGCCCACCTCACCAACTCCAGACACAGGTAGGACCATCCCCACCAAATGCACACACAGAGTAGATTGTCCCCAACAAGCAATGGCCATAGGTAGAGCCCGGCTCACCAACTCCAGCCACAAGTAGGACCATCCCCACTAAATTCACACACTGAGTAGATTGTCCCCAAAAAGCAATGGCCATAGATAGAGCCCGGCTCACCAACTTCAGGCACAGGTAGGATCATCCCCACCAAATTCACACACAGAGAAGATTCGACCTCGATAAACAATCGGCCATAGGTAGACCCGCCTCACCAACTCCAGGCACAGGTAGGACCATCCCCACCAAATGCACACAGAAAAGATTCAACCTCGATAAACAATGGCCAAAGGTAGAGCCTGCCTCACCAACTCCAGACACAGGTAGGACCATCCACACCAAATGCACACACAGAGTAGATTGTCCCCAACAAGCAATGGCCATAGGTAGAGCCCGGCTCACCAACTCCAGGCACAGGTACGACCATCCCCACTAAATTCACACACAGAGTAGATTGTCCCCAACAAGCAATGGCCATAGGTAGAGCCCGGTTCACCAACTCCAGGCAGAGGTAGGATCACCCCCACCAAATTCACACACAGAGAAGATTCGACCTCGATAAACAATGGACAGAGGTAGAGCCCACCTCACCAACTCCAGACACAGGTAGGAACATCCCCACCAAATGCACACACAGAGTAGATTGTCCCCAACAAGTAATGGCCATAGGTAGAGCCCGCCTCACCAACTCCAGGCACAGGTAGGACTATCCCCACCAAATGCACACACAGAGAATATTCCACCTCGATAAACAATCGGCCATAGGTAGAGCCGCCTCACCAACTCTAGGCACAGGTAGGACCACCCCCACCAAATGCACACACAGAGAAGATTCAACCTCGATAAACAATGGCCAAAGGTAGGGCTCGCCTCACCAACTCCAGACACAGGTAAGACCATCCACACCAAATGCACACACAGAGCAGATTGTCCCCAACAAGCAATGGCCATAGGTAGAGCCCGCCTCACCAACTCCAGACACAGGTAGGACCATCCCCACCAAATGCACACACAGAGTAGATTGTCCCCAACAAGCAATGGCCATAGGTAGAGCTTGGCTCTCCAACTCCAGCCACAGGTAAGACCATCCCCAGTAAATTCACACACAGAGTAGATTGTCCCCAACAAGCAATGGCCATAGGTAGAGCCCGGCTCACCAACTTCAGGCACAGGTAGGAACATCCCAACCAAATTCACACACAGAGAAAAATCGACCTAGATAAACAGTCGGCGATAGGTTGAGCCGCCTCACCAACTCCAGGCACAGGTAGGACCATCCCCACCAAATGCACACACAGAGAAGATTCGACCTCGATAAACAATGGACAGAGGTAGAGCCAACCTCACCAACTCCAGACACAGGTAGGACCATCCCCACCAAATGCACACACAGAGTAGATTGTCCCCAACAAGCAATGGCCATAGGTAGAGCCCGGCTCACCAACTCCAGCCACAAGTAGGACCATCCCCACTAAATTCACACACTGAGTAGATTGTCCCCAAAAAGCAATGGCCATAGATAGAGCCCGGCTCACCAACTTCAGGCACAGGTAGGATCATCCCCACCAAATTCACACACAGAGAAGATTCGACCTCGATAAACAATCGGCCATAGGTAGACCCGCCTCACCAACTCCAGGCACAGGTAGGACCATCCCCACCAAATGCACACAGAAAAGATTCAACCTCGATAAACAATGGCCAAAGGTAGAGCCTGCCTCACCAACTCCAGACACAGGTAGGACCATCCACACCAAATGCACACACAGAGTAGATTGTCCCCAACAAGCAATGGCCATAGGTAGAGCCCGGCTCACCAACTCCAGGCACAGGTACGACCATCCCCACTAAATTCACACACAGAGTAGATTGTCCCCAACAAGCAATGGCCATAGGTAGAGCCCGGTTCACCAACTCCAGGCAGAGGTAGGATCACCCCCACCAAATTCACACACAGAGAAGATTCGACCTCGATAAACAATGGACAGAGGTAGAGCCCACCTCACCAACTCCAGACACAGGTAGGAACATCCCCACCAAATGCACACACAGAGTAGATTGTCCCCAACAAGTAATGGCCATAGGTAGAGCCCGCCTCACCAACTCCAGGCACAGGTAGGACTATCCCCACCAAATGCACACACAGAGATTATTCCACCTCGATAAACAATCGGCCATAGGTAGAGCCGCCTCACCAACTCTAGGCACAGGTAGGACCACCCCCACCAAATGCACACACAGAGAAGATTCAACCTCGATAAACAATGGCCAAAGGTAGGGCTCGCCTCACCAACTCCAGACACAGGTAAGACCATCCACACCAAATGCACACACAGAGCAGATTGTCCCCAACAAGCAATGGCCATAGGTAGAGCCCGCCTCACCAACTCCAGACACAGGTAGGACCATCCCCACCAAATGCACACACAGAGTAGATTGTCCCCAACAAGCAATGGCCATAGGTAGAGCTTGGCTCTCCAACTCCAGCCACAGGTAAGACCATCCCCAGTAAATTCACACACAGAGTAGATTGTCCCCAACAAGCAATGGCCATAGGTAGAGCCCGGCTCACCAACTTCAGGCACAGGTAGGATCATCCCAACCAAATTCACACACAGAGAAGAATCGACCTAGATAAACAGTCGGCGATAGGTTGAGCCGCCTCACCAACTCCAGGCACAGGTAGGACCATCCCCACCAAATGCACACACAGAGAAGATTCGACCTCGATAAACAATGGACAAAGGTAGAGCCCGCCTCACCAACTCCAGGCACAGGTAGGACCATCCCCACCAAATGCACACGCAGAGTAGATTGTCCCCAACAAGCAATGGCCATAGGTAGAGCTCGGCTCACCAACTCCACCACAGGTAGGACCATCCCCACCAAATTCACACACAGAGTAGATTGTCCCCAACAAGCAATGGCCATAGGTAGAGCACGGCTCACCAACTCCAGGCACAGGTAAGATCATCCCCACCAAATTCGCACACAGAGAAGATTCAACCTCGATAAACAATGGGCCATAGGTAGAGCCGCCTCACCAACTCCAGGCACAGGTAGGACCATCCCCACCAAATGCACACACAGAGAAGATTCGACCTCGATAAACAATGGACAGAGGTAGAGCCCACCTCACCAACTCCAGACACAGGTAGGACCATCCCCACCAAATGCACACACAGAGTAGATTGTCCCCAACAAGCAATGGCCATAGGTAGAGCCCGGCTCACCAACTCCAGCCACAAGTAGGACCATCCCCACTAAATTCACACACTGAGTAGATTGTCCCCAAAAAGCAATGGCCATAGATAGAGCCCGGCTCACCAACTTCAGGCACAGGTAGGATCATCCCCACCAAATTCACACACAGAGAAGATTCGACCTCGATAAACAATCGGCCATAGGTAGACCCGCCTCACCAACTCCAGGCACAGGTAGGACCATCCCCACCAAATGCACACAGAAAAGATTCAACCTCGATAAACAATGGCCAAAGGTAGAGCCTGCCTCACCAACTCCAGACACAGGTAGGACCATCCACACCAAATGCACACACAGAGTAGATTGTCCCCAACAAGCAATGGCCATAGGTAGAGCCCGGCTCACCAACTCCAGGCACAGGTACGACCATCCCCACTAAATTCACACACAGAGTAGATTGTCCCCAACAAGCAATGGCCATAGGTAGAGCCCGGTTCACCAACTCCAGGCAGAGGTAGGATCACCCCCACCAAATTCACACACAGAGAAGATTCGACCTCGATAAACAATGGACAGAGGTAGAGCCGCCTCACCAACTCCAGGCACAGGTAGGACCATCCCCACCAAATGCACACACAGAGAAGATTCGACCTCGATAAACAATGGCCAAAGGTAGAACCCGCCTCACCAACTCCAGACACAGGTAAGACCATCCACACCAAATGCACACTCAGAGTAGATTGTCCCCAACAAGCAAGGGCCATAGGTAGAGCCTGCCACACCAACTCCAGACACAGGTAGGACCATCCCCACCAAATGCGAACACACAGAGTAGATTGTACCCAACAAGCAATGGCCATAGGTAGAGCCCGGCTCACCAACTCCAGGCACAGGTACGACCATCCCCACTAAATTCACACACAGAGTAGATTGTCCCCAACAAGCAATGGCCATAGGTAGAGCCCGGTTCACCAACTCCAGGCACAGGTAGGATCCTCCCCACCAATTTCACACACAGAAAAGATTTGACCTCGATAAACAATGGACAGAGGTAGAGCCCACCTCACCAACTCCAGACACAGGTAGGAACATCCCCACCAAATGCACACACAGAGTAGATTGTCCCCAACAAGTAATGGCCATAGGTAGAGCCTGCCTCACCAACTCCAGGCACAGGTAGGACTATCCCCACCAAATGTACACACAGAGAATATTCCACCTCGATAAACAATCGGCCATAGGTAGAGCCGCCTCACCAACTCCAGGCACAGGTAGGACCACCCCCACCAAATGCACACACAGAGAAGATTCAACCTCGATAAACAATGGCCAAAGGTAGGGCCCGCCTCACCAACTCCAGACACAGGTAAGACCATCCACACCAAATGCACACACAGAGTAGATTGTCCCCAACAAGCAATGGCCATAGGTAGAGCTCGGCTCACCAACTCCAGCCACAGGTAGGACCATCCACACTAAATTCACACACAGAGTAGATTGTCCCCAACAAGCAACGGCCATAGGTAGAGCCCGGCTCACCAACTTCAGGCACAGGTAGGATCATCCCCACCAAATTCACACACAGAGAAGAATCAACCTAGATAAACAGTCGGCGATAGGTTGAGCCGCCTCACCAACTCCAGGCACAGGTAGGACCATCCCCACCAAATGCACACACAGAGAAGATTCGACCTCGATAAACAATGGACAAAGGTAGAGCCCACCTCACCAACTCCAGGCACAGGTAGGACCATCCTCACCAAATGCACACTCAGAGTAGATTGTCCCCAAAAAGCAATGGCCATAGGTAGAGCCTGCCTCACCAACTCCAGACACAGGTAGGACCACCCCCACCAAATGCACACACAGAGGAGATTGTCCCCAACAAGCAATGGCCACAGGTAGAGCCTGGCTCACCAACTCCAGGCACAGGTAGGACCATCCCCACCAAATTCACACACAGAGTAGATTGTCTCCAACAACCAATGGCCATAGGTAGAGCCCGGCTCACCAACTCCAGGCGCAGGTAGGACCATCCCCACCAAATGCACACACAGAGAAGATTCGACCTCGATAAACAATCGTCCATAGGTAGAGCCGCCTCACCAACTCCAGGCACAGGTAGGACCATCCCCACCAAATGCACACACAGAGAAGATTCGACCTCGATAAACAATGGCCAAAGGTAGAGCCCGCCTCACCAACTCCAGACACAAGTAAGACCATCCACACCAAATGCACACTCAGAGTAGATTGTCCCCAACAAGCAATGGCCATACGTAGAGCCTGCCTCACCAACTCCAGACTCAGGTAGGACTATCCCCACCAAATGCACACACAGAGAATATTCCACCTCGATAAACAATCGGCCATAGGTAGAGCCGCCTCAATAACTCCAAGCACAGGTATGACCACCCCCACCAAATGCACACACAGAGTAGATTGTCCCCAAAAAGCAATGGCCATAGGTAGAGCCTGCCTCACCAACTCCAGACACAGGTAGGACCACCCCCACCAAATGCACACACAGAGTAGATTGTCCCCAACAAGCAATGGCCATAGGTAGAGCCCGGCTCACCAACTCCAGGCACAGGTAGGACCATCCCCACCAAATTCACACACAGAGTAGATTGTCCACAACAAGCAATGGCCATAGGTAGAGCCCGGCTCACCAACTCCAGGCACAGGTAGGATCATCCCCACCAAATTCACACACAGAGGAGATTGTCCCCAACAAGCAATGGCCACAGGTAGAGCCTGGCTCACCAACTCCAGGCACAGGTAGGACCATCCCCACCAAATTCACACACAGAGTAGATTGTCTCCAACAACCAATGGCCATAGGTAGAGCCCGGCTCACCAACTCCAGGCGCAGGTAGGACCATCCCTACCAAATGCACACACAGAGAAGATTCGACCTCGATAAACAATCGTCCATAGGTAGAGCCGCCTCACCAACTCCAGGCACAGGTAGGACCATCCCCACCAAATGCACACACAGAGAAGATTCGACCTCGATAAACAATGGCCAAAGGTAGAGCTCGCCTCACCAACTCCAGACACAAGTAAGACCATCCACACCAAATGCACACTCAGAGTAGATTGTCCCCAACAAGCAATGGCCATACGTAGAGCCTGCCTCACCAACTCCAGACTCAGGTAGGACTATCCCCACCAAATGCACACACAGAGAATATTCCACCTCGATAAACAATCGGCCATAGGTAGAGCCGCCTCAACAACTCCAGGCACAGGTATGACCACCCCCACCAAATGCACACACAGAGAAGATTCGACCTCGATAAACAATGGCCAAAGGTAGGGCCCGCCTCACCAACTCCAGACACAGGTAAGACCATCCACACCAAATGCACACACAGAGTAGATTGTCCCCAACAAGCAATGGCCATAGGTAGAGCCCGCCTCACCAACTCCAGACACAGGTAGGACCATCCCCACCAAATGCACACACAGAGTAGATTGTCCCCAACAAGCAATGGCCATAGGTAGAGCCCGGCTCACCAACTCCAGCCACAAGTAGGACCATCCCCACTAAATTCACACACAGAGTAGATTGTCCCCAACAAGCAATGGCCATAGATTGAGCCCGGCTCACCAACTTCACGCACAGGTAGGATCATCCCCACCAAATTCACACACAGAGAAGATTCGACCTCGATAAACAATCGGCCATAGGTAGAGCCGCCTCATCAACTCCAGGCACAGGTATGACCATCCCCACCAAATGCACACAGAGAAGATTTGACCTCGATAAACAATGGCCAAAGGTAGAGCCCGCCTCACCAACTCCAGACACAGGTAGGACCATCCCCACCAAATGCACACACAGAGTAGATTGTTCCCAACAAGCAATGGCCATAGGTAGAGCCCGGCTCACCAACTCCAGGCACAGGTACGACCATCCCCACTAAATTCACACGCAGAGTAGATTGTCCCCAACAAGCAAGGGCCATAGGTAGAGCCCGGTTCACCAACTCCAGGCACAGGTAGGATCATCCCCACCAAATTCACACACAGAGAAGATTCGACCTCGATAAACAATGGACAGAGGTAGAGCCCACCTCACCAACTCCAGACACAGGTAGGAACATCCCCACCAAATGCACACACAGAGTAGATTGTCCCCAACAAGTAATGTCCATAGGTAGAGCCCGCCTCACCAACTCCAGGCACAGGTAGGACTATCCCCACAAAATGCACACACAGAGAATATTCCACCTCGATAAACAATCGGCCATAGGTAAACCCGCCTCACCAACTCCAGGCACAGGTAGGACCACCCCCACCAAATGCACACACAGAGAAGATTCGACCTCGATAAACAATCGGCCATAGGTAGAGCCCGCCTCACCAACTCCAGACACAGGTAGGACCATCCCCACCAAATGCACACACAGAGTAGATTGTCCCCAACAAGCAATGGCCATAGGTAGAGCTCGGCTCACCAACTCCACCACAGGTAGGACCATCCCCACCAAATTCACACACAGAGTAGATTGTCCCCAACAAGCAATGGCCATAGGTAGAGCACGGCTCACCAACTCCAGGCACAGGTAAGATCATCCCCACCAAATTCGCACACAGAGAAGATTCGACCTCGATAAACAATCGTCCATAGGTAGAGCCGCCTCACCAACTCCAGGCACAGGTAGGACCATCCCCACCAAATGCACACACAGAGAAGATTCGACCTCGATAAACAATGGCCAAAGGTAGAACCCGCCTCACCAACTCCAGACACAGGTAAGACCATCCACACCAAATGCACACTCAGAGTAGATTGTCCCCAACAAGCAAGGGCCATAGGTAGAGCCTGCCACACCAACTCCAGACACAGGTAGGACCATCCCCACCAAATGCGAACACACAGAGTAGATTGTACCCAACAAGCAATGGCCATAGGTAGAGCCCGGCTCACCAACTCCAGGCACAGGTACGACCATCCCCACTAAATTCACACACAGAGTAGATTGTCCCCAACAAGCAATGGCCATAGGTAGAGCCCGGTTCACCAACTCCAGGCACAGGTAGGATCCTCCCCACCAATTTCACACACAGAAAAGATTTGACCTCGATAAACAATGGACAGAGGTAGAGCCCACCTCACCAACTCCAGACACAGGTAGGAACATCCCCACCAAATGCACACACAGAGTAGATTGTCCCCAACAAGTAATGGCCATAGGTAGAGCCTGCCTCACCAACTCCAGGCACAGGTAGGACTATCCCCACCAAATGTACACACAGAGAATATTCCACCTCGATAAACAATCGGCCATAGGTAGAGCCGCCTCACCAACTCCAGGCACAGGTAGGACCACCCCCACCAAATGCACACACAGAGAAGATTCAACCTCGATAAACAATGGCCAAAGGTAGGGCCCGCCTCACCAACTCCAGACACAGGTAAGACCATCCACACCAAATGCACACACAGAGTAGATTGTCCCCAACAAGCAATGGCCATAGGTAGAGCTCGGCTCACCAACTCCAGCCACAGGTAGGACCATCCCCACTAAATTCACACACAGAGTAGATTGTCCCCAACAAGCAACGGCCATAGGTAGAGCCCGGCTCACCAACTTCAGGCACAGGTAGGATCATCCCCACCAAATTCACACACAGAGAAGAATCAACCTAGATAAACAGTCGGCGATAGGTTGAGCCGCCTCACCAACTCCAGGCACAGGTAGGACCATCCCCACCAAATGCACACACAGAGAAGATTCGACCTCGATAAACAATGGACAAAGGTAGAGCCCACCTCACCAACTCCAGGCACAGGTAGGACCATCCTCACCAAATGCACACTCAGAGTAGATTGTCCCCAAAAAGCAATGGCCATAGGTAGAGCCTGCCTCACCAACTCCAGACACAGGTAGGACCACCCCCACCAAATGCACACACAGAGTAGATTGTCCCCAACAAGCAATGGCCATAGGTAGAGCCCGGCTCACCAACTCCAGGCACAGGTAGGACCATCCCCACCAAATTCACACACAGAGTAGATTGTCCCCAACAAGCAATGGCCATAGGTAGAGCCCGGCTCACCAACTCCAGGCACAGGTAGGATCATCCCCACCAAATTCACACACAGAGGAGATTGTCCCCAACAAGCAATGGCCACAGGTAGAGCCTGGCTCACCAACTCCAGGCACAGGTAGGACCATCCCCACCAAATTCACACACAGAGTAGATTGTCTCCAACAACCAATGGCCATAGGTAGAGCCCGGCTCACCAACTCCAGGCGCAGGTAGGACCATCCCCACCAAATGCACACACAGAGAAGATTCGACCTCGATAAACAATCGTCCATAGGTAGAGCCGCCTCACCAACTCCAGGCACAGGTAGGACCATCCCCACCAAATGCACACACAGAGAAGATTCGACCTCGATAAACAATGGCCAAAGGTAGAGCCCGCCTCACCAACTCCAGACACAAGTAAGACCATCCACACCAAATGCACACTCAGAGTAGATTGTCCCCAACAAGCAATGGCCATACGTAGAGCCTGCCTCACCAACTCCAGACTCAGGTAGGACTATCCCCACCAAATGCACACACAGAGAATATTCCACCTCGAAAAACAATCGGCCATAGGTAGAGCCGCCTCAATAACTCCAAGCACAGGTATGACCACCCCCACCAAATGCACACACAGAGTAGATTGTCCCCAAAAAGCAATGGCCATAGGTAGAGCCTGCCTCACCAACTCCAGACACAGGTAGGACCACCCCCACCAAATGCACACACAGAGTAGATTGTCCCCAACAAGCAATGGCCATAGGTAGAGCCCGGCTCACCAACTCCAGGCACAGGTAGGACCATCCCCACCAAATTCACACACAGAGTAGATTGTCCACAACAAGCAATGGCCATAGGTAGAGCCCGGCTCACCAACTCCAGGCACAGGTAGGATCATCCCCACCAAATTCACACACAGAGGAGATTGTCCCCAACAAGCAATGGCCACAGGTAGAGCCTGGCTCACCAACTCCAGGCACAGGTAGGACCATCCCCACCAAATTCACACACAGAGTAGATTGTCTCCAACAACCAATGGCCATAGGTAGAGCCCGGCTCACCAACTCCAGGCGCAGGTAGGACCATCCCTACCAAATGCACACACAGAGAAGATTCGACCTCGATAAACAATCGTCCATAGGTAGAGCCGCCTCACCAACTCCAGGCACAGGTAGGACCATCCCCACCAAATGCACACACAGAGAAGATTCGACCTCGATAAACAATGGCCAAAGGTAGAGCTCGCCTCACCAACTCCAGACACAAGTAAGACCATCCACACCAAATGCACACTCAGAGTAGATTGTCCCCAACAAGCAATGGCCATACGTAGAGCCTGCCTCACCAACTCCAGACTCAGGTAGGACTATCCCCACCAAATGCACACACAGAGAATATTCCACCTCGATAAACAATCGGCCATAGGTAGAGCCGCCTCAACAACTCCAGGCACAGGTATGACCACCCCCACCAAATGCACACACAGAGAAGATTCGACCTCGATAAACAATGGCCAAAGGTAGGGCCCGCCTCACCAACTCCAGACACAGGTAAGACCATCCACACCAAATGCACACACAGAGTAGATTGTCCCCAACAAGCAATGGCCATAGGTAGAGCCCGCCTCACCAACTCCAGACACAGGTAGGACCATCCCCACCAAATGCACACACAGAGTAGATTGTCCCCAACAAGCAATGGCCATAGGTAGAGCCCGGCTCACCAACTCCAGCCACAAGTAGGACCATCCCCACTAAATTCACACACAGAGTAGATTGTCCCCAACAAGCAATGGCCATAGATTGAGCCCGGCTCACCAACTTCACGCACAGGTAGGATCATCCCCACCAAATTCACACACAGAGAAGATTCGACCTCGATAAACAATCGGCCATAGGTAGAGCCGCCTCATCAACTCCAGGCACAGGTATGACCATCCCCACCAAATGCACACAGAGAAGATTTGACCTCGATAAACAATGGCCAAAGGTAGAGCCCGCCTCACCAACTCCAGACACAGGTAGGACCATCCCCACCAAATGCACACACAGAGTAGATTGTTCCCAACAAGCAATGGCCATAGGTAGAGCCCGGCTCACCAACTCCAGGCACAGGTACGACCATCCCCACTAAATTCACACGCAGAGTAGATTGTCCCCAACAAGCAAGGGCCATAGGTAGAGCCCGGTTCACCAACTCCAGGCACAGGTAGGATCATCCCCACCAAATTCACACACAGAGAAGATTCGACCTCGATAAACAATGGACAGAGGTAGAGCCCACCTCACCAACTCCAGACACAGGTAGGAACATCCCCACCAAATGCACACACAGAGTAGATTGTCCCCAAAAAGTAATGTCCATAGGTAGAGCCCGCCTCACCAACTCCAGGCACAGGTAGGACTATCCCCACAAAATGCACACACAGAGAATATTCCACCTCGATAAACAATCGGCCATAGGTAAACCCGCCTCACCAACTCCAGGCACAGGTAGGACCACCCCCACCAAATGCACACACAGAGAAGATTCGACCTCGATAAACAATCGGCCATAGGTAGAGCCCGCCTCACCAACTCCAGACACAGGTAGGACCATCCCCACCAAATGCACACACAGAGTAGATTGTCCCCAACAAGCAATGGCCATAGGTAGAGCTCGGCTCACCAACTCCACCACAGGTAGGACCATCCCCACCAAATTCACACACAGAGTAGATTGTCCCCAACAAGCAATGGCCATAGGTAGAGCACGGCTCACCAACTCCAGGCACAGGTAAGATCATCCCCACCAAATTCGCACACAGAGAAGATTCAACCTCGATAAACAATCGGCCATAGGTAGAGCCGCCTCACCAACTCCAGGCACAGGTAGGACCATCCCCACCAAATGCACACACAGAGAAGATTCGACCTCGATAAACAATGGACAGAGGTAGAGCCCACCTCACCAACTCCAGACACAGGTAGGACCATCCCCACCAAATGCACACACAGAGTAGATTGTCCCCAACAAGCAATGGCCATAGGTAGAGCCCGGCTCACCAACTCCAGCCACAAGTAGGACCATCCCCACTAAATTCACACACTGAGTAGATTGTCCCCAAAAAGCAATGGCCATAGATAGAGCCCGGCTCACCAACTTCAGGCACAGGTAGGATCATCCCCACCAAATTCACACACAGAGAAGATTCGACCTCGATAAACAATCGGCCATAGGTAGACCCGCCTCACCAACTCCAGGCACAGGTAGGACCATCCCCACCAAATGCACACAGAAAAGATTCAACCTCGATAAACAATGGCCAAAGGTAGAGCCTGCCTCACCAACTCCAGACACAGGTAGGACCATCCACACCAAATGCACACACAGAGTAGATTGTCCCCAACAAGCAATGGCCATAGGTAGAGCCCGGCTCACCAACTCCAGGCACAGGTACGACCATCCCCACTAAATTCACACACAGAGTAGATTGTCCCCAACAAGCAATGGCCATAGGTAGAGCCCGGTTCACCAACTCCAGGCAGAGGTAGGATCACCCCCACCAAATTCACACACAGAGAAGATTCGACCTCGATAAACAATGGACAGAGGTAGAGCCCACCTCACCAACTCCAGACACAGGTAGGAACATCCCCACCAAATGCACACACAGAGTAGATTGTCCCCAACAAGTAATGGCCATAGGTAGAGCCCGCCTCACCAACTCCAGGCACAGGTAGGACTATCCCCACCAAATGCACACACAGAGAATATTCCACCTCGATAAACAATCGGCCATAGGTAGAGCCGCCTCACCAACTCTAGGCACAGGTAGGACCACCCCCACCAAATGCACACACAGAGAAGATTCAACCTCGATAAACAATGGCCAAAGGTAGGGCTCGCCTCACCAACTCCAGACACAGGTAAGACCATCCACACCAAATGCACACACAGAGCAGATTGTCCCCAACAAGCAATGGCCATAGGTAGAGCCCGCCTCACCAACTCCAGACACAGGTAGGACCATCCCCACCAAATGCACACACAGAGTAGATTGTCCCCAACAAGCAATGGCCATAGGTAGAGCTTGGCTCTCCAACTCCAGCCACAGGTAAGATCATCCCCACCAAATTCGCACACAGAGAAGATTCAACCTCGATAAACAATCGGCCATAGGTAGAGCCGCCTCACCAACTCCAGGCACAGGTAGGACCATCCCCACCAAATGCACACACAGAGAAGATTCGACCTCGATAAACAATGGACAGAGGTAGAGCCCACCTCACCAACTCCAGACACAGGTAGGACCATCCCCACCAAATGCACACACAGAGTAGATTGTCCCCAACAAGCAATGGCCATAGGTAGAGCCCGGCTCACCAACTCCAGCCACAAGTAGGACCATCCCCACTAAATTCACACACTGAGTAGATTGTCCCCAAAAAGCAATGGCCATAGATAGAGCCCGGCTCACCAACTTCAGGCACAGGTAGGATCATCCCCACCAAATTCACACACAGAGAAGATTCGACCTCGATAAACAATCGGCCATAGGTAGACCCGCCTCACCAACTCCAGGCACAGGTAGGACCATCCCCACCAAATGCACACAGAAAAGATTCAACCTCGATAAACAATGGCCAAAGGTAGAGCCTGCCTCACCAACTCCAGACACAGGTAGGACCATCCACACCAAATGCACACACAGAGTAGATTGTCCCCAACAAGCAATGGCCATAGGTAGAGCCCGGCTCACCAACTCCAGGCACAGGTACGACCATCCCCACTAAATTCACACACAGAGTAGATTGTCCCCAACAAGCAATGGCCATAGGTAGAGCCCGGTTCACCAACTCCAGGCAGAGGTAGGATCACCCCCACCAAATTCACACACAGAGAAGATTCGACCTCGATAAACAATGGACAGAGGTAGAGCCCACCTCACCAACTCCAGACACAGGTAGGAACATCCCCACCAAATGCACACACAGAGTAGATTGTCCCCAACAAGTAATGGCCATAGGTAGAGCCCGCCTCACCAACTCCAGGCACAGGTAGGACTATCCCCACCAAATGCACACACAGAGAATATTCCACCTCGATAAACAATCGGCCATAGGTAGAGCCGCCTCACCAACTCTAGGCACAGGTAGGACCACCCCCACCAAATGCACACACAGAGAAGATTCAACCTCGATAAACAATGGCCAAAGGTAGGGCTCGCCTCACCAACTCCAGACACAGGTAAGACCATCCACACCAAATGCACACACAGAGCAGATTGTCCCCAACAAGCAATGGCCATAGGTAGAGCCCGCCTCACCAACTCCAGACACAGGTAGGACCATCCCCACCAAATGCACACACAGAGTAGATTGTCCCCAACAAGCAATGGCCATAGGTAGAGCTTGGCTCTCCAACTCCAGCCACAGGTAAGACCATCCCCAGTAAATTCACACACAGAGTAGATTGTCCCCAACAAGCAATGGCCATAGGTAGAGCCCGGCTCACCAACTTCAGGCACAGGTAGGAACATCCCAACCAAATTCACACACAGAGAAGAATCGACCTAGATAAACAGTCGGCGATAGGTTGAGCCGCCTCACCAACTCCAGGCACAGGTAGGACCATCCCCACCAAATGCACACACAGAGAAGATTGTCCCCAACAAGCAATGGCCATAGGTAGAGCCCGCCTCACCAACTCCAGGCACAGGTAGGACCATCCCCACCAAATGCACACACAGAGAAGATTCGACCTCGATAAACAATCGTCCATAGGTAGAGCCGCCTCACCAACTCCAGGCACAGGTAGGACCATCCCCACCAAATGCACACACAGAGAAGATTCGACCTCGATAAACAATGGACAAAGGTAGAGCCCACCTCACCAACTCCAGACACAGGTAGGACCATCCCCACCAAATGCACACGCAGAGTAGATTGTCCCCAACAAGCAATGGCCATAGGTAGAGCCCGCCTCACCAACTCCAGGCACAGGTAGGACCATCCCCACCAAATGCACACACAGAGAAGATTCGACCTCGATAAACAATCGTCCATAGGTAGAGCCGCCTCACCAACTCCAGGCACAGGTAGGACCATCCCCACCAAATGCACACACAGAGAAGATTCGACCTCGATAAACAATGGCCAAAGGTAGAACCCGCCTCACCAACTCCAGACACAGGTAAGACCATCCACACCAAATGCACACTCAGAGTAGATTGTCCCCAACAAGCAAGGGCCATAGGTAGAGCCTGCCACACCAACTCCAGACACAGGTAGGACCATCCCCACCAAATGCGAACACACAGAGTAGATTGTACCCAACAAGCAATGGCCATAGGTAGAGCCCGGCTCACCAACTCCAGGCACAGGTACGACCATCCCCACTAAATTCACACACAGAGTAGATTGTCCCCAACAAGCAAGGGCCATAGGTAGAGCCCGCCTCACCAACTCCAGACACAAGTAAGACCATCCACACCAAATGCACACTCAGAGTAGATTGTCCCCAACAAGCAAGGGCCATAGGTAGAGCCCGCCTCACCAACTCCAGACACAAGTAAGACCATCCACACCAAATGCACACTCAGAGTAGATTGTCCCCAACAAGCAATGGCCATACGTAGAGCCTGCCTCACCAACTCCAGACTCAGGTAGGACTATCCCCACCAAATGCACACACAGAGAATATTCCACCTCGATAAACAATCGGCCATAGGTAGAGCCGCCTCAATAACTCCAAGCACAGGTATGACCACCCCCACCAAATGCACACACAGAGTAGATTGTCCCCAAAAAGCAATGGCCATAGGTAGAGCCTGCCTCACCAACTCCAGACACAGGTAGGACCACCCCCACCAAATGCACACACAGAGTAGATTGTCCCCAACAAGCAATGGCCATAGGTAGAGCCCGGCTCACCAACTCCAGGCACAGGTAGGACCATCCCCACCAAATTCACACACAGAGTAGATTGTCCACAACAAGCAATGGCCATAGGTAGAGCCCCCCTCACCAACTCCAGACACAGGTAAGACCATCCACACCAAATGCACACTCAGAGTAGATTGTCCCCAACAAGCAAGGGCCATAGGTAGAGCCTGCCACACCAACTCCAGACACAGGTAGGACCATCCCCACCAAATGCGAACACACAGAGTAGATTGTACCCAACAAGCAATGGCCATAGGTAGAGCCCGGCTCACCAACTCCAGGCACAGGTACGACCATCCCCACTAAATTCACACACAGAGTAGATTGTCCCCAACAAGCAATGGCCATAGGTAGAGCCCGGTTCACCAACTCCAGGCACAGGTAGGATCCTCCCCACCAATTTCACACACAGAAAAGATTTGACCTCGATAAACAATGGACAGAGGTAGAGCCCACCTCACCAACTCCAGACACAGGTAGGAACATCCCCACCAAATGCACACACAGAGTAGATTGTCCCCAACAAGTAATGGCCATAGGTAGAGCCCGCCTCACCAACTCCAGGCACAGGTAGGACTATCCCCACCAAATGTACACACAGAGAATATTCCACCTCGATAAACAATCGGCCATAGGTAGAGCCGCCTCACCAACTCCAGGCACAGGTAGGACCACCCCCACCAAATGCACACACAGAGAAGATTCAACCTCGATAAACAATGGCCAAAGGTAGGGCCCGCCTCACCAACTCCAGACACAGGTAAGACCATCCACACCAAATGCACACACAGAGTAGATTGTCCCCAACAAGCAATGGCCATAGGTAGAGCTCGGCTCACCAACTCCAGCCACAGGTAGGACCATCCCCACTAAATTCACACACAGAGTAGATTGTCCCCAACAAGCAACGGCCATAGGTAGAGCCCGGCTCACCAACTTCAGGCACAGGTAGGATCATCCCCACCAAATTCACACACAGAGAAGAATCAACCTAGATAAACAGTCGGCGATAGGTTGAGCCGCCTCACCAACTCCAGGCACAGGTAGGACCATCCCCACCAAATGCACACACAGAGAAGATTCGACCTCGATAAACAATGGACAAAGGTAGAGCCCACCTCACCAACTCCAGGCACAGGTAGGACCATCCTCACCAAATGCACACTCAGAGTAGATTGTCCCCAAAAAGCAATGGCCATAGGTAGAGCCTGCCTCACCAACTCCAGACACAGGTAGGACCACCCCCACCAAATGCACACACAGAGTAGATTGTCCCCAACAAGCAATGGCCATAGGTAGAGCCCGGCTCACCAACTCCAGGCACAGGTAGGACCATCCCCACCAAATTCACACACAGAGTAGATTGTCCCCAACAAGCAATGGCCATAGGTAGAGCCCGGCTCACCAACTCCAGGCACAGGTAGGATCATCCCCACCAAATTCACACACAGAGGAGATTGTCCCCAACAAGCAATGGCCACAGGTAGAGCCTGGCTCACCAACTCCAGGCACAGGTAGGACCATCCCCACTAAATTCACACACAGAGTAGATTGTCTCCAACAACCAATGGCCATAGGTAGAGCCCGGCTCACCAACTCCAGGCGCAGGTAGGACCATCCCCACCAAATGCACACACAGAGAAGATTCGACCTCGATAAACAATCGTCCATAGGTAGAGCCGCCTCACCAACTCCAGGCACAGGTAGGACCATCCCCACCAAATGCACACACAGAGAAGATTCGACCTCGATAAACAATGGCCAAAGGTAGAGCCCGCCTCACCAACTCCAGACACAAGTAAGACCATCCACACCAAATGCACACTCAGAGTAGATTGTCCCCAACAAGCAATGGCCATACGTAGAGCCTGCCTCACCAACTCCAGACTCAGGTAGGACTATCCCCACCAAATGCACACACAGAGAATATTCCACCTCGATAAACAATCGGCCATAGGTAGAGCCGCCTCAATAACTCCAAGCACAGGTATGACCACCCCCACCAAATGCACACACAGAGTAGATTGTCCCCAAAAAGCAATGGCCATAGGTAGAGCCTGCCTCACCAACTCCAGACACAGGTAGGACCACCCCCACCAAATGCACACACAGAGTAGATTGTCCCCAACAAGCAATGGCCATAGGTAGAGCCCGGCTCACCAACTCCAGGCACAGGTAGGACCATCCCCACCAAATTCACACACAGAGTAGATTGTCCACAACAAGCAATGGCCATAGGTAGAGCCCGGCTCACCAACTCCAGGCACAGGTAGGATCATCCCCACCAAATTCACACACAGAGGAGATTGTCCCCAACAAGCAATGGCCACAGGTAGAGCCTGGCTCACCAACTCCAGGCACAGGTAGGACCATCCCCACCAAATTCACACACAGAGTAGATTGTCTCCAACAACCAATGGCCATAGGTAGAGCCCGGCTCACCAACTCCAGGCGCAGGTAGGACCATCCCTACCAAATGCACACACAGAGAAGATTCGACCTCGATAAACAATCGTCCATAGGTAGAGCCGCCTCACCAACCCCAGGCACAGGTAGGACCATCCCCACCAAATGCACACACAGAGAAGATTCGACCTCGATAAACAATGGCCAAAGGTAGAGCCCGCCTCACCAACTCCAGACACAAGTAAGACCATCCACACCAAATGCACACTCAGAGTAGATTGTCCCCAACAAGCAATGGCCATACGTAGAGCCTGCCTCACCAACTCCAGACTCAGGTAGGACTATCCCCACCAAATGCACACACAGAGAATATTCCACCTCGATAAACAATCGGCCATAGGTAGAGCCGCCTCAACAACTCCAGGCACAGGTATGACCACCCCCACCAAATGCACACACAGAGAAGATTCGACCTCGATAAACAATGGCCAAAGGTAGGGCCCGCCTCACCAACTCCAGACACAGGTAAGACCATCCACACCAAATGCACACACAGAGTAGATTGTCCCCAACAAGCAATGGCCATAGGTAGAGCCCGCCTCACCAACTCCAGACACAGGTAGGACCATCCCCACCAAATGCACACACAGAGTAGATTGTCCCCAACAAGCAATGGCCATAGGTAGAGCCCGGCTCACCAACTCCAGCCACAAGTAGGACCATCCCCACTAAATTCACACACAGAGTAGATTGTCCCCAACAAGCAATGGCCATAGATTGAGCCCGGCTCACCAACTTCACGCACAGGTAGGATCATCCCCACCAAATTCACACACAGAGAAGATTCGACCTCGATAAACAATCGGCCATAGGTAGAGCCGCCTCATCAACTCCAGGCACAGGTATGACCATCCCCACCAAATGCACACAGAGAAGATTTGACCTCGATAAACAATGGCCAAAGGTAGAGCCCGCCTCACCAACTCCAGACACAGGTAGGACCATCCACACCAAATGCACACACAGAGTAGATTGTTCCCAACAAGCAATGGCCATAGGTAGAGCCCGGCTCACCAACTCCAGGCACAGGTACGACCATCCCCACTAAATTCACACACAGAGTAGATTGTCCCCAACAAGCAAGGGCCATAGGTAGAGCCCGGTTCACCAACTCCAGGCACAGGTAGGATCATCCCCACCAAATTCACACACAGAGAAGATTCGACCTCGATAAACAATGGACAGAGGTAGAGCCCACCTCACCAACTCCAGACACAGGTAGGAACATCCCCACCAAATGCACACACAGAGTAGATTGTCCCCAACAAGTAATGTCCATAGGTAGAGCCCGCCTCACCAACTCCAGGCACAGGTAGGACTATCCCCACAAAATGCACACACAGAGAATATTCCACCTCGATAAACAATCGGCCATAGGTAAACCCGCCTCACCAACTCCAGGCACAGGTAGGACCACCCCCACCAAATGCACACACAGAGAAGATTCGACCTCGATAAACAATGGCCAAAGGTAGGGCTCGCCTCACCAACTCCAGACACAGGTAAGACCATCCACACCAAATGCACACACAGAGTAGATTGTCCCCAACAAGCAATGGCCATAGGTAGAGCCCGCCTCACCAACTCCGGACACAGGTAGGACCATCCCCACCAAATACACACACAGAGTAGATTGTCCCCAACAAGCAATGGCCATAGGTAGAGCTCGGCTCACCAACTCCAGCCACAGGTAGGACCATCCCCACTAAATTCACACACAGAGTAGATTGTCCCCAACAAGCAATGGCCATAGGTAGAGCCCGGCTCACCAACTTCAGGCACAGGTAGGATAATCCGCACCAAATTCACACACAGAGAAGAATCGACCTAGATAAACAGTCGGCGATAGGTTGAGCCGCCTCACCAACTCCAGGCACAGGTAGGACCATCCCCACCAAATGCACACACAGAGAAGATTCGACCTCGATAAACAATGGCCAAAGGTAGACCCCGCCTCACCAACTCCAGACACAGGTAAGACCATCCACACCAAATGCACACTCAGAGTCGATTGTCCCCAACAAGCAATGGTCATAGGTAGATCCTGCCTCACCAACTCCAGACACAGGTAGGACCATCCCCACCAAATGCACACACAGAGTAGATTGTCCCCAACAAGCAATGGCCATAGGTAGAGCCCGGTTCACCAACTCCAGGCACAGGTAGGATCATCCCCACCAAATTCACACACAGAGAAGATTTGACCTCGATAAACAATGGGCAGAGGTAGAGCCCACCTCACCAACTCCAGACACAGGTAGGAACATCCCCACCAAATGCACACACAGAGTAGATTGTCCCCAACAAGTAATGGCCATAGGTAGAGCCCGCCTCACCAACTCCAGGCACAGGTAGGACTATCCCCACCAAATGTACACACAGAGAATATTCCACCTCGATAAACAATCGGCCATAGGTAGAGCCGCCTCACCAACTCCAGGCACAGGTAGGACCACCCCCACCAAATGCACACACAGAGAAGATTCAACCTCGATAAACAATGGCCAAAGGTAGGGTACGCCTCACCAACTCCAGACACAGGTAAAACCATCCACACCAAATGCACACACAGAGTAGATTGTCCCCAACAAGCAATGGCCATAGGTAGAGCCTGCCTCACCAACTCCAGACACAGGTAGGACCATCCCCACCAAATGCACACACAGAGTAGATTGTCCCCAACAAGCAATGGCCATAGGTAGAGCTCGGCTCACCAACTCCAGCCACAGGTAGGACAATCCCCACTAAATTCACACACAGAGTAGATTGTCCCCAACAAGCAACGGCCATAGGTTGAGCCGCCACACCAACTCCAGGCACAGGTAGGACCATCCCCACCAAATGCACACACAGAGAAGATTCGACCTCGATAAACAATGGACAAAGGTAGAGCCCACCTCACCAACTCCAGGCACAGGTAGGACCATCCTCGCCAAATGCACACGCAGAGTAGATTGTCCCCAACAAGCAATGGCCATAGGTAGAGCCCGCCTCACCAACTCCAGGCACAGGTAGGACCATCCCCACCAAATGCACACACAAAGTTTCGACCTCGATAAACAATCGTCCATAGGTAGAGCCGCCTCACCAACTCCAGGCACAGGTAGGACCATCCCCACCAAATGCACACACAGAGAAGATTCGACCTCGATAAACAATGGCCAAAGGTAGAGCCCTCCTCACCAACTCCAGACACAGGTAAGACCATCCACACCAAATGCACACTCAGAGTAGATTGTCCCCAAAAAGCAATGGCCATAGGTAGAGCCTGCCTCACCAACTCCAGACACAGGTAGGACCACCCCCACCAAATGCACACACAGAGTAGATTGTCCCCAACAAGCAATGGCCATAGGTAGAGCCCGGCTCACCAACTCCAGGCACAGGTAGGACCATCCCCACCAAATTCACACACAGAGTAGATTGTCCCCAACAAGCAATGGCCATAGGTAGAGCCCGGCTCACCAACTCCAGGCACAGGTAGGATCATCCCCACCAAATTCACACACAGAGGAGATTGTCCCCAACAAGCAATGGCCACAGGTAGAGCCTGGCTCACCAACTCCAGGCACAGGTAGGACCATCCCCACCAAATTCACACACAGAGTAGATTGTCTCCAACAACCAATGGCCATAGGTAGAGCCCGGCTCACCAACTCCAGGCGCAGGTAGGACCATCCCCACCCAATGCACACACAGAGAAGATTCGACCTCGATAAACAATCGTCCATAGGTAGAGCCGCCTCACCAACTCCAGGCACAGGTAGGACCATCCCCACCAAATGCACACACAGAGAAGATTCGACCTTGATAAACAATGGCCAAAGGTAGAGCCCGCCTCACCAACTCCAGACACAAGTAAGACCATCCACACCAAATGCACACTCAGAGTAGATTGTCCCCAACAAGCAATGGCCATAGGTAGAGCCTGCCTCACCAACTCCAGACACAGGTAGGACTATCCCCACCAAATGCACACACAGAGAATATTCCACCTCGATAAACAATCGGCCATAGGTAGAGCCACCTCAACAACTCCAGGCACAGGTAGGACCTCCCCCACCAAATGCACACACAGAGAAGATTCGACCTCGATAAACAATGGCCAAAGGTAGGGCCCGCCTCACCAACTCCAGACACAGGTAAGACCATCCACACCAAATGCACACACAGAGTAGATTGTCCCCAACAAGCAATGGCCATAGGTAGAGCCCGCCTCACCAACTCCAGACACAGGTAGGACCATCCCCACCAAATGCACACACAGAGTAGATTGTCCCCAACAAGCAATGGCCATAGGTAGAGCCCGGCTCACCAACTCCAGCCACAAGTAGAACCATCCCCACTAAATTCACACACAGAGTACATTGTCCCCAACAAGCAATGGCCATAGATAGAGCCCGGCTCACCAACTTCAGGCACAGGTAGGATCATCCCCACCAAATTCACACACAGAGAAGATTCGACCTCGATAAACAATCGACCATAGGTAGAGCCGCCTCATCAACTCCAGGCACAGGTAGGACCATCCCCACCAAATGCACACAGAGAAGATTTGACCTCGATAAACAATGGCCAAAGGTAGAGCCCGCCTCACCAACTCCAGACACAGGTAGGACCATCCACACCAAATGCACACACAGAGTAGATTGTTCCCAACAAGCAATGGCCATAGGTAGAGCCTGGCTCACCAACTCCAGGCACAGGTACGACCATCCCCACTAAATTCACACACAGAGTAGATTGTCCCCAACAAGCAAGGGCCATAGGTAGAGCCCGGTTCACCAACTCCAGACACAGGTAGGATCATCCCCACCAAATTCACACACAGAGAAGATTCGACCTCGATAAACAATGGACAGAGGTAGAGCCCACCTCACCAACTCCAGACACAGATAGGAACATCCCCACCAAATGCACACACAGAGTAGATTGTCCCCAACAAGTAATGGCCATAGGTAGAGCCCGCCTCACCAACTCCAGGCACAGGTAGGACTATCCCCACCAAATGCACACACAGAGAATATTCCACCTCGATAAACAATCGGCCATAGGTAGAGCCGCCTCACCAACTCCAGGCACAGGTAGGACCACCCCCACCAAATGCACACACAGAGAAGATTCGACCTCGATAAACAATGGCCAAAGGTAGGGCTCGCCTCACCAACTCCAGACACGGTAAGACCATCCACACCAAATGCACACACAGAGTAGATTGTCCCCAACAAGCAATGGCCATAGGTAGAGCCCGCCTCACCAACTCCAGACACAGGTAGGACCATCCCCACCAAATGCACACACAGAGTAGATTGTCCCCAACAAGCAATGGCCATAGGTAGAGCTCGGCTCACCAACTCCAGCCACAGGTAGGACAATCCCCACTAAATTCACACACAGAGTAGATTGTCCCCAACAAGCAACGGCCATAGGTTGAGCCGCCACACCAACTCCAGGCACAGGTAGGACCATCCCCACCAAATGCACACACAGAGAAGATTCGACCTCGATAAACAATGGACAAAGGTAGAGCCCACCTCACCAACTCCAGGCACAGGTAGGACCATCCTCACCAAATGCACACGCAGAGTAGATTGTCCCCAACAAGCAATGGCCATAGGTAGAGCCCGCCTCACCAACTCCAGGCACAGGTAGGACCATCCCCACCAAATGCACACACAAAGTTTCGACCTCGATAAACAATCGTCCATAGGTAGAGCCGCCTCACCAACTCCAGGCACAGGTAGGACCATCCCCACCAAATGCACACACAGAGAAGATTCGACCTCGATAAACAATGGCCAAAGGTAGAGCCCTCCTCACCAACTCCAGACACAGGTAAGACCATCCACACCAAATGCACACTCAGAGTAGATTGTCCCCAAAAAGCAATGGCCATAGGTAGAGCCTGCCTCACCAACTCCAGACACAGGTAGGACCACCCCCACCAAATGCACACACAGAGTAGATTGTCCCCAACAAGCAATGGCCATAGGTAGAGCCCGGCTCACCAACTCCAGGCACAGGTAGGACCATCCCCACCAAATTCACACACAGAGTAGATTGTCCCCAACAAGCAATGGCCATAGGCAGAGCCCGGCTCACCAACTCCAGGCACAGGTAGGATCATCCCCACCAAATTCACACACAGAGGAGATTGTCCCCAACAAGCAATGGCCACAGGTAGAGCCTGGCTCACCAACTCCAGGCACAGGTACGACCATCCCCACCAAATTCACACACAGAGTAGATTGTCTCCAACAACCAATGGCCATAGGTAGAGCCCGGCTCACCAACTCCAGACGCAGGTAGGACCATCCCCACCCAATGCACACACAGAGAAGATTCGACCTCGATAAACAATCGTCCATAGGTAGAGCCGCCTCACCAACTCCAGGCACAGGTAGGACCATCCCCACCAAATGCACACACAGAGAAGATTCGACCTTGATAAACAATGGCCAAAGGTAGAGCCCGCCTCACCAACTCCAGACACAAGTAAGACCATCCACACCAAATGCACACTCAGAGTAGATTGTCCCCAACAAGCAATGGCCATAGGTAGAGCCTGCCTCACCAACTCCAGACACAGGTAGGACTATCCCCACCAAATGCACACACAGAGAATATTCCACCTCGATAAACAATCGGCCATAGGTAGAGCCACCTCAACAACTCCAGGCACAGGTAGGACCTCCCCCAACAAATGCACACACAGAGAAGATTCGACCTCGATAAACAATGGCCAAAGGTAGGGCCCGCCTCACCAACTCCAGACACAGGTAAGACCATCCACACCAAATGCACACACAGAGTAGATTGTCCCCAACAAGCAATGGCCATAGGTAGAGCCCGCCTCACCAACTCCAGACACAGGTAGGACCATCCCCACCAAATGCACACACAGAGTAGATTGTCCCCAACAAGCAATGGCCATAGGTAGAGCCCGGCTCACCAACTCCAGCCACAAGTAGAACCATCCCCACTAAATTCACACACAGAGTAGATTGTCCCCAACAAGCAATGGCCATAGATAGAGCCCGGCTCACCAACTTCAGGCACAGGTAGGATCATACCCACCAAATTCACACACAGAGAAGATTCGACCTCGATAAACAATCGGCCATAGGTAGAGCCGCCTCATCAACTCCAGGCACAGGTAGGACCATCCCCACCAAATGCACACAGAGAAGATTTGACCTCGATAAACAATGGCCAAAGGTAGAGCCCGCCTCACCAACTCCAGACACAGGTAGGACCATCCACACCAAATGCACACACAGAGTAGATTGTTCCCAACAAGCAATGGCCATAGGTAGAGCCCGGCTCACCAACTCCAGGCACAGGTACGACCATCCCCACTAAATTCACACACAGAGTAGATTGTCCCCAACAAGCAAGGGCCATAGGTAGAGCCCGGTTCACCAACTCCAGACACAGGTAGGATCATCCCCACCAAATTCACACACAGAGAAGATTCGACCTCGATAAACAATGGACAGAGGTAGAGCCCACCTCACCAACTCCAGACACAGATAGGAACATCCCCACCAAATGCACACACAGAGTAGATTGTCCCCAACAAGTAATGGCCATAGGTAGAGCCCGCCTCACCAACTCCAGGCACAGGTAGGACTATCCCCACCAAATGCACACACAGAGAATATTCCACCTCGATAAACAATCGGCCATAGGTAGAGCCGCCTCACCAACTCCAGGCACAGGTAGGACCACCCCCACCAAATGCACACACAGAGAAGATTCGACCTCGATAAACAATGGCCAAAGGTAGGGCTCGCCTCACCAACTCCAGACACGGTAAGACCATCCACACCAAATGCACACACAGAGTAGATTGTCCCCAACAAGCAATGGCCATAGGTAGAGCCCGCCTCACCAACTCCAGACACAGGTAGGACCATCCCCACCAAATGCACACACAGAGTAGATTGTCCCCAACAAGCAATGGCCATAGGTAGAGCTCGGCTCACCAACTCCAGCCACAGGTAGGACCATCCCCACTAAATTCACACACCGAGTAGATTGTCCCCAACAAGCAATGGCCATAGGTAGAGCCCGGCTCACCAACTTCAGGCACAGGTAGGACCATCCCCACCAAATGCACACACAGAGAAGAATCGACCTAGATAAACAGTCGGCGATAGGTTGAGCTGCCTCACCAACTCCAGGCACAGGTAGGACCATCCCCACCAAATACACACAGAGAAGATTCGACCTCGATAAACAATGGCCAAAGGTAGAGACGCCTCACCAACTCCAGACACAGGTAAGACCATCCACACCAAATGCACACTCAGAGTAGATTGTCCCCAACAAGCAATGGCCATAGGTAGAGCCTGCCTCACCAACTCCAGACACAGGTAGGACCATCCCCACCAAATGCACACACAGAGTAGATTGTCCCCAACAAGCAATGGCCATAGGTAGAGCCCGGCTCACCAACTCCAGGCACAGGTACGACCATCCCCACTAAATTCACACACAGAGTAGATTGTCCCCAACAAGCAATGGCCATAGGTAGAGCCCGGTTCACCAACTTCAGGCACAGGTAGGATCATCCCCACCAAATTCACACACAGAGGAGATTGTCCCCAACAAGCAATGGCCACAGGTAGAGCCTGGCTCACCAACTCCAGGCACAGGTAGGACCATCCCCACCAAATTCACACACAGAGTAGATTGTCTCCAACAACCAATGGCCATAGGTAGAGCCCGGCTCACCAACTCCAGGCGCAGGTAGGACCATCCCCACCCAATTCACACACAGAGTAGATTGTCTCCAATAAGCAAGGGCCATAGGTAGAGCCAGCCTCACCAACTCCAGACACAGGTAGGACATTTCCAACTAATCCACGGCACACGTAGAACAATCCTCCTCAACTTCGAGCACAGATAAGACCGTCCTCCCCAAACCAGAAATACAGGTAATATCTCCAACTCCAGGCACAAGCAGGACGCTCCCCGCAACCCTCTGGCATTGGTAGGACCCTCCTCGCCAAATGCACACACAGAGAAGATTGTCCCCGACAAGCAATGGCCATAGGTAGAGCCCGGCTCACCAACTCCAGGCGTAGGTAGGACCATCCCCACCAAATTCACACACATAGTAGATTGTCCCCAATAAGCAATGGCCATAGGTAGAGCCCGCCTCACCAACTCCAGGCACAGGCAGGACACTCCCCACAACCCTCTGGCATTGGTAGGACCCTCCTCGCCAAATGCACACACAGAGAAGATTGTCCCCGACAAGCATTGGCCATAGGTAGAGCCTGGCTCACCAACTCCAGGCGTAGGTAGGACCATCCCCACCAAATTCACACACATAGTAGATTGTCCCCAATAAGCAATGGCCATAGGTAGAGCCCGCCTCACCAACTTCAGGCACAGGTAGGATCATCCCCACCAAATTCACACACAGAGAAGATTCGACCTCGATAAACAATCGGCCATAGGTAGAGCCGCCTCATCAACTCCAGGCACAGGTAGGACCATCCCCACCAAATGCACACAGAAAAGATTCGACCTCGATAAACAATGGCTAAAGGTAGAGCCCGCCTCACCAACTCCAGACACAGGTAGGACCATCCACACCAAATGCACACACAGAGTAGATTGTCCCCAACAAGCAATGGCCATAGGTAGAGCCCGGCTCACCAACTCCAGGTACAGGTACAACCATCCCCACTAAATTCACACACAGAGTAGATTGTCCCCAACAAGCAATGGCCATAGGTAGAGCCCGGTTCATCAACTCCAGGCACAGGTAGGATCATCCCCACCAAATTCACACACAGAGAAAATTCGACCTCGATAAACAATGGACAGAGGTAGAGCCCACCTCACCAACTCCAGACACAGGTAGGACCATTCACACCAAATGCACACACAGAGTAGATTGTCCCCAACAAGCAATGGCCATAGGTAGAGCCCGCCTCACCAACTCCAGACACAGGTAGGACCATCCCCACCAAATGCACACACAGAGTAGATTGTCCCCAACAAGCAATGGCCATAGGTAGAGCTTGGCTCACCAACTCCAGCCACAGGTAGGACCATCCCCACCAAATTCACACACAGAGTAGATTGTCCCCAACAAGCAATGGCCATAGGTAGAGCACGGCTCACCAACTCCAGGCACAGGTAGGATCATCCCCACCAAATTCACACACAGAGAAGATTCAACCTCGATAAACAATCGGCCATAGTTAGAGCCGCCTCACCAACTCCAGGCACAGGTAGGACCATCCCCACCAAATGCACACACAGAGAAGATTCAACCTCGATAAACAATGGACAGAGGTAGAGCCCACCTCACCAACTCCAGACACAGGTAGGAACATCCCCACCAAATGCATACACAGAGTAGATTGTCTCCAACAAGTAATGGCCATAGGTAGAGCCGCCTCACCAACTCCAGGCACAGGTAGGACCATCCCCACCAAATGCACACACAGAGAAGATTCGACCTCGATAAACAATGGCCAAAGGTAGGGCCCGCCTCACCAACTCCAGACACAGGTAAGACCATCCACACCAAATGCACACACAGAGTAGATTGTCCCCAACAAGCAATGGCCATAGGTAGAGCCCGCCTCACCAACTCCAGACACAGGTAGGACCATCCCCACCAAATGCACACACAGAGTAGATTGTCCCCAACAAGCAATGGCCATAGGTAGAGCCCGGCTCACCAACTCCAGCCACAAGTAGGACCATCCCCACTAAATTCACACACAGAGTAGATTGTCCCCAACAAGCAATGGCCATAGATAGAGCCCGGCTCACCAACTTCAGGCACAGGTAGGATCATCCCCACCAAATTCACACACAGAGAAGATTCGACCTCGATAAACAATCGGCCATAGGTAGAGCCGCCTCATCAACTCCAGGCACAGGTAGGACCTTCCCCACCAAATGCACACAGAGAAGATTCGACCTCGATAAACAATGGCCAAAGGTAGAGCCCGCCTCACCAACTCCAGACACAGGTAGGACCATCCACACCAAATGCACACACAGAGTAGATTGTCCCCAACAAGCAATGGCCATAGGTAGAGCTTGGCTCACCAACTCCAGCCACAGGTAGAACCATCCCCACTAAATTCACACACAGAGTAGATTGTCCCCAACAAGCAATGGCCATAGGTAGAGCCCGGTTCACCAACTTCAGGCACAGGTAGGATCATCCCCACCAAATTCACACACAGAGGAGATTGTCCCCAACAAGCAATGGCCACAGGTAGAGCCTGGCTCACCAACTCCAGGCACAGGTAGGACCATCCCCACCAAATTCACACACAGAGTAGATTGTCTCCAACAACCAATGGCCATAGGTAGAGCCCGGCTCACCAACTCCAGGCGCAGGTAGGACCATCCCCACCAAATTCACACACAGAGTAGATTGTCTCCAATAAGCAAGGGCCATAGGTAGAGCCAGCCTCACCAACTCCAGACACAGGTAGGACATTTCCAACTAATCCACGGCACACGTAGAACAATCCTCCTCAACTTCGGGCACAGATAAGACCGTCCTCCCCAAACCAGAAATACAGGTAATATCTCCAACTCCAGGCACAAGCAGGACGCTCCCCGCAACCCTCTGGCATTGGTAGGACCCTCCTCGCCAAATGCACACACAGAGAAGATTGTCCCCGACAAGCAATGGCCATAGGTAGAGCCCGGCTCACCAACTCCAGGCGTAGGTAGGACCATCCCCACCAAATTCACACACATAGTAGATTGTCCCCAATAAGCAATGGCCATAGGTAGAGCCCGCCTCACCAACTCCAGGCACAGGCAGGACACTCCCCACAACCCTCTGGCATTGGTAGGACCCTCCTCGCCAAATGCACACACAGAGAAGATTGTCCCTGACAAGCATTGGCCATAGGTAGAGCCTGGCTCACCAACTCCAGGCGTAGGTAGGACCATCCCCACCAAATTCACACACATAGTAGATTGTCCCCAATAAGCAATGGCCATAGGTAGAGCCTGCCTCACCAACTTCAGGCACAGGTAGGATCATCCCCACCAAATTCACACACAGAGAAGATTCGACCTCGATAAACAATCGGCCATAGGTAGAGCCGCCTCATCAACTCCAGGCACAGGTAGGACCATCCCCACCAAATGCACACAGAAAAGATTCGACCTCGATAAACAATGGCTAAAGGTAGAGCCCGCCTCACCAACTCCAGACACAGGTAGGACCATCCACACCAAATGCACACACAGAGTAGATTGTCCCCAACAAGCAATGGCCATAGGTAGAGCCCGGCTCACCAACTCCAGGTACAGGTACAACCATCCCCACTAAATTCACACACAGAGTAGATTGTCCCCAACAAGCAATGGCCATAGGTAGAGCCCGGTTCATCAACTCCAGGCACAGGTAGGATCATCCCCACCAAATTCACACACAGAGAAAATTCGACCTCGATAAACAATGGACAGAGGTAGAGCCCACCTCACCAACTCCAGACACAGGTAGGACCATTCACACCAAATGCACACACAGAGTAGATTGTCCCCAACAAGCAATGGCCATAGGTAGAGCCCGCCTCACCAACTCCAGACACAGGTAGGACCATCCCCACCAAATGCACACACAGAGTAGATTGTCCCCAACAAGCAATGGCCATAGGTAGAGCTTGGCTCACCAACTCCAGCCACAGGTAGGACCATCCCCACCAAATTCACACACAGAGTAGATTGTCCACAACAAGCAATGGCCATAGGTAGAGCACGGCTCACCAACTCCAGGCACAGGTAGGATCATCCCCACCAAATTCACACACAGAGAAGATTCAACCGCGATAAACAATCGGCCATAGTTAGAGCCGCCTCACCAACTCCAGGCACAGGTAGGACCATCCCCACCAAATGCACACACAGAGAAGATTCGACCTCGATAAACAATGGACAGAGGTAGAGCCCGCCTCACCAACTCCAGACACAGGTAGGACCATCCCCACCAAATGCACACACAGAGTAGATTGTCCCCAACAAGCAATGGCCATAGGTAGAGCTTGGCTCACCAACTCCAGCCACAGGTAGGACCATCCCCACCAAATTCACACACAGAGTAGATTGTCCCCAACAAGCAATGGCCATAGGTAGAGCACGGCTCACCAACTCCAGGCACAGGTAGGATCATCCCCACCAAATTCACACACAGAGAAGATTCAACCGCGATAAACAATCGGCCATAGTTAGAGCCGCCTCACCAACTCCAGGCACAGGTAGGACCATCCCCACCAAATGCACACACAGAGAAGATTCGACCTCGATAAACAATGGACAGAGGTAGAGCCCACCTCACCAACTCCAGACACAGGTAGGAACATCCCCACCAAATGCATACACAGAGTAGATTGTCTCCAACAAGTAATGGCCATAGGTAGAGCCGCCTCACCAACTCCAGGCACAGGTAGGACCATCCCCACCAAATGCACACACAGAGAAGATTTGACCTCGATAAACAATGGCCAAAGGTAGGGCCCGCCTCACCAACTCCAGACACAGGTAAGACCATCCACACCAAATGCACACACAGAGTAGATTGTCCCCAACAAGCAATGGCCATAGGTAGAGCCCGCCTCACCAACTCCAGACACAGGTAGGACCATCCCCACCAAATGCACACACAGAGTAGATTGTCCCCAACAAGCAATGGCCATAGGTAGAGCCCGGCTCCCCAACTCCAGCCACAAGTAGGACCATCCCCACTAAATTCACACACAGAGTAGATTGTCCCCAACAAGCAATGGCCATAGATAGAGCCCGGCTCACCAACTTCAGGCACAGGTAGGATCATCCCCACCAAATTCACACACAGAGAAGATTCGACCTCGATAAACAATCGGCCATAGGTAGAGCTGCCTCATCAACTCCAGGCACAGGTAGGACCATCCCCACCAAATGCACACAGAGAAGATTCGACCTCGATAAACAATGGCCAAAGGTAGAGCCCGCCTCACCAACTCCAGACACAGGTAGGACCATCCACACCAAATGCACACACAGAGTAGATTGTCCCCAACAAGCAATGGCCATAGGTAGAGCTTGGCTCACCAACTCCAGCCACAGGTAGGACCATCCCCACCAAATTCACACACAGAGTAGATTGTCCCCAACAAGCAATGGCCATAGGTAGAGCACGGCTCACCAACTCCAGGCACAGGTAGGATCATCCCCACCAAATTCACACACAGAGAAGATTCAACCTCGATAAACAATCGGCCATAGTTAGAGCCGCCTCACCAACTCCAGGCACAGGTAGGACCATCCCCACCAAATGCACACACAGAGAAGATTCGACCTCGATAAACAATGGACAGAGGTAGAGCCCACCTCACCAACTCCAGACACAGGTAGGAACATCCCCACCAAATGCATACACAGAGTAGATTGTCTCCAACAAGTAATGGCCATAGGTAGAGCCGCCTCACCAACTCCAGGCACAGGTAGGACCATCCCCACCAAATGCACACACAGAGAAGATTCGACCTCGATAAACAATGGCCAAAGGTAGGGCCCGCCTCACCAACTCCAGACACAGGTAAGACCATCCACACCAAATGCACACACAGAGTAGATTGTCCTCAACAAGCAATGGCCATAGGTAGAGCCCGCCTCACCAACTCCAGACACAGGTAGGACCATCCCCACCAAATGCACACACAGAGTAGATTGTCCCCAACAAGCAATGGCCATAGGTAGAGCCCGGCTCACCAACTCCAGCCACAAGTAGGACCATCCCCACTAAATTCACACACAGAGTAGATTGTCCCCAACAAGCAATGGCCATAGATAGAGCCCGGCTCACCAACTTCAGGCACAGGTAGGATCATCCCCACCAAATTCACACACAGAGAAGATTCAACCTCGATAAACAATCGGCCATAGTTAGAGCCGCCTCACCAACTCCAGGCACAGGTAGGACCATCCCCACCAAATGCACACACAGAGAAGATTCGACCTCGATAAACAATGGACAGAGGTAGAGCCCACCTCACCAACTCCAGACACAGGTAGGAACAACCCCACCAAATGCATACACAGAGTAGATTGTCTCCAACAAGTAATGGCCATAGGTAGAGCCGCCTCACCAACTCCAGGCACAGGTAGGACCATCCCCACCAAATGCACACACAGAGAAGATTCGACCTCGATAAACAATGGCCAAAGGTAGGGCCCGCCTCACCAACTCCAGACACAGGTAAGACCATCCACACCAAATGCACACACAGAGTAGATTGTCCCCAACAAGCAATGGCCATAGGTAGAGCCCGCCTCACCAACTCCAGACACAGGTAGGACCATCCCCACTAAATGCACACACAGAGTAGATTGTCCCCAACAAGCAATGGCCATAGGTAGAGCCCGGCTCACCAACTCCAGGCACAGGTAGGACCATCCCCACCAAATTCACACACTGAGTAGATTGTCCCCAACAAGCAATGGCCATAGGTAGAGCCCGGCTCACCAACTCCAGGCACAGGTAGGATCATCCCACCAAATTCACACACAGAGGAGATTGTCCCCAACAAGCAATGGCCACAGGTAGAGCCTGGCTCACCAACTCCAGGCACAGGTAGGACCATCCCCACCAAATTCACACACAGAGTAGATTGTCTCCAACAACCAATGGCCATAGGTAGAGCTCGGCTCACCAACTCCAGGCGCAGGCAGGACCATCCCCACCCAATGCACACACAGAGAAGATTCAACCTCGATAAACAATCGTCCATAGGTAGAGCCGCCTCACCAACTCCAGGCACATGTAGGACCATCCCCACCAAATGCACACACAGAGAAGATTCGACCTTGATAAACAATGGCCAAAGGTAGAGCCCGCCTCACCAACTCCAGACACAAGTAAGACCATCCACACCAAATGCACACTCAGAGTAGATTGTCCCCAACAAGCAATGGCCATAGGTAGAGCCTGCCTCACCAACTCCAGACACAGGTAGGACTATCCCCACCAAATGCACACACAGAGAATATTCCACCTCGATAAACAATCGGCCATAGGTAGAGCCACCTCAACAACTCCAGGCACAGGTAGGACCTCCCCCACCAAATGCACACACAGAGAAGATTCTACCTCGATAAACAATGGCCAAAGGTAGGGCCCGCCTCACCAACTCCAGACACAGGTAAGACCATCCACACCAAATGCACACACAGAGTGGATTGTCCCCAACAAGCAATGGCCATAGGTAGAGCCACCTCAACAACTCCAGGCACAGGTAGGACCTCCCCCACCAAATGCACACACAGAGAAGATTCTACCTCGATAAACAATGGCCAAAGGTAGGGCCCGCCTCACCAACTCCAGACACAGGTAAGACCATCCACACCAAATGCACACACAGAGTGGATTGTCCCCAACAAGCAATGGCCATAGGTAGAGCTTGGCTCACCAACTCCAGCCACAGGTAGGACCATCCCCACCAAATTCACACACAGAGTAGATTGTCCCCAACAAGCAATGGCCATAGGTAGAGCCCGGCTCACCAACTCCAGGTACAGGTACAACCATCCCCACTAAATTCACACACAGAGTAGATTGTCCCCAACAAGCAATGGCCATAGGTAGAGCCCGGTTCATCAACTCCAGGCACAGGTAGGATCATCCCCACCAAATTCACACACAGAGAAAATTCGACCTCGATAAACAATGGACAGAGGTAGAGCCCACCTCACCAACTCCAGACACAGGTAGGACCATTCACACCAAATGCACACACAGAGTAGATTGTCCCCAACAAGCAATGGCCATAGGTAGAGCCCGCCTCACCAACTCCAGACACAGGTAGGACCATCCCCACCAAATGCACACACAGAGTAGATTGTCCCCAACAAGCAATGGCCATAGGTAGAGCTTGGCTCACCAACTCCAGCCACAGGTAGGACCATCCCCACCAAATTCACACACAGAGTAGATTGTCCACAACAAGCAATGGCCATAGGTAGAGCACGGCTCACCAACTCCAGGCACAGGTAGGATCATCCCCACCAAATTCACACACAGAGAAGATTCAACCGCGATAAACAATCGGCCATAGTTAGAGCCGCCTCACCAACTCCAGGCACAGGTAGGACCATCCCCACCAAATGCACACACAGAGAAGATTCGACCTCGATAAACAATGGACAGAGGTAGAGCCCGCCTCACCAACTCCAGACACAGGTAGGACCATCCCCACCAAATGCACACACAGAGTAGATTGTCCCCAACAAGCAATGGCCATAGGTAGAGCTTGGCTCACCAACTCCAGCCACAGGTAGGACCATCCCCACCAAATTCACACACAGAGTAGATTGTCCCCAACAAGCAATGGCCATAGGTAGAGCACGGCTCACCAACTCCAGGCACAGGTAGGATCATCCCCACCAAATTCACACACAGAGAAGATTCAACCGCGATAAACAATCGGCCATAGTTAGAGCCGCCTCACCAACTCCAGGCACAGGTAGGACCATCCCCACCAAATGCACACACAGAGAAGATTCGACCTCGATAAACAATGGACAGAGGTAGAGCCCACCTCACCAACTCCAGACACAGGTAGGAACATCCCCACCAAATGCATACACAGAGTAGATTGTCTCCAACAAGTAATGGCCATAGGTAGAGCCGCCTCACCAACTCCAGGCACAGGTAGGACCATCCCCACCAAATGCACACACAGAGAAGATTTGACCTCGATAAACAATGGCCAAAGGTAGGGCCCGCCTCACCAACTCCAGACACAGGTAAGACCATCCACACCAAATGCACACACAGAGTAGATTGTCCCCAACAAGCAATGGCCATAGGTAGAGCCCGCCTCACCAACTCCAGACACAGGTAGGACCATCCCCACCAAATGCACACACAGAGTAGATTGTCCCCAACAAGCAATGGCCATAGGTAGAGCCCGGCTCCCCAACTCCAGCCACAAGTAGGACCATCCCCACTAAATTCACACACAGAGTAGATTGTCCCCAACAAGCAATGGCCATAGATAGAGCCCGGCTCACCAACTTCAGGCACAGGTAGGATCATCCCCACCAAATTCACACACAGAGAAGATTCGACCTCGATAAACAATCGGCCATAGGTAGAGCTGCCTCATCAACTCCAGGCACAGGTAGGACCATCCCCACCAAATGCACACAGAGAAGATTCGACCTCGATAAACAATGGCCAAAGGTAGAGCCCGCCTCACCAACTCCAGACACAGGTAGGACCATCCACACCAAATGCACACACAGAGTAGATTGTCCCCAACAAGCAATGGCCATAGGTAGAGCTTGGCTCACCAACTCCAGCCACAGGTAGGACCATCCCCACCAAATTCACACACAGAGTAGATTGTCCCCAACAAGCAATGGCCATAGGTAGAGCACGGCTCACCAACTCCAGGCACAGGTAGGATCATCCCCACCAAATTCACACACAGAGAAGATTCAACCTCGATAAACAATCGGCCATAGTTAGAGCCGCCTCACCAACTCCAGGCACAGGTAGGACCATCCCCACCAAATGCACACACAGAGAAGATTCGACCTCGATAAACAATGGACAGAGGTAGAGCCCACCTCACCAACTCCAGACACAGGTAGGAACATCCCCACCAAATGCATACACAGAGTAGATTGTCTCCAACAAGTAATGGCCATAGGTAGAGCCGCCTCACCAACTCCAGGCACAGGTAGGACCATCCCCACCAAATGCACACACAGAGAAGATTCGACCTCGATAAACAATGGCCAAAGGTAGGGCCCGCCTCACCAACTCCAGACACAGGTAAGACCATCCACACCAAATGCACACACAGAGTAGATTGTCCTCAACAAGCAATGGCCATAGGTAGAGCCCGCCTCACCAACTCCAGACACAGGTAGGACCATCCCCACCAAATGCACACACAGAGTAGATTGTCCCCAACAAGCAATGGCCATAGGTAGAGCCCGGCTCACCAACTCCAGCCACAAGTAGGACCATCCCCACTAAATTCACACACAGAGTAGATTGTCCCCAACAAGCAATGGCCATAGATAGAGCCCGGCTCACCAACTTCAGGCACAGGTAGGATCATCCCCACCAAATTCACACACAGAGAAGATTCAACCTCGATAAACAATCGGCCATAGTTAGAGCCGCCTCACCAACTCCAGGCACAGGTAGGACCATCCCCACCAAATGCACACACAGAGAAGATTCGACCTCGATAAACAATGGACAGAGGTAGAGCCCACCTCACCAACTCCAGACACAGGTAGGAACAACCCCACCAAATGCATACACAGAGTAGATTGTCTCCAACAAGTAATGGCCATAGGTAGAGCCGCCTCACCAACTCCAGGCACAGGTAGGACCATCCCCACCAAATGCACACACAGAGAAGATTCGACCTCGATAAACAATGGCCAAAGGTAGGGCCCGCCTCACCAACTCCAGACACAGGTAAGACCATCCACACCAAATGCACACACAGAGTAGATTGTCCCCAACAAGCAATGGCCATAGGTAGAGCCCGCCTCACCAACTCCAGACACAGGTAGGACCATCCCCACTAAATGCACACACAGAGTAGATTGTCCCCAACAAGCAATGGCCATAGGTAGAGCCCGGCTCACCAACTCCAGGCACAGGTAGGACCATCCCCACCAAATTCACACACTGAGTAGATTGTCCCCAACAAGCAATGGCCATAGGTAGAGCCCGGCTCACCAACTCCAGGCACAGGTAGGATCATCCCACCAAATTCACACACAGAGGAGATTGTCCCCAACAAGCAATGGCCACAGGTAGAGCCTGGCTCACCAACTCCAGGCACAGGTAGGACCATCCCCACCAAATTCACACACAGAGTAGATTGTCTCCAACAACCAATGGCCATAGGTAGAGCTCGGCTCACCAACTCCAGGCGCAGGCAGGACCATCCCCACCCAATGCACACACAGAGAAGATTCAACCTCGATAAACAATCGTCCATAGGTAGAGCCGCCTCACCAACTCCAGGCACATGTAGGACCATCCCCACCAAATGCACACACAGAGAAGATTCGACCTTGATAAACAATGGCCAAAGGTAGAGCCCGCCTCACCAACTCCAGACACAAGTAAGACCATCCACACCAAATGCACACTCAGAGTAGATTGTCCCCAACAAGCAATGGCCATAGGTAGAGCCTGCCTCACCAACTCCAGACACAGGTAGGACTATCCCCACCAAATGCACACACAGAGAATATTCCACCTCGATAAACAATCGGCCATAGGTAGAGCCACCTCAACAACTCCAGGCACAGGTAGGACCTCCCCCACCAAATGCACACACAGAGAAGATTCTACCTCGATAAACAATGGCCAAAGGTAGGGCCCGCCTCACCAACTCCAGACACAGGTAAGACCATCCACACCAAATGCACACACAGAGTGGATTGTCCCCAACAAGCAATGGCCATAGGTAGAGCCCGCCTCACCAACTCCAGACACAGGTAGGACCATCCCCACTAAATTCACACACAGAGTAGATTGTCCCCAACAAGCAATGGCCATAGATAGAGCCCGGCTCACCAACTTCAGGCACAGGTAGGATCATCCCCACCAAATTCACACACAGAGAAGATTCAACCTCGATAAACAATCGGCCATAGTTAGAGCCGCCTCACCAACTCCAGGCACAGGTAGGACCATCCCCACCAAATGCACACACAGAGAAGATTCGACCTCGATAAACAATGGACAGAGGTAGAGCCCACCTCACCAACTCCAGACACAGGTAGGAACATCCCCACCAAATGCATACACAGAGTAGATTGTCTCCAACAAGTAATGGCCATAGGTAGAGCCGCCTCACCAACTCCAGGCACAGGTAGGACCATCCCCACCAAATGCACACACAGAGAAGATTCGACCTCGATAAACAATGGCCAAAGGTAGGGCCCGCCTCACCAACTCCAGACACAGGTAAGACCATCCACACCAAATGCACACACAGAGTAGATTGTCCCCAACAAGCAATGGCCATAGGTAGAGCCCGCCTCACCAACTCCAGACACAGGTAGGACCATCCCCACCAAATGCACACACAGAGTAGATTGTCCCCAACAAGCAATGGCCATAGGTAGAGCCCGGCTCACCAACTCCAGGCACAGGTAGGACCATCCCCACCAAATTCACACACAGAGTAGATTGTCCCCAACAAGCAATGGCCATAGGTAGAGCCCGGCTCACCAACTCCAGGCACAGGTAGGATCATCCCCACCAAATTCACACACAGAGGAGATTGTCCCCAACAAGCAATGGCCACAGGTAGAGCCTGGCTCACCAACTCCAGGCACAGGTAGGACCATCCCCACCAAATTCACACACAGAGTAGATTGTCTCCAACAACCAATGGCCATAGGTAGAGCCCGGCTCACCAACTCCAGGCGCAGGTAGGACCATCCCCACCCAATGCACACACAGAGAAGATTCAACCTCGATAAACAATCGTCCATAGGTAGAGCCGCCTCACCAACTCCAGGCACAGGTAGGACCATCCCCACCAAATGCACACACAGAGAAGATTCGACCTTGATAAACAATGGCCAAAGGTAGAGCCCGCCTCACCAACTCCAGACACAAGTAAGACCATCCACACCAAATGCACACTCAGAGTAGATTGTCCCCAACAAGCAATGGCCATAGGTAGAGCCTGCCTCACCAACTCCAGACACAGGTAGGACTATCCCCACCAAATGCACACACAGAGAATATTCCACCTCGATAAACAATCGGCCATAGGTAGAGCCACCTCAACAACTCCAGGCACAGGTAGGACCTCCCCCACCAAATGCACACACAGAGAAGATTCGACCTCGATAAACAATGGCCAAAGGTAGGGCCCGCCTCACCAACTCCAGACACAGGTAAGACCATCCACACCAAATGCACACACAGAGTAGATTGTCCCCAACAAGCAATGGCCATAGAACTCCAGACACAGGTAGGACCATCCCCACCAAATGCACACACAGAGTAGATTGTCCCCAACAAGCAATGGCCATAGGTAGAGCCCGGCTCACCAACTCCAGCCACAAGTAGAACCATCCCCACTAAATTCACACACAGAGTAGATTGTCCCCAACAAGCAATGGCCATAGATAGAGCCCGGCTCACCAACTTCAGGCACAGGTAGGATGATCCCCACCAAATTCACACACAGAGAAGATTCGACCTCGATAAACAATCGGCCATAGGTAGAGCCGCCTCATCAACTCCAGGCACAGGTAGGACCATCCCCACCAAATGCACACAGAGAAGATTTGACCTCGATAAACAATGGCCAAAGGTAGAGCCCGCCTCACCAACTCCAGACACAGGTAGGACCATTCACACCAAATGCACACACAGAGTAGATTGTTCCCAACAAGCAATGGCCATAGGTAGAGCCCGGCTCACCAACTCCAGGCACAGGTACGACCATCCCCACTAAATTCACACACAGAGTAGATTGTCCCCAACAAGCAAGGGCCATAGGTAGAGCCCGGTTCACCAACTCCAGACACAGGTAGGATCATCCCCACCAAATTCACACACAGAGAAGATTCGACCTCGATAAACAATGGACAGAGGTAGAGCCCACCTCACCAACTCCAGACACAGGTAGGACCATCCACACCAAATGCACACACAGAGTAGATTGTTCCCAACAAGCAATGGCCATAGGTAGAGCCCGGCTCACCAACTCCAGGCACAGGTACGACCATCCCCACTAAATGCACACTCAGAGTAGATTGTCCCCAACAAGCAATGGCCATAGGTAGAGCCTGCCTCACCAACTCCAGACACAGGTAGGACCATCCCCACCAAATGCACACACAGAGTAGATTGTCCCCAACAAGCAATGGCCATAGATAGAGCCCGGCTCACCAACTTCAGGCACAGGTAGGATCATCCCCACCAAATTCACACACAGAGAAGATTCAACCTCGATAAACAATCGGCCATAGTTAGAGCCGCCTCACCAACTCCAGGCACAGGTAGGATCATCCCCACCAAATGCACACACAGAGAAGATTCGACCTCGATAAACAATGGACAGAGGTAGAGCCCACCTCACCAACTCCAGACACAGGTAGGAACATCCCCACCAAATGCATACACAGAGTAGATTGTCTCCAACAAGTAATGGCCATAGGTAGAGCCGCCTCACCAACTCCAGGCACAGGTAGGACCATCCCCACCAAATTCACACACAGAGAAGATTCGACCTCGATAAACAATGGCCAAAGGTAGGGCCCGCCTCACCAACTCCAGACACAGGTAAGACCATCCACACCAAATGCACACACAGAGTAGATTGTCCCCAACAAGCAATGGCCATAGGTAGAGCCCGCCTCACCAACTCCAGACACAGGTAGGACTATCCCCACCAAATGCACACACAGAGTAGATTGTCCCCAACAAGCAATGGCCATAGGTAGAGCCCGGCTCACCAACTCCAGGCACAGGTAGGACCATCCCCACCAAATTCACACACAGAGTAGATTGTCCCCAACAAGCAATGGCCATAGGTAGAGCCCGGCTCACCAACTCCAGGCACAGGTAGGATCATCCCCACCAAATTCACACACAGAGGAGATTGTCCCCAACAAGCAATGGCCACAGGTAGAGCCTGGCTCACCAACTCCAGGCACAGGTAGGACCATCCCCACCAAATTCACACACAGAGTAGATTGTCTCCAACAACCAATGGCCATAGGTAGAGCCCGGCTCACCAACTCCAGGCGCAGGTAGGACCATCCCCACCCAATGCACACACAGAGAAGATTCAACCTCGATAAACAATCGTCCATAGGTAGAGCCGCCTCACCAACTCCAGGCACAGGTAGGACCATCCCCACCAAATGCACACACAGAGAAGATTCGACCTTGATAAACAATGGCCAAAGGTAGAGCCCGCCTCACCAACTCCAGACACAAGTAAGACCATCCACACCAAATGCACACTCAGAGTAGATTGTCCCCAACAAGCAATGGCCATAGGTAGAGCCTGCCTCTCCAACTCCAGACACAGGTAGGACTATCCCCACCAAATGCACACACAGAGAATATTCCACCTCGATAAACAATCGGCCATAGGTAGAGCCACCTCAACAACTCCAGGCACAGGTAGGACCTCCCCCACCAAATGCACACACAGAGAAGATTCGACCTCGATAAACAATGGCCAAAGGTAGGGCCCGCCTCACCAACTCCAGACACAGGTAAGACCATCCACACCAAATGCACACACAGAGTAGATTGTCCCCAACAAGCAATGGCCATAGGTAGAGCCCGCCTCACCAACTCCAGACACAGGTAGGACCATCCCCACCAAATGCACACACAGAGTAGATTGTCCCCAACAAGCAATGGCCATAGGTAGAGCCCGGCTCACCAACTCCAGCCACAAGTAGAACCATCCCCACTAAATTCACACACAGAGTAGATTGTCCCCAACAAGCAATGGCCATAGATAGAGCCCGGCTCACCAACTTCAGGCACAGGTAGGATGATCCCCACCAAATTCACACACAGAGAAGATTCGACCTCGATAAACAATCGGCCATAGGTAGAGCCGCCTCATCAACTCCAGGCACAGGTAGGACCATCCCCACCAAATGCACACAGAGAAGATTTGACCTTGATAAACAATGGCCAAAGGTAGAGCCCGCCTCACCAACTCCAGACACAGGTAGGACCATCCACACCAAATGCACACACAGAGTAGATTGTTCCCAACAAGCAATGGCCATAGGTAGAGCCCGGCTCACCAACTCCAGGCACAGGTACGACCATCCCCACTAAATTCACACACAGAGTAGATTGTCCCCAACAAGCAAGGGCCATAGGTAGAGCCCGGTTCACCAACTCCAGACACAGGTAGGATCATCCCCACCAAATTCACACACAGAGAAGATTCGACCTCGATAAACAATGGACAGAGGTAGAGCCCACCTCACCAACTCCAGGCACAGATAGGAACATCCCCACCAAATGCACACACAGAGTAGATTGTCCCCAACAAGTAATGGCCATAGGTAGAGCCCGCCTCACCAACTCCAGGCACAGGTAGGACTATCCCCACCAGATGCACACACAGAGAATATTCCACCTCGATAAACAATCGGCCATAGGTAGAGCCGCCTCACCAACTCCAGGCACAGGTAGGACCACCCCCACCAAATGCACACACAGAGAAGATTCGACCTCGATAAACAATGGCCAAAGGTAGGGCTCGCCTCACCAACTCCAGACACGGTAAGACCATCCACACCAAATGCACACACAGAGTAGATTGTCCCCAACAAGCAATGGTCATAGGTAGAGCCCGCCTCACCAACTCCAGACACAGGTAGGACCATCCCCACCAAATGCACACACAGAGTAGATTGTCCCCAACAAGCAATGGCCATAGGTAGAGCTCGGCTCACCAACTCCAGCCACAGGTAGGACCATCCCCACTAAATTCACACACCGAGTAGATTGTCCCCAACAAGCAATGGCCATAGGTAGAGCCCGGCTCACCAACTTCAGGCACAGGTAGGATCATCCCCACCAAATTCACACACAGAGAAGATTCAACCTCGATAAACAATCGGCCATAGTTAGAGCCGCCTCACCAACTCCAGGCACAGGTAGGACCATCCCCACCAAATGCACACACAGAGAAGATTCGACCTCGATAAACAATGGACAGAGGTAGAGCCCACCTCACCAACTCCAGACACAGGTAGGAACATCCCCACCAAATGCATACACAGAGTAGATTGTCTCCAACAAGTAATGGCCATAGGTAGAGCCGCCTCACCAACTCCAGGCACAGGTAGGACCATCCCCACCAAATGCACACACAGAGAAGATTCGACCTCGATAAACAATGGCCAAAGGTAGGGCCCGCCTCACCAACTCCAGACACAGGTAAGACCATCCACACCAAATGCACACACAGAGTAGATTGTCCCCAACAAGCAATGGCCATAGGTAGAGCCCGCCTCACCAACTCCAGACACAGGTAGGACCATCCCCACCAAATGCACACACAGAGTAGATTGTCCCCAACAAGCAATGGCCATAGGTAGAGCCCGGCTCACCAACTCCAGCCACAAGTAGGACCATCCCCACTAAATTCACACACAGAGTAGATTGTCCCCAACAAGCAATGGCCATAGATAGAGCCCGGCTCACCAACTTCAGGCACAGGTAGGATCATCCCCACCAAATTCACACACAGAGAAGATTCGACCTCGATAAACAATCGGCCATAGGTAGAGCCGCCTCATCAACTCCAGGCACAGGTAGGACCATCCCCACCAAATGCACACAGAGAAGATTCGACCTCGATAAACAATGGCCAAAGGTAGAGCCCGCCTCACCAACTCCAGACACAGGTAGGACCATCCACACCAAATGCACACACAGAGTAGATTGTTCCCAACAAGCAATGGCCATAGGTAGAGCCCGGCTCACCAACTCCAGGCACAGGTACGACCATCCCCACTAAATTCACACACAGAGTAGATTGTCCCCAACAAGCAATGGCCATAGGTAGAGCCCGGTTCACCAACTCCAGGCACAGGTAGGATCATCCCCACCAAATTCACACACAGAGAAGATTCGACCTCGATAAACAATGGACAGAGGTAGAGCCCACCTCACCAACTCCAGACACAGGTAGGAACATCCCCACCAAATGCACACACAGAGTAGATTGTCCCCAACAAGTAATGGCCATAGGTAGAGCCTGCCTCACCAACTTCAGGCACAGGTAGGACTATCCCCACCAAATGCACACACAGAGAATATTCCACCTCGATAAACAATCGGCCATAGGTAGAGCCGCCTCACCAACTCCAGGCACAGGTAGGACCACCCCCACCAAATGCACACACAGAGAAGATTCGACCTCGATAAACAATGGCCAAAGGTAGTGCTTGCCTCACCAACTCCAGACACAGGTAAGACCATCCACACCAAATGCACACACAGAGTAGATTGTCCCCAACAAGCAATGGCCATAGGTAGAGCTCGGCTCATCAACTCCAGCCACAGGTAGGACCATCCCCACTAAATTCACACACAGAGTAGATTGTCCCCAACAAGCAATGGCCATAGGTAGAGCCCGGCTCACCAACTTCAGGCACAGGTAGGATCATCCCCACCAAATTCTCACACAGAGAAGAATCGACCTAGATAAACAGTCGGCGATAGGTTGAGCCGCCTCACCAACTCCAGGCACAGGTAGGACCATCCCCACCAAATGCACACACAGAGAAGATTCGACCTCGATAAACAATGGACAAAGGTAGAGCCCACCTCACCAACTCCAGACACAGGTAGGACCATCCCCACCAAATGCACACGCAGAGTAGATTATCCCCAACAAGCAATGGCCATAGGTAGAGCCCGCCTCACCAACTCCAGGCACAGGTAGGACCATCCCCACCAAATGCACACACAGAGAAGATTCGACCTTGATAAACAATCGTCCATAGGTAGAGCCGCCTCACCAACTCCAGGCACAGGTAGGACCATCCCCACCAAATGCACACACAGAGAAGATTCGACCTCGATAAACAATGGCCAAAGGTAGAGCCCGCCTCACCAACTCCAGACACAGGTAAGACCATCCACACCAAATGCACACTCAGAGTAGATTGTCCCCAACAAGCAATGGCCATAGGTAGAGCCTGCCTCACCAACTCCAGACACAGGTAGGACCATCCCCACCAAATGCACACACAGAGTAGATTGTCCCCAACAAGCAATGGCCATAGCTAGAGCCCGGCTCACCAACTCCAGGCACAGGTACGACCATCCCCACTAAATTCACACACAGAGTAGATTGTCCCCAACAAGCAATGGCCATAGGTAGAGCCCGGTTCACCAACTCCAGGCACAGGTAGGATCATCCCCACCAAATTCACACACAGAGAAGATTTGACCTTGATAAACAATGGACAGAGGTAGAGCCCACCTCACCAACTCCAGACACAGGTAGGAACATCCCCACCAAATGCACACACAGAGTAGATTGTCCCCAACAAGTAATGGCCATAGGTAGAGCCCGCCTCACCAACTCCAGGCACAGGTAGGACTATCCCCACCAAATGTACACACAGAGAATATTCCACCTCGATAAACAATCGGCCATAGGTAGAGCCGCCTCACCAACTCCAGGCACAGGTAGGACCACCCTCACCAAATGCACACACACAGAAGATTCAACCTCAATAAACAATGGCCAAAGGTAGGGCCCGCCTCACCAACTCCAGACACAGGTAAGACCATCCACACCAAATGCACACACAGAGTAGATTGTCCCCAACAAGCAGTGGCCATAGGTAGAGCCCGCCTCACCAACTCCAGACACAGGTAGGACCATCCCCACCAAATGCACACACAGAGTAGATTGTCCCCAACAAGCAATGGCCATAGGTAGAGCTCGGCTCACCAACTCCAGCCACAGGTAGGACCATCCCCACTAAATTCACACACAGAGCAGATTGTCCCCAACAAGCAATGGCCATAGGTAGAGCCCGGCTCACCAACTTCAGGCACAGGTAGGATCATCCCCACCAAATTCACACACAGAGAAGAATCGACCTAGATAAACAGTCGGCGATAGGTTGAGCCGCCTCACCAACTCCAGGCACAGGTAGGACCATCCCCACCAAATGCACACACAGAGAAGATTCGACCTCGATAAACAATGGACAAAGGTAGAGCCCACCTCACCAACTCCAGGCACAGGTAGGACCATCCCCACCAAATGCACACGCAGAGTAGATTGTCCCCAATAAGCAATGGCCATAGGTAGAGCCCGCCTCACCAACTCCAGGCACAGGTAGGACCATCCCCACCAAATGCACACACAGAGAAGATTCGACCTCGATAAACAATCGTCCATAGGTAGAGCCGCCTCACCAACTCCAGGCACAGGTAGGACCATCCCCACCAAATGCACACACAGAGAAGATTCGACCTCGATAAACAATGGCCAAAGGTAGAGCCCGCCTCACCAACTCCAGACACAGGTAAGACCATCCACACCAAATGCACACTCAGAGTAGATTGTCCCCAACAAGCAATGGCCATAGGTAGAGCCTGCCTCACCAACTCCAGACACAGGTAGGACCATCCCCACCAAATGCACACACAGAGTAGATTGTCCCCAACAAGCAATGGCCATAGGTAGAGCCCGCCTCACCAACTCGAGGCACAGGTAGGACCATCCCCACCAAATGAACACACAGAGAAGATTCGACCTCGATAAACAATCGTCCATAGGTAGAGCCGCCTCACCAACTCCAGGCACAGGTAGAACCATCCCCACCAAATGTACACACAGAGAAGATTCGACCTCGATAAACAATGGCCAAAGGTAGAGCCCGCCTCACCAACTCCAGACACAGGTAAGACCATCCACACCAAATGCACACTCAGAGTAGATTGTCCCCAACAAGCAATGGCCATAGGTAGAGCCTTCCTCACCAACTCCAGACACAGGTAGGACCACCCCCACCAAATGCACACACAGAGTAGATTGTCCCCAACAAGCAATGGCCATAGGTAGAGCCCGGCTCACCAACTCCAGGCACAGGTAGGACCATCCCCACCAAATTCACACACAGAGTAGGTTGTCCCCAACAAGTAATGGCCATAGGTAGAGCCCGGCTCACCAACTCCAGGCACAGGTAGGATCATCCCCACCAAATTCACACACAGAGAAGAATCGACCTAGATAAACAGTCGGTGATAGGTTGAGCCGCCTCACCAACTCCAGGCACAGGTAGGACCATCCCCACCAAATGACACACAGAGTAGATTGTCCCCAACAAGCAATGGCCATAGGTAGAGCTCGGCTCACCAACTCCAGCCACAGGTAGGACCATCCCCACTAAATTCACACACAGAGTAGATTGTCCCCAACAAGCAATGGCCATAGGTAGAGCCCGGCTCACCAACTTCAGGCACAGGTAGGATCATCCCCACCAAATTCACACACAGAGAAGAATCGACCTAGATAAACAGTCGGCGATAGGTTGAGCCGCCTCACCAACTCCAGGCACAGGTAGGACCATCTCCACCAAATGCACACACAGAGAAGATTCGACCTCGATAAACAATGGACAAAGGTAGAGCCCACCTCACCAACTCCAGGCACAGGTAGGACCATCCCCACCAAATGCACACGCAGAGTAGATTGTCCCCAACAAGCAATGGCCATAGGTAGAGCCCGCCTCACCAACTCCAGGCACAGGTAGGACCATCCCCACCAAATGCACACACAGAGAAGATTCGACCTCGATAAACAATCGTCCATAGGTAGAGCCGCCTCACCAACTCCAGGCACAGGTAGAACCATCCCCACCAAATGCACACACAGAGAATATTCGACCTCGATAAACAATGGCCAAAGGTAGAGCCCGCCTCACCAACTCCAGACACAGGTAAGACCATCCACACCAAATGCACACTCAGAGTAGATTGTCCCCAACAAGCAATTGCCATAGGTAGAGCCTGCCTCACCAACTCCAGACACAGGTAGGACCACCCCCACCAAATGCACACACAGAGTAGATTGTCCCCAACAAGCAATGGCCATAGGTAGAGCCCGGCTCACCAACTCCAGGCACAGGTAGGATCATCCCCACCAAATTCACACACAGAGTAGATTGTCCCCGACAAGCAATGGCCATAGGTAGAGCCCGGCTCACCAACTCCAGGCGCAGGTAGGATCATCCCCACCAAATTCACACACAGAGAAGAATCGCCCTAGATAAACAGTCGGCGATAGGTTGAGCCGCCTCACCAACTCCAGGCACAGGTAGGACCATCCCCACCAAATGCACACACAAAGAAGATTCGACCTCGATAAACAATGGACAAAGGTAGAGCCCACCTCACCAACTCCAGGCACAGGTAGGACCATCCCCACCAAATGCACACGCAGAGTAGATTGTCCCCAACAAGCAATGGCCATAGGAAGAGCTGCCTCACCAACTCCAGGCACAGGTAGGACCATCCCCACCAAATTCGCACGCAGAGTAGATTGTCCCCAACAAGCAATGGCCATAGGTAGAGCCCGCCTCACCAACTCCAGGCACAGGTAGGACCATCCCCACCAAATGCACACACAGAGAAGATTCGACCTCGATAAACAATGGCCAAAGGTAGAGCCCGCCTCACCAACTCCAGACACAGGTAAGACCATCCACACCAAATGCACACACAGAGTAGATTGTCCCCAACAAGCAATGGCCATAGGTAGAGCCCGCCTCACCAACTCCAGGCACAGGTAGGACCATCCCCACCAAATGCACACACAGAGAAGATTCGACCTCGATAAACAATCGTCCATTGGTAGAGCCGCCTCACCAACTCCAGGCACAGGTAGGAACATCCCCACCAAATGCACACACAGAGAAGATTCAACCTCGATAAACAATGGCCAAAGGTAGAGCCCGCCTCACCAACTCCAGACACAGGTAAGACCATCCACACCAAAAGCACACTCAGAGTAGATTGTCCCCAACAAGCAATGGCCATAGGTAGAGCCTGCCTCACCAACTCCAGACACAGGTAGGACCATCCGCACCAAATGCACACACAGAGTAGATTGTCGCCAACAAGCAATGGCCATAGGTAGAGCCCGGCTCACCAACTCCAGGCACAGGTAGAACCATCCCCACCAAATTCACACAAAGAGTAGATTGTCCCCAACAAGCAATGGCCATAGGTAGAGCCCGGCTCACCAACTCCAGGCACAGGTAGGATCATCCCCACCAAATTCACACACAGTGGAGATTGTCCCCAACAAGCAATGGCCACAGGTAGAGCCTGGCTCACCAACTCCAGGCACAGGTAGGACCATCCCCACCAAATTCACACACAGAGTAGATTGTCTCCAACAACCAATGGCCATAGGTAGAGCCCGGCTCACCAACTCCAGACACAGGCAGGACCATCCCCACCAAATTCACACACAGAGTAGATTGTCTCCAACAACCAATGGCCACAGGTAGAGCCTGGCTCACCAACTCCAGGCACAGGTAGGACCATCCCCACCAAATTCACACACAGAGTAGATTGTCCCCAATAAGCAAGGGCCATAGGTAGAGGAAGCCTCACCAACTCCAGACACAGGTAGGACATTTCCAACTAATCCACGGCACACGTAGAACAATCCTCCTCAACTTCGGGCACAGATAAGAACGTCCTCCCCAATCCAGAAATACAGGTAATATCTCCAACTCCAGGCACAGGCAGGACGCTCCCCACAACCCTCTGGCATTGGTAGGACCCTCCTCGCCAAATGCACACACAGAGAAGATTGTCCCCGACAAGCAATGGCCATAGGTAGAGCCTGGCTCACCAACTCCAGGCTTAGGTAGGACCATCCCCACCAAATTCACACACATAGTAGATTGTCCCCAATAAGCAATGGCCATAGGTAGAGCCCGCCTCACCCACTCCAGACATAGGTAGGACATTTCCAACTAATCCACGGCACATGTAGAACAATGCTCCTCAACTTCGGGCACAGATAAGACCGTCCTCCCCAAACCAGAAATACAGGTAATATCTCCAACTCCAGGCACAGGTAGGACCATCCCCACCAAATGCACACACAGAGAAGATTCGACCTCGATAAAAAATCGGCCATAGCTAGAGCCGCCTCACCAACTCCAGGCACAGGTTGGACCATCCCCACCAAATGCACACACAGCGAAGATTCGACCTCAATAAACAATGGACAAAGGTAGAGCCCACCTCACCAACTCCAGACACAGGTAGGACCATCCCCACCAAATGCACACACAGAGAAGATTCGACCTCGATAAACAATCGGCCATGGGTAGAGCCGCCTCACCAACTCCAGGCACAGGTAGGACCATCCCCACCAAATGCACACACAGAGAAGATTCCACCTAGATAAACAATGGACAAAGGTAGAGCCCACCTCACCAACTCCAGACACAGGTAGGACCATCCCCACCAAATGCACACGCAGAGTGGATTGTCCCCAACAGGCAATGGCCATAGGTAGAGCCCGCCTCACCAACTCCAGGCACAGGTAGGACCATCCCCACCAAATGCACACACAGAGAAGATTCGACCTCCATAAACAATTGGCCATAGGTAGAGCCACCTCACCAACTCCAGGCACAGGTAGGACCATCCCCACCAAATGCACACACAGAGAAGATTCGACCTCGATAAACAATGGCCAAAGGTAGAGCCCGCCTCCCCAACTCCAGACACAGGTAAGACCATCAACACCAAATGCACACACAGAGTAGATTGTCCCCAACCTGCAATGGCCATAGGTAGAGCCCGGCTCACCAACACCAGGCACAGGTAGGATCATCCCCACCAAATTCACACACAGAGTAGATTGTCTCCAACAAGCAATGGCCATAGGTAGAGCCAGCTCACCAACTCCAGGCGCAGGTAGGACCATCCCCACCAAATTCTCACACAGAGTAAATTGTTCCCAATAAGCAATGGCCATAGGTAGAGCCCGCCTCACCAACTCCAGACACAGGTAGGACATTTCCAACTAATCCACGCACACATAGAACAATCCTACTCAACTTCGGGCACAGATAAGACCGTCCTCCCCAAACCAGAAATACAGGTAATATCTCCAAATCCAGGCACAGGCAGGACCCTCCCCACAACCCTCTGGCTTTGGTAGGACCCTCCTCACCAAATGCACACACAGAGAAGATTGTCCCCGACAAGCAATGGCCATAGGTAGAGCCCGGCTCACCAACTCCAGGCGCAGTTAGGACCATCCCCACCAAATTCACACACAGAGTAGATTGTCCCCAATAAGCAATGGCCAAAGATAGAGCTGCCTCACCAACTCCAGGCACAGGCAGGAGAGTCCCCCCACCCTCTGGCACAGGTAGGACCCTCCTCACCAACTTTAGGCATAGGTTGGACACCCTTGGACCAATGCCTGACATTAGTAGGACTATCCTAACCAATTTAAGGCACACACAATACCTTTCCAACCAACCCTGCTCACAGGTAGGACCCTCCTGATTCAACAACTGGCACAGGAGGGGCTTTCCTCTCCAGGATCAGGAAGAAGCAGGACCCTAGTCCTCACCATTTCCTAGCACAGGTAGGAGCCTCTTTAACCAACCTCTGGCATAGGAAGGGCCGTCCTCGCACACACCAGGTACAAAAAGAGCCATCCTCCTAAGCTTCACGTAGGGAAGGTCTCTCCTCACCAACCCTGGACACTTGGAAAGGAACCTGTTGGACAGGGGGCGCTCAAAACCTACATTTCGGGGGTGGGGGGGATAACCCTTTAAATGTTGGGAGAGGAGCTAACTTCAGAGGCAGTGGGGGAGGGACACATTTACTTGTGTGGGGGCAGCTAACTTCTTTACGTGTTCTAATGAGACTATTCTTATGCAGCTTCAATGTTACAAGCACTTAACTCTCTCCTTTAATCTGAAGGCACCCTCTTAAGGACTGCTGTGAGATGAGCGGTCATGACATGCAAGTACTTAACCCCACATCACGATTGGAATTGCCTAAAATGCAGGTACTGACAGTGAAATGGTTTACGTCAGTAATTGCAGGACCTTTGTTAACAGCGAAATGTAGGCGCAAAGCCCTGCGATGTTGAACATCTGTATTCTTCTGGCTTGTCCAGTCACGGCTTTGTAGGGCAGCCAGGTCGAGTCAACATAGACCAAAACGTGTGTGTGGGGGAGTAGGGGGGTTGTTTGTAATAGTTACGAAGTGCTGTTTACAGTGCCCCTTGGGAGGTGTCAGTGTACTTCACTGAAGGTGGCGCTAGAACATAATCTGTGCCCCCCCACCACAACCCTCATTCTGCCCTAGTGACAGGCTAGACGAGTCCCCAGTCCCCACTGGCCCCACCCGCCCCCATCACGAAGGGACAGAGGGGCCATGGCGCTGGCTACGATTGGCTAATCCCTGGTAATCCTCCCTGCATTAAAGACGAAAACTAGGGGCCCGCAGAATAAAACACAAGTGGGAGGGGGGGCATGGATGGGTCGATGTATATTATATAAATGACTCTGGCCGGGCTGCAGGCAGATTGCGGCAAGACACGGGCTCACCCAGGGACGATTTCAAGAGCAGGAGACTTGCAAAGCGCCCAGAAGCAGCCTGGGGGCCCCCACTGGTAAGGAGTGAATGGGGTGTTATTGTTATTTTAGAACCTTTGCAACTATCTGATTTCATTATTGTGTGTAATACCAACCAGTGGTAGCAGTAGTGCCATTAGCTATTACTCTGATCATTGTTACTAATTCTTATCATCCCCCGCCCCCTTGTCCCCCCACTCTTTGTCACGCACCTGCACTAGTAGATATGCCTCTGGCCTAGTATGCTAGTCATTGCTGTTAGATCATTCAGAATCTTCAAGGCCTAAGAATGACTACAATATCCCCCTGTTCTCTTCCCGCCTTGAAGCGCTTTGAAGCACTTCACTTGTGTATAAACGCTTTACAAATAAACAATGACAAGAATGATAATAATGTCAAGAATGCTGATTAATACTGCCATCGTTAGCAGCAATATTGTGATACCAGGCAAAACATAACACATATGTTATTTGAATAGAACATGCTGCTGTTATGTTCCTGCAGCAGTGCCCTCATAAATGGAGGGTTATGTATCGCCCACGTCAGGGAACACCGCCTTGAGGGAAAGTGACCTCATGGGTGATGGCTGGCGCTTCCACCCTCCAGGGCACACAAAAAGCACGGATGCATTGCCTGTCTGGCAGACAAGCTTAACTTTAAAAAAACGAAAGTCAGCCCTTCCAAGCACAGCCACAGGCTTCTAACTTCCAGCTCCCCAGCAGTTATTCAAAAGGAGACACCCCAGAGTCATGGTGGCAGTATGCAGAATACATCTATAATATAGTAAACCTATCATATATTCTGTATGTATGTGGTTAGTCCTGCCCACTGTGGACTGTGCTACCGCCTACATGCCTCAGGGCTTTGTGCGCTGCTATAAATGCAAAAATAAAATAAATAAATAAAATAAAGGAAATCCCCCCTATCAAGTACAGCTTAAGCATGTTATGTCACCTTGGAAACCTGCGCCATTGAGATGGCCTGGATGATCCTCTGTTACGCACAGCTGGGTGTACCTTTCATGTGGTTTTCACTACGTGGGCAGCCACATGCTGGAGGCACCCGTCATGGGTGTGTCACTGGGATAGGTCCATAGGACATGCCACCCCTCTGCCGATGACACCCAGATGGTCTTCCCTGTCTCTTGTCTCTCCTCGCTTTCTGGGTGCCTTGGTGCTTCTTGATGCTAAGCTCCTCCCGGACGGAAGTGCTCTCTCACCTGGCTTTGGAAGCCGACCCTCACCTCTCCTACTCTGTCTCACCTGCTTCCTCCATCGTTAAGGTTCGCATCCTTGGGGTCCTCTTCGTCAGCGATCACGAACGCAATAATTTCATCACTGCCGCTGCGACCACAGTCAGGAAACCCTGCCAAAATCACACTCCTCCTTCAGCTGAAACTAGGGTGGCCAACTTTGTGAGATCCTTTTGCGGGACACAAGGTGGTGATGACGTCACAGCGTCATTCACCGGGCAGAATCAATGCTTTGCACCCGCAGCTGCTGACGTGACAGGCCTGCAGATCTGTCACGTCAGCACCTGCGGGTGCAATACCTGAAACCCTTGACATGGCCCTGGTTCTCAGCAAAGTAGACTCCTGCTGTAGCCACTTGTAGGCTTTCCCTTCTACTTGTCACCCCACTCAACAAAGTTCTCAGCTTTGCTAGACACACCCTCCACAATCTACCCAGATCCTTCCTACCTCTGCCTCACTGGGTCCTGCTGGATGTCCATCTTTGCAGAATCGCTCCCTCTTCAAATGTTTACCACCCACCAATACCTTGCCGACTGCATCCCTCTGTACTCACCCTCTCAAACTCTGCGTTCCTCATCACCCATCATCCAGCGTGTGCTTGCCCGCTGCACCCCCTCTTGCTTCTGCTCCGTCCCACTATAAGCGCCCTCCCCTGGAATGCTCTCTCCCTGCAAGTCTCGAGAGGATAGCTCAGGGGCAACGTGCTTGTCTTGGAAGCAAGACGGCGCGGAGCAACACAGGTTCGATCCCTGGGTCCACTCTTAGAATTCTCTGGGTATTAAGCACGATATAAATAACCAATCAGGTAAAGTGAAGCATTAGCAACCGCTGACCTGCTCAAAAGCCCCCGCAAGCTACCCTTCCTGGTATGCCGTACCCAGAAGCAGCACGCACATACACGCATAGATGTGTAGACTGCAGTGCTTCATTTCTATAAAAAAAATAAGTGCCAGGGCCCTAGCACTCCTGTGGCACTGCAGGTGGGCACCACTGCTTCCACCACCCACAGCTACTCCCCACAGTGTCAACATATTTGGGTTACACTACAGCGCACACCTGCTCATTGTGGTGGATGGATGCACTGACTATCACCACCTTCATAATTAAACTGAGCCTGTGACAATAAGTGCCGGGGCTTAAGAATAAGTGCCAGGGCCCAGCCCTGGCAAACACCCGCACAAATTAAGCACTGAGACTAGTAGCCCAAAGCCTGAATATCTCCATTATTTATGTGTGTTCTGTGCCCGTTAGTGCCCTCTGTCAATGTTTTTTCAATCCCCCTTCACAAGCGGGATCAGTGCCCGCCACATAGTCATTGCTATATTGTAAAGGCACCTTGTAGAGGGGCCGCCTCCGCTCTCAGCCTATCTGTATTGCATTTTATGTACGGCATTTCTGATTGAAATGTCTGCAAACTTCCAAATAAATATAAAATACAAATATGCCTGATTTACAAAGCGTTGTTCCATTGGCGGTTCTATTAAAAACAATCTTTTGTAAAACAGGACCACATAATATGATATGATATGATATGGCATTTATAATGCGCCTATAGACAAGTGTTTCAAAGCGCTTCGAGGCAAGGGAGGCGAACAAAGGGACAGAGACAACAATCTTACTAGGCCTGGTGATATTGAGATCGCGCAAGTGCAGTGAAGGGTGGGGAGGGGAAAAGTGCGGGAGGAAGAGGGGTGCAGTACATAGGATATACATTAATAAATATACATTAATAAATAAAAGCAATAAATAAGAACAATAGATAAGAAGTTCAGCCAGCTTGTGGCAGGTGCAGGGCTAAGAGCATACATTGTGTGTCAAGTGCTGGTAGGGGGCTGTAGGGATACAGAAACAGCCCCAGAGTGCCAGGGGGGCAGTGCAGGTGTGCAACTGGCGGGGAGGGGACCTGGGCCCGAGAACAGAGGGTGACCAGTGCAGTTTCAGTTTCAGACAGGAGGTCAGCAGGGGAGAAGAGGAGAGAAAGCAGAAGCAAAGAGGAAGGTCTTGAGGTGCTTCCGGAAACAGAGATGGTTCTCCTCAATTTTCAGAGAGGCAGGGAGGCTGTTCCAGAGGGAGGCTCTGGTCGAAGAAAGAGATCTGCCACCGCATGTGTTCAGAAGGACTTTTTGCTGTTATTACACAGGTGTGGCATAGGGGTAAACATGCAGGTTCTGTTTAGGTGGCTGAGTGGGTTCCAGTGCCTGCTGCTGACATGCATATAATCTGGAGGTTGCAGTCATAGCAGGTCTTTGCTGGATAGCCCAACGCAGGGCCTGCTAATCCCATGGCCAGCAGAGAACTGGGAACCAAAGGAGGCCCTGGAAAGAATTTTGAAAGTGGACCCATATTATTACACATTTTCAGCAAGCCCACCCCTTTTCCTATGAGGAAATGTGCAAATAATTGTCCTCTGCTGCTTCCCCGGGAGAAGATTAGTTGCCAGTGTGCTCACTCCACCAGGAGTATATCTATCCAGTCCGAGCTTTACAGTCAACAGCACTTTGCATGCTGGGACTTAGAGTTTCTCCTTTTCCATTACACGTGTAGGCCGAAAATACTCAGCATGCAAAGTGCTTTAATTTTGTAAAAACAGAGCACTGGATAACGGGGCTTTCGTTGACTCCATTTGGTAACTCAGACACACTTTCCTCGCTCAACCAACATGACATTAGGCTACCCCCTTTCCTCTCCCGCTTCCTCTTTGCTTTCCTCCTGTCCACGGACCTCCAGCCCCTCCCTTCACGCTGAGGTCTTTAAAGCTCCTGCAGGATGGCTGTAGGCGCTGTACCCTCAATCAGCGTAACATATCCTACAATGATAGCTGTCGTGTGAGAGTATGTCTACAATACACACTTACCCTGCTTCCTGACTGTCCCACATGACAGCTGAGTGCCAGCCCCACAGCGGATCTTGGAATGACCCTGAAAGCACGCCTTTTATTTATTAGGAAAGCAGAACGATGCTGTGCTCCCATCCTTGCAGTTGTGTAGTACGCGTCCCGTGTTGTTGTTTTTGTCATGTAGTTCTTTGTGGCGGGTTGTACTTGGATTACGTTCTGACTGCAATGTTGCTAGATAGTGTTTTTTTTCTTTTGGTTCATTTTGCTATTCAGTGTTTTGTTATTTTACAGCGCATCAGTGTTTTCTGTGTTTGGCTACATTGTGAAAAGTCTATCATGTTGTGTTATGGGGCGCTGTTTTTTGCTTTGTTTTTTTCGCTTATTACTGTATGCTTGAGGTATGAAGTGTGTTGCTGCGGCTGTAGTTTTTAGTTTGGGCTCTAGGTGTCGCTTGTGGCACCTAGAAGCCGAAACCTTTGCATTTCACTGCAGCTAGGGAGGAATGGCATATGAGGGGGGACACACAGCCTATAAGTGTTGTTTGGTTATTTGCCCACCCATTGACTGCCCATGGCCATGCTAATCCCTAAGGCCATTGCCACCATGGGCGTAATTGTAAGGGGGGGCAGGGGTGTTTGCCCCCCCCCCAACTTTCATGGCACACCATTTTGTCCCCATTCATTTGGCTGGGGCACCTTTTCTTCAGATGTCATGTCCCCCCCAACATTTTCAGCAAAGTTACTCCACTGATTGCCACCCCTCGCCTCCCAAAACACCTCATGGGAACTCTTTGAGCTAGCTTTAATCAAGCCATAGAATCAAACTTTGCACTTGAAGTGCCTGCCAGTATTTTTTCAAAGCAGTTTTCTGAGAGCTAATGGCTTAATGGGAGTTGCAAACCACTACTCATGTGATACACATGTCTTAACAGATCACCCTTCAGCCACCCAATTTATAAGCACTCTGCATGTGCTTCACTGAAGTCTTGTTAAAAACAAGCATTGGTAAAGCCAACAGTTGTGGCTTGTGTATAAGTATTAGGCATTTACCATGCACTGATATTAGATGCCAGGGCACTCGCACCATTTTGCACCTGCTACCATCAATGCCACTACAGCAATGCTTGGCAAGTGTCTTTTTCAAGCCTACACAAAATCCCAAACTATTGGCATTGCTGATGCTTGTTTAGTGTGCCTTCTATACATGTTTTGGGATGCTGCAAGACGTTTCATTTGGCAATCAATGACACAAAGGTCATCTCTGCTATGTTGTGTTACTTTGAGCTCTGTGTTGGTTCACTGTTTTGTGTTGGTGCTTTGATGTATTTGGCGATAGCGTTGTGTTTCCAGGTATTGTGTTTGCTATGTGTGCTTTTGTTGTATTGCCTTTTGGAGTGCTGTAGCGTCTTGTGCAAGAGTAGATCTTGTTTTCCTTTTTGTGTTTCTTTGGCCAGGGTTTGGAATGCAGTGTTTGATTTCCTCTTATGTTACTCTGGGTTCTTATTTGAGGTTTTAGTTGTACCATGCTTTTGTTTCAGAGTTCTTTGGTCAGTGTGAGTATGTGTTGATTACGTTATTAATGTTGGTATTATAGCTTATTGGTTGGATGGTCCCAATCGAGGTACATACATTGATGCCTATATTAACAGCGGAAGCCTACGAAATTACCTGCTATGCAAATTCAGTCGTGCAGAGATGTTAGAAATAGTGGGAGTGCGAATGCATCTATGTCGCGAGCAGCAAAACTGTCGCTTGTGTGGAATAAACACAATTGAATCCATTGAACATGTATTGTGCATATGTGAGAGTCTAGATGCACTGGGAACTTGTACAATGCGAGCCTATTCCAATAGTGCAACAGAGGTTATCCCGACAGTGATGTGGGTCACCTTGATGGAAGAAATTGACGCAAACTTGATTTATCATTTGATGAGATTTTATGTAGATATTACGAAGATTTTAAAAATATTGACTGAATAATGCTTGTTGAATAACAGCATTGGCTTGATTGGCTTCCCTGTTAAGACATAATCCTTTTGTTTGTGAAACACTGTTTTATCTATGTGATATGTTATAAATTGTGTGTTTTGTACAAAGCCTTTGGTGGCTATGTTTATAATAAAATAATAAACAAATACTAATGTTGCTAATGTTATGGTATTCTTGTGCCTATTAAGTTATGATCTTGTTTGTTATGTTGCTTGGTTGTGCATTTATTTTGTCCTTTTTGCTGTATTTTTAAAATGTGAGTTTAGCTTTGCAGTGTCAGCTCCTTGCCCCCTTACACTGGAATTCCCTACCTCTCTCTATCCGCCCTTCCCCCACCTATTCCTCCTTCCGCTCCTCATTGAAAGAACTTCTTCTTCACTCCCCTCCCTGATACCTTCCCCTCTTTCCCTTCCTTCCCTTCCTTTATTACCTCTCCCTGTCCTCCTTATCTTTATCTTTCCTGTCTCTCTTATGATCTCCTCTCTTTTATTGCTCACTTCACTCATTTTTTCTCACCTTCCCTTTTCTCCTTACCTCCCCTCTCTTCTTGCAAATTGTTCTAAATGCTGATTCTAAGACTAGATTAATGTATACTGTTTTGCTTCTACTATTCCATGTTTGATGTGTTTCTTGTTGTTAACTGTAAAGCGCCTTGGATGAAGGCGCTATATAAAATAATAGTAAATAAATAAATAAAAATAAATAATGTTAATATTAAAGGATATTTGTACCACACCCTATCACCACTGGAGTGGTCCCCTGGCGCTCTGGCGGTTCTGGAAAAATGGAACCTTACCGTGCTCTGTGTTGTACTATGTGTTGCTGTGTTTATTTGCATTGTGCTTGTGCTTTGTTGTGCTGTGAGCTGTAATTATGTGCTTTGCATTTTTATGCTATGGTGTTTGCTATACTCTGCTTAGTAATGCTGTGTATTGCTCTGTTGTTTTTGATTGTGGCATGCTTAGTTGTGCAGTGCTTAGTCATGTTATTCTTTATTGTGAACCACTCAGTTGTGTCGTGGTTTATTGTTGTTTTAGAGGGGTGTTTTATTGTGCTGTGCTCTGAGCACTTTTTGGTGCTATGCTTTTTCCCCCTTTGTTTACTGCACCTGTGCTGTGCTGTGCTTTGCGTTAACTATGCTATTTAACTGTGCTATTTAACTGTGCTATTTGTTTTATTTCTACAGTCTGTGCTAACGGCAGCCACTTTTAGACCACGCAGCTCGTAGTGATTTTTTTTCTTAGAACAGTGTGCTGGCCATTTTCTGACATTCTGTTTACAAAGTGGAGATGTTGGTATTTTCCCCATCTGCCACCAGAGGAGAAATGATTGTCAATTTCATGTAATCTATGTGTAGAGCACCATTGTTGCATAGCCCCACACATCATTTAAGTGAAAGAACTAGCTCTGTGAGAGTTTGTTTTCAACCAGGAGGCACTATAAGGAGACCGCCACCAAAGGAATTCTGGAGATGCAGAAGCTACCTATATTAGTAGTAAGCCAAAATGCTCCAAAATGTGCATATTTTTACCGCAATACTGTCCTTTTCTTGGTACAACATTTAGAAATCACTCCTCAACATTTTGAGATCACTCCTACTGTATCCTCGGGTTATAGAGGCGCCCCATGTTTATTTAGAGGGGGACCCACAGTGTATGTATAAGGAGGGTCTCCCAGTGCATGTAACTAACGGTGGGCTCTCCCCTACTTTGCGCGTAGAGAGGGGTTTACAGCCCCCCACCCCCTCAGTTTGTTCAAGGAAGAACACCTCCAGTCTGTCATGCAATGACTCCTCCAGTCTATGCACGATGAGAGGGGTTTTTCAACTGTGCATGGGGTTGGTGCTCCCCCTTCTGTTACAAGAGGTACATGCTCCAGTCTGCATGTTGAGAGGGACCCTCCCAGCCTGTGCACAGCGAGTGTCTTCTGTGTCTGTTCAGGAAAAGGTCTCAGCCTGTGCATGTAGAGACCACCATCAGCTGTGTTTCATTTTCTTACTTCCTGTGGCTCGCCTAGGCAATGGCAGCAGGGGATATTTTTAACTGGAGGCAGTGACATCATTTCACCAAAATGCCAGGGGTAGCTGAAGTGACATCACACGACCCGTGACCTCTGATGACATCACAGGAAGTGATGTCATTTGACCCCACCCCGAAGCGATATCATGGGAAGAGATGGAACACGACCTTTCACTCCTTGACAAAACAGGAAGTGGCATCACGTAGCATTGTTCCTAAGTACACTGAGAAAAATGTTACGATATCACTATAAGTTGATATAAATTTCATACAAGAATGGATCGCCATATATATCGTTAAGATCAGTGTGTATAGGCCCATATTACCAAATTACTGTGAATGCAAGCAGACGTCCATGGCCAAATGATAATGATGTGTTATTGTATAGCATTTACGCTTAAGCGCTTTATATAGAAAGAAATATACAAAGAATATCACTCAACCTGTCTTGGTACTCATTTATTAACCTCAGAAGGATGAAAGGCTGAGTTGAGGTTTTTAAGAACAGACTAAATCTGTGTCTCACCCCCTGAAGTGTGCCTGAAATAAACCTTTAATGAGTTTAGCAATTATTGTATAGAATTCCAGAAAGGTACATTATATGGTATTCCTATTTTTTCTTATTTAGGGTCACTGCTGAAAGTGTTAGACTTGTGGAACCCCTGTTTTTAAAGGCCTGAACAAGAAAGCCCGCTACTCCAGAAGCAAAGAGCCACATGGCACTGGCCACAGCCCAGGACCTTGCATTAAAAAAAAACGTTCTTTAATTTAAAATGTTCTTTTTTAGGGGTAGCAAGGGAGACCACAGGGGTAGCAAGGGAGACCTCATGGGTCGCAGTTGCGACCCCCTTGTTAACCCTAAATGACGTTCCTGATGGACGTGCATGTATGTGTTAAATACACGAGAGCAATGGCGCACACAAAGGGAGCCCAATCTAAACACTGGGCCCTGAGGGGGAGGGGAGTACTTTTAATAATGGGGTTAAATGTTGCCTTTTACAGAACTTTCTGTGAAAAAGTGGGACAAAACCACACCATTTGTAATACATTTCATGAAATAACCCAATAGATGCAAGTCACCAACAGTGCGCAGGGCCATTTCCCAATGCACTTTCATGATGCATTTGCCCACAAAATATGCCAGTACATAAAACATTTTCATGCTAGCAGTGCCCATACATTTCTATGCATGCTGCACCAATGTCTGCTAGTATTACCATTTAAAAACTCCCAGCCAGTAGCAAATGCCATGCCACAGAAAGAAAGTGTATTAAGACTGGCTATACCAAGACAGGACAGAATACGAAGTAATCAAACTGATGTTTGCTTTTACTCTTGATGTAAAGTAGAAAAACGCCATGAGACACAAAGAATATACGGCTGGACTGGAGCCACCAACTTAAGCCAGTCTAGCCACGCAATAACATTCATCATGTTTGCTTTACCCTTGATGTCAAGTAAAAAGTAACAAATGCCAATGCCACAGTAAAACGGTAAATGCACACTGACACCATAGGCCACAGTAGCCACGTAATACGTATCATGTTTGCATTACGCTTGAGGCAGAGCAAAAAATGCCATGCCACATTAATTGCTGCTGGCATTCACCAGTGTAATATAAAGAACAATGGGTGTTTCACATTTTCATAATGATTATAGACCTGCAATGTCTGCCTTTCTTTCTTTAGTATCTCAAAAAAAGTTCCAACATTTATTTGTGAAAGTATTTCTCTTAATTTTAATTCACTATTTATTTACTCCAATATAACATTATTTGTGTGGGTTGTTTATCTTACTAATTTAAGTACAGTGTCAGTGACTGTCCTCACCTGAGGCCAGAATCATGTAATGGAAAGAAAGGGCCCATCCCTTCGATCCTCCACATCTCCACTTGGAAACAAGACAGGTAGAAGGGTGGCTCCAAGGAGAGAAACCCCTGGAAAAAAACCCTAAGGGGGAAACACCTCTGTTGCAGCAAGCAGAGCAATTACTGAGAATTGTGCTGCTTCATCCGATTGGCAGGTGAGGATGAGATTGAGTAAGGTGAGTATGAGCTTGAGTTAATATGAGGCCAACGGGATATTAATTTGGATGCAACAGGACAAGTGCTGGCAGGCAACAACAAGCATGTTACAGTGGAAGGGCAGGAGTATTCAAGTTCAGAGGAAGATTGGGGAAGGGGTTGGATTAACAAGAACAGCCTAGTAGAAGCAGGCAGAGAAAAGAACCAAAGAGAGGGGCCCAAAGACTGTGCACAAAAGACGGACATTGCTGAAGGCAGTCGTGAAGGCCGCCCTTGCAAGGTTTGTTTTAGGGCTCTCCCCTCACCCTGTCCAATTTGGGAGGAGGTTCCCCCAAAGATCTCCCTTTCTTACTTTGCAGCCGCTCTGCCTGACTCTCCCACCACTTACCTCTACCAGCCCCCACTGGCCCCTACTACACTCTCCAGGCTAATACCCAGGAAGCTGGATGCACTGTGCGGCAGGAATGTGTTGAGATGGATTTCTGAACTCTGACCGGCTGGGCAAACGTTTAAGAGGCCACCCTAGTTTAGTGGAACAGTGGAACCTTCTGGACAAGCCAGACCAATCTATGGTAGCTTTGCAGGCGGGCAAGACTAAGTCTCAGGAGGGGTGAGATGATCGGAAGCCCACAATGAGTACACAGTAAAACTCCACAGAATATGCTTAAACAAGTGTATATCAAAAATACATGTACATTTATTATAGACCCTAATAATTTAACACAAATGAACCACAGTAATATAAAACAGTTACCACACACGCCTTTAACTATTTAACATATATACAGTTACGTTTTATAAGCTAATGCGGTAAAGGTGAAAACACAGCCAAAACCTGTAACAGAAGGGTAGGTTAACACAAATATAGCATTAGGCAGTTTTTCAGAATTGATCCGTAACTTAAGCAGTCTGGCCCTTCGAAGTGGGGATCCTTATGCTCAAAAGAACATTAGTGCATTAAAAACGTGTGGTTGTGTGTATTGAGAGAAAGCAGTTCCTCTTCGGGGAGCTGTAGCAGGTTAGGAAGGGGTTTGAAGAACAGTGTACCAATATTCAAGGAGGGTCTACACTTGCAGGCAGATCAACTTTCGAGGTTCGGGAATAGCTAGGGAGCGCAGGCTAGCCCAGCTTGGGTGAGTTTCTTTTTAGGGATTCTCATGCATAAAGAACAATGGCTCTGCCAGAGGACCACCGGTAAGTGATGCAAGTACTCGCCGACACTCGACACAGACCAGGCCAAACTTTGCCATTCTAGTCCAGGTCGTTTGTAGTTTCAACCCCTGCAGTTGCACGTCACTCCGTCTCTCAGTGGCTGCGGGACAGGACAATCGTCAGTGGTGCGACAGTACCCTTTTCTTAGCTCACGATGAAGAAAAGAGGACAGTCCCAGTGCAGCACGTACCAGGACAAAGGGGGCAGGCAGGCACAGCTCCTACAATGACCGTCACCACAGCAGGGCGACACAGGGACCACAAATGCTCACAGCATGGCACGCTCTCCTAAATCATGACCCAAAGGAGCTAGGATTATAAAATTTGTCGAGAGAGGGCCCAGGACCCCAAGCTAGCGATGCCTCTAGTCCTGAGTGTCACTGGGGAAGGCAGCGCTCCTATGCGATACCCTAAGTTTGAGCTGGTCAGTTCGTGGATGGCCCAGAAACACTTCCAATATGGCTCTTTTGGAGGGTAATCAGAAGGTGCCAAGAGTAGTTGTTCCCACTACTCCAAAGGGTCGAAGCATCCTTGCAGGCCTTCTGTGATTGAAACAAAAGCAGGAGTCGGACTGGGCAACAGCGGGCTCAGGGTGCCAAATCTTCCAGCACGTCTCCGGTGGTTCCAAAGGCCTGCTTTAGCATTTTAGGATATTTGGCTTCTTCTGTAGTTTGGAGAGCACTTCAGTTGATCGACCTGGAATGGATGCAGAGCCCCTTATCCAAGATTTGTTTTGCGCTCAAATCTGGGATAGACAATGGAAGACCTGCTCTCTTGCATGCACGCCAGGCGTCGGCCAATCACAGCACACAGTGGTTCCAGTCATTTCGGGCATACCATACATACTGGCACCAGAAGTGTGGATTGGGACGCTCTAGTCTTATAGTCTCTAGTCTTATGTACCAACGTTGCCACTCATTTTCCATGGAGTCATTCTTTTGGAGTTCCTTGAGGGTCTCGGTACCACACTTTTTCCTAAATTCTGCCCGCAGGGATTCCAGGTGCATGGATACAACACCTCAAATGGGACTCCAGCAGCAAGACAAAAGTATACAATGATCCCATGGGACCACCAGGAGATTGATTTCCTCGAGCCTCGTAAAGCTATAGACAGTCCTACAGCAAGCAAGAGATCTCTTTACTGACAATATCACTGGAGCACCAATGGTCAGCATAATTCACTGAGCAGCGATTATCACCAGAATTTCAAGGGACCTAGCCAGTAATACATTGGTGTAGGGTACTTTTGACAGCATGAACCAGGTAAAACATCCTCGTCTGCACATGCCACCAGATTAATACCCACATGATGAATGCTCCAATCAATGGGCTGAAACATGTTCGTCGCATGAACATAACATGTTTGACTGTGTGTGGGTGGAGACACTGGTAGTGATACAATGACTATCCACCTGGTTCTCTACTGTTTGTTCTTTTATACTGTTATAGATGCACGCCCAATGACTCCATAGAATGAGATTGACAGATACACTGTGGGTCATTGCGAGTTAGGAGGTAGCCATGCCGCTATTAGCGGCATGGCTACCCCCTTACCGGGTACCGGGTCTGGGTTCCTTGAATGAGGAATTACCGGGCCATTCCTACCTTGGAGGGCCCGGCCTGGTAATTCCTCATTCAAGGAACCCACCCCCATTCCCATTCGAGCCTCCATAGGGCTAAATGGGAATGGGGAGGGTACTAACAATGTCCCCATTAATAACGTGCCCGTTGTTAGCACCCTGGTCTGCTCGCTGGCCCGCTAAGGGCGCCTGGTAAAACCAGTCATCCTTAGCGGGTTCCCGCGAGCAGACTTGTAATGCTGCGCTAAGGGGTTGACAGCTACGGCACCTTTACCAGCACCGTTAACCCCTTACCGCCTCACTCGTAATGACCCCCATTGTGTTTAATGTTGTGTTGAGTATGTGCGAGCGTTGGAACTGCATGACTTACTTGATGTCATAAATAGCATGGGATGCTCTAGAATACATCGCACACACTGGGATCTAGGACTAGATGTACACCTAATTAGGGCACCTTTGTGCTGCCATAGTTTTCAGGGGTCAGCAACCTGCAACCAATGCTTTGGGCTGTGACTCCCATGATCCACCCACGCTGTCTATGCTGACTTGGGCTGATGGGAGTTGTAGTTCAAATCCTTTGCAGAGCGTAACGATAATAGTTTAGATAGTAGTAGTTGAGCGGTCACAAAGGACTAGTCGGGTGGATATACATATGGATCATACTGAAAAGGTTTTTCATGACGTTCTCATGCAAACTTTGCCTGGTTAGTAGGGCGCACTAGAGACTCGACACTGTTCAGACTGTTACAGCGTCCACACCTACCACCTGCCCTTAAGTTGCCCCAGTCCTTCTTCAATTTCAGAAGACAGTCCATTGCCTGGCTAATTAGTAAGAACTAACCCTGACTTCAAGTCATCCACCCATAGCGTCAAAGGACCTGCTTTTCTCTACAAGTTACTCGTCACTTTGCCGCCATGCCCCAGACGTTTCTTGTTCCTGGCAATGTTCACGTTCTCAATGTAAGTTGTATTGTTAATGTTAATGTTAAAGGATATTTGTACTGCGCACTATCACCACCGGAGTGGTCCCCTGGCACTCTGGCGGCTCTGAAAAAGGGAGAGGGGGGGGGGTGAGTTAGTGGGAATGAGCTGGAAAAGTGCAAGATAGCAGTGATGTGCTGTTGGCAGCCTCAGCCCGGTGGGTCCGTTGGCTGGGCTGGGGGTGTTTTTCGGTTGGCAGTCGCCGTATGCTGTTGTGCAAGTCTATGTGTGGTTTGTTTTGTTGTTGCAGTGTAGTGAAGTTTGTGCGGTTTGCTGCATTTAAGGCTTGTGGGTGTGTTTGGTTTGAGTTTGAGAGGTGTATGCAGAGGACTGAAATTGTTAGTGGGTTGGTTATTGATTCATGATTGCATGCTTGGTCTAGGCTTGGCAGGAGAGTCGTATATCAATCGTTGAATAACATATCTATCTGGATGCGAGGCAGGCTACATTGAGGATTCCAACTAAGTGCGGCATATGCTGACATTTACAATTCTATCTAGATGTGTACCTTATGCCTCTGTGTAACAAGTGCATCCTGTAACCTACTATTCTGGCTATGTATGCAACAATCTGTATTTTTGTCCTAATGCACCCAGATACTCCAGGGTGAGGTGCGCTATAGAAATAAATAAACAAACAAACAGTTTCTCGAGACAGAGGGTGAAGAATGAAGCAATGGAGGAATTCGGAGATAACGGGTCCAGGCTACTTTTATTAGATCTTGCATCGTTGACCTGGGAGGTGGACGTGGAAACATCTGGTCATTTCCTATTGAGGTTCTAAATCCCTGCAGATGGGCCGGAATCACACTGTCTGATGAGGTAACTGGTAGCATGTGCTCACTCAACAGCCAATTGCAACTTCACCAGAAACGGGAACCATCATCCAAGTCTGGAGATATCAAGATGGTCTGATTTCCAACAAATACTAAAAAGTGCTGTACTGAGTGTTTTTTTCCCCATACAGTCCAATTCAAATAGTATACCGGACACCTGAAAAATATAGACATTTCTAACTACTTATAGCTTCCTCTTATGGTAAGGTTGGCGAACATATTTGTAATAATTTATTTTATTATACGTTCTACTGGTGCTGCAATTTCTAAATCTGTATTCTTCTCTGCCGCAGAGCTCCTCATTATCAGTGCACCTTTGAAGTGGTGTGAGCCTCGCTTGCAGGCTTCCCTACACATCCTTTGTGATATGGTCACAAGCCACCAGACACCATTTCAACTTGGAATTCCGATTGGGTCTGTAAGGGTTAAAATAGGCCTGCACAGGACTGATTATCTAAACAAACAAAATGATGTTTAGGGTACAAAAGCGGGCCCTGCATCCTCAGCGGAAGTAATCAAGCATTGGCCAAGGCAATAGTTTCGATTTTGGGTAGCCTTTTGCTAGGCACTGCCATAATGGTACTACTCGGCCATAAGATGGCAACAGCTGTCAAATAGTGCTAGTAACTGGGCTTATTAAAGCAGCGCTGGACAAATGGCTCACTAACGTCTCTATAAGAGCCAAAATGATAGGCTTTGCCAATGCTTGTTTTTAACAGGAATTCGGTGCAATGAACAGATGAAAGGACCCACATATTCCCTGTCGATAAAGTGGCTGAAGGCAAAGTTGGTTAGACATTTCTTAATTTCTCTAGGAGCTGATTTATAGCTGTATTTATGTCAACCATTCACAAGTCTGCTTAGAAATAGCACAGGTATCCTCTTAAAAGCACAGTGTTAGCTTAAAGAGATCCCATTGAAGTGTGCGTGTTTGGAGGAGTCTGGTAGAGGGCGGGAAGGGCCATAGGGACTAGAATTGTCATGGATGGTTTGATAAAAATCTAGACAACACCCACAGGCTGTGTGTCTCCTCCCACCCACCTCCCATCCCATCTCTTTTCTATCTCCACTTCTCATGCTAAGAAGTTTGGCTTATAGGGACCCCTTACAGCACCACTTAGTAGCCAAAACTAAAAAGAGGTACAATCAATGAAAGCAATCTAATGGGGCAGATGGCTACCATACAGGGCTGTTCAGAGCGTGTGGCGATGGAGACGGGGGTCTCTGTCTTACATGGGGGTTCCCTCTATATATTGTGGGGGGCTCTCTCCTTGCACACACGGATAGAGACTTCCTTAGTATATAGACATGTTATCCTCCATCTTTATATGTAGAGGGGCTCCTATCATTTATTGAAGATGTGGAGATCCCTCAGGGTGCATATGGAGGGGAGCTATCTGGTTGTGATGGTTTCACCTGACCTCTACACATGGTTGTTTCAGTAATCTATATAATATGGACAGGGTGAGAGCCAGGAAATATCTCAGGGTGCCAGCATTGTACATCTCGGTGAGGATTACCCGCCGGTGGAGGAGGCCATACTAGGATTAGGAAGTGGGAAGGCGCCAAGCCCCGACAGAGTCCTCATTCATTTGCTCAAGGATGGGTTTAGTGTCTGGGCACCATTGTTGTCCCGAGTGTTTGATTTTGTCGCCACATCGGGGAGTGTCCCACAATCCTGGCATGAGGCAATCATCATTTTCGCAGCTTTTAAGTAGGGCCACAAGCAGCTTCCGGTACTTACAGGCCCATTTCTCTCTTGAATTCCGTAGGTAAGGTTTATGTTAAAGGGGGGGTGAATACATCACCTCCAAGCTGGGTTCCAATCGGGGATAAGCACTGTGGATCAGTGCTTTAGGCTAAGCGCAATTCTGGCCAAGTATGTATTGGTACAACACTTACATATCTATGCAATGTTTGTAGACCTGCGTACGGCATTTGACTGCATTTCTCATAATAAGTCGTGGTCCATCTTGAAGAATACGGGCATTCCAGGGTGTCTCCTGGCTAATATCCAGTCTCTGTATACGAGAACAGAGCATCAGTGAGGTGGGGACTTGGAAATGAGACAACAAAACTCTTTGAGGTGGAGAGGGAGGTTCACCAGGGTGTGTGCTGCCCCCTCCTTCTTTGTCTATACATCAATTTATCATTGAGGATCTGTTAATTTGTAGTCTTGACCCAGCAAAATTGGGGAAAGATACGTTCCCTGCGCTATTTTATGCCGATGATGGGGTGTTACTATCGACTACCTCTATGGGACTGCGAGATAATGTGCAATCCTTTGTTGAGAAATGTAAGGAACTTTCCATGGTGCTTAATACTGACATTTTTATCTGAATATTGTAGTATGTACCTTCGCTGGGTCTTGCTTTTAATGTATTTTGTCTGGGTGAATTCTGGTTTTATAATTGTGTATTATGAACTGTGTGACCTGATGATGCTTTCATGATTTTTTTTTTACAGCCGAATAAAGCTATGGTTGAACACATGTTTGCTGGCATTATACTCCTTACTCTACTAATATTTAAATCACACATTTACACACAACCTTATATGCAACTGTAAGAGAAAACGCCAATCACAAGAGAGGGTGCCCTGTCTAGCTCATCATTATATGTATTTATTCAAGACATATTTTTGTAAAGCATCATAAATTCAAAAAGATACAGAAAAATGTAGTTCCAAAAAAGGCAGAAAAGCTAATTCTTTAAACAAAAACCATTTGGTTATTAAACATGCTTGACGAACATGTATCTTTAAAAAAAATCCTGTTAACAATCTCAAAGGGTATAATAATGTGAACAATTCACGACAAATGTACAGCACTGCCCTCCTGTGCCACTCATCCACGTAGTTCGCAATCGTGCTGATAGCCCCAGCCACCAGAATTTATTTATTTATTCGATTTTTTATAAAGTGCCAACTCACCTCAGAGCGCTACAACACGCAGGACGTAAATTAAACTAATACGAAGGGGATCTAAAAACAGGATCAACTCAATGAATTATAATTCTTAGGCTTGTGGCGAGTGACACACTTCCCAATTCGTTGTAGCGACTCAAAAAGAACAGGAGATTGCTGCAAACACAGCTGATGACAATGCAGTCTGTATCATTCGCCAAGGACCAATCTTGGATTTGAAGCCTCCGAAGAAATAATTACTTGCATTTAAGGGTACCTTGTGAGCAAGAGAAATTCATTTCCCTCGCCTTGAAAGCCGGTTTTCTGTTGTAAAGGCGCTTTATAAATACCCAACGCATACAGAAATAAATAAAACCTTCCATATCACAGTTTCTAATAGATTTAAGGATTATCTTGTTATCTGCTTACACGTCAGGGGACCACTCGGGTGGTGATAGTGCGCGGTATAAATATCCTTTACCATTAACATATCTTCCTCAATGTCCTGGCCTCATCAAGTTCGAGTGAGTGTAAGGGACTCATTACACGGAAGGCGGTAATGGTTAACGGCCACCGTTAATGGTAACGGTGATCTTTAACCATTACCGCCGTACTACGAGGTCCCTTAGCGGGTTGGTGCTTTAACGCCTGCTTTTTGCAGGCGTTAAAAACCAACCCGCTAAGGGACCTCGGAGCTAATTACGGCACCGCAAAATTGCGGTGCCGTAATTAGCGCCTTCCCCATTCCCATAGAGCCCTATGGGGCAGAAATGGGAATGGGGAAGGGCAATGGCGGAAGGGGGATTTACCGCCACACCAACCTTGGAATGGGGCGGTAAATCCCCTTTCCGCCAAGGCGGTGCCGGTATTTTATTTTAATAGCGCCATGGCTCACCGCCTTCCGTGTAATGAGGCCCTAAGTGTGCCTACCTCCCATCGTAAAAGTGAATGGGCCTCATTATGAGTTTGGAGGTAGCCATGCCGTCATTAACAGCATGGCTACCCCCAAACTAGTGTCCAGGTCCAGGTCACGAAAAAAGGGAATTACCGAGCCATTCGGACGTTTGCGGGCCGAGTAATTCCCATTTTCCGGACCCGGACTCGGTACGTCCCCATTCCCATTTGAGCCCCCATAGGGCTCAATGGGAATGGGGAGGATGCTAACAACGGACCAGTTAATGACGGGTCCGTTGTTAGCATTCTGGTCTGCTCGCGGGTGGCGGTATGCACGTCTGGCCAGACCAGACGTGCATACCGCCACTCGCGAGCAAACTCGTAATGTGGTGGCCCGGTATAAACGGTGCTGGTACCTTACCGCCACTGTTCATACCGCGGCCGCCAGTGACCTAATGAGGCCCAATGTCTCTTTTTCGTGCTGCTGTCTTTTGTAAACTCTCTTCGGGCATGGAAATGGGATCAAGGGGAGGATGGTTAAATGCACGATCCACCACTACCTTTTCGAGGACAGATAATGTGGATCGTGTCATATGCCCCCACTGGGAGACTATTTCACGTGTGCCTCTGTGGCGCACATCCATCCACCATTGCTTATAGTGCTGACCCTCAAAACAGACGGCGCTGGAACCATTTAACTGATATACACTGGCCCCTATTGGTGGATTAGTGTTTCACCCGTATACTCTCCTCACTGCTCATCGATTTTGCTTGGTGTAAACTATGAACCTCGCGTTTTTCATTTTGGAGACTGTAGCTTCCTCTCTCTGAGGGAGTGGGTGCAGAACACCACACAGCTAACATGCGCATGACCCTGTAAGTGGAATCAGAGAGCTGTCAGAGCTCTGAGTCTCCCTCTACCCACAGGAGACTCATTCTGCAAAACCCCTGTTCCCACACCATGAGCTCCGATGTAGAAGGAACCGAGTGAAAGGTGAAGTTGAGTTGGGGGAGCTCTCCTGGTGAGTTCTTTCTACCACTCCTGCCTCTGCTTGCCCATGGAAGAGGATTAGCATTCCACCGATCCAAAGAGCAGTAGCACTTCCACATCCTAGTATCTGCACAGACACCATGCCCGGCTATATGTGTTCCCTAAAGCCATTGAGTTCCCAGGATGCATATGTGTTGTAAGTGTACCCTTAGCAATCTCTAGGGCAGTATTGTCTTTCTTTGCACTCATGTCATCAGTCCATAGGTGTTCTATCTTGTGTATAAGCGCATAATAAATAAAGAATCAATCAATCTTTGATTAGCAAGGGGTAACAGGCACTGTTGTCATTACTGTGGATGCTCCCAAGCAGGTGCCATGACAGTCACAATATGGGCAATTTATTATCATCGCAATAGGGCTGCTTTTTAAGATGTGTCCTTTTCCTTTTTTTTTATCTTGTGATGTTTTTTTTTAAGATGTTCAATGGATTTGAAGTAATTCATTCGAAACCAAATCGAATTGTAAAGGTTTGTAATAAAACCAAATACAAAAAAATAATAAAATAAGAGGTGTCCTTTTCTTCTAGAATTGCCAGACCTGTGGCTAAAGAGCCGTGAAAGCTGGAGATAATGGCAACAAGCAGTGACGCGGAAGAGCAACCGGATGAGCGGGTCACATACATCGTGAAGGACCAGCCATGGGACCCACTCGCGTCTCCCGGGTTGACGCGTGCGCAAGCTTCCATACCCAGAAACCTTGTCTTCCAGTACGATAGCAGTAATGAGGCACGGATCTGCACTATGAGGGAGAAGGACTCTTGGAGCCTGGATGGGGAGCAGTTGCTTGATAATCCTGCATGCCTGGTGCCTAAGGGTGTTGAGTCCTGGGATGTGGGTGTGGTGAGCAAGAGGGGAGCAGAAATGCATGGATCGTGTTATTGTGAGGGTATGAGGGTGGGTGAGCGTTTGCTTTCAGTCATGCGAGTCTGGAAAGCCTACTCGATTGCGAAGCTATACAACGTCGCCCTTGCCCAAGCTATAAAATGTCCCCCTTCCTCTGCATTCTGGCTGGACCTAACCCAGTGGACAATTGAAACATCTCAGCCGAAGGCTTGTATAAAAAGCATGACCAGTGGACTGAACAATATGATATGATATGATAGGTTATTTATAATGCGCTTAATACCCAGAGGTTTCTAAGCGCGGACCCGTGGATTGAACCTGTGTTGCTCGTGTCGTTTTGCTTCCAAGGTGAGCACATTGCCCCTAAGCTATCCTCTCCAGACAACAACGTCATGGGAAACATGTTTTTATGGCAATGCTATTGAATTTTCAGACATAGTTCTTTTTAAATTACTTTTTATTCAATGTTCATGTAATACAACACACCGTAACCAAGTAACATTAATATCCCCAACACCCCCATCCCCGCCCGACTCCTCCATTATAAGCACGTATCTCCCCCTGACCCACTTTCCCCAGCCCTTCTTGCTCCCGGGTGCCATTCGGTGCCTGAACACGCCCCCTTCATTGCAGTGTCTCTGTGCGCTCTCCTGGTGGTTGACCAGTGCCTTCTGTTATCTCGCCACACTCCACTCCCCTCCATGCTTCTCCTTGACCAGTTCACAGGGGTGTTAAGTCCTGAGTGGATACCAGTTCATTCAACATTTGCCCCCAGTTCACTTCCGGGTGTCATTCATAGTTAAGGCAGATTTTTCAGCCATCACTTATTCAAAGATGTGGACTTGGACATTCTTTATATCTTTTTTCATTATGTGCTGCAGTCAAGAACACGACTTTTCACACACATACAGAATAAAAAAGATACAGCAAAAGAAAACCTAAATAGAACACAGTTCATTACCCAACCCACCGTCAAGACCGGAACGCCACTTAAACCCCACATGTGCATTCTTAGGTTTGTGCAGCGTAATGGACCCGAGACAATGCAACTCTTTCAATACTTCCGTAGTTCAAAACGTTTCGCGGCCCGAGGGCAATCTTCCCCAGAAATCCTCTGGGATCAACCATCCGGTCTTATAAACAAAACGTTTCAAAGTAAAGCCCTCTCAGGGCTGGACCAGCACTGTGACGTGGAGGACAGAAGGTAATGACTGCGCTACTCTAAACATGGCCCGGGAGAACTCTTGCATCCTCGCCCAAAAAAAGCACCTGCAGACCCAGACCCAGAGGTGAAATAATCCCCATTTAAGAGACATACTTGGGTATTGTGGAAAGCACTCATCTTTCGCTACCACAGAGAATGTCTCCAATATCAATGCATATTTGATCCCCCAACCACTGTTGCTGTTATAATGAGGTGGTACAGGATGGTGGCCCTACTGGATATTAGCCAGCCAATCAGGTTACTGGATCACAGTCTGAATCCCACGATACAAACATGCGTTGCAAGCAACCTGATGGCTGTTTCCCCCACCACACCATTTTCTCCCTCCCCTCCCCTGCCCTCTGGTTACTGTTCCCTTCCCTCCCCACCTCCCTATCCCACACACCTTATTCTTTTGCGGGTGGCTCATCTGCCGCCACCGCTCCAGCCTCCCAAGCTGCCATGGAAATGGAAGAGGGACAGCACATGGAGCCCCGTCCAGCTCCACCGTGGCCAGCTTGTGCACCTTTTTTGTATCAATGAATGGGATGCTGCAAGCGGGGCCCGTTCATTCATAAAATATGCATTGCTGTCTGCACCCCGGGTGCCAATAGCAATAACACCCAATCCGGAGGGGCGAATCGGCTGGTAACTGCGTTGGGGCCCATTGTTAAGGCCCTCACTGCACTTGGGCATGTAACTTGTGCCCCGGTCTGTTACCACCAGATTTGGACTGCCGAATCAGGTTTTATTGCTTAAGTAATGTCTCACAAGCCCAAGGTAACAGCTTGAGCGAAGCAAGGGACATTAACAAAGGCTATGGTTAGTTACCGGCCTGCCACCAAGGGCTATATAACCATTAGTACCCTTACCTAACATTTGGGATGCTCAGGTGGTCACCATGGAAATGGTGGCCGGGGCTCCAGACACTGCTTCCTTTCCATGAGATGTTGCTGGATGGAGAGGAGGGAAGCACAGAGGGGGCAAGTGAAGCTGTATGTGAGGTGTATCAGTGGGTGTGTCTGGCATTTACTTGGGTGAAGTGTAGAACACATGGTTCCTTGTGTGGCTGAGCTCTGCTGCGTGTTTCAGGTGCTGTGACTTGCTGTAGTCTGGGCGAAGTGTGGTCGACTTGCTGGCAGGCATGGACCTTGTGGGATAGCAGGTGTGTGAAGTTATTCTTTGTGCCTGTGGTTCGGCTCTGCGTTGTGTATTATTGGATGGGTCATAGTTTTGAGAGATGCAAGACATGCTGGATCTTGGTGTGGCTGACTGCTATTCTGTGGAGTTGATCTGTGCCCGCATCTGTCTTTGAAGGTACTGAGACTCCCTCTGCAGTGACCTAATGGTTTGTTTTGTGTTGGCGCAGGTGACTGCAGTGATCAGCAGGGAATATATCCCACCGGGGACCCGCTTTGGGCCTCTTGTTGGAAAGATCTACACCAAAGAGACTACTCCAAAGGCAGCAGAGGCAAGCTCCCTGTGGACGGTAAGTGCCTAGGCCCAACATTAAGACCTACACCAAATTAACCGTTCCAAATACAGCAAAGTCAAGCTCTCTGTGGACAGACCATAATAAAACTGTAAACCAACAAGATCATCCCTGAGGCATCAAGGACAAGCTAGCCGTGGACAGTAAGTGCCAAGAGTCCATCCCAAAGACATCAAAGACAGGCTCCCTGTGGACAGTAAGTGGCTAGGTCCAAAGTTAAGATCTATTGCAAAGAGTCAATTCCAAAGACATCAAAGACAGGCTCCCTGTGGACAGTAAGTGCCTAGGTCCAAAATAAAGATCTATAGCAAAGAGTCCATTTCAAAGACATGAAATCTATAACAAAGGTCCCTTCCGAATTGAATCTTTGTACTCTCTTGGTAAATGAAATCGGTCTGTAGTTTGCAGACTGTGCTTGCTACCAAAGATGCAGTCATATCAATGATTGTAGGTGGGGGACAGGGGCTTTATTTAAATGAGGAGGCCTCCATTTGGCAGAATCCGGGGTTGCAGATCGATAATAAGATGATATGTTGGAGAAGTTGGACCAATAAAGGTATATTGCTTATAAGAGATGTCTGGGGTGAAGAGGGTATGTTGTCGTTTGAGTCTCTGAAGGTGAAGTTTGCACTCCATAATGGGGAACTGAGGAGATATAACTTGTTGAAAGATTTGATATCTAAGAGATTATTGATGCTTGATGATCCTTTGCTACTAAAACCAGAAAGGTGTAGTTTTATTGTTGTTGCTCCTCGTAAAGTGTCTAGTTATAACTGTTTCCAGAAGAGGAAAAGGTTAGATTTTCATGGAATGCTTTAAGCCTTGCGTGGTGTGATGAATTAGGTGGGGAAATTTCAATGAAGGATTGGGAAGGTTTATTGAAAGTCCCAGTTAGGATGAAAATTGATCTGAATCTGCAGTATATTCAGCAGAGGATTCTGGGACGTCTTTTTTGGACCCCGGTTAGAATGCATAGGTTTGGTCTAAGAGAGGATAATAAATGCTGGAGTTGTTCTAAGGAAGAAGGAACTATGCTCCACATGTTTTGGGATTGTTTAAGGGTTAGAGATTTTTGGAATGATATTTTAGATAGAGTTGACTTGGTTTGGAAAATATCTTTTCCTAGGACACCGTTATTGGTACTTTTGAAATCACCAATTGGCACGCGTGATTTGAGTTATGCGACTCTATGTTGGGTTACTAAAGTGTTTCTGGTGGCGACACAGCAAATTTTGAGCCTCTGGAAGACGAGGAAAAGCCATGTATCGATGAACGGTTATTACAGGTGCAGTTGCTCTCACGGTTTGAAAAGATTAAATATTGTGCTTTAAATAGAGATTAATTTTATAAAGAACAATGGAATGCATTTAATGAGCTCTATGCTTGATATGAGCGTTGACAGGTTCTGGTTTGTTTTACAATCAACTTTAGAGTGGTTAATTTGATGGGGTGTTTTTTGTCTTGTTTTGTGTGGTATTGTGGTTTGTGTTTTTTATATATGATATTTTTCTCTTACTTATCGACTCTGTGTCATTTCAAAATGTGATTGTTGTATTTTAATGGGGATATTTTGATAATTTCAATTATTGATTTTGTTCTATTTATATCAGCTATTTAGTGTCATCCTGTTTCATTTAAATGTATAATGTTTTACATATATGTTGTTTTGGAATGATGTATTTCTTTTGAAAAAAAGATCTATAGCAAAGAGTCAATTCCAAAGACATCAAAGATGGACTCCCTGTGGACAGTGAGTGCCTAGGTCCAAAGTTAAGATCTATAGCAAAGAGTCCATTCCAAAGACATCAAAGACAGGCTCCCCGTGGACAGTAAGTGCCAAGAGTCCATTCTAAAGGCACGAAAGACAGGATCCCTGCAGACAGTAAATGCCTAGGTCCAAAGTTGAGATCTATAGCAAACAGTCTAAGTGCCTAGGTCCAAAGTTGAGATCTAAAGCAAACAGTCAATTCCAAAGACATCAAAGACAGGCTCCTTGTGGACAGTAAGTGCCTAGGTCCAAAGTTGAGATCTATAGCAAACAGTCCATTCCAAAGACATCAGTAAGTGCCTAGGTCCAAAGTTTAGATCTATAGCAAAGAGTCCATTCAAAAGACATCAAACATAGGCTCCCTGTGGACAGCATGTGCCTAGGCCCAAAGTTAAGATCTATAGCAAATAGTCAATTCCAAAGACATCAAAGACAGGCTCCCTGTGGACAGTAAGTGCCTAGGTCCAAAGTTGAGATCTATAGCAAAGAGTCCATTCCAAAGACATCAAAGACAGGCTCCCTGTGGACAGTAAGTGCCTAGGTCCAAAGTTAAGATCTATTGCAAAGCGTCCATTCCAAAGACATCAAAGCCAGGCTCCCTGTGGACGGTGAGTGCCTAAGACACAAACTTAAATGTCGGAGAAAATGTGGAATTGTACAGGGTTACATTCTCAGATCTAACGATATGTAATGTATTAATGTATGTTCAAGAAAAGAACTACAGTATAATGTAATACAATGGAGCTAGCACATACATACACAATTGTATTTATACCAATGGTTTAAAAAGGTAAAAAACTAGAACCGACATTTGCTTCAAGACAGATAAACTACATAACATGTAAAGTGTCTGGTGTCAACAAATGAATACAATTTAAATATTTAGATCTTTTACAGAAATTGTATAGAATTTTCAAATAGATAAGAATAGCAAAAATATGACAACAATTTGGGGTGTAGACTAGTATCGCCAAAACTTAAGTCTACTAGCTGAGGACAACAGCAAGTTATCCTCCAGTGTGTTGTCATATTGTTGCTTCTCATTTCTTTTTGAAAATTCTATACAATTTCTGTAAGATATAAATATTTCAATTTGTTACTCAACTTGTGACGTAGGGCGTCACCTGGCAGCACTAGGCGGTTGGACATCCAGTTCTTGTACATAACAATGGAAAAGAACCACACTGGGACAACCCTTGCTGCGACTGGAAACATTACTGTTCAAAGTATAGTCCCACAACATTTAGTATAAGGGTTTGCCACCAACATTTTACAAAGAGGGCTGTCTAGCCGTAGTCATGCGTGTAAATTGAAGGGTGCATATGCACGATATACTGTGGAGAACAATCTAGACTGGCAGACGTTTCCCTCACTGTAAAGCAGTAGTGCGTAGGATGACCAGTGGCGTAACACAAAATGTGGGGTCCACCCCTGCGATCCATGCTGAGCCCCCCCCCAACTCAGCAACAAATCAAGAGTCGCGCCACTCTCTGGGATGGCCTAGATTACCACGAGCATGCTGCTGAAGGGGTATGCCGCACACTGAACTAGGAGAAATATATAAATATGTGTTTTAATGCAATATACAGCACACTTTCAATTGTTTTGAAGGCTAACACCAATCCAATACATGCAAGTCACCAACAGTGCAAAGAACATTAATGCTTTGCTGTTAAAAAAGCAAAGCCACAATGAAAACATGTCCCACTGGCTGCACAATGTAGACTAGTGTAGACATGCAATAACATTACAGTAAAGCATGCCAGGCCACATTTAGACATACCTAGACTGGTTGCACCAAAATGCCAGTCGAAGAAATAACACTCATCAAGAAGAGGGCACACGTTCAAGCCTGTGTCTCTGCAGCCTCTACCAACATGACTAAACTCTTTAATATCTGCAAAGAGCTGGCCAATCCTGTTGCGGTCTCTACTCTCCTGTTCCCTCAACTGGTCCTCTGTATGGCTTTGGCCTCTCACTTCTCCACTAAAACTCAGGACATCCTGTCCTCTATCTCCTCTTCGTCTCCCTCTTCCTCTCTCGGCCCCCCCTTTGGCTATCTCACCCTCTCCTCCTCCTTTCTCCTCTTTCTCTCTGATAACAACTGACAAAGTTTCTAGACAAGTCCGATCTATGAAAGTGCGATCCAAACAGGTGCTCCCATGCTCGTCCAGAACCATCAATTGCCATATTGACACCCTCGCTCCAGTCTTGGCCGATTTCTGTAATCACTCTTTCGCCACTGGAACTTTCCACTCTCCCCCTAAGGCCCCCTTGTGTACCCACTCCTCAAGAATCTGTCTGCTAATTCTTCCTGCCCGGCAAACTATCGCCAAATCTCCATCACTTCTTTCCTGGGCAAACTCTTGGAAAAGCTGGCTATCTCCCAGCTTACTCTCGACACTGAATCTGTTGGTTGTCTCCATGACCATCAATCTGGCTTCAGAGCTGCCAGAGGCACATAAACTGCTCTCTTGAACATCTGTGAAGATCTGGTCTGTAACCTTGATTCCAGAATTCCTTCTATCCGAATCCTCCTTGATCGTTCCTCTGCTTTCGACACGGTCAACCACGCCATCCTGATCAATCAACTCCGTGAGAACCTGGGCATCACGGATCAGGCCCTGGAGTGGCTGATCTCCTTCCTCTTGGACTGCCCCTCCCAGGTCCAACGCGGTCCCTTTCTCTCCGCCACCTCTCTCTCTACCTGTGGTGTTCCCCAGGGCTCTATCCTCTCACCCTGTTTTTTCAACTTCTACTTGGCTCCTTTGGCCCACCTGATCTCTTCCTTTTCCTCTAACCTTCAGTGTTATGCGAATGACTCTGAGCTCTCCTTCAGGCTCCCCTCAGCCTCCTCTCCACTCTCGCTCATTCCTGACTGTCTATCCGCGATTCAGGATTGGTGCGCCTCCAACAATCTCTGCCTTAATGTCAGTAAGACGGAGATCCTTCTCATTGGGACTTCTGCCTCTGCTTTCCCTCTCTCACTCTGGCCACCCGCCTTGGGCCCTCTTCCTTCGCCTTCCTGCGAGGCAAAAAACCTTGGTGTCATCTTCGACTCCACTCTCTCTTTCTCTCCTCACATCTCGGACATTGCTAAGAAGCCCCACTACCAGCTGCACCTCCTCAAAGGGACTCTTTCCTTTCTTACTTTCCCCCAGAAGCGCACTGTCTCCAGAGCCCTGGTTCTCGCTGGCTGCACTACTGCAACAGCCTCTTTCTCAATCTGCCTTCCTCTACTCTCCGCCCTCTGCAACTAATGGAGAACAGGACTGCAAGACTTATACTTGGCCACAAGCCCAGGGACTGTATCTCTCCAGCCATGAAATCTCTCCACTGGCTCCCAGGGGCTGCAAGGATCAAGTTCTGCATTGTCCACAAGGCTTTCTGGGGCCAGGACCCGCACTACATCCAATGTTCTTTTCCAAAATAACTTCCTTCCCGAGCCCTTTGCTCAGCTATCTCTAACTCTCTAAGGGTTAGACGCTTCTCCAGGCAGAGTGTGGGGGGCAGATCACTCCTCTCCTCTGCAGGTGTCTCACTCTGGAATGGCCTCCGTATCCCTCTCAAACTTGAGCTGGCCCACCTGAAGTTCCGGAAGCATCTCCACACTTTCCTCTTCTCCTCTGCTTTCTCTCTCTCCCTCCCCTGCTGACCTACCTGACCTACCCGTCTGCTGTACCAACTGGTTGCTTGGCTACTCTCCGTCTAGCAGAGTCCAGGCTCTTTCTTGCTCAGTCACCCTTGTACTGCCTCCGGGCCTACCATGCACTTGGGAGCTATAACTGTAACTCTACAATCCCTTGTTCTCCTTTCACTACCCATAGCCGCGCTGCCCTGTCTATACTTATTCAAAGCATTGCTGCCCTGTTTTACCCTCCCCTCTCCCTTGCATCCTCCCTTTCCCCTTGCACTTCTCGTTCTCACACTTGCAGGATCTGAATGACACAAGGCCTAGTAATATTGTTTGTCTTGTCCTCCCTCTGTTTCCCCTCCCTGTTACACCTAGAAAAACTTGTGTACAGGTGCGTTATAAATGACATCTTCTCATATCATTTTATCACAGATGCCCAGAAAAATATACAATTCCGCAGGAAGAAACGGCTAGACTGGCAGCACCCAAAGGCCAGACTAGCCAGGTAATTACAATTAGCAGGACTGCTTTATCAGAAATGCCCAGTTTAAAAAAAGTCATACCAAACTGAGGAATGACTAGACTGGCTGCACCAGAATGCCTCTCTAGCCACTAATACCACATGTCATGCCTGCTTAGCCTGGACATGGACGACCATTATGATTTATGGCACAATCCTTCCTCCCTCACACATCCCTTCTCCCTCCCATCCCCTACCCCAACCTCCAAAATCAGCTCCTTGACCGAGAATTACCTCCACGTCACTCTTCCTTGGGACTAGGAGTAATGAAGATTACTAAATCAGCCATTACCTCCATGTACTTCTACCTCATCCCAGTACTTGTGAATGAGGCAGCACTCTCCCCCTGAAATTGAGGGCTATGTTTACTCGTCCAGGCTGACCTAGAGAGCAGTTGCCGGACAGAAAAGGACACAGATGTTAAATGGCACCTGGGTTTCGCTGTTAACAAGGGCCCGGGCCATGCATTACTAACATACAGCATTTCACTGTTAGTACCTGCATTTCAATGCCACATTTTTTAGGCAATTGAAATCATGATGTGGGTTTAGTACTTCCATGCCAGGGGAGTGATTGGAACAGGAGACCGCTCATTCTCACAGCAGTCCATAAGTCGGTGGTTTCAGACTTAAAGGAGAGAGTTAACTGCTTGTAACATTGAAGTTGCCCTAGAATAGTCCAATTAAAATTCTTAAAGAAGTTAAATGCCCCCACACAAAAAAGTCTGCCCCTACCCCACCGCCCCTGAAAGTTATCAACTCTCCCAACATTTGAAGGGTTAGCCCCGCTGAAATGTAGGTGTTTTGCACCCCTGAACACAAGCACACACACCATTCACCATATACACACACGCACACCACACCATCCATACATTTAAGTGTGAACTCTTTCACCATACAGGCACATCCAGGCAGCCACCCATACATTTAAGTGTGCACCCTTTCACCGTACAGGCACACACACCCAGGCACACACCCATACATTTAAGTGTGCACCCTTTCACCATACACTCACACATGCACACGTCATGGGGTTGAGGGGAGCCATATGACTTTAAAAAGAAATTATTTCACTCTGACTTCATAAAGAAATTATTTCCATTAAGGACCAAACCATAATGGAAATAATTTCTTTATGAAGGCAGAGTGACTTCAAAAATAAACTATTTATTTTTAAAGTCATAGGGCTCCCTCCTCCCCATGACATGGAGGCCTCCAGCCTAAGGTGTTCCATGTCATGGGGTGGGGGTAGCCCCCGGACTTAAAAAAGAAAGTTTCTTTTTGTATTCACTCTGCCTTCATAACGAAATTATTTCTGTTACAGAAATCATTTCTTTATGAATGCAGAGTGAATTCGAAAAGAAACATTAAAAAAAATTGTAAACAAAATGCTTTTGCATTTTATTTTTACTCCAATTGGGGCCCCCTCCCAGGACATGTGGTGGCCGGCCCCCCACACCGCAGGTTCTGCAGGGGCCCCTGTTACACCACTGAGGATGACATAACACACCACAGGGAGAAGATAACATACTTCGCAAACAGCCACCTAATCCTCTAGCCCACAGAAACCTAAAATAGAACCTCAGATTAAATACTAAATACTAAAAAAGTGGAGTTATAAAAGCGGGTTTGAGACTGCGTGTTCGATTGACTGCACGGTCTCTGGGAGGGTTACCACCCTATTCCATTGGGAAGTACAGTCCTATATTTCTCATTGGCTCTTCATGCGTTTTCAAATGTTTTAGGGGATCTCAGACGCCTCGTTGCGGTGGCTGTTTTGCCACATATTTTGCTGTATTTTTTTAATGAGGGGCAAGGCCCCCTTATCCCTCTTCCAACTTCTCCCACCAGCGCAGTGTCTGGGCAATATTGTCATACATGCCAACATTCTGTGACCAAAAATCTGTAGCAATCTTAAAGTTTCAAAAATAGTCAGGCGAGGAGGTAATGATAGGAATAGGGCGCGTCAGCAGCCCATTGTCATTGAATGAGCCCGCCGCCGCGCGTGCATTCAATGACAATGAGGCGCCTGCCACGCCTTCTGCCATCACGCCAGCTCGGGGGAGTCCTTGAAAGACTCACCGGAGTTGACGTGGTGGGGGGCTAATTGCGCCTTTTGTGAAAGGCACTCGCGGCGGAGGGGCGCCCTTAGCCCACCGCCGTGGGCGCCTTTTACATCAAAGGCCTGCATGCTGCGCCTTCTCCCGCTACGCCAGCTCGGGGAAGTCCTTGAAAGACTCCCCCAAGCTGGCATGGTGGGGGGCTAATGGCGCGTTTTGGCCAAAAGGCACCCGCGGTGGAGGGGCGCTTTTAGCCCACCGCCGTGGGTGCCTTTGACATTAAAAGCCTGCATACTGCGCCTTCTCCCGCTACGCCAGCTCGGGGAAGTCCTTGAAAGACTCCCCCAAGCTGGCGTGGTGGGGGACTAATGGCGCCTTTTGCCAAAGGCACCCGCGGCGTAGGGGCGCTTTTAGCCCACCGCCGTGGGTGCCTTTGACATTAACAGCCTGCATGCCGTGCCTTCTCCCGCTACGTCAGCTCGGGGAAGTCCTTGAAAGACTCCCCCGAGTTGGCGTGGTGGGGGGCTAATGGCGCCTTTTGCCAAAGGCACCTGCGGCGGAGGGGCGCTTTTAGCCCACCGCCGTGGGTGCCTTTGACATTAACAGTCTGCATGCCACGCCTTCTCCCGCTACGCCAGCTCGGGGAAGTCCTTGAAAGACTCCCCCAAGCTGGCGTGGTGGGGGACTAATGGTGCCTTTTGCCAAAGGCACCCGCGGCGGAGGGGTTCTTTAGCCCACCGCTGTGGGTGCCTTTGACATTAAAAGCCTGCATGTCGGGAATTCTCTCGGTACGCCAGCTTGGGGGAGCCCTTGAAAGACTCCCCTGAGCTGGCGTGGGCAAAAAAAAAAAATGTAAAAAAAAAAAAGAATTTTTTTTTTTACCAAAAAAATCGGTATTTGGTGTCAAAAAATCGGTAGGCGGTAGGACTGCTTAAAAAGCGGTATCCTACCGCCTAAATCGGTAGGGTTGGCAAGTATGTATTGTGCCTAGGGCGAAACAACAGAATATGCCCCCCACACTGCTCCTCTGCTGAACCCCCCTGCACTGCACTCCTGCTACAAAATAATGAGATCATTGAAATTGAATTGACGTTTTATCGACTTTTACTTAGAATGAATAAGTAGACAACGTATACAACAACATTACAAACAGGCATTCATTTTCATTAACCCATGTTTATGTAAATTGTCTGAATGAAGAGCACTCGCCTAGATGTTGCTGCTAGTGCCACAAAAGCATCTATTGCTGCAGTGTCATCTATTTGTTTAAAATGCCGCTCTCATTTGATAGTGTAGAGTGTATGTTTTTTTATTTTTTTATTTGTATTGTTTAAAGCATGGACCTGGCTCGAGAGCAGCAGACCTCTGTACAGTGTGTGTGAAACCAGCTTTTGGGCTGGTATTTTTTAATAGTGGCGCGGTACCGTGAGTTGCGGTCTGCCCGTCAGCCTGTGTGTCTATTGGGGCTAGTCCTTGGTCAGGTGTTATTGGAAAAGCCATGTTTTGAGAGATTTGCGAAATTGGAGAATTGCGGCATATCCTGGCAAAACCTCTCAAACAGTGGTAACTTGGACATACGATTGTAATCCCAGGCAAATCGCTAGGGCTCATGGGCATGTCATTTCAATAGCTACAGTAGCCACAAAGAAAATCTTTTCTATATAAACAAGCCAAAACTGATGGCTTTGCTCAGGCTTGCTTTCTATCTTTGAAGATCCATTCATTTTTTTCACAGTAAATAACAAACACGTGCACAATTGCTCCTAGACATATACAATGCCAAGCAAGGAAGTAATACCCTTTAGCGCAATCCCGTCAGTCTTTAAACCATCAATGTCCCAGGAGGATAGCTCAGTGGCAGCGTGCTCGACTTGGAAACAAGACAACACGGAGAAACACGGGTTCGATCCCTGGGTCCGCGCTTAGAAACCTCTGGGTATTAAGCGCGTTATAAATAACCTATCATATCATATCATATCATAATTGTTTCCAACTCCTGCCACCACACGTAACACTTGGTATAACTCTGATCTAGCAGCCCTGAAATGCAAGTGTAGAGCTGCTGAATGGAAGTGGCAGACCTCGAGCTTATCCTCTGATAAACTGGCCTGTCGCCTTCTCCAAAGGTAATATTGTCTCTCCATCCGCTCCAAGAAGAGGGCGCACATCCAGGCCCGCGTCTCTGCAGCTCCTAACAGCACGGCTGAACTCTTTAAAATCTGCAAGGAACTAGCCAATCCATCTGCAGTCTCTACCTCACCTCTTCCCTCTTAGGCCCTCTGCACTGCATTGGCCACCCACTTCACTGGTAAAACTCAAGACCTCTTGAATTCGCTCTCTTCCTTCCCACTATCCCCATCCCTCTGCCACCCTTGGCCCATCCATTCTCTCCTCCTTCTCTCCTGTCACATCGGACAAGGTCACTAGAGTTGTCCGCTCATGAAGGTCTCCTCCAAACACATCTCCCCCTGTTCTTCCAGAACTATAAAGGACAATATCGGCTCCCTTGCCACTGCACTCACAGACTTCTCTAATCACTCTCTTGCCACTGGGTATTCCCCTTCTTCCCCCAAGCACTCCCTTACGCACCCCCTCCTGAAAAAGCCTTCTGCCCACCCTTCTTGTCCAGCTAAACACCACCCTATCTCTTTCACTCTCTTCCTTGGGAAACTTCTGGAGAAGTTGGTCTTCCCCCAACTGACCCAGCATACTCAGATTATTGGTTACTTGCCCCGCCATCAATCTGGATTCTGAGCATCCAGAGGCTCAGAAACTACTCTCCTGAACACCCGTGAAGATCTGCTTTAATCTCTGGATTCCAACTCACCTTCTGTTCTCATTCCACTTGATCTTTCCTCTGCTTTTGACACTGTTAACCACTCCATCCTCATGAACCAGCTCCAGGATACCCTTGGTATCTCGGAGTGGGCACTGGACTGGCTGACCTCCTTCCTCACTGACTGTCCCTCCTAAGTTATCCTGGCCTCTTTCACCTCACTCCCCCGCTACCTCCACTTGTGGCATTCCCCAGGGCTCTATCCTTTCACTGTTGCTCTTTAACATCTATCTCGTCCCTCTTGCTCACCTTATTTCCACTTTCTCCCCGCACTTCCAATGTTATGCAGATGACACCAAACTTTTCATCAGACTACCCTCTGCATCTCTTCTGACCTCCTCTGTCATTCCTGACTGCCTATCCGCCATCCAGTCTTGGTGTACCTCCAATGATCTCTGTTTCAATGCCAGCAAGACTGAGGTTCTTCCTATCGGGAATACTGTTCCCTCTTTTCTCCCTTCAATCTGGTCACACTCGATGGGCTCTCCCCCCTCTCATTCCTCTGAAGCCAGAAAATTGGGAGCTATTTTTGACTCCTCTCTTTCATTCCTCACATCTTGGACCTTGCCAAGAAGGCCCATTTCCAACTTTACCTCCTCAGGGGCATCCTCCCTTTCCTTGCTTTTTCCCAGGAGCTTAATGTCTGAAGAGCTCTGGTATTTTAACAGCCTCTTTCTTAATCTACCTTCTTCTTTTCCCTGCCCCCTCCAACTAATCCAGAATAGGGCTGCGAGACTTATCCTTGACTTTAAACCAAAGGACGATATCTTTACAGCCCTAAAATCTTTCCACTGGCTCCTGATTACTGCAAGGATCAAATTTAAATCCCTCCGCATCCTCCATAAGGCTGTCTGGGGCTGGTGACCATGCTACCTGCGACTTGCTCTCATCAAATACTCTCCTTCCAGAGCGGTACGATCTTCCGGCAATGAACACTCTGTTTGTCAAGCATTTCTCTAAGCAGAGAGCGGGTGGCCGTTTCCTTTCCTCGACTGGTTCCCTCCTCTGGAACAGCCTCCCCCTTTCTCTCCGTCTTGAGCCGGATCTCCTCAAGTTCTGCAAGCACCTCAATACTTTCATCTTCTCCTCCTCCTTCCCTCTCTCCCTCCATGCTAAACCCCACAGTCGCTGTGATTGGTGGCCTGGGCCCTTATGTGTCCTGCTGGGTACTGCCCTCTGTCCAATCGTCCGCAACATCCGCCCTCCCCCTGCACTTGCCTTCGGGCACCACTTGACCTTCGTCTCATAGGCCTGCACTTATTGTATGGGCTGGTGACCCCTCTCCATCTAGTGGTCACTGCCTGGCACTTACCTGTTGCCTTTGTGACTGGCTCTCTGGCACTTACCTGTTGCCTTTGCAATTGGCTCCCTGGCACTAACCCCTCTGAGGAACCTCTAGTACTTAGCCTTTTTCCCTGTTCCTTCTCTCTCTGTACTTGCACTCTCCAAATGCTCACAAGGCTTAGTAGGACCGCTGTTCTATCATATTTTCCTCATCACTATTATCATATACCATTGTCTTGATCTTCCCTTGTTCCCCTCCCTTTGCCCTGTGGGCGCACTGGAACACAATTTCCTGATCTATAAATGCCTTAAAATGCCCAATAACATAAAATAAAAATAAAAAAATGAGCAGCCCGCCCTTTGGAAGACTTAGCATGATATGATATGATATGATATGGCATTTGTAACGCACCTATACACAAGTGTTTCAAGGCGCGACGAGGCAGGGAGGGGGGAACAAGGGGAAGACAGACAACGATCCTACTAGGCCGGTGTCATTTAGATCGCGCAAGTGCAGGGGTAAGGGGAAGGGAAAAAGTGCAAGGGGAAGGGGAGGGGGGAAGTGCAGTACAAGGTAAGTAGAATAAAATAAATAAAATAGGGCCAGCTGGTGGCAAGTGCAAGGTAAGTGCAGACAAGTGCTGGGAGGGGGGCTGTAGGGATACAGAGACGGACCCGCAGTGCAGGGGATGCCAGGGAGGCAGTGCAAGTGGAGAGTGGCTGGGCCCAGTACTGAGGTCGGTGAGAGTGGCCCAGTTGCAGATTCAGTGCAGTTTCAGTGAAGAATTTAGCAGGGGAGAGGGAGAGAGAAAGCAGAAGCAAAGAGGAAGGTTTTGATGCTTCCGGAACCGGAGATGGTTCTCCTCAAGTTTCAGGGAGGCAGGAAGGCTGTTCCAGAGGGAGGCCCCTGCCGCGGAGAGAGATCTACCCCCAGCTCGTTGCTTCGAGAAGCGGCTGACCCTGAGGGAGTTGGAGACGGATGAGCGAAGGGCTCGGGAAGGAAGATATTTAGGAAGAGAGAGTTGAAGGTATTCAGGCCCCAGGCCCCAGCAGGCCTTGTGGACAATGCAGAGGGTTTTGAACTTAATCCTCGCAGCCACTGGGAGCCAGTGTAGAGATTTCAGTCCTGGAGAGATACGGTCTCTGGGCTTGAGGCCAAGGACAAGTCTCGCAGTTCTGTTCTGGATGAGTTGCAGAGGGCGGAGAGTGGATGCAGGCAGATTAAGATAGAGGCTGTTACAGTAGTCCAGCTTTGAGAGAACCAGTGCTCGGGAGACAGTGAGCTTCTGGGGGAAGGAGAGGAAGGGAAGAATACCTCTGAGGAGGTGCAGCTGGTAGTGTGACTTCTTAGAGACGTCAGATATATGAGGAGAGAAGGAGAGTGTGGAGTCGAAGATGACCCCAAGGTTTTTTGCCTTGCAGGTAGGAGCAGGAAGAGGGCCAAGAGAGGCAGGCCAGAGAGCTGCAGGGAAGGAGGGAGTGGGTGTGCCGATGAGTAGAATCTCAGTCTTACTGGCATTAAGGCAGAGGTCATTGGCGGCACACCATTCCTGTTTAGCAGACAGACAGTCAGAGATGAGGGAAGGAGAGGAGGAGGCTGAGGGTAGCCTGAAAATGAGCTGGGAATCGTCCGCATAGCACTGAAAGTTGGGGCAGAGAGTGGCGATGCGGTGGGCAAGGAGTGCCAGATACTGGTTGAACAGCCAGGGAGAGAGATTAGATCCCTGGGGGACACCACAGGTGGAAAAAAATATGTCAGAGAGGAAGGACCCCAGTTGGACCTGGGACGGTTGATTGGAAAGGAAAGAGGTCAGCCACACCAGAGCCTGACCAGTGATACCCAGGTTATCACGGAGACGGTTGAGCAGGATGGCATGATTGACCGTGTCAAAGGCAGAAGAGAGATCGAGCAGAATGAGAACACACAGAGTGTTGGAGTCGAGGTTCAAGAGCAGGACCTCACGGATGTTCAGGAGAGCAGTTTCCGTGCTTCTGGCAGCTCTGAAGCCAGATTGATGGTCATGAAGACTACCAACAGATTCAGCATGGAGGTTAAGCTGGGAGATGACCAGTTTCTCCAGGAGCTTGCCCAGGAAGGGAGTGATGGAGATTGAGCGATAGTTAGCCAGGCAGGAGGGGTTGGAAGAGGGTTTCTTAAGAAGAGGGTGCACAAGGGAGTGCTTAAGGGGGGATGGGAAGACTCCAGAGGCGAAGGAGTGGTTGCAAAAGTCAGCCAGGGCAGGTGCCAGGGAGTCAATGTGGTCCTTGATAGTTTTGGAGGAACAGGGGTGAACCTGTTTAGACGAGACTTTCATAGATCGGGCTTGTCTGGAAACCTCGCAGCAGAGAAAAGGGGAAAGGCAGAGAAGGAGGGGGGGGGGGTGGCTGCAGAAGGGCCAGAGGAAGAGCAAGGAAGAGAGGGAGGGAGGTGATGGGAGGAGAGTGAGGACAGGATGTCCTGAGTTTTAGAGATGAAGTGAGAGGCCAGTGCAGTGCAGAGGGCCTGGGAAGAGACAGGAGAGGTAGAGACTGCTGCAGGGTTGGCAAGCTCCTTGCAGATTTTAAAGAGTTTGGCCGAGTTGTTAGATGCCGCAGAGATGCGGGCTTGGATAAGGGCTCTCTTCTTGGTGAGAACGGAGAGACGGTATTGCCTTTGGAGCAGGCGGCAGGCCAGTTTGTCAGAGGATGAACATGAAGCACGCCATTTCCTCTCTGCCACCCTGCACTTGCGGTTTAGGGTGACGAGATCCGAGTCATACCAGGAGTTACATTTGGCTTTGGGCTTCAGGCGGATTCTCATGACGGGGCAAGGATATCAAGAGTATCAGATATAGCAGAGTGGAGCATGGAGAGGGCTGTGTCAGGGTGGGAGTCTGCCGAAGGGGGAGGGGGGCGAGAAGGTGGCAGTGAAAGCCTCAACTGACACGCGCTTCATGGGTCGGATGACCGAGAAGGTGGGTGGCAGTGATGAGGGAGGCTTTGCCTGTGGGGTAGGGAGGGTGAGGTGGGAGGATAGGAGAAAGTGATCACTCCAGGAGAGAGGAGTGGAGAGAGGGATGGAGAGGGGAAGGTCAGAAGAGATCAGAGCATCAAGAGTGTGCCCTGCAGAATGAGTAGGCCCAGACGGGAGAATAGAGAGTGAGAGAGAGTCGCAGAGGTCACGAAAGAGTCCAGAGGGGGGACAGGAGGCATCCAGGTGGATGTTGAAGTCACCAAGAAAGAGGAGTTGAGTGGTTGAGGACAGGAGTGAGGAGGAGAGATCAGCCCACTCAGAGAGGAAGGAGGAAATTTGACCAGGTGGCCGATAGATAGTAGCCACGGTAAGGGAATGGCTAGGAGAGAGAGAGAGTCGGCAGACAAGACATTCAAAAGAGGAGTAGGTCTGTGTAGGAGTGGCAGTGGCAGGAATCCACTCAGGGAAGATAAGGGCTACACCCCCCCCTGCACGGTTGGGCCTCGGCACGGCGAGGATCTTGTAACCGTCAGGTAGGAGTGTGTCAAAGCTGGTGACAGAGCTGGCCGTGAACCATGTCTCAGTGAGACCATCCATGTGAGATGGAATGCAGGAACAGACAAAGAAAGCCACACATACTATTCAGAAGCTGGCCAAATTGGTATGTATTGCACTTTACAGACATTTATTTGTTAGGGTGAGTATCGGGACCAATGAAAAGACTAGAGTCTATCTTCCATTACTCACTCAAAAGGGTTTCTTTCTGAATTACTATCACATTTAAAATTGTGGGCATTCTTATATTCCCCAAATGCTCTTTGCTATTATGCAAATTGCCTGGCTTGGATTCTTTGAAGAGATACTGTGTTGCGTGTCGTGGCCTGGAGCCACGCCCCACGGCCCTGCCCCTCCTCCCACATCTTTCCCCCTTCCCTACCCCCACCCCCAACGCAGAGGAGGTTCCTAGAGTATATTTCTCCATTTCCAGCACTGGGTGTAGGTATCTATTTCACCTATCTCAGTGTAGGGTCCCAGTGGCACTGACTTCAGAAGTAAATAAACTGAGAGCTTAGGTGGAGGGGCGAGGATAATCCCCCAAATAAAAATAGCAAGAGGTCCATTTCGGGGGAACTCCCCAGGCCCAAGAAACGGAAAAGTCAAAATATGTGACAAAACCCACTGTTTATTAAAAGATCTGGTCAACTGGTACAGAAAATGGATATCACAGGGTTTCCAATACTCTCTCTCAACTCGTTACAGGCTTGTCAACTTCTTTTAATGGGCTGTGATGTCATAAATGACACGTTATTATACAAAAACTTATGGTAGGCTGGGGTTGGTTAGTGGGGCAAACTACATATAGTATACATATGGGGTTAGTGCTCTGATTGGAAATGCTTAATCTGGTGGCTCCACCTGTGACCACCTCCTAAATGTTGCAAGTAAAGGCATGTCAGGTTAGTACATTATTATTGGGCAGTGCAACAAAGTTAGAACTGGTGCAGAAGACCGGTAGGGATCGGTCAGTGATGGTCTTCTCAGCCTTGGCACATTGGACGGTTACCAGCCCATGAGTAACAATTCAAGGTGATGAGAGCATCCCAAAGCTGCTGTCTGTACCAATATGGTTACCATCTCTGATCCTCTAGTCCTTGAGCTTAGTATATTTATCTTTCATCCTGGTATTATCTTGTATTGTCTGCCCTGAGCAGCGTGGGAATGAAGGTCTCTGTCTGGCTCCAATGAGTAGGCTTTGTCCCCCAGTCTCAGATCACGTGTATGGAGACCACTGGCTTGATTTTCCTGCTCCATATTTACAAGGATTTTCTAGCATTTATGCATGCAGGTGTCTAGTCTAACAAGACTGTTTCTAATGACTGCCTGTATCCTTGCGTGTCGATTTGAAACGCTCTCTCTTGATAGCCTTGGCTGGAACACATACACCGGCTGCACAACCTGTCTGGTTTGCGTTTCCCTGCTAAATCAGTGAGCCTGGGTTCTCAAGCCTTATCCGTATTTTACATTCACGTCAATGTGGCTGCATATTCCATTTTCATTTTCACGCAGGGATGCATATGTGCTTCAGTCCAACGCATCTACGCTTTGGTCTTAGTCGTGACATCATCGGCTCTCTGCGCAATCACAGCCAGTCCAATTGCTCCATTACCTGCAAGTTTATCTCCTCTACGACGTCATCAGGATAGGGTCTGAAGGGTTGTCTCAGCGAATACCGTTTCTCACATCTGCGATACAGTGGTGATGGAGAGGAGCAGGCCAGGACTGATGTACACCTGTCATTTCTGTATAGTCGGAATGAGGGAGGGACTGGAGTGACAAGGGCCACATTCATCTATCCCTCTTCAGAGCCGTTGAGTTTGATAATAGAGACACCTGTTAATCATTTCAAAATAAAGCCGCAAAACTTTTACCACCAGCACTATGTAGGAAATCAAGTTATTATTGTTGTGTATTAATTTGCTTGTGTGTCTGAAGATTTATTCACAGGGATGCCGCCAGAAAGTCGTGGACACCTCAGACCCATGGCATAGTAACTGGATGTGCTATGTGCGACTCGTCCCTTCACGCCTGCGGCACAACCTGACTGCTGTTCAGACCGGCGGTGCCATCTACTTCTACTCCCCGAGGCCCATCCTGGCCGGGACGGAACTTTGGGCCTGGGATAGCCGGCTTGAGGGGCAGCTGGAAAGGCCAGGTAAGACTCAACACCTACTAGGTTGAACTCCTCTTTTAAGCCTTTTACCGTCACATTTATTATTAGAGCAAAAATAGTTAGCAGTAAGTGCATTCACAACGTGCATGGCTTGTTCCTAGCACTGGGACCCTAGTGCCAAGAAGATACAAACTCCTGACCAAACTAAATCCACTGCTATGTCAGAATAAGCACCTGATGTAACAAACTGTGCTCAAGTTATAATAAGCTGAACTCATTGCATTCCATAAGAACGTGTCTCTGACTATAAATGTAACTCCTAATATACAGGGAAAGACCCAACTAAAATAGAGGGCAAGCCTCTTGTTATAATAGATTGTACTCATGATACAAAGGGCTGATATGCTTTAAAGCCTTTCCTCCAATTAAGCAATTATCACCTGTTCCACGGGCTGCGCCAGGTGGCTACAGTCGGGGCAGGAGTTCATAGGCCTGAGTGCAGCGAGGGCCTTTCAGAAGCATCCCATGGTCGTTACAGCCTGGGGAATGGGTGATTATTGCAATTAGTATCCTGGTTTTGCTAACTGGGGTGCTGATGGCAATTTGTTTTCTCAAATAATGAACCAGCGAAAGCACACAACCTATATTTGGAGAGATAAATAAATCCTCACCAAAGATGGCCACCATGGAAATGAGAGCAGAGTTCCATGCGGAGCCCTTCTTCCCTTTCCATTGTAGCCAGGAAGGGTGGTTATGTTTGGTGAGGTGCTGAGCCATATGACACAGGCAGATGAGTGTGGTTCGGGGAAGATGACGGCGGGGTAGTACCAGGGGTCAAGTCCTAAAAATGAAAGTGGGGGCACTCATCAACAAACGCAAAGGGATGTGACATCACCAGAAATTAGCATATCAAGGTGACATATGGATATTTCATTAAATTGTCTTTGCATAACCACCCTAAATTGCACAGGATAAATGACATTTGCCTTTCATAAAATCAACACACACACAAAACCAAGAGTGGATACTTTCTTATAATGGTGTTTTTGAAAACGTTAAAAGGTGTGCATCTTTTAAACTCCAAGAACCAATACACATATTTTCCCCTGGAACATGCTGTACCGAAATGGGACATTTCACCTTTAGTTGTTTGTTATTTTTCATCAGGATATATAGTGCAGTGGTGAAATGTCCAACCTGACGACTTCAGTTCGATCCCCAATGTCGGCTTTAATTCATAAATTCAAAGAAAACATTCAATGTTTATCATTTTAGCTGGGGGGTACTGAGTCCACCTTCTGAAAAAAGTGGGTGGACTCCGTCCATCTGTGTGTACCCTCGACTTGAGCCCTGGAAGCAGCAGGTCGAGGTGGAAAAGGTGGCAGCGGAGGGACTGCTCAGAATGCGGGCATGGATCAGCAGATTCAGCCTGCTTTTCCAGCAACCTGATGGACGGCCACATTCACCCAAGTTGCTAATTTTGGTTAAAGACTAAAAGTCCAAACTCTGCAACCAATTGTCCAGCTCCCAAGCATACAACTTCCTTCTTACTACGTGCTACCCTGAGCAGAGTTACCTCACTTCTCACTGGATTTCTAAACCCTTTCAGATCTGTCGCACAACCAACACCAAATACAGATTTTAACGCACACAGCACACTACAAATCTGTGTATAGCACCTGCCCAAAATCTAACAAAATGTATCTGGACAATCTGATGTCTGCCATTGAGAAGTGTAACTTTTCTGTCATTATCTATACTATGCCAGACTACGGTCTACAGGAAGTCCAGGTAGGCGGATTAGTACACTGCGGAATGGCATACGCTGCTGCAAAGCCGCACTGCTGGAGGTTTAGCACTTTAAGTATATTTAAGTAACTAAATACTATGGTTATAATTACAGACTGTCTTCCAAATATCCTAATAGTTTGCAGTCCAACTGGGATTACAAACTGCTCCCCAACTTTGGTTGCACACTGCCCTCAAACTGTGTTAACAGACGACACAATGCCTGCTGTGGTTTCAGATTGCGGCCCAGCTCTTTCTGCAGACTGTGCCCCAGCTATGTGTACAGTCTTGACTCCCGCCCTAGTTACCGCCTACACATACTGTGCTCCAAATGTGGTTACAGACTGTGCACCAGCTGTGGTTGCAGCCCTAACTCCAATTGTGGTTGCAGACTGTGCCCCAGGTCCAGTTGCAGACCCTGCATTGGCTGTGGCTTAACTCTCTCTTCCAACTATGTTTACAGACTGTATACCAACGTCATCTCTGGGTGCAGATTGTACATCAGCAATGATCACACCGCGTTCCAGCTGTGGTTACAGATAGAGCTCCTTCAACCCATGGCTGTGTAGAGTCTGCACTTAAGCACTGGTTCCAGATTCTTCTCCGGCTGTGGTTACAGACTATATTCCAATTGTGGTTGCCGACTGTGCCTCAAGTCTAGTTAAAAACTGATCACCAACGGTGGTTGCAGTCTGTGCTCTAGCTCTGATTACAGATTGTGCCTCAGCTGTTCTTACAGACTGCACTCCAGGTCAGAACACAGACTATGCTCTCGTTGTAATTGAAGGCTGTGCTCCAGCTGTGGTTTCAGAATGTGCTTCAGTTCTGATTACAGACTGTGCTCTACCTTTGTATACAGACTGAACTCCATTTGTGGTGACAGACTGTGTCCCAGCTGTGACTGTGGACTATGAGAAGATTGTTACTCAAAGGTGTTTGCAGGCTGCACTATGGTTTATGATATAGCCTGGAACTGTCAGTGGTTCGAGACTGCGGTTCGAGCCTGCAGCCAGTGTGATGTTGTGGCTGTGTCTGGCTGTAATTGACGACTAGATTTGGGCATTAGTGTACTATAAATGGAAAATCTCTTCCCTCTATGACGTATGAAATCCTTCATCTCTTCCAGAACTGGAAGGTCCTCCACTTCACGTTCATTGGCTCTACCAAGGGTCACCGCAACATGATCCAGAAAACCACTCTACCGATGACCAAGAAGTTACAGCTATACTCAGCAATAACAAGGACGAGGAAGAGGATCCAGTCCTTGAGGAAGTCAAGCCTTCAAAGACAAACCCAAACCAAATGGCAGGCTCAGGAGAGACGCTGTCAGGTGAAGTGTGGCAGCAGGTGCAAGAGGATTGCCTTTCCCAGCAGACCCTGGATGTTGGACAGAAACCTGGCCAAACTAATCCTCAAAACCAAAGCGATCCAGACCAAAGCGACATGACACCAAACCGCCAAGCCAGCCCCCAGTGCTGCCAACACAACTCAGATACCTCACTTCAGAAGGACCTGGCTCTAGGCATGAATGGTCTCTACCCGTCCTATCCCCTGTACTCCCATATAGCATCTCTTCATCCACCGTACCTCTACTCCTACGGCTCGCTCCCAGAAGATTATCCCAGGTTCCTTCTGCCACCATACTCCTCAGCATTCCCAGCCTTCCCTCCTTTGCGCAGGCTTGGAGACCTCAGCCCAATGGACATTTCCATGAACACTGTTCCAGCCTACCGCAAATATCTTGGTGAAGGGCACCATCAATACCCAGGTGCAGAAGGGCTATCACCTCCAATGTCACTGGGGAAACAAGACACCGGTGAGCCCCATACAACCAAAGACCCAATGCTCCCCACAGCACCCAAAGTCTTAGCATCCCAGACTGGAGTATTCAGTCAATCTCTGCTCACTGGGCCCACAACAGTGGGCACCTTGCCAAACCCAGCAACCTCACAACCAAGAGCTGCTTCACACACCGGTCCCTGGAATGAGAAGATGCCACTCAACGTGCCATGTGCCAACCAGCTAGAACCATCTTTAGATGCTGGGCTTCCGCTCTGTCCACTCAAGAAGCAGAACGGAAAGATAAAGTATGAGTGCAATATCTGCTCAAAGAGCTTTGGCCAACTCTCCAACCTCAAGGTACGTCCATGATCAGTGTCCTGTCAATGCTTAACCTTCTTGCATGTAACATCCATTTCTTCAGCCAACAGTGTCCACCAGTCCTCACTGCTCCCCATGTGTCCAGACAATACTGTTCTATGTCCTCGATTGCCCTATCTCCAGCCATCATTGCACCCCATGTATCTGCTTAATACTTCCCTGCAGCCCTCATTGTTCCCCAATTCCCAGCCAATACTGCCCTGCACACTTCCACTGCCCCCATTCCTCTTCACTATTGGCATACAGTCTTTATTATTTCCAAGTGTATCTAGAACATAGAACCAGAAAGCCCTGATTGCCCCCTATGTGTCCAGTAAGACACTCATGCAGCCACCTGAGCCCCCATGTGTCCTGTCAATGCTTCTCTGCAGCCATCATTGGTGCCCACGTGCTCTTCCAATATTGCCCTGCAATTTTCAATGCTTCCAAGTCAAAACATATCCCCTATGTCTCTGATTAACAATGACATGTGGCCTTCATTGTTCCCCATGTGTCCAGTCAATACTTCGCTAGAGTCTTCATTGCTCCCCATGTCTCCAATCAATACTGGCATGCTCCTTGTGTACCTGGATTATACTACCCCAAAGCCCTTCTTGCTCCTCGTGTGTCCGGACATTACTACTCTGCAGCCCTCATCTCTCCCCAGGTCTCCATTCAGTCCTGCCCCAGCTGTAGCTGTCAATAATACCTATGAGTCTGGTCTGAGATGCTCGACAGTCCTTGTTGCTGCCCTATGCCTCAGGTCAATGCTATCAGAATATTCATTACACCCTGCAATCAATACTTCCTAGCAGCCCTCATTGCCCCCTATTGCTCTAGTCAGTATTGCTCTGATTACTTACAGGTAATCTTCATTACTCCTAGTCATACTCTTCCTTGTCACAGTACTTACCGCATGAGGCCCCTGCCTCTGACACAGGACCTTCATTTATTTTTACTATCCCCTATAACTCCTCCCCTCCAACCACGTCATCCAGTTTATATGACCAAGCCGGAGCATGGGACCTTCCCCGCAACAAGGGAGAGGAGGGTCATCAGTACGGCGACGAGGAAGAGTAGGACTAGGAGTGATGAAGATTACCAGTAAGTAATCAGAGCATAACCTCCACGTCCACTCTTCCTCGTACCAGTACTTACCTTATGAGGTATACCAAAGCAGCAATGGGGAAAAGGTCCCAATGAGACACAGAGCCAAAAACAGTTCAGAAAAACACACACCTTTAATAACTCCAAATTCACATCGACACAGACAAAATTCCAACCCCGAAGGAACCAACCCCTGAGTGGGAGACATTCAACCTATAGTGGTTGATGAAAGTGCTTTGATCAGCCCAGGTGGCAGCCCTACAAATCTCGTGCAGAGAAACCCCCCTTTCATCTGCACAGGAAGCGGCCAAACCCTTGGTGGACCGCCCCTGAGCTTGAGCAGGTACAGGCAGGCCAGAAGCCATATAGGCCATAGAGACCACAACACGGATCCACCAGATAATGGAAACCACTGGGGCCTTACGTCTAGCACCAGCCGGGCCCAATTAATCAGAAGACTATCAGATTGGCGGAAAGGGGCAGTCCTAGCCAAATACTCCAACACTGCCCGTCGCACATCAATGTTATGCCATGCCACCTCCTCTGGTGTATGCGGATCCGGGAAAAAAGCATGGAGACCCAGATCTGGAGAGGTGTGAAACCGAGGCACAACTTTAGGGAGAAACTTAGGATCACACCTCAACACCACCGAATCCGGCAGCACCCTCAGCAAAGGGGGGTGACATAATAGAGCCCCAATCTCCCCTAGCCTATGGGCAGAAGTGATGGCAATAAGAAAGGCTGTCTTCAGCGTACGATGTTTTATGTCAATCTCGGAAATAGGCTCAAAGGGAGGCCCTTGGAGAAAACGTAAGACAAGAGGGAGATCCCAACGGGGAAGGCCTTTATAAGTATGAGGACTGAAAGAAGACAAACCCCGGAGCAACTTCCCCACCAACACCTCCCCATCCAGGTGACAATCAGAGTCCCCCAAGCGGAATTTTATGGAGGGCCATTGAGAGCACAGGGTGGAAATCGTCAGGTCTTTGTCAAACCCCTCCCGGAGGAATTGGAGGATAGCAGGGAGGCCAGAACACAGGGGATGGATCCCAGACCACCCACACCAGTCTTGGAAAAGACCCCAATTCCTGCCATATGCCTTCAGAGTAGAGGGTCTAAGAGCATTCATGATAGATTCTACCACAGGACCTGAAAACCCCTGGGACATCAACCTAGCCTGTGCAATAGCCACACTGCCCATTGAATCTGTCGGACTCCCAACCTCAGATTCCCCTGTAGGGGACACAGCCACTTCAGTAACAGCCAAGGTTCCCGGGACCGAAGCTCCAACAGAGTGGGGAATCAACTCCAGTGGGGCCAGAACGGGGCCACCAACAACACAGTCACCCTGGACACTCTGATGTGCTGAACCACCTGGGGCAGAAGGAGGAGAGGTAGAAAAGCATAAAGGAGACCCTGAGGCCACTGTACCGAGAGGGCGTCCACCGCCAAGCCACCTTGGCCTGAAACTGACAGCAGAAGAGGGGAACCTTCGCTGAGGCTGGAGATGCAAACAGATCTAGAACCGGGTCCCAAATCTGACAGAGATCTCTGCAAAGACCTAACCTGATAGAACCAGTTCCGCAGAATAGGGTATCTGGCGGCTGAGAAGATACGCTTGAACATTGTTCACTCTCCTGATATGTGAGGCCACCAATGACGCAAGATATGATTACCCCCAATAACCTATCTGAGCCGCCAGAGCATTCAAGGAGCGGCCAGAACCCCCTTGGCAGTTGACATATCCCAGGGCTGTTGTATTGTCCGTCCGGACCAACACCGCCCGGCCTTCCACAAACCCCTTGAAGTACACCAGAGCCCAGAGAATGGCACTCAACTCCCTCCATTTGATGACCAATGGCTTTCCACCGCATCCCTTGAGCTGAGAGAACCCCCAAAGTTGCCTCCCAACCTTTTCCGCTTGCATCGGTAGTAGAAGTGGTCACCGGAGGAAGGACCAGGGACACCCCTGCCCGAAGATTCGGAACCCCCAACCACCACAGCAGGGAGCCCTTCAGCACAAGGGACACCGGTATAAAAGCATCGTAAGCTTGAGATGTCGGGAGCCAGTGGGAGAGAAGATAAGACACCAGAGGTCGTAAATGAAGACGGGCCCAAGGCACCAGAAAAACGCAAGAAGCCATGTGCCCCTGCAATTTGAGCAATAGGCGAGCCGAGACATACTGCCTCCTGAGAACCCTGCCCAGAACAGTCATCAATCGATGGACCCTCTCCTGGATATCAGATACCAATGGCAACCCCCTCCTAGGGGCATGCTTATACTGGCGAATTGATGGGTCAGCACCCTCCACCGGTATCAGGGGTTCAGAGAACCCCATACAGTCGGAGACTTGAGCAGGCACCTCCTCTACTCCTTCCCTGTCTAGATATTTTCCTTCTGCATCAGCCGATGATGAGGAAGACAGACGCCGGCGCTTGTGTCCATGTGCATGGCTGTGACACCCTCCAAGATGTTTACGCAGCTTCTTCAACTCATTTCTGGTCAGGGAAAAACCTTTTGCCTTCTCCTTTCTTCTCCTGCACAACTCAGATGAAGAGGAAGATGAAGAAGGGGACAGGACAAGATGCCTGCGTTTTGCAGAATGTTTACCGATGGTGAGTATTCCGGAAAAACAGAGACCGAAAGAAGCCCGTTTCACCACTGCAGCCCTCTGTACAGTGGGAACATAGACAACCAACTGAATGCTGCTAGCCGCCAATTTAAAAGAGAGGCCAGAAGCTACAACCAATAGGAAACCCCAAACAATCAGTCTCCTAGGTAACCTCCACCAGAACAACGTTGGGCTGAAACTACAAAAAAATCCGGAAGCTGCCAGAGAACGTTCGGTCCCACCGGTAGACAAACAGGAAAATCACATTTACCATGCTGTGCCTGTTGGGCCCACGCTCTACCCTGTTGAGTATTGGAATTGTCCATGCCCCCAGCTCCTTACCTCACCCCGGGCCTGCTAGACCCGGGCCGAGATGCCCCATGCCGGCCTGCAGCCCTGCAACCTAACCAGACAAGGCAATCCTGCTCAACCGTGCCCCGAGCCCCGCAGTAAGCCCGGGAGCACTGCTGCACCTGCTGGAGCCGAAGGCCCCGCCACACAGCCCCACCAGGGGGCCAGCAATCGTCGCTCCCCGGCGCCCCACACCGGGAACAAAGCCCAACCTGCCAGTGGCAGGAAAATTAAAACTGGATGACGTGGTTGGAGGGGAGGAGTTATAGGGGATAGTAAAAATAAAAGAAGGTCCTGTATCAGAGGCAGGGGCCTCATGAGGTAAGTACTGGGACGAGGAAGAGTGGACGTGGAGATAATTACATGTAGTCTGCATTGCTCCTTATGTGTCCAGACAATGCTCTCCTGCAGCCTCTATTCCCCGGTGTGTCCAGTCAATGCTTCCCTGCAGTCCTCGTGGTTAGCAATGCCTCCATCGCTAACGTCCCCACAGACTTCTTTGTGCCACATGCCTCCACTCAGGTCTTTTGCAGCACCCTCATTGCTCCCCATGTCTAAATCCCCACTGTCCTGTACCTCTCATTGTTCACCATGTTTCCAGTCAATCTTGCAGTACAGTCCTCATTGCGCCCTATTTAGTCAGTTGATCTCCTCATACAGGCCCAAGCGTACGCCAGGGACATCATTTAGGGGTCGCCAGAGGTCGCAACTGCGACCTCTGAGGTCTCCCATGCGACCTCTAAAAAAAACATTTCTTTTTTTTTTTAAATGCAACCTGCCGGGCTGGCCAGCACCATGTGGCTCTTTACTTCTGGATTGGCTGGCTTTCTTGTTCAGGCCCATTAAAAAAAAGAAGGAAAATAAGAACAGGAGTGCCACAAGTCTAACACTTTCAGCACTGACACTAAATAAGAAAGAATAGGAATACCAAATAATGTGTCTTTCTGGAATTCTATACAATAATTGCTACACTCATTAAAGGTTTATTTCAGGCATACTTCAGGAGGTGAGTCACTGATTTAGTCTGTTCTTAAACGCCTCAACTCAGCCTTTTATCCTTCTGAGGTCAATAAATGAGTACCAACACAGGTTGGGTGATACGGTATGTATATTTTTTCTATATAAAGTGCTTAAGCGTAAGTACTATATAATAACACATCATTAACATTTGGTCATGGATGTCTGCTTGCATTCACAGTCATTTGGTAATATGGGTCTATACACACTGATCTTAACGATACATATGCGATCCATTCTTGTATGAAATGTACATCACATTATAGTGATATCGTAACCATATTTTTCGGAGTGTACAATGCTATTTGATGGCACTTCCTGTTTTGTCAACGGGTGAAAGGTCGTGTTCCATCGCTTCCTGCGATATCACTTCGGGGTGGGGTCAAATGGCATCACTTACTGTGATGTCATCGCAGGTCAAGGGTCGTGTGATGTCACTTCCGTTACCCCTGGCATTTTGGTGAAATGACGTCCCTGGCGTACGCTATGCGTCCAGTCAGTCCATGCCTACGGTTATGGATCTGGATTGACAGACTAGGCTCATAAAAAGGCTACTCCCTGCCACAGAGCAAAACTACAACTGGACACAGTGTTAGAATAATAACGTTCTAAGAAGATAGCATATCTCTTCTAAACAGGTGCCCATGGTGTGTCTGCAGAGTTTAGGTTTTGGAAGAGGTGGAAAATGTACCAACACTGAGGAGCAATGCTGCTTTCCACTCATGCGTGGCGTAGTCACCATAGCTCATTACCATATACGGAAGACATGGAGGTAGTGGTCAAAGATGGCCGCTGTTAGTTTTGCTGTCTCAATGAATGTGTAATGGAGTATGATCAGTACTGGGCGTGCTCAGTGTCCTCTTCAGCAGTGAGCATGCGCGAAGCTTGAAAGCGTATGAATGGAAGGTCGCGTTCAGTCCTTGTTTTGCAAATTGTTTCACTTGTTTGCTGCTGAACTGTTACGTTTGTATCGGTCTTCTGGCTGAAAACACTGGAGGATTTGGGGAATAGCTGTTTATGATGTCGACAGAGTTTGCCGCAGGAACCTTTGAATTTTTGTAAGCTATATTAAGTTAATGGCATTTCAGGGTCCTTTACTCTCTGGCAGTTGCTGGTTCATTCTGATCCTGACCGCATTTGGGTTTTCTGCATTGCATGGACATATTGCTGCTTCTCTCTTTTGAACACAATGTGCAGATTTGTGTAGGGGTGGTCATCAGCAGAGGCCAGGAAGGAATGTTCTTCCTGGTTTACGGACAAGGGCCTGGCCCAAGCACCCTTAGCAGAGGCCTGCTCAGCTACTACTGTCAGAGCAAGCCTTGGCCCCCACAGCCCCCATTGCCCCCATTGCCCCTCAGTTTTATAGTTGCTCTTATTCTGTAGCTGTTATTGCTGCCCGTGTTTTTAATTAGTTCTGCTGTCCAGCACTCATTGCTCTAGCAAAACAGAAAGGTGATAGCTGGAAGGTTTTGAATTAATCATAACCACTGGTATTGCTCTGGGCAACCCTCCAGACCATCGTTTTTCAGTCTGCCAAGCCATTACAGAAGGAGAAAAACCATATGAAAATCAGGCTTGGTCCTACCCCAAAGGGGCAGTCCAGCCCGAACTGCTAGGTCACATCCCTTCTGCACGAGACCACAAGCATCCCCAGACATGTTTCAGCCTAGTTGGGCGTCATCAGTGAGGAGTAGCTTGGGTCTCCAGCCCTCATTGCTCTCCATCTTTATAGTTGCTCCTGCTCTACAGCACTAAATGCCCCCATCTCTGAAGTCAGTCCTGTTTTGCACCTATCGTTTCGCCCCATGTCCATAGTCAGCCCGCAGCCCCCATAGCTCCCTCACTCCCCAGACATCTTTCATTGTTCCATACACATGTCCTGTTCACCTACATGGCCATAAGCAATACCGCAGTCGGCTCCAGTAGTGAGCGTGCTGTCCTTCCTTACTCTGCGCTCTCTGCGGTGGGGTGCTAGACTCGATGCCTTGTAGTAAGTGAAGTGGGGGGATGTTCTTGGGCTCCTCGCAGTGACTTTCATTGAGTTTATCGCAGCCAATTTTCTCAGCCATGCAGAGAGCCGGCCCATTGGAGATTCATGTCTGCGCGCTGTCTCGCTCCCCTGCAGGTCCATCTCCGGGTGCACAGCGGCGAGAGGCCTTTCCAGTGCCACATCTGTAAGAAGTGCTTCACGCAACTGGCCCACCTGCAGAAGCACCACCTGGTGCACACCGGGGAGAAGCCCCACCAGTGCCTGGTAGGTGATATGAGGGGAATCGGTGCCAAAAGGAGGGCATGTAGTGGGAAGGCCATCATAACCACAACACCCCCCCCCCCCGGACTCCAAGTAATGGGTCCCTACACCTTCTGAGCCTGAAAACATCATTTGATCCTTGGCCTGTGGTTCTAAACATTGTCTGTGTGGCTCCGAGAGCCAATCTCCTGAGAAAGGTGTGTGCTATCATTTGCAATCAGGGCACGCAAGAACAGAGAGAGGGACCAGCTCATGACATCTTAGAACATCTAAAAACAAAACCTTCCTCAGCAAACTCTATGATACTTGAGAACATGATATGCAGACACCTAGCAGAGTTTCGGTGCCAGAGGCAGCAAGGATCCCAAGCTCTGCAGACATTGTTTCTGTATGCAGAAGTGGGCAACAACATATCACAAGAAGAGTATTCTCAAGAAGGCTTCGAAGAAAGGCCCACCTTGTTCAGATGGGCAGCTCTTTCAAGCAGCTGATCATGGACAAGCAATGTAAGGGAGGCCTCTTTAGCCGTGTAGTGCATACATCCTCCCAGGTTGCTATGGAAACTTGATTCCACAGGCAGGAACCAATTCTATTAAAGGTGTTCTGGTCTGCTGTTATGGGCTAGAGAGCTAAGCAGTTAGAGACAATGGGCAGCTGCGGTGGGGATAGAGTGGCAAGAGGGATCGGGGCAAACACTGTAAACCCTGTGCTGAGCTGTATCCAAGAAACACATAGACTCATGCCTAGCATGATGTGTAAGATATCAACCGATAAGGGCCCCAATCACCCAGGTGCACTAGTTATTCATACATATGTTCCACCATCTGTCGCCCTACGGCTCCCATTGCCACAGCTGGATCTCGTTCAGAGAGGGGCAGACCAGTAATGAGGGGTAAGTACTCAAATGGACAAGCAGGACACCCTTGCGCCACACTAATACATTGTCCCCTCAAACACAATTCAGAAATATTATTCCAATGAACCTCTTCATCTTCATAACATGTGCAGGCACCTTGCTCGGGACTGGGGGGACGTGCTCGCCAATGACTAAACTGCCAGTAAGTCTACTGTCACACCATTCTGCCAGTGTAGCCCCCGAAAGCCTGGACCCCTTCCTGCCTTCTGTGGCATCGCTAGAGGGTGGCTGGGGGGGCTTGCCCCCCCATCTGAAACCCTGTGCCCACCCTTCTGCCCCCCTACCTAAGGTGAGCAGTGACCGTGTTCTCTGTTCGTGGTGTTATTTGTGACACTCACTAAGGCAAATGTCTGCATATCACACGGCAAATGCTCTCCTTTTGTCTCAAAGCTAGCAGTGATCTTGGTATGCATTCTGGCATCGGTATGAACATGAGCACGAGCCACTTCTCAGGTGTTCCTGCCCGGTTTCTGCACAGCAACCTCCATAGTGTGCAGGGCAGCTTGCAGCCCCTCCCATCAGAATGTAGTACTGCTAATGATGGGCCATTAGTCACTGAATGGTTTCGTGCCTGCATTCTGATGGGAGGGGAGGTGCAGTGGGGTGTGGGTAGTTGGTGAGCAGAAAAGCCTCTCTGCAGGAGTGCTTGTGACGTCACACATTACCTTTCATAGGCGGCCCTCCTACTTTTGTCTTTGGCCCCATCTAAATTTGATTCTTTGCGAAGCTACTGTCTGCCTTCCCATGGGGACAGATTCACTAAGGAGTCATTTTAGGGGGCATCATGAGTCACAAAGAATCCCACATGACAAGCGTGCAATGTGTGCCTCCCACAGATCACGTGTCCAAGTGCATCCTAATTTATAGGTAGGCGGGACGGCCGAGGTGCAAATAGCTGGCTGGTAATTGAACATGGGAAAGGGAAAAAGTGAATGAAACTGTTTACTGAACGTGTTGTCATGCAGCACGGGAATAGGAACACTTTCAGGGAAAATACTTTAGTAGTGTTTGTCCATGCGAATTTGGCCGGGTCCCAAATCTGATTTATGACCGTTTGTAACGTAGGCAAATTGTGATCTAGGATCAAAGAAGCAAGTGAGTTGCTTCTTTTTCCTGGATCGCCAGGATCGTATAAACTGCTGTACACAGCCACTCATGTGGACACACCCAATTAGAATATGTTAATTAGGTGTTAATGTGGCCAGACTTCCATAGGCGTGTCCAGGGTGTGGCCTGAGGTGGCACATGCAACCACTGGAATCTGATTGGCCATCGCAGGTGCCACCCTATCACCCTAAATTATGATCATTAAACTTAAAACACAGGAATGCAAGACACTAATGCTAGTAATTAAAGTAGATATGGGTATTGGAGACAAATAGTAAATTAATTCCACCCCAGTCAAAAGAGTCTGGACACGCCACTGCACACTCCCGCCTGGTCATTCTGCCGTATATAGGTTTTTTTCATAGAATGGACACACGCAGAAAGATCTGCGCACGAGGGTCCATAGCCTCTCTAATTGGTTGCTTCTTCCATGTAGCTTATTCAAATAGCCTAAAGCTGGAGCAACTCTAGGGCTGAATGGAGCAACCCTGAGATGCCAACAGGAAAATGTGATTCACAAAGATTTGCTCCAGGGCATCTCAGAGATGCTCCAGGAATCTCCACACTTGCTCCAGTTTTAGGCTTTGTGGATCAGGCATACAATATCAGGAGTAAATCATGAGATGCTCCAGGAATCTCTACACTTGCTCCAGTTTTAGGCTTTGTAGATCAGGCATACAATATCAGGAGTAAATCATGAGATGCTCCAGGAATCTCTACACTTGCTCCAGTTTTCGGCTTTGTGAATCAGGCAACGATATCATGAACAAATCAGGAGATGCTCACATCATCTCCTGATTTTCTCCAATGCAAATCTTTGAGATGGGGACCAATTCCATGCATCTGGGCATATTGTCCTTTTGGACACGGGCAAACTGCACTTGTTTGTGAGCGCAAATACTTATGTGTTTGAAGAATGTTTTGTGAAACCATCAGATATTCCTCTGCGCCAGAGCGAAATCTTTCTCTCACCCCACTTCATCACGCACCCATCTTCACTGTGGTGCTTGGTGTCACCTAGGTTCAGTGCTTTTAATGGCCCTCAGTAGAGACACTTCTCATTTTTGACAACATTAAGTACTGGACTTCTCCGAGCTGCAGGAGAGCGCCAAACCAGTGCTCAAGCACTTGGCGAGTAGAACATGAAAATATGTTCCTAATCTGTAACACCATGAAGGACCTTAGCTGTGGAAAGCTGTTCCTGCTCCCTCTCTCCCACCTGCTCTCTCTGATGATGTCTCTTTCCTACTCCACCTGCAGAACAAGCAGAGGCCAACATGCATCTCAGAGTGTCCGTCTGATCGACAGGGGTGAGCCTCACACCGGTGCACCTGTCCTCCTTGAAGGAAAGGTCTGGGTGGAGCCTGGAAAAAGACTTAGCTCAGAAGATTTTCTCTCATTGAGAATCTGCAGAGCAACTCATTAGGAGGAGCAGGTTTGAAGCAAGGCTATACACTGGTCTACTCACTGTCTCCTGCTCCTGGGTAAGATGTTTCAGCATCCCATGCTCCCAACACCCAAAAAAAATGGGACATACACAGAGAGTGAAAAAGAGGGTGAGGACATGGGCGAGTGGGACACAAATCGAGAGTGCGGCACGAATAGTGGGACACAAGGGGTAGACACTCGCAGAAAGTGAGACGAGTGCGGCACGAAAAGAGAGACACACAGAGGGAGTGAAAAAGAGGGTGAGGACATGGGCTAGTGGGACACAAATCGAGAGTGCGGTACGAATAGTGGGACACAAGAGGGAGACACTTGCAGAAAGTGAGACGAGTGCGGCACGACAAGAGGGACGCAAGGGGAAGACACTCGCAGAAAGTGAATTGAGTACGGCATGAAAAGAGGGACACAAGGGAGAGACACTCGCAGAAAGTGAGACGAACAGAGAACTACACAAATAGAGAGGGCCACATTAACAGGACTGATCTGGAAGCCCAAACAGGCATGAGAGCAATTTCTGACCGGGGCGAGGCAGGGTCTCAGCTAGCTCCAGCTCACTTAATGTCTAGACTGGCGAGTACCCACACATAAAAAAGGTCACCCACAATGTAATATTCTACTGACAAGGAACCCCAAGTGGGATCAAAACAATACACACAATGGGCCGAGGTCCCTGTCACCTTATGGTAAATTGAACTATTAAAACATGTAAATAATACACACAGAAAATACTTTTATTCATATTTAATTTAATTTGGCAACATTTCAAAAATATAATCTCTTCAATTCAAAAATATACAGAACTTTAAATGAATGAATGCCCAGTCTATTTTATATACATGCTACACAACGGTCCTCCTCTAAATAAAGCCACAGCCCCCAAAAACATTGTCTGTTATGAGACAAGGACGCTATACAACACTCTCCAACAGCTACTGCCAACATCCACGCCACAATACTCACACAGATACAATAGCGATCTACATGTAAATATATGCTTAACACATATTAATCTGATATGCATTATACTGTTCACAAACAACCAGATAGTGCACTCAATTCACATCAATCCCAAGATGTAGAACTGATGGTTAAAGATATTCCTGGATGCCTACTTGAGTTTCAGCTACATGGGTCCATTTCGTTTCTCTACCCAGCCTTCTTCAGGGCATACCATGCTTGATTTGAGAGGGTATCTACACGTATCCACAGAAGTGTCTGCCATACTGTTATACGGTTCCATGTCATTTCATCGCTGGAATTTTCAAAGCCATGCATTTCAAAGTGGAAATGTTCATCACATTTTTAAAAAATGTTTTTTGGGGGCGGGGGTGCTCCCCCAAACACACTCTCCGCCTCCTATTTTACCTATTCCCTAATCCCCCAAACCCTTACCTGCCCTTTCCCCCCCCCCCTAAAAAAAAACAATGAACCTTAGTGCACGTTGAAGTGGCAGGCTTTGAAAAATCCGGGGATGAAAGGACGTCGTAAGCTGTAATATATACAAATTCATATATAATTAAGAACTACTGCATCTATAGTCACACATGCTCACAACCGATTAAATTCAAGTGAATATACTTGAATGAAAGCAACACACCTTAGTGTACCTGCATTTCTTTTCCCCACTGGGCCCAGGTAGCTAATAAAACTCATTTTACACAGGCATGAGGGCTGGGTCTGTAGGTAGGGACAGGAAAGGGGTCCACGGGACAGTACATGAGGAGAGGGACTGCATCCGGGGAGAGGGCCAGTCCCAGAGGAGGAAGAACAGTGCCAGCCACGGAGGAATAGGGTGATGTGAGGATGGGAAGTGCTGCAGTAGAAGTGGCAGTGCCAGCGGAGCTCTGGGAAGTGCTAGAGGAGGAGGAATAGGGCCACAGGAGGAGAGGAAGTGCTGCAAGATAGCAGAGGAGGAGGTGGTAGAGGGGTAGAGGGGCAGAACACTCCAGCACAGGTAGAGTAGGGACAGGGGTGTAGCGCAGAGAAGTGGCAGTGCCAGAGGAGGACAGATAGCACCAGAAGTGAAGAAGAAGGGTAGGGCAAATGCCGGAGGAGGAGTCAATATATTGTCAGTGGAGGAAGGACACGGCCAAAGGAAACAAGGGAAGGCCAAGGAAGAAATAACATTGCCTCTGGTAGAGGGGCAGGGCCTGGGATGAAGTGGTTGTGCCAGAGGAGTAGAGGAAGTACAGGGATGGCATCTCTGGTGCAGGAACAGCAGAGGATTGGGAATACGTATGATGATAGGTTATTTATAACGTGCTTAATACCCAGAGGTTTTTGAGCACGGACCCGAGGATTGAACCTGTGTTGCTCCGTGTCATCTTGCTTCCAAGGTGAGCACGTTGCCCCTGAGCTATCCTCCCGAGACGTAGTGGAACAGTGTCCACCCTATGGTATTGCCAGTCCAGGAACAGGCTCTTACCTAGTTTATTGCCTGTTATGAAGTTGGTTTTGCCCTAGAAAATAAATGGTGTGCCCCCAGCAGTATCTCCCCTGGAGTAGGCTCTGCCAGGAGCTAGTGCATGCCATGTAGAGGGATCTATTGTAGTAGTGTCTATTCTGCAACAGTGTTTGTTCTGGAGTGGGGTCTGCCCTAGTGGGGTGTGTACCTGGTGGGTCCACCTTGGTGTTTGGTCCACCATGGAGTAGGATCATCAATGGCGTACTATCCACTTTGGAGAAAATTCTGCCCTCTACTGGTGTTCACTCTGCCCATGGATGTGCCCTTGGCTGGAAAATCTATCTGCATTGGACCAACTATGAACATGGATCCATTTAGGGTACGCCTAGGGGGACCTTCTCAATTGCAGACTGTTGGAAATGAGGGGCTATGTAGGCACTAGATGTGGCCACACTGCTCAATCTAAACTCTTCAAGAGGCAGTATAGTAGGCATGAGAGAGAGTGAGAGGCCAAGACTTAGGGCCTGATTACACGGAAGGCAGTAAGGGTTAACGGTCACCGGTAATGGTACCGGTGACCGTTAACCCTTACCGCCTTACTACGAAGTCCCTTTGCGGGTAGGTACTTTAACGCCTGCTGTTTAGCAGACGTTAAAAACCAACCCGCAAAGGGACCTTGGTGCTAATTATGGTACCGCAATTTGCGGCACCGTAATTAGCGCCTTCCCCATTCCCATAGAGCCCTATGGGGAAAAAATGGGAATGGGGAAGGACAATGGGGGAAGGGGGAATTACCGCCCCGCCAACCTTGGAATAGGGCGGTAATTCCCCTTTCCACCAAGGCGGTGCCGGTATTTTCCCTCCACCTACCATGTAATGAGCCCCTTAGCCTTAAAGAGATAGGAGGCATGAAATACAGACAACAACATGTATTCACAGATGTGGCCCCTAGCCTGGCTGATGGGGGCTGGATGAGCACATGAATGACTACATCATAGTTTAATCAAAGGAAAGTCAAACACAGAGGAGTAGCAGAGAGCTGCTAATTGAAAGTTAATGGTCACTGCTCTCCAATATGTGATGCCTTCTTTCTAACCCTGTCTTCTCTTCTGCAGGTCTGCAACAAGTGCTTCAGCAGCACCAGCAACCTCAAGACGCACCTCCGCCTGCATTCGGGTGAACGCCCGTACCAGTGCCATCTCTGCCACAACCGCTTCACACAGTATATCCACCTGAAATTGCACCGCAGACTGCATGAGCGCCCGCGGCTGCATCGCTGTCCCAGCTGCTCAAGGGCCTATATCCACAGCATCAGCCTAGAACTCCACCGGCATGGCAACTGCCCACTCTTCTCATGTCATGGCTGCAACGCCACAACATCCCGGGTGAACGGCATGATCGATCAGTTCGACCTGAGCGAGGACGCTTTTAGTCTGGTTGAAAGTGGCCTCGACCCCCACAGTGCAGTTCTGCTGATGGAGACCCTTATCTTGAGGGAGGTAGAGGCGGGCTACACCAGAAGTGTTCGAAGGGAGATCACGCCCATGTACTTCCCAAGGCAGGCGCCATCTTGTTTTATGCTGAAGCAGGAGGAGCCACAGAGGCCAATGCAGACGGCATGACCTCAAAGCGGGATTGCCATCACACACGCAACTGCACCACCCAGAGAAAAATACAGAACACACAGCATTATTAAAATATACTTTGTTACACTATGAATATGCTGTCGCAATTTTTGTTGGTTCCCTAACAAGATGGTTAGATTTGCTGTGAGGTGGATAATGTAGAGGTAAGGTAAGCAGACGTCCTGTTTTTGTCCGGACTTCCCCAGAATTGGGACCCTTAACTCCCCACCGCCCCCGCCCCTTGTCCCGAAAAATGTTTTGATAAAAAAACACGCCCCTATTTTGTCAACAATTCTAACCTAAGTTGCTAACATAATAGTTGGGCTTGAACCTGCCAATCTTTTAGATACCATCCACATTCACTTACTGCGGATGCCACAGAGATTGGATGCAAACCATGTAAATAAAGCAAGACATGTAATTTCAAATGGAGCTCCTTCGTTATTAACATGCACACATCCACGGACAACACTGCACACAATTTATATGCAGATATTTTGGAATGGGGGTAAGGTGGTTCTGGTTAAAGGTGGTGGGAGCTTGGTAGTCCTTCTTTTATGGTGTTGGCCGTCCCGTTTTTTTTGTCTGGCAAATCTGGTCACCCTTTGTAGAGGGCACGTTATGTCACCATCAATGTGCGTTGATATGTGAGCCATTCTCATGCTTTACTCCATATCTTGCCCCCACTCACCTGACAGTTTCGACCTCATATAGAATAAACATTATGCTGCAACTCTATCATTAGGAATTCCTACACCTTAGGAAGCACTTTCAGCTCCCCCCCACCATTCAGTGGCGGCTCCAGGAATCAAATTTAGGGGGGCACACAAGGGGCCACCAGAAAAGGTAGGGGGGCACCTATAAATAGGCAATGTGAATGCCTTTTCCAAATTGAAGGGAGCGAAGAAGCTGGAAGTGTCCCATTGGAGATAAAAAGGGTTCAATTCTACAGCACAATGTTCAAGGAAAGTTGGATAAAACATTAAATATTCGCAAGCAATTCTGTAGGAAAAGTTCAATATTCTAATACTTCTGATGCCAAGGAGTCAACTGTAAGTACAATGCCTACTATGCATCATAGGTCAGTTTAAATGACACCAGCTTCAATATTGTGCCAGGATATCATGCAGTACACAGTATAACAGAATTAATTGCAAGGTGTTACAACCAAAATGCCATGTTATTTCAAAGTATACCTTAGTGTTGCCCAAATGGTGCAGGGTGCTATCGATTCAGAGTGACCCGAGTTGCAAATGAAAGTGCCAACCTGCCTAGGGAACTGTTTAAATACACCTTGGCTCTCTTATACACGGCAATGTTCTGCTCAATGTGCCAGCTGCCAGTTAAGTATAGCCTTGCCAGTTTCAAACAACTCTGATTCATCCCAGTCAGCATAATGTCAGTTCTAACAGTGCCATGCCAGCCTTGCTGAAGCATGCACCTGTGTGGCATGTTCTGATGTAAGTGCAACCTCAAATCCACCAATAATGTTTATTTATTTGTATTTGTATAGCGCACTTGTAGCCCAGAGGCATCGAGGCGCTGCCAACATATGCCTGGTCAGTCACCATGTGCAATGTATTGCCTTCTAGGGTCTTCAATAATATGCGATGTGCAGCTTCAAATGTCCCAATAATGCCAGTTTATGGTTGGGAGAATCACCATATTTAGGAATAGTCCCACAAGTCTAAACTCAAATAACCCAACACCACCATCACCTGGAACGCAAGCCTCATACCTGCAATCCTGCCCACACCACCTGGGTGCAAGCCCCATACCTGGCATCTTGCCCACCCCAAAACATGAACTCTATACCTGGCATCCTGCCCCCCCCACCACCTAGAGCACAAGCCCTATACCTGGCATCCTTCCACCCAGAGCACAAGCCCGATACCTGGTATCCTGCTCCCCACCACCATGTTTGCAGGCCCGATACCTGGCATCCTGCCCCCCCAACACCTAGAACGCAAGGCCCATACCTGGCATCATGTCCTCTTCACGAACCAGAGCACATGCCCCATACCTGGCAACACGCCCCCCACTACTCAGAGCACAAGCCCCGTACCTGGCATCCTCCCTTCCACTACACAGAGCACAAGCTGCATACCTGGCATCCTGCCCCCTCTACCCAGCGCAAAAGCCTCATAACTGGAATCCTTCCCCCACTACCCAGAGCACAAGCTCCATACCTGGCATCCTGCCCACCCCCCATTACCTAGAGCACAAGCCCCATACCTGGCATCCTGTCCCCCACCCCCAAAGCAAAAGCCTCATACCTGGTATCCTGCAGCCCCCACTATCTAGAGCACAAACCCCATACCTGGCATCCTCTCCCCCACCCCCAGAGCACAAGCCCAATACATGGCATCCTGCCCTATCCCCCAGCCCTACTACCCAGCGCACAAGCCCCATCCTGGGCATCCTGCCCCCACCACTAAGATTACAAGCCCTATACCTGCCATCCTGCCACCCAGAGCACAAGCCCCATACCTGGCATCCTGTCCCCCACCCCCAAACACAAGCCTCATACCTGGTATGCTGCAGCCTCCACTATCTAGAGCACAAGCCCCATACCTGGCATCCTGTCCCCCACCCCCAAAGCACAAGCCTCATACCTGGTATCCTGCAGCCCCCACTATCTAGAGCACATGCCCCATACCTGGCATCACGCCCCCCACTACTCAGAGCACAAGCCCCGTACCTGGCATCCTCCCTTCCACTACACAGAGCACAAGCTGCATACCTGGCATCCTGCCCCCACTACTCAGCGCAAAAGCCTCATACCTGGCATCCTTCCCCCACTACCCAGAGCACAAGCTCCATACCTGCCATCCTGCACCCCCCATTACCTAGAGCACAAGCCCCATACCTGGCATCCTGCCCTCTCCCCCAGCCCTACTACCCAGCGCACAAGCCCCATCCTGGGTATCCTGCCCCCACCACTAAGATTACAAGCCCTATACCTGGCATCCTGCCACCCAGAGCACAAGCCCCATACCTGGCATCCTGTCCCCCACCCCCAAAGCACAAGCCTCATACCTGGTATCCTGCAGACCCCACTATCTAGAGCACAAGCCCCATACCTGGTATCCTGCAGACCCCACTATCTAGAGCACAAGCCCCATACCTGGCATCCTGTACCCCACTCCCCAGAGCACAAGCCCAATACATGGCATCCTGCTCTCAAACAGATAGAACAGAAGCCCCATACCTGGCCTCTGACTCCCACTCCACACAACAGAAGCCACACACCATCCAGGTCATGGCAGCACCCCCTCCCAAACAAGCCACTTTGAGCGGAGGTGGGCAGCGTTGGTTGTACGGCCTCATGATGTTGTTCCCGAGGCATCAGCCCAGAAGTGCATTTCTCTTCTGTTCTGTGCTGGCTTTCTCAACAGAGAGGCAGCCAGCACAGAAACCCAGGCCCACACCTGCCACATAGGGGGAGGAGTGGGGTGCACAAGGGGATGCACATCATTTTGCAGGGGAGGCCAGTGCCCCTCCCTAGCCCTACCATAGAGACACTACTGCCCCCATCATGTCTGCTTCTGGTTCTTACCATTCGTTTGCATATATATATTAGGGCGCGATCGCCGCCCTAAGTTTAGGTGAAGCCTGTGTACATAGATTTTTCCCTACCCTAGCATTAAGGTGACATCTGTGTACATAGACTTTTTTCCACAAAATCCCACCTTCTCAAGCAAAAGGCAGCAGCAAAAATGCATTCCAGAGACAGCAGAGAGTGTCCGAGGTTGGGTTTTAATAAGAGGCCCAGGGGGAGGTTTCAAAAGTGTGCAGGGAGTGAGGGGATGCTGTTCAACATATAAATATGCTGTACCGAATTGCCTATTTTATTTGAATGTTAAAAGTTTGGTATTGCACGTGTTCTATATACATAAATACATATATATACAACAATGCCAAGGGACGGCCCTGTACTCCTTTGCATCCATCCCCTCGGCCTCTTCTTTTTTTTTTGTGAATTCTGTTTATTGGCATTTAGTAATACAAATAACAAACGGTCAGCACTACGTGCTGGTGATATCCCCTGGCGGCCCACCGTGCCCCCCCACCTTGAAACATCTCCATCATTTCAATATTTATTACAGTACATGAGACCTGATGTCTTTGAAATCCCAGTCCTTGAGCCACGGCCAACTTCATCGAGTATAAAGGTGTTAGCATTCTTCCACAGTCCCTTTGTAGGTTTTACTTTCACAGTACAATATTCCGACCACGCCAATTAGCAGTCTGCTTCCGTTGTAGGCGAATCCCCCCACTGTCCCCGGATTGTTGGATCAAGTAATTCGTGTAGGCATCCCAAATATTACTGCTTCTGCCTCGATTTTGACTCGGCGACCTCCAACCATGTTCCATATCAAGAAAGTATGTAATGTCTAGCTTCCTTTGCGAGTGTTTTGTCCTCCTTTTCCCCCTCGCCCCAGTGCATCACCCCCGCTGCTTAGCCAAAATAAGTAGCAGACTAATCAATTTCCTGGTATATTTGGGGACATCTTTGGTGTAGCCCAGTAAGCCTATTAGTGGGTCCGGCTGTACCCTAGGCCTCTTCTTAAAAACCAACCCCAGGCACTCTCTGCTGCCGCTGGGATGCATTTTCCTGCTGCATTTTGCTTGATAAAGTGGGATTTTGTGAAAAAGTCTATGCATGTCACCATAACTATAGGGTGGCGACCGCCGTCCTATTATATATATGTAAGAGAATGGAGGAATGGTAAGAACCGGAAGAGACGTGATGGGATCAGTGGTGTCTCTATGGTAGAGCCAGGCGGGGCACCGGCCTGCCCTACAAAATGTTGTGCCTCCCCTTGTGCCCCTCTCCACCCCTACAGGCAGCAGCATAGTTTTAAAACCAGAATGCATAGGGCCTAAACAGAGATGCCAAGGGACATATATATATATGTGGTATAGCGTTCTTTCGTCGATGGGTGACATTTCAATGTTTTTTTCCGAGTACATTTTACCGAATAAACTCATCGAAATATATAGGGGGGTGTTGGAAAAGTATATATATAAGGGGGGAGGGTGGTAGGGAATAGGTAAAAAAATAGAGGATGTGGGCAATCCCCCAAAAGTAAAAATAAATCAATTTAGATTCGTTTTTCGGTATAAAATACACAGGGAAAAACCATCCGAATTGTACTCTTCGATGAAATGACATAGAACCATATAGATATGTCCTTGGCATCTCTGTTTAGTCTTTATGAATTCCGATTTTAAAAAACGATGCTGCTGACACACAGCGTTGTCTTTGCCAGGATAAGGTAACCTAGGCCCTGTCCCTTGTCTATCCACTCTTGGATGCAAGAGCAGTGGCGTAAACTAAACTCAGAAGAAAAAGGCTTTCATTCCTCGAGGCTGATCCCTCCCAAATGTGGTTGCATGAACTGGGGTGTAATGCCTGCCCTTACTCTTGGGCACATCAACCAGAATTCACAAGAACTGTGGTGCAATGCCTGCCCTTGCTCTTGGGCACATCAACCAGAATTCTGTGTCTCACCTTAAATGCTAAACTCTCCATCCTACCTCAGATCCGGGATATCTGGAAGACCTTCCCCATTCTGGGATTTATGGCCACCAATGTGATATCCTCCTGAGTAGGTTGCAGCACTATATACGACTGCCCAAATCGGTGTGTTAGCTCAGATTCCTTTTTTTAGGAATTGCACTGTGAGATAATCCCTTTGACCAAACCCTTCCACCTAACATGTCTGTATGCCATTGTCTGATTCCATCAACTGTCACCCTGCATGTGCCACATTCGATGACCACACCCCAGCAACCTGGGCAGCACTCGCCCAACACTGCTTTTGGACATGCCTTTCACTATTTCTGACCACTGTCAAAGTTTACTCCCCAACCCCTCTACCAACATAATAGTTCTCTCCAGCTTCAAATGGGCTCCTCTTAGTTCCCCGTTTCGGCCAAAATGTTCGAATAAAAAAAGCTGAATAGCGTTTAGTGTGCATTCGGCATGGTCAAAATGACCAAAGCCCATAATACCGAACAAGCGGAGCAGGGTTTGCGGGGGTGTCTCCCGCCCCCCTAGTGTGGGATTATGGTCTGCTCTGGTTGCAGGGGTGTCCCCCGCATAATTTGAATGCACAGCCGGGGAGAAAACAACCACAATCTCAAAAGCTCGAGTTGCAAAATGCAAACAAGTGAGCTTTGTAATTTTGTAACTCAAGATTTTGATATTCGTTTTTTCAAAGTAGATCCTAGTTTCCGTTGACCCCAGCGTCCCGTCCCAATTTCACTCACCCTGGGTGTGCGCCACACATGTCAGTCTAACGGCTACCACCCTGTGCTGATGACCACATGCGTTGCTTTCCTGAACAGGGATTTCGGATCATAACTAAATGGGTCACTGATTCAGCCTTGGACAAGTCGACATTTGGAGAGCTATGTTTTGGAGAGCTATGTTTTAGTGTGCTGTGTTTGAATGCCTCACATTTGTAGACTGGAGTAACAACTTTGGTAAATACGAAGGTCCACCTCTTTGCTTTCCGAAATCCAGTGTATACAAAATGGCGCTGCTCATGTACTGACGCAAGTCAACAGAATGAAGAAGACCCGTCCCTCACACATTCATCACTGGTTGGTCTGGTTGCTTTTTGGAGGGGGATAGTTAGATCTTTCTAGTTTAGTGAGTGCCGCTTTGTGAATACATTGTTCCAAATATCAGACACGCCCACCATGGGGCTGTGCCTTTTCGGTAGAGGCGGCTCTATGGTGGGATGCTGTCATGCGATCCATCAAAGATACTTACGTCAACTATCGTTAATTCCGCAGGGCCCTCGAGGGGGACCATTTTCACAGCCAAGGCATCTTGCCTGCTGATATTAGAAAGGAGGCAGGCTTACCTCATGAAAAATCTCCTTCGTATGTTTACTCCAGTCCAGGGACAAGTCGCATAACTCTGTGAGTTAAATACATCTTTGACGGTGTCACGTTTGGAAATCAGCCTCGTTATATTAGGGGTGGGCGTTTTGAAGGGAAGTTTTGTCAGAGGACAGGAAGTCCTCAGTATGTATGAATAAAGGAGGTGAGGCAAGACGCACTGTGTGGGTCTCCTTTATTTCAGGTACAGGGCCTGATTGACAGTATTGTCCATCACCTCTAGGTGTTCTCCGACCACCACAATGGAGACGAGCGAACCCTGCATGCCAGCTGAGGTCCGTAGCTGACTCAGCGTGCGACGCACAAGTCATGGGCGTGGCCTGGAAGCTGCCACTCGGGGAGCAGCAGTGAAGGAGCGCTCAAGTGCTGCGACCCTGGGCCCAAGGGTGCACTCACCAATAAGGCACACAGGCGAGATGCAGGAAGGTAGTGCCCTGCGACCCTGATTCATCAGGCAGTGCATGCCAGGACAGCCCTTTTGGCACAAAGTGAGGCGGGGAGCCACATGCGGATAAGTTGGAGGGGGCTTGGTTTTTCCATGGTAGGGCGCACCCTGCTCCACAACACCTATAACAAGGCAGAGCAGCACGAGGGTCATCCAGAGGGTGAGCCATCTGCATAGATGCATGCACCAGCATGTGGGCCCCCAACAGGCAAGTCATCTATGTGTGTGCCTTAAGAGGAGTGTGACGAGGCCCAACGGCAAGGTGAAGAGGCCCAATTGCGAGAGTGATCAAACTAGGTGATTTTAAGATGTCAGAAGATGAGGTGCCAGCGAAGGTGTCTGCGCGCTCATCAGGGATGTTTCAAATGGCGCAAGGGGAGGCCATACCATGGCAACTACCTACAGCATTTGACCTCACGGACACATAGATCTTGGGCCTGCGATGGATTCACTGGACCACGGATTTCAAGGTTTATATCGGCACTATGTGCCTCATGGATGACGAGAGAAAGAAAAACTTGTTAACACTGGCTGCAGGAGCAGCTGTGCAAGACATATTATATGAGCTGGTAGATGAGGAAAAGGTGATGTTTCGGGAGATACAAGAAGCATTTTGAATGTATTTTGCTCTATACACCAATGCAGATTATGAGCGATGTGTTCCATATGACTAACAGGAGAGAGGTGAGTCACTGGACAACTTTGTCATGCAACTCCAAATATGCATAAAACATTGTGCATTTCATCAACACTCAAATGAGGAAGCAGACACTCCAAAGTTATAGCGGGCTGCAAGTCTCCTGAGTCTAGGAAAAAGCTTTTACAGAAACAAAGATCACTAGATGAGATCCAGGCAATGGCGAGAGCGGAGTCAACCATTAAACAAGTACTCAACATGAGTACAGTAAAACTTTCCCTAACATCAAAGGAACAAGAATCCGTCAAGAAACTGATGCCAGCTCACAGTGAGGGTGCACAGAAAACAGACAAAACATGCTTTAGGTGTGGGTATGAGTTCCCATGTGAAGGCACATGCCTGACATTAGGAGAACGATGCACAGCATGCGGAGGAGCCGATCATTTTCGAGCAGTATGATGGAACGCTCCTGCCACAATGCCACAGGGAGCATCACTGAGAAGTAGAAGAAGACACCTTAACTATCGCTCAAATGATCACAAACTGAGCCGCAAATACAGGAACTACTGACAGACTGAGGGAGAAAGTGACAAATATCAGTTGAGGGAACCTTATAGATCCCCAGATGATAGATCAGCAAGGAATATCGAGGCTTAGTACCACCAAAAATGAAATCTGCCAGTCACAATGTCAAAGTTATAAGTATAACTTTTATTCTGTACAGATACAAATATGAAAGAAGATAGCTATCTGGCTCTCAAGCACCTCCCAGTGTGTACCAGCAGACACTGTGAGGGGAGAGAGTACTGGACATTACAAAACTCACAGTATTTATACTTTCTTCCCCAAGCCCGGTTACACTGTCCAGCCCCTCTTCAAGTTACACAGTTGCTAGAGTTCATGCCCAGTTCACATAGCAATTACAGCATTGTTGTTTCCAGGTTTAAGACACAATCCTTTACACACGAAATACAATGATGACTTACTTTGCTTTTCTTGGCCATGTAGACTCTTCCTTGTTCTTGAGCTTTAGGGTAAGTCTAATTCCAAGAGATGAGCACAAAGGGTTTTTCCCAAAGCACACAGCTTTAGTTGCTTTGTATTGTGTTCCATTGTTTGAATGAAGATGAGGCTTGTAGACACAGATTACACTTTGAATGGCAGTTCATCTTGATTACAAGGTCTCTTTGCACTGAACAAACATTATGCTCAAAGTTCACTCTGCTCAGTGGCAGCTGAAAACATAGTTAACCATTTCAGGACAGAAAGCAGGGGTTAGAATCAAAATGGCAGATGTTTCCAAAATGGCGGCAAAGTCAACTCTATTTAGATCTGTTTAACCACAGTTTTTAATACAAATGCAAATGCGCTTAGGCCAACATTCATAATCAGATGGTATTTATGTGAACATGGTTTAACAAACCCTCCTTTTGGCCTAAGCCAAGAGCATTACCCAAACATTCGTATCATTCAAAAACCATGCATCAATATCCGTACATCCTGAATCCTATGCTTCAAAAACATCATTTGCCATTAACTCTTTGATGGTAATATCCTGCATTATTAAGGCATTAGTAGCTTTCTCAGGCATTTGCATCTTAGCTCCTAGTGGACCCATTATTTGTGCACAACATCCTCCTATCATGGAACATATGACAGTAAAACTTTCCCTAACATCAAAGGAACAAGAATCCGTCAAGAAACTGATGCCAGCTCACAGTGAGGGTGCACAGAAAACAGACAAAACATGCTTTAGGTGTGGGTATGAGTTCCCATGTGAAGGCACATGCCTGACATTAGGAGAACGATGCACAGCATGCGGAGGAGCCGATCATTTTCGAGCAGTATGATGGAACGCTCCTGCCACAATGCCACAGGGAGCATCACTGAGAAGTAGAAGAAGACACCTTAACTATCGCTCAAATGATCACAAACTGAGCCGCAAATACAGGAACTACTGACAGACTGAGGGAGAAAGTGACAAATATCAGTTGAGGGAACCTTATAGATCCCCAGATGATAGATCAGCAAGGAATATCGAGGCTTAGTACCACCAAAAATGAAATCTGCCAGTCACAATGTCAAAGTTATAAGTATAACTTTTATTCTGTACAGATACAAATATGAAAGAAGATAGCTATCTGGCTCTCAAGCACCTCCCAGTGTGTACCAGCAGACACTGTGAGGGGAGAGAGTACTGGACATTACAAAACTCACAGTATTTATACTTTCTTCCCCAAGCCCGGTTACACTGTCCAGCCCCTCTTCAAGTTACACAGTTGCTAGAGTTCATGCCCAGTTCACATAGCAATTACAGCATTGTTGTTTCCAGGTTTAAGACACAATCCTTTACACACGAAATACAATGATGACTTACTTTGCTTTTCTTGGCCATGTAGACTCTTCCTTGTTCTTGAGCTTTAGGGTAAGTCTAATTCCAAGAGATGAGCACAAAGGGGTTTTCCCAAAGCACACAGCTTTAGTTGCTTTGTATTGTGTTCCATTGTTTGAATGAAGATGAGGCTTGTAGACACAGATTACACTTTGAATGGCAGTTCATCTTGATTACAAGGTCTCTTTGCACTGAACAAACATTATGCTCAAAGTTCACTCTGCTCAGTGGCAGCTGAAAACATAGTTAACCATTTCAGGACAGAAAGCAGGGGTTAGAATCAAAATGGCAGATGTTTCCAAAATGGCGGCAAAGTCAACTCTATTTAGATCTGTTTAACCACAGTTTTTAATACAAATGCAAATGCGCTTAGGCCAACATTCATAATCAGATGGTATTTATGTGAACATGGTTTAACAAACCCTCCTTTTGGCCTAAGCCAAGAGCATTACCCAAACATTCGTATCATTCAAAAACCATGCATCAATATCCGTACATCCTGAATCCTATGCTTCAAAAACATCATTTGCCATTAACTCTTTGATGGTAATATCCTGCATTATTAAGGCATTAGTAGCTTTCTCAGGCATTTGCATCTTAGCTCCTAGTGGACCCATTATTTGTGCACAACATCCTCCTATCATGGAACATATGACAGGAAAACATTGTACACAACATCAAAACAGTATAATACCAAGGACTATCATAAGGAATGCAAAGCTTTTCCAACCCCATGATCGCAACAAGTCCCAGAACCAAGTACTACGATTCCAATTTCCCTCTGTGACATGTACTTGCAGATCCTACCAATTTGCATACCCCACCACGCTCAGCTAGAATGATGTCTAACACCATTCTATTTTGAAGGGCTACTACCCTAATTGCCTTTTGCTCTAGCATCAAATATCAGTGGTCCTATTGATGGTCTTTTCCAGTACCCTTGCTAGCCTTCTGATATTCTCAGAATTCATTATTTGACCCTAAAATGGCACAAAGGATTTTGCTACATCACCCAAGACTTGTGAAGGTGTATCACCATTCTCATCCTGCCTTGGACGAGCTTTAGAGATTTCAAAGGTGGTAGCAACATATACTCCTGGCAATAATATACGTAAGTAACAAATACCCTGCCAATCTCTGGGTAACCAGGGGTATGCCTCATTGCCGCAAACAAAATACACAGGGTCTCCTACATACAAAGGTCAGTCCTCACTAGTAATACTAGTAAAACCCTCAAATGTACCCATTGGCTGAGAACCTTCTCTTTGTATTGAGAAAGGAAGAAAATTGGGACTATGATTGATAGTATAAGAAGGAGGCATTGCATCCCGGTTGCCTACGGGAGTCATTTTGAAGGAGATCAATGATTGAAAAGGTCTAGAAAGTCTATCAGAAGGCCTAATAGAAGCAACATTGAGCTTGCTCCTATTCGCAAAGAGAGAACATCCTAAAGGTGTTAAGACTCGTTTTTTAAATTCATTGAGATTAGTTCCATAAAAATTCCCAGTAATACTATTGCTCCAACGACCAAAGAACAGTGCTCTAAGTGAGGCATAGCAGGCAGTGGTTAAAGGAAGAGGATGAATATACCACCCCAGTCCCTTTTCCCCATGTTGCGGCAGGTGTGAACACACCCAGCAATTTGTTTTATTCAGAATCGCATGGGTAACATTCATAATCATTAAGAGAGTGTTATTATGGTAACCCTGTCTATGTTGGAAGTCTCGAGGAGGAAGAGTGTGCAGATGCATGAAGGGTGGAGAATTTTTCAGTGGGTAGCAGAATATCAAGAGGATGCACTCTTTCCAGATACCAAAACCCAAGTGTAAATACAATTATTAAGCAAGGTACTACTATGACCAGAAAACAGTAGGTCCTCAGGGACCATGACCTTCGATGGGCAGATTCATCATTACACAAGTGACCAATATCTTTTCCAGCACGAACGAATTTAGTAGTAGGCATTGTTTCTCAGAGTCCATTTAGAAGCCTCTCCGTTAGGCTTTTTTAGCTCATCCGTCGGTGGCTTACAGCCACTTAACTGTTTTTGGTCCCTTCCTCTTATTTGATGCAGCAGAGGAATGACAGGAGACTGACTCAACGATGATCTTCTTGTAGGTACAGCCAATGCTGTACCATAAGTCTAATTTCTCTGTCGCAGATCGTACCTCAAGACTCCAGGTACGGTGTGATCTGCAAACAGAGTGTCGTCGTTTCCTAAAGGCAATGAAGACAATGGGGGAGGAGAAGCAAGATCGCTCGATGGTGAAAAAAGACTTGAATGAGAAGCAACAGACTCCCCAGGCCCCACGGGCTCAGGAAGGGTATCCGGGACACTCTCGGTGTCGGTTATAAGGTCGGTTATGCCAGATATAATGAGCAACATCTCTTAATTTGAATATGCAGTGCAAACAGAATCAGCTTGTATCTTGTTAATCGTGCTGATGTGAGATGTTGCATTTGCGTTCTGTTTAATAGAACGTTTACAGAGTGAGGTAAAATCACAGTTAGGGGGTGACCCAGAACCATACCCTCACTCTGTTTTACGGATGCAGTGGCTGCAGCAACAGCTTTCAAACATCTCGGTAAAGCGCATGCAACAGGGTCAAGTGTGGAGGAAAAATAACTGCACGGTCGATTCTTTCCCCAATGCTCCTGCATTAACACAGCCAGAGCACATCCTTCACATTCATGCACATACAACACAAAGGCCTTTTCATAATTTGGTGTGTCCAAAACTGGCGCTGAACACAACGCAGCTATGAGCAGATCAAAAGCTTTCTGGTAATCCATGTTCCACGGTAAAGACAAAGGAATGCCCTTCTTTGACAATGCCAACATTGGAAAATTTGGGATCCACTGTCTACAGTATGAAGCCATTCCTATCAAGGCTCTGACCTCTTTCTGTGTATTTGGGAGAGACATGCTAGAGATGCTTTGTATGGTTCAGGTGTCAGTCTTCTTCCCTCCTCCGACTTCCCTCCTTGGACAGGAGGTAACCTATACAGGCGACCTCCTGTTGACAATATTGAAACCTTTTTTTTTAGTGAAGCCTTATGCCCATGTTCTGCTAGATGAGTAAGCAGCAACAGGGTGCCCTCCTTGCAAGCAAATTCAGAATCAGCAGCTAAAAGTAAATTGTCTACACACTGTAACAACGTGCAAGTAGAAGGTAACTCAAGTGTATCAAGCTGTTTCTTCAATGCTCTACTATAGATGCTTGGACTCTCAGTGTACCCTTGTGGTACAAAAATAAATGTAAATGAGCATCCTCCTAGGTTGAACGCAAACAAATATCTACTGTCAATATGTACAGAAATATTGAAGACAGCATTCTTTATATCCACAACACTAATCGTAAAAATGCACTCCATCCAGAGACCAATAATTTACAGCATTCAATTCTTTCAACAAATTTAACCCCAACACATTTTCGCCACATTTTGTCATCAAAAGAAATGGACATGAATCAGTAAATGGCCCCAGTACAATCGGTACCGGCTGAGAGACTGGACTAACCACTGGCATACCAGAAAACCCTACAGAAATGTTGTTCTGCCCTGACAAAGGAATATCCGGAACCCGTGAATGATCAATGGAACACTTTTGCACTCCTGTAACTATCAAAAATAGATGCTTCCTATTCCCCACCTGCATCTCAACATATGGCCCTTTCTGATCGATGGGAATAGATACAGGTTCCAGACTCTGCTTCAGGCTGTCGTAGCGGAACAGTATGTCATCAAATGCGAGATTCTCAGAAAAATAAACAGTCGAAGGATTATCAAAAAATGTTGCCACTATTGACACTATGTTGCTGAATATCCTGTGAAGATGACTGTTGATTCTGAGTAAACTGACTTTTACCAGGCCCCTTATCCCAGGACGGCCTCTGGATCGTCTACCCATGGCACCATATGTGCTATTTGATCTTTGCTGTAGGATCGGGCATTGTGCTTGTATACAATAGGCACAGTTTGTTGGGAGCCGTAGCACGCTCACTTGGCTGGAACGTTGCTGGATTATTGGATTGACTCATTGCGCTTTGGATTTAAGGTGACTTTATTGTGCAGCCACTCGTGTGCATTTTACAGTGAATTCACGGTGCTGTGCCCTTTGTGCACGGCATTCACTGCTCTTACCTTACCTGATTGCTGCATTCTGTTTATTGTTTTTCCTTTCTAGTCCTGCCCCCGAACCTGCCACAAGCCCCGCCCTCTGCACTTCCTGATTGGATTTCCTTTTCTTAAAACATCTATGCACGCGCACCGCGCACGCACCGAAGTGTACCCAAGTGTGCTGGCTGTTTGGCTGTTCGGCGGGTTGGCAGGGTGCAGGAGGAGATACGTTTCTATATTTAACTTGGATTATTTCGTTCCCCTTGTCAAACGTATGTATTCACTTTAACAGATTGTTTAGTTGATTAATTTTTTACTTGATAAAGTCAAATTGGTTTGCACTAGTACGGATACACAATTGTGAATATAATCAGGTGGTCTAAACACAGGCTCTGTGAATCAACTGTGCTGACACAAATATCCTAGGCAAAGACAGGGCGGGATATTAATCTGATATTCTGTTTGAGAAACAAGATTTTCAAAAATGGTGGGCAGCTTACGAAGTGGCAAAAGCCTTGTTGATGGCAATACACAACTAGGACTAAATGTAACTATTCCAATTCAACTGCATGACTCCCATGAGAAGACTACTACAATAGCACTACAAGTATCAGTATACAATGAACGTACTACGGATGTAAATAATGTTCCATATAGCATGCAATCATTAGCAATAGAACCAAATGATGCTATGAATGAGCAAATGTCGCTCTGTATGCAAAATGGTCATAGAGGCACAATGAATGATGGTAAGCTCACTCACGAAGCAAAACCATATATTGCCATATCAACACTTGAGATTGACCACATGCATACAACACTGAATGATATTGATACTCGCTCTGTGTTACCTAATTACATCTTGGATGTTTCCTTTATGGCACCTGCATTAGTTAATGAATGGGAAAAACATTGCAGAATTGCCCTAAATCCCCAATCACCGGTAGTATTTCCACCTTCTGAAGTTGAAATAATTTGTCCACACAATATACAAGATGCACATTCCCCTAACTTATTTGGAGGGCATGATAAACAGTACTGGGAAAGACCAATGAGACCCTCCTGCAGTTCTCCTATAACTGTAAATAGGGGACCGGAACAAGGGGTGATATTCTCACCCAACCATTGTATGAATAAAACCTTTGAAGAAGATGATTGCCTAGAGGAAAGGGCTGGCAATTGTTCTGACAAAAATCCTGATACAAGTTTCCAAGGCAGAAAAGATGATGAAGATTTTATAAATTTTCCTGTGATAACTTCCTTATTAAACTTACTTGATAAGGGTCATGAACAAACACATATGCACGTGAATTCCCTAAAGGAAGGGATGATGGTTCTATCTAATAAAATATCTAAATTAGAAGGCCATCTGGTGGTGCAGGCAACTGGGCAAACAGAAAGACAGGTCCTAGTGGATGCATGTTTATTGAAAGCTCTCACTTGTTTGGATCAGAGGGGAAGGAACCAACATACACAAAAAACTGAATTTGATGCCACGGAGACCCCTGACTTACTTACATACGCGAGAGCAGTTGTAGAGGGACCAAAGGAGGAGATTCCTCTAAAAGTGGCATCAGATTCAGCCCTATTAATGGCTGCAATCAAAGAAAACTCCTTAAAACTGGATGATGTGTTTCGCTACTTAATATCTCAACACCATCACTTTAATTTTGGTGGGGGGGGAGTAGGTGAAAATGGTGGAGTAGGCAGCCGTTTGTTAGATCGAAAGGAAGTCTCACCCAATAGTTCATTCCCGCTTGTGAATATCATCAAGGAAACGGAGGCAGAACAATCTAAACGTGATCATCTCAGGGCTCAAAACGTGGTCCAAATGAATGAAAAAAATGAATGACTAGATAGTGGGGGTGAGGATCAAGACTTTGATGGAAATCAGGCAGTGTACTTCGTCGAAAAATGAAGCGTGCACATGCCAAGGCACTAAAAAGGGAAAACAAAATAAAATAAATAACTGTAGTACATTACTAGAGACTGAAAACAAAAAAGGTACAAAAAAATAACAAAATAAACTATTAAAAATACTATGTCGAACGACAGAGAAGAAATTGTAAATCAACCTATTGGCTCCTTGGTGGGATCCCCAAACAAGCCAAGGATTGACTTGACCCAACTAAATGAAGTATCAAAACCTGTGTCAAATGTGGCCAAATCGGCACAAGACAGCACAAAACAAACAAAAAGGGTAACATAAAGTCAAATCTCAGAGATGGGCAGGGAGAGGGTGATAATGTCACTTTGGGATCTCTGACACAAGGTCGTTTATCGACCTTTTATCCTCTTACTGAAAAAAAAACACTGGAAAGGCCCACGAGGGGGAAAGAACTCCACTTACCAACATGAGAACAGTGTCCAAACACAAAAACGTACGTTCGGTGGATATACAAATCTCCCCACGTTCTATGAATGAGAAATCTGAGCTGTCAAGCAATTTGAACACTAAGATGGATGCTGCAAATGAGATTGAAAATCATGACAAGCCATCAAACCACACTAAAGAAAATAAGGAGACTGTGGGTGTGTATAAAGCAGTTGAAAATGTGGTGCAATGTGGTAGGGCCACTAGTGTCAGGATATCCCACCCTAGAGGTAGTTATGAACAAGAGAATATTGAATACTCCTTTAACAGAGAAACGAGGTACATCTTGGGGTGGTCAAGTGACCAATCAATAAACGGCAAGCAGCGATTGAACATTTTTAAGGGTACTCCACAATTGAGGACTCTTCACTCGGATGACATCGAGTGGTTGAGATTAGCTAATCACAATAATCTACGGATGGTCTGTGCTCCGCAATCTGTGGTTATACTCAAGTTACTGTGGGAGCACAGGGAGGATTTTGAGTCACAAGGTCTGTCATTGCGGCTCTTTAGGTCTATGGAGGAGGCTGATGAGTTTTTGAATGAAACACTTCAAGCTACAGAATTGGTGGGGTCTACTTTAACAAATGTGCAGCTGTGCCTCCTGCCCAGACTGCTGAACTTATTTCTAAAATTTCTGAAATGGTGGGTGCAATATCTAATATTACTTGGTTGGCCCCTCTAATGACCTCAATACTTGAATTCTCATCTAAACAGAATCAATCATAAATATGTGTTGATAGATATTCTGTTCAGCAGGACTTTCAAATTTTATCCTGGAATTGTGGAATTAAAAATGTACAGTAGTGGTCATCATGTTACATCAAAATGGGCTCACCAACTATTTCATTACTACAGGAAACCATGTGTGTTGGAGAGCTCGTTATTGACGAGTTTTCAATTTTTAGTTTAGCGGCGATCAAGGGCACTACTGACCGTCCTTATGGGGGAATTGCCATACTACTTAATAACACTATAAATCATAAAACCAAAGTGGTATACTCAAATAATGGTATGTTAGCAATAGAGTTTGTTGCACTTGGTTTGTCGACCTGTGTATTTTTGGTGGTATGTATGTACTTTAATCCGGCGAGCAACACCATAGATGCCGCACTTGACACGCTGGATGAAATTCTAGAAGCTATGATTAGAAATCCCAATTATTCGATAGTCATTGGGGGTGATTTCAATGCAGTGTGTATTCTATCATTGACCAAAATTAAAAACAAACGGAAGTGCCAAAGTAGTTCTGTAACTGACAAAGGGAAGCGTTGGATAGACTACTTTAGAGAATGGAATATACAAGTGGTAAATTATGAATTAGGTACACATAGAGGCACCTGGTTAAGGGGACCACTTGCATCCTACATAGATTGCTTCTTTGTATCCATTTCACTAACTGGTATGGTTGATAAGGTTCACATCATTGAGGATACACTGAGGGATCACACTCCAATTAGTATCAATATTAGATGTGACTTGGTAATCTTACATAAAGAAGCTTCACTAGGTTTGGTAACCTTACATCGTACTCAGACCTCGGTTGGTTGCCATCCCAAAATATGTAGGGAGTTGACCTACTTGGTACATAGAGATGCACGGAGGGTTTCTCATTTGCAACTTCTGCACTTCGAAGCAAACATGAGAGAGGAATGGAATGCCCACATAATAAAAAAACACATAGAAACTCTTACTCAATGCTCTAAATTGAACGTTTGTAGTGATCCACAATGATTCAATATGGAAATTGCTAAACTTAAACGTGAAAGAAACCAACGGTTAAGAGCTCTATGTGGGCTGCCTTTAACCTATGCTAATTATAGCAAGCTCAAGAAAAAGATTATTTCAAAATATAGTCACCTGATAAAAACGATAAAATCCAACTCAAAACTACAGACAAATAAAAGGATTATGAACCTTCTTATAACAAAAAATACCCGTAGTATTTGGGCTATATTGAATAGCAAAGAAAGGGTAGCTGTACATGACTTAGGTTCCTCCATCTCTGTATGCACTTGGCAGGAATTCATAAAAGATAAGTTTAAATTACCTTCCCAATTCCAGTATGTAAATTCTGGAATATTACAGCATAAATTTAATGATTCTATGTTCTTCTCAATGGAAGATATTGTTGCTGCAATTAAGTCCTTAAATCCATCCATCCGGGCTGGATGGCTTGACCTCATGCATCTTAAAAGATGATCCTTACTTCTGGGAAGCTATCCTCGTTACCAAATTTTCACACATTCTGACTTCGAATCAAATTCCTAGGTCATGGCAAAATGCCATTATTATTCCCATTTATAAAAAAGGGAATTCCATGTTGCCCTCCAATTATAGACCTGTAGCACTCATGGATGCCTCGCAAAGGTTTTTGAAATTATATTACTGCAGCACCTCCAATCTTTCATAGACAAAAACAACATTTATTCGAAGTTTCAAACTGGATTTCGCAAAAACATGGGGACTTCTTTGAATGCCTTCATTTTATCACATGTTCTTGCGCAATCTAAAATACCGAACACTGGTCCAGTCTACATGACAGCACTGGATTTGACCAGTGCTTTTGACACAGTTATAAGGGAAGTGCTGTGGACTAAATTATTGGATCTAGGCTTTCCAAAACGGGTGGTGCAGCTGATTGCCTTGTTACATAATCAAAGAACATTTCAGATCAGAATAACCAAATCAGGTGCACTTACTTCTCCCATTTACACCGAAACGGGGGTAAAACAAGGATGTAACCGGGCAGCCACATCTTATATCTTTGTGACATGGACAAATTGTGGAATGCAATTAGTATGTATCCTATAAAACTCGGTGAATTGAAAATATCTTGGTTATGCTTTGCAGACGATATTGTGTTGTTCGATCGTATACCTAGTGGTTTACAACAAAAGCTGAACCAATTCTGCAATTACGCTTTAATGCATAACCTTCTTCCAAATTCAGCCAAATCACGAATTGTAATCTTTCACAACTACAAAAAAAATGTAAACTTATTTGTGGCAATTGGCTGGAAACAAAATAGAACGTGCAAAAACAATTCAATACCTTGGGTATCCCCTAACGGATCAACACTCTAAAACAATTTGGGAACTACCCTTGAAAATTAAAGCGCTTCCATTGGCATCAATGATGAAGGTGATTTTTGGAAAGTACTGTGAATTCTCGTTATTACCACTTATTGAGTTTTACTCATTAAAAGTTGAACCGATCCTATTATTTGGACTGGATATGTGTTTATTGAACATGGATGAGACCCTAAACAACATACAGGGTAATTTATGGAAACACACCTTGGGATTGTCTCCATCAGTTCCTAACTCAATTGTAAGACATGAAATGGGATTATCATCTCTAGCAGCCAGATGGACATGGCACAAGTTATCTAGATATGCAAAGATTATGGGCCTCATTACACGGATGGCGGCATCAGCACCGCCTTGGCGGAAAGGGGAATTACCGCCCCATTCCAAGGTTTGCGGGACGGTAATTCCCCCTTCCACCATTGCCCTTCCCCATTCCCATTTTTGCCCCATAGGCTCAATGGGAATGGGAAAGGCGCTAATTACGGTACCGCAAATTGCGGTACCGTAATTAGCTCCCTGGGTCCCTTTGCGGGTTGGTTTTTAACACCCTGCAAAAAGCAGGCGTTAAATCCCCCAACCCGCAAAGGGACCTCGTAGTAAGGCGGTAAGGATTTACCGGTACTGGTATTTTACTGGTACCGGTAAATCCTTACCTGCATCCGTGTAATGAGGCCCTGTCTCCCTATCACAACTCTCTTTTTCTTGATCTGAATGTCTTACTCAGTAAGGGAAAACTTAAATCTCTGGTAAGTTTCGAAACTGAAATGAAAACTATTTTAGACAATATTGATTCTTCTATTTCGGATCTTATTCTAGGCTTGCCAAAAATCAAGCGTAATTTATATGATCGAGATTGGTCCGCAACTTTAGATTGCAACAAAAAGTATAAAATATATAATGAATATGCACAACAACCAAGGAGAAGAGAATTTAGATCAATTTATCTAATCCAATGGCCCTCTAATAAAGTACAAAATATCTATATGCGGTTCAAATTGAACCAGTTTCACACACTAGAACAAATCCATCACTGGCAATCGAATATTAGGGTCAATGGTAATTTGAGTTGTCGTTTCTGTGAATGTGGAATTGAACTCGAAACCTTGAAACATCTTGTGGTTGATTGCACTTTTTTGAAGATGTCAGAAAAAATTACATGGGGATATATGCTCCCAAAGATACTGTTATATCAAGATCTTCTTTTTTGGGAGAGATGTATATATGGGGGGAGCATGTGTTGAATATTATCATTAGCTCGTATCCTATGGAAAATTGATGAGGCATTATCAAAAAAAAATAATAGTTGCTTATAGAAGTAGGGGACCACCAAGTAAGCATTATAACAAGAGATTTAATCAAATGAGTATGAAAATGTTGTGTTACGATTTGTGAAATTCACTGCTTAAAAAGTATCTTTGGACTGTGATTGGAAGTTGGAAAGAAAAACTGTTTACTCACAAAATGTAATTTGATTGAAACAAATGTATAGTATTGAACTTTTATTTATTTTATATTATTTGAAAGAATGATGTTCTAAAAGTTTATTTTGAATGGACTAAACACAATTTTTTAATAAAACATAAAAAAAATAATAGGCAGATTGGTTCATGTGAACAGGACCCAGTTGTGTATTACTCTGTGGCATAAATTGACCTCCAAACTGCATATTCCCACCCCTAGTTCCTCTAATTATTTGCTGCAACAATACTTTCATTTTCAAGTCTCCCTTCTTCTTTTCTACCTTCTCCTTTTCGGTATTAACCCTATTCTCATAGTACTGAGCCATATGTAATACTTCAGACTGTGATTTCGTTTGCTAAGCCCTCTAGGAATTCATAATTTGTGATTGGATTTCAGGCAACAATGCGCACACAAACTTGTCTACAAACAGCCTTTTCCCTGGCTCTGTACTTAAGTCTTGACCATTGAAATCTGAAAACACTTGTTCAAAAAAATTCAGTAGCACCTTCAGATTTCCCTTGGATGCAAGCTGGAAGCTTGTCCCAAACTATTCTTCTTTCTGGAACCAGAGTTTTCAATTAGCTATTATTCTGTCTGGCAACATCAGTATCACTTGAAGCGGTTTCTCACCAGTGTTCCTTTCTCCATCTATCCATACCAAGTTAACCCATGTATCACCCATCCCTGCCTGATCATCTACAGTTCTAATCTGTTTCCATAAATAAGCAGGTAGGATCACTGGGAACAGCAAATCGATATCACCCAGCGTGAAAACTGATGAATGCAAGACAGATTCAATTTCTTTATAACATCCTGTTGCATTCTTCCTAATATCTGGATTTGTTTGTCTAATGGTATTCACTTTCTGTCTAGAAAATGGGACATGCACAAACTGTGAGACATAATGTGCTTCAATAGTAGTGGTTGCGGCGCCTGTTGCGGCATTAGCCGGAATTTCTACTTTAGGAACAAATGTTGGTAGAACCTCCCTCATTGACAATTGTAAAGTAGGCAATCCTGAATGCTTATTAAGCAACAAAGCTAAATCTAGTGACACGGTAGTCAAAGCAGTATCAGGTGAAAAGGCTCTTTTATAAATGACCATCAAATCTGCAGGACAACAAACCTTTCTCTTCATAAACTCATCTTGTAGATACTCTACCATCCCTGTAATGCTTTTCTTTGCATTGCCGGAGCATACTGACTAAACGTGTCATGCACTTCAATGGGAGAAATTGAAACATCCGAAATCCATCTAAGAGCGTCTCTTGTACAAATGCGTGTTTCTTCACTCACTGGTTTCAATGAAGGAATAAATCGTTTCTGTACATATGAGGCTCCCAATCCTTTACTATCTAATTCATCATTCTGTAACCAATTTAGCTCCCTTTTAAACTCAAATACCTTCTCAACATGCACATGTACTTTCTCAGCGGGCAAGGACATTCAAATCCCTCAACCCCTGTGGGACATTCGTGTCCGTCAAATCACTCCAAATATCAGCTAAATGCGTTCCCACCCCCTCTATCAAAATAGCCTGTTCGGGAATACTTTCTTGGACAGAAATCACAACTAAAACAGCAGATTCTTCACCGTCTTCTATATATTTCTTAGCCCATGCATACAATTCTCTTTTTCTAGCTTTAGATACTGTACCACGAGTCACTATTCTTGAATCAGCACTCGCCCCTTCAACCACTGCAAGTGGAACAGAACCACCCGGAAAAGAAAGTTCAAACAAATCTTGTTCAATAGGTAGTGGAGACACTACAGCTGGTGGTGGAGACGGAATTATGGCAACAGCAACTATCGGTAAGTGTGGAGGTGCAGGAGGAGGAATAACAACAGGAACAAGAGCAACAGCAGGAAGAAGAGGAACAACAGCAGGAAGAGTAGGGACAGCAACAGGAGGAGGTGCAACATCAGGAGGAGGCACTTAATGAGGAGGTGCAGTTGCAACATTTCTACGCTCACCTAATAGCTTATTAATCAGTTCATCTGAGGTATGAAAACCCTGACACGGATATATTTTCCGTACTCCAAGTTGAAAAGCCCTATCCATACTTCTAATAGATTCTGATGGTTTCTTTTGATCATACAATAATGCCTTTTCAGTTTTCGACATGTGTCTGCATGCATGTTTTTTTCTTTACTCTTAAATTGCTGCATAGCTGCCTTTCTACAATCTTTAATTAGATCAATGCTGCAGGCCTAGCCTGTTTCTTCAACAATATGGACTCTAAATACTCTATGTGAGCAATTTCAAAACTACCATAGACTGACCACTGAGGTTCGGGAGCATGTCTAGTTTGTCCGTGCCAAATATCATTAAATACAATACTATTTAGGCAGTACTTGCAGTACATTAAACAAGCCGGCGACCCAACGGGTGGCACCGGTTTGCCTCGTCCCAAAGATTGTCTATCTGTGCAGAATAAAACCCTGAAACAGTAAGACAATTTCCCAGACATGTCAGATCACTGGTGTTACCTGGCATTGTTTGTACTCATGAGAACAAGCATGCAACCAATATCAGGATTCTTAGGAATCGGGGCACGATTCACCTGATTTGAAAGATACCAAGGGTCCGATCGGATTACAAAGGATCAACGTGGCTGGCCATTTCAGCAAATATACCTGCCTCGATATGTGGACCCTTGTCAAGATGTCCTCTCGAACCGCTTGCTCACCGTCCAGGGCTCGGATTGTGCAGTACTGTGGAGGTGTCGCGTCTCATACAAAAAGAGACCCCTTTTCTCACTCCGATCCCGGTACGGTAGCTGCGTCCTTGATCAGCGAGGTGACATCAATCTTGAGGGTCCCTATTTGGGCGCCATCTGAAAGATCAGCAAGGAATATCAAGGCTTAGTATCACCAAAAATGAAATCTGCCAGTCACAAAGTCAAAGTTATAAGTATAACTTTTATTCTGTACAAATACAAATATGAAAGCAGATAGCTATCTGGCTCTCAAGCACCTCGTAGTGTGTACCAGCAGACACCGTGAGGGGAGAGAGTACTGGACATTACAAAACTCACAGTATTTATACTTTCTTCCCCAAACCAGGTTACATTGTCCAGCCCCTCTTCAAGTTACACAGTTGCTAGAGTTCATGCCCAGTTCACATAGCAAATACAGCATTGTTGTTTCCAGGTTTAAGACACAATCCTTTACACACGAAATACAATGATGACATACTTTGCTTTTCTTGGCCATGTAGACACATCCTGGTTCTTGAGCTTTAGGGTAAGTCTAGTTCCAAGAGATGAGGGTTTCTCCCAAAGCACATGGCTTTAGTTGCTTTGCATTGTGTTCCATTGTGTTCCATTGTTTGAATGAAGATGAGGCTTTTGGACACAGATAACACTTTGAATGGCAGTTCATCTTGATTACAAGGTCTCTTTGCACTGAACAAACATTCTGCTCTTAGCAGCCTTAATCTTGACAGAGGCTCAAAGTTAATTCTGCTCAGTGTCAGCTGAAAACACAGTTAACCATTTCAGGACAGAAAGCAGGGGTTAGAATCAAAATGGCAGATGTTTCCAAAATGGCGGTAAAGTTAACTCTATTTAGATCTGTTTAACCGCAGTTTTTAATACATATGCGAATGCGCTTAGGCCAACATTCATAATCAGATGGTATTTATGTGAAGATGGTTTAACACAGAAAGAAGATGGAATGGACACGATGAAACGTAACATATGCAGAAGTTAGATCTCAGTCAGGGAGTGACTCATCTTCCTCCCCTGATGACCAGAGGAAAAGAGGCTACATGTGGGCACTAGGCAACGTGGATGCCAAGGAATACAGTCACACTCTCATATTACAGGTCAACAACACACCGACAGAATTCCTGATCGACACTGATGCAACGCTGAATGTATGAGTTACTAAGCATACAAAAATCTTCCCGACCCACCAAAACTAAAATCATTGTCAGTGGCTATATATCCGTATGGATCAAACACCCCATTACCTAGCAAGGGCGTGTTCACCATGGTATGCTCCCACAAATCTCACACAGCACGCATATAGTTGCACATGCTCACCACCGAAACAAACAGTGGGTGCATATTAAGTTTCAAGAGTGCAGTTGACATGGGGCTAGTACACATCCTGTATCATATCATGCTGCACAAATATATAGCTCAAGGTGGCGATGTGGTGAGTGCACTCCCCAAATAATTTAAGGGACTGGGCAAGCTGTGAAATTGCAAAGTGCGGCTGCACATCAATCCATCGGCCAGACCCGTCGCCCAGCACTACGGGGCTATACCAATTAACATCCAGCAACAAGTGGAAGAAAACATTTGCTGTCTGCCTGATGAAAACATCATTGAACCAGCAAGCAGGCCCACTAATTGGTTCTCTCTGATATGCTAGTTCACGACAAAACTGGTGGATGGGTCCATCAGACTATTGGTTGATATGCGCCGGCCAAATAAAGCCACCCAAATGGAAAGACACCAAGCTCCCAGAATTACAGATATGATCCATCTCCTCAATGGGGCAACAGTATTCTGAAAGCTAGACCTGAACAAAGGTTACCATCAGCTGGAACTCGCTTCTAAATCATGCTACAAACCCACATTCGTGACCCACATGGGATTGGTTATGCAGGTATAAAAAGCTTAACTTTGGGACATCCTCCATGGCAGAGATATTCCAGGAAGAAATCCATCAGGTCACCAAACACATACCTAATTGTTTAAATTATAGCAATGACATTTTAATATTTGGCAAATCAGTGAGTGAACATGATGACACATTAAACCATGTCTGCTTGGCACTAGAAGTAGCCAGAGTGACATTGAATAAAGACAAATGTGGGTTCAGAAAACGAAAACTGAAATTCTTGGGCCACATTTTTTCTGAACAAAGCATGCGGCCGGACCCAGACAAAGTGGCCGCATTGAATGAAGCTCCTTGGCCGACCAACATATCTGACCTGAGATCGTTCTTAGGTCTAGCGAGTTACTGCTCATGATAACTAGAGAACTATGCCATGGTGAGTGCCCCACTATGGGAACTCACGAAGGGCAAGCAAGAATTTAAGTGGACTTCAGAGTGCTAAGCTAGTTTTGAGAGCATAGAAGCAAATATTGCATCTGCTACGGACATGGCATATTTCAGATTGTTGAAACAGACAGACGTGATGGTGAATGCCAGTCCAGTTGGTCTGTGTGTCATTTGACACAATATGACAGAAAGACACCACACATCAAGCTGATTCTGTCATACGCAAGTTACCGTCTATCAGCCACCAAACAGAAATACTTGAAGGCAGAGAAAGAGAGCCTGGGGGTAGTATGGGCTTGCAAGTATTTTCATCTTTTTCTCTACAGGAAAATGTTCACAATTGCCACAGACCACCAGGCACTTCTCACTATCTATGGAAACCCGAAGGACAGGATGCCCCTGAGGATAGCAAGATGGTCGCTCCGACTTCAATACTATACATTCAAGATTTGCCATAGACCAAGGAAAGCCAAGAATCCGGCGGATTACCTGTGTAGCCACCCCACAGAATTCACACGGTCGGAACATTCGATTGAGGAGGTATACCCGAATTACATTATGCATCAGATGAAGCCGTCCCCTATCACTTGGGCAACCCTCCAACAAGAGTTGGAAGCAGATCAGACGTTGGCCATCATTGCACGATGCATCACTATGGGAAAAATGAGACATGCCAAGGACACTTCAACCAAGTCACCTAGGAGGATGTCAGGAGCATGACACTCATACAGGAGGAACTCACGGATGACCACATTGTCAAGAAGGGATGCAAGATAGTGTGACCCAAGTCGTTGGAACTTGGCACATGAAGGTCATTGAGGGGTTGTGCCCACCAAAAAGTGGCTTAGAAAAAATATATGGTTCCAGTGGATGGGCAGCACAGTAGAAGAGATACTGAAGAACTGCACCACCTGCTGTGTTGTCGCCCCGGGCCCCCCACTACCTGAGGGCATATGGGAAGAGCAGGCTATTGACTTTTGTGGCCCATTCAGGGATGGCTCATCTGTCTTGGTGGTACTGGACGAATATTGAGGTACCCAAAACTGAAATTCTTATCCTCCACTGCAGCTACATCTGTCATACCGGTACAGGACGGCATTCTGGCTGTTTATGGCACCCCAAAGACCATTAAGTCAGACAATGGCCCACTGTTTACACGTCAAGACTTTGCCAACTTCGCCCAGTACACAGGGTTCAAACACCAGAAGATAATGCCTCTCTGGCCCCAGACCAATGGCATGGTTGAACGTTTCATGGGAAATACCAGCTCCTGAGGGACTACCGACACACACCCGGCAGCACCACCGATAAGTGCCGGGTGGATCTTTCGTTTAGCAGTAAGATCCGGAATCAAACTCGAAAGGTCCAAAACTAGGTGAGCAGACGGTCTGTGACCAGCGGGTGCTTGAGAAAGACACAGCGGAAAAGAGGAAGATTAAAGTGATTGCTGACTCGAGAAGAGGTGCCCGAGAAGACTACTTTACCGTCGGGGACAGGGCGGTGGTGAAACAATCGAAACACCGGAAGGAAGACTCCACGTTTACACCACACATCCTGACAATTATGCAGAAGAAAGTTACCATGATGACAGCAGGAGATAATGAATGGAGGACATTCACAGGAAACGTATCTCACATCAAAGTGTGCCGGGAGGAGAGTGATTCTTGGAGAACGCCAGGAGGAGAGCGATTCTTGGAGAACGCCGGGAGGGAAACGATTCTTGGAGAGCACCCAAAAGAGACGAGAGTGCGTGCGACTCCGAAGAGCCATATCAAGGAGACAATGAGGTATTGGAGGAAGAGATGGAAGAGTCTGACCATAACTTGCAAAGAAAAAGCCTGGACTGTCAGAGAAGGGGGCGGCCTGACAGGGAAAAAAAATCAAACCTCTAAGGCTAATTAAAAAGATGGGTTGTTTGTTCATTTCATTAATCTATAACCAAATGATTAAGGAAGGAGGAAATGTCACGTTTGGAAATCAGCCTTGTTATTTTAGAGTCAGGAGTTTGGGGTGGGAGTTTTGAAGGGAAGTAACGTTGGAGGACGGGAAGTCCTCAGCATGTATGAATAAGGAGTCGAGACAAGTCGCAATGTGTGGGCCTCCTTTATTTCATGTGCAAGGCCTGATTGACAATGTCGGCCATCACCCCGAAGTGTCCTCTGACCACTACAGATGGAAATGCTCTGATTACTTACCGGTAATCTTCATTACTCCTCATCCTACTCGTCCTCGTCACAGTCTTTACCTCATGAGGAGGCCCCTGCCTCCGACACAGGACCTTCTTCTATTTCTTTAAATCCCTATAACTCCTCCCCCACATCCACGTCACTCAATTTCATATTACCAAGCCAGAGCATGGGACCTTCCCCGCAGGGAGGGTGAGGAGGGTCGTCAGTACTGTGACGAGGAAGAGTAGAGCTAGGAGTAATGAAGATTACTGGTAAGTAATCAGAGCATTACCTTCACATCCACTCTTCCTCATCCCAGTACTTACCTCATGAGGTATACCATAGCAGCAACGGGGAAAAGGTCCCAATGAGACACAGAGCCAAAAACAGTGCAGCAAAACACACACACACAATAACTCTTAATTCACATGCCCACAGACAAAACTCCAACCATGAAGGAACCAACCCCCGAGTGGGAGAAACTCAACCCATAGCGGTTGATGAAAATGCCTAGACCAGCCAAGACGGCAGCCATACAAATCTCTTGCAGAGAAAACCCTCCTTGCATCGGCCCAGGAAGCCGCCAAACCCCTGGCGGACCGCCCGTGATCGTGCGCAGGCACAGGCAGGCCAGAAGCCACATAGGCCCTGGAGATCACAACCCGGAACCACCGGAAAATGGAAACCACAGATGCGTTATGCCCAGCCCCAGCCGGACCACAAGCAATCAGAAGACTATCAGATTGGTGGAAAAAAGCAAACCTAGCCAAATACTCCAACACGTCCCTCCGGACATAATGTTAAGCCAAGCCACCTTCTGAGGCCTTCTCGGATCATGAAAGAAGTCAGGGAGAACCAGATCCTGAGAGGTGTGAAAACCGAGATACAACTTAAGGGAGGAACTTCGGACCACACCTCAGCACCACCGAGTCTGGCAGCACCCTCAGGAAAGGAGGGTGACATAAGAGATCCCCAATCTCCCCAAGCCTACGGGCAGAAGCGAGGGCAAAAAGAAAGGCAGATTTCAGTGTAAGACCTTTGATATCAATCTCGGAAATGGGCTCAAAAGGAGGCCCTTGAAGGAACCGTAATACAAGAGGGAGATCCCAAGGGGAAAGCCCTTTATCAGCACAAGTATGGGAAGAAGAAAAACTCTGGAGCAACTTCCCCACCCAAGTGACCATCAGAGTCCCCCAAAACGAATTTCATGGAGGCCCACTGAGAGCGAAGCTTGGAAAAAAACTGCAAGGCCCCTGTCAAAACCCCTCTTGGAGGAATCGAAGGATAGCAGAGAGGCGAGAACGCAGGGGAGGGATCCCAGACCGCCCATACCAGTCTTGGAAATGGCCCCAATGCCTGCCAAACACCTTCAGAATGGAGGGTCTGAGAGCATCCATTATGGACTCAACTACAGGATCTGAGAACCCCTGAGATATCAACCTAGACTGAGCAATAACCATATTGCCCATTGCATCCGGTGGACTTCCAACCGCAGAACCCCTTGAAGGGGACACGGCCACCTCGGAACCAGCCAAGGTTCCTAGGACCGAAGCTCCAACAGAGAGGGGAGCCAACTCCGGCGGGACCAGAATGGAGCTAACAACAACACAGTCACCCTGGACACTCTGATGCGCCAAACCACCCGGGGCAGAAGTGGAATAGGCGGAAAGGCATAAAGGAGAACACCAAGGCCACTGTACAGAGTGGGCGCCCATCCCCCAACCCCCTTGGCCTGAAACCGAGAGCAGATGAGGGGAACTTCTGCTGAGGCCGGGGATGCAAACAGGTCTAGAACCGGGGACCCTAATCTGACACAGGTCACTGCAAAGACCTGGGCCGACAGGACCAGTTCCGCAGAGGAGTGAAACTGGCGTCTGAGAAGATCCGCTTGAACATTGTCCACCCCTCTGATACGTGAGCTCACCAGAGACACTAGATGAGATTCCTTCCAGGTGCCTATCAGAGCACTCAAGGAGCGGCCGGAACCCCTTTTGCAGTTGACATATGCCAAAGCCGTCGTATTGTCTGATCTGACCAAAACCGCCGACCGTCCAGAAACTCCTCGAAGTACACCAGAGCTTGGATAATGGCACAACTCTTGCCAATGGATGATCGCCGGCTCTCCCCAGATTTCACAACCCTTGAGCTGAGAGGACCCCCAATATAGAACCCCCCAACCCATTTTGCTGGCGTCGGTAGTAAGAGAGGCCACAGGAGGAAGGACCATGCACACGTCAGCCTGTAGACCTGAAACCCCCGCCACCATAGCAGGGAGACTTGCAGCGCTGGGGACACTGAAAACAAAACTACAAAAGCCTCGACGTCAGGAGCCAGTGGGAGAGCGATGAAGACACCAGGGGATGTAACTGAAGATGGGCTCAAGGAACTGGAAAAGACGCAAGATGCCACGTGCCCCGTAACTTCAGCAACAGGCGAGCCGAGACATACTGTCTTCTGAGAACCCAGACCAGAACAGCCAGCAAGCGCCCACCCCCTTCACAACATCCAGAGTACGTTCCACAGAGCCCCCACGTTGAAGCATTCCGTCTGGACAATCAGTGCAGGGCCTTGAGACCCATAAGCAAGTGACACATCCTAGAAGGCATAGGGACCAGGAACACCCGCAAGTAGAAAACTTGATCCTGAACAGGGAGAGGAACGGGCAAGACGGTAACCCACAACAACCATTTGGAGAGAACGGATCCCATGGCCAACTATTTGGACCGTGAGCTGGGTACCAAATTCCTAACCATGCAAACCTAGACAGGAGGAGACAGGAACGGCAACTGATACCCCCTTCCGGAAGGAGCCCATTACCCAGGAAGCCGAACCCCACGGGTCCCATACACCTCCGAGAAGATAGAGACGAGGAGCCAGGGAAAACCGCCAGTCCCTGCACTTGCACCAGAGGAAAATAACAGGACGTTGAAGCAGGCCTGCGCCACAATATAACAGCATGCTTGTCAGCCCACAAAAAGATCCGACCTATCAAAAGGAAGATACAGGACAGCTCAGAAGTGCAGCAGACCATGGCCACCTCAGCCGACAGAGGAGCTACCAGGCTGGCGTCAAAAGGGCAGAGTACTATCACAAAGCGGGGCAAAACAATCCATAGCAGACATCAAAATCAACCCCCTACCTGGGGTATGCCTATACTGGAAAAACCCACTGAATTGACATCCCCCTCCACCGGCACCAGGGGCTCTGAGAACCCCTCTAAGCACAGACATGTGCCACCATGTGCCATATCACTTCCCCCAAGTCTGAGAGGAGGTGTGAAAGCAAGACGTCGGCACCGGAGGACCTAGGCCCTAAAAGGAGAGACACTGGGAACCCCCTGCATGGCCGTTACTTCCATGATGCATTTTCTATAATTCCATGCTGGACAAGGGAAAAGAAAATCATCTCCTTTGACCTCCCCTTGCGCAGTTCAGAGGAAGAGGACAGGACAAGGAGTCTGCGTCCATAGCTAGCACAGACCCAAACACACCACTAACTCGCCACATGACTGAGAGGTGGCTTGAGCCCTGCATCCAGTAGCTGGGAGCCCCATGCTCTAAATGGTTCCAATGCGTCGGTCTAGGAAGGATGAAGGGCCGAGTCAGCAGCGCTGAGACTCGAATCCGAAGCATAGACTATGCCAGGCCGGTACCCTTCTGGCCGCTTGCAGACGTGTCCAAATCTGCGCCGTTTACACAGCCTGCACGCAAAGAATGCAGCCAACATCCGGTGCATCCTGGGCTGTGTGTGTCTGAGGAGCGGTGCTATGTGACATGCCTGCGACAGAACAGAGCCCCCGCACTTTCAAAGACTCTCTTCCACTGTCACCCCACGACAAGAAACAGAGAGGCCTCACAACAAAAGCGAAGGCTAGCTCATACTGCCAAGTGCTTGCCATCATTTCCAATAAAGATGTGTACACAGAGCACGAGGAAACGGCCTGTCGAATCAAGATGGCCAAAACAGAAGGAGAGGGGAAAAACATCAAGCCCAGTCCTCCCCTCTCCTTACCTTCCCCTGGGCGATGCAGGACCCGGGACACAATGCTCACGCTGCGGTCCGGAGCCCAGCAAAGAAACGAGCGAGAAAATCCGGCTCAACTGTGACCCCAAGCCCCGCAGGGGGCCCAGTAGCAGCGCTGCACCTGAGGGAGCCGAGGGCCCCACCACACAGCCCCCCCCAGGGGTCCAGCAATCGGTGCTCCCCAGTGCCCCGCACTGGGAAGAAAAAGTCCAACCTGCCAGAGGCAGGAAAAATTAAACTGAGTGACGTGGATGTGGGGGAGGAGTTATAGGGATTTAAAGAAATAGAAGAAGGTCCTGTGTCGGAGGCAGGTGCCTCCTCATGAGGTAAGTATTGGGACAAGGAAGAGTGGACGTGGAGGTAATGCAGTACATGTTTCATTTGTGTTTGTCCAAAGTCGAAACCAAAATAGCGGGGCAGAGATCGTGTTAAACTAGATATGTGATTTATAGAACAAACATCCAGCTCATGGCGCCTTGGAACAGTTGATGCAGAATCAGGAAGAGTAAAAAAGTAACCTTCAGAATTTCTTTTTGATTGTGGTTAGAGTAGATGAATGTTCGTGGCCTTGCAGTTCAGTCCCACGGCAAGCCGCAAGGCTGCATTTCTATCTGTACACCACGATGGGGGCTGAAAAAGCACACATTCGCAATGATGTTATAAATCTAGCGACACTGGCCACATTCTGAGGTAAATACATGTTTGCCATATATTTGTGTTAATGGTATTCATGAAGTTTTACCCGAGGTGACCTACGAGCCTGTGGATTGCATAAAATATCCCAAAGTGCACTGTTTCTCTAGCGGTCTCACGCACTTGAAAATGCAAGACCAAGTCATTCCCCACGCAACATGGCGCATTTGGACTCTAGCCATCCATCCTCATTCTGCTCATGGTAGATGTGTGGGAAACATCATGAGAAAAGACTCCTCAGGTTTTTCCTAATTCATCAACGAGTTATCTTGCCTCCGCATACAGGGTTTCCACCGCCCCACATATATGCAGGAACACCACATGCAGATCAGATACCTAACAATACTGCTGTGAGCGGAAGGTCCAGGTGTCCACGGTCTGTCTGGCATCTTGGCACAATGACAGGAATGACCATTTGGGAGACCCAGTTAAGCCTCACAATTAGTCATTTCAGGGTACGCAGGTCTGGGTTGGTGTACATGGATCTCAGCCTGGCTGCAGTGGTGGATCGTATGGCATTGGCCCGTCTTTCTTCCCCACCGCGTGCATGCACCATGCAGCAAACACACTTGGGAGAATATTGGTATTCTTGTTATGCTTGCCCTGTCTCCAATGGGCACGTTCCAAAGCGACTCCCTGGGGATCGCCATGCACTTCTGCAGAAACCCTGATCTGAATCCGCAGGGGCTGGTCTCTGTGGAGAAACACCCCATAGATAACCCAGTGGAAGCAGGTCCAACAACACCCTGGGGATTCTTCTCAAGGAGCAATAGGAGACCTATAGGAAAGATGTGCCATCCTAAGCAGGAAATTCAAAATTGGTCATTTTCGGTCTCTTCTTTGTCCCTCTTAAAATAATGGTCACCCAATTACATTTCAGTGGGAGGTGAAATGATTTTCTTATGCTCACCTTACAAAATAGCCTCCCTGAGGAGTCATATGTTTGCAGCACTGCTACTGCCCCCAACCACCCCAAGTATCTCAGTGACCTTATGTCTTCATGTCAATGGGTGCCCTTCCCACTACAGGCTTTTTTGCTTCATCGGTATTCGCCAGCATATGAGGAAGTGCATCTGCTCTCAGAAACGGTATATTGGGAAATCCAGGAATTCAGCACCCACCTGGCAGCATATACTATGGAACAGGTTCACCAATTAGATCTTCCAGAGCGACATCATTTAGCCAAATGGGTCACCTCACCCTGGTGACCTGAATTACTGACCTGTGAAAAGCACCTTTGCGGAGCAAACCATATCCAGACACTGTGCAACATAGAGGAATTTCGCTGATGGGTAAGAGAAAAGATTTTTTGAGGAGACGCCAAAAGGTCTGCTGGTTGTCTTTCAGGCGGAGAGCGGCATTGAGACTTCATGAGGAAGCTCCTTTTCCATCGACAAGTCCTTTTGAATGGGGGTCCACCAGGTGGTGCACCTCGGCCGATAAAATGGCTTGTATAGGGATAAACCTTGGCGATTCTCATATTTCTGTTGGGTGGCGTCTTGCCATGATCCTCTCTATGGGCTAATCATCTTCATTTGGAATCAGACTGTAACCAGATACAGGCATGTTGGGTGGCTGAGAAGTGGTTTAATTTGCACAGCCCAACAACCACCCTAATTGAACCATTTTGACTTCGACACAGCTGCCGGGTTTAACCTCCTGGTGCTTCTCCATATAGGATAGTTCACCAGCCAATGCTCGCTTTGATGTGGGTATAGTCTACTGACGCACATTCGTTTTTGCGAATCAACCGAATGAGTAGTATTTGCCAATGGCGTTGGGGGCCATGTTGGCCCTGTCGTGTACCATGATGTTTCCTGGACATTCACCTGCATAGTAGTCATGTCCAACTGAGGACATTTATAAATTGGTTGATTTTAAGTAAGCCCAAATACTGAAACTGTGGTCTCCTCTTAGCATGAACTAATAGAATTATGTAATTATGCAATCTGCACCGCACCACTACCCCACCACCCGGACCATCCAGGTAGTTCCCCACTGTCTATAAAGATCTGTAAGGATAAACCCTTAGAATTTGGTCTCAATTCATGTTTCAAAAAAGGAAGTCAAGATGGTCAAGGTCACTAACCCGCCACCCGGACCATCCAGGTACATCCCCACTGTCTATAAAGATCTGTAAGGATAAACCCTTAGAATTTGGTCTCAATTCACGTTTCAAAAAAGGAAGTCAAGAAGGTCAAGGTCACTACCCCGCCACCCTGATCATCCAGGTAGATCCCCACTGTCTATAAAGATCTGTAAGGATAAACCCTTAGAATTTGGTCTCAATTCATGTTTCAAAAAAGGAAGTCAAGATGGTCAAGGTCACTACCCCGCCACCTGGACCATCCAGGTACATCCCCACTGTCTATAAAGATCTGTAAGGATAAACCCTTAGAATTTGGTCTCAATTCATGTTTCAAAAAAGGAAGTCAAGATGGTCAAGACCAATCACTTGAATAACACGATTTTCTTTTTCTTCACACATGCTAAGCACATAATGTCTTGGTCATCACCAAAGCCATCAACAATCCCCACCTGGGGGACGGCAACATGCTGGATATGAGTCGAGGAAGGCATTTGTTGCTTCTCTGCCATAGGTCTCGACCACAATCGTGGTGCTGTCACTTGCACTCCTATACATTCTTGAGCCACAGTTTGGCTCAAACACCTGCACAAGCTGTTGGTTATACTGCAAAGCAGATTCAAGGAAATGGGCCTTGACCAGGTGTCCTCTCTGGCAATACCTCCTGATGCATTCCTTCACAGCACTCACGCCACTCTAGGTCCCCTTCGCAGTTGTGCCTGAAAGGCCTCCATGGACAGACAAGTACCCACAGCGCACCCCCACATTGTGGGAAAATCTTCCTTTTCAGATGGCTTACAGGGAAGAACCAGGGGAGAACCTGGCAACGTAATGAAATGTAACGTGGTCTTATATAGATAATCTTCTGCTATTTTGGTCAACGTGCATGGTTCTAGAAGAGTAAGGGAAGGGGAGGGAAAGGTCTGTGGGAGAATAGGCAGGGATAACTAATTAAATGTTGACAGAGGCAGGTCTGAAGTGCCATTTTCCTGTGTGCTGGTGTGTTTCTAAGTGGTAGCTGGTAATGATAATCGGGATAACTATATCCAGAGCGGCTCCTCGCGCGTCAATGATCTGTTCAATTCGCTAGCAGTGCCGGCATAGCAGGCGAGTGGATGGTCTGGGAGATGTGGCTGCATGTGTGGTAATAGGGCGGGGTGTTGCAGAGTTATACTGTGAGCATTCTAAATGGCAGCACCAGAGAACGAGTGGAGGTAAGGGGCCCTAGCCGTCGCTCATCTGCAGTGAGTATGGAAACGTGTCACAGAGCTAAGAAGATTCAACCGCATCGCCCCCATACTCAAGGGAGTGCACTGGCTACCTCTTCAAGCATGTATCATGTTCAAAGACACCCTGTATCACAATCAAAACACCATTCTAACTGACAGAGAAACTCCCTATCTCTGGACGTTAACACACGATCAGAAGCTACAGCATCACTTCCCCGTTCACCTTGCCCTTCTACATCCCAGTAACCCCTGCTATGCCCACACCCTACCTGTAACCCCTTGCTCCATCCCGAGGTACATCTCCCTGTTGCTTCCCAGCTATGTTCACGTGTTATGACTCCCATACATGGGGCGTAAAGGGGGAGGATGAAAAAGTGCGCGAGTTATTGGGGGTAGGGGTCTTGGATTGAGGATTTTTATCAGGCCAAGGAGCCTAACAGTCCTTGATTTTGTTACTATGATGAAAGTGGGGAGGGGCAGTGGTTCGGGAGTGTTACAGTTTCCCCTGGAGATGCCAAGGCAAACAATTGTGTGGCAGTCATGATGTCCCAGGTCCATTGTTGATGGCAACACTGACCCCATAGGGTCTGGCCATGATGGTGGGTGGCTCCCTCAACAGTGACATTGTGCTAGAAGAGAGGACTTTAAGACCTGAGATTGAATAGGGGGCACCGGTGTGAAACCCTGTGGATTGTGGCGGTCTTCTTGTTATGGTAGTCTTTGGACCAGTCTGAGCCTTTACTCGCAGGATGGTATTGATCAGATCATCCAGGACATAGTGGCATGAAATGTAAAGGTTTGTGGCATAAAAAAGCATATTTTGCAGCACAAAAATTGATTAATTGCAGCATTTCTGCAACTCATTTTTTATTGACTGAAAGGTGTATGATTGTCAAGTTGCAAGAAAGAGGCAGTGTGTGAAACTACAAGAGAGCCAGGTTCTTACACCCTTCATGATTTGCAACTTTTATAGCAGTTTAATAGGAAGAGTCCCGGATGTCCCTGGTTTGATAGAACAGTGTTTGTTTTACTGTACTTGTTTGGTTTAATGTGTAGGCCAACTTAATAATATTAACTTTATTTACCATTATCAGTTGTAATGGTGAAAATATTGCCCTTCTATGTTGCCCAATGCTCCAAGCACCCACTCACCAACACCCCTCACTCACACTCACCAATTTCCCATCACAACTTACACTCCCAAACTTCTCACTCTGCCAGGTATGCACATACTCACATGCTCTGTCACATTGTGAAGTCACAACTCGCACACCACAGTCCCTGCCACACACTAAACCATGCTGTCAACTCACGCCTTGGGCTCTCCACTTCCTCCTGAAGTCTACAGTCCTTCATTATTTTTCGTGCCTTCTGCATCTCGCATACTTTCTACTATTCTATTACACACTTTCTCCATCCATTCCTCCAACATGCTGCTCAGTGCCTGTTTCCAGCAAACTGCTCCCTCTCTGCTTCTGGTCCACCTCTCCCCCTGCGGCTCCTTTTTCTTTCTGGACCTCTTTGCTTTCTAGTCCACTGCCCCAACACACGTCTCTGCTTTCTTACCCACTGCTTCCCCCATTTGGCTTAGTGGTCTCTCTCTCTCTGCGTTCTTGCCCATTACTCCCTATCCGGCCCATCACTCCCCCCCTCTCTTATTTCCCCCTCATATTGTGACTATTTTTAAATTTTTTTAAAATATACATTTTGGGCCAGATCCTCAAACAATTGAGCATTTAAAGATAGAGCAGAGGATGTGCTGTTTTTAGATACCCCATTTTTGGAAAGGAGATTTGCACATTTCCAGGGGGCTAAGCGATAGGGCACATAATGTGCTGGCCAGCTGCTTTGAAAACATTTGTGTCTGGAGGCCTTTCCTAATGTTCTACAGCTTTCCAGTGCATTTCATCATAATGGGCACTTTAAAAAACACATATCTATCCCATTTCAGGAATAGAAACGCAAGTGAGACAGCAGTGCTGCAAACCTTTGCTGTTACAGTTAGAGAAAGGAAAGACCCTGCAAAGCAATGCGCACCCCTCCACGCCTATTCCAAGAGCACGCATGGGGTTTCTTTAGTTTTCTGCACATTTAAAAGCGCATCCTTTTTGTGAATTCGGTATGTGCTTTTAAATGTGCAAAAATGCCCCCTGATTTGCACAAATGTGCAAAAAGGTCAAAAAGGCCATCTGATTGGGCGTAGTTGCACTCAGTCAGATGTTCTTTATGAATTGGTTGTCTCCTTTTTTTTGCGCAATTGATGAGATGTGCTAGCGCATTTAATTAGTTGTGTACCAAAAACGTTTTGAGAACCTCTTTATGTCTTTTCATAATAAAACAGAAGTATTAGCAAAAATTGCAGTTTTAGCATGCGTTTTTCCCAAAACTGCATGTTTTTTGTGCTTTTTTAAAATAAACGTCTGTTTTCGCAGCATTTTACGGGATCGCGAAATCGCGATAAACTGGAGGGTGTGATGGATGGCTGGTGGCTGCTATGAAAGACATGTGGGGAGCCCAACCAGATCGGGTCTGGCCTTGTGTTGGCGCTGTTGGTGCTCAAAGAGAAGTCTTCGGTCCAAAGACTTTCATTAGTGGGGTCTGTGCATGTGTGAGACTGACCCGGTTGGGTCCGGCTTGCGTAATGCATGATTCAGTACCATTTTGTGTATTGTATCCTGACGACCAGCCAGGATTTAAGGCGCTTCCTGAAGATCATGTGGTCTAGGTAGAGGCTGCTGGCGTAATCAAGTCTTGAGCACATGGAGGAGATGACTGCCATGGTTCTATGTGTGAACACCAAGCCGGCAAGATGCGACTGACAGATCGTAGTTGACAGAAGCAGTTTATGACTTTAGCTTTACCTTTAAAGGTGACAGAGTTATCCAGGAGAAATCTCAGGAGTTTGACTTGGCTGATGGCGGGTAACCATTTGTTCGGCCCAGGGAATGTTTGTGGCGTGGGTTGTTATGGAGCTGCAGATCATACGTTCAGTTTTAGTTGGGTTCCATTTTCAGCCAGTTTTTTGTGATCCATGCGTGTAGACATAAGAGGCAGTTGCTGACGTCTGGTTGATTTTGATTTGGGGCTTGCGTCAATCTGTAGATAATTTCACTCTAGCCTTCGTATTTGCATCACATAAGGCTTGAGTTGCTGTAGATTTGTAAGAGGAGGGTCATGTAGATATTGAAGAATAGTGGTGTCACATCGGACCCTTGTGGTACTCAACAGGTATAATTGCTGGATGATGGTTGGAAGTGTTTTCTTAATGTGCTCCAATTCGGACTCCAGCATCTAAGCACTGAACCGGATATCAAACCTCTGCTGTTTGGTGCTGTCTTGTTTTCAAGACTAACATGTTTCCCCCGCGCAGGGACGTCATTTCACCAAAATGCCTGGGGTAGCGGAAGTGACATCACACGACCCTTAACCTCTGATGACATCACAGGAAGTGATGTCATTTGACCCTACCCCCAAGTGACATTATGGGAAGTGATGGCACACAACCTTTCACCACTTGACAAAATACGAAGTGGAATCACATAACATTGTTCCTCAGTACACTAAGAAAAATACGGTTACAAAATCACTGTAATATGATATTAATATATATGACATTTCATACAAGAATAGATCACCATAAGTAGCGTTAAAATCAGTGTGTATAGGCCCATGTTACCAAATTACTATGAATGTAGGCAGACGTCCAATACAACAACCTGAACTATTGTGCATCACTCGGGCTAAACTGCAAACAGACAGACCATCTAGAAGAGGCCTAAACCCCAAAGCGTAGACACCTAGTGCCTGCCAAAAGTCTGACCACAGACTGCAAACAGCCACTGACAAGCACAAGTCCAACCAGACGACAATCAGAGGCTGCACCACTTCATGCTTTTACACTTGGACAATACGCACAGGGATGTTCTTGTCAATAGTGCACTTTGAACCACTACACAGCAACACACTCCTGCCAGTCACTCAGAGTGTGAATATCCCCCAACCATTTTCACCACAGGCACCCCACCATCCACTGTGAGTCGCTAAGGGCCCTCTGTCAACAGCTTTAAATGTCTGGCACCCACTCCCGCCCTTCTACACTTTACACAACCAATGCCTTTCTCCAACACCTTCATGTTTACACAGTGCCTCCCTCCAGCAACTTGAGTCTCCAGCATTCTCCAACACCATCAACCGCAAGCAAATTAGCAACTTAAGTCTCCAGTACCCTCCTTCAACACCCCAACAGTGTGAGTCTCAATTACCCTCCTCAAACATCTTATATCTGCATTCAATGCATTTAAACTCTCTTACAACACAGTACACCTCAAACACTCTCTCCCAACATCTGTAAGTTACTTGTACAACATCTTAAGTCTCCAGCACCAGCCTCCATAAAATTGAGCCTCAAGCACACACCTGAAACCCAGAGCTACGCCAGTGGTTATGAATGATTTGAAACCTTCCAGCCATCACCTTTCTGTTTTGCTTATTTGGTAGGTAACCCACAGTTCATTGTTAGATGGGAGATAGACGGGAAGGATGTGTTGCAGGTCACAGTAATTGTTTTTTTATTTTAAAGTGTAAACAGCAGCAGCAGCTCAATGATATCACCCTTAAAAAAGGCTAATTTTATTATTTTCTTTGGTCCTTTATATGTTGCTTAATGCCGGCCTCCTCCAGCTTCTAAGCACTGGAACAGGAACTGCACCCATGTTGCACTGTGCATCCTTGTGGTCCCAAAGCAATTGTGTTGCACCTGATCTATCCTTCCAAATAAATATTTGTGTTGCTTGAGGAAGCTACAGATGGTTTACTTCAAAGGCGGAGGGCAACTTCATGTAAATTAATTCTCACCTTGCGTCGATTTACAGTGTGCCTGTGATGCAGGTCTGGCAGAACCGGGTCCGGTCACATAGTGCCCAGGCGGGATTGGTGGCAGAATCCACTAGGGCACACCCCTCATTACAGGCCCAGTGGCTCACTGGATGTTTAAAGCACACAACTCGAAACACTGATGAAATGTGCGTTCATGCTGTGCTGCCACAGAGTTCTGCAGACCGCTCTTACCCATTCCCAGCTATCTAGACCTAGCCTCCCTACCCTTCCTGTTGCTACAGTACAGGGTATGAGTTGCACAGACGCCCCACCCCATTCAGGCATTCTTCACTAATGGATTGCCACAGGATTCTCTGTGGGTTTTTTTTTATTGGAGCTTGACTAATTTAGATTTGAAGGCTTGGGCAATGTTTCCTTGTTCCATGGAGGACCTTGGGTGTGATTGAATTTAGAGACATACACATATTTTTCAACGAAACTGTTTATTGGGATGAATGACATTGTGAAGGAAAAAACTTATTTTTAAAAAGAAAAACGTACCCCGCCGTATGAAAATTGCCGGATAAAGCAGTGATCCGTTTTGGCTAGCCACTGGTGGGGCAAGACTACCATCTAGTGGTACTTTGGACAATTGCAAGAAAAGCGCACAAGTACATCATTATAGAAGCGAAACAAAGGCAGGATTGCTTTGTCATATCACAGTATCAGTAATAAGTACCCTCCTGTAGGCACTACAAAAATGCACTGCTAAGAATTGGAGGCTGAATGAGAACTGCTATTTTAAACCTTGAATAATATAAAGTGTATATGCCTGCTCTCTGCATGACCCGTCCCAAACTTATGTTTTGTTTGAGGCTGCGAGGCCGAGTAAAAGGGTTATGTGATGGGCTAGCGCAGTGGTCAGCAACCTTTGACTCTCCAAATGTTTTTAAGTACAACTCCCAGCAATCGTAGGAAGCAGAGTCAATGCTAAGGGGTTCATGGGAGGCATAGACCCCCATGTTGGAGACCCCAGTGGTAGCAGCATCAATAGCCTGGACGCCAAGATGGTCGAATGGTGTCTTCTGTTGAGACCCTGCTAACCCTAGTGCAGAGAGCTGCCCTGCACGCCTAAAATTTGACCGGTTCTTCTGCACCCAAACATCACAGCTCAAGGCATTGTAATATATAGTCAGAGCCGGTAGTAGATTACAACATGCAGGAACATTGCCACGTGTTCTGTGTTGTGCTGGAACAGGGTGCCTCAATCACACTAATGCCTAGCTCACTCCCCAGACACCTTGCCACATCCACAAATGCATCCAAGGCAAACTCTTCGCAGTACAAGGACCTTAGCTAAGGAACCTGCTTCCTAAAGTAATTTCCCAGAGACCCTTTGGGGTATTGATGTGCTATATTAGTGCATGTAATTAACCTTCTTTCCTGATGTTACACCCAGTCCTCTGGCCATGCAGTGCCATGAGATGATTAAGTGAGCACATCTGTGTTATATATAAACTCATTCATTCATTCATTCATTCATTCATTCATTCATTCATTGATCTCTTTGCTTCTGCCTTCACCCCTCCTCTCCCCTGCTGATCTTTTCGATCTTGGCACCGTGGACCTTGCCTACTCTCTGTCTTCCGGGCCCAGTTACCTGCTCACCCTGTCCTCCCCTTCGGCACTGCCTCCCAGTCACCCCTTGCACTTGGGTCTGTATCTGTACCAATACAGTCCCTCCCCCCTTTTTCTTACCTGCACTTATCAGACCTTCCCTGTCTGCTGCCTTAAACCCAGAACTTGCCACTTGCTGGCTGCAATACCACTGTTTGTTGCCTATATTTTTTATTTATTCATTATGATTTAAATGTTTTCTCCTTTGCTCCACACTTTTCACTTATGCCCCCTCCCATGCACGTTTCCCCTCTCCCTCTCCCATGCACTTGTGTGTTCTCAATGCCACTGGGCCAAGTAAGATCGCTGTTTTGTTCTCCCCTGTTCCCCTCCCTTGCCTTGTCGCGCTCTGAAACACTTGTGTACTAGCGCGATATGAATAAAATATCACTACCATTCATCAGAGATGGACACTGCTCTGTTCTCCCTGGTGAAGGAGAGCAGCATGGTCTGCTCCATGGTGCGCACTGACACCTCATATTGTAGACACCCCATATGGTACCTAGTGACAAAGGAGTCAATGGAACATGCCAGGTTCACTTGTAAGCGGTACATGCACCCTGTTGGCAAATGAGGGTGCCAGTCACAAACAAGCTAAATCAAGAGAAGTGAAGGTGGAATTACAGACAAACTAGATAATGAGTCTCATTACGAGTTTTATTTTATTTTATTGATCATTTGTTAGGCGCTTATGCAGCTGAACAGTGTTTCAAAGTGTCACAAGGCTAAATGGGAAGGGGACAGGGGGGACAATAACAATGGCAAAATCAGTAAAACACAGTCATGGTCCTACTAGGCCTTGTGGCAGTCGGAGGTGCAAGTGCAGTTAGGAGAAGTGCAGGAGATTGGGAGGGAATGGGGGGAGCAGAGGAGTGGGCAAGTGCTGGTGTAGGAACCAGGAGGGAAGTGCTAAGGGGAGCCAAGGAGGAGAACCTCAGGCTAAGTGCAAGTGCAGGCAACTCCAAAGGGTGGGATGCAGAGCTGCCAAACAGTGGCATGCAGGGCAGTGCAGTGGGGGGAGGGGTGCGGGGGGATGCTGGTATCGACTGGGAAGGAGGGCCTGGAATCCTCTGAGATTCATGAGGATCAGGCCACCAGTTACAGTGGCAGTGGGGTGATTAGCAGAGAAGGGAAAGAGATAGAGAAGAGCAGAGTTTTGAGCAGTTTTTGGAACTTGAGGAGGTCGGGCTCAAGTCTGAGAGGGGCAGGGAGGCTGTTCCAAAGGGAGGTGCCAGCTGAGGAGAGAGCCCTTTTCCCCACCCTCTGATTGGAGAAACGTTTGACAGTCAAAGAGTTGGAGTTGGAGTTAGAGGAGCGTAGGGTTCCAGCAGGAGAGTAATTAGAGAGGGGAAGTTGGAGATAGCGGTATCCCAGGCTCCAGAGGGACTTGTGGATGATGTAGAGGGTCTTGAATTTGATCCTTGCAGCCACCGGGAGTGAGTGGAGAGATTTTAGGGCTGGAGAGATGTGTTTGAGGCCAAGGATAAATCTTGCAGGCCTATTCTGGATTAGCTGGATGTGGCGTAAGTAGGAAAGAGGAAGATTGAGAAAGAGGCTGTTGCAATAGTCCAGCCTGGAGAGGTCCAGAGCTCTGGAGACACTGAGCTTCTGGGGAAGGTAAGGAGAGGAAGAATACCTCTGAGGAGGTGGAGCTGGAAGTGGAATCTCTTAGTAAGGTCCATGATGTGAGGGATGAATGAGAGAGGGGAATCAAAGATGACCCCATAATCTTTGGCCGCACAAGATGGTGGGGGAAGAGGGCCCAAGGAGGGTGGTCAGAGGGTAGGAGGAAAAGATGCTGCAGGTGTCCCAATCAGAAGGATCTCAGCCTTACTGGCATTAAGGCAGGGATCGTTAGCTGCACACCATGCCTGAATGGCGGACAACAGTTAGGGATAAGAGAGGGATAGAGGGGGTAGTAGAGGGAAGTTTGAAGCAAAGCTGTGTATAATCGGCATAACACTGGAAATGAGGAGAGAAGAAGGAAATCAGGTGAGCAAGAGGAGCAAGATAGATACTGAAGAGCCAAGGCGATAGGATAGAGCCCTGGGGGACGCCGCAGGTAGAGAGGGAGGTGGTGTAGAAGAAAGGGCCTAATTGCAACTGGGAAGGCCGATTAGTGAGAAAGGAGGTCTCCTATGGTGCTGCTCTAAAAAAGTGATGGCATTGGAGTTGCCCACACTATTACTGCGCCATCAAATTCCGACTTTGGAGGTAAAGTGGTTGAAAATGAGTCTTCCATATTGCAACCAAAGATTTGAGGATTTACTGTGAGCAGAATTACTACATGTAGTAAATGCTTGGAACCCATAAATGGGGATTAACACGTCAATCCTCTACTCGTAATCTGGTTGATTTACCAGAAAATATCACCAAACCTAGAATGTTATGTTGAGCTTATAACATGCCGTAGCCCGCAGGCAATGCAGGCCAAAGGATGGTACACAGTTCGGCAACATGAAATAACGTGGGCAAGGCCCATAACAGGGTGCGTACTATGGTGGCAAACTGGCATCCGGGAAAAAGGACAGGAGTGCATTGACAAACGTGTATAATGCCGATTTCACAGGGCATCTGCCAAAAGCCACTTGTGCGAGGAAAAGACCTGGCATGCGACTAGCAAGCAGAAATAATGAAGAGTACCTGTGAGGCCACCCCCAAAACCTTCAAAAGAGTACAAAAACACGCACCAGTAACAATACCACAGTAGACAATGACCCATCCGAAGGACCCAATGGGCTAAACTGAACCTCTCGAGCAATCATCAGCGTACAGGTAAAGGTGAGAATATAACAAACCTGAGCGTGCAGGTAAAGGTGAGCACCAGCGGGGGCAATATAACACACCTGAGCGTGCAGGTAAAGGTGAGCACCAGCTGGGGCAATATGGTACACCTGAGTGTGCAGGTAAAGGTAAGCACCAGCTGGGGCAATATGGTACACCTGAGTGTGCAGGTAAAGGTGAGCACCAGCTGGGGCAATATGGCACACCTGAGCGTGCAGTTAAATGTGAGTACCAGCTTGGGCAATATGACACACCTTAGCGTGCAGGTAAAGGTGAGCACCAGCTGGGGCAATATAACACACCTGAGTGTGCAGGTAAACGTGAGCACCAGCTGGGGCAATATAACACACCTGAGCGTGCAGGTAAAGGTGAGCACCAGCTGGGGCAATATCACACACCTGAGCGTGCAGTTAAAGGTGAGTACTAGCTTGGGCAATATGCCACACCTGAGCGTGCAGGTAAAGGTGAGCACCAGCTGGGGCAATATGGATCACCTGAGCGTGCAGGTAAAGGTGAGCACCAGCTGGGGCAATATGGTACACCTGAGTGTGCAGGTAAAGGTGAGCACCAGCTGGGGCAATATGGTACACCTGAGCGTGCAGTTAAATGTGAGTACCAGCTTGGGCAATATGACACACCTGAGCATGCAGGTAAAGGTGAGCACCAGCTAGGGCAATATGGCACACCCGAGCGTGCAGTTAAATGTGAGTACCAGCTTGGGCAATATGACACACCTGAGCGTGCAGGTAAAGGTGAGCACCAGCTGGGGCAATATAACACACCTGAGTGTGCAGGTAAACGTGAGCACCAGCTGGGGCAATATAACACACCTGAGCATGCAGGTAAAGGTGAGCACCAGCTGGGGCAATATGGAACACCTGAGCGTGCAGGTAAAGGTGAGCACCAGCTGGGGCAATATGGCACACCTGAGCGTGCAGGTAAAGGTGAGCATCAGCTGGGGCAATATGGCACACCTGAGCGTGCAGGTAAATGTGAGCACCAGCTGGGGCAATATGGCACACCTGAGCGTGCAGGTAAAGGTGAGCACCAGCTGGGGCAATATGGCACACCTGAGCGTGCAGTTAAAGGTGAGTACTAGCTTGGGCAATATGACACACCTGAGCGTGCAGGTAAAAGTGAGCACCAGCTGGGGCAATATGGCACACCTGAGCGTGCAGGTAAAGGTGAGTACCAGCTTGGGCAATATGACACACCTGAGCGGGCAGGTAAAGGTGAGCACCAGCGGGGGCTATATAACACACCTGAGCGTGCAGGTAAAGGTGAGCACCAGCTGGGGCAATATGGTACACCTGAGTGTGCAGGTAAAGGTGAGCACCAGCTGGGGCAATATGGTACACCTGAGTGTGCAGGTAAAGGTGAGCACCAGCTGGGGCAATATGGTACACCTGAGCGTGCAGGTAAAGGTGAGCACCAGCTGGGGCAATATGGCACACCCAAGCGTGCAGTTAAAGGTGAGTACCAGCTTGGGCAATATGACACACCCGAGCGTGCAGGTAAAGTTGAGCACCAGCTGGGGCAATATAGCACACCCGAGCGTGCAGGTAAAGGGGACACCAGCTGGGGCAATATGGCACACCTGAGCGTGCAGTTAAAGGTGAGTACTTGTCAGGTTCCATAGTAAATAGGTGGTAATTAAAGAATTATTATCCTTATGTTCTTTGTTTATTTCATTGTTAGGTTTAAAAACTAAATATAGTCCTTTCACTGTTAAAATGGTTGGGCCTTAACTTCCATATTCAGAGTACTGCAGATACCCCAAGCCAAGATGGAGGGCAGAGGCAGGAGTTCTGATTGGGTGGCAGGTTGACAATGGTGTGACTCCCAACATTCTAAACTGCCTTTCATTAGTTTAGTTTCCTGAGCTGGTCATGTTTCTGTTTATCTCCTATGTTTTGGGACTTGGAAAACTCTTAAGAAAATATCTTCAACACTAAAAGAAAAAGAAAACAACTCATTCAAGTTACATCTACTCTAAAGAAATTAATTTTCCATGTGGAAGAAAATGCTGAGAGGTCTTCTAAAGCAAAAAATAAGCTAAGTACTTTTTATGTAATTAATCTAAATGAACTGCCAAAGTTAGCCTTATCTTCTGTTATTTTCTCCTCTGAAGTGCAAGGATTAAAAGACGTTGTGTTGTGAAGCCAGTGTTTTTACATGGCAAACTCATTCATCAGAGATTAAGTCATGAAAACATGATATTTAAAGGCTATTAAAGTTAATGACTGCACAGGCAACCTTGTTTTTTAAAAGCAGCACCAAGAAGGATATTTATTTTTGAGCCAAGGTATTTTTAACAAAGAGGAAAATATATAAGACTTGTTTACCATATTATATGAGGAATCTTCCAAATGCATCTCATTACATGCAAAGACGTTTTTGAGGAATAACTTTACTTTAAAACTGCACTCAACATTAAATGGTATTTCCTTTGGTTGTTGAACTATTTCCATAAAGAGAGGTAAATGAAATGGAATGAACTGATTAAGGAAATAGTATCATTTTAAGGAAAACAAAAGATTATTTCTGTGTTTTCAACTATTTTTTCAAGTGTGCTTCATTCAAAAGACTCATCTTCTTGAGACATTCTGGAGTTTGTGTTCACAGTTTTATTGACATTGTTTGGAAACACATTTTCTTTTCTTCAAGTTCATTTATTTCCACAAGGAACCTCCATCAGTTTAGTCACTTGTAATGACATTCAGTTCATTGGTTTTCAGCAGCACAGTTATGATACATGACCACCAAAGTTTGCTTTTAGGGTAAAAGAGTTGGAGTTATTTCAAAACTAAAAAAAATATATAGAAATAATTATCATCCTCTGGGCTTTTTGCAGAGGGTATTCAGGTAGGATTGTTGATATTCATAAAATAATAGTTGTTTAGTTTTGTAATATTATTTAATGCTTAACAATTTTCATTCATGCAGAGACCGGATGAAGATAGAAGATCCAGTGTCTGATTTGTTATTTTATCCACTTTTCCCTCTTCCCCCCAGGGGTGTCTAGTACTCAGCTGTTCAGTTTAGTTGTGAGCTAGACATCTTAGTGGGATCGTGGGACTCAGCAGCTCCTGCGTTGGATGTGGATATTACCAGCCTGACAGAATGAAAGGCCCAAGTAGTTAACTTCGCCTGAGCTGCTGAGACCACTTCCCAGAATAATTATGGAAGCCTTGGGGGATATGATTAAGGAGTTGAGGGAAGAATTAAGGGTTTCTATAAATGAGAATGTCCTTTTAAATAAAAAGATTGAGGAGTTAAATATTAAGGTAACACATATTCAGGAAATGTCAGAAGAAAGGTTGGTAGGTAGGAGAGAAGAACAGATTTTGGAACCTCCAGTTCTGGAAAGGGAAGGTTCTAGACAGAGAGGAGATTCTGGGTTAGGAGCAATTGGAGGTTTAAAGTCTTTAATTTTACCGGTGCCTCTGGCACCACCTGAACGTTTTTCTGGTGAGGCTAAAAGATTTCAAACATTTTTCACTCAATGTGAATTACATTTTTTAAGTAGGCCGGAAGTGTTTTCTTCTGATATGTCAAATATAACATTTATGATATCTTATTTTTCAGGGGAGGCTGCTAGTTGGGCAGGAGTGTTGGTTAAACAAAACGATTTAGCTTTGTATGATTTTAAATTATTTAAGGAGGAGTTCAGTAAGTTATTTGATAAACGTCAGGAATCCTTACAAGTTGATGGTGAACTGCTGGAGTTAAAACAGGGGAATCGAGAGTTAGTAAGTTATATTACCCAATTTAAGACTCTAGTTGTTGAAAGTAACTGGCCAGAAGAGAAGAGAGCATCCCTTTTTTACAGAGGTTTAAGGGATGAATTGAAAGACGCCTTGTCTGGGGTGGTAAATAGACCAACTTCTTGTGACGCCTTGATGGATTTAGTTGTACAGTTAGATTTTCGCCTCTATGAAAGAAGATTGGAGCGTAGGAGGGGAGACAATAAACAAGAGAATAAATCTAATCCTAGATTTGATAGACCTAGGCTGGAGTTTGTAAATAGAGATTTTAGGTCAAAAAATTCAGAAAGTTCAGGAAGAATTAGAGGACCTCTTTCTAAGGAGGAAAGAGACAGGCGAAGAAATAATAATCTCTGTCTTTATTGCGGAAGGAGTGGACATTTTCTTGGGAACTGCCCTTACACTCCAAAGAAAGTACAAAATCCTGACGGCAAGAATCATCAAGTAGCCAATACTCTTCAGGCGGCAGTTCCTCACATAACAATTAATGTATCCTTGATTTTTGAAAAGAAATTGGTGGGTAGTGGTCCTGTGATTATTGATTCAGGAGCAACTGGGAATTTTATGGATTGGGGAGTAGCAAAGAGTTTAGGTATTCCCTTAGTGAAGAAGGTTTTATCTGAGCAGGTTAGTTCAGTGGATGGATCAGAATTAACTTCAGGACCAATCACACATGAAACTTCTCCCTTACTAATGATTATGGCAGGGAACCATGGAGAGGAGTTGATTTTTGAGATTATCGATGCTCCACAATTGAAGATTATTTTAGGCATGCCCTGGCTTACACATCATAATCCTTTGATTGATTGGGGCAGAAGGGTGATTGAATTAAATTCCAATTTTTGTAAGGAACATTGTTTTGAAGGTAAATCCCTTGAAGATACTCAGATTGATGATGTTAAGGGTGCAAGGTTCTTAGGAGAGGTTGGAGCTCTTTTTCACTCTCATACTATTGGAGCTGTTATGGGAGAGTTACCTGATTGCTACAAAGAATTCAGTGATGTCTTTGATGAGGTAGTGGCAGGTGGTCTTCCTCCTCATAGACCATTTGATTGTAAGATAGAACTTGAACCAGGAGCCACTTTACCTTGTAGCAGGGTTTATGCACTTACTGAAAAGGAAAACGATTACCTTAAAGAGTATTTAACTGAAAATTTAGCAAAGGGTTTCATTAGACATTCCAAGTCCCCGGTGGCATCTCCTTTATTTTTTGTGCCTAAAAAAGAGGGAACATTGAGGACTTGTATTGATTATAGAGCTCTAAATAAGGTAACCATCAAAAACAGATATCCACTTCCTTTAATTTCAGTTATGTTAGATCAGATACAAGGAGCTGAAATATTTTCTAAATTGGATTTGAGAGGTGCTTATCATCTTGTTAGAGTAAAAGAGGGAGATGAATGGAAGACAGCTTTCAAGACTAAGTATGGATTATTTGAATATTTAGTGATGCCTTTCGGATTATGTAATGCCCCAGCTTCATTTCAGTTTTTTATTAATGAAGTTCTACGTGAGTTTCTGGACATTTTTGTTGTAGTCTACATCGATGATATTTTGATTTATTCACAGGATTTGAAACAACATCAAAGTCATGTAAAATTGGTCCTACAAAAATTGAGAGAAAACCATTTATTTGCAAAATTGGAAAAAAGCCAATTTCATACTTCTTCAGTTGAATTCCTTGGTTATGTGATTACTCCTGGTGGGTTGGAGATGGATTTAAAGAGGATTAAGGCTGTCAAAGACTGGCCATCTCCGACTAAAGTTAAGGAGGTGCAGAGTTTTTTGGGCTTTGCCAATTTTTATAGGAGATTTATCGAAGGATTCTCTCAAATCATTACTCCTATTACTAAACTTCTTAAGAAAGGAGTAAAATTCATTTGGAGTGAAGAAGCTGAAGAGGCTTTTCAGGTTTTGAAAGATCGTTTCATTACAGGACCTGTGCTTTTACATCCTGATCCTTCTAAGCCTTTTTTTGTTGAGGCAGACGCCTCCAATCTGGCTATGGGAGCGGTTTTATCTCAAAGGCATGAAAACACTGGACAATTGCATCCAGTTGCTTATTTTTCCAAAACATTTTCTTCAGCTGAAATCAATTATACCATCATGGATCGTGAGCTTTTAGCGATCAAGGCAGCCTTTGAGGAATGGCGCCATTATTTAAATGGAGCTAGACACACTGTGACAGTTTTGACTGATCACCGAAATCTTTTATTTTTAAAATCAGCTAAAACTTTAACACCCAGACAATTAAGACAATTAACCCAGATGGTCATTATTCTTTTCAGATTATGATTTTGTAATTACTTTTAAACCTGGAAGTCAAAATGGAAAGGCAGATGCTTTGTCTCGTCAGTTTCCTGGTAGTGAACAATTGAAGGAGATTGATCAACAACCTGTGATTTCCTCTGAACATTTTATTGTGGCGGGAGTTTTTGATGAAGGAAGTTTTTCTAAAGAAATTCAAGACTGTATGACTTCTGAACAAATGGATGAATGGGTGAGACAGGACCCAGTGAGAAAAATTAAAAATGGTTTACCATATTTCGACACTAGATTATATCTTCCTTCAGAGAAGCTCCGTGAAAAAATGTTGATTGATTGTCATGAATCAAAACTCTCAGGTCATCCAGGGTTTAGAAAAACTTTAGAGTTGGTCAGGAGGGAATTTTGGTGGGATACAATGAGAAGTGACATTTTAAACTTTGTTAAGACTTGTGAGACTTGTATTAGAGCCAAGTCACATGTGGGTAAACCAATGGGTTTATTAGAACCTCTTCCAATTCCGCCGCATCCGTGGCATACTATTTCTATGGATTTTATAGTTGATCTCCCTAAGGATCAGGGTTGTTCTACAATTTTGGTTGTTGTTGATTTACTTACTAAAGAAAGTCATTTTATTCCAATTAAAGGGGAAGTTACTGCAGAAAGTTTGGCACAGCATTTTTCTCAAGGCATTTATCGGCTGCATGGTTTACCTAGTCAGGTGATTTCCGATAGAGGTTCTCAGTTTATTTCAAAATTTTGGAGGGCCTTTTGTAGAAGTCTTGGTGTGGAAGTTAAATTAACATCTGGATATCCTCCCGAGATTAATGGTCAAGTGGAACGTGTTAATCAAGAGTTGGAAAAGTACTTAAGATGTTACTTGCAAGCAGGAGACAGTTGGGTAGATTTAATTTGGATAGCAGAATTTGCATATAATAATTCTATGAAGGATTCTACTTCTATGTCACCTTTTTTCTGTAGTCGTGGTTTCCATCCTCGTTTCCTTAGAGAACAGATAGAGAAAGACATTGGTAGTCCAGCAGTTGAGATTAGATTACAGCCTATGAAGGAAAATTTGGTATGAGCAGTCAAGGCACTTCAATTGAGTAAGGCTAGTTATAAGAGATTTGCTGATGTTAAACGCAAGCCTGGGCCAGAATTTTGTGTTGGGAATAAGGTCTGGTTGTCTACCAAGAATTTGAAAATCAAGGGTCGAACTAAGTTTAGTCCAAGATTTATAGGTCCTTTTGAGATTGAGACTGTGATAAATCCAGTTGCAGTTAGATTGAAACTTCCCGAAAATTTAAAAGTACATCCAACATTTCACATTAGTCAGTTAAAACCATTTGTTGATGGAACTAGATTAGGAGTTCCTCTTAGTCCAGTTTTAGCGGAGAATCAATCTGAAGAATTTGAGGTCAGAGCAATTTTGGACTCTAGAAGAAGTTGTGGAAAACTTCAGTATTTAATAGACTGGAAAGGTTTTGGGCCTGAGGAACGCTCTTGGGAATTTGCTAGTGATGTCCATGCTCCAATTTTTGTCGCCAAATTTCATAGGAAGTATCCTTTCAAGCCTGGTCCGGGAGGGAGGGCTTGGAGAGGGGGTACTGTCAGGTTCCATAGTAAATAGGTGGTAATTAAAGAATTATTATCCTTATGTTCTTTGTTTATTTCATTGTTAGGTTTAAAAACTAAATATAGTCCTTTCACTGTTAAAATGGTTGGGCCTTAACTTCCATATTCAGAGTACTGCAGATACCCCAAGCCAAGATGGAGGGCAGAGGCAGGAGTTCTGATTGGGTGGCAGGTTGACAATGGTGTGACTCCCAACATTCTAAACTGCCTTTCATTAGTTTAGTTTCCTGAGCTGGTCATGTTTCTGTTTATCTCCTATGTTTTGGGACTTGGAAAACACTTAAGAAAATATCTTCAACACTAAAAGAAAAAGAAAACAACTCATTCAAGTTACATCTACTCTAAAGAAATTAATTTTCCCTGTGGAAGAAAATGCTGAGAGGTCTTCTAAAGCAAAAAATAGGCTAAGTACTTTTTATGTAATTAATCTAAATGAACTGCCAAAGTTAGCCTTATCTTCTGTTATTTTCTCCTCTGAAGTGCAAGGATTAAAAGACGTCGTGTTGTGAAGCCAGTGTTTTTACATGGCAAACTCATTCATCAGAGATTAAGTCATGAAAACATGATATTTAAAGGCTATTAAAGTTAATGACTGCACAGGCAACCTTGTTTTTTAAAAGCAGCACCAAGAAGGATATTTATTTTTGAGCCAAGGTATTTTTAACAAAGAGGAAAATATATAAGACTTGTTTACCATATTATATGAGGAATCTTCCAAATGCATCTCATTACATGCAAAGACGTTTTTGAGGAATAACTTTACTTTAAAACTGCACTCAACATTAAATGGTATTTCCTTTGGTTGTTGAACTATTTCCATAAAGAGAGGTAAATGAAATGGAATGAACTGATTAAGGAAATAGTATCATTTTAAGGAAAACAAAAGATTATTTCTGTGTTTTCAACTATTTTTTCAAGTGTGCTTCATTCAAAAGACTCATCTTCTTGAGACATTCTGGAGTTTGTGTTCACAGTTTTATTGACATTGTTTGGAAACACATTTTCTTTTCTTCAAGTTCATTTATTTCCACAAGGAACCTCCATCAGTTTAGTCACTTGTAATGACATTCAGTTCATTGGTTTTCAGCAGCACAGTTATGATACATGACCACCAAAGTTTGCTTTTAGGGTAAAAGAGTTGGAGTTATTTCAAAACTAAAAAAAATATATAGAAATAATTATCATCCTCTGGGCTTTTTGCAGAGGGTATTCAGGTAGGATTGTTGATATTCATAAAATAATAGTTGTTTAGTTTTGTAATATTATTTAATGCTTAACAATTTTCATTCATGCAGAGACCGGATGAAGATAGAAGATCCAGTGTCTGATTTGTTATTTTATCCACTTTTCCCTCTTCCCCCCAGGGGTGTCTAGTACTCAGCTGTTCAGTTTAGTTGTGAGCTAGACATCTTAGTGGGATCGTGGGACTCAGCAGCTCCTGCGTTGGATGTGGATATTACCAGCCTGACAGTACTAGCTTCGGCAATATGACACACCTGAGATTGCAGGTAAAGGTGAGCACCAGCTGGGGCAATATGGCACACCTGAGCGTGCAGGTAAAGGTGAGCACCAGCTGGGGCAATATGGCACACCTGAGCGTGCAGGTAAAGGTGAGCACCAGCTGGGGCAATATGGCACACCTGAGCGTGCAGTTAAAGGTGAGTACCAGCTTGGGCAATATGGCACACCTAAGCGTGCAGGTAAAGGTGAGCACCAGCTGGGGCAATATGGCACACCTGAGCGTGCAGGTAAAGGTGAGCACCAGCTGGGGCAATATGGCACACCTGAGCGTTCAGGTAAAGGTGAGCACCAGCTGGGGCAATATGGCACACCTGAGCGTTCAGGTAAAGGTGAGCACCAGCTGGGGCAATATGGCACACCTGAGCGTGCAGGTAAAGGTGAGCACCAGCTGGGGCAATATGGCACACCTGAGCGTGCAGTTAAAGGTGAGCACCAGCTTGGGCAATATGGCACACCTGAGCGTGCAGGTAAAGGTGAGCACCAGCTGGGGCAATATGACACACCTGAGCGTGCAGGTAAAGGTGAGCACCAGCTGGGGCAATATGACAAACCTGAGCGTGCAGGTAAAGGCGAGCACCAGCGGGGGCAATATAACACACCTGAGCGTGCAGGTAAAGGTGAGCACCAGCTGGGGCAATATGGTACACCTGAGCGTGCAGGCAAAGGCGAGCACCAGCTGGGGAAATATGGCACACCCGAGCGTGCAGGTAAAGGTGAGCACCAGCTGGGGCAATATGACACACCCGAGCGTGCAGGTAAACGTGAGCACCAGCTGGGGCAATATGACACACCCGAGCGTGCAGGTAAAGGTGAGCACCAGCTTGGGCAATATGACACACCCGAGCGTGCAGGTAAAGGTGAGCACCAGCTGGGGCAAGATGACACACCCGAGCGTGCAGGTAAAGGTGAGCACCAGCTGGGGCAATATGACACACCCGAGCGTGCAGGTAAAGGTGAGCACCAGCGGGAGCAATATGGTACACCCGAGCGGGCAGGTAAAGGTGAGCACCAGCTGGGGCAATATGGTACACCTGAGTGTGCAGGTAAAGGTGAGCACCAGCTGGGGCAATATGGTACACCTGAGCGTGCAGGTAAAGGTGAGCACCAGCTGGGGAAATATGGTACACCTGAGCGTGCAGGTAAAGGTGAGCACCAGCTGGGGCAATATGGCACACCCGAGTGTGCAGTTAAAGGTGAGTACCAGCTTGGGCAATATGACACACCTGAGCGTGCAGGTATAGGTGAGCACCAGCTGGGGCAATATAACACACCCGAGTGTGCAGGTAAACGTGAGCACCAGCTGGGGCAATATAACACACCTGAGCATGCAGGTAAAGGTGAGTACCAGCTGGGGCAAAGACACACCTGAGCATGCAGGTAAAGGTGAGTACCAGCTAGGGCAATATGACACACCTGAGCGTGCAGGTAAAGGTGAGTACCAGCTTGGGCAATATGACACACCTGAGCGTGCAGGTAAAGGTGAGTACCAGCTGGGGCAATGACACACCTGAGCGTGCAGGTAAAGGTGAGTACCAGCTAGGGCAATATGACACACATGAGCGTGCAGGTAAAGGTGAGCATCAGCTGGGGCAATATGGCACACCTGAGCGTGCAGGTAAAGGTGAGCACCAGCTGGGGCAATATGACACACCTGAGTGTGCAGGTAAAGGTGAGCACCAGCTGGGGCAATATGGCACACCTGAGCGTGCAGGTAAAGGTGAGCACCAGCTGGGGCAATATGGCACACCTGAGCGTGCAGTTAAAGGTGAGTACCAGCTTGGGCAATATGACACACCTGAGCGTGCAGGTAAAGGTGAGCACCAGCTGGGACAATATGGCACACCTGAGCGTGCAGGTAAAGGTGAGCACCAGCTGGGGCAATATGGCACACCTGAGCGTTCAGGTAAAGGTTAGCACCAGCTGGGGATATATGACACACCTGAGCGTGCAGGTAAAGGTGAGCACCAGCTGGGGCAATATGGCACACCTGAGCGTGCAGTTAAAGGTGAGTACCAGCTTGGGCAATATGACACACCTGAGCGTGCAGGTAAAGGTGAGCACCAGCTGGGGCAATATGGCACCCCTGAGCGTGCAGGTAAAGGTGAGTACCAGCTTGGGCAATATGACACACCTGAGCGTGCAGGTAAAGGTGAGCACCAGCTGGGGCAATATGACACACCTGAGCGTGCAGGTAAAGGTGAGCACCAGCGGGGGCAATATAACACACCTGAGCGGGCAGGTAAAGGTGAGCACCTGCTGGGGCAATATGGTACACCTGAGCGTGCAGGTAAAGGTGAGCACCAGCTGGAGCAATATGGTACACCTGAGCGTGCAGGTAAAGGTGAGCATCAGCTGGGGAAATATGGTACACCCGAGCGTGCAGTTAAAGGTGAGCACCAGCTGGAGCAATATGGTACACCTGAGCGTGCAGGTAAAGGTGAGCACCAGCTGGGGAAATATGGTACACCCGAGCGTGCAGTTAAAGGTGAGCACCAGCTGGGGCAATATGGCACACCCGAGCGTGCAGGTAAAGGTGAGCACCAGCTGGGGCAATATAACACACCCGAGCGTGCAGGTAAAGGTGAGCACCAGCTGGGGCAATATGGCACACCCGAGCGTGCAGTTAAAGGTGAGCACCAGCTTGGGCAATATGGCACACCCGAGCGTGCAGGTAAAGGTGAGCACCAGCTGGGGCAATATGGCACCCCTGAGCGTGCAGGTAAAGGTGAGCACCAGCTTGGGCAATATGACACACCTGAGCGTGCAGGTAAAGGTGAGCACCAGCTGGGGCAATATAACACACCTGAGCGGGCAGGTAAAGGTGAGCACCAGCTGGGGCAATATGGTACACCTGAGCGTGCAGGTAAAGGTGAGCACCAGCTGGGGCAATATGGTACACCTGAGCGTGCAGGTAAAGGTGAGCACCAGCTTGGGAAATATGGTACACCCGAGCGTGCAGTTAAAGGTGAGCACCAGCTGGGGCAATATGGCACACCCGAGCGTGCAGGTAAAGGTGAGCACCAGCTTGGGCAATATGGCACACCCGAGCGTGCAGGTAAAGGTGAGCACCAGCTGGGGCAATATGGCACACCTGAGCGTTCAGGTAAAGGTGAGCACCAGCTGGGGCAATATGGCACACCCGAGCGTTCAGGTAAAGGTGAGCACCAGCTGGGGCAATATGGCACACCTGAGCGTGCAGTTAAAGGTGAGCACCAGCTTGGGCAATATGGCACACCTGAGCGTGCAGGTAAAGGTGAGCACCAGCTGGGGCAATATGACACACCTGGGCGTGCAGGTAAAGGTGAGCACCAGCTGGGGCAATATGACACACCTGAGCGTGCAGGTAAAGGCGAGCACCAGCGGGGGCAATATAACACACCTGAGCGTGCAAGTAAAGGCGAGCACCAGCTGGGGCAATATGGTACACCTGAGCGTGCAGGTAAAGGCGAGCACCAGCTGGGGCAATATGGTACACCTGAGCGTGCAGGTAAAGGCGAGCACCAGCTGGGGCAATATGGTACACCTGAGCGTGCAGGTAAAGGCGAGCACCAGCTGGGGCAATATGGTACACCTGAGCGTGCAGGTAAAGGCGAGCACCAGCTGGGGCAATATGGTACACCTGAGCGTGCAGGTAAAGGTGAGCACCAGCTGGGGCAATATGGCACACCCGAGCGTGCAGGTAAAGGTGAGCACCAGCTGGGGCAATATGACACAACCGAGCGTGCAGGTAAACGTGAGCACCAGCTGGGGCAATATGACACACCCGAGCGTGCAGGTAAAGGTGAGCACCAGCTTGGGCAATATGACACACCCGAGCGTAAAGGTAAAGGTGAGCACCAGCTGGGGCAATATGACACACCCGAGCGTGCAGGTAAAGGTGAGTACCAGCTGGGGCAATATGGTACACCTGAGCGGGCAGGTAAAGGTGAGCACCAGCTGGGGCAATATGGTACACCTGAGTGTGCAGGTAAAGGTGAGCACCAGCTGGGGAAATATGGTACACCTGAGCGTGCAGGTAAAGGTGAGCACCAGCTGGGGCAATATGGCACACCCGAGTGTGCAGTTAAAGGTGAGTACCAGCTTGGGCAATTGACACACCTGAGCGTGCAGGTATAGGTGAGCACCAGCTGGGGCAATATAACACACCTGAGTGTGCAGGTAAACGTGAGCACCAGCTGGGGCAATATAACACACCTGAGCATGCAGGTAAAGGTGAGTACCAGCTGGGGCAATGACACACCTGAGCATGCAGGTAAAGGTGAGTACCAGCTAGGGCAATATGACACACCTGAGCATGCAGGTAAAGGTGAGTACCAGCTTGGGCAATATGACACACCTGAGCGTGCAGGTAAAGGTGAGTACCAGCTGGGGCAATGACACAACTGAGCGTGCAGGTAAAGGTGAGTACCAGCTAGGGCAATATGACACACATGAGCCTGCAGGTAAAGGTGAGCATCAGCTGGGGCAATATGGCACACCTGAGCGTGCAGGTAAAGGTGAGCACCAGCTGGGACAATATGGCACACCTGAGCGTGCAGGTAAAGGTGAGCACCAGCTGGGGCAATATGGCACACCTGAGCGTTCAGGTAAAGGTGAGCACCAGCTGGGGCAATATGACACAACTGAGCGTGCAGGTAAAGGTGAGCACCAGCTGGGGCAATATGGCACACCTGAGCGTGCAGTTAAAGGTGAGTACCAGCTTGGGCAATATGACACACCTGAGCGTGCAGGTAAAGGTGAGCACCAGCTGGGGAAATATGGCACCCCTGAGCGTGCAGGTAAAGGTGAGTACCAGCTTGGGCAATATGACACACCTGAGCGTGCAGGTAAAGGTGAGCACCAGCTGGGGCAATATGACACACCTGAGCGTGCAGGTAAAGGTGAGCACCAGCGGGGGCAATATAACACACCTGAGCGGGCAGGTAAAGGTGAGCACCAGCTGGGGTAATATGGTACACCTGAGTGTGCAGGTAAAGGTGAGCACCAGCTGGAGCAATATGGTACACCTGAGTGTGCAGGTAAAGGTGAGCACCAGCTGGGGAAATATGGTACACCCGAGCTTGCAGTTAAAGGTGAGCACCAGCTGGGGCAATATGGCACACCCGAGCGTGCAGGTAAAGGTGAGCACCAGCTGGGGCAATATAACACACCTGAGCGTGCAGGTAAAGGTGAGCACCAGCTGGGGCAATATGGCACACCTGAGCGTGCAGTTAAAGGTGAGTACCAGCTTGGGCAATATGGCACACCTGAGCGTGCAGGTACAGGTGAGCACCAGCTGGGGCAATATGGCACACCTGAGCGTGCAGGTAAAGGTGAGTACCAGCTTGGGCAATCTGACACACCTGAGCGTGCAGGTAAAGGTGAGCACCAGCTGGGGCAATATAACACACCTGAGCGGGCAGGTAAAGGTGAGCACCAGCTGGGGCAATATGGTACACCTGAGTGTGCAGGTAAAGGTGAGCACCAGCTGGGGCAATATGGTACACCTGAGTGTGCAGGTAAAGGTGAGCACCAGCTGGGGAAATATGGTACACCCGAGCGTGCAGTTAAAGGTGAGCACCAGCTGGGGCAATATGGCACACCCGAGCGTGCAGGTAAAGGTGAGCACCAGCTGGGGCAATATAACACACCTGAGTGTGCAGGTAAACTTGAGCACCAGCTGGGGCAATATAACACACCTGAGCATGCAGGTAAAGGTGAGTACCAGCTGGGGCAATGACACACCTGAGCGTGCCAGTAAAGGTGAATACCAGCTAGGGCAATATGACACACCTGAGCATGCAGGTAAAGGTGAGTACCAGCTAGGCCAATATGACACCTGAGCGTGCAGGTAAAGGTGAGTACCAGCTGGGGCAATGACACACCTGAGCGTGCAGGTAAAGGTGAGTACCAGCTAGGGCAATATGACACGCATGAGCGTGCAGGTAATGGTGAGTACCAGCTGGAGCAATATAACAAACTTGAAATTCTAAAAGCAAAGCGTGCAGAGCCACAGGGAAAAGGCTATCAGCGATTTCAAACATAAGCTTTGGACACAGCTTCTGTTTCAAAACACAAAACGAAAGTGTTCTTTTTTATTCTGTGAGCTTTGAAATACCTTGCTGGACTGCAAAGGAGTGCCAGCGCCAGTGCCTGCAGCGGGAGCTGGCCTTGGTTGGCCTTCTCCGGGTGGCATGATGTCATGGGAGAGCGTGGAGGAGGTGGCTGAGAATGAGGTGAGGGACTGTGACAAGGTCCCCTGCTGGGAGCTGGCGGTGCCAAGCGGGGTGACCCAAAAGCCCTCAGGGTCACCTCCAGCGACCCTTTCTCCTTGGAGAAGGCAATCACATGTCTCACTTGATATCCACAGCCCCAGCCCAGGTCATTCAGCGTGTTTACATAGGGCGAGAAGGATCTCAACTCCCATAATCCCATTGAGTTGCTCAAGGAAAACCTGGACTGGAACCTGTGGGAATGAGTTGGAGAAAAAGCAAGAGGCAGAAGCAGGGTACATTAAGAGCCCGAGGGCAGGAGAGTCGCCAGGAAAGAAAGTGGGAATTGAAGAGGCAGTAGAATAAAGAGTGGAGGTGACTATAAGGAAGGACTGGAAAAGCAGGGAAAGGAAAGGGGAGACGTTATGGAATGGGACCAAGCTGAGGAGAAGGGGGGAAATAAGGGCGTTGGGCAGAAGGGGGAGGTTGACGGAACATTGTTGTGGTTGGCTGCTGGGAAGTATGAGGCGGAAATAAAGAAATCAGGAGGCAGAAGAGGTTTCTGGAGAGGAGGCCATGAAACATAATTTTTGAGTGGACGAGATTGGAAGATTGTTGGAGGCCGAGAGGAAGGAAGTTGGATGGCACTTAAAAGGGAGAACGGAACATCAGAGTGAGGAGCAAAGGATTAAGGAGGAGAGCAAGGAGAAGGATTGATACAATCATGAAAATGGTGGCGGTGACCAGTAGGGTGCCGAGGATGGGAGTAGTTAAGAAGGAGGACAGAGGAGTGGGAAGAAGAGGTTGGACCTCGAGCAGCTGGGTTGTGGTTAGGGGAGAGGCCCCAATCTGGAGGAGAACATCACAGGTGGGAGGAAACATGAGGAGAGCGAGGCCTGGAGGCGAGCAGGAAAGGGCTGACCAAGTTGTTAGGGCGAGGCCTGTAGACCACTCCCTTCCCCCTGCTGGTCAACAAACCTCTCTTCCTAGGAAGCCCACTGTTGCCGGTGACGGGTCAGAAGAGAGCCACCTCCTCAAAGAAAGATACTTGGGCTCGATATCCAGGTCCTACTCTAAAACTGGGTAGTGACCCCATCGACATGTGTACAGTAGAAATGGACTGCACTAGGGGGTTTAGGACCTCCCCAATAAATCCTGGACTAAGGTGGACTTTTAATGTGGCAACGAATAGGTGGAGAGTCTGCAGCTCAGAATTGGGGTCCTACTGCTTTAGTGTTGGTGGTTTTGTCCCTGGTTCGAAAGGATCTTCACTGTTGTGCTCTAAATAAACCTGCATACATTATTTGTTGTGTGTCCCATTTTTCTGTTATTTTTGGCAGTCGCCCTGACAGGGACTAAAGTCCTGAGTGCGGGCTGGAACCAGGGAACCATGTGGAGTTACAGGATGAGGCCTGGCCAGGCGCTATGGGAATGTTACGTCATTGGGACTTATTCTATGCACTGTAGACATCTGCATGGGCTCTGGTCTCCCTGACGGATCTGGAAGAGAAAGTGTGGATTTGGTGTGTGGGTGCTCTGCTTTGCTTTTGTGTTGATGAGCCCTGCATGCAGAAAGGAGACTCTGCGTGCTCCTGGCACTAGAGTGCATGGCCGGGGCTGTGATATGCAAGCTCTGTGACCTGTAGTAACTGCTGAATACCCTGTAGACTGGCTCCTATGCTCAAATATTTACTGGAAGTTAGATGTATTATTTAAATACCCCATGCATACCATCAGGTGCCCTCCCCTCCCCCTTTCTCCCTGGGAAGGGGGTTATAGTAGAGGTTTCAAGTAAACACATTACACATTAACCATGCACTTGTGAATTAGGAACACTTTTCAGCCATGCTATTTTGACTTTTTCCAAATGTTATTAAAGTCATTTATTCATACGAATCCAAGACAATTCAATAATTACTTTAAAATCGCAAACGACACTGCAATATTAATTCCATTGTGAAAACATGCATACACATTTATGAATAGAGTATGGCATGGAGTTTAAACCTGTAGTGTAATAGATGACATGAAGTGCACATGCACATGTTTTGCAACATTCGCCCTTTTCAATGGGGCAGCAGTCATGCCCACATATAGATAATTAAATCTCAGCTGTCCAGTCATCAACAGTTTGCTTCCCCGAGCCACTAATATCATTTGGAGATGCCAGCCTAGTGGTTGAGCAAATGCTAACGCCAAATATTTAGAGCTGTTTCTAGGTTTTCTTTTTGTAAATATCACAAAGGGTTAATTTGTCCCATCCAGAACTCACATTTGATTTCTTTAAGCTTCATAAATCGTAGAGCCCGGTGGCCTTAAATAGAACTTAACATTGTTCTGTTGTGTATGACATGGAAGCCACCACAGCAATTGTTGTTTCGAAAGGCCATATCCACTTACTGTGACATCACGGTAGAAGATGTTGCCCACGGCATCACGCCAAAGGGACACCGCATTTCCCTCCGGCTGCCTCCGGTCTCCTGGGTCTCGAGGTGAGCAGAGGAACATATTGTCTTACTGTGACATCACGGTAGAAGATGTTCCCCACGGCATCACGCCAAAGGGACACCGCATTTCCCTCCGCCTGCCTCCGGTCTCCTGGGTCTCGAGGTGAGCAGAGGAACATATCCTCTTACTGTGACATCACGGTAGAAGATGTTGCCCACGGCATCACGCCAAAGGGACACCGCATTTCCCTCCGGCTGCCTCTGGTCTCCTGGGTCTCGAGGTGAGCAGAGGAACATATCCTCTTACTGTGACATCACAGGGTAGAGGATGTTCCCCACGGCATCATGCCAAAGGGACACCGCATTTCCCTCCGCCTGCCTCCGGTCTCCTGGGTCTCGCGGTGAGCAGAGGAACATATCCTCTTACTGTGACATCACGGTAGAGGATGTTCCCCACGGTATCACGCCAAAGGGACACCGCATTTCCCTCCGCCTGCCTCTGGTCTCCTGGCTCTCGCGGTGAGCAGAGGAACATATCCTCTTACTGTGACATCACGGTAGAGGATGTTCCCCACGGCATCACGCCAAAGGTGTACCGCATTTCCCTCCGCCTGCCTCTGGTCTCCTGGCTCTCGAGGTGAGCAGAGGAACATATCCTCTTACTGTGACATCACGGTAGAAGATGTTGCCCACGGCATCACGCCAAAGGGACACCGCATTTCCCTCCGGCTGCCTCCGGTCTCCTGGGTCTCGAGGTGAGCAGAAAAACATATCCTCTTACTGTGACATCACTGTAGAAGATGTTGCCCACGGCATCACGCCAAAGGGACACCGCATTTCCCTCCGGCTGCCTCCGGTCTCCTGGGTCTCGAGGTGAGCAGAGGAACATATTGTCTTACTGTGACATCACGGTAGAAGATGTTCCCCACGGCATCACGCCAAAGGGACACCGCATTTCCCTCTGCCTGCCTCTGGTCTCCTGGGTCCCGAGGTGAGCAGAGGAACATATCCTCTTACTGTGACATCACAGGGTAGAGGATCTTGCCCGTGGCATCACGCCAAAGGGACACCGCATTTCTCTCCGGCTGCCTCCGGTCTCCTGGGTCTCGAGGTGAGCGGAGCAACATATCCTCTTACTGTGACATCACGGTAGAGGATGTTTCCCACGGCATCACGCCAAAGGGATACCACATTTCCCTCCGCCTGCCTCCGGTCTCCTGGCTCTCGAGGTGAGCAGAGGAACATATCCTCTTACTGTGACATCAAGGTAGAGGATGTTCCCCACGGCATCACGCCAAAGGGACACCGCATTTCCCTCTGTCTGCCTCTGGTCTCCTGGCTCTCGAGGTGAGCAGAGGAACATATCCTCTTACTGTGACATCACGGTAGAGGATGTTCCCCACGGCATCACGCCAAAGGGACACCGCATTTCCCTCCACCTGCCTCTGGTCTCCTGGCTCTCGAGGTAAGCAGAGGAACATATCGTCTTACTGTGACATCACGGTAGAGGATGTTCCCCACGGCATCACGCCAAAGGGACACCGCATTTCCCTCTGCCTGCCTCCGGTCTCCTGGGTCTCGAGGTGAGCAGAGGAACATATCCTCTTACTGTGACATCACGGTTGAGGATGTTCCCCACGGCATCACGCCAAAGGGACACCGCATTTCCCTCAGGCTGCCTCCGGTCTCCTGGGTCTCGAGGTAAGCAGAGGAACACCAGTGCTTAGATTTCACGGTCTGTAACTTCCCTACTGGTGCAGGAACCACAATTCTGACATGTGCGCCAAACACAGAAGTAGGCCATAACATACTTGCACCCACGTTGAGAGGGCCCTCCAAAAAGTGCACATCAAAAGTAATGAGCAATACCACATTGTACACCATTTTAGTTCTCCCTCTAATCTATGCATGTGCTGGGACAGTGGCCCCATTACCGGAGCCCCTCAAACCTTCACCACAGTAGCTTAACATTCCCACAAAACTACATTCTACGTGTAAAAGTGAAATAAAAAACACATTCTTCAGAATCAGCCTAAATAGAAAAAACTATGGCCACTACGAAAGGGTTCCCATCCGTACCTTGCTTCCCATTAGGTTTGCTGTTAGCTTCCCCCAAGAACCTCTGGTGCTGCCTGTCCTGCCGTATCTGCAGGATTAGTCCGAGCCATGGCCATGACCATTAGGTCTGCTGTTATCAGCCCCCAGTATCTTCTGCTGCCACCGGTCTTGCCATTTACATAGGATCAGTCCGAGGCATAGCCATCTCCATTCAATCTGCTGACATCATCCCGCAGGATCCTCTGGTGCCATCTGTCCTGACATATCTGCAGATTCAGTCCCAGCCATATCCATGGCCATTAAGTGTGCTGATATCATCCCCCAGGATCCTCTGGTGCTGCTTGTCCTGCCGTATCTATAGGATTAGTTCTAGCCATGTCCATGACCATTAAGTCTGCTGTTATCATCCCGCAGGATCCTCTGGTGCCGCCTGTCCTACAATATCTGCAATATCAGTCTCAGCCATATCCATACCCATTAAGTGTGCTGAAATCATCCCCCAGGATCCTCATGTCCCGCCTGCCCTGCCATAGCCGCAGGATCAATTCCAGCCATATCCATTCCCATTAAGTGTGGTGATATCATCCCAGAGGATCCTTTGGTGCTGCCTGTTCTGCCGTATCTGGACAATCAGTTTAAGCCATGTCCATCCTGTCCGTGAGCGATTCCAACGGTTCTCTGCTATCAAGGTTTCTAAAAACAAATGTCTTAGTTCCTCTCAACGCCTTAATCTTTGCAGGAAAATAACTGTTGACCTTAAAAACCAAAAGTTTTACGGATCTTCTAGAGGTCTCATCTCCTTCTATTAGTTACCTTACTAACATCCGGAAAGATGAAATACCTCCTGCCTTCTCAAACAATTTAACTCTTCTTTACCTTAACCCTCTTCAAAACCTTCTCTTCCTGCAGCAGATTCTACATGAACCACAATGTACGGTCCCAGTATCCCCCATCCCTGTGAGATGGGCCTAAGTGATAGCACGTCACTGTCCTGGGTTGTGAGGCAACGCCCTTAAAATCCAAATGTTCTCTAAACCGCAGTAGCCCTCAAGCCCCAATGCTTCAACCTTATTTGGGGAAACCTACCCAATGCATTATTGTAGTCCTCTGAAAGTTCTCCAAGTGCTCTGGCCTCCAAATCTGTGGCCTCCTTATTCGGGGCTATGAACATGGTCCCCTCTGCCTCAATCTTCACTCGCTTGCCCACAAAGTGAATCTGCAGCAATCTTGCATCATGCTCGTTGCACTCACCGTAGATAGCACCTTGTAGAGTTTTTCCAACTTAGTATCCGTCGTTGGTGAGGTCTTCTCTATCTTGCATAGAATCTTCATAAACCCTGGCTGGAGGGTGGGGCAGAACTTAAGGAACCAGCATCAGGTGAGCCCTAGCTTGAACCGCTCCACAGGGTAAAGAAGTCAGACTTCTTACTTTTCCTCTTTGCATGTTTATAAGCCATGTTGTTACACTGACACACACACACTAAGGCAAGGCAAAAGTGGGATTCCTTGGTTAACTCGATGTTAACTCAATATGAGAAAAGAAATGTGCACCCAAGGAAGGGTGCTTAGCCAATTAGTTGGCTGGAAGAGCAGGCACACTGCGTACCACCCACTCTTTCCAGCCACCCAAGGTCCTTCCCCATGTGGCACAATCGAGATTGTGGGGAGGCAAAAGGGAACCCCCATGACATCTGAACCGGCTCACCACCCCACCTCCATCCCTCCCTTCCCATTTACCTGCTGGACCAGAGCTTTGTGCTCTGGTTCCGGTGATCCTCTTGCTCACGGCCATGGCCATGGGAATGGAAAAGAGACTAAGCCCCTTTTACCATGGTTGCGGCCATCTTGTTTTCTTATTTTTGTGGGAGGTTGGGGTTGTGCAATACTCGCGGAACCCATCTCATGGAAAAACAAAACAAATTTGAACTATTTGCACCCCAGCTACCACCGTCCCTGTGCGTACACGGCAGATAATTGCTCGCAGCCCTCGCCAAAGCCCTCACTGTGGTTGGGCGTGCCTAGGCTCGGCCTGGCATCCCGTACGGGCCGTGTACGCGCCCTGACTCAGGGGTGATTGCTACATAGGTCCAAATCTCCAGATGTCCCATAATTCCCTTTTTCCGGGAAGAAAACAAAGAGGGTGGGATTAGACCACAAACCACATTGGGAGGGACTACACATCTATTTAGTGTCCAACCTGTGGAGCCTGGCCTGCCCGCAACATGGCTGCCATCAGGCCAGCTTCCAGTCCTCCTTCTAATGCCTCAGAAAACACTGGGAGGGCAGAGCAGCGAATGGCCACGGATGAAACACTTGTGTACAGAGGCATTATAAACGACCTGTCATATCATATCATGTGGAGAACCAGTTGTTCAGTGGAGTGCCACCAGGCCAGTGGGAGGGATTGAATGTAAATCCAGGGAGCCTATCCGGGGTGAACTACAGGAGTATCTCTCCTAGGAATTCCACACCAAGCTCCCTGCAGACTCCCACATATGACCCACAGGTATCCCCTATCATGGTGTGAAGCAAGCAGCTCAGTTGGGCTACTTCAGTGATTCTTCCCAGAGCTCCTGAGAGGAGCCGCCATTTCAGGCCCCCCATACTTATTAATCAATTTCTGAAAAATAAGGAAATTGGTAGTTTGCAAAGCAGGTTCAGGGTGTAAAGTAATAATTTATACAGAAACCAAACAATTAATTTGCAGGCACGAATGGCACAGAAAATGCAAACACATAATAGTATCTCTCATAGGGTATGACGTAACAAGATTCTGGCATGCTTGTCCATAATCAGAATAGAGGGGAAGAAGGACGATAGAATGTGAAAGATGAAAAGATGAAAATAAGGGAAATTAAATACATGCATATACTTGTACAATATTCAATTTGTGATCAAATTAAAATATTGGGCTTGTTTCAGGCTTAATTTCTTTGTTCAAATGTGGACCAGCTAGGCAGGGGGTATTTCTTGAATCAAGACGCTATCGACGTGTATGTTTTAGCGTATCTAACTATAGTTTGAGCAGTGAAAGAGGAGATGCTGTGCACTGCATGAATAATGTGTTTTTATACTCAATTAGTTGGTTAATTTAGAAGATTGCCTTGGGAAGGATATCTGTTTTGACCAAGAGAAATAGGAGCTTGCAGCAGTTCAGAAGTATATCACTTACTCATTGGGTTCTCCGTAGCGCAGGGTGTTCCACTTTCAGATCATTCAGACCATACAAGATTCTCAATTATAGTACATTTAATTATGATTTGATTTGATTCTGGAAGTGTAGAGGAAGCCTAAAGCTTCAAAGGGGACAGCAAACATGTACATCATCTATCATGCATTATTGGAGAGCACATTTTAACAAAAGTAATATGGGAAAAAAGGTACCCAAATATGGCTTACTGCAGACAAAATGGTTTCTTAGCGGGCACTGCGGGAGATTAAGCTTCATCCCATGTCTTTGATTGTCCACTCTTCTATTGGTGGATTCTTTTAAGCAGGATACCTAAGGTATATTTTGAGATGGTTTCAGAAGGCTAAATTATTAGGGATGTGCCTAGAGTTATTCTTGGATTTGTCTGAGAATTCAAGGATTACTAACATAAATTGTACATACCACTGGTTAAATCTAGTGAGCTAATATATAGTGTGTCTATACACTAAGTCACTAAGCAAGGTGCAAGAAGTACTTGCTCTGGGGAAGAAAGCAGGGCACTATAGCCCTAGGATTGAGATTGCCAGACAGCACACACTCTTTCCTTGGGATTGTGAGTTGGAACTAAGAGGCGTACTGGGTACTATAACCCTGAGACTGTATGTTAGAACGGGAATTCTGGGAATTGGCATTCCCCTTGTTTGGCTCTTAAGACACCTTAAGTTACCACATTCTGATACCGTTACCATATTATATGTAGTTGAACTCCCCCAGGGCCATCTTAAGCACTTTTGGGGCCCTGGGCACAGACATCTTTGGGGCCCCCTCCACCAACCCAAAGAAATTAAGGGATCAAGAATACTGGTTGCACACCACCCGTTGCACACCCAACCTATAGGTTGATATGCTGTCTCACACCATAATAAGCACATTTACACTCCCTTTAAGTTCCCTCACCCTCTTCATTCTTGCTCTAATCAGAATGATAAACATGTAGCATTTGAAGACCAACATTAGCAGTCTACCAAGAGGTTACTGGTCTAGTATAGATCCAGGGTACTTTTCATCAATAGCATCCAGGGCGGTATTCAGTCTCTAGCATTAATGTAGGACCGTATGTAAAAGGCACATGTAACCTATAATAGACAAAGAACACAAATGATCTGCCTCACAGAATGAAAAAGTGCTCATACATAGATAGAGGAGAGCAATTGGAAGAAAGGAGAAAGCATCAGGCATACGGTAGCATGGATAGTGGATGCAGATTAGAAGCTACCAGGAAGGTGTCTTCATCAGGCACAGGCTGAGATTAGAAGTGGAATATGGTTTTCAAATAGTGTTTCCATTAGATATCAAAGGAACAAATGCCTGTGGTCTGTGAAATAAATATGTTCACTATTAAAGTGGAAGCAACCCTATAGCCACCATGAGTGATGCTTTTATGAAGATCATACCATGAGAAGGAAATCACTCTGAAGGGCTAACAATTTGAAAGGTTTGGGGACTGGCAATATAGAGAGGTTAGGCAATACAAGATTAAATGAGATGCCCAGAATCACACATGGTGAAGGGGTGAAGCGGGGATTCGTGCCAACTCTGCAATATCTGCATTTGAACACTTTCTTTTCCAGTTCTTACCATGAACCAAAACAATCTCATTTTATAGAAACGCACTTGGAAAGTACACAAATCACGTTACCAAACATGACCATTTAAAAAAAATATTATACAAAGGTGTTATGCAAAATGGGAATTATTCTAGGTTAATTCTCACCATCATCAAGGGTTTGTCTTCTGTATTTTAAAGCTTTAAATACTTCCAACACAATGGCTTGTGACATTTTCATTTATAAAAGTGCATAAAAACCTTTGACTTTTACAAAAAAGCAAACCGTTTTTTGTGTCAAACAAGCAGACCTTAAAATATGCTTGCGTGAGGCCTGCAACATCTGGTCCTCTCTCTTCTCTCTACCAACCCTTCCATCAAAAGGGCCTACATAAGAAGAAAGATCAAGTAATTGGCTAAACGATACCAGCAGCATGCAAGAAGGCAAACCTCACAAAAGACAGCACAGTAATGTAAGCTATATTAGATGATTTGACCAGGATCACTGTATCGTCTGCTGGAAAATCCAAGATACAAGCATGAACACTTTTGTTCCACAGTCTTGCTTGAATTTGGATACGTATTCACCTCTTGGACTAACAGTTTATGCCATCGTTGCAGGCGATTGCCTAGGTTTTGCAACAACCCATCCGAACAAACCAATTTCTAGACCTTCATCATACGGATGATATGTTAGTTTTTATAGCAACTCCCATCTGTACAGGTACATTGCTGATCATAGCAGATGTTGTTCTGAAAAAACAAGTACATATGCAGGCAGGTTTATAAACTTCAGAAATAGGAATGGCTCAGCCAGCCTTGCTGGAATGTGATATTCTAATTTGCACATGAACACATATCTCTGCAATGGGTGCTTCCCACACTGAGCTAACTTCAGAACCTTTGTGGCACTCAATTTATAAATATGCATTTCACTGTTGATTATTGCACATGATCAACATAATTCCAACAGGAAGAAAGAATGCTATGGAGTTGTGATGTAAGGAACACACAAACTATGTATACCACAGTGAACACAGAAAGCAATACATGATGAATTGATCAAGGCAGAATGTACTTGTTAAAACAGAAAGGCAATGGATTTAGAGCCTCAGCAGCACCCCATACAATATCCTGACGTGTGCTATTTAAGACTCGTGAACAATGGAATCTTACTTCTTCAGATCAGGCAGCTCTGTGAGGCCCCCTCCAAGTTGGGGGCCCTGGGCAAGTGCCCCTTTTGCCCTCCTATAAAAACGTCTCTGACGTTCCCCCTACAGTAGTTGCTCCCACCCCATCCTGACAAAGTTAATAAGGCTTGCTTCAACTTGATACTTATGACTCGTGTGCATTCCGGTGAGCGTCAGCCACAGACTTGCAAGACAACTGACAAGTGGGGCAAGACTTGCAGTGACGTTCAACCTGGACGGACACCTGAGGTCAGTGGAAGTATGGAGTTAACCTCTGCTTGAGTTTCTTCGCTCCAAGGTGACATACCAAAGACACCCTGTAGGCGAACTGTAAAAGGTAGAGACTCTGAATCTGAGGTACTGCCGACCTTCTGTGACTACCAGCATCAGGGTCAGTGGGCTCACTGTAAGGTAGCCTGCCCACCCAGTACAATTTGTGTCTTCCTGGGGTTTACCCTTTAGACTGGGAAAGGACCTGATTTCTCAGGCCTTTGAGAAAGGGGCACCCTCTCTGTCCCCAAGAGTAGTCTGCCAGGCCTGCACCTCTTGCAGCAAGTATCTCTTGCAGGTCAGGTAGCAGTTACCCAGGGTCAGACACCACAGGTCCTTCAGACTGCTTAGCTTATTCACTCACAAGAGCCAGGTAAGGCTGCAGGGTCTGTCTCATTCAGCCTACCTGGCTCACTATCGCTGCCCCGTCTGCTGGGCAAGAGCTCTTCTCAGCAGACTGGCCCTTCCTTAATTGTAAATGAGTGATCATCAGCAGCAGTGAGTTCTGGTTCTGCAGACACCAGTCCTAAGGTAACCAAACTGGTCGCAAGCAACCTTTTGACACACTAACGGGGTGCGTCGCAATCATGTCCCCTATCTGGAGAGTTACAATGGCAGTAGGGAAACGCTTCCAGGCCTACCAGATTGTCTAGTGAGCACTGAAGAAACCTTTTTCAAGTTCTCTTAGGTGAGCAGTGTGTGGTCTATAACTTTGGTACTTAGCACAGTGCCCCTTAATGTAGAAGACATGTGTCCATAAAGAAAGGCTTTACTTATCTGATGGTGTGTGTTAGGAGGAATCTCTTCTTCTACCTCCTGCTGGTGTCCAAGAGCCCTAGTGATAACCAGAGTAGCTGTGAAGGGACACATATGGGCCCCTCTTTAGCTGGGAGGGTTGGGTTGGCAGTCTTCCCCCTCAAAGTTCTAGCCTTAGAAAGGGTTTGTCCCCTCCAGTGGTTAGTCTCTGCACAGTTCCAACATTTGCACGGGCCAGGGTTGCCTTTAGTTCTACCATCTTCTAGTACCTGGAGCTTATTGTGCTTTTGGGGCCCTCCCACCAAGACCTTACCCCAACTTCTTTGGGGGTTTCTTGTGAGGATGGATTTTTAGATCAAGAGTGATGCTGTTAGGGGTGGTCCTCCTGCTTCTGAGGAGCCCCTGTCTCTTATGGTTCACTCTTTGCGACACACACGCTGGTCTGAAGAAACAGCTAGCAATTTGGGGTTTGTCCCATTGGATCCAGCTAAATACTGGCATAAGTCTCTTGGACAAGCATTCAGAATGTGCTCCTACATGATGAGGTTAAAAGGCCCATCATAAGGTTTCTCACAGCATTATTTGATCATTTTCCCAATTTGCATTCTCTTTCTTATGGGAGTCATGGAAAGTCCTTGGGTCTTGGGTTGGTATGCTCCTAAGCTTGGGCACAAGTGCCCCTCTCACACCGCTACACTTCTGTTGATCAGTCTCATTCAGTACCAATCTGCATCACGACCATTCTAAGGCAGGTGACTGAGTAAACAGGCTGCCCTGTCCTCATCACTCACTTTATGCATTGTACAGACTAGCCCAAAAGCTGAAAACTAAGGCAAAACATCAAAATGCAACCACATGAAATGCCATTAAATCTTTAGAGAGATGGGGGCGATAAGGAGTGTCTGCACCATTGCCTGTCACTGATGTAATGATATACGCAACATGGTTATTTGTTTTGCGGCCCTCCGGATGTTTGGAACTTCAACTCCCAAATAACTGGTGGACAACATAATGAGTAGCTGCTTCAAACTCAAGCTTCTTCAGCCCCATCTGATGGGCTATGCCCTTGTCCATCAGTTCAGCTTCCCATTTCCTCTTCTCAAGTTCGAGATGCTGTTTGTCCAACTCATTGACTTCTTTCTTTTCTGCCAACTGAGCTCCCGGAGGTCATGAGCGCCCCAAGCTCGTTACTTTAGAGGCCGTCCTTCCCTGTTGAGATGTCGAGAGCCAGTGCAGGGGAGGATCTCACAGCTGAAGCATCCTCAGATTCTTATTCTTCTTCTGGATCATCTATAGCAGCCTCATCTTGCAATACAGTAGCAGGTGTCCACCCTATAACAAGGTATAAAATAAGCAGTGTCAGATAGCAATTATCTATGCAATTCTGTATGTTTGCTAATTAAATGGATACTTGTGTAGCAAAGACAGCTATTTAAATTACCCTGTTCAATGAAGGCACTGCACCCCCTGCATTCCTCTTGCCCTCAGAGCTGCCTACGCCCCTTTTTCTCGGATCACTGCAAGTTCAAAGATGTTAATGGAGAGAGAGTGCATTAATCATCTTCTCCACTTTTAAAAGTGCCAAAGGCCTGTGTAGGAGTGCTAAGCAAGACATGTTTTTTTTTTCAGATAATTGCAAACCAGTGTCCATTTATGCCTTTACATTTTACAGACAATCATCTCGTTAATGTCTTACTTGGGCCGTACACGAATGCTGTATTGTTGCTCATGTTATGTCTTGGGTATAAATAGCTTCTGGTGACATACAAATATGAGTACAGCATTGCTTATCAAAGAGGTTTGTTTGCTAATCAAGAACATTTTAATAAGCAAACTCTGCTAATCATTTTTTTTAAAACTGATTTATGGCTATACAGTACCAAGATAGCGTTCTATAATACCGTACCTGGATAACATTCTATAATCCAGTGGCAACATTACTTCTCCCATACAGTGGAAGGATAACATCCCACCGTTCAGTGTTATGAGAGGATCTCATTCTACAATACAGTAGTGGGATACTATATGACAGCACAGTATTAGGGTAGGATTTCACAATGCAGATCAGGATAACATTCCACAAGACAGTGCTAGTGGGGCGGAGTGGTGCTAATAAAACACTGGCAACTGAAATTCAAATCAACGTTTCTTTCTTTATTTCACCATCAAGGCTTCCTCTGTCTCTTAGGAATTTCTACCCAGTAGACCAGGTCTGTGTGAGGGTTGAGCATTCTCTTAGTGGCGTGTCTTCAGTCTCAGATTTTTTCAACAATCCCAGTCCCTCTCCAGTACCTCCCAGGTTCATTGCATCCTTTCTAGCTTCACAACGACTCTCAGGTTCTAAGTGCTTTTCAGGGTTCTCACTGCCCCTTGGGTTCAAGGCACTTTTCAGGATTCTCAGCACCTCTCGTGTTCTTGGTGCATTTCAGGGTTTCCAGCACTTCTCAGCTTGCAGGCGCTTTTCACGATTCTCCCCATTTCTCTATGTGCGTTCAAGGATAATCAGCGCCCTCCGGAGTCTATGCACTTTCAGAGTTGTCAATGCTTTTCAAGTTCTAGACAGTTCTCAGGTTAGTAGACTGGTACTTAGAGTCAGAGAGTCAGAGAGTATCACCATCAGCGTCTCCTCGGACTGGAAATGTGATGCAAAGAGTCAGAGGCAAGTCCCATCAGCCTTCCAGCACAGTAGATGGGTGCTTCCTCCTCCACCTCCAGACAACAGCTAACTTTCCTTCAGAAATCTTGCTCTTGTTATAGCCCACCTCTCAGTCCTGATTGATAGGTAGGGTGCTTCCCCCCCAGGGACGTTTTATTTTAGACAACTTTTTGTTTTTGTTTTTACAAATTGAAGCTCCAGGGCTGTGGCCAATACCATGTGGCTATTTGAGATATATGTCTTTCTGGAATTCCATACAGTCATTGCTATACTCATTAAAGGTTTATTTCAGGCACACTTCATGGGGCGAGTCACGGATTTAGTCTGTTCTTAACACCTCAAATTCACAATGCAGACAAAATCCTCCAAAAAGCATTTAGAGTAGAATACGCATCCATTTCCGACTATGTATTTTACTTTTTGCAAGTTGCAGTTATAGCATGTTTTTTTCTGCCGATACATATGGTATTCAATTCTTGGCTGAAATGTATATCATGTTACAGTAATATTGTAACCATAATTTCCATAGTATAGAAACAATGCTATGTGATGTCACTTCCTGTTTTGACAAGGGGTAAACAGCCGTGATCCATCACTTCCTGTGATGTCACTTCGGGGTGGGTCAAATGACTCCACTTCTTGTGATGTCATCAGAGGTCAGGAGTCATGTGATGTCACTTCCGCTACCCCTGGCATTTTGGTGAAATGACATCCCTGCTTCCCCGCTCTTTCTTTGAATCTATTGGCTTTTGAAGCTTTAGCACTTCTCCCTTTCCCATCATACTCTGTGTTCTGGCCCCTGTCACATGACAGAGGAGGGACAGGTGATATAAACCAGATTGGCCATTGTGGATGCTGTCTATTAATCCCTGTTTGTGAAAGCTACCACATGGAGCTGTTACATTGTGGAGCAAACAGGTTGAGGAAGCGTGTGATTTAGCGACACCCATAATGTGTCCACTTGGTGCAAGCAGTGATTCATCACACATATTTGAAATGTATTTTTTCACGTGTGTTCTTACTTCATTCTGATTCCTCATGCTTCTAAGCACTGTAATATGTTTAATTTATTGACCTTGTAAGGGTGAAAGGCTGAGTTGGCCCTGCCGAGGATTCACACGTGTGAAGGGCAGGCTAGCCCCATGTGAATGGTGAGCATTTATCCGCCCAGACATGAAAGAATTGTACAGTATTTTGCAATGTGGTGTCAGAACAATGCCTCTGTACCGCGTGAGGTTAACGTCCCGTCATACAGGGGCAGGATGTGACATTGTACATTAAATTGCTAGCAGAACATCCTGTTATAAAGTGCCATGATTGAATGTGCAGTACAGTGCCAGGATAACCTCCCATTTTACAATGCCATAATAACACCCTGGTGCTAGTACAGCAATCCATGATACAGTGCTATGAATACAGCCCATGATACAATGCCAGAAAAACCTTCCAAGGATACAATGCCAGTAGAGCAATCCATGCTACAGGGCTAGGATAACATCCGGCGACTACAGCACCAGTACAGCAATCCATGATACAGAGCTATGAAAACTGCCCATGATACAATGCTAGAAAAACCTTCCAAGGATACAGTGCCAGTAGAGCAATCCATGCTACAGGGCTAGGATAACATCCGACGACTACAGCACCAGTACAGCAATCCATGATACAGAGCTATGAAAACTGCCCATGATACAATGCTAGAAAAACCTTCCAAGGATACAGTGCCAGTAGAGCAATCCATGCTACAGGGCTAGGATAACATCCGGCGACTACAGCACCAGTACAGCAATCCATGATACAGAGCTATGAAAACTGCCCATGATACAATGCTAGAAAAACCTTCCAAGGATACAGTGCCAGTAGAGCAATCCATGCTACAGGGCTAGGATAACATCCGGCGACTACAGCACCAGTACAGCAATCCATGATATAGAGCTATGACAACTGCCCATGATACAATGCTAGAAAAACCTTCCAAGGATACAGTGCCAGTAGAGCAATCCATGCTACAGGGCTAGGATAACATCCGGCGACTACAGCACCAGTACAGCAATCCATGATATAGAGCTATGACAACTGCCCATGATACAATGCTAGAAAAACCTTCCAAGGATACAGTGCCAGTAGAGCAATCCATGCTACAGGGCTAGGATAACATCCGGCGACTACAGCACCAGTACAGCAATCCATGATATAGAGCTATGACAACTGCCCATGATACAATGCTAGAAAAACCTTCCAAGGATACAGTGCCAGTAGAGCAATCCATGCTACAGGGCTAGGATAACATCCGACGACTACAGCACCAGTACAGCAATCCAGATACAGTGCTATGAAAACAGCCCATGATACAGTCCCGGTAGAGCAATCCCTGCCATATGGCTAGCATAATATCCCATGACAGAATGCCAGTAGAGTCAATAGTGATACAGTGCTAGGATAACACCCAGTGATGCAATGCCAGAATAACACATAATACAACCAGAAATGTAATGGCTGGAGGGTTTTTAATAAATCTGAACCACTGGCACTGCTCTGGGCAACCTTCCACATCACTGTTTTTAGCCCTCTGCGCTACTGCAAAAGGAGTCCAGCCATATGCAAATCAGTCAGGTACTGCCACCAATGGGAGCAGCCCAGCCCAAACTGCTAGGTCAAGTTCCTTCTGCACAGAAACGCAAGCAGCCTCAGACATGTTTAGGCCGTGATGGGCCCAATTAGTGAGGTGCAGCCTGATTTGCATGTGGTCTTTCCCCTTTTGTACATGGCTTGACAGGCAAAGAACCATGGTCTGGAGAGTTGCCTAGAGCAATGCCAGAGGTTAAGATTAATTCTAAACCTTACAGCCATCACCTCTTTTGCTTTGCTTTAGTCTCCACGAGTGGGACGGGTATGCCCAGATGTGGCTCCCGTGCATGGTGGGCATAGAGACCCAAGCTACTCCGCAAATATGAGGCCCAAAGAAGCTGAAACATGTCTGAGGATTCTTGTAGTCTCGTGCAGAAGGGATGTGATCAAGCAGTTCGGGCTGGACTGCCCCTTTTGGGATGGGATCAATAATGATTTGCATATGGTCTTTCCACTTTTGTAATTGCTTTGCACGCAAAGAACAATGGTCAGGATGGTTGCCCAGAGCAAAGACAAAGGTTAAAATTAATTCAAACCCTTACAGCCATCACTTCTTTTGTTTTGCTATAGTCACCCCGAGTGGGACAGGTATGCCCAGACGTGGGTACCGTGCCTGAAGGGCCAAGAGAACCAAGCTACTCCTCACTGATGAGGCTGAAACATGTCTGGGGATGCTGGTGGTCTCGTGCAGAAGGGATGTGACCAAGCAGTTTGGGCTGGACTGCCCTTTTTGGGGTGGGACCAAGCCTGAGTTGCATATGGTCTTTCCCTTTTATAATGGTTTGGCAGGCAAAGAACAATGGTCTGGAGGGTTGCCTAGAGCAATGCCAGAGGTTAAGATTAATTCAAAGCCGTCCAGCGTTCACCTCTTTTGTTCTGCTAAAGCCAGAATAACACCCCATGGGTACAATGGCAGTAGTGCAATCCATGATAGAGTGCTAGGATCACATCCCATGGTTACAGTCTCAGTAGAGCAGTCCATGAAACAGTGCTAGGCAGTGCCACTAGAGCAATCCATGCTACAGTGGTAGGAAAACTGTCCATGATGCAATGCCAGAAGAACACCCCACGGATACAGTGCCAGTAGAGGAATCCATGATACTAAACTGCCACTGAAAAGTTAGTAATTGCTCTGTCAGCAAGCTGCTAACGCAAATGAAACCAGAGTAAAAGGCAAAAGGGTGTAAACACTGCTGGATGCTATCAAAGACAATCTGTAACTTGCTGCAAGCACTAATTTAAAGTCCTCAGTTATGGCAGTGTTCTTCAAAGTAGGGGGCCCGAAGGATGGCCAGTGGGCCCCTCCAGACTCTTTAAAATAAGATTAAGATGAATGTTTTTAATATAGAAAGGGATTAAGGTTACTGCTTTTAATAGAAAATAGAAGCAGTGGAATATCTGCTTATATTTTTTTAAAACCTGGGCCCTCCTGGACATCCTTTGGCTCCCCTAGGGTGCACCAGTGCCTTGGTAGGGGAGCTCAGAAACATTGTTTTACTAAGGTTGGGGGGAGGGGGCAGGAGGCTCAGTATGGAAAAGTTTGAATACCACCGAGTTAAGATGACAGCAGCTAGAAAAGGGCAGCCAGTAACATGCACACAAGACAAGGTGCACATTTAATGCCATGAAATAAATATATTTCTGTGTAGTAAGACATCCACAATAGGGGCAGCTGCGTGGACCGCCCTGCCTGAGGCTCCTGAACACACACAGCACAACAAATTCACAACAATGTGGGGCTTTTAGGCATACAAGGCACTGATATGTTCTAATTTGTCTTCTAGACCTGTCCAGCAAAAGATGCAGAACCCTAATTTGCACAATATGGATTGACATGATCAGTAGCAACAACACAGTAAATAACATTACATGCAGCAACATCAGTCTTCAATACTCTAGGATGCCTTTGGTAAAGACAGTAAAAGGAATGTTCACGTGTAAACCAAGAGAATAATATGCTGTGCAATATATAAACATTCACTATTATAAATATACAACTCAACTGTTTAGAAAAAACATGAGGGTTTTTCTTCATAGTAAACACTGCAAACTAAATCACTCCTAGTGACACCCAATGTCAGCAGATCAAGCAAAGTAAGATTACATGATTTGCCCAGGATCACACAGTTCGAAAGTGGTGAAATCAGTTTTGGCCCTAGGCTGTGATTTAAGTACTTGACTACATATCTTCCCAGTGATAGGTCACATACATATGTTTTAAGGTTTGGGTTTCCAAAAACGAAATAATTCGTTTATCTATCAATGCTTTGAAAAGTACACAAATCACATAAGAAACCAACCTGACATTACCTACATTGTTATAGAAATAAGTCGAACTAAAAGACACGTATAGCTTTATTTTCACACCTTGAATGCACAATTGCAGTAGCAGCCTGCAAAGGAATGTGGACCTAAAAACACTATCATTTGGTTTAAAAAAAGGGTTCACAGTGAAGGAGAATTCAATATAAGGTAATCTGCTTGAGACATTGTTTTACACAGCATGCCTCATTATACTTACCTCCCATTTATTATCAGTCACCAATCAGACCTTTTATGTGACAACAGTCCCATGTGTCTGAAACGGAGGGTTCTGATGGAGCATACATTCTTATCTAAGTGGCTGTATTTTAATTGTTTACCTGTTTATTTATCTATTGCAGCTGTGACTGTGTGTAGGTGTCATGGCCATTAGACAAGGGTCCAGGCCTTCCTCACCCCCAGGGTCCAAATGGATCCAGTCCTGGCACCTCTGGTGCCAGGCTCATGGAAAAATGTGCTTTGCACACTCTGTGCCTAGGGCACGTGCATCAGGGCCGGGCGTGGCCATAGACCATCATTGGAAGGCACGTGCAAGAGTCCTTGGGACAGGCAAGGTGGAGCCACAAGGCGGGGCCAAAGGGAGGGGCCAGGGCCTTCCTATTTAAGGCCAACCCACCCACATGCCTCCGCTTTGCGTTATTCTGCTTTCAGCAGTGTAACACTTACCGCTGTCCTTACCTGTTCTTCATCTCCTCGTGCATCCACTTGATTGCAGCTGCTCCATCGCTGAAGACCATCTTACCTGGATCCCGCTACTTCATCGCGGAAGGCACATCTTACCTGATTCCAGCTACCCCATCGCTGCAGGCACATCTTACCTGGATCCCGCTACTTCATCGCTGAAGGCGCACCTAACCTGATTCCGGCCAATCCATCGCTGAAGGCGCGCCTTACCTGATTCCAGCCGCTCCATCGCTGAAGGCGCACCTTAACTGATTCCAGCCGCTCCATCGCTGTGCGCGCATCTTACCTGCATCCCATCGCTAGCAAAGTCAGAGCCTTTCCTCACCTGATCTGGGCGTCCAGCAATGCGGGAGCTCCACTTCTTTTCTTCATCTTCGCGGTACCTTCATCCTGCAGCCGTGGAGCTGCTTCCGAGCATCCAGACTCTGCTCTACGCCGCCAGTCTTCTCCTGCAAGGGAAAAAGAACACAACAGGTTAGAAGCCATATAAATAACGAACGCTTGGCCGTGCCATACCTGAGTCTAGAGTTCCATTATAAAGGCCAACTTACCAGCTAATTCGGGAGTGCCATCATCCTCTAGGGAATTCCTGGACTCGCTCTACGACTCCGATCTGCCATCTTCACACCTATTGGGAAGAGATAAGACATTACACAAATTACTATTAATAATCAAGGCAAGAGACATTATAACAAAATGAACATTAATCATAACCAAAAGATTTACCTTCAAAGTGGATTGGTCGCAGCCGGTCTGGGTCACCACTTCCACGGACTAGTGAAGCAGCTAGGTCCACTCTACGCGCCCCTACTACAAGAAGCAGGACGGAGAGCTCAACGTTACAAAACCACAGGTGAGCTTGCATGGGAAAATGCTTGCGCACTTCATTTTGGCACGAGAGGGTCGAAGGAATTCACGACACCACCATGCCATTCTCATTGCCTCTCATCTTCTCTCAGGAGCAATACCAGCGTCCAGAACAGCAGGCTCAGCAGCAGCTGGGGGAGAGAGTCTATGCAGAGGAGCCAAGTCGAGGGAGGGCTCCAACTGTGCCCCAACACCCCCGCAGAGACCAGGTGAGCGTAACAGTAGGTGAGCAGCTATGGAAAGCACCTGCCCACCTAGCATCACAAAAATGCTCCCCTTTTCCTCCTTTCCCTCCTGCTTCCAGTTGCTCCCATACAGCAGTGTTTTTGCCATTCTTTCTTACAAGCAATTTCCTCTCTACTAGCCCACTCTTCCCTGCTCTTTTTAAACACTATGGGCCTCATTACACGGTAGGCGGAGAACCATGGCGCTATTAGCGCCATGGTTCATGCCGGTAAAATACCGGCACCGCCTTGGTGGAAAGGGGAATTACCGCCCCATTCCAAGGTTGGCGGGGCGGTAATTCCCCCTTCCACCATTGCCCTTCCCCATTCCCATTTTTGCCCCATAGGGCATAATGGGAATGGGGAAGGCGCTAATTACGGCACCGCAAATTGCGGTGCCGTAATTAGCTCCCTGGGTCCCTTTGCGGGTTGGGTATTTAACGCCTGGTTGGATTTTAACGCCTGCAAAAAGCAGGCGTTAAATACCCCAACCCGCAAAGGGACCTCGTAGTAAGGTGGTAAGGATTTACAGGTACCGGTAAAATACCGGTACCGGTAAACCCTTACCGCCTACCGTGTAATGAGGCCCTATGTCATCCTCTGTTCTTGCCTCACTCCCTTAATCCTCCTCTCGCCTTTTCTTTCTCCATTTCTGCCAAAGGTTATTTGTTATAAAGATACTGCTCTCTTCCTCATTTTGTTGCTATTCGCATACTCACCTGCCTTCCTTCACTCGATTTTTCCAACCCTCATTTACCCATGCCACACCAGTTGCCTTTATATTGTTGCCCTTCCACTGCCAATTCCTCACTCACTTGCCTCCCTTCTCTCCCTTTCTCCTGCCCTCCTTCACTCTTCATTTCTCCATGACTCTTTAGACCTCAATTATTCCTCATTCTCCTTACACTCCTGAACCCCCTGCTCTCTATTTTCCAAGCCTTTAATTCTCTTCACCCTGCATTTCCCCTCACTCTTGTGCCTTATTAACTATTGCCCCCTTCGCCTGCCCTCGTTCATTCTGTGTACCCATTCACCAGTTTACCCTGACCTGGCTCTGTTCCATCACTTTATCTCTTATCTTCACTCACTCTCAATCTCTCCCTCACGCTTCTGCCCTCCTTCATTCCCCACTCTCCTGCCCCATCAGTGCTCATGTTACCTGCCCCTTCTCTACTTTTCTCCCTCAGTATCCTGACCTTATTTTCTCTCCATTTCCATTCACTGCCCTGTAGATGGCCATGTGGAACGGGAGGCGATATGGAGGTGGTGGGTTGAGGTTAAGAGATCTTTCAAGTGCCACAAGCGGCACCCACAAAAAATGTAACCCCTGGTATGTTTTGAGATTAAAAGGTGAACTCCTTTAGTTTGCGATGTTCAATGACATTTGAGATGTGTGGCGTAAGAACCCTGCGGACATGCACACAATGGTTCTGCATGCTGTAGGAATGATCCCATGATATCACCTCCTGTAATGTCCCTAATGTTGCCCATTGCCTTGAACCCTATAATTTCCTACTTTAGCGCAAGGCTTGATCTTTCACTATTACCACCATTGACAGCAAAACGGACACAGCGGCCCAGCTGTCTCTAGCTAGAGTCAGACCCCCACCCCAACACAGAAAACTGTCAAAAACACAGTTTACAAAAGTAGCATTTGTCCCTAAAGGTCATCACTGTGCAACCCGCCCACTCTAGGCCCCGCTTCCATGACACACCCAGATGGGACCCTCTTTCATTTTTGCCCACTGGACCCTTTGCCCTAAATCTGCCACTGCCCACGGCTACATTGTTAGTAGAGCAATCCATGACAGAGTGCTAGAATAATGTACACCCTATGTTGCCAGATAGAATTTCCAAAAATGGGGCTCGCTGGGATTCAATACTGTATCCTACATGCCGAGCAACATATTGTAATGTACTTCGCTGAATGACAAGCAACAGGTAATTCTGGCACTTGTAGTTTTTATTTTACTAATCAGAATGCAGCACTACAAGAAGCAGCATGGAGGCAAATAAACAGGACTGGGTGAGCTACTCTCGCCAGACACGGAGTTAGTCGCGCAGCGCCATTGAGCTGACCGGTCTAAAGCCCCACCTGAAATGTTAACTGAGGGGAGGGGCTTCTGTGCAGTTTAACAGTTCAAAGGATCAGGAACATGCTTCTGGGGGTTCCATGTGTTAAAATTGCAGCAACAATGGCCGTGAACACAAAATATTGCAGCAAAAAGGAAGTGGTTTTGCCGCCGCAATCCATGTAAAGGATGCGGGGGACACCACCGCAACCCCTGGGCCCATTATACCATTTAAAGGGAGCGGGGGACACCCCTGTAACCCCCGCTCCCCTTAAATGGTGTAATGGGTATACCTTTACCGGGTCAAACAACTGCATTTTTGCCGCAGGTTTTTTGTTCAGCCGACATTTTTGCTGCGATTTTATTACTGCGTACCCTTCGGGGTGAATTTTGTTTCTTCCGAGGCACATCTACTATCTGTTAGGCTCGGATGATCAAGCATTGCCCGTTTCCAAGAGTCACAAACCCCCTGAGACACACCGGCTGCATCCCCGGCTCTGCAGCCAGTCCCGTAATGAAATCGACAACACGTTTCTTTTGTCATCAGCAGCATTGCCTTTCTTATGCATGATTCATGATGGTGAATTTTCAACAGAAAGACCATCAGTCACCTTGCAAATCTGTGACAGTTAAAAAAGCGAGCAACACAATAAAGCCCCCTTTGAAAATAAGTTAAAATCTGCCATTTTCACTCTTTCTAGGACCTTCAGGATCTGCAAGAAGTGGGTGGTTTCAGAATTAAAGGAGAGAGCTAACTGATTGTAACATTGAAGCTGCACTAGAATAGTCTCATTACAATGAGTAAACAAGTTCGATAACCCTACACAAGTAAGTTTGCCACTCCTCCACCGTCTCTGAAGTTAGCGCCTCTCCCAACATTTGAAGGGTTAGTCCCTGCCTACATTTTAGCCTACATTTTGTTAGGCAGAGAGGCGAGGGAAGCCTTTCCCGAAACTGACGGTGCTAGGTTTTACTGTGTTTGCTCAGAAAAATGTACTTGAACAAACGCAGTAAAACTTTAAAGCTGCTACTTTCAAGAAAGACTTCCATCGCCTCTCTGCATATTGTGCTTTAAGACATACTATTTGATGGTTGGTCCCCTCACCACTCCATGGGGGCGGGGGTAGAACATTGGGGGCGGAGCCTCCAGGTTTGCCCCGCCTATTTTCTGGGGTGGCCCCTCCCATCACCACTTTGCTTATCCCCTCCACCCCGGAAATGTAGGTGTCATTGCGCCCCTGTATGGAGCCAATGTTATTTCTGGTGATGGAACAAGGAACAGAGCACACTTGAGGTTGCTTCAAACCCAACCGCATCCTTCACACTTGAAATATACAGAATATGATTACTCTGTTGCTTGTTACAAAAACGGTGAAAATAAAGCAAAACCTGTTTGCAATTTATTTATTGCTGCACACCGCTAGAAAATATGCCCCAGAATACAACGTGGGTGAAACATCTGCCTGCTTTATTTCTTAGTGCACCACGTCCTTCCAAAATGGTGCACAAAGCTCACGTGCCCAAGCCCTGGCGCACAACTGTGCGGTTATTGTCTCCCTCGGCTGTTTCCTGCGTGGTGGTGGGGGGACGAGGGGATGCAAAACGTAAACAATCCAGGGTGAGAGCAGATGGCGCGCACAATAATCGAGAGGAGCAGGTGCCCCAGTTTTGCCTGTCCCTCTGTTGACAACAAGTCCTCGGGTGGGGGTTAGCACTGAGCAAGGGGAGGGGTGGGGGCGCTCCCCTCGCCTATCCCTCTCTAGGGGACTGCTGCTGGGGGCCTGGGGCAGCCCTTGCCGCTGTTCGGCCGTCTCCAGGGCAGCTGGGCAGCTCCGGCAGACGCTCTGCCCGGTTACCAGCTATCCTCCACTCTTCCCGGAGACTGCAGGAGGTGTCTTTCTTGTAATCCGTGTATCCGGGGGCAGGGGCGCTCCCCTCGCCTATCCCTCTCTAGGTGACTGCTGCTGGGGGCCTGGGGCAGACCTTGCCGCTGTTCAGCTGTCTCCAGGGCAGCTGGGCAGCTCCGGCAGACGCTCTGCCCGGTTACCAGCTATCCTCCACTCTTCCCGGAGACTGCAGGAGGTGTCTTTCTTGTAATCCGTGTATCCGGGGGCAGGGGCGCTCCCCTCGCCTATCCCTCTCTAGGTGACTGCTGCTGGGGGCCTGGGGCAGACCTTGCCGCTGTTCAGCTGTCTCCAGGGCAGCTGGGCAGCTCCGGTAGACGCTCTGTCCAGTTACCAGTTCTTCCCGGAGACTGCAGGATGTGTGTCCTTCTTTAAGTCCGTGTATCCGGGGGCACTGTGTCCAGGCAGATCCATTCTGTGCACAGTAAATAACACACATAGAAGTGGCAGCCGACTTCTGATATTCGCAACGGTTGTGATAACAACATTCATATATACTATTAAAACTAATAAAAACAGCAATTTAACTGCGGCGTGCTGCGGTGCCATATACGTATCCTTCTCCCACAATCATGTTACCCACAGTGGCATCTCCAGGAATCAAATTTAGGGGTGGGCGTCTATAAAAGTGCAATGTGTATGCATTTCCCAAATGGACACAGGCAAAGTAGTCCAACGTGGGCCGGGGGAGGTAAAAAAATCGGGCTTTCATACAGCAAGCAATTCTGTTGTATATATCTTGATGTTAACGATGTTGTCTCATCCTATATCAATATTGAAAATATATATACGTATATTTCCAAAACTCGATATATTGCCCAGCACAGAGCACCAGTTAAATTCACTCCTGGTTTCGTTCCTTCATGGGCAATTTGTTCAGATGTTGCCTGTGGTCATTGGCTGGTAATGGACACCTGCCATTTTATGCACTTTGAAATGATGCAGTGTCCATATTGTGCCCCGATCGCATCTGCTTTAGGGGGCCTTTCACAAGTGAGCCATTAATACCCACGGATCATAATGCCTTTTTGTGCATCTCGCATCTGGCGGCAGGTGCTTTACTTGAAGGTCTGTGCAGATCGCAATGGTGGCTGTGGGTTCCTTTCTCAGCAGTGTCTTTGTGTGGGCATTTTATAGAGAAAATGTAGCAAGAGCACTGAGAATATCCAGAGCAGGGATGTGAACTAGAGGAGCACAGTGTGTGTCAGTGTGCACGCTATATCAGTGGTCAACCAGCAACAAGATAGGATCCTTTAAAGCAGTGTCTTCTGCAGCGATGGAGCGACTCTGATGGCTTGAGGGCAGTGTGTCCCTTTCAGGCCAGAAGAAAAAAAACAGGCTAAGCAAAATACAGGCAAACGTGCTAGTGACAGCTGGGGGAAAGGAGGACAGTAGATTCGATCACAGAGCCCTCTCCTTGCCTCAGTAAAGCTGGGGGCTCAGCTGGGAAACCCTTGTCAGGGGCGAACTACTCACCAAGACCCCAATTTGCATTTCAACAATCAGCAGCTGGGCCGGCCCGATCGTTGCAATTCAAATTGGGGTCTTTTTTCACTGTGCTCTCACTCCCTCAGGCAGGGCAGGAGGCAGAGCTTGCCTAGCGTGCACACGCATGCAGAAGCAATGGCAAGCCCTGGACCCCGCCGACTGACCATTCTGTGTGCACCTTTATAGTGAGTTCTTCACTGCATTTGCCGTATCCGTAGCCAGCCCCGGCGGGAGCATGGTGGCCCTGTGTCTTGCGGCACCAAGTGTGTGCCGTGCGGGCAGACCACAGACAGCACAGCAGAGAGAGTAGCCTAGGTAGGGGGACAGGGGAGTATCCAGTATTGCAAGAGTGGGTGGGGGAAAAGCCATGAAAAAAGTCCTGCTACTTTTCCCGCCAAATGCAGTGCAAGCAATTCCATACGGTCTAATTCAAACATCCCACCCCTGCTCCAAACTACTTTTTTGGTAACATTAGTGGCAGATGACATTTTAACATAACAACAAAAACAAAACTCTAGAATCATTACAGATGCAGGGAACTCATCTATTAGAGCTCAGTCCAGGTGCGCTGGTGCACAATACATGCAAACCTCCTAATTTGCATATGGATTGCACCAACAGAAATGACTTCACAGAAATGGACATCGCAAGGAGCATCCTCAGTCTACTTGGAAGTGACTTTAGAATAGGATGCCATATGTAAGCCAAGTGTCAAATAACTTTGTGGTGCAGAATAGCTAAATTGCAGTATTGTTATATATGGAGCAACTCTATAGTCATTTTTAAAAAAAAATAACAGCATTATTTATTAAAAGTGAAAAACTTACATAGCTGCAGTGCAGATAAGACACAGTGGCATTAAATATTTGCCGAGCATCACACACTGTTTAAATTGTGAAACCAGGATGTGGACAATTTAAACAACTGAACACATCTTCGCAGGTTTAGTTGATATAGATATTATGCTTTTGCTTTGCATTTCATGTGCTTAAATAATACTTTTTTATAGCAATGCCTTGGAAGCAAACCACATTACATTAAAAATAAATCCTTTCATAGTTAACTACAAACTTTGGGCCCAATTCATCGAATTCTTTGCATGGTTCAAAGTGACTTTGCACTGCTGACACAGACCCTAATTCATGGAACTGTGCAAAATGTATTTGCATTGATTAAATTCCTGTCTGGTCCCTGCAGTCGGTTGAGGGAGAGTTGATGCCGAAGGACTCAAAGTGAGTCACGGATGTAAGTAGAACAAAGAAAGTGGCAAAATAGGTGGAGGGATTATGTTGTAAATAATAAGTGTAAAAAGAAACAGTATATTTTGGGGAGATTATAAAGAGAAATAGATGCCTCGACTCCTGATCCCAAGGGGGCAGAAGGGTATGCAGAAGGGTACACACTATTATTAAATATTAAATATTATTATTAAATTATTAAATATTCCTGAGAAAGGTCAGCAGAAGAGTGCTTATCAAACTCCAGATTGGAGTGAAATGGAGATGGGATTCCTTTGCTAAAATAGTTGAGTTTATGCCCCTTTGGAACGTGCATATGGTAATGGATGGGATTACACCAGAATAATTCTGAGTCTAAATAACCAGATAAACTCAAGAATATGGCACATTCTGTTTTATTTTCATCATATAAAGGAGACAGTAATTACATTCCCTCATTCAACACTGATCTTATCATTTTGTATGATGCTATACAACCTTCTTTGTACCAATGATCTTGAAAAAATAGACCTAGTACCTAGTTATTTTTTTGCAATATCAAAAATGGTTTATTTTAATAGGTTAAATCACAACCCAATTTTTTCTTTTATAAAACTAACTTTAAAAATAGAATTTTCAGTAAAATAGACCCTACAACACAAAGTGGATACATCTACAATACAAATTACTGGTTTCACACACATACATTCCTATAACATGACAATACAATACAACAGCATATAAAATTTATATAATGATTTAAACATTTCCAATCACTGAGTATAATTAACTCAGATTAAACAGTCCCGACATGTTTCAGTTCCTCATGGCGCTTGGTGCATGAACCTTCTTCAGGGGAAGAACGCTTTTATTATTATTCTCCACCATGTAATCCAGGGCCACAACAGTACTCTTCAAAACCGTACTCCTATAATTTATTCAATACACAAAAAAAGTTGGGTATCACTACAAATCTACATCATCACAAATACATAAGTCAGCTCTATAATACTAAATATACTACAGTACCATTGAAGTATATACCAATGTACTGATCAGATTCAATAAAACCAGTAAAGCCACTACATACCTCACAAGTAGGATTACTGCAGTGTAGGTGTGCCACAATGCACCAGAATAACCAAAGACCTCTTAGATAAGTCTGGTAATATTTTCTTAATGGTTCTTAAGTAACCAGGAACCCGATTTTTGCTGAAAAGGAACATCAAACAAACAGTGGTGTGAACAACACAACCACTACTTCCTCGCTTCATCACAACCGTCACGTGACCACACAAATTAAAGTGAGCTTAGAAAACCATGCCACTCCTGGTAGAGCCCCATCGTGTACCACTATCATTCAATGTGCTGCTGAGACTACACCCTTCACCATGGCAATGTCACCAATTCAAAACAATATATACATATATACCTATTATGCCACACCACCAATCCTGCGTCAAATGCTGAGATTGTTTACATATTCTTCATCGCTGGTCGGTGATCCAAGAAAATATCCTACAACAGAAAAAACTGGATCAATACTCTAGCCACACACTATCGTGTATATTTCTATACCGTACTCTGCCCACTACGTTATGATTAGCTTAATATGAACCATTATTGGAGAAAAAAATCCAGACAATGCTCGCGTATGACGATGGCCCGTCATTTCATACCCTGTAGTGGCGTCTACAATACAATACACTCAATGTCACTCGTTGTTACCTTAAATAAGGACAGAAGCTTCACCCAATGTGACTCCGAGAACCCCAGAATCGATTCCGGTTAGTGCGGCGGTTCGGCTGTTAACCACCTACTCTCGCGATGAGCAACAGTTAAAATACACTATAACTCAGACATAAACGAAGGACTAACCTTCTTTGTTTCATGATGCGTCAAGCCTACTATTGTGGGAGACATAAACAACGGACTAACCTTCTTTGTTTAATAAACATAGACAACATATCCCACTCAACCCTGGCTGGTGGGCCGGCAAGCGGACCACAATTCCAGGTTACAAAAAAATGTAGCCCAACCACTATTATAGTCATTATCAGCACAAAAAGCGGCTGCACGCCGGCACATATCTCATTCTAAACACAAAAATGTGAATCAACTCGCATCCATCTATCGCGGTGGGCACAATGGTGATCACAATTGCAATTAGCACAGGATTCCATGATGGAGAACCTAAAATCCACTAGACAATTTCGAAAACCTAGGGATTATAGCCCAACTCGGATCTAAATAAAATTGATTATCGGCAATCGAAATTTCTCACCCAACATATAGTGATTCATACAGCCCATTACACAAGTACATTACACTACTCGAACATTATTGACTCATCACGTTATATTTACAAAGTCTAAACATGTGCCATTTTTCTATTCAGTAGATCATATTGAGTCTTCATATTTTACACTCATTACCAATGAGATATATCCATATCTCCACACAAATGTATAAACATCAATGGTCCATTTATCTCTGAGTATGTGGCCAATCAATTTCTTCATTAAGACCAATAATATGACTTTGGCACTTGTAAATCATTTTTTGTTCAAATACAATGAGTTTGCCATCTATTTCTGATTTGTTTTTGCCACAAATTTTCTTTAAGATCACCCAACTGAGGAAGTAGTGGTTGTGTTGTTCACACCACTGTTTGTTTGATGTTCCTTTTCAGCAAAAATCGGGTTCCTGGTTACTTAAGAACCATTAAGAAAATATTACCAGACTTATCTAAGAGGTCTTTGGTTATTCTGGTGCATTGTGGCACACCTACACTGCAGTAATCCTACTTGTGAGGTATGTAGTGGCTTTACTGGTTTTATTGAATCTGATCAGTACATTGGTATATACTTCAATGGTACTGTAGTATATTTAGTATTATAGAGCTGACTTATGTATTTGTGATGATGTAGATTTGTAGTGATACCCAACTTTTTTTGTGTATTGAATAAATTATAGGAGTACGGTTTTGAAGAGTACTGTTGTGGCCCTGGATTACATGGTGGAGAATAATAATAAAAGCGTTCTTCCCCTGAAAAAGGTTCATGCACCAAGCGCCATGAGGAACTGAAACATGTCGGGACTGTTTAATCTGAGTTAATTATACTCAGTGATTGGAAATGTTTAAATCATTATATAAATTTTATATGCTGTTGTATTGTATTGTCATGTTATAGGAATGTATGTGTGTGAAACCAGTAATTTGTATTGTAGATGTATCCACTTTGTGTTGTAGGGTCTATTTTACTGAAAATTCTATTTTTAAAGTTAGTTTTATAAAAGAAAAAATTGGGTTGTGATTTAACCTATTAAAATAAACCATTTTTGATATTGCAAAAAAATAACTAGGTACTAGGTCTATTTTTTCAAGATCATTGGTACAAAGAAGGTTGTATAGCATCATACAAAATGATAAGATCAGTGTTGAATGAGGGAATGTAATTACTGTCTCCTTTATATGATGAAAATGTTGGTTATCCCCTAACCGTGAGAGAGAGGGATTGTTAAAACAAGGGGAACGGTAAACCTTTGTTGAAACAGACATTCTGTTTTATTAACAAGTATCTAAAACATGGGGATTACAACGAATATCAACGGACGTACACTCAGTCTCTCAATGATCTCCACACAAAATATGGTTCTTATACTCAATAATGCATCAAAGTGACATCATACTATGTGGCAATAGTGAAAAAACCTATCAAGGGTCAGGATTGATCAAGGGAAACATCTAGATATATATTTCTATAGGAGCTGGGATTGTTATTGGTTGTTCGATATCAGGTGGACAACGTATACCTACCTCTCAAAACATGTAATTTCAGAAACATTAGATACATAGTTTCTCATTTGTCTACAAACTATAAGTTCTTTCATTGTACGGACTAATACAATTGGTTGGCACGCTTGTGTATGTCTGGAACATTTGGTTAATTTAGCAGCACATAAGCCCAGACCCAGGTGCAGGGAGATAGGACATGAAGCTACCTTACCACCCAATTAGGCCGCATCTCTCATCACCCATGCCTTCTACCATGAAATTGTCTTTGTACTTGGCCCTACAGAGTATTCTTGTCTTTGAAAATGCACAGAATCGTGGGCACTCGCTATCGTGTCTGGAACTCCCACTCTATTTCCATCCCTGGCTCATGTGACAGCAAACCACGATCTGGTCCGTTTTGCAGCTGTTAAATGCTCTAAATTAATTAAAACCTGGCATTCTTTGTGTTCTTTATTGCGCCTTAACGTGAGAAGATTCATCCTGCGCACATTCATTTTTCTTCATAGTAGACAGCTGACCTCGATTTCTAGGATCTTTACTTTAGGCCAAACACCCTCACCTGTCAACTGTTAGACTGATCACAGGTTATTTCTCAACACGCTCGTATATATATACAATTTAGAAGCAAAAACGTTCTCACCTTGGCAGACAGCTGAATATCGGATGGAAGGGCCAATGCCGAAAGAGAAAGCTCCCCCAACCAACCTGTCCCTCCCTAACCGAAGGTAAACACCTGGGTGGAAAGAACACGACCGTCAGGGAAACCCTCTGGGGAAGAAAACCCTGGCTTGATCTGAGTGTCGATGGAGACGTTGCCGTGCCGATGATTCTCAGCAAAGACTGGAGGGGTCCTGGTCTCATGAAGGCTTCCTCTAGTAATGGAGAAACACAGGGGTGAACAGAGATTTCTTGAGAGAGAAGAGAAATATAGGATTAACTACTGGAGCGATAAGGAAAGGGATTCCCTCACCTTTGGATGAGGTTCTAAGTATGAATCAGGGAGGGATACCAGTATACCGGGACTGAAGTAATTAGGCCCCAGGATCCCTAAAACGAACAATGAGGTAAGTAAGGATAACTAATAGGGACAAGTAGTTTTCAAACGATCGAAGGAAGGAACTCACGCTTATCTGATATAGGAAGAGACGCGAAGTCTGTACAAATGAAGTTGGACTGGCGGAAAGAAAAGGAACACAGTCCTCTGATATTAGAAATTGAGGAGAATGGGTGAAGAGGAGAGCCTGCAAAGAAGACTTATATGGAACAGAAGCACAGGGTTAGAGATACCAGGTAAGAGGATAGGTCAAGGAAGGATGTAAACACTAGGAGCACCTAGAAGCAAACTCACGGAGCGTCAGCAACAACAGTAGCGACGCAAAGGAAACTCGATCTCTGTCCTGTACATGGAATCACGTGAGAGATCTCCAGCGTCTCTTGCGGACGTGCAGAGACTGCACCGCTGCTCTCCGCCCAGGCGGTACCGCGGTCCTCCATCTTGGATGTACATACTCTGGTCAATCTGCATAAGCGACTACGGTGCCAAAGGGACCAACGGCCAATAGGTGTAAGAGTATGCCCCCTTCTTCTGGGGGGAGACCCCGGCTTCCTTGGATGCAGTTGGAAAAACGTTGTACCAATCGGGGTGCGTGAACCCCAGAGGCAGGTTCCCAAGTCCTTTCAGCAGGAGAATACCCTTTCCAATCTATGAGGAATTGCAAGCGACCTCTGCGATAGCGTGAATCACAGATGTTGGCTACCTCAAATTCAGGACCCGTGCCAGTCGAGACAGGAGGTGGTGGAACCTTATGCAACCGATGAAAATGATCTTGTACAACCAATTTGACCTGTGATATATGGAATACAGGGTGAATATGAGACCATGAAGGGGGTAGTGTGAGTTTAACGGCCGCTGAGCCCACCAGGGATGTCACTCTAAAAGGTCTGAAGAATCTAGGCGACAGTTTAGCTGGAACCAAATGACTTGGTAGGAATTGAGATGCCAACCAAACCGAATCTCCTACGGTGAGGGCCGGAGCTTCCCGGCGATGACGATCTGCATACCTCTTCGCCCGGTATTGATCTGTTTGTAGTGACAATCTGGCGAGTCTATGACCTTCTTGAATGTCGGAGATAAGGGAATCCTCCCCCGGACAATTGGAAGGAGTAGTAGTAATTGAGGGAACAAATGAAGGGTGAAATCCATAAGAACAATGAAAGGGACTGGTTGGCAAGGCGGAGTGCTTAGCGTTATGATAGGCGAACTCCGCAAATGGTAGTAATTCCACCCAATTGTCTTGAGCTGCTGACACAAAGCATCGTAAATAGCCCTCCAGGGTTTGATTTAAGCGTTCAGTTTGCCTATTAGTCTGGGGATGATATCCCGAGCTGAGAGCTCGCTTAATCCCTAAAGCATGACATACCTTTTGCCAGAAAAGCGAAGTGTATTGGGATCCCCTGTCCGATACAATAGTATCCGGGAGGCCGTGATAAGAGAAAACCTTAGAGAGAAAGATCTTGGCCATTTGTGCAGCTCCAGGCAGTTTGACTAAAGGTGTAAAATGAGCCAGTTTAGTGAAATAGTCTATAGTGACCATAATGGCGGTCTTGTTACCAGAAGGGGGAAGGTCGACTATAAAATCTGTCGAGATAATTTGCCAAGGTCTTTCTGGAATAGGCATTCGTGTCAATAATCCCAAGGGTGGTACTCGTGCAATCTTTGATTAAGAACACACGGGACATGCTGCTACATGGTCTTGAACGTCTGATCTGATATTTGGCCACCAGAAATGGCGTTGAATTAGCTCCAAAGTAGATTGAAAACCACGATGACCTGCCACTCGGGAGTCGTGGCACATACGTAACACCTCTTGTTGTAACAAAGGTGTTGGGACAAGGACTTGAGTTCCATGAAAATATTAGTCGTTTTCCTGGGTAAGATGAGGGGTAGAAGCTATTTCTTTGCATAGTAGTTTGTTTGAAGTGGTAGCAGATTTTAGTACTTGCAGAAAATCGGTAATGACGGCGATAAAACTTGCATTGGGAAACAATTTTTCTGGGCAGAATCGAGTCGTAGGTGAGTCTTTACGGGAAAGGGCATCTGCCCTTAGGTTATGTTTTCCAGGAAGAAAAGTGAAGGTTATCCGGAATGGAAGGAAAAAATTTGCCCAGCGGGCTTTTCGACTGTTGTTTGTATGCGCATGTTGTAGTACTCTAAGATTTTGATGGTCTGTGCGGACCTCCACTGGAAATGGTGATCCCAACAACAAATGCCTCCATTCTTTGAAAGCTCTTTTTATAGCTAGCAGCTCTTTCTCAAGAATGGAGTAATTCTGTTCCGATGTATTGAAGGTCTTTGAAAGATACATCACCGGTCTTTCATCTCCCTGGTGTGAGAGTTGTAGCAGAACTGCGCCTAACGCGTGCTGAGATGCGTCTGTCTCCACAATAAATTGTCTGGACTGATTGGGAGTAGCCAAGATGGATGCAGAGGTAAACATACTCTTCAAGGTCTGAAACGCCTTTTGTGCCGGTTCATCCCAAGAGTATGGAACCCCTTTTTGCAGAAGTCGGGTAATAGGTAGAATGATCTCTGAAAGGCAGGGAATGAATTTCCTATAGAGATTTGCGAACCCCAACAATCATTGTATGTCTTTTACGCTGGAAGGAGTGGGCCATTCTAGTATGGCTGATACTTTTTTGGGATCCATGGAGATGCCTTGGGCGGACAAGACAAACCCTAAATAAGTGACTCGATCTTGGTGGAATTCACACTTAGTTGCCTTACAGTATAAATGATTAGACTGGAGACGTTCAAGAACAATATTCACATGTCTAATGTGGTCTTCTCTGTTAGCAGAATAGACTAGAATATCGGCAAGATATATGATGACAAAATGTAACAGAATGTCTGCAAACAGATGGTCCATAAACCGTTGGAACACCGCTGGATCATTCACCAATCCAAACGGCATAACGTGATATTCATAATGTCCAAAAGCCGTCCGAAAGGCTGTTTTCCATTCATCCCCTGGGGCGATACGAATGAGATGATATGCCCCTCGGAGATCCAGTTTAGTATACAAAGTGGCCCCCCGTACTGCTTTGAGTATGTCCGGTATTAATGGCATAGGATATTTGTCTGCTACGGTGATCTTGTTAAGGCCCCGGTAATCAATGCATGGTCTGACTTCCTCAGAGTCTTTCTTGGGTATAAAGAAAAGAGAAGCGCCGGCTGGGGAAACAGATTCTGTAATGAGTCCATTACGGAGATTGGATTTGAGGTAATCCTTTAAAGCGTCCTTTTCTCGCTGAGAAAGAACATACATCCGCCCGAAAGGAATTGGTTGGTCTGGAAGTAGATCAATATGACAGTCGTCTCTTCTGTGTGGAGGTACAGTAGGAAATTCAGGTGTTGCGAATACTGATTGAAATACCCTATGGCACTCAGGAATGATTTCTAGCTGATTAATGGTGGATACTGCGGGGGAATTGGAAACTTCAGTTGGAATATGGATGCCTACCGACTCATGGGATAGACAATGGTGTACACAATATTCAGACCCTAGAAAAAGAGTCCCGGCTGTACAGTTTATAAAAGGGTTATGAACCCTTAACCAAGGGAGTCCCAGAATTACCGGAAAGTGAGCGGCTTTAATAAGGTCAAAAATTAAGATTTCCTTGTGTGTAGCAATCATGCAAGTAACCGGTTCTGTCTGTTCTCGTATGGGATCGGAACTCAAAGGACTTCCGTCTACTTCCTGAATAGGAGTCACAATTGTCTTGGGTATACGGGATATCCCATGTTCCGTGGCCCATTTATCATCTAAGAAGTTTTCTGCGGCACTGTAATCAATTAAAGCGGGTAGGCCTTGTAGAACTTGGTCTGGTAAGATGATCGTCAAGGCTACGATCACCATGGTCTGCGTGGTGGAAGAGGCCTCTAGAGTCGAGCTCATTCTATATGGGGAACCTTATTGACAAACCCCTACCGCCGTTCCCCCTACGGTAGGGTTTTGGAGTTTCCCGAACCAGACCCTTGAGTACGATGAGGAGGAACAATAGGGCAATCCCGCAATATGTGAGATGATGATCCACAATACATGCACAAGCCCAGTGATTTTCGTCTCTCTCTCTCATTAGTGACAGAGGTCCTCTCACTGACCCTATCTGCATAGGTTCTTCGGCTAAGGTCTGTTTATTGGGTATTGGAGGATGTTCGATATGCAGTCAGATACCCTTACATTTTCTTGTTTAATGCGATCGTTCTTGTAGTCGATATTCTATTTGCATGGTAAGGGTAATCATGTCTGCTAGATTTGCAGGCTGAGGGACTTTAGCGACTTCATCTTTGAGTTCGTCAGACAGACCTCGTCTGAATAAAGTAAGAAGTCCATCATCTGGCCAACCCGTCTCGGCAGACAACTGTTTGAATTGAGTAATATATGTCAGAAGATCCTTACTCCCTTGTTTGAGAACAAGAAGTCTTCTTGGGTAGCTACAGAAATTTCTTGTCTACTAAACATTGACTTTAGACTATTAGTAAAGGCTGGGTAGGAATCTAGACTGGCATTGTTTGATGTCACTAGCGGGGTAGCCCAGGCTAAAGCGGGTCATGAAAGATGGGATATCACAAATCCTACTTTACCTGTCGCGAAAAAAGCGGGACTTAAATGTAAATTGGACGGTACAACTGTCTAAAATCTCCTTAAGTTTATGTGGATCACCTTCGAATTTGCCCGTATGTAAAGTAGATGGAGGTGATTCTGAAAATGCCCGGGCGACTTGTTGTCGTAATTGGGCATTATCTTGCTTGAGGGACTGCATTTCTAATGACATTGATTGCATAGCAGCCATGAACTGCTGCATTTGCTGTTCCATCAGATCACTGTCTGCCAACTCTTGGCGTCACTAACTGTCAACTGTTAGACTGATAACAGGTTATTTCTCAACACTCTTGTATGTATATATATATATACAATTTAGAAGCAAAAACGTTCTCACCTTGGCAGACAGCTGAATATCGGATGGAAGAGCCAATGCCGAAAGGGAAAGCTCCCCCAACCAACCTGTCCCTCCCTACCCGAAGGTAAACACCTGGGTGGAAAGAACACGACCGTCAGGGAAACCCTCTGGGGAAGAAAACCCTGGCTTGATCTGAGTGTCGATGGAGAAGCTGCCGTGCCGATGATTCTCACCAAAGACTGGAGGGGTCCTGGACTCGGGAAGGCTTCCTCTAGTAATGGAGAAACACAGGGGTGCACAGAGATTTCTTGAGAGAGAAGAGAAAAATACTATTAACTACTGGAGCGATAAGTAAAGGGATTCCCTCACCTTTGAATGAGGCTCTAAGTATGAATCAGGGAGGGATACCAGTGTACCGGGACTGAAGTAATTAGGAACCAGGATCCCTAAAATGAACAATGAGGTAAGTAAGGATAACTAATAGGGACAGGTAGTTTTCAAATGATCGAACGAAGGAACTCACTCTTATCTGATATAGGAAGAGACGCGAAGTCTGTACAAATGAAGTTGGACTGGCGGAAAGACAAGGAACACAGTCCTCTGATATTAGAAATCAAGGAGAATGGGAAGCACAGGGTTAGAGGTACCAGGTAAGAGGATAGGTCAAGGAAGGATGTAAGCACTTGGAGCACCTAGACGCGAACTCATGGAGTGCCAGCAACAACAGTAGCGACGCGAAGGAAACTCAATCTCTGTTCTGTATATGGAATCACGTAAGCGATCCCCAGCATCTCTTGCGGATGTGCAGAGACTGCACCGCTGCTCTCCACCCAGGCGGTACCACGGTCCTCCATTTTGGATGTACATACTCTGGGCAATCCGCATAAGCGACTACGGTGCCAAAGGGACCAACGGCCAATAGGTGTAACATCACCACACAGCTCCATGAGCCTGTTATTCTGCTGCAACACAACTTTTCCATTCCTGCTTCACGGTTTCTGGTTTACTTAATTCATGATATCAATCTCCAATTTCTGCACAATGGCGGTTTCGCATGAATTCTATTCACTACTCATAGCTAGCTTTTATGATGACTTAATCTACCTTGCGTTTCAGCATCTGTACATTTATTAAACTTTTGTTTTCTGCAGCACTTTGTGCATTCATAATCTTCTTCTTTTACACTTGAGAGTTCATTTTATTTCTTACTTTGTCATTAGCCCTCTAGGATCCATACATTATCTTCAGTGAATATCTTGAGACATCGTGCACACTTTCTTATGACGTCATCAGTTCATTTGTTTAGCTATTTCTCATATTCTTTTAGGGAGTTCCTCTTGTAGGTTGTCATCACTTCGAGGATACATTCGATAGGGCTCTCTCAATAATATCCCCTTCCAAATACTTGTGGCGGTACTGGCACGATGGCTGGTGTCAGACACGGCACAGTCTCATGTCTCCAATACAGGGGAGGTAGGGGGGCGGGATCGCCTGCAGATATATACAGCTGCTCCTCTACATTTCCCCCTCTTGTCGAGTCCTCAACCACCTCCACAAGTTTTTCTGCTCCTCTGTATTTTCTCTTGGAGAAGTATTTCTTTGGTGTCCATATCTTCGTCACCCCCCACAGTGTGCATGCTGTTTTAATGTGTTCATCAACACTCCAGATCATATAGCTGCACTGGCCATTCTTGGTACAGTAGACCCAACGTCCCACATAATTCTTGTGATCCTTGGGATACCAGAACTTTGTTCCTTCAGTTGCCACAATACTAGCCTTTATGTAGTCACTGATGGCATCATCGGTCAGTAACTTGTCTTCTGGCTCAGCCTTTGCATCAATGAGGATCTTCATTCCTACTGCCTTCTTTGCCATTTTCTTTCACTGTCCAATTATTATCCTGATCATACAGAATCCAAATATTATTATCACCAGTATTGCTCCAAGGAATTTGAATAGATTTGCCATCCAATAAGGAATACATGAGAACAGGAGAGCAAATCAACTATCATCTTGTGAAACACTTGTGTATAGGCATGTTATAAATGCCATAATATATCATATCTGCGATGGCCTCTGTCTCATCCACCATTTCCACGTGCAAGTCTGTCAAGATATTGCCTCTGTAAGGTTCCCGTTCTCACTGTCATGAGATGGTATGAATGTGCAACAAGCTTGCCCGATTTTGGCGCAAACACCTCCTTCCATTGCTGTAACATGTCAGAAACATATCTATTCTGGATGGTCATCAGCCTTATGGCCCTCAATTCTTCTTTTCATGGTGTTGAATTATTTTATGTTAGCATTGATTATTTGTAGCAGCTTCCATTTGGTGATCTGTAGCCGTTTGGCATTTACCACTGTTTGAATTCCCGGCATGAACATAGATGTAAACATCAGTACAGTTCTGCTGAATAATTTGTGCTCATCTGGAATGTTTTCGTAAGCCATTAGTGATTTTTGTGAGAAATAATTCGATCTCTTCATCTGCTGGAATTCGAGTGACCTCTTCCATTTTAGCTGATCATCCACTTTAGGAAATGTTTCAATCTTCAGGTCGCTTTGTGGAATCACCAATGCTGGAACATGGATGTACACCAAGGAACACACTCCACGCCAATTCCTGGGTAGTTTCATATATGCTCTAGATCCGCAGGCCCAATATCGATGCATTGGGACAGTCGTCCCTCTCCTCATTCCTGCAATGTCAATTATGGTTTTGCACCCCTTATTATGTTCGACATAATTCTTTTCCTTGCTTATTACTGGATCATCCTTGGGGTCATGCAGAAAGATTGACTTTTAATGTCTCTACGAACAAGAGATGGGTAAGACTGAAGTATAAACACAAAGATAGCAACTACAAGCCGATATGTGTCACTGTCAACGGGTATCATATATTATCTTTGAACTAGATGTTCTCCACAAAATGAATCTGGGTATTGATCTATCTTACAATTTCTAACTGACATTTAGGCACAATACTGATGCAATATTCCTTCCTTCAAAGAATTTCTAAAAAGTGCATCTCAGCCTATGGAATTCTCTGCAAGTCTATGCACTTCCTGATTACATGTGTAAGGAGTGTGCACTGTATTCCAGTCCAAAAGAAATATGTGCTAACCACTCACTGTTTTATCGTGCTTCTTCTTGGTCATTGATCGAGTCTTCACACGCAGAATATCTTCTTCTTGTCTTGCTTCTTGGTCAGCAAGCGCTGGAGGGAGGGCCTCACCTTTGTAGATGTTTACGTCACCTAACTGCAGCAAAGCTCATCTTCCCGATACCTTAACTGCAGAATGGGAGACTTCCTCAACACTAAAGGTGCCCGTAAATCTAGACTTATGGATTAAATCACCAACATATAACTTTGGCGGTGCCAATAATTCACTTGGATTGGTCACTGGACTGTCCTCTTTGGTGTTCCTTGATCCCTCCCTTCGATGCTTGACTTTATCTGCAATGAAGAAAAACTGGTAGTCATGCATGTCAAATAATCGTGCATTTCATAACCTAGAGCCTTCGCTACAGGGCATCACTCCTGACTCTAGATGGAGGCACGAAAGGTGTTATCATGCAACATCCTGTCACTAACTCATGGGGAGTGAGGTGGTAGTCAGAACATGGCTGATTTCAAAGGGCATATAAGGCTTGGGGTAGGCAATACAGCCATCCCTTCTTCAAAGTCAATTTGATCTTGGCTATCCTCTCTTTGATGAGGCCATTGAGTCTCTCACATATTCTGTTTGCTGGTGGGTGATAAGAAGAAGAAAACATATGCTTCATACTAAGTAAGAGTCCTATTGGTTCAAATAGCTCATTGACAAAATGTGGCCCATTATTGGATCTTAATACTACACACTCCTGATCTTGGAAATACTTTGCACACTAAAAACTTCCCTGCGTAAGTGGCATCAGGGTGTGCACAAGAGCCGGCTTCGACCCACCTAGAGAAGGGACACACCACCACAAATAGATACATGTATTCATTACAGGTTTGCAGCATATCGACGTAATCGATATGTAAATGTTGAAACAGATCATTTGGTCAAGGCATTACTCCTGATTGTTCTCAGTGTATGCCCAGCAGTAAACATTTGACACATGATGCAATTCCCCATGAGCTGTGCAACGAGTTCCAGTACATTGGGAACAAACTAGTCTTCTGAAATGGTGGCAACAAGACTTTCTCTGGTTATATGCACGGGGTAATGCAGTTGCTCAAGTGCATCTTTCAATAATGCTGCTGGCATCACTGGCTTTCCAGTGCTTTCCTGTCACTATAAGGATTCTGTGGGGGATAAAGAACACCCCCTATGTTTCCATAGCTCTTGCTCCTCTTGCAAGGCTCTGCCCTGAATTTCTATTAGTTGCGTAATTGACAGCATATTAAACCCTTCTCGTACTAGCATGCTTCTATTCAACATTTCTTTAGTATCCACAGTATCAAAACCCGTAATGTCTGTAGAATATGCAACACTGCGGCTTCATTTCAGTGAGAAATAAAGTCTGTTTGTTTAGTATGTGCTGCACATTTTACGACCTCTATGGCCACTGGGAGGTGTAGTGCCTTAATGCGCCTGTCCAATAAGGGTGCTTGTTGCACTGGAGAGCCATCTGTGCAGAGATAACCCCTCCTTTTACAATGTAACAGCCCTGCGTGTACGGTTGATGTCACATAGGCAGAGTCACTGTACACGTCACTTCCTGCCCTTTGTGTTTCTTGAGTGTGACAATAAGCGCTACCAATTCTGCTGCTTGTGCTGAAAAGTGAGACGGTAGTCTTGCACTCACCTCTACCTCAAATTTGCAATTTAATCTGTGTCGTACAACTGCGGAGCCTGAATACCTCTCCCCACTAGTCTGGTCAATTTTTGAAGAACCATCAATAAAGAGAATCTCCCCTCCCGCCAAAGCATTTTCTTTCACATGGGGTATAACATCATAAAATTCACCATAGTTTGCACAGTCATGCACATGATCACCTTCTACAGGTGTAGCTAGAAACATGGCTGGGTTCACTATTTTGCACCTCACTATCGTAATCGCTGGATTAGAAGTAATTACTTCATAAACTGAAGCTCTTTGTGACATTAATGTACCCTTGGGGTCCTCTAAAATGGCAAATAAAGCGTGTTCCACGTAAAGAGTCATGGAACAGCCCATGGTAAAACTTGTGGATTTCTCAATTGTAAATGCGGAAGGAGCCAAAGATTGTTCACATGGAAAATGTCCTCACATAACTCGGTCTGATATCCCACTTTAGTATGCCAAAGGCTTATACCCCACTGTTGTTCTTTGTGTAAGTGTTGCTGTCATTACTGACCCATTTGTGTGTGAAAACAAATACAATTCCTCCCTATAGTTGGGAATCCCTAAAACTGGAGCTGTACAAATTGCTTTTTTAAACTCTTCAATTCCTTCCTCCATGGCTTCAGTCCATTCTATTTTTGCCTTGCCAACTTGAGCTTTCTTTAGTGCTTGCAAAAGTGGTTTAGTATACGTACTGGAATCGAATACCCCGTCCCTGCAATAATTGCATAAATCTAGGAACTGCTGCATTTGTTTCACTGTGTTTGGCTTTGGTGTCTTCATGATAGCCTCAGCTCTTTCAGGTGTCACCTTGTTTCCTTCATGTGAAATCAACTGACCTATGTACAACACTTCCTCATGACAATACTGTAATTTTGCCTTGTCCCCCTTGCCCTTGTATCCTTTGTCTGCCAATATAGTCATTAACTGAATAGAGTCTTGTCTACACTCATCCTCTGTTTTGCTGCAGACTAGTATGTCATCTACGTATTGAATCACTGCACTCTTGAGTTCAATGTTACCTAGATCCATCTGTAGGACCCTGTTAATGATTGATGGGAACTCACAATACTCTTGAGGTAAACAAATAGGCTTTAGTCGCTTTTGTCTGAACGTAAAGGAAGTCCTTGTGCAACGGGATCAAGAAAAACACATTTTTCAAATCGATCACTGTGAAATACTTAGCTTCAACTGGGATACTACACAATATTGTCGCAGGATTAGGAACTAATGGAAACTCTGCTTCTACAATCTGATTAAGAGGGCACAAGTCCTGGATAAATCTCCACGACCCCCCTTTAGATTTTTTAATCACATACACTGCAGTATTGCATGGGGATTCCGATGGTACTAGAATCCCCTGATCCATCACTGCTGCAATAGTCTGGAATATGCCTTAATCAGCCTCTCAGGCCATAGGGTACTGTTTTGCTCTGGGTAAAATTGCTCCTGGTTTGAATTTTATTTTGCCCTCCTATTCCCTTCAATAAGCCTTTGGCATATGGTCCCATAGTCCAAATGACATTTTGCACCTTTTCTAGGTCTTCCTGAAAGAATGCGGGTAGTTGCTGCATTATTACCATTTGCTATGGGATTTCTCTTTTCTCTATCTTTATCCAGTATGTAATGCTCATATTAAACACCACCTCGTCATCGATACATTCTTCTCTGAACATATCTTCGCCTGTTATGTCAGTCAATCTATATCCCTCTTCAAGAGCTATCTCCGTTCTCCATGATCTGCCTTCATCATCTACCCCTTCAAGCATTGCTATCCCTTCTCGTACTATGGCTGCTTCCAATTTTATAGGAATAGTCTTTCCACTTTCCTCATCATTAGGCATTTGTGGTCTAAATACGAACTCATCAGGTATCCTCACACTCTTCCCTACTAGTCCAGGTAGCCATGTCAATGAAATGCTCACCCCATACATGAAGGCTTCCAAATCTACTGGGACTCCTCGTAGAGCCACTTGCCATGTGAATGCCAGTATGAACTCTCCTACAATTAAATAGTGTATTCCTCGAGTGGAGCACACTATTCCCTGATCAGTAAATTAAATTGTCATGTTGAGTTTTGTCATTAGATCTCTTCCCAAAATATTAACTGGTGTCTGTTGGGAATATAGCAAGGGGACAGACATGCTGTTGTACATGCTGTACTTGTGGTGCCTGTGCCTGATAGGACGTGTGATCCTGGGCAAACCCCTCTTGTGTTTGTGTGCTGTATGGTGGTGGATACGCTGTCCCCCCTCTTCAAGGTTGCCCATTTTGTTGGGTGTTTCTTCTGCTTCTACATATGCGCGCAATATGTCCTATCATTCCCTCTGGCAAACCCTCCTTGGTTATATCCTCCCTGAGTATTCTGACCCCCATTCTGAGTGTTCTGAAATCCACCCTGGGTGTTCTGGAATCCGCCTCCTTTTCCTCTAAAACCTAAAACTCTACCTCACGGCCAAAATCCGTACCCATTTTGATCCATTGGGTGTCCATTATTCACCTGTGACGTACCCATTATTTCTTGCAGCCCGAATCCTTCTTCACTTGTCAATACTGCCCCTTCTATGGCAAATTTGAATTTTTTTTCTGAATTAACTTGGCTTCCTCAATCTTTCTATTCTCATCTTACTTTTTATTCTTCTCTTGTAATAACTGACAATGATGCACAATATGTAATTGTGTCTCAGCCCATGGCTTCGCTTCCATCCCCATTTGTTTTTTCATTTGTCTCTGTACCAGTTCTGGCAATCCCTGACACAAAATGTGATAAAATAGTGGCAGTGTTTTTTTGCAAGGCTCATGCGTTTCAAGCTGCCATTTCTCTTGAATGTCCTGAATATTAGCAATAGAGTCTTCATCTTCCTTCATTTTATGTATAATAATTGCACCCATATCTGATGTGTCAGGATACTGTACCCTGAGAACCCTCCAAACATCTACCCTGCAATTATTTAATGGCGCTCCATCATGTGTTGTGTTTTGTGCTGTCACACCAGCATATCCCGCTCGTCTCCAAATGTTGTTAGCTCTCACCCCAAGAATAGTTGCCAATGGAGCCTTTATGTCTCCTATGGCCAGCATATTTCCTCCTGTCATCATTTCTAATACATATATCAATTTCCCAGCCACCAAAGTCAAATTAGGGAGTTTGCATTCTAAATTATCCTTATCCATCTCGAGCCAAGGAATACATTGTGGCCTTGCTCCCCCTTCTCTAACAAGGGGAATTATGAGAACCCCATCCCATTATCGGATCTCACTATTCGTTTACCTAACGCACGGGTGATCGTTCTTATCCATCGTCGTGCTGGTAATTACCTTAACCTATTCACATAAGGTGGAGATTCTTCTCTCACACCACATGATCCTCTTCAGGGAAGCTCAAGATATGATACAGGATCTGATGTTTTCTCCTAAAGGTTTTCCAGATCTGACCATTTTACCTCCTTATCCATTGGTTGATTTCCCAGGGGGGCAAATATGCCCTCTCCCCCTGTCTCTACCCGATTCTCTTTACTCGTCTGACATTGCTAAACCCCAACTGGTGTGACTATCATCTTCGTCTTCCATGACCAAATTTAATCTGCTCAAAGACAGTGCTCAGCATTCACCACTAAACATATTTTCCTCCTCATCCCGTCGTTTAGGTACCAGGGATCGGGTACCGCTCCCCTGAGTTCCATACTCACTATTCTGCCTTAATTGCAGCTAGACCTTATTGATCCTTTCTCCAATATTTTCTGCATCATATCTTACATCTTCTAGTGCTACTCTAGGTGTTTCTGGTGTTATTTATTTTATTGTGAGAATCTCTCTTCTATCCCATTGTATTTCGTTGCTCGACCTCATTCGTTCTTTTATGATGAGGCTGGCATCCAGATCCCGCTGCCTCCTATTCTTTTTTATTTCTTCATCCACTTCCCTTTACTTTCTTGCATTCCTTCTTACGCTTTCTTCCTCTTGCCTTTGTTCCTCTGTTCTTACTTCCTGTCTTCATTCTTCCTCTTCTCTCCTTCTCCCTAATCTTTTGTCCTTCACTCTTTGTGCATCTTATTGTTCTCTCTTCCTTTCCTTCCTATCTCTTTCTTCTATCTTTCTTTTTCTATTGTCATACTTCTGAAGTTCCTCTGCCAGCTTTTCGTCCTTTTCTTGTTCTTCTCTATATATCTGTTACCGTCTTTCCCTGCATTTTCTTCTTTGCTCATCCTCCCTCAATCTCTTTTCTTGTTCCCGGTCCTTCGTTCCTTGTTCATCCTTGTCTTCTCTCTGCCTAACCTCCTTGATGCTTTTCTCATCTAACTTGAGTAATATCTGTCCTCCCATCCAATCATTCTGAAAGAGTGTTACCTCATCAGCCCTATCCCTTTCCCCCTTTCCATCGTTTGATTTCTCGGTCTATATCTGTTGATATATTCAATCTCTCACCTCTTTCTTCCTTATCTCGTACTGATTTAGAGGCATCTTCCTTCAATTTGCTCTCTTCTGGACTATCATCGCTACTATAAGCGGGTGGTTCATATGTTGGGTTACTATACCCCGCCGCTGCTTTCAATCCCTTTAAAGGATAAACTCCTATCTCTTCTATATTTACACTCTTAATCTCGGACATGGTAAGAGGAGCTGTGGGCTCAACACCCTCCCCCTTATGCTGATTAAGCATCTACTCCTCCGGTGGCGGATCCTCTTTCTCGTCTTGGTACATTTTCCACAGTTCTAAAACTGCTGTTTTTTCACTAATTAATTTCCTCTGTTCGCAGCGTGCATTTATGTGGTCATGTGTTGCAATACCTCTTTTGACAATGATTCCCTTGTGGCCATAGCATGAACATTTTATCAGCTGTGCCTTTTACCCATTCTGCACTGTATTGTTTGAGCTTGGGTGAATGTTTTGGTAGTGTTTTACAGAGATGAATGAGAGGAGTGTCCTCCATAATGACAAGTCGCAATTGACTGTCGATAATTACCAGATCATTAATAAAATCTCTATCTCAAGGCTAATCAGCCACCACTATTAATCTTAAAAACAATAAATATGAGCATGCACCATCAATTGCCACTCAATCCGCTTTTGTTTCAACAACGTATCTGTCTACTAATTGACGCCAATTGTCTACTACACCTTACTTCAAACAACATGACTTCAGATACAGTCTAATAGCCCCGTGATCACCTTCCCTAGTTTATAGCTATTTATTTTAAGAGGTATACTTCCCACGCCTCCACTTATTTGACCCTATACAGGTTTAAGATGTCACCTTTCGCAGTCCTGACTGTGTGGATTCTCTCTCTTAATACTCCCGTTGGAGTTTGGGATGTCTTCGTTTATCTCCCTTGAAATAGGATGTGTAGAGGAGCAGCTGAATGCATCTGCAGGAAGTCCCGCCCCCATCGTTCCTATATGTTGGGAGCCAGAAATCGCGACATGCATGACACCAGTGATTGTGCCTATTCTGCTGAGAACCTTCGAGAAAAGGTATCCACTAAGAAAACCCTATCTGATGTATCCCCGTAGAGATGACAATCTCTTGGAAGAGATCCCCGAAGGAATATGAAGATGAAAGAAAGAGAAGCTGGTGATGTCATAAGAAGTAAGCGTGACGCACTCAGAAGAGTGTCTAAAGAAGCGGATGTATGGACTTTATGGAATCTGATGACGAAGTAAATAATCGAGTAACTTTCATATGCCGAATGAAGATTGCACGTGTGAAGAGCATTGCAGAATATGCAAGTCATTTAATAACTGTACAGTGCTGCAACCCAAGTAGACTAAGTAATCCTAAAGACTGGCTCTACGTAGTGAATAGACTGCATACAATGCCGCCATTCTATAGAAGCTGGACATCAGTGTCTCCCATTTAGTAAGCTCGGACCCATGAAGACGGAAGGATCGGAAAAGCTGTGTTGCAGCAACATGATGTTAAAAGCATGGAAAGGCCTTGAAGAGCTGTCTGGCCTGGTGTCAAAGGATGAAGTAGCCAAGATCTGGTTATCTATCTGAAAAGAACAGTTACCGTGAGACGCTGAAACGTCTCGTTTTAAGGTACAAAGAAAGAACACCAGGAGTGCCATGTTTATTAATTGAAGACAATTAAATACTGCAAAACAGGCTGAAATATGGTCTCCTGTCACGTGAGCTAAGGATGGAAATAGAAGGTGGCCATGCTGCTCTGCAATTGAGATAGCGTGTGCCTGTATTCCCTTTTATTTCCAGGATCAAGGATACCGTGCAAGGCTAAGTCCAAAGACATTCTGAATGGCAGAAGCCATGAGCGACGAGAGATGTTGGGCTAATTGGGTGCGGAAACATGGTCAAAATCCACCCAATTACACTTTGGGTACCAGCCTAAGTGCTGCTAGGGAGCCGTATATTTTGAGAGCCAATAGTATACCATGTATCTAATAACTGATGAGGATGACTTGCATTAGGTGTAGGCATAAGTTGTCCACCTGGCTGTAGAGACCCATTCACAACCCGTGATAGAAAGTCTATATAGAAAGTATACTTAGATGTTCGTTTCAGCATATCACAACACACTGTAGGTTTCTCTTATATGCCACGTACTATGACATCACGTATGACACATTTTTATATATATAAATGTTTTTTATGAAATGCTTTGAGATAACTTAAGCAAACGTCCATTGATGTCCTTTGTAACTCGCTTTTTTAGATATAATGATAACAAAACAGTTGGATGAGACTTTTTGGCAATTTCCAGAGTCAGTCTTATTTGGTGTAGGAGTTATTCTGCATCCCATCCATGCATGACGTGTTACTGATTTAAGGACCCCCCCCCAGGTTTACGTGGTAGCATTGTCGGATGGTTTGACAGAAGACCTATTGACCTGTTAGAACCCCAGTGTTTTGGACGATCGGACATCCTCTGCCCTCCAGCCGGAAGATCGTGGGTTTCTTCTGGAGAGAGGCCGAATATAATTCTTGCTAGAAAATTGAGACGGTGGGCAGGGTCCCTCTTTGATGAAATCCCTACCTGGGTTTCATAGGCGTTTTGCAAATGGAAGGTGAAAGTGGACAATTGGAGGAGGAGACAATACCGAAGGCCTTGAGCCAGAGCAATCGAATGGTGAGTAGACTAAGGTGAATGGCAAATTAACAGAATGGGGTTGTGGTAATTTTCAAAGTAACAAAAGTAACGGGTGTAACGGGAAATATTGTGCAAAGAGAGAGAGAGAGATATAACGGCCAAGAGTCCTAACCCAAGAGGGTGTTAGAAGAGGTTGTCTCACACTCCAATCGGAGTAAACTAGGCTATGTGCAGGGCAGGACCGCATAAAGTGACAACCTAAACCCTGTGATCAGAGTATTGATTAGGGGCAGAGAAGAAGTAAGGGTGATCACCGTTGTTTAAATGTGAAAAGTGGACTAGTTTGTCTCTTCATGTGTTTGTGTTGAATTAAGGTGTCAAAGAGCGACAACGCGGTGTAAAAAGTTGAGATAAAGTTCAGAAGTTATATTGGCTAACGAGGAATGTGATTGGTACCAATCCAGATGTAGACAGAGATCAGTGAAAAGGTAACAGTTTTGAGTGGTGATTTTGGTGCGTGCTCATATTTATTGTTTTTAATAATCATAAAGCACCAAAGGCATTTTTTTATAAATTCTTGTAAGTATTGACAGTCAATTGGACTCGTCACAATGGAAGATATTACTCCTCTGATGCATCTACGTAAGACATTGACAAAGCATATGCCCAAACTCAAAAAGTATAGTGCAGAAAGGGTGAAAGGCAAGGCGGACAAGATATTCATGCCATGGCCACAAGGGGTATTGCTGTCAAAAGCGTTATTGCAACACATGACCACATACTTGCACACTGCATACACAGGGGAGAAATTAGAGAAAAGGCTGGCTAGTTTAGAGCTCTGGAAAAGGTACCAGGAAGAGAGAGGATCCGCCACCCGATGAGTGGATGCTTAACCATTGTAAGGAGGAAGGTGTTGAGCCCTCAGCTCCTCTTACCTTGCCGGAGGTAAAAGGCGATAGTATGGAAGACATAGGATTGTATCCTTTAAAGGAACTGAAAGTGGAGACGGGGTATAATAACCCGATATATGAACTGCCCGCTTATAGCAGTGACGACAGTCCAGAGGAGTCTAAGAGAAAAAAGGAGATCTTTAAGATCATACAAAACAGGGAAGAGAAAAGTGAGCAATCGAATGTATCGACAGAGATGGAACGGGAGATTAAGGAAGGGAGAAAAAGATAAAGCTGACAATGTATTGCTCGTACAGAATGAATGGATGGGAGGACAGATACTGCTCAAGCTAGATGGGAAAAGCATCGAGGAAGTAAGGCAAAAAGAAGATCAGGATGAACAGGATAGGAAAGACAGGGAACGAGAAAACAGATTAAAGGAATACGAGTATAAAAGAAAGAGCAGACCACGGCGAGTACAGATGTATCAGGAGGAGCAACAAAAGAAAGAAGGGCAGAGGAGCAGAGAAAGCATGACAATAGGCAGAGAGCAATAGAAGAACGGGATCAACAAGAAGAGAAGACAGAAGAGGAGGAAGCACAGAAATTAAGGGACACAAGAATACAGAGGCAAAGAGAAGAGGAAGAAAAATGAGCAGGAATAAGGAGAGAAGAGATAAGAGAAGAGGAGTTGAGAATTAGATGGGAAGTGAGAAAGCAAAGAGAATTAGATGAAGAATTAGAACATAAGAGGAGACAACAGGAGCTTGATATTAATCGTATTCAAATGGAGCTGATGGAACCAAGTAGTAAAATACAATGGGATAGAACAGAGGAGTGCCTGCGGCTAAAGGGAGCAATGTCAGGGCCATCTAGAGCGGCCCTAGAAGAGAACTTTGACATAGCCAGCATCAGGGATAGTATTGAAAAGGTCTATCTGGCATTAAGGGAAGGTTGCAAATTGGGAAGCCGAGGGAAGGGAGAACAATCTCCTGTATTTCAATTACAAGACAAAGAGGAAAGTCCATTCAGTCTTGAGCATAGGGCCTTATCCTTAAGCATAATGTCCTTAGATAAGGGTGATGGGGACAACAGTCATACCAGTTGTGGACTAGATATGTCTGATAAGGAGAGGGAATCCTTCCATGGAGAAGAGGAAGAAGGGTGCATGTGCTCCTGAGGGAACCATGCAGGTAGACAAGGAAGTAGAATGGTCGATTTAGAGCAACCTAAGTATAGGAGGCCAGATCTCACAGCATACTCAGAGCATCCCAGAGGATGATCTCATAGTGAAAAGGGTGAGTCTCCGCCATATGTGAGCAGATTAAGATCATTGCCAGGAGAAGGTCAGTGACTGTTGTCTTCACCATGGATAGGCAGACAATCGGAGCTGATTGTGTGTTAGGGTTTACGCAGTTTCCCTTATTGGAAAAAGGGGTAGCGAGACCGAAGTATATTTCATGGCACAGATGGACAAAGATAATTTAAGATGCAAGCTCCCGAGTTGGACATCGGGTGCGGGAAAATGGATTCATGAACTAGAAGAAATGACAGGAGGAACTATGTTGGCCATAGGGGACATTAGGGGTCTCTTGGCAGCCGTCATTGGAGAAAGAGCTGATGAGGAGAGGAGGCTTTTCAAGTGTGACAGCACAGAATACAGTGCACGATGGAGCGCTGTTTAATAATTGTGGAGCAGATGTGTTGAGGGCTCTCAGGGTACAGTATCCTGACACATCAGACATGGGTGCAATTATGACACGTAAAATGAAAGAAGTTGAAGATCCTATTGCTAATATTCAGGATATTGAAGAGCGTTGATCTTTTGAAATGAAAAAGCCATGGGAAAAACAGTGGCATTATTTTGACACATTTCATGTCAAGGGTTGCCAGAGCAAGTGCAGAGACAGATGAAGAAATTAGTGGGGATGGAAGCCAAGCCTTGGGCTGAAATACAGCTGACAATGTACATCACTGTCAGCTATTACATGACAAAAAGAAGAAGAAAGATGAGGCCAGGAAACATGAAGAAGCCAAATTAGTTCAGAACCAATTGTCCAAATACGCCATAGAAGGGGCAATATTGACCAGCGGAGAAGGGCTGGGAATACAGCAAGCAATAAGTACATTGCAGGCGAATAATCAGCGTCAGATGGCCCAAAGAGGGAATGGGTTCATGCCATGAGGCAGAGGTATGGGATATAGAGGAAGGGTTGGATTTCAAAATAATCAAGGTGGGTTTCAGAATGCACAGTATGAGAATCAGAATGCGCAAGGAGGATTTAACCAAGGGGGACAGGGCACATTGCACACATATGTGGGAGCCAAGGGAATGTAAAAAATGGCCAATTTTCAAGAGGGGGACAGCTTATCCTCCAGCATATAGCTCACAAGCTAGGGAAGGGTTTGCCCAAGATCACACAGTGTATCACACAGTGTATCAAACACAGACGCTGCAAATACAACAGGCACAGCAACCACAGAAAGCAGAAATGAATCCACCACAAGGGCAGTCACAGCACACCCCTATGCAAACACAGCAGTATGGAAACACAGGACAATTGTTGACACCTAGAATAGGGGGTGTCACTGAGGTGGGACGAAATCCTTTCATGGGTACACGGGTCTGCATGTATCCACAATAAGCCAGCTCACAAGGTGACTTTATGTGTTCAATACGATCTGTGACACCAGACCCCCAAGAGGAACCAAGGGTTGATGTGACGCTAGGAGGCAAATCTTTTTCTTTTTTTAGTAAACACTGCGGCTACATATTCATGCATACAAGAGGAAAAATATCCAATGTCTGGAAATGTCTGAAAATGCCATGAATGCTCAAGGGTTCTCTGGAGCTACAAGTCGAGTTCATTTTACTGACAAATTGCAGGTCTCTATAGAAGAGTGTGCATGTCTGTTCTATTGTTGTATTCACATCAGACATCAGTTAACATTTTGGGAAGAGATTTGATGACAAAACCTAATATGACAATTTCATTTACTGATGAAGGTATTGTGTGTTCCACTCCGGGAATACACTATTTAAACGTGGGCAAGTTCAAATTAGCATTCACAGGGCAAGTAGCTCTGTGAGGCATTCTAGTAGAGCCAGAGGTTTTTCCTTTATGGGGTGAGCATTCTATTAACATGGTTATCTGGCTTAGTGGGCAAGACTATGAGAATACCTGATGCATTCTTGTTCAGATCACAGGTACCTATGGACGAAGAGGGGGGACAGACTATCACTATAGAATTAGATGCAGCCATAGTATGAGGGCAATGGCAATGCTTGAAGGAACAGATGACGAGGGCAGGCCATGGAGGACAGTGATAGCTCTCGAAGAAGGGTATAGGCTGACTGACATTACTGACAATGACATGTTTAGGGATGACCCCACGGACGATGAAGTAGTGTTTCACATGAGCATCAGTTACTGGATTAGAATAGAGAAAAGGTAAGTCCCACAACAAATGGCGGTAATACAGCAGCGCCCAGCATTTTTTGACAAAGACTTGGAGAAAGTGCCAAGCATCCTATGGATCACAGGCCCTTATAACGTAGGACTGTAAAAAGGGGTAGGGAAAGTCATAATAAAGCTGAAACCAGGAATGATTTTATCTCAAGCAAAACATTACCCCATGTCTCGAGAGACTGATGAAGGTAATTTCAAGACTATCTCAGCACTGATCGAACAAGGTATTCTGGTACTGTCAGAATCATCGTGTAACACTGCAGTGTACCCTGTGAAAAAATGAAAAGGCGGTCGTGGAGATTCATACAGGACATGAGACCGATTAACCAGATTGTATAGGCAGAGTTTCCTTTAGTTCCTAATCCGGCGACGATACTATGCAGTATCCCAGTAGAAGCATGATATTTCACAGTGATTGATTTGAAAAATGCGTTTTTCACAATCCCATTGCACAAGGACTCACAAGACTTGACTTCATTTACGTTCTGCCAGACTCGTCCGAAGCACACTAGACTACCCCGAGGGTACTGTGAGTCTCCATCGATCTTTAACAGAGTCCTCCAGATAGACTTAGGTAATATTGATTTGAAAAGTGTTGTGATAGAGTACGTAGATGACATTTTAATTAGTAGCACCACAGAAGATGAGTGCAGGCAAGATTCAATTCAGTTGATGATTATCCTAGCAGACAAGGTATACAAGGTATACAAGGTAGACAAGGAGAAGCTACAGTACTGTCAAGAAGAGGTGTCATACATAGGACAACTGATCTCACATGAGGGAAAGAAGGTGACACCTGAAAGGGCTGAGGCGATTATGAAAACCACAAAACCGCATACAGTAAAACAGACCCAACAATATTTGGGCTTATGCAATTATGTAAGAGCTTGGGTGTTTGACAATAGCTCATATACAAGACCTGTTTTGCAGGCTTTAAAGAAAGCACAGGTAGATAAAGTCACAATAGAATGGACTGAGGAATTGGAGGGGGGATTTGAGGAGTTTAAAAAAGCAATCTGTACAGCTCCTGTTTTGGGAATTACCAATTATGCTGAGGAGTTATTCTTATTCTCCCACACAAATCGGACAGTCATGACAGCAGTGCTTACACAGAAGACCACATTAGGGTAAAACCCCTAGTGTATTACAGTGAGGTGTTAGAGCGCATTATGAAAGGACACTTTCCTTGGGAACAGTCATTGGCAGCCACCGCGTTTGCAATTGACATGTCTACAAGTATTGTGATGGCTTGCTCTATGAGGCTTTTTGTAGCGCACGCTTTGTTTGCTATTTTAGAGAAACCAAAGGGTACATTGACATCCCAGAGAGGTTCTACTTACGAAGTAATGATTTCAAACCCAGCGATTAAAATTGTGAGATGTAAAATAGTGAATCCTGACATAATTTCTAGATGAGCCAGTGACAGAGGGTGACCAGGTGCATGATTGTGTAAACTACATTGAATTCCATGAAGATATACCACGCAAAAAAGAGAACGCACTGCCAGAGGGGAAATTCCCTTTATTGATGGTTCTTCAATAATTGATCAAATAAGTGGAGAAAGCAAATTCTGGCACAGCTGTAGTGAGGCACATAGCAAATGGCGAGATTGAGGTTGTAGCAAGTGCAAGACTACGGTCTCACTTTTCGTCGCAAGCGGCAGAATTGGTAGCACTTATTGTCGCGCTTGAGAAACACGAAGGGCAGGACGTGACAGTGTACAGTGACTCTGTCTATGTAACATCAGCATACATGCAGGGCTAGTGTGTTGGAAAAGGAGGGACTACCTCCGTGCGGACAGCACTCCAGTACAGCATGCATCCTTATTGGACAGGCTTCTTAAGGCACTACAACTCCCAATAGCCATAGCAGTCATTAAATGCACCGCTCATAGTAAGCCTACAATCATTATTAAAATAATAAAAGAAGGGTTTAATCACTTTCCGAAAACACAACTAATGGAGATTGAAGGCACAGGAAGAGCAGGAATTATGGCAGCAAAGTGGGTGTTCCTTATTGTCAAGACTTGATGGTCATGTAGACGATGAGACCTCCGTCCCCAAACACCACTCGAGCAGACAATACTAACACTGCCCGCGTAGTGCTTGGAGCCACAGGTGTAGAATGTCGTCAGCCGGAACCAGGAACGCTGGATGGACCCCCCTGACCACTAAAAGGTAAACAATTAGGTTAGACAAAGAACACAATTCCAACTCTAAGGAAACGATATATCTACAAGAGGGCTTACCCAGTATAGATGGCAGGGAACTCAGTGAAGGATGAACTGGATAGGGGTCAATGGTGGTAGGCAGAGGTTGGCGGCGGTTGGTAGTTTGGATGGCACTCAGCAAAGATGATGGTATCACCTGATACAGGCAAACAAAGTCAAGAGTTCACAAGAGGAGTTCAAAAACAATCGTATGAGCAATCCGTGGTCAACAAAACGAAGCTGTCAGTATAAACACAGTGGGGTGATCCGAAATCAGTCCTAAGGAAAAAGCCAAGGTCATATCTGATATGCAGGGTCCGGGCAAAAGTACCAAAGGTGAAATCCAAAAAGCAGTCCCAAACAACTTTCCGTGGTCAAAGAGCAGTAGCAAAGTAATCCGTAGAAAAGCCAAATAGGATGAACAAGGTCAGCTGTGAAGCGTTTAATGCTAGTGAACGCGTGTCTTTTGAAAGCCAAAAGCGCTCATGTGATCATGTCACAAGACCGCAGGTTTTATCACGTGGCCGCGCTTCAATACACGTGACTTTAGGTTGTTTCCTGCGCGATGGATGCTCTGCGTTCTGCCTCCCCGGGCTCCAATGGTCACATGGAGCACAGCGCAGCAAGCTCGCCTAGCCCCCCGGTGTCGCCGCTGTACGGACCATGCGGCGAGATGCCAGGGGATTCGCCAGCGCAAATAAGGATGACGCGGCAGTACCGGGTGCCAACCACTGCCACCCCCTCGCCGGCAGACCTGCAGAGGTATATGGGGCCTACTCTGTTTGGGGTTCTGGTGTTTTTGTTGGATGCTAGGTGGGATTGCCGGGGATGAGCCTATTGGGGGAGTGACACTTATCCCCCACTTAAGCATTATGGCGATAAGACAGCACTGGAAAACCGGTGATGCCAGTAGCATTGTTATAGGTAGCTCTTGAACAGCTGCACTACCATATGCATGTAACTAGGAAGAATCTTGCTGCAACAATTGCAGAAGACTGGTTTGTTCCAAACCTGTTAAAGCATGTTGCATTTTATCTAGTAAAATGCATCGTATGTAAAAGGTTTACCACTGGGCATACACTGCAAACAATTAGAGGAGTTATTCCTTGACTGAATGGTCAATTTCAGCATTTCCATATTGACTATGTTGATATGCTGCAGGTGTGTAGTGGATACAGGTATTTGATAGCGGTGGGGTGCCCCTTCTCCAGGTGTATCAAAGCAGGTCCATGTACGCACACTGACGCCACTTGCACAGTGAATTTTCTAGTACAGGTAGTCTTTCCAAGATGGGGAGTGTGTGAAGTGCTGAGATCCAATAATGGGCCACATTTTGTTAATGACATTTTTGCACAAATAGCACTATTATTGAATGTTAAGCACAAGTTTTCTTCTGCTTATCACCCGCAAGCGAACAGAATATGTGAGAAACTCAATGGCCTCCTTAAAGAAAGGGTTGCCAAGCTCAAGCTTACGTTGAAAACAGGGTTTGGCTATGTTGCCTGCCCTTAGCTTTATATGCCCTAAGGAATCAGCCTGGTTCAGACCACCACATCACACCCCATGAATTAGTAACAGTGAGATGATTGAGAACACCTCTTACACCTCCATCGAGGAGTAGAAATGTTAGAAAATGTGGTACGTGCATATTTGACATGTATGACCGCTAGTATCCCTCTATCTCTCACATTTCAGATCAACTCAAGCACCAGGGTGGTCGGTCTCAGAACACAGATGAAAACCATTCAGCAACCAGATCAAGTGAACTACTATCAGCACCAAGACTATTTGTTGGCGTTACCGTGCTAATAAGAAACCGCACTAGGAAGTGGCACGAGCCAAGATATAACGAGCCCTTAGTTATAGAGAATGTTACTCCCTCAGCAGTAAAAGTTCAAGGTAGATGAGCGTGGATACATCTAAATGAAGTAAAGCTACACAACGGCGAGAACACAGCACACCCGGCTATCAATCCGGAAGCAAGACAAGAAAAAGAATTTGAGCGTGTGCAGACTCGATCGATGATGAGGAAGAAGGATGATAAAGTTACAAGTTGATTAAAAATGCAGATTTGCATTTGGACTGTGACTCCCAGTGGACATCCCTGATAGGTATTATAGCAGCTGTGTGGATCTTTGCCAGGAGTCACAGGAATTCTGAAAAATGAACTTTATAAAAACATTGATGTATCACCAATATGCCTGATTTGTATTTCAACTTTGATAACTGGATGGTGAGCAGAACCCCAACTCGTTTCTCGCTGAGCATTTATTTGGCTGAATCTATGGTCTTGTTAGATGGAAATGTGCATCGACTTGTACTTGCTGTTTGAGTGTTTATCCTTCAAGCTTATCCTGCTCTTGTCAGAAGCGACGTGGACATTGACACTTTTATACAGGATCCTAAGAATGTCCCTTTAATTAGAAGGCTGCTTATAGCAATAGCAGAGGAATTACTGCAGCTACCAAAGTCATTACAGCTACAGTAAAAGTGTTCTTCATTCCTTAAATTGCAGTAAAAAGGAGAAATGTTGAAGCTGGTATGATTTCAGAGAATGAGCAAGCTCAAGAAGTTCCAGAATGGCATAAGTGGTGGGGATTACTATGTTCGTTCGTGATATACATATGAACCATTATGCTTTGTGTTTTTCTGTTTCTTTTAATTCGCCTTTTCTGTCTCATTGATTCAAAAAAGCAGAAGTCCCTTTGATCCTCCCCTCTCCAGGAACTCTTGTTGATCTGCCCCTTACGAACGAGCCAACATCCTTTGTGTTCTCGCCCTATCATAAGGCTGCTTTAGAGTTGTTTCCATGGGATGCTAACATTTTGAGAGGGAGATACAGGAGAAATGCAGAAGAAGCTGACAATGATGGTTTCAACAAATATATAGACAATTCAGTACACGTGGGTAATAACATGTGGTATCTTCACATGAGAAGGGTAGCAGAGAGAACATCTAAGGAGAATTGCTATGTGTATTCTCTGATATCGTATGCTATGGGAACCTCCAGGATATTCATAGCTACAGAAGTACCAGTGCAAAAAGCCCATTGCCTGACACACCTTGCACTCTGCCAGACAAGAGGACAGTTCCAAGGCAGAACAGCATCTGTGGTATGGGTAACTAAAGAGATATCTCAAAGAGAAGATAACTATGTACAAGATTTAACGTGCAGAGAGAAGCCATAAATAAGGCATCAGGTAATCAGATATGAACAGTTTGGAACAAATAGAGTTGGAATCAAGGTTGAAGAAAAAAGATGTTAAATTGTCAAAGATGTTAAATTGTCAAGGCAAGAACAAAGAAGAGGTACGGATGCTGGGAAAGAGGTCAAATTGCAAATCAAAGGATGGGCAGATGGCCCGATTGTTCAGTATAAACTGGACAGTATGAACCAGCTTTAGATACTGCAGAAAATGAATGCCAGAAACAATAGTCGAAGATTACAAAATTGTTGACATGGGTCGTCAACAGAGGAGGACCATTACAGATATTACCTCTAAAGAGTGCATTCTTGTGTTTCAGAAATAATGGTATGAGGAAGGTTGGAGACAATCACCAATGTGGCAGAATTTCTGATGTACCAGGCATGAACGAAGGGACAGTCGTCCTAATGGATCATTATTATGCTTGTTGGTCCAGAGCCTACATGAAGCTGCCCAAAGATTGGGGAGGAATGTGTTCCTTGGTATTGATCCATGTTCCAGCATAAGCGATTCCACACAGTGACCTGAACATTGGTGAATTTCCAAAAGCGGATGCCCATTTGAAAAGGAGAAGATCACTTGAATTCCTCAATTGAACAAAGAGGGAGAACTATTTCTCAGCCAAATCAATAGAAGCCTTTGATGGTCTTCCGTATGAGCATAGACTATTCAGCAAAACTGTGTCAGTCTTCACAACTAACTTTATGCCTGGGATCCAGATGATGGGCAATGCGAAGTGGTTACAAATCACTCGCTGGGAGCTCCTGTAGACGATCAACACCACCATAAAGGGATTCAATGCTATCAGGGAAGAATTGAGGGCTATACAACCGATGACCCTCCAGAATAGATATATCCTTGATATGATTACAGCAATGGATGGAGGAGTTTCTGCCCAAATTGGGCCAACATGTTGCATGTTCATACCTTCTCACGATAACGAGAATGGGACTTTGACAGAGGCCATAACGTTGTTGATAAGCCTGCACAACAAAATGGAAGATGAGACAGAAGATATTTCAGATGACCGTTGGTTTGCATTTATCTTCTCATGGGTTCCACAATGGATGGCGAACATCTTCAAGCTTCTTGGAGCAGTATTGGTGATGATAATGTTTGGATACTGTGCGATCAGGATAATCCTCTCACAGTGCAACAATCCAGCCAAGAAAGCAGTGTGAATGAAGATAATGATTGATGTTGAATCAGGATTTGGTTCCAAGGAGTTGACTGATGAAGAAATCAGAGAATACATAAAGGCCTGCATTGTAGCACCTGAGGGAACACAGTTCCTATATCCAAAGAACCATAAGAAGTATGTGGGACAATGGATCTATTGTAGCCTGAATGGACAGTGCAGCTACAGGACCTGGAGTGTTGATGAACATGTAATATCAGCAGGGTCCTTGACAGGAGTGATGAAGATCTGGACTCCAAAGAAACACTTCTTAAAGAGAGAATAACAAGATGTGTGAAGGAGTGGTCAATGAATCAAACAGAGTGGGGAGTGTAGAGGAGCAGCTGAATGCCTCTGCAGGAAGTCCCGCCACCATCCTTCCTATATGTTGGGAGCCAGAAATTTCGATATGCATGACACCAGTGATTGTGCCTATTCCGCAGTGAGCCTTCGAGAAAAGCTATCCGCTATTTAAACTCTATCTGATGTATCCCCATAGAGATGACAATCTCTTGGAAGAGATCCCGGAGGGAATATGAAGATGAAAGAAAGAGAAGCTGGTGACGTCACAAGAAGTAAGCATGACGCACTAAGACGAGTGGCTAAAGAAGAGGATGCATGGACTTTATGGAATCTGATGACAAAGTAAAGAATCGAGTAACTTTCATGTGCGGAATGAAGATTGCACGTGTGAAGAGCATTGCAGAATATGCAAGCCATTTAATAATTGTGCAGATGCAGCAATGCAAGTAGGCTAAGTAATCATAAAGGTTGGCTAAATGCAGTGAATAGACTGCAGGCGATTCCGCCGTTATATAGAAGTTGGACATCGGTTTCACATATTTAGTATGCTCAGACCGACTTAGAAGGAAGGATCAGAAAAGCTGTGTCGTAGCAACATGAAGATAAAAGCATGGAAAGGCCTGGAAGAGCTGTCTGACCTGGTGTCAAAGGATGAAGTAGCCAAGAACTGGTTATCTATCTGAAAAGAACAGTAACGTGAGATGCTGAATTGTCTCGTGTTAAGGTACAAAGAAAGAACACCACGAGTGTCAAGTTTATTGATTGAAGACAATTAAATACTGCAAAACAGGCTGAAATATGGTCTCCTGTCACGTGAACTAAGCATGGAAATAGAAGGTGGACATGCTGCTCTGGACTTGAGATAGTGTGTACCTGTATTCCCTTTTATTCCCAGGAGCAAGGAAACCTTGCAAGGCCAAGTTCAAAGACAATCTGAATGGCAGAGGGCATTAGCGATGAGAGATGTTGGGCTAATTGGGTGGGGAGACATGGTCAAAATCCCTCCACTGATACCTTGGGTACCAGTTTATGTGCTGCTAGTGAGGTGAATGTTCCAGAAGGATACAAGCATGCTAACCAATTATAGAGGACCATATAACGAAAGGTCGTATTTTGAGAGTCAATAGTATACCGTGTATCTAATAACTGATGAGGATGACTTGCATTAGGGGTGGGCATAAGTTGTCCACCTGACTGCAGAGACCCAATTACAACCTGTCCCTATATAGAAAGTATAAGTAGATGTTCCCGTTGAGTGCATCATAACACCCCAGAGGTTTCTCTTATTTGCCACATAGTATGACATCACGTGTGACACATTTATGCCATACAAATGTTGTTTTTTCTTAAATGCTTTGAGAGAACTTAAGCAAAGGTCAGTTGATGTCCGTTGTAGCTCCGTTTTAGATAATTGATAATAAAACAGCCAGACAAGACTTATTGCCAACTTCCTGAGTTGGTCTTATTTGGTGTAAGACTTATTCTGCATCCCATTTATGCATGTCCTGTAACTGATTTAAGGACCCTCCCCCCCGGTTTCAGATTACTTAGGTATTCCTTTATCTTTTTCTCGAAATATCACAATCCCGCATCTTTATATTGCCATTTCCCTTGGTCTACTTACATCCGTTAATAAACTCGAGACCTTCGGTATCGATTCCTCCTCCAATCCGACCACTTTGCCTTCCGTCCGCAGAGCGCCCATGGAAACCGAGCAGGGATTTCTGCAAATAGGGACCAGCCCACTGTCGCGGTTCTTCTTGCAAGTATATTTCTATCACCCTCTCTCCACAAGAAAACTCCCCGATCTACCAGCTAATGGCAGAGGATGCTTGATTGTCCGTAACTCTGGAGCTGAACTCATTTGGATCTGAAACCATCCGCACTGCTACCACTTGAGTTTATGGCCCTTTGGAATGTGCATATGGTATGGATGGGATTACACCAGAATAATTCCAAGTCCAAATAACCGGACAAACTCAAGAATATGGCAAGTTCTGTTTTATTAACAAGTTTCTAAAACAGGGAGGTTACAACGAATATCAACGGACATATGCTCAGTCTCTCAATGATCTCCACACAAAATATGGTTCTTATACTCAATAATGAGTCAGCGTGACATCATACTATGTGGCAATAGTGAACAAACCTATCAAGGGTCGGGATTTGTTATGAGAAACATCTAGATATATATTTATATAGGAGCTAGGATTGTTATTGGCTGTCCGATATCAGGTGGACAACTTATGCCTAACTCTCAAAACATGTAATTTCGGAAACATTAGATAAATAGTTTCTCATTGGTCTACAAACTATAAGGCCCTTCATTATACAGACTATCACAATTGGTTGGCACGCTTGTGCTATGTCTGTAACATTCGGTTCACTTAGCAGCACTTAAACCCAGACCCAGGTGCAGGGAGATAGGACATGAAGCTACTTCACAACCCAATTCGCTTTACATCTCTCATCACCAAAGCCTTCTGCCATGAAATTGTATTCGTACATAACCTGGCAGAGTATTCTTGTCTCTGAGAATGCACAGGAGTGTGGGCACTCGCTATCGTGTCTGGAACTCCAAGTTCAAACTCTATTTCCAACCTTGGCTCACATGATAGGAGACCACAATCTGTTCCCTAATGCAGCTGTTAAATGCTCTAAGTGAATTAAAACTTGCCATCCTTTGTGTTCTTTCTTGCATCTTAATGTGAGAAGATTCATCCTGCGCACACTCCTTCTTCTTCATAGTAGATTGCTGACCTCAATTTCTAGGATCTTGACTTCAGGCCAAACAGCCCCCCCCACGCAGCTCCATTAGCCTGTTATTCTGCTGTAACACAACTTTTCCATTCCCGCTTCATGGTTTCTGGATTACTTAATTCTTGATACCAATGTCCAGTTTCTGTACAATGGCGGATTTGCCTGCATTCTATTCATTACTCAAAGCTAGCTTCTATGACGACTTAATCTACCTTGGGTTTAAGCGTCTGCACATTTATTAAACATTTGTTTTCTGCAGCACTTTGTGCAAGTGTAATCTTCTTTTACACTTGAGAGTTCATTTGATCCCTTACTTCATCATTAGCCCTCCAGTATCCATACATTATTTTCAGTCAATATCTTGAGACGTCGTTCACACTTTCTTATGAGGTCATCACCTCATTTGTTTAGCTATTTCTCATATTCCTTCAGGGAGTTCCTCCTACAGGTTGTCATCACTTTGAGGATACATTCGATGGGGCTCTCCCAATGGATATCTCCTTCCAAATACTCGTAGTGGTACTGGCATGACGGCTGGTGTCAGACACGGCATAGATTCATGTCTCCAATACAGGGGAGGTGAGGGGCAGGATCTCCTGCAGATGTATACAGCTGCTCTTCTACATAGTAAAGAAAGGCGTACACAGTAAAAAATAAATAAAGTGCACATGTGTGGGGTTATACAATTGTCAATATAAATCTTTTGTTGTGTCCAGACTGATAAATATAAAACAATAGTAAAAACTTAAAGAGATTAGTGAGACATTTTGACCAAGATATTGACGTCAATCAGGCAGGGAAAACTTAAAGAAAAGTAATATTTAAGTAAAGAAGAGACTCTTAATATACTAATAATATAAGAATGATATAATAAAAATTGATAGAAAGTGTAAACGAAGGAGGAAACCAAATATCATTGCATTCATTTTTAAAATAAAGTGAGGAGTTCAAATATATCCCGACCGCTATTATAAACAGTGATTGATGGTGCCTGCACCAATTGATCGGCATGGTATATTTAATAAAATAAAGAATCGAATAAAACGGGTAAGTATCAATGATTGAAACCGATCTGTCATCATGGGGGATACACCTCTTTTACATGTATGTAGGACATTACCGAGATACACACTGAAAATAAGGAAATCTCATTTGGAATGCTCAGAGGCACGACCAATAAGACACTTATGCCGTGGCCTCAAGAGGGTTCACTGTCAATGATGTGTTGCACCATATTGCTTGCCACATATAAGGGAAAAAAGTTGCAGAAAAGATTACCCATTTTAGAACTTTGGAAAAAGTACCAGAGTGAGAAGGAAGATCCTGTCTACTGGGAGTGGATGCTCAATCAGCACAAAGGGGAGGATAAAACACCTCCGGCTCACCTTTCCCCTCCTGAAGAGAAGAGTACAGATACAGAGGAGAAGGGATTTTTTTACCCTTTGAAGGAAATAAAAGCAGCAGCGGGGTATGTTAATCCAACGTATGCACTCCTGCTTGTAGCAGCGAGGATAATGAGGAAGAGAGCAAGAGCAGAGAACGCAAAAATATATCAACACGTGATGAAAGTAAACAACATGATGAGAGGAAGGACAGACAAGAAAGATTAATAGAGATAGAAGAAGAAGCGGGAAAATAGAAAGAAATAAAAGATAAAGTTAAGGAAATAAGGATAGTACAGAATGAATGGATGGGAGGACAAATATTGCTTAAGCTAGACGATAAGGGCATTGATGGGGTTTGGGAAAGAGAGGAGAGTGAAGAGTGGGAAAGGAAAGATAAGGAAGAAGAAAGGGCATACAAAGAACAGAGGCACAAAGAGTGATAACGAAGGGAAGAAGAAAGAGATGAGGCAAGAAAAGAGGAGAAGCTAGAAGAGAAGAAACAGGAAGTGATAGAAGCCCAAATAATGAAAGTATGTAGGTTGCAACGAAGCCGAGAGGAAGATGAATTGAGGGAGATGAGGCGAAGAGAAGAAGAAATTAATAAGAATAGGGAATTAAAATTCGATTAAATAGAATATTTATGCCATAGGAGAATAATGCCGATTGATGGACAAGAACGATTGGAGGAGGAGAAAGGGTCACAATGGCCTCGTAGAAATTTGCAAGGAAGGCGGCGATCAGCATGGTCTGGTGGGCGGGATACAGAGGATTTACAGCAAAGGCTTGAAAAGAGGAAGGACAGAGGAAGGTACAAAACACAAGAGCACATAGAAGGATCCCTGTTAAAGGGAACCAAAGGTAGAACAGGTGACATCGAGTATGGAACATTGGGCCTCATTACACGGATGGCGGAGAACCATGGCGCTAATAACGCTATAGTTCATGCCGGTAAAATACCGGCACCGCCTTGGCGGAAAGGGGAATTACCGCCCCATTCCAAGGTTAGCGGGGCGGTAATTCCCCCTTCCACCATTGCCCTTCCCCATTCCCATTTTTGCCCCATAGGGCTCAATGGGAATGGGGAAGGCGCTAATTACGGTACCGCAAATTGCGGTACCGTAATTAGCTCCCTGGGTCCCTTTGTGGGTTGGTTTTTAACGCTTGCAAAAAGCAGGCGTTAAATCCCCCAACCCGCAAAGGGACCTCGTAGTAAGGCGGTAAGGATTTACCGGTACCGGTATTTTACCTGTACCGGTAAATCCTTACCGCCATCCGTGTAATGAGGCCCATTGTCTTTAAACAGATTAGACCTCGACGACATGGAAGGAGACAATAGTGACACAAGCTGGGGTATAATGATGTCAGAAGAAGAAAGGGAGGAGAACGAAAGGGTGCAAAGAGAGGGCGCATGCAGGATTTTAAAAGAATCAAGTGCAGAAAAAGGGATAAAATGTTCAGATTTAGAGGACCCTAAAAGAAGGACACCAGAATCAACACTCTATTTTGAGCGACAACCAGCACGATCACGTAGTACAGGGGACATATCCCCGCCATATGTAAGTAGGTTAAGATCATTACCAGGAAGGAAACACATTGGCGAGGTTAGCACTGCAGTGAAGACAAGGGGCGTAGGTAAATATGATTTTGAATCAGGATTTTCACAATTCCCATTATTAAAGAAGGGTGGTGAACGACTTCAATATATACCATTGCCGCAGATGGATAAATATAATTTAAGGTGTAAATTGCAGAGTTAACTTCTGGTATGGGAAAATTGATTCATGAATTGGAACGGATGACATCAGGAATGACATTAGCTATAGGTTATATAAAAGGACTGCTGATGGCTATTCTAGGGGAGAGAGCTGACGACATTTGGAAGGGAGAAGGATGCACAGTTGTGACTGTGCAAAACACGACACATGTTATAGTGCAATATCCCGATACATCAGATATGGTTGCGATTATTACTAGGAAAATGAGAAGGATGAAGATCCTTTTACACTTAATCAAGACATACTGGACCGATGGTGGAAGAAGACGCGTGAACCGTGGGATAAAACTGTACCATTATTTTACCACATTTTGTGTCAGAGGCTGCCAGAATCAGTGTAACGGTAATTGAAAAAACAGGTGGGAATGGAAGTGAAGCCATGACCAGAAATACAATCGACAATCGTGCATCACTGCCGTTTAATACAGGAGAAAAATAAGTAAAAAGCAGAGATTAGAAAGCAGGAGGAAGCAAAGTTAGTTCTGAAGAAATTGTCTAAAATAGCCATTGAGGGAGCGGTATTGACAAGTAACAAGTAACGAAGCAGGAGTGACACAGGAGACACAGTCAGTGCAGCAAAATAACACTTGAAATCCCGCAGATCAGAGGGGGCACAATATTTGGCGGAGATGGAATGGGTCTAGAGGAGTAGGATGAGGTGGATTTCAAAACTCTCAGGGAAGAGGAGGATTTAATGAATGCTCAAGGGTTCTCTGAGGCGACAGATTCAGTTCCTTTTACAGACAAATCACCAATTTCTATAGGAGAACATGATATGTCAATGCCATTGTTATACTTTAGGCAGACGCAAGTCAATATATTGGGACGTGATTTAATGACAAAGCTTAACATGATGATATCTTTCACTGATGAAGGAATAGTGTGCTCTACTCCAGTGATACATTATATGAATGTAGGAGAGTTTATACTAGCCTTTACAGGCCAGAACGCATTATTAGGACTACCTTTAGATCCAGAAGTATTGACTATTTTATTGCCATGGTTACCTAGGTTGGCAGGTCAAATATTTAGAATATCTGATGAATTTCTGTTCAGGCCAGAAATCCCCATGGACAATGAGGAAGGGCAGATCATCCCCTTACAATAAGAAGCAGCAGTGGTCAGATAAGAAAGAATGATGCTTCATAGGACAGATGATGAAGGAAGGGGATGGAAAACAGTGATAGCCCTCAGTGAAGAATACAGGTTGACAGATTTGACAGACGAAGAACTGTTTCGAGATGACTATTCTGATGATGTATTAGTGTTCTTTATAAGTACCTCTTATTGGATTAAAGTAAAGGATATAGAAATACAGCAGAGAATGGCATTGGTAAATAGAAGACTGCCATTTCTTCAGGAAGACTTAGAGAAGGTGCAAGAGTTTTTTTGAACCAAGAGCTCATATGATGTGGGTTTATGAAAAGGGATAGGGGCAGTCAAAAGTAAAGTAAAACCAAGAGCTCTTTTACCATGAGCAAAGCAATACCCCATGACTAGAGAGGCAGATGAAGGTATATTTGAGACCATTTCCACTAATAAAGCAAGGCACATTAGTGTCATCAGACTCATCATGTAACACGGCTGTGCACCCTGTGAAAACATCAAAGGGGGGTCATGGAGATTTATCCAGGACCTTCGCCGCATAAATATTATAGTGGAAGCTGAGTTTCTTTTAGTTCCAAACCCTGTAACGATACTGTGTAACATTGAATCTGCAGCCAAATATTTCACAGTTGTCAATTTAAAAAATGCATTCTTTTTGATTCCCCTTCATGAAGACTCACAAGATTTGACTTCCTTTTTGTATAGAACAAATCAACTGAAACATACTCATTTGCATCAGGGGATACCATGAGTCCCCTTCTGTTTTTAACAGAGTGCTCCAGATGGACATGAGTCATGTTCAACTGGAAAGTGCAATGATTCAATATGTGGATGACATTTTGGTGTGTAGTGAGACAGATGAACGGTGCAGAGAAGACTCAGTTTAACCTATGACTATACTCTCAGAGAGAGGATACAATGTAGATAAAGACAAATTACAATATTGTCAAGAAGAAGTCTTGTATTTAGGACAGTTGATCTCTCATGAAGGGAGACAAGTGTCATGACCCATAGAACTTGCCCTTTCTGGACTTCCTGGTCCTTATCGCGACAGGGCTTGTATTCCTTGTTACTCCAAACATGGCCGTGCCAAGTGACTTGCCTCGCACCAGCCTTTACATCGGACACGGCACGTTCTATAAATTGGCCATGCCCCCGCGGCCCTGTGCGTCTCAACGCTATCATTAGTAGTGACTAGACATGTGTGTGCTGTTCGGCGAATCCACTATTCCTAGTTTCCTGGTCCCTTCTTCCTTCCACCTTTTCCCTCTAAATCTGCTCTCGGAATCCTCAACCCTAGCGACCGCTACTTTCTTCCTGGACATCCTGGAACTGCGACCTTCCTGGAACTCCGAACGCGCTCTGGAGCCGGACGAGACTCGAGCGAGCCTATACAAGACCCGATCCGTCCACAAGAGGAATCCTCCCACGGAACAGAGAAAGAAGCGATCCCAGGTGAGCCATCGGAGATTTATGACAGTTTGAGACGCCAAACGACCGACACTGATACTGCTATGGAGAAAGCAGTCCAGGACCTTATGCGTGGCATGCAAGAACTAACAACTGAAGTGCAGAACTTAAAAGCGGAGAATGCTGCGTTAAAACAACTTGTTTTGTCTCGCGACTCCGCTAACAAGGAGAGTGTGTTACTGGGTGGAGTGGTAGACAAATATGATGGCTCAGCAAAGTCCTTACGTGGATTCCTGGATTCCTGCTTGGTGCATTTTACTTTTAAGCCCTACTATTTTTCAACTTCCAGGGCGAAGGTGGGCTTCATAATCTCGCACCCCACAGGGAACGCGTTGACCTGGGCCACTCCCCTAGTCAACTCTGGAGATGCCCTCCTGGATGATTATGATGGATTTATTCAGGCACTCAAAACTATGTTCGACCGCCCAGAACAGGTTTATAGTGCTCAGGAACGGTTACTTGATTTTCGACAGGGATCCCAGGATATGCTAACGTATGTTACTAGATTCAAACAACTGGCCAAGGAAGCAGATTGGTCCTCAGAAGCAAGTTTCACTCTATTTCGCAGGGGTCTAAATGAGGATATAAAGGATGAATTAGCCAGAGTGGCTCGTCCTAGCTCATTCCAGGCTCTTATGGATCTAGCCATGCAAATAGACTTCCGAATCCAGGAAAGAAAGGCTGAAAGAAGAAAGACCAAGATACCCTTTCAAAAGAACTCCCTTGAGACTTCTGAAAAAAATGATCCTGCCCCAATCCCTGACATAGATCCGGAACCCATGCAAATAGGAGCCTTCCGTGGACCTATTTCCCCACAAGAAAAGATGAGAAGGATCCACACAGGCCTGTGCATGTATTGTGCCTCGGATAAACACCTTGTTAGAGAATGTCCTCTAGCCCCTCCACGGCGTTCGGGAAATGCCAGTTCCCGATCCTAGATGGAGCGAGGTGTCGGGAGAGAGATGTTTGCTCCACATCAATTCCATCCATTAACTCTCCTGGACAAAACAATTTGGTGATACTACAGGCCTTCCTGTCGCCCTCCAAGAATAAGACCTATCCCATTCTGGCCTTGGTGGACTGCAGAGCTATGGGAATTTTCATTGATCAAGACTAGGTTGTTAGTCATCATATTCCGTACGAGACACGAAGCACCATGCAGCCGGTGGAAGCACAATCGACGGAAGACCCCTCTCTTCAGGACCCATAAGCCTGCAGACAAAAGAGATCCAACTTTCCATAAACCATCACCAAGAGCGGATTACATTCGACATCATTAAGTCGGCCCATTACCCCATGGTATTGGGTATGCTCTGGTTACAAAAGCACAATCCGTATATCAATTGGACAGCAGGATCACTATTCCTGGGCTCAGAGTTTTGTATGTCCCACTGTCTATCCCTGGATCCCTCCTCGACACCTCCTAAAGAACCACTAAGAGACCAAAAAACACCACTCATGGTTTCCAATATCATACAAGTCCCAAAGGCCTATCAGGGAAATGCTGATGTATTTTCAACTGCGATAGTCCAGGCCTTACCCCCTCACAGACCTGAAGACTGTGCCATAGATACAGATCCCTCAGCAGTGATTCCCTTCGGCAGAATGTTCATTCTTTCCGAACCTGAGAAAAAGGCCCTCCGAGAATACCTGGACATCAATCTTGAAAACGGCACCATAAGACCCTCAAAATCTCCAGCGGGTGCTCCGTTGTTCTTCATTCCCAAGAAGGACACCAAAGAACTCAGACCTTGCCTCGACTATCGTGGCTTAAATCAATGCACCCTCAAAGATCGGTATCCACTGCCCCTGATCTCGGATATCCTGGAAGCTGTGAGAGGCGCCATAATATTCACAAAGTTGGATCTCCGGGGTGCCTACCATTTAATCCGTGTCCGGGAAGGAGACGAATGGAAAACAGCCTTTAGAACACCCTTTGGTCACTATGAATATCTGGTCATGCCCTTTGGACTAGCTAATGCTCCCGCAGTCTTTCAACGTTTTATAGATAGGGTGTTTTCTGACATGTTATTCCTCTTCGTCATTGTCTATCTGGATGACATATTGATCTTTTCCAAGGATCCTCTAAAGCATGAAGAACATGTAAAGGCAGTATTACAACGACTCCGTGAACACAAACTTTTAGCCAAACCCGAAAAATGCTTGTTTCACGTTACTTCTGTTCACTACCTAGGTTTCATCCTTAGCCCAGAAGGAATTGGTATGGACCCTTCAAAGGTAAAAGCCATACTGGCTTGGCCCACTCCCACATCTGTGAAACAAGTTCAATCCTTCATGGGGCTTGCCAACTTCTATCGGAAGTTCATTTCTACCTTTTCCGAGATTGTTCAGCCGATCGTTGCTCTCTTGAAGAAAGACACCCCATTTATCTGGTCTACACCGCAAGATAAAGCATTCCAACGATTGAAGACAGAGTTCACGCAAGCCCTGATCCTGGCCCAACCCAAATCACCCATTCCTAGTGGAAACGGATGCCTCTAACTACGCCATAGGAGCGGTCTTGAAACAGGTACTTGAGGATAAACTGGAACACCCCATTGCTTACCTCTCACGAACCCTGACTCCCAGTGAAACACACTATTCCGTCCTGGAAAAGGAACTATTAGTCATCCGGCAAGCCTTCACTGAATGGCGACATCTACTTCTGGGTGCTAGATATCCAGTTCAGGACCGCATGGACCATCGGAATCTTCAAATTCTACAGTCGTTGGAGTGCAGGAACAGTCGTCAGGCGCGTTGGGTCTACTTCTTTGCCCAGTACCAATTCCAAATCACTCATGTTCCCGGATCACAAAACATGATTGCTGATGCCTTATCTCGATGTCCTGACTATGTAACCACTGAAGACAAGGCCTATCCTAAGATGTTTCCCCACACGATCTTTGTAGCTCAAGCAGTCAACCTCCTGGAAGAAATCCGAGTGCAAACCCGGTCCTCTGATCTCTGGAAGGATATTTCAAGGAAGAATCCATGGAACCAAAGAGTTAAGGAAGGATATTTTTTCAAGGACAATGCACTGGTCATTCCTACACAGAAATTACAGCAAAGAATGATAAACCTCTGCCATGATACCCTTCACTCTGGACATCGTGGTATAACTAACACCCTCCGTCTTATACAAAGAGAGTTTTGGTGGCCTGGAATGAAGACTGACGTACAACAGTACATCAAAGCTTGTGCTGCCTGCAGTCAAAACAAACATGATAACAAGAGACTGGCTGGTCTTCTACTGCAACCATCACTGCCAACAAGACCATGGGAATTCATTGCTGCAGACTTCATTGTGGAATTACCACCTTCCCGAGGATACACAACCATCATGGTAACCATAGACTTGTTCACTCATATGGCTCATTTTACGCCTCTGTATAAACTACCATCCTCCTCAGAACTTGCTGGAATCTTCCTGGAACACATTTTCCGTCTTCGTGGACTTCCTTCCAAGATCATATCGGACTGAGGACCTCAATACGTCTCACAATTCTGGAAACATCTGTGTCGTATTCTAGGGATCCAACGTGCTCTCTCATCAGGTTATCACCCACAAACCAACGGAGCCACGGAACGTGTAAATCAGACTCTAGAGCAATATCTTCTTTGTTTTGCCACCAAGGTTCAGGATGACTGGTCTCTCCTTATGCCCTTGGCCGAGTTTGCCTACAACAATTCCGATCACTCAGCAGTCAAGGTCAGCCCTTTCTATTGCAGTCAAGGTTTTCACCCGTCCGTTTTACCTTCTGTTCTTCCACATCCCACACCAGTACCTACTCTCGACTCATGGATTGAGACTCTCATCAACATACACAAGGAAGCCAAGGAACAATTGGAAGAGGCCCAGACACGCACTAAGCGTTATGCGGACTCCAAAAGAAGACCAGCGCCTTCTTATTCTGTTGGTGATCAAGTCTGGTTGTCCTGAAAACTATTACCACGACATCTACGGCCAAACAAATTAGCCCCCCGGTACTATGGACCATTTTCCATAAAGGAAATCATCAATCCTGTCTCATTCCGGCTCAAGCTACCAGACTCCTGGAAGAGAATACACCCAGTCTTTCACACTTCTCTATTGAAACCCTACATCCGATCCACCCGGAAAACCTGCAGACCCAGTCCTGTGATTGTGGACAATCAACTGGAATATGAAGTGTTCAGAATATGCGATTCCAGGTATAAACGGGGTCGACTTCAATATCTGGTTGAATGGAAAGGATATCCACCTAGCGAGAGAACCTGGGAACCAGTTTCTAACCTAAATACCCCTCGATTGCTTAGAAGATTCCATCTCATACACCCGGGCAAACCTGGTGGAACAGGTCTTCGGAGGAGGCATGCTGTCATGACCCATAGAACTTGCCCTTTCTGGACTTCCTGGTCCTTATCGCGACAGGGCTTGTATTCCTTGTTACTCCCAACATGGCCATGCCAAGTGACTTGCCTCGCACCAGTCTTTCGGTCGGACACGGCACGTCTCAACGCTATCATTAGGAAGTGACTAGGGGTGTGTGTGCTGTTCGGCGAATCCACTATTCCTAGTTTCCTGGTCCCTTCTTCCTTCCTTCCACCTTTTCCCTCTAAATCTGCTCCCGGAATCCTCAACCCTAGTGAACGCTACTTTCTTCCTGGACATCCTGGAACTGCGACCTTCCTGGAACTCTGAACGCGCTCTGGAGCTGGACGAGACTCGAGCGAGCCTATACATGACCCGATCCGTCCACAAGAGGAATCCTCCCACGGAACAGAGCAAGAAGTGATCCCAGGTGAGACGGGGGGAGATTTACGACAACAAGTTACACCTGAAAGAGCAGAAACAATCATGAAAACTGTAGCACCTAAAACAGTGAGGGAGATATGATATGATATGATATAGCATAACGCGCCTATAAACAAGTGTTTAAATTGATGCAACCATTTCTAGGTCTATGCAATTATTGCTGGGCTTAGGTTTTCGATTAGAGCAAATACATTCAACCACTTCTAAAAGGACCTAAAGAAGCATAAGTAGATAAGAACACAATAACACGGACAGATGAGATGACTGAAGGGTTTGAGGAATTCAAAAAAAGCAATCTGTACAGCCCCTGTGTTGGGGATCCCAAATTATAGTGAATAATTGTATTTGTTCTCCCATTCAAATGGAGAAGTCATGACAGCAGTTCTTACACAGAAGACAACATTAGGAAACAGACATAAACCACTGGCATATTATAGTGGGATTTTGCATCCAGGAATGAAGGGACACTATCTCTGTGAGCAATCTTTAGCTTCTGCTGCATTTGAAATTGAAAATGTTTCAAGTATAACAATAGGGTGTTCAGTAGCATTATTTGTAGAGCATGCATCATTTGCAATTTTAGAGAAACCCAAAAGTACATTGACCACACAAAGAGCATTGGGGTATGAGGTGATTATTTCCAACCCTGTGTTTAAAATGGGTTAATGTAAGAAAGTGAATCCAGCAATGTTTATAGCAGAACCAGTAGGAGAGGATTGATTGATATTTTATTTCTATCGCGCTCGTACACAAGTGTTTCAGAGCGCGACAAGGCAAGGGAGGGGAACAGGGGAGAACAAAACAGTGATTTTACTAGGCCCAGTGACATTGAGAACGCGCAAGTGCATGGGAGAGGAGGAGGGGAAAAGTGCATGGAAGGAGGGAGAAGTCGAAAGTGCGAAGCAGAGGAGAAACAGATAAATAACAATAAATAAATAATAAAGGCAACAAACAGTGGTAATGCAACCAGCAATTTGCAAGTGCTAGGTGTAAGGCAGCAGACAGGGTAGGTCTGATAAGTGCAGGAAGAAAAGGGGGGGCTGTTTGGGTACAGATACAGACCCCAGTGCAAGGGGTGGCCCGGAGGCAGTGCAGGAGGGTGGCAGGGTGAGCAGGTACCTGGCCCGAAGGACAGAGGGTGGCCAGGTGCACAGTGCCAAGAGAGAACAGATCAGCAGGGGAGAGAGGGAGCAAAGGCAGAAGAAAAGAGGAAGGTCTTGAGGTGCTTCTGGAACCGGAGATGGTTCTCCTCAAGTTTTAGAGTGGCAGGGAGGCTGTTCCAGAGGGAGGCCCCAGCCAAAGACAGAGATCTACCCCCAGCTTGTTTCTTTGAAAAACGACTGACCCTGAGGGAATGACTATGTAGATGATTGAACAACGTATATTGAGAATTATAATTAAATCCCCAAGTTGGAGAGCATGCTATTGGGAGAGGGAAATTGTTTTTATTGATGGTTCTTCACAAATGGACCAGACAACTGGGGAAAGGCACATGGGATCAGCGGTAGTGTAACTGAATAGATAAGGTGAATTTGAGGTTGGAACAAGCATGAGGGTGTCTTTGAATTATTCAGCACAGGCTGCAGAATGAGTGGTGCTCATTTAGGCGCTGCAGAGCTTTGAGGATGCAGAAGTGACAATTTACTCTGATTCCACCTGTGTGACGTCAACTGTGCATGCAGGTCTGTCACGCTGGAAAAGGAGGGGTTTCCGCTGCGCAGATGGCACTCCAGTGCAACATGCAGCCCTATTCGATAAGCTCATAGAAGCATTGAGTCTCCCATTGACCATAGTAATCGTAAAATGCTGAGTGCATTCTAAACAAGCATATTTAATTTCCTTGCGAAAATGAAGCCACAGACATAGAGATCAAAAGAGCAGCTTATCATCCACCCATATCTAGTTTAGAGAAAGAAGATATTAAACAAATGACAGGGTGATACGTGTTGGTAAAGGACAGGTTTAACATACTGTCCAATATTCAGTTAATTGAAGAACAAGGTCGAGCTCCACAAGAAGAACAAGATTTATGGAGAAAGTGGGGGTGTTCTTTATACCCCACAGAGGCGATTTGGAGGCAGGATAGCACTGGTACGCCAGTCATGCCTCTAGCAGTATTGAGAGTAGAGCTGGAGCAGTCTCACTACCCAGCACATACAACTTGAGAGAGCCTAGCTGCAACAATTTCAGAAGAGTGGTTCTCATCTAATCTCCTGGAACATGTGGCACAGTTCATTGTGAATTGCATTGTGTGTCAGAAATTTACTCCAGGATGCACTTTGTGAACAGTAGGAGGAGCAGTCCCTAGACCCAATGGCCCATTTCAAAATGCACATATAGATTATGTAGATATGCAACGGCTATAGATATTTGCTGGTTGTAGTATGTCAATTTTCTATAGGGATAGCAGCATGTCTCTGCACACACCCTGATGCCTTGTGCACTGCCAGGTTTCTGGTATTCAAGGTGTTCCCCAGGTGGGCGGTGAGCAAAGGTTTGTGGTCTGACAATGGACCACATTTTATAAATGAACTTTTCTAACAGTACTTCTGTTAGGTTAACACACAGATCTTCGTCTGCTTATCACCCACAGGCCAATGGTTGCTGTGAGAGATTAAATGGGCTCCTCAAAGAGAGGATAGCCAAAATCAAGATCACTTTATAAAAGGGGTGGTTGCATTGTCTACCCCTTGCTTTGTTTGCATTAAGAAACTAGCCTGGTTCTGATCACCATCTAACTCCTCATGCATTGGTTACTTGATGCTCTATGACAGGGGTGCACAACCGATTTTGGCAGAGGGCTGAATGTACCTTACATGCTGCCTATAGTAGGCCGAAAAGTAAATGTGGGAGGGATGGGGGCGGGGCAGAGGCGGGCGGGAGAACTTTTCATTCCTCAATTTTATTAGACACATGGAAAAAGAATACTTTTTTGGAGTTGTACCGGTTTTTATTTGTATTTACAACTTACATTTTGTAGTACACATCTTCCATTCTACTTGTATCATTTCTTTCATTGCAAAGGACATAGTGGCACTAGAATAAATATGCTAATCATACAGGATGAAAAGACTGCACTCAAACATTTTACAATTTACATTGGTTTAGACTTGGAAGGCACAAGCTCTGCCATTTTGCACAGCAACTGGAACGGCTGTAAGTGAGCAATGAACCATGAGTATTTGGGAGATGAACAGTGAACCATACATACTTGATTAGTGAGAAAAATTGCAGTTTTTCTCAGCTCTCAGGATAGCATGGAGATGTTGGTCAGTGAGTCTTGTCTTAGGCTGGATTCATGTAGTTTCATTTGCGAAAAAACATGATCACAAATGTAAGTACTGCCAAACATAGATACTGGGCCTCATTACGACCCTGGCGGTAAGGGGTTAACGCCAGCGTTAGCTGCGCCGACCCCTTACCGCCAATTACGAGGTCCCCTAGCGCCATGGTGCTTTTAACACCTGCTTTTAGCAGGTGTTAAAATCCATGGCGCTAAGGGACCATGGAGTTAATTACGCCACCGTAATTTACGGTGGCGTAATTAACGCCTTCCCCACTCCCATTATGCCCTATGGGGCAAAAATGGGAATGGGGAAGGGTAAATGGGGATTGGGGACTTACCGCCCCGCCTAGGTCGGAATGGGGTGGTAAGTCCGCCAACCACCATGGCGTAAACGTAGTTTACGCCATGGTGGTAAAGTCACGGCCCAGGCGGTAACTTACCGCCTGGGTCGTAATGAGGCCCACTATCTTTAATGCTCCCCGTGACAGATTGGGGAATTGAGCAGTGTTCAGAGACTGATAAAAGGCTAATAAAGGCCATCTCTCTGTGCTTATTGTTGAGGGCACTACAGCACTGAAGTTCAATCACGTCCAGTTGAAGTTCAGGTTGCACACTGTCAACATCAGCAGAGAAAGTGTCTGCAAGAAGTTTAAAAGAGGCTTGCTGTGATTTGAATTGTGTGAAACGATTCTCAAAAACATTTTGCTTTTCGTTCATGATCTTCACATGCCGATACCATCCTACATACTTGTCATGGGGGAAAATCTCTCCACATGCGGGGAAATGTACCAGCATCCTTTTCTCCAGTTGGGCTGTCAGAAGTCTTAACTTTATTTCAAAGGCATAAACTGGCTCAAACAGATTATATATTAGATGTTGGCTTTCTTGTAACTTTAAATTTAAATCATTCAAACTGCCTGTCAGGCAGTCAGAAAAGCAGAGTCAGCTACCCAGTCAATATCTTGCATGACAGAAGTGTCCATTCCCTTTTCATCAAGAAATGCTTTTATTTCCTGGTATAAAGCAAAGAATTGCTTCAGAACATTCCCATGACTAAGCCATCGAACATCAGTGTGATATAGGACATCACCTTAATCCGGCTTTGCCTCTTCTAAAATGCCTAAAACAATCTGTGATTTAAAGAGCGTGCACAGATAAAATTAACTATTTTCACAATGAAGTCCATGACTTATGTGAATTTCAAATGTTTTGAACATAATGCCTCCTGATGTATGATGCAGTGATACATTTTTTAATGGACAGCCTTCTCGCCCAAGTGTCTCTACAAGCAGCCAGTAAAACCATTTTGCTCCCCAACCATGGCTGGCACCCCATCAGTCATCACGCCTACCAGAGTATCCCATGGCAAATGTAAATCATTGAAGACTTTTTGAAAGGCATTAAAAATGGCAGCAACAGTAGTCCTGCCATGCAAATATACCAGAGAAGCCAGTTCCTGAAATACTTTGCATTCGTTACTGAGCCCCCAAATAAAAATTAAGAGTTGGGATCTGTCAGTTGCACCTGTGCTCTCATCAAGGGCAGATAAAAAGAACTTGATATCCTTACATTGAATTTTCTGTTGGCTGTAACAATTGTCAGCCATGTCTCCAATGCAGCGCTGGATACTCATCCGTGAAAAGGGAACATTTGTAAAAGCATCTTTTTATTCTTTACACACTCGCAAATCTCCATCAGGCAGTCTTTTACAAACTCCCCATCTGTGAAAGGCCGTGCTGACCTTGCAATAAACTCAGCAACCTTATAATTAGTCAGATGTGTTTTTAGCTCCCCAGCTTTCTTAATTCTCGCTTCCCACCTGCAAATCCTTAAATTGTGAATGTTTCATTACAGGATGGCGGCAGATATAATATTCCTTGGGGACTGCTATGCACTTGAGACAAATAAGACAGGAGTACATATTAGGTTTGGACTCAATGAAAAAAACCTTCTCAGTCCACTCATCCTTTAATTGCTGGTGCTCCTAGTCAATCTTTCTTTTTTCAATTGCACTGGACATTGGCAGGGACATCTTTGGAGCACAAACAGTGATGCAATGTACCCTGGGGCCTGTGTACTGAGATGGAGTACCAACGGTAAAGGGCAGGTTCAATGGTACTTCGGGGAAGATATGAACTCCACTGTTACACTCCCACTACTACGGTCCAAGTCTAGAGTATATAAAATTATATACTTTTTAGACAAGCCTAGAAGGGACAAAAGAACAACATCATATAAAGAACAATGCCTTGCCATTATAACCTTTCATGCACTCATTGATGGATACTTTCTTCAGGAATAGCAGGCTGCATAGCGTATCAAACTGCTTTGTTTGAGATTAAGGTGGTGAATGCAGGGATTGGTTGAGCTGCACCATACAAATCCCACCTTCGAAACAAACATTGAGTCAGAGCACAAAATGTAGAAACTGGCACAAATGCACTTTCGGAAGCCTCAACCTTCTAGAAAAGTCATTTTTGCAAAACTAAAACTGCCATAAGATGTACATTCCCTGGAAAGTTATTACTCAATATAGGTGGGCAGTGGCGGGGACAGTGTGCAGCAGCACTACTGCACCCTTCTGTGTTAATGCTTCAAATGCCTAAACAATGTTCTTTCTATAGGGGTGGGTTCTTCCCATTTAGTTATTGCATTTGGTGTGTTTAATTAAAGTATGTATATTGTATTGACCCTTGATTGGACATTCCGTTATTTTGGACTGCTATACTTTGCTGTTTGGGTCGGCCAAACTCTTCGGAGTATAGCCTTTGTTGGGTCAGGTTTCAACAAAAGGCGAAGGAGGTACATCTCTTAACTTTGCCTGTTTTAGCTTTATGTCATTCAAAGAGCCATGTAGAGATCCCAAGCTACTGTAGAGTCATAAGAAACAGTTTTTACCTGGTCGGAAGTCTGAAGTATACGTTTGATCCCAGTTTTTTTTAGGCTGTCCTCATGAAGGTGGATCCGGTCACTTTCTTGATCGTTCCCCTGTCTGCTGCCTTGTCTATCTGGAATTGAGATATGAGATTGCAACATTACAAAACATCACTCAACACCACATGACGGCTACCAACTGAAAACGCACCTACGCTAAGTGACCGGTTTCTCTGAACTGATGCTGCCAACAGCAATTCACAGTTCTCTTGCTCATCTCCCGCTCAGTCCTACTAACAAGCCCTGTCATCCTTCTTACATTACAGATCCACCAGAGTGCCAAGAGAGCACACAGGTGACAACAGTGTGCGGTACAAGAACCTTTAACATAGCATAACATAACATAACAAAGCCATCTGGCGTTTCAACCAATACCTGGCAAATCTCGCTCACTGCATCGCCATTTTCTGCTCAAATTTCCAGTGCTATGCTGATAACAATGAACTCATTTTCAGGCTGCCCTCGGCCACCTCCTCTCCTTCTCTCATCTCTGATTGCCTAACTGCCATTCAAGATTGGGGTGCCACCAACGATCTTTGTCTAAATGCCAACAAGACTGAGATCCTCCTCATCGGTACACCTTCACCATCCTTTCCCCTCACTCTCTGGCCAGCCTCCTTTGGCCCTCCTCCTACCCCTACCTGCGAGGCTAAGAACCTTGGGGTCATTTTTGACTCCACACTTTCCTTCTCCGCCCACATCTCTGATGTCTCTAAAAAGTCGAACTTCCTATTGCACCTCCTCAGCGGTACTCTGCCTTTCCTCTCCTTCCCCCAGAGGCTCACTGTCTCCCAAGTTCTGGTTCTCTCTAGGTTGGACTATTGTAACAGCCTCTTTCTAAACCTACCTGCCTCTACTCTCAGCCCTTTACAACTAATCCAGAACGGGACTGCAAGACTTGTCCTTGACCTCAAGCCCTGGGCTTGTATCTCTCCAGCTCTGAAATCCCTTCATTGGCTCCCAGTGGATTCAAGGATTAAATTCAAAACGCTCTGCATTGTCCACAAGGTTTTCTGGGGCCTGGGTCCAAAATACCGTCAACTATCCCTCCATAATTACCTCCCCTCTCAAGCTCTTTGCTCCTCCACCTCCAACTCCCTCAGGGTCAGTCGTTTTTCAAAGAAACGCACTGGGGGTAGATCTCTGCTTTCAGCTGGGGCCTCCCTTTGGAACAGCCTCCCTGCCACTCTGAAACTTGAGGAGAACCATCTCTGGTTCTGCAAACACTTCAAGACCTTCCTGTTTGCTTCTGCCTTCACCCCCTTCTCCCCTTCTGATCTGTTTCTCTCTTGGCACTGTGCACCTGGCCACCCACTGTCTTCCGGGCCCAGGTACCTGCTCACCTTGCCACCCTCTTCCACTGCCTCTGGGCCACGCTTGCACTGGGGTCTCTATCTGTACCCATACAGTCCCCCATCTCCTTTTCTTTTCTTTCTGCACTTATCAGACATACCCTGTCTGCTAAACCCAGAACCTGCCACTTTCTGGCTGCACTACCACTGTTTATTGCCTTTATTATTTATTTTCTTTATGTACTATTATTTATCTGTTTCTCCTCTGCGTCGCACTTTCCACTTCTCCCCCCTTTCCATGCACATTTCCTCTCTTCCCTTTCCCATACACTTGCGCGTTCTCATTGTCACTGGGCCTAGTAAGATGGTTGTTTTGTTCTCCCCTGTTCCCCTTCCTTGCCTTGCCGCGCGCTGAAATACTTGTGTATAGGCGCGATATAAATAAAATATCAATTCAATTAATCTCCCAGCCTCTTCAGAGTGCAGTGCAAGCACTCCTTGGAAGAGCTGCAATACATTTAATGAGGCAGTATGGGCACTCCTCAACAAGGCTGCAAAACCTCAGTGTTACGCTACATACTCTTCTCAGGGTTGCCCTGCTTTCATTGGGATAGTAATTATGCATATTTCTACATTATTTCTATATTAACGACCAATGCGTTATATATTCATGGCTAGCCCGGGTGTAATTTTGCACTGTTGTACTATTGCTGTTTGAGTTGCTACAGTTGTCACCTCACAGCCCTACTGCGATTATAGCCTGCCCTCGGCCTTGTGCTATATGTTATAGGCATTAAACATATTTCCACAGCATTAGCCATTACACAGGTGTATGTCAGTTTTGGGGGACATCAGAGTTTTGCAAACAGACCCCCTATGAACTCATGTGGTTATAAATGTGATCATTGGTAAAATATTTTGTGTCATGAGTGAAGCTCAGCCATAGTTCAGTGCACTCAAATTCATGCATGGGATTCCCCCACTGTTCTTATGCGGTCTGGAGTAGATCTCAACATCCTTCTGATGCGACTTGGTTTGTGTAGCACAAATGCATCTGGAGCCACAGCACAGTTCTCAATCTGGCCTGAATGTGCGGCCTCCTTTTTTAGTCCAGGTCTGTACCTCATATGCACAAATGTTTTGGACCTCTGATGTGCTGCTCACAACCATGGACCGGGAGTGTTCTGTGCACACAATTCTGATCCATCATCTACAATTGATATTGGTCACCATGGTCCCCTTCATGGTCTGAAAAAGGACACATACAGAGTTGTCAACTGACACGTGTTAAACTGGACCACCACATAAAGCTTGCCTGTATCCTGTCCCCTTCCAGCAAAAAGCACTTTTGCAGTGCCCCCTGAATCATCGTCCTTGCACATTCTGTGCAGCGTATATGATCCCTCTGACCTACATCCATCAATTTGCAATTGTTTAAAATATTTTTATTCATACATAGCAATGCATGATGCAAACACTACTATAATGCAAATCTCGAATTTGCACCTTTTATGCTTTTGGTGCAAATCTACCATGTAATGCAATAACTGTAAGCCTTACAGGCTCCTAATGCAAGCAATCTAATAGTAACTCCATTCTACACCATACTTCACACTCTCTCTCTAAGACAAACCATGTGTGATTACCACATCTATCACGTCAGCCAAAGCTCTGTGTGAGTGTCTGTTATAATTCCCCATGCACGTGTCTTATTCAGATCAATACTCCCCTCTCCAGCTCACTTTGCCAGTCTGGTCACTCGAACTGCCTCAATGCCTCTGCCAAGCTCTCGAACTCTGCTCTCATCAGAATGCTTCCCCAAGCTTCCGAACTCCCAAGGCCATTGGATTCTGCTGCACCAAAAACACTTCTCCCTCAATGGCAACTTCCTTTCATTCGCCTCTCGATCTCATGCCAGCCAAACATCTCTCTCCAAGTCATCTCCATCTACATCTAAAAACTCCCATCTCCTCACCTCTGGTTATACTATTCAATTACGTATACATATCCATGGTTACACTCGTTCTCTCTAAGCTAAAATGCCTCACTTTCTTTCTGTCAGCATTTCTAAATGTGAGCAGTGCCTAAACGTCGGTGATGCATGTACATTGTACTTTTCAATCACAGCGTGTTCTGGTCATCATGACATTTTCTACATATCTATACCATATCTTCTGTCTGCGATACCATCCTACCATTTCCTCATATTTCTCCATTCAAATCCCTTTATCCTTCTGCATGTCTCTGCCTGCAAAAGCTCTCCCTCTTCATGGTGCTGCCCCCACCTTCCTCTCTGTCTGCGAAGCACCAGCCCAGGGCCTGATAAGGCCTCAATGCCTTCCCCACTAGGACAAGTGTCACGTTATCTGTCTGCCAAGCAACTGTTTACGCATACTGTGTACACTGTAACTCATAACAACTTTCCACACTATGAGGCGCTTCTGTGTGTTTCAATGGAATGGCTTAGGAGCCAGATACATCTCTGTCTAGCGTTTATTATTTCTCTCACAAACCCAAGCGCTATCTATAATGCCTCAATGCATATTCTAAGTGCACACTCATGCGTGTCTCTCTACAATGCATACATAATACATAACAACATATCTCTACATGTGTCTACATGTCTCTACAAATATAACATGTGTCTCTACATGGCACTTCAAATATAACAGGCCTCATTCTATAGCAAATTGCGAATGCATACAAAGTGGTAGAATAATGTGGATAGTCTAATGATGTACCTACTTCATGTCACTACTAATCAGTACTAATCAGAATGTATGATGGATAACTGGATCCCTAAATGGGTAATGATACTCTAATAATGGGTAATGATTCTGTAATGATAACAAACCAGGCTTCTCTATACAATCAGGTTTCATAATCTCTCCTCTTATCATTATATAATCATTAGTAACAATTTGTCAAAACATGTCTCAATGTGGCATGCTAAAACCACGCAAAATTTCAAAGGGAAAAAACATATGATCTCATAATGCAAAAAAACCCAAACAATGTAAGCATTTCACTCTATCAGTGGCAAGCTAAAATTTCATATGCATAGCTGCAAATGTGTCAAAATTCAGAATAGCATAACTAAGTTTCTCATATCAAAAAGTCAAGTCAGAAGTGTAAAGCCAAAAGTGTGTCTACAAGCAGATTATTCACAATGTATGCATTTCCAGTGTATTGGTCATGCAGGCCAATTCAGTTACATTTCTAGTCCAAGTTATTTCCAGGTTCTCACTGCATGTCAGTCTGTGATCAAATAAGTTGTTGCCAAACAGTGTGTATGTGTGTCCCCACATCTGTGCAGACTTCCAAGTCAGTACAAATCCACGCAAATATCTCAGCCAAAGAATGTCAACAAAGCGTGTCAACAAAGCAAGTGTTCACAAATGGGTCACAAATGTGTTCAACGAGCATATGCGTGTTCAGCAAACATGTGTATGGGCATCAAAGCATAGCCCAAAGCAAAAAGTAGTTCCAGCTGCAAACGGAACTCAAGTGTGTGTCCTGCAAACAGACAATTTCAGCGACAGGTTCCAGAGCCTCACTGCTGCAAGCTCTTCTCACAATAGGCGACAAATCTTTTCTTCAGAGCAATCCCTGCTCACTTCTGCAAGCTTCCTTCGATGATGCCTCAATTTTCCATATTCCAAAGCTGTCCCTACTCTATCCTCTTTTGATACCGATGTATCATTCATGTGGCACTCATTCAGAGTGTTGCAAAACAATGCAGACGGTAACTCTCCAGTGGCAATTCCATGCAATTTCACATAGGCCCTTCACATAGCCAAACTCCAGATTCAAATTCTCTCCTTCCTTGCCAGGTCATGCTGTTGCCAGTTGTTGCCATGCCATCTCATGCCATGCTAGTATTCCAGTTCATGCCATGCTAGTCCCTGCTCTTCTCATGAGGGACCAGCCAACGTTGGATGCAAGTGCAGATTTCAAAGCACAATGGTGTCAGATCAATGCTCTCTCTCTCACTCAAGAGACAAAGCTTCACTGCTTTTCAAACGTGGTTAGCACCAGGAATTTAAATGCTTTCAGAGCACGTCTTTCTGCTCATTCTCATTTCTCTCTTTTCCTCAGGCCCAAACTTGTGTCTGGTTCTGGTTCACAAGGTAAGGCATTCCAAATGGATTTTCTTCTCGCTGCAGATTACAAAACAGCCCACAAAACGATTTCTCTACTTTGCTGAAAATATTTCACTCTCTTTCTCTCTCTTGGCACAGAATGCTGCAAGGTGTCGATTCATATCTACAGTCAGTCACAATCTTCACTTCCCATGGCTTTAGTTGTCATGCCACGAGATCAGGTAGCAAACACGTCTTCTCAGTACCTTCTCAGAGCACAACCATTGACAAAGCTACACCCTAAGGCCTCAAATCGGAGACATTCCCCAGAAGTGCTGCTGTAAAATGTAGGTGCCAGGTCTTCAAACAGCCATGATGCAAAGTCACATGGTTTCATCAAGGTCTGGTCAATCTGGTCTGGTCATGCTTTCAGTCTGGTCATCCTGCTGTCAATCATGGTCTGGTCAATTCATGCGATGCAATCTGGTCAGTCATCAATGCGATCTGCAAGATCTCACGGTCTGCAAATCTCGGTCTGGTCAAGGTGTCTCTCCAGATTTCATGCAAAGAAATCAAAAGTGCAAGTATCAGTTTTCTATCAGTTTCAGATGTATTCAAAGCCAAAAACAAAACAGCCTTCTCAATCTATGTTTCAGTGCACGTAGCTAGTTCTAAACTCCCCATGTCTCTCAAAAGACATCAATGCTAGTTCTCTCAGTGTCTACAATATCAGTTCTAGTGTATCAATGTGCCAGTGCATCTGTCTAACCATGTCTGTCTTCCCATGCTGCATGATGCATTACTCCTGCCTTCATGTTGATCCTTCTCAAAACAAAACAGGACAGCCCATTTCACATAGCCCAAAAAATGCACATTTAAAAATTTCACAACTGCATTCCTCTCATTCAATTGCACTCCATGTCCTGCAAAAGCATTGCTTTCTGTGTCATTTTCATGTGTTCTAGCCACAGACTCCCCTTTCAACATAATGGGCCTCATTACACGGTAGGCGGTAAGGGTTTACCGGTACCAGAATTTTACCAGTACCGGTAAATCCTTACCGCCTTACTACGAGGTCCTTTTGCGGGTTGGAGAATTTAACGCCTGCTTTTTGCAGGCATTAAAAACCAACCCGCAAAGGGACCAGGGAGCTAATTACGGTACCGCAATTTGCGGTGCCATAATTAGCACCTTCCCCATTCCCATAATGCCCTATGGGGCAAAAATGGGAATGGGGAAGGGCAATGGGGGAAGGGGGAATTACCACCCCACCAACCTTGGAATAGGGCGGTAATTCCCCTTTCCACCAAGGTGGTGCCGGTATTTTACCAGCATGGACTAAGGTGCTAATAGCACCTTGGTCCACTGCCGTCTGTGTAATGAGGCCCAATGTATTCACAACGCTGAATCACTAAATGTTGACAAAACAAATCGATTTCATTCAAATGGACACTGCATCCCGCATGTGCAATACAATTCAGATTCAATAAACCTTCCTTCCTTTCACTGATTACTCCTTCTTCAAATAAACAGTCTGCTAATCCCGCGCAATGTTTCGGCATAACGTAAACAACCCTTCTCTCCATGCGTTCATTCAAACTCAAAATATTCAAAGAATGCACTATCTCAGAACATCCAAATTAAGCACGATTCACTCTATTCGCTATCTCCTCAATGCAATCCAAGTTTCTATGTCAATAGACAAAAGAATATTGTCACTCCCTAACGTAGGCAAAGTACTGTTGTTATCAATCCTGCCAAAAATGTTATTACAAATGCCATTACTATTCAAATCAAAGATTTTCACATAACTGCTTCCATGCAAAGGTGTCTCCAATGATACAGTTTCATAATGCAAATCTTCATAGGCAAACACTCTATGCATTCTGCACATATCTGTCAAAAATGCACTCTCCATTTCCTCTATTTCCTGGCAAACATCTCGTTCAATCTGTTCAATTTGTTGCTCTGCTGTTGCTGCAATCATTGCTGCACTATCAGTGGAACAAACTTCTGTCTGTGTCACACTATCTCTCGTATTGTTTTGAGGTAACTTTTTCTCCCCACGAACAATATTCATATTTTCTACATGCACTACTTCGTGCTTCACACCAACCAGGTTTTCTCTAGGAACTCTGTTCCCACCCATCACTGCTGTTGACAAAGACTTCAATGGGTAATTCAAAGCTGCTGGGACATCTTCCCAGTTTTCAATTACATGTCTGAGACAATATACTATTGCTCGCAAGTCACTAATATATGGTGTCATTTCTGTTCCTGCTTCTTCACTCTTCACGTTCAATATGGTTGGTGCCGGCAAAACTTCCCAGGCATCAAGCATATTTCTAAGCCGATTTCTTGTTGCTTTCAAGTCACTGAAAAATGAGCTCATTTTGCAGTTTTAATTATTTCAACCCTCTGGATTTTTCTCCTTCAACCAAACCTTACAACACTTAAGTGAGTTCCAAAAAACAAGTTCCAAGACTTTTCTCAACATTCAGATACAGCCGTCGACTTGCCAAAAATGTGCACAAATTCCAATCAATAGGAATCCAAAACAAAGGTCAGATTTCCCCAAAAAGTGTCAGTCTCCACGGAGTTCCATACAAACAAAATACCACAAGCGTCTTCAAGAAAATACTGTTTCTCTAGCTTGGCCAAATGGATGTACATTTATTTCCAAAAATTGCCAGTCATGAAACACTGCTCTGGATCAATTCCAATTCAAATTCCGGATTCAAAGTCAGTCAGACAATTGCGTTCCCCTTCCTACGGTGGCCAAAATTGTGGATGAAGCATGCTCTAATTCACAACATCCCCAAAACAGACAAAACACAAAACATAAAATATCTATTCCCACGAACTAACAGAAAATACAGCTGCACACGATGTTCAAACTTCTACTTCAGCTCATCGATAAGGGGATCAAAGCCAGCTGCAAAACTCTGCAGACTAAACCCTCTGTTCCATGTTATGAATCTGCATCAGTGAAGTCCCACGTTACAGGTGCCATTTGTGAGAAAGTGCAACAAATCTACCTCGGGGGTGTGGCTCACTATGCCCCCCCCCCCTGCTCTTGTATCTCAGGGCCTTTGTGCACTGTGTTACTCCTAGAATACTTCTACATTACTCCTATGGACACACTAACATAAAACACACCTTTATTCATACATAGCAATGCATGATGCAAACACTACTATAATGCAAATCTCAAATTTGCACCTTTTATGCTTTTGGTGCAAATCTACCATGTAATGCAATAACTGTAAGCCTTACAGGCTTCTAATGCAAGCAATCTAATAGCAACTCCATTCCACACCATACTTCACACTCTCTCTCTCTAAGACAAACCCTGTGTGATTACCCCATCTATCATGTCAGCCAAAGCTCTGTGTGAGTGTTTGTTCTAATTCCCCATGCACGTGTCTTATTCAGATCAATACTCACCTCTCCAGCTCACTCTGCCAGTCTGGTCACTCGAAACTGCCTCAATGCCTCTGCCATGCTCTCGAACTCTGCTCTCATCAGAATGCTTCCACAAGCTTCCGAACTCCCAAAGCCATTGTATTCTGCTGCACCAAAAACACTTCTCCCTCAATGGCAACTTCCTTTCATTGGCTTCTCGATCTCATGCCAACTAAACGTCTCTCTCCAAGTCATCTCCATCTACATCTAAAACCTCCAATCTCCTCACCTCTGGTTATACTATTCAATGACGTATACATATCCATGGTTACACTTGTTCTCTCTAAGCTAAAATGCCTCTCTTTCTGTCTGTCAGCATTTCTAAATGTGAGCAGTGCCTAAAAGTCTGTGATGCATGTACTTGTACTTTTCAATCACTGCGTGTTCTGGTCATCATGACATGTTCTACATATCTATACCATATCTTCTGTCTGCGATACCATACTACCATCTCCTCATATTTCTCCATTCAAATCCCTCTATCCTTCTGCATGTCTCTGCCTGCAAAAGCTCTCCCTCTCCATGGTGCTGCCCCCACCTTCCTCTCTGTCTGCGAAGATCCAGCCCAGGGCCTCATAAGGCATCAATGCCTTCCCACCTCAGACAAGGGTTGCGTTATCTGTCTGCCAAGCAACTGTTTACGCATACTTTGTACACTGCAACTTGTAACAACTTTCCGCACTCTGCAGTGCTTCTGTTTGTTTCAATGGAGTGGCTTAGGAGCCAGCTACATCTCTGTCTAGCGTTTAATCTTTCTCTCGCAAACCCAATCGCTATCTATAATGCCTCAATGCATATTCTAAGTGCACACTCATGCGTGTCTCTCTACAATGCATACATAATACATAACAACATATCTCTACATGTGTCTACATGTCTCTACAAATATAACATGTGTCTCTACATGGCACTTCAAATATTACAGGCCTCATTCTATAGCAAATTGCAAATGCATACAAAGTGGTAGAATAATGTGGATAGTCTAATGATGTCACTACTTCATGTCACTACTAATCAGTACTAATCAGAATGTATGATAGATAACTGGATCCCTAAATGGGTAATGATTCTCTAATAATGGGTAATGATTCTGTAATGATAACAACCCAGGCTTCTCCATACAATCAGGTTTCACAAGAAGACTAACAAAGACTTTTCCTATTGGAGGGCGGCTGATGCTGCTTGCGGGCTGCACTCCATTAGGAAAATCTTTGTTTCTGGCGGGCCGGACAAAACAGCATGGCGGGCCGCAACTGGCCCGCGGCCCGTAAGTTGTGCACCTGTGCTGTATGAGAACCCCATTGACTCCTCCAACTAGGACAAGAACTGATGCCCACAGTGCAGGGAGGGCATAGGTGATGAGATGCATGATTATTTAACAACCATGATTGTGGGTGTTTCTTTTTATATCTCAACAGATCAAGAACAGAACGAGGGGTCAAAGGGAAGCAACAAAAACAAACAAGTGCACAAAACAGAAGATTTGCTGAAGCCCCCATGGTTGTACCGAGGAAGCCAGGTGTTAGTACGCAAATTCATACGCACCTGGAGTATGCCTCATTTTAGGGTCACCAGGAAGTAGAGGAAGCGACCCCCATTGCCGTGAAATTGAGGGGGCGGATAGCGTGGCTACATCTACATGACGTCAAACCATATAAAGGTGAAACATCAGCCCCTCCCAAGGACATCCCAAGAGAAGCAAGAATAGTAGTTCTGATTATGCAGACCTACCAAATGGCTAGACACGAGAATAAGGAGAAAGATGTGCATACAAGCACTATAGATTAGGGTTTCCTATTTTTCAAAATTAAATAAAGATCATTGGTTTCCAGATTTGACAAGGCGAAAATAGACTTGCAGCTACCTTGGAACACGCCTTTTAGACAGGATTCAAGAGACAATGAGAGAAGAGTCTGAAAAAAGAGTATTGCCTATTGTTTATTATACCCATCCTCACACTAGTATATACATCTTATATGTTATTTTTTCCTATATACTGCAGACTTATCCAGCTTTAGTTCGAAGAGGAATAAACATTATAAAATTTTTGGAGGACCCAAAGAACAACTGTATTGTCTGGAGAGTGATAATTGCAATAATACTCCAGTTTGTGATATAGAAGTGATTAAAAAGGAGATAACACATTTACGTAATAAAGTAAACACAAGATCGAGAGGCATCAACATTTTAGAGATTCATTTCCATCCCAAAAAATTGATAGATCTTCATATGATATTGGTGGTGCTATCAGCTGGTATTATGATCTGTGTTTTTCTCCTTATTTTTATTGCATTACGAAGTGTTGCAAAAATGGCACCAACATGGAGGGAATTAATGGCATTGATATGGAGGATATAAATGAAACACTTCCCACTAAAGTCACAGACAGCCTGTTTTACAATATAACTTAGAGTTTATTTTGATTTAAAAGGGATGTTGAGAAGGACCATGAAGGTATAAATACGTATCTTGAGAATTCTGTTTATTTAAAGAATAATCTATGGTACCAGCACATGAAAGAGGAGGGTGAAAGAACATCAGACTAATGTTGTTATGTTTGTTCCTTAATACCGTACACCATGTATGCAGCAAGAACATTTATTGCAAGAGAAAAGTCTTCACACAATGCAAAATGCCTCAGTCATCTAGCAGCATGTACAACCAGAGGAGAATTTGAAGGAAAATGGGTATATGTTACGATGGCAATCAAAATTGGCATTTCCATATGAAGATACCTATGTGAAGACAAGAAGGATGGAACAAACATGGATTAGGATGGACAAGCAAGAAACTCATGTATCCATCCAATAAAGGTTGTCCAGATGAAGAAGTTGAATTGCTCAGACATCACTGAAAAACCAGTAGAGCCAAGATGTGGAGAAAGACCTCAGTTAGTGCTATGTCAATGTGTTTTCACTATTACTGGATGGGAAGAAGGGTTATTGGCCTGCCCTGCACATCTATTGAAGAAAGAATCAGCAGGTTTAGTGCATATAGTGAGTGACAAATGCATGGGACAAGTATTCAAAGTTTCTCACATGGGTCGACAATGAAGCAAGACCAGTTTCTATAATACCACTGAGAAATGCAACAACATGCTTCAGGAATGATGGCCTTATCCTGGTTGGGAAAAATAAAGGATGTGGACAGATAATTGAAGTCCCAGGAATGAATGGAGGAACTGCAGTGTTAATAGATCGATAATGGGCCTGTGGATCCAGAGCCTACATGCAGTTGCCTAGGAATTGGGGAGGAATATGCTCTATGGTAATGTTACATGTACCAGCATTGGGGAGTCCCCAAAGTGATCCTCATATTGATGAATTTCCAAAAATGGATTAACTTCTGAGGATGAAGAGATCACCCGAACTCCGTCGACTGAAGAGAAGCAATTATTTTTCTGCAAAATCAATGGAGTCCTATGACAATATCCCAGATGAACATAAACTGTTCAGCAAGACGGCAATGATAATGACAGCTATATTCTTGCCAGGATGCAGTAAATGCCAAGTGGCTGCACATTACAAAATGGGAGCTGCTGCAGACAATCAATGCACCAATAGAAGAATTCAATGCAATCAGAGAAGAATTAAGAGCCATCAGGCTGATGACTCTCCAGAACAGGTATGTCCTGGACTTAATTAAAGCAATGGAAGGAGGCATGTGCACCAAGGTCGGCCTTCTTGCTGTACGTTTTATATCATCTCATGATGGAGGAAATGGAAGCCTGACATAAGCAATAACCATGTTGTCAACGTTGCACACAAAGATGGTGGAGGAAGTCGACGAAATTGAAAATGATGATTGGTTTACATCTCTGGTCTCATGTATCCTGACCTGTCTAGCAAATTCTTTCAAAATGCTTAGAGCAATACTAGGGTTCGTGTTTCTAGGATTCTCTCTCATAAGTGTAATTGTGGGACAATGCTAGAAGACTGCCAAGAAAGCTATTGGGATGAAGATAAGGATTGACATTGATGCTGGAACAGGTGAGCAGATGCAAAATGAAGCCAGTACCTGTGAGAATATAAAGAAAAGTACCCTTCCACCTTCAGGAACCACATTTCAATACCCCAAGGATCAGAATATATATGTAGGATGTTGGATATTCTGTTCACCATCTGGAGAGTACTGTCATATGACCTAGAGTGTGGATGAACACACAAAAAATGCAGGCCCCCTCAGGGGGTGACAAAGATTTGGATCCCAAAAAAGAAGCAGGATGAAGAGAAGATGCTGATAGAGGATGAAGAAGAGATAAAGACTATGGAAGAAGAGAATTTTGTCAAAGATTCGACCAGAGGGGGGATGTTGAGGAGCAGGTAAACGTTTTCTTGTCAGTCCTGCCCCCTCACCACCTTCATATTGGAATAGACAAAGAAAAGCCATCGATGGGACCCCCTGTGTCGTTCCTATACCGCATTGAGTGTATGAGCGGCATTATGCACTCAGACAGCCATATAGAATGTACCCTCACACTGAAAGTGTGGGAGGATGTCGTATGGAAGAAAGCAACATGGAAGGATGTCACCTGCCAAGATGTCAGAATACATATGTGAACATCATGGACAGATGTTAAAGTAAAATCTGACGAGGACGATGTGATGTCATGAAGAAGATATATGAACCTATTTTGAAACAATATGAACATATTAAGTAACAATGTAACTGAAGCACTGAGAGTAATAGAAACCTAAAACTAATCATGGATCTAAAGCAAATGAAGTAATTTACTGACCAATAACTGTTGATACGCAGAAACGCAAGGTAAAAAGACAACGTATAGAAACTTGTATATAAAGTGGCAAAGACTGCCATGTTAGGGAAATGGATGATAGATCACGTTGAATTTAACCAAGCTACCTCAGAGACAGGCCAAGGCTGTAAGAATCAGAAGACATGGAAAGACAGCCCAGTGAGCAGACCCTGTGATAAGTCAAGGTTGGCCCAGAGCGAAGATGCTATTTTGGGGGATAAGCGCAAAGCACAAAGGGAGTACGTGGATAAGCTCTGAATGTGGAGCATTCTTTACAGATGAAAGAAGACGAAAACATCTGTTACAGGCAAACTGCTGGCAAATTAAAAGTGTATAAATGTGAGATAGAGTGAGCAAGTCTCAAGAGGAGCAACATCACCCAGCATAATTAAATCAGATAGCAGTAAATGTAAGGCTTTGGTCTTTTCACACGCTAAGATAGTAGTGTGTTCACACTCCTTTGAATGTTCCAGAACAGTGAGCAGCAACAATATCAATTACAAATGGAAGGCTTTGGAGGATGGCATGCCGATTGCAGATGATAGACTAATTGGTCAAATGGGGTGTAGTCTGACGGGATTCAAACACCTAGGTTTTGTTTCACATACGTACTGCTAAGGAACTAACAGTCCAAGGTTTGTATAGAATGCCAACCAATCAGTGGGGTTCAGGGACAACCTAACATACAAAGTTACAGGAGACAATCTACTGATGTTTTGTCCGCTATAATCAGTACTTTATCTGTTTCGAGGTAGTTCAAGACATGCTCTACAGACAAGGGGGAGCCAATTAAACACAGATCCATATATATTCTATAAGTAGATATGTTCCCTTCATCAATCCCTTCTCTCAATAGGTTTTATATTTTGCCATGTAGAATGACTTCATAGATGACACATAGGGATGTATAAGACCTCCATGTAATCGAACTTGGGTGTGAGTTTGCAAGCATCAGTCCGATGTCTGCCAGTTGACCCTGCTTTATTAAACTGAGAATAAAGTACTACTTTGCCATACTCTTTGAGTCTGTCTGATTATTTGGTCTAAGATCTATTACTGTAATTCCATCTTTTCTTCATTAATAAGGCGGTCACTCTCAACTAAGGGAGTTCCTTTCCCCCCTAAGCAAGGTGGCGTGCACCCAAAGCGCTTATACAGATTCAACTTTAGTGAAGCCTCCAACCCATCCCAACAAATACCCTCTGTACCACCAACGAGCTAGGAACCAGGCCGGTGTATAGTAAGAATATATATTTAACTAAGTTTAAGCAAAGGATCATAGGCAATCACAAAAACATCAACCACTAATGCTGTGACACTACACAATATCACCAATTAAAATTCCTTGCACCAATTGACTAACATGAGTTTAAAGGACTTTCAGTTGCTATAAGACACAATTAAAATAAGTTACATCAATGGGACTGTACTGAGAATTATGACCATCTATATAGTCTCCGGTCTCATGCTGAAGTGGGAAACGTCACACATGTGTACCTTAAGGTGCAAAGGTATATTATGTGCTGTCCCAGTCCAGCTCTCAGAATGTTTTTATTGAAATTAAGGACCAATCAGTTACTGTTACTAATAAACTACGGTGCAAGATATAATATACCTCGCAATGAGCGAACATGTCGTGTTTGCAAAAGTAAAAGATTGTTAGAGACTGCCAAACATTTGTTCACAGAGTGTCTGAGGTTAGTGCCCGCTATAATCGTGGCTTTTGGCAGTTTCGTGCATTGCACTGAGTCAATAAAATCAGATTCATTTTGGATGTGTTGCCTTAATACTGAAAATGTAAGTGTTCATTTCGCATTGTTTAGATTATGGGGCACGATCTTGAAATTATTACCCAGGGAAGAATGTTAGTAAGACTATGGTATTGGCTATTGTCTTCTTAACTTAGGTCGGGATGATCACTTCAGTGCACACTAGTCTTAATTTCTTTAGTTTTTAATATGCAAGCTGGCACTTGCATTTTTACTATTTATAATATTAGGTTAATTTATTAGTTATATATTGTTATAAAAGTTTGATTCTTTTTGGACTTTTTTATATTAGAAGTTAAATCATTATTATTATTAATTCTTATTAATTAACCGACTTTTGTAGGAATTGACTCATGTCTGTTGATGGTTTTGCCCAAGATTCGAAGGAACTGAACATTGTAGGAATCTGCAATAATTAACTAGGCTGTTGATTAATAACAATTGTAATATGAAGTAGTTTTAATGATTGAATGTGATTTATAATAGTGGTATTAATTGTTGATGGATTTTATGTGGAAATTTGAAATTGGAAAGTTTGTTAAATACGGCATAGAAATAAATAAAATAAATAAATAAGTATAAGACACAGGTACAATTTTGAGGTTTGCGGTCACAATTTACATCAGATTTCTTGCAAATTAACCAATATGAACAATACAAAACACACAGTGATTGCTTAGTCCGACACAATGCTCCTTTCTCCCAGCAACCCCCACTGTCCAGACATCAATTAGATATGACCCCTCTGATCTGAAGGCAAGGTACAGGGGAGTGGAAACACAATTGAACATCATTTTGGGCCTTTTATTTAGGTAAAATGCAATGTTTTGGAATTCTGATTTGGGATGCAAGGGAATAAATGGGGAATTTCGTTTTGCACAATTTGTTTTCAAAGGGAATGCAAGGTTTTGGGATTTTTGTTTTGGGCTATTAGCACATTCAATTGAACAGCAGGGTTACCCAATTACATTACAGACTCAGTTATTTACAGTGCACTGGGATAATCCTTTGTCAATTTTGAATTTTTACAAAAACATCACACCGTGATAAATGACCCTATGGAAATTAATTGAATTATATTTATAGTTAATTGTGCTAAGGGTATACATGCGTTCACCTCTCCCCCACTAATGAGGAGCACCCACCAATGCAAAGGTAAGGGTTAAACAGACAGAATCCAACATGATTCACTGTAACCGGATCAAGGGTTATTCTATAGAGAATTCATTGAGTACATTTTTACATTTTTAGTTCAATATGGACAGGGTCTACTCAGTTTTGCCCCCCTCACCCACTAAGGTAAGGTATTAAGGCCGGTAGCTCCTCACATAATTGATAGCTTTGGGATATATCTACTTACATAGGAGATCTGTTCTTATCTCAGGAGGCCTGTCAGATCCCAGGACCCTCTTTCGAGCAGGCAGCACACCACCTCAAGCTTCTATCCACTAGCCATGTCTCTCCGGCCACATGCCTCTCTCAGATAGGGCTCCCAGATTACCAAGCAAAGTCACTGGATCTCCTTTTCTCCCTCATTTTAGGTAAGCCTTGGTTTAGCTTTGTTCCCCTGGAAAGGTGGTGCCCCGATGGATTAGGCAGATCTCCTGGTCTCTCTCTCCCTAGTTGTTTTCTTGCAAGTCCCCTCTTAGATTGGAAATTGCCAAGATATAGGGCTGATGACACTCCATTATCATCTAAATTCCGACGCTATGGATTGGCCAGCTCTCTCCATCTCCCTCCCCCAATATGCCCACTGTCTGCTAATAGTACAAGTAGTTTGGGGGTGTGAATGATGGAGGCTGAGGGAGGAGGAAACATACATAATTTCAAAATGACAGGTAGTTTTACACTTTTGGGTTCTTAAAATCTAACATGGCAGCTATGCTAATTTTTCAGATAATTGCCGGCACATATGAGTTCTATATTTTATGGTGAGTCGGAAAATACTAATCATATGTCGGCACACCCTTCCTGGGAGAAGCTACCATTTTTATTGATTTACTCCTGAGCTGAAATACTCACAAATCTGCCCTTTACTGATTCACACCTTACATCCATAACCTATCATCCCAACAACTTTCTATTCCCTTGGAATTATGGGAAGGCAGAATCATAATTGTTCTCATAACTCCAGTTGTATCCATCACACACAACATTTGTTTACATGGTCCCGACTGGCTTCTTCTCCCCTTCCATATGAGACCGGGATGAGCACACTGGGATGTACACTGCGCTTTTTATTCAAGAAAATGCATTCAATGTTAGTCAATGGCAAGGCAGCCCATGTGTCCCTCAGTTTCACATCAGCCCTCACCAATTTTAAGATACATGCCTGTTCTTGCGACCTGACACAAACATCTGATTATCAGCTATCCAACACAATGTTTGATCAGCCATTAGTGACTCTGAAGCCATTTCTTGAGGTCGAGTTAGCCCTCCAAAGGTCACTTCTGTTGCCCACTAATGCACAGTTAATCGGGAGCCCTGACTTTATAGGTATTTTCTGCTGGCTGTGTTATCTGCAAATCCCACAATTTTGATCTACTTCTCTCTATATTCTTTGTATTAATAAAAGAAAACCAGGCCTGCTTCTCCTGGAAGGGCCATCCAAAGGTCTTGAGTTCAGATTTTCAAAGGCACAGAACTTTCGGTTCAGTAGGGTAAACACCAGCTGCATCCACACTTCAGAGAATACAGCTTTAAATCGACAATATGTGCTTACATGTAATATTTTAGCATTATATCTGAGCATGTGGTTTAAAATAAAACCTTTCTTTTCTACTATATTAGAACCGGGGTAGATTTATTATTAATCTTATATACACAGCTAGGCCACAGTTAACATAGGAAACCTGTGTTCACTTTTACAAAAACAAAATAGGCCTTTCTCTTTACAGGCTATCATTTTATATGATGAAAATTAAGTCTTTTTTTCCTGATAAATGCAATCTGTCACTTGAAATGTCAGGCATCATTCCTCCTTTTTTATCTTCCAAATACGCAGTGTTTCAAATGGATTATTGCTTTCCACGTGCGCTGATGCAGTTTTACATCTGTCAAGGTGCCTTTTCCCAGTTTACACAAAGTCAGCCTATGCAACACCCATGTGACTTCCCATTCATTGGGCTTATCCATCAATTTTAAGCTCTCAGGTAGATTCCCCTTCACTTGTGCACCTGTCCATTTTAGTGGAGTTGGCTAGGTCAATTTCTTTCCATTTCGCTAGGCCTTATGTCGAAAATCACTGTTTTGTATTGGCTTTTGTATTCCAATGGAACGCCACATTAGCCAGCTTCACTCTCACAATAGGAGCCTAGCATGCCCGTCCATCTCTGTCACTCTGGGGCTGTCTTTTTCGCCCCACAATCTGGCAAAAGAAATGCTTCAAGGTCAGTGGCGTAACACTAGATCTGGGGGCCTCCTTGCGAGCCATACTGAGGGCCCCCCCCAACTCAGCAACAAATCACGGGTCGCGCCACACTCTGGGACGGCCTAGATTACCACACTTGCGCAATACGCACAAACGTGCTGCAGAAGGGCAATGCCACACACTGCACTAGGAAAAAGATATAAATATGTATTTTAATGCAATATACATCACACTTTCTGAGAAAAAGTGGCTAACAAACCACAGGGTTTGCTATTATTTTGTAGCTTAACACAAATCCAATACATGCAAGTCACGATCAGTGCACATGAACATTAATGCTTTGCTATTAAAAATGCCATGCCACAATGAAAATATGTCCAACTGGCTGCACAATGCAGACTAGTGTAGACACATAATTACATTACAGTAAAGCATGCCCAGCCACATTTAGACATACCAAGACTGGTTGCACCAAAATGCCAAACTCTTCAAAATATACAAGTAACTGGCCCATCATGTTGCGGTCTCTACCTCTCCTGTTCTGTCAACAGGCCATCTGTACGGCTTTGGCCTCTAGCTTCTCCGCTAAAACTCAGGACATCCTGTCCACTATCTCCTCTTCCTCTCCCTCTTCCTCTCTCTGCCCCCTTTGGCCATCTCTCCCTCTCATCCTCCTTTCTCCTCTTTCTCTCTAACAACTGACAAGGTTTCTAGACAAGTCCCATCTATGAAAGTGTCGTCGAAACAGGTGCTCGCCTGCTCCTCCAGAACCATGAAGAACCACATTGACACCCTTGCTCCAGCCTTGGCTGATTTCTGTAATCATTCTTTTGCCAATGGAACTTTCCCCTCTCCCAAACTCTTGGAAAAGCTGGCCATCTCCCAGCTTACTCTCCACACTGAATCTGTTGGTTGTCTTCCATAACCTAAGTCTGGCTTAAGAGCTGCCAGAGGCACGGAAACTGCTCTCCTGAACACCAGTGAAGATTTGATCTCTAACCTTGATTTCAGCATTCCTTCTGTCCTCATCCTCCTTGAACTTTTCTCTGCTTTTGACACTGTCAACCACGGCATCCTGATCAATCGACTCTGTGAGAACCTGGGCATCATGGATCAAGCCCTAGAGTGGCTGACCTCCTTCCTCTTGGACCACCCCTCCAAGGTCCAACTTGGTCCCTTTCACTCCGCCACCTCTCTCTACCTGTGGCGTTCCCCAGGGCTCTATCCTCTCACCCTGGGTTTTCAACCTCTACTTGGCCCCTTTGGCCCACCTGATCTCCACCTTCTCCTCAAACTTTCAGTGTTATGTGGATGACACTCAGCTTTCCTTCAGGCTCCCCTCAGCCTACTCTACTCTCTCTTTCATTCATGGTGTCATCTTCAACTCCACTCTCTCTTTCTCTCCTCACATCCCGGACGTCGCCAAGAAGTACCACTACCAGCTGCACCTGCTCAATGGGACTCTTCCCTTTCTCACTTTCCCCAAGAAGCTCACTGTCTCCAGAGCCCTGGCTCTCTCTAGGCTGGACTACTGCACCAGTCACTTTCTCAATCTCCCTTCCTCTACTCTCCGCCCTCTGCAACTAATCCAGAAGAGGACTGCGAGACTTATCAAGCCCAAGGACCGTATCTCTCCAGCCATGAAATCCCTCCACTGGCTCCTGGTGGCTGCAAGGATCAAGTTCAAGACCCTTTGCATTGTCTACAAGGCTTTCTGGGGCTGGGATCCGCACTACATCCAAAGCTCTCTTCCAAAATACCTTCCTTCTCGAGGCCTAAAGGTAACGTAACAGAAAATACGTATCAATACCCAACCTTTAGCAAACAATTGCAAAAAAGACAAAAAGAAAGTGGAAAGTGATACACAAATGGATGTGGTCATACGTGACATTTTAAAAAAATAATAGCTTTGCACATGGGTGAACCTAATAATAGCCTACAAACGGTGAGAATCTGCATTCTCCATAACGTTAAAAAAAATTGACAGCTACACAGAAAGATAGTACCTCAGTTATAATGGCAAAATTACTGTTGTGGTAATAACAAATTAAAACTCGTTCCTGTGTAGAGTCTTCAAAAGTAAACTTATTTACCGTCTCCATTGTCTTCCCAGACAGCGAGGTACTTGCAGCAAAGAATCTTCTTCAAATGATATTACATGTGTTTTACAAACGTTTTGAATACATAACCTTATCACATGGTATTTTTCCCAAACTTGCACTCCCTGCATTCTTACTGAATTTTTCCCTTTCGCTCAAGGTCAAAAAACAATTGACCCTTATGGGTTTTAGTTGGATGTGTGGGCCTACTGAGCTTGCAACCACAAAAGCAAAGCAAGTGACCTTCGCTCAGACTGCAAATACATTCTGGGCCTCATTACGACCCAGGCGGTAAGTTACCCCCTGGGCCGTACCTTTACCGCCATGGCGTAAACTATGTTTACGCCATGGTGGTTGGTGGACTTACCGCCCCATTCCGAGGTTGGCGGGGCGGTAAGTCCCCATTAACCCATTTACCCTTCCCCATTCCCATTTTTGCCCCATAGGGCATAATGGGAGTGGGGAAGGCGTTAATTACGTCACCGTAAATTACGGTGGCGTAATTAACAACATGGTCCCTTAGTGCCATGGATTTTAACACCTGCTAGAAGCAGGTGTTAAATCCTCCATGGCGCTAAGGGACCTCGGAATCAGGCGGTAAGGGTCGGCGCTGTTTACGCCGCCGTAAACCCCTTACCGCCTGGGTCCTAATGAGGCCCTCTGACTTTTCAACAACATGTCTCAACGCATTCATGAGAAGTTGTACTCCCATACACTTGCAAACCCGCTCTTTCCATCAAACACTGCAGGTGGCTTCCTCAGATTTCAAACTCTAGGACACTATTTACCGTATGACTTAGATGACAAGAAAACACCACTTTTTGCCTTCCTGCTCCACATCCCATCCCAGCCTCATTAACCCTCACCTTCTGATACAATATTTCATAAGTTTAACAAGTAAATTGTTGTGTTGTTTTATATGTGTTACCGGCGATGTCCGCGTACACTAAAACACAAATAAAACATGGCGGGCGCAGCGACAGAATCTGAAGCACTTCACGGCGTTCAACACCCAATCAGTGAATGTACTACATGTCCGCGAACATGACGCTAGGGATTAGCCAATCGGTATCTTGTCCGCGGAGCGAACAGGAAATTGTGTCCGCGGAGCGGACATAGATTTCACACATTTTTTCCGATGTACTTTTTGGTCGTTTTAAAGAAAACTACTGGACGGATTGGCACCAAATTTACAAAAGCACGCTTTCGGGACCAAGCTCCTGCTCCTGCCGCAAATTTGGTGAAAATCCGTCCAGCCGTTTGGACTGTAGACATGCGCAAACTTTTCCCCCCATTCAGTCTATGGGAAAAAAAAGATGTTTTGGGACCCCCCTATAACTCCCTCCCCTGCACCAAACATCACCAAACTTTACGAAAAAATTCAGAGTGGCCCATATACTTTTTTTGCAAAGTTTGGTGAGGATTCGTCCAGGGGGAGCGGAGTTATAAGCAACCCAAAAAGTGCTCTTCCTATGGAAACAGCAAGTTAACCATAACTACACAGCCACTACCGTGGCCGTGTAATATATATATGTATGTATACATATATATATTTATTGTGCATTTAGTCACAGAAAATGACTTTTTACACATTTTCCATCATATAAGAAAGAAAAAGAAACCGAAACAAAATACATTTTTTAAAAAATAAGATCAACAAGAAAACCATCAAATACAAAAATAACACAACATTAATTTCAAGACAAAAAAATCCCTCATTAAATGTTGCCGTCGAATTTGAGTTCAACCTATAAGAGTAGGTCATCTATAGTTACTCACATAATACATTCACTTCAAATCGAAACGAAACATAACACTCGTGAGATTGAGATATCCAAACAGGTAATTGGCCACAGGCAGGAAGCCAGCTGCACGTCATACATGTCACACCACAGTATGTGAGCTGCCCAATGAGGATGATGAAGATGGGATTGCAGTGCTGCATTCGGACACATGCAGCATCTAGTGCCTTAGTATGTACATTCTCCAGTGCAGACAGCAAGACAAGAACTGAGAATGTAGGTGCACATAAATCGAGGGGTGATGCAATATCCACCATTTCATCTAAAATAATTCCAGCAACATAAACTATGAACATTTTCAAATGACTGAATGCCTGTTTTATACAGAAGGTGTCATGGCGCCTTCTACAATCTTTATTTTCAGATGCTCACATAAGAAAGAGGTGACTGTATTGTATGAACAAGAGATGGAGGGTTTGCAAGGGTTACTTTTTTCATTTGTTGTGTGTGCCCTGCAGCGAGACAATGTTGCCTTCCCCTAGAAGGGGCCAGCGAGGAGACACCGCACAGACTCATGATTGCATTTGCAACGCGTACATGCAATCATGCTAAAATGATGTCATGCAAAGGGAGGGAAGATCGGGATAAAGTGAGATTCCTGCCCCGTTTCCAATGAACAAAGTGGAGCAGTTGCCCCCTTTGCCTCGTGTACTTGGCACCTGTGACTGACAAAACCCATAGTCGTGGCTGATATGCCTCTCTGCTTTTCCCTTACCCCCAATAAAATCTTCCAGAGCGTTGCCTTCAACCACATAGTCTATTATCTTGAGGTGCACTCACCTGCTGACCCCCTCCAATCTGGATTCCGGTCCAAATACTCCACTGAGTCTGGTTTCATCCACGTCACCAGTTCACTGACCACCATTATCACCTCTCCCCCATTCTCATTCTTCTAGACCTTTCTGATGTCTTCAACACTGTGGATCATCCCATCCTCCTCAAACTCTTTCCCTCATTGATTCCAAGGACGCTGTACTCGTCTGAGTATTCTCCTGTCTCATTTCTCCACACCAGACTCCAGCACCTCCTCTTGGCACCCTTCCAATAGGTATTCCTTAAGGATCAGTCCTAGGACCACTTCTCTTCACCCTGTCACCCTACTCCATCAGCAAACTAATTTCCTCTGCTGGCTTTAACTATCCCCCCTTTGCTAACAATACTCAGATCATCTCCATTCCCTCCATCACCAATCCAATCTCCAAGCACATAACCAATTGCCTTAGTGCCACTGGATGGCTCTACGCTACGTTATTCTCAACTCAAAGACAGAGGTCATCTTTCTCCCTGCCTCCAGTGCCAACCCCACTGTAACCTCAAAAGCCTACCCCACTCTCCCATCTTTTTCTCCTCAACTCTCACCCATGTATCGCAACGCTGGCTTTCCATTCAACATCAACCGTAATCTCTTCCAGGTCCTCACAACCACTGCCTTCTCAACCAGCCTCCTAAACATTATGAACATCTGCTCACACCTGATGCACCATTCAACTAATATGCATATATGTTCTCTTGTGTTCAGTAAACTGGACTACTGTGCAAGCCTACAGCTTTGCCTAACCCTCTGCTCTTATGCTCCCCTCAACAAAACCCCAACTTTGCAATGTGCGCTGCTTTTAACCTTCCCATGTCCTTCTCTGTACTAGGTCCTCTTTTCTCCACTTTAATTCTTCAGACAACCTTCCTTGTCTGTAAGCAATGCAGAAGCATGATGAAGAGGCATGGAAAAAATAAAGGGAGGAGCACAGATCTGCTGAAGGGGAAACCGGGGAGAGGGAGCGAGTGCACGGTCATGGCACAGGTGGGATGAGAGAGGCACAGGGGGCAGGCGTGACCGGTGGAAATAGACAAGTGGGGAGGGGTGCAGGTCTGAGTAAAGGGGAAATTGAGTAATGTCCAGTGGAAAAGCATTCTGCCACCTCTACCTACAGGAGCTATGCTGGATGGCCCTCCATGCAAAATGTCTCTTTTTTAATTCCTGCTACTTTAGATGCTACTCATCTATAAAACCATCCATGGGCTCCCCCCCCCACCAACACCCAATTACCTCGCTGACTGCATCTTGCTTCAATATCCCCCTCAACCTCCACACTCCTCGTCTCATCATGAAGTATCAGTCCCCCCTGCCCTCTGTGCCTTTTATCCCTTGTGCTACTTTTCTCTACTTGCCCAACTCCATTGGAACACACTACCCCAACTATCAAATCCATCTCTTCAGTGGAACTCTTGAAAACACGGCTCATGCTCAACTTGCTAGCGAAGGAGGGAGCTTCCCCCAAACTGTTTCATCCTCATATCCAAACTGCCTAACACAACTCTCCTGCATTCTTCCTTCAGGACCACTTATGAAATGTGCAAATGTGTAAATGCTCCAGTCAATGCCCTTGGTGAATGTTATCACTCTCACCCGTTCTCCCCCTGGCATACGTCACTCAATGAAACAAAGCCCCTACTGTCTCCCATCTCTTTTATTGTCTATTTTGTAAGCCATTTCGGTTCAAAATGACATATAAAATCAATGTATTGGCATTATACCTCACAGCCCCTGACTTCCCTGTACGGTTGTTTTATTCAATCTTATCCAACAAGTGGTAGAGAGTAACACCAGGGCCATGCCCATCTTTATTTATATATTTATTTATACACAGTCATGGAGGAACAATGCTCTTTCTATCACAAAAGAATGTACAATAGATAAGAAGTCAGATTTGAAGGGAAGCAGTGAGCTTCTTACAATGGGGTGAGTCTGAGTGGCCTTCTGACCAGGTTGTGGAGGGGAGTAAATGAACAGTCACAAGGGATAATACATGGGTGGACAAAGATAGATTAAAGATATCCAACGTTAGATATTTCTAAGTGCAAGTAGGTGGTACGGCCAGCTGTGCACGGGATGTGACCATGATGGGTGAAGTGCTGGAGTGGAGGCAGGGAAAGTGAGGGACAGGGGCAGGTTAGAGGCGAAGGAACATGTTAGCTAGAAGTCAGACGAGAGGTAGTTTAAGAGGCTGCAACACCACAGACTTTACTTAGGATCCACCATCCGGAAACCCATCGAAATTTGATGAAGTTTCATGAATGTTTTCATGTGGACAGAGAATGTTGGAAAGGAGAAGTTTGGATTGGATTTTCATCAGACCTCCTATAAACATGCTTTTGATAATACATTCCTTTGCATCTTTAGTGTCAATTTCCAAGTACAAGTCTCACAGTAAAAAAAATAGATTGGCCAAACGTAAGATATACACTTTTAAAGGAAAAAGAAATCCATTGATATGTTCGTACACCTAAAGAAAATCCTGTGTCAAATATATGTGTGTTAAATATGAAGCCTGTCCAGAAACAGACTGTTAACAGTGAACATCCTGCTCTGAATAAACAAACATAGGTACCCACTATGTGTGCACTACTACAGACAACAATATGCAGGAAGAACAAGCATGAAGCGAACCTGTGGACACACATGTGAGATATTACCTTTTCAAGGAAAAAGATCGATACATAGCCAGTCAGATAGCACCGTGAGCTAAGTGCTTGCTCCTGCTAGCTGTGCACAGCCTGCTGTGGCAGGTCCGAATCCCGGCAGGGTCGACTCAGCCTTTCATCATCCTTCCGAGGTCGATACATTGAATACCACTCTGTGGGATAATAATCTCTTCCGTTATTTCAAGCGTTCTGAGACCTATGGGTGTGTGGCGCTATATAAGAAATACAGTATTATTATTAGCCGTAGGTCACCAAAACGCAAGCTGTGGATGACGTGCGCCTCACAAAGAGACACCATGAAAAAGAATAACATGCATGGAACAAACATTTTATACATTTATTCGGCGTTGGCCATCAAAGTACATCCTAATATGATACAAGTAAGTAAGTCAAGAGAACACAGGACCCCCGCTAAAAAGCGCCTTGAACAGTAGAAGACACTCGGACTACTTGCCAAACCGGAACAAGGCTGACCTCAGAATACTCCGGACAACATATAGTAAGAATAGCTGCGCAACCAAAATGTAAGTACCAAATGAATGCATGGACACCCACTGTGCGGGAGTGATAGGAAGCAAAATAGCAAGAGACAACACTGACTAACAACCGGCACATAACATATGCACAGGCTGCCGAAAAACAATTGAGGGCAAAAGGGCATGCAACACGAATGACCAATTAAGCTAGACCACATGACGTTTGCGGACCTCCCCACACAACGATGTGGGTGGGCTGCAATGTCAGTCAGGATGTTACGCCACAACCTGACAATCACCAATAGACACAAACAAAATGCATACACACAACACACTTCATGCTTTAGATTACATTCGAAATGAACAGTGAAACCCAAACATTTAAAACAAGAGGAGAGCAGTGCAAACAACACATTTTTAAAAAGTGTTAAATGTACTTCATGCAGAAAGGTGAAGTCTACAAACTTTGGGAATGCCAACATTAAGGTACAAACACACAATACAAACGTAACACAATATAAAAATCTATAAACATTGAGGAAACCAATGTTAAGATGCCAACACTTGGTCCAAATGAAATAATGAATACAAAGTCGATCACACCACCACTCACTGACTTTAATTATTGGGCATTTCACATCAATACTATGGCTAAAGGCAGTGTTGGGAAGGTTTACATTGTAGGCTGATGGACTTTGTCTGAATTAGATAATTAGTTCCATTGGATTGAGTAGACTCAGTGGAATTTGAAGAGCACCTTTGGCTTGATCGCAGCACAAGACCTCCGAATCTTTGTCTAATACCAAATATGGTGTTTAAAAGGGGTGCCCCTAAAGGTAGTTCAATACCAGAGAGATATCACAGGTTGGGGCCAATGTTATGAACCCGAGAGATATGCGGAAATCCTTGAGATGCCTCTTTGCTAGGGGGGCCCGGTACGAAGAACCAACCTTAGCTGCTCATAATGCTCCAGCGGCTGCCCAATGAGCTCTAAGTGATGAGAAGGCCAACTTCAACAAAATGCCATTTTATAGGAACGGAAGTATGGATGCAATCTCTCTGGAGATCGGTGAAGACACGTATGGGAACACCAGCATGGAACAACACCCAATGCCTGGAGTAGGCTCTTAGGCCACAAAGGTGTCTGGACAGCTGGACCTTCAAACCAACTTCCAAACCAACCAATTCCACTTATTGGCTAGGTTGGAGAGAGGAAGGTGTTGGAGGGAGATCGGGTACTGGAAAGGTGAACTAAGAGAGGAAACTAAGACATTGTTAGCCAGTAGGGCACAACCAGGATAACCTCCAATGATTCCCCCTTGATCTTGGGAAGTACCCTGTGGATTAGGGGAAAAGGAGGGAAAGCATACAACAGTCCCCAAGACGAGTTCCGGGATATGGGATCCATCCCACCCCCCAAAGCATTCAGACAAGCACTTCAGGTGCAAAACTGGGGGAGGAGATAGTTTTCCGGGGATGAAAACAAATCCATAATGAGATGGCAGAACCTCAGACAGACGCTGTGCAAGACTTTTGGATTGAAAGGCTTATCCTGAGAGCCGGGAAGACTCTGCTCAACCTGTCTGTTTGTGAATGGAGGACAACCCTAGTGCGGACTACTAATAAGGAAAGTGCAGTAGCTACGCCCATCTGGAGGTGGTGGAGGCTAAGGGGTGTAGTAACAAGGACCTGTCTTGTCCCTCTTGTCTGTTTCTCTAGTACAACACAGTTGTGATATCCGTCTGAATCAAGAGTGATCTGACCTCCAGTGACTGGGAAAAAAGGTCAGAGCCCAATGAATGGTTATTTGGAGGTTCTTGCTGACTTGGGAGGTAGCCAGTATCGCTGAGTCAACGTTTTTTCCCAAGAACACTCCCCGTCCCAGCTGGCTGGCATATGTAGTGAGGGCCACAGTCATAAGTATTTATTGGGAAATCCTTTATGCAAACAAAAGTGGTTGTGCCACCAAAGGAGGATTTGTGTAAGACAGGAAGGAGCAGGACAGGGAGAACAACAAGGAAGTCTTGACCCCCTTGGTCCCAGGTCCAGTGGAGGTACAAACAAACAGGAAGCCATGTACCCCAGCACCTGTAGCAACCAAGGGACGGTAGCTACGTGGGCCTGAAGGAGATGTGAAAGACAGACATTGCCTGAAATGAATTGCCTGACTCTCTGGCAACAGAACCAACTCCTACCTCATCCAAAATGTTGCTACTATGGACACCAATCCATGGGATGGCAGAGGACTCTACTTCCCCCAGGGCGGGATCCCTCAAGTCGTGAAGATTCCTGTAGTTTCTTGTGATGTGGAATGGAGGGACAATATGTCCTTGGCTTTAAGAAGTTAGTCTTCCAGGTAATAGTAGAACGATTGTTAGGAGCTTTTTTCACAACACCTCTGGTGTGGGGTTCAGAATGACATTCTGTAGTAAAGGGAAGGGCTCTCCCTCAATTTAGCCCAACCTCTCACTGGTTTGCAATGCTTCACTCTTTAGAGCAGTGAAATGATGGGGTGAGTGGGTGTGGATAATCAAGGGACAGGTTTAATGGCCTCTGCGGCGCAGAACAAAGAAAGGCACCCAGTGAGGCACTGAAACCACAAATGACTACTTACGAAAAGCTATTAAGCTTTCTTTGTCAGTTACCGGCAGCTCTCCACAGTTTGGTCACTCAATTCATTTGAAAACAATTAGAGGCCTTAAGGATGGGCCTGTCTGTTCTGGAGCATGTTTGTGTGCGTTCTTAGTCCTATTCCTGGTAGGGGCAGAAGAGGAAGATGATGATTCAGATCAAATCTCTCTTAAGTGCTTGCTTTTAGAAGAGCACTTGCAACCAAAACATAACTTAGTATAGTGGTAAAATGTGGTACAGCGTGGTTATGGTGATGCCCTACATGGGGTGACAAGGTTCCCTTTTATACTTGTATTCTATTTAGGGTCAACTCTAAACACAGAACTATGGGCCTCACACACTCAGGAACTCGACAGTGCTAACTGTTATTCCAGTCACTTATCTACGAGACTGGACTACTGTCTTGGACAGATTTGTTCAGCTGTCATCATGCACAGCCAAGACACCGCACTCACATAATCTGTCTATCTATAAAACCCACAGTAAATCAAATGACACAACCCGACGACCATGAATAATGTATCAAGACACGTGGTAACTATTAGAATGGGCATTTATAAATGAACTTACCAATTGTAAAACAGCAACATTGAATAGCGATACAAATGGTCATGTGAATGTAATTCAGTAAAAATAAGCAGCAAGTGAGAAATTTCAACATGAACTCAATGTGAGTTTCACCCACTTCGACCAAGAACCATGCTTAGTATAAAATGCAATTTCTCCAAATAACATTTGAAAGGTGCTGAATTCTTTTACATAACAATAACATTTCCCTGGTTGTCTCAGAATTAATTCAGACACGGCGCCTCACTTATCACTGATATACTCACATCAAACCCTGAGCGCACGAAGGGCATTTCACTGAACTCTGCTGTTTGGCTGATATTGACTTGCTTTGGAGTGTTTTCACTGAAGGGCCTGCAAGCTCTGCCCATTCCGGAAGTGTGTGGTTAAAAGCGAGTTCCATCGGCCCTTCCGGCGTTAACCCCGAGTGCGTGAAGGGCGATTCACTGAACTTATTTGTACTCACGAACCACAATAAAAGCTGTACAAAATCCCATTCACTGGATTCTATATATGTATTTAAGTACCCTGGGGCTGAGGACTCTTGAGGAGTTGGGACTTCTTCTCTAACTGCCATTTTTGGGCATTATTTGGATTAGCCCAGCATAGTATTTTCTATGCTTGATGCAACCTTACTCCCGGGGACTGCGGGGCGTGACCATTGGTGTCACCCTTTGACCCGGGAATCGCCCTGTGGGCCAGAGTTTTATCTTCTACTATCTACGCATTTGCCTACGCTGTGTTACCGGATTGACGGGCTGCCAGATAATACTAAAAATCCCTATGAGATCAGGCCTGCCGAGCGGGACTGGCCTGTTAACTCCTGCCCAGGAGCACATGGTGGAATCCAACGTAGTGAGGGGACCTTAGTTGTGATGTCCTAAACCATGGACTTCTAACATGCGAAGCCCATCCTCTTCGATTAACATATCTCTTCCCCCCGAAACAGGGGTTACATTTGGTGCAGATGGAGAGGCAAGAGCCTCTTGTGTCCTAAATCCAGGTACTAAATCAGTGCTCAGTCCAGGGAATTCACCTCCCCCCCTTGAACCAGTGGTGACCATCTGTAATGGGGAGAAGGTGGTGGATGCTGGGGTAGAAATCATTATAACTGCGACCAATGTAACCCAAGTGAATCCCCGGAAAAAGGCAAGCCAGGGGGCATTCACCAACTCACCAATACCTCGGACACCAAAACTAACCCTGTACTCGAGACCAATCTTTGGCCAAAGGGTTATGGATCACTACTTTGTTAAACCAGCTACGACCAGTACCTAGATTAAATCTTTGCCAGCATTGAAGGGTACAGTAATGCTCGACCATTCAGTGATGGCCTCACAACCTAATTTTGGGGGGCTTAAAGATTTGACTGATATCAGTATAATCAAACTGGCTGACCAAGTGGAGGTCAAATTGGAGGCTTTAAACTTAGAACTCTCTAAACATCAGCCCCTCAATCCATGTGAGGCACCCACTTTTGACTCTCCGACTCCATTGGTTGACATGATAAATGAAGATATATCTAGACACAACCAAGAAGACTTACAGTTACCCTCCCAAGTAGGGGGTGGCATAGGAAGCCAAGATAATTCATCAGCATTTCGCCATACGTTGAGGGTGGTTGACGAGTGCATTTGCCTGATTTACCCCACTGTATCGGCCTTAAATATGGTGCTAAGTTCTTTTTTTGCACTATATGACAACATCTGGGCTGAACTGAAATCCACCAACGCTGCTTTGGCCCATGTTACCCATAAACTTGAAGGGATTGGGTCTGAGGTTCGCTTTGGCCACTTTGGGTTGAGGGAGGCGGTGACAGTATGTAAAGAGCAGCAGTTGGTGGTCAATTTGGATAATGACCCAGGGCCTGCTATTGAAATTTCAGATGATTTATGTGTGAATGATCAGCCGACCATCCAGGAATCGGCTGTTGATTTGGGTGGAATTAACTCGCAAATTATTCATCCGGTTCATAGCATTACTGGTATTGCTGCCACTATAATTGACCTCACTAATGATCAATCTACTGTGGGTGAAGTTGTAAAAAAGGGCATGAGAGGAGAGAGGGTTCCACTTAAAGTTCAAGCTAGTTACCCGCTCTTAAAAAAATCCACCAATGTATTGAAAGCTAAATTGTTGAAACGTAGAATGGGGGCTAGGAAGAACAGAATCCTGTCTCTCAGAATGGCTCACCGTACCCTTTTTCGTACTAGATTGTCTTCTCTACTGGAACATGTGATTCTTACCTCAGAACCTGTGCCAAGTGCTCAGGCACGAATTTACACTGAACCAATTGACTCAGGATTGTGTACCTATTCCCCAAACCCAGACTATTGATTAATTGGTAAAGAGTGTGGATTTTTCAGAGGGCAGGGGTGTCCCCGATATCAGTTATGGTTTGGAGGCGATTCATTTTTCTGTTACCCCTTTTTCTATTCCTTTTCCCCCTGTGTTATAGGGTGAGCAGGGAGGGGGTATTTATCGATTTGGACCATTCTCCAATCAACTCCAGTCCATTTGGGGACTACCCAAAGAAGTGTCGACCTCTGTGTCCCTGCCTGCTAAGGATATGGTAGGAAAAATTGTGTCTACAGGTGTAATGGTAAGACCTTCTGTGACCTGTCAAGGTTAAGCATGGAGGGTTTACGAGGTGTAAACTGTCCATTCTTTCCTATTAAGGACAAAGTGGGCATCCCTGAACCTCTACCTTCTGGTCATAATCCTGTAATGAATTTGGATATGGTGGAGGTTGGTTCTGGTATGGGTAAATCAACGTTCCTGAAAGATCTGGCTGACCTCTCTCCTGAATCAAATTATCCTCGAGTATCAGCTGGGATGAATCATTACCCCACCAGTTTTGTTGCAGCATATCTCACCAAGGTCCGAGTCTTTAACAATGTTGGATCCCGAGGACATGTAAGTGCGCCACAGAGTAGATGTTCCTATTCTGATGCCCTAAAGGGGGCAGACTAGATTAGGATCTAGTAATAAATTGCACCAAATCAAAATCTGCTGCACTCTTGGATCCGACTATCGGATTTGTAGGAACAGACCTAATATCCTAGCCATTTTTGCCGCTATTTCAAGTTTGGCTCTGGTATTATTGGCAGATATAGGGAGGGTTTCCTTCCCAGTGAGAGACGATTTGAGTACTAGTATTATCTATCTGTCCTCTCCCCTGGTAAGAGAACTTATCCTTACTCAAAGTGAAGCGCTATCTGGATTAGGCTTTGAAATTCTCAGATCAATGGGCTGGGCGCGGGGATGCATCCAAACAGGGAGGCCTCCCCTACCGATAATCAACCTATGGCTACAGCAAACCCCGACAAGATAGTGCAGAGGGGTGTGACGACGGATATGGACTGGGCAACAATCATCTCTTCCCTATGGCAAAAACTGGTGCCATGAGGAGGATATCACACTGGGTGATGTTTGGAAGAGTGCATCGTTATGTTTAAAATCCTGGAACACCCGAGGCAATGTCCATCTTTTCTCTAATATTACCTGTATGAATGTTTTGAGAATGGCCAATTGCATTTGTCTGCAGGAGACATGGTTGACATCAGCCCCTAGTCTTGATGGATACAGTGTGTTCATTCAGCCTGCTAGGAATTGTACAGGGGGTGTGGGTGACCCTCAGGTGGTCTCTTGACCGCAGTAGTTATTTCTTTGGGCCTTAGTGGGGTTGTAATTGCGGGCTTGCCTTTTGGTGCCTTGGGTGTTGATTGTAGGTCTGTGAATGGATCGATCAACCTCGTACTGCTCAATATTTATTAGCATAAGGGAATGGAATTAGTAGATCCGTTTGTAGATAGGATCTATCGGGTGGTGGACGAGTGGATCAGAATACATCCATAGGGGAAAGTTACAGTAATGGGCGATTTGAATGCAGACTGTGATTATTCCCATCAATTGTGGGAACCGGTAGAGATTCCATGGGTAACCCAGTGAAGAAACTGGTGGGATAGAAGTGGTGTGTAGGTTTGGGTGGTATGGGGCTATTCCCTCTGGTTGGAGGAACCACTGACTCACGTAATATTAGTGAATGGTATACGTGACCAGAGGGGATAGCTCATCCTTGATTGATTATATTTTTGTGGTCACCTTCTTAATGAATTGTTGCCAGTCATTTCATATTCTCAGGAATGACTGGAGTGATCATTCTATCCTTACTGCTCAGTTTAATTGGGTTCCTAACATCAGGAAATGTCGGCAAAAGCTCCAACTGACTGCTAAAGTAGCAGGCAATGCTGTCAGATGGACTGATTTGAATATTCGTTGCTTGAATTCCAATATACAGCAGGCACTGAATTGTTCGACCTATGAGTAGGAACTTACCAACTTTAATGCATTTGCGCTCCAGTCATTTGTTGGTGAGATGATTGATGAGTTGGGCCCGGGGTGTGCAGCCAAAAGCCATAGCCAGGTTAGGCATATCCACTGTTATAATGCCAATCTGGCACTCGCAAAAAAGAACTTGAGGAGATCAGTGAAATATATCCAGCGTGCAGACCATGAAGAGGTCACCCGTAGGGAGTTGATTGGGAAGCTCAAGCAATCATATAAAAACTACTGCAAATCAATTAAATTTGAAATGCTTCAGAGTGATGCAGAAAAGATGCTTGGGATCCTAATTGCTGCAGACATGAGTGCGTTTTGGTATTTGGTGAATGGACAGGACCCCAATTATGCTACATGTCAATCGAACTGGATATCTGAAATAGTTTGGATTGAGTTCTATGAGGAAAGATTTGGGATGTCTACGGTGGACCCCCCATTGGTGTTAGATCTAACAAGAGTGGTAAGGTGGAATCCCCCCATTGACCTTGAAACCACCCAAAAACGGATCTCTAGGTGCAAGCGATCAAGGGCCCCTGGACCGAATGGCCTCACAAATAATACCTTCAAGGATAATCAATATATTTGGGCCCATCTCCTGCACTTGGAGCTTAGCGACATCCTTTCTTCAGGTGTGACCTCAATTTCTTGGAATACAGCTCATGTCGTCCCGCTCTTCAAGTGTGGTAGCAGGACCGACCCATCGAATTATCGACCGATTTCACTTATCAATGCAGATTGTAAGATCTTTTCGTCTTTCCTGTTATCAAATCTGGAGGACTGGGCACGCATGTACCATTTACTGGACCAATTTCAGACTGGCTTCAGGAAGGGCCACTTGACCAACATTAATGGGCTTGCACTTAAGTGCGTGCAGGAAGCGGCATGGTTGACATCAGGGGGCTGCATGTACATGGCCTCAATTGACCTGACTGCCGCGTTCGATCGGGTAGATCGAGGCAGATTGTGGAAAAAGTTGCCAATTGGGGCCTGCCTTAGGGCTCTTGAGGCTAATCAGCAGTGTTTATGAATATTGTGGGGTTCGGGTCCATTTGAATGAAAGGGGTGATCTCTCGAGGAGAATTCGATCTTATCAGGGATTTAGACAGGGTTGTACATTGGCTCACTGTCTCTTCAACCAATATTTCTCTGACGTCACCCTATCGTTAATAAAGGAAGGAGTTCTTGCCCCTAAGATTGGCAAGGAAAAAATTATTTGGCTTGCATATGCTGACGACCTATTCATTTTTGACAACACTAGGGTGGGGTTGCAACGGTCTCTTACCAACTTTGAAGTATATGCTAAAGCCAATGGTCTAATAATTAATCCTAATAAAACTAAAATCTTATCCTTCCGGAAAGCGAGGGCAAACACCTCAGGGTTTATTGGTAAGTTGGGCGAGACTCCCCTGAAACTTGCTGGGTCAGTGCGATACTTGGGATTTAATTTTTCAGCCTACCAGGGTTCAAAGGTAATTACTGAGCCCATCATACATAAGGCGAAATTATTGGAGGCTCAGCGAGTCAAGATCGATAGAAAGTTTGGTAGATTTTCCCTGAAACCTGCTTTAATCTTTTTTGAAAGTAAAATTATTCCTATATGAGGGTCTAGCATTATCAGGATTTATTAAACGTTTAAATTTGTAACATGGAGCCATCTTTCTTTTTTTTTACTTTTAAAGCTTCATTGTGTAAAGTGTATGGTATATGTTACAAGAATTTGATATATGTTTTTACCTGATTTTTTACAATACTATCTTTTAAGAAGGACTTATTTTTTTTCCTTTTGAAGGATTATTAAAAAAGTGTGTTTGCATTGAGTACTAAGTATATTTCTTTTTCTTTTATTAATGTTATTATTAATGTTGATGATGAATTGAAATGTATTTTCTGCTGTGATGTTTTTGGATTTAATTATACCGTTTCTTGTTGTTTTGTAAACGTTTAAATAAACCAAATACAAATAAAAAACATCATCAAATATGAGCAAGGTTTCTGCACCGTTGTCACAGGCAACCCTCCTTTGTTGTCCTGCCAACATGCAGCAGTATCGCAACTCCCGTACTCAAGCAATCGAGATAGAAGGCCACAACCTCTCTCCAGCTATAGCTCATCTTCTCAGTCTGCTGCCTTTGAGAATCTTGCCTCTCTGCAATGCACTATCCCAGCCAGTCACTCGTTCATCTGTCGGCAGAACTACCTCCACCCCTTCTGTCTCCTGAATTTAGATTCTAGCCCTGTCAATCTCACTGAACCTGCCTTTTTCCTGATGCATGCACATCACCCGAGCTGTTTGGCATTTCTTCCCTCAGTGTCACGAGATGACACCCTGAAAGGAGAGGCACAGAACACCCAGGAAGGGTTTCGGGTGGTTGTGCCGAAGTAAGGTGGACTGAATAGTACACACACAGCTGAAAGTAATGAGAATGAAGAGTAGTCAAGTGTAGCAAGGAATAAGATACAACAGAATGGATTCCCTCTAGGGGTGTATGCAGATATAGGAAAAGAGTATTCCACGAACCTTAGGAAAAACTCTAGCCTTCTGCACAGTTTGCTATAACAGAGGCCCACGCTGTTTCCTCATGGCTTTGAACAGCAGCTATGGGTGTCTGTAATGTAGAAACGAGACAAGGGAAGGGGCAGAGGTTGACTGATGGGAACCAACAGACAAGCTCTGTACAAAAGGGTCTACAAACAGTACAAGAAAAGATACTTACAGACAAATCCAGGAAAAGGAGGTTGATAGCAAACTAGCAGAAGGAAATGAAGGGAAAGTCTTGTAACTGGATTGGATAGCAGAGGACAGTAAGGAACAAGGTTGAGAGCTCAGAGGAGCAGGAAAGCAATGAGCAAGCCCACAGGAGCAGGGCTGTAAGGTAGAGAGCCCAGAGGGAAAGGGCTTAGGGCAGCAGAGTAAAGCAGGCTGCACGGCAAGGAACCCAGAAGGGCCGGGCACAAGGAGTGAGCCCTGAGGGGCAGGGCCACTGACCGTAGAAGGTTGCAGAGGACTGTAGAGGGCTGCTAGGCCGAAAACCCAGCGGAAAAAGATAGGTAGTAAGCAGCAGAGCGTGATAAGCTGCAAAGTAGGAAGCCCAGAGGACAAGGGCTGTAGGCAGCCGGAGTGAGGCAGGCTGCAGAGCAGGGAGCCCAAAGGACAAGGGCTGTAGGCAGCCAGAGTGAGGCAGGTTGCAGAGCAGGGAGCCCAGAGGACAAGGGCTGAGGCTGGAAAGCAGCAGAGCGTGATCAGCTGCAATGTAGAGAGCCCGGCAAGGCAAGGGCGGAGGCTGGAAGGCAGCAGAGCGTGATCGGCTGCAATGTAGAGAGCCCGGCAAGGCAAGGGCGGAGGCTGGAAGGCAGCAGAGCGTGATCGGCTGCAATGTAGAGAGCCCAGCAGGGCAAGGGCGGAGGCTGGAAGGCAGCAGAGCGTGATCGGCTGCAATGTAGGGAGCCCGGCAGGGCAAGGGCGGAGGCTGGAAGACAGCAGAGCGTGATCGGCTGCAATGTAGAGAGCCCGGCAGGGCAAGGGCTGAGGCTGGAAGGCAGCAGAGCGTGATCAGCTGCAATGTAGAGAGCCCGGCAGGGTACTGGATCCAAAGCCGGAGTAAGGAGGAACCGCAAACAAGATCCGTAGCTCAAAGCAACAAGGTGCCGGGAAGACTCCTAATGCAAGAGACTGAGCTCCTGCAGGCAGCAGCATTTATACCGCCCAGCCCAGCACAGAGGCAGGCTAATTGGTCGCACCTGGCTAAGCACACCTGTAGACAATCGGCCACCTCCCTCTCTGTTCCTGAGCTGGTGGAAGCAGAGGAGATCCCTAGGGCTTCTGGGGATTGTAGTTCCGAAGATGGCGAATAGGAATGGCCAGGAAAAGATAGTTATAGCCAAGTGCTTTGTGGTAAGTGTAGTTAAAGCGTCGCAAATGGGAAATAAGGTCCATATTGTTCGTAAAGGTATGCGCCCATGGCGCAGGCATGACAGTATGCCCCTCTCCAGGCCCCTCTCCAGGCTCCCTGAAAGTTGACCAACAAGAAGAATGTCTGTCACACCGTGAAAGAGTCTTATTCCAAAAAGGCACATCATGAGGCACCAAATACTGTTTAAGGTTGTTAGGTGGGAGTCTTGAAGGACGGAGACAGTATTGATGTTCTGAACCTTTGAGGTAGAATTCCGAAAAGACAAAGTCTTTGGAGCATAAATCTCAACAGTGTGTTCAGAGGAACTGTGAAAGACTGCTACAGGCTCCATGGCAACTCTTACTTTGAAAGGCAACGGTAAGTGTTGGAAGGTGGAGCCAGAGGTACTGCAGAGTTGGTTGCTTTAGGAAGATTTTCCAAGGCATCAGAAGCAGCAATGGCTAAGTCGAGATTAGCCGCAGAAATTTCAGGAGTCACATTGGAGTGTTCTTCATGATTTGTAGGAAGTTCAGAAACCACAGCAGCAGGGAGAACATGAATGGCTGTAGATTGTTCCGATGCTGTAGCAACTGAGAGTGTAGGTGCCGTAGAAGAACCAGTGGGCAGTGACACAACTGAGACTGATAGAGTTGAGTCTGGTAGTTTTAGTGCTGCAGAGGCACCAGCAGGAACAACCGGAGCTGTAGTCCTAAAGGAAAAGTTATTATCGGACTCAGCAACAGGTTCTGTCCTCACAGGCAGAGAGAAAGGGGGTGCTTCTGCTGCAGAAAGAATGATGTGAGATGCTGTAACAGTAGCAGAATTTGAAGTGTTAACAGGAGGAGCATCAGAGATTTGGTTAGCTGATACAGTAACAGGCAGTATGACAGATGTGGGGTCAGGATAGGGTAGGGGTTCTGAAGGCTGAACTTCAAAGTCTGGTGTGCTCAGATTACTAAGTGGGTCCGAGGTATCAGAACCCTTAGAAGCAGTGTACATTTCTGATTTGAGCACTTCAGAAGAGGCTGTAAGTGAGAGTAAAGGACAGTAGTCGGGGGTAAGAGCGGAACAATCCTTTGACTCAGAAGGATCTCTAATCAGAAGATTACACTTGTCTTGTGGTGTAATGGCAGTGTGAGTGATTTGGCCCACCGAAGGAGTTAATTCTTTACTGTCTGAACAACAAACTGAGTTTCTGTGGTTTGAAGGTAAAGGAGCTGTGTCAGACTTTAGAAGTGATGCATATGCTAAATTTAGGTCTTCCATCTGCTTGGTATAAGTCTGTATCCTTTTCTGCGTGGCAATTCCAGGCCTTATCATGTCGATCTCTAAATACAGAATATCAGGTGTAGGACATAGTGTCAGAAGGTCTGGAATATTGTGTCCCTTCATTAAATTTTTACTATGTAAATAAACAAAGTCATCATAGAGATCTTCGGTCTGTCTTCTAAGGCGTAGGAGTTGTTCTTGAAGCAGGTATGTACCATTAGCCTGATCTAAAGCTTCAGAATCTGGTGTAGCAGAAAATTCGGTTGTAGCAATAGGAAGACTGACCTTAAGGTTATTATGGTTGGTAGATACTGGGGAAGTATTAAGACAACCAATAGTCAGTATTGGTCTTTTGTACCCAGGACCAGGTGGACTAACCTCAGGATACTTAGTGCCTTGTACTGTCAAATGAGGGTTTCCAGCAGTCTGGGGAGTTTGCCAAGCTGGTCTTGAGCATAACACACTAGCAACAGCGTACTCTGGTTTAGAGTTTCCCGCAATGAGTGCTATATCCTTGGCTGTAGCTGTGTTAGAAGAATTGTCAGAAGACACAGGAGTGTTATTCCCTGTTTGGGCTAACAAGATCTGTAAGAATTCATTCTCTTGATGTAGCTCTTCAACAGATAAAGACTGCGGATCATAGTCGCAAATGTCATAATAATTATACATGGAAGAAGGGTCAGCTAGCCAGTGAGTGTAGTACAGTGCTTGTAAATCTCTGTTAACGAAGGCGAGACTGTCTTTTAGACTAATGTTTTTGTTTGATGTTTTAAGGGAAACATTAGATTTTTGTAAAGGTTTCTTAACCCGAAAGGAAGGCATCCTTGGACTGTGTGTGCCGTTCCTGCCTAATGAACAAGGAATTTTTGGCTCTTGCATTCTGTCACGAGATGACACCCTGAAAGGAGAGGCACAGAACACTCAGGAAGGGTTTCGGGTGGTTGTGCCGAAGTAAGGTGGACAGAATAGTACACACACAGCTGAAAGTAATGAGAACGAAGAGTAGTCAAGTGTAGCAAGGAATAAGATACAACAGAATGGATTCCCTCTAGGGGTGTATGCAGATATAGGAAAAGAGTATTCCACAAACCTTAGGAAAAACTCTAGCCTTCTGCACAGTTTGCTATAACAGAGGCCCACGCTGTTTGCTCATGGCTTTGAATAGCAGCTATGGGTGTCTGTAATGTAGAAACGAGACAAGGGAAGGGGCAGAGGTTGACTGATGGGAACCAACAGACAAGCTCTGTACAAAAGGGTCTACAAACAGTACAAGAAAAGATACTTACAGACAAATCCAGGAAAAGGAGGTTGATAGCAAACTAGCAGAAGGAAATGAAGGGAAAGTCTTGTAACTGGATTGGATAGCAGAGGACAGTAAGGAACAAGGTTGAGAGCTCAGAGGAGCAGGAAAGCAATGAGCAAGCCCACAGGAGCAGGGCTGTAAGGTAGAGAGCCCAGAGGGAAAGGGCTTAGGGCAGCAGAGTAAAGCAGGCTGCACGGCAAGGAACCCAGAAGGGCCGGGCAGCAAGGAGTGAGCCCTGAGGGGCAGGGCCACTGACCGTAGAAGGTTGCAGAGGACTGTAGAGGGCTGCTATACCGAGAACCCAGCGGAAAAAGGTACGTAGTAAGCAGCGGAGCGTGATAAGCTGCAAAGTAGGAAGCCCAGAGGACAAGGGCTGTAGGCAGCCGGAGTGAGGCAGGCTGCAGAGCAGGGAGCCCAAAGGACGAGGGCTGTAGGCAGCCAGAGTGAGGCAGGTTGCAGAGCAGGGAGCCCAGAGGACAAGGGCTGAGGCTGGAAAGCAGCAGAGCGTGATCAGCTGCAATGTAGAGAGCCCGGCAAGGCAAGGGCAGAGGCTGGAAGGCAGCAGAGCGTGATCGGCTGCAATGTAGAGAGCCCGGCAAGGCAAGGCCGGAGGCTGGAAGGCAGCAGAGCGTGATCGGCTGCAATGTAGAGAGCCCGGCAGGGCAAGGGCGGAGGCTGGAAGGCAGCAGAGCGTGATCGGCTGCAATGTAGGAAGCCCGGCAGGGCAAGGGCGGAGGCTGGAAGACAGCAGAGCGTGATCGGCTGCAATGTAGAGAGCCCGGCAGGGCAAGGGCTGAGGCTGGAAGGCAGCAGAGCGTGATCAGCTGCAATGTAGAAAGCCCGGCAGGGTACTGGATCCAAAGCCGGAGTGAGGAGGAACCGCAAACAAGATCCGTAGCTCAAAGCAACAATTTGCCGGGAAGACTCCTAATGCAAGAGACTGAGCTCCTGCAGGCAGCAGCATTTATACCGCCCAGCCCAGCACAGAGGCAGGCTAATTGGTCTCACTTGGCTAAGCACACCTGTAGACAATCGGCCACCTCCCTCTCTGTTCCTGAGCTGGTGGAAGCAGAGGAGATCCCTAGGGCTTCTGGGGATTGTAGTTCCGAAGATGGCGAATAGGAATGGCCAGGAAAAGATAGTTATAGCCAAGTGCATTGTGGTAAGTGTAGTTAAAGCCTCGCAAATGGGAAATAAGGTCCATATTGTTTGTAAAGGCATGCGCCCATGGCGCAGGCATGACACTCAGAGAACCACCTCCGAAGGATGTTTGTATCAACTGTTTCCTGCAGCAGACAATAGTGCCTTCTAAACTTGCATATTTTCCTTTACAATTTATGTACTGAAATCATAGCTAACAAACCGCCAGCACGTTATAATTCTACTGTAAAACAGCATGTCATCTGAACCTGGTTTGCACTGCTTTGTTATGGGTAAATTATCATTTAGTAAAAAAGTGTTAGTGGGTTAATTTGGGTTAATATGTATACACAGTGCAAACTGGACAGATGACCTATTCAGCCTGAAGTGGATCATTTTAAAACGTGCTGACTACAAAAATGTGCACTTTCACTTAAAATGTAAGCAACTAGTGTAGGCCATCTATTTGTGGTCTGTATTCTGTTTACTGCCTCCTCTGAATATAATGTCATTGCCCACTTACTACCTCCATATACATTATCCCTACCTTTACAGCATCTCTCCTACCCTCTCCTACATCTCTCTCCTTTTTCTCCTGCTGGGATTGACTGAGACATCACTGCAGGAGAAACAAAATAACCCTCTCAGAACGCGTGGACCACAGGGCATCTTTCCTTCCCCATTGTTGTCAGAAACAGAATCAACATCCACATCTTAATGGTGAGAACAACTAGCCATCTCACCATCAACACAATCGGAACTTCCAGAATCACCATACCTCTCTCTAACCAGGTCCCCCAATTGAATGCATTTTATTCCATCAAACCCATGCTGCTCACAGTGATATTATCCTTTTTCAAATTCATCCTAATTATATGTGCCTTTTGGTAATTGAATAAAAATTCCATATCCGGATCAATGGGGAATTAATTTTTCCAAAAGAACTAAATATTCTTCACCTTCCACTCCCATAAACCATCATCAGCATGAAACAGAGTCAATCCCTCCATTGACACCACTGTATCTTTTGGGACAGATATGTACAACACACTGTGTTCCAATTGTTTCACAATGAAAGACCCATGATTCAGATGAGTGACTGTATAGTTTTTCAGAGAAGTACTCACCAACCATCTACTTTTAATCAACCTGGTTTAGGATAGTTCCTCAATCCAAGGATTACTAATGACCACTTCACATCCTCCAGAGACCCCGGAATCTGGTTTCAACCCACAAATAGCATCTGCCGCATCAGGAACAAATGGTTTGCCCGGGCACATGTTATTCTGCTCTTTGAATTTTTGCACAGGTATCCAAATTTGGAATCAGATAAACATCAGGTTCTCAGGATTGAAACGCTATCATCTCCGGGGTCTTGATTATATTTATCATTCTGCCAAAATCCTACATTGTGCACCAATTTGGTCTGGTATATTAACTCGGGAGCAATGCATGGGATGCATAACAAAAACCCTACTTCCATCCTCTCTTTATTTATCTATAGAGGCATGGCACTCCCCATTTTTAACGCGATCTTTACCTGTACCATTTCCACTTCTCTTTGTGTTATCCGCGATGATACAAAGTACAGAGCTATATGACCTTGAATTCATTGATATATCGTACTTTGGACTTCCCACAGGTACTTCCCGAGCATTCTTTCAATTGAGTTGATCACATTTACAAGATCATTCAGCAATTTATCATGTTTAACAGCATTTGTGCTGTGTGACAACACCTTGGCCTGTTGATTCAGGATTAGAATGATCTCATTTACATATTTGAGTTGCTCCAATCTAACTCCATCTAATGTTAGCTGTATTGTGTTCAAATTGTGTGTAAACTCCTGTGCCTTAGCACTTAGAGTACCCACAGACACTGCATTGGCTGTAGTCATCGTTCCCACCACAGCTCCAATAATACTCATTACAATGGAGGCCACAAGTAAACCTGCTACCCGTTTCCCCCTCCTTCTCTTCATAACTGATGAACTTATAAACGTTTTTTCCAACTGCACAGCAATATCTCTGGCTGATTTCTGAGCACCCTCCCTCCGCATTTCTATCCAGTCTTTCACCTGATCCGATGCAATTACGGTTTCGTTCACACATTTTTCGATGATGGGATCAGGATTTAGGGTGACATACATGTTCTGATACATCAATCTTCTATTTCTCAGGATGAATCCCGGCGCCTCCTGCACCGCAATTCTGGATGCCGGTCCGGGTTCTATTACAACCTGTGCTTTTGTGGTCTTAACGCCCAACACGCTCAATATCAGCAGCATGATGAGCGTCCAGTCCTCATATCTGGTCATCATCATCCCTCTTTCTGAAGATTTTGTCTTCACCCCCATTCTTCGGTCGGGGAGCTTTCCTGGGGCCTCCCATCCCGTGGCATCCTCCAAGGGTCCAGCGCTCCAAGGATTCAGCTCTGCCGGGGCAAGGAATTAGTCATCTAAAGTAAAAGAAACAAAACAAATTAAGTACCTAGCAAAACACAATTTTTTATCCCTCTTCTGCTGCAATGTCTGAAAATAAAATCGGATTATTGTTATCCTTATGGTGGCTCCATGGGGTTTATTTGCCAAACTAGAACACCTGAAAATAAGTTTATCAATTTAAAAACACACATCCCACATCATTCAACCAAAATAATTTAAAAAATGCATGCCTCCCCATGTTATACCTGTTCATATCAGAACCCCTCACTATTTTTCAATAATGTCACTGAAAGACAGGTATGTGCATCCTGATTCCCCTGTTAGCTAATTTTTTAAAAAAAGTTACACTCCTTATTTTCATTCAACTAGTCTCAATCGGCTCCAGCCTTCTCACCTCATGTTTCGAAAAGGAACGGCTTGATTTGATTTACATAGACAAACTTTTCCACTGTCATCTCACCCTGCTTTTTCATTATCCTGTATACCACGGGGGAGACATGGGCCCTCATTCCGAGTTAGGACTACACCATGGAGTAAATAGCTCCATGGTTGGCAACCATGGAGCTATTTACTCCATGGAATACCGGCATGGCGAATGGAGTAATTTCCGGTCCATTCCAAGGTTGGATGGACCGGTAATTCCCCATTCACCATAGCCCTTCCCCATCCCCATTTCTGCCCCCATAGGGCTCAATGGGAATGGGGAAGGAGGTAATTACGGCACCGTAAATTACGGTGCCGTAATTTACTCCAAGGTCACTTTGCGGGCCCCGTAATTTACTCCTGCTAAAAGCAGAAGGTAAAGAGGGACCCGCAAAGGGAACTCGGAATACGGAGGTAAGGGATTACCGCCATCGGTGCCCTTACAGGCGCCGGTAATCCCTTACCTCCAACCTCGGAATGACCCCCATTGGGCCTCATTCCGAGTACGGCGCTAACCAATGGCGCTATTAACGCCTTGGTTGACGCCGTACCCGGACCGGCAGCGCCTTGGTGGATGGCGGAATTACCGCCCCATTCCAAGGTTGGCGGGGCGGTAATTCCCCATTCACCAAGGCTCTTCCCCATTCCCAAATGAGCCCCCATAGGGCTCAATGGGAATGGGGAAGATGCAAATAACGCTGACCGTTCATTACGGTCACCGTTATTGGCTTGGAGGCCCCTTTGCGCCCTCGACTTTAACACCTGCTCAAAGCAGGCGTTAAGGGCGACGGCGCAAAGGGAACTCGGAGTATGGCGGTAAGGGATCACCGCCACCGGTCTCGTTACCGGTGGCCGCTATCCCTTAACGCCATACTCGGAATGAGGCCCATTGTCTATTATTTTAAATGGTCCTTGCCATGCTGCAAGAAACTTAGAGTTTATATGCTTATTTTTCCCAAAATTGAACTTCTACACCTGAGCTCCCACCTGGTATTCCCTTATAGATGTCTTCCTATCATAATATGTTTTTGCACTATCAGCAGCCGTCTCTGGATTCTGCTGCATAAATGGAAATGCATGTTGTGAGTGCTTCCTCAACTCTTCCACACATTCGTGAATTGTGGAGGCATTTACAAGTGCATTCCTGGTAGGGGCAGAAGAGGAAGACGATGATTAAGATAAAATCTCTCTTAAGTGCTTGCTTTTAGAAGAGCACTTGCTGCCAAAACATAACTGTAGTGCTCCTGTTTGCAGATAGATAAAGGAGCACATTATAAAGTAGTTGGGGCCAAATGGGTCTGCCCGCTGGTGAAAATGCTCAGCTTTGGTACTTTATCCCAGAATCCGTGACTCCACTTTCTCATGCCCATCCTGAACTCAGGTGTTCTCCTGTCAAGCCTGGGAGGAACAGAGTATAGGGAGAGACAAGAAATCACTTGCGTCTGAACTGCTCCTGGCCACATCGGGCATGCAGGATGTTTTTGTTTCGATCCACATGAAATGAGTACTCAGTGTCCTGAGGCTGGATGCCCCTGCCCAGTGTTGGAATTTCAGCAAACACTGGGCTGAGGAGCCTATCTCTCTGTATCTGCCTGGTTGCCAAGCCACAGGTTGTGGTTTTGCTTGCTCTCAAAGCCCTTGCACAGCCTGTTTTGTTGCAGGGATTGCATAAATAATACTTGATGAGAATATTTCTACCACACGGGCGCTGGTGTAGGACAACCTGCAAGTTGCTGGAAGAAGCTTGTAGAGTAGCCCCTCAACACTCAAACCAGAGAAAATACAACCCACTAGGGAAAAAGGCCCACCACACATCTTGCAAGGAGAACTTGGTCTGATCTCACAAAAATACAAGTACTTGTCAGCAAAGAACTCTGCTGCAACGGAGCACTCTGACAAAACCAACATAAGCAATGGGTTTTAAAGATACACAATGTCACAAGTGAAGTACATCACATAGATTACAGACCCATGTAGCTGGTTGGTGCGACCCTATACACATATAGCCTGCTCCACACGGGATGTCAGGCGATTGGACCCAGCATCTTCTGTCCATCTCCTTCCACATGGGGATTTTCTTCTTCCGTCATCGGGTACAAAGGCTCTAATTGGAAATTTAGTTACACAATTCATTATTTCATAGCCCTACCATCCACCTGGTACCAAGGGCATGAGCGAGGTGGATACTTTCGAGGTTGTGATAAATTCACAGAACTACGTGAATCCCAGCTCCATCCCAGGCACGCCGGTGCCACCACAACTTTCCCACCCGCAGCTTAAAACTGTTACCTTATCCCCTGGCACCTCGCAGAACAAATCACATGAACCAATGGTGGGGGGAGCCCGTCAACGCTTTCTGATTTTCCTGATCGATTGGCCAATGCACAGTTTTATGGCCAGGGGTATTAGGCTGGGCTGATCAGTGCACTCAAATGCTTGTGTCCTGGGCGTAGGGGGTTAATGGCTGCTATAACTTAAAGATCTGGAGTGGCGAAGGCCTAAAGCCCTCACCCCCTTTCTCGTGGGATAACTCTTCAAAGATCAACTCTGGCCCTCTCTTGGCCTTGCAGGGTACATTTCTTCTAACCCTCAGGACAAGATTAAGCGTACTGGCATAGCTATGACACTAGGTCTCGATTTCAAGATGGCGTCTAACTACTATAATGGAGTCTCATTCCACACATAATATTAGTACCAGGATCCACTACATTTCTACTACTATCCAACGTTTATGGCTGAATCCTTACCCCCAACATTCTCCCAGCTCCCCTACAACATCTCCTTCTACAATCTCGTCCTGAATCACCGAAGGGCCTGGGACGTCCGCCCCTGTTCCCCAACAAGCTTGAGGAATAAGTTAGGACTACCACGTAGCCGACGAGGTTGAGTTCCATTGTAAAAAAATAAGTCCTATATAGATATCATTCTATAAGGTACAGGGAATGTCCACAGCGAAATGCCCACATACATCCTTACCCTGAGCCCTATCCCCATCTCATCTACAATTCTACAAAGCTCCCCTCATATGGTAGGGGAAACGTTATCTCTAAAAAAGATAACAATTGACAAATGTCGTAGCCATTTCATCCTCACGTCTAAATCCAGAGGCTACCCGACTGAGTATATATCATTCATGGTTACAAACACTTTAACGTTAGGGTGAGTGTTGTGAAAAATAAAATGAACATCAAGCCCAGCGTGCATTTTGCACATCGTGATTGAAGCATGCAATCATTTTACCACAGACGTATTGATCAAATATAAAGATATGTGATCATTCTATTGGTTCCAAAATGCTTTTTGATTGTATGCAAGGATGCAGGGAACACTCATCGTTGCCAATGGTTCCCTTTCGATGTATCTCATAGGGGTAATTCAAAAGAGTACAATAAAAGTGTATCAGGCTGTCTATCTTGGAATGGTAACCTATCAGGAAATAATTTATATAGTTACTCTAGCTTTTGATAATGTGTTTTCCTCAGTGAGATACATGTAACATCTGTATTATGACAACATTGTACACTTGAAGAGATTATTAAAAATGTACATTATACAATTTAAAAAGAGCCAGTTTGCAATGTTAGTACAATTAAATAATGTCTTTTTAACAGCTTCTTTTGCCAAGATTACACACCATTTTGTTTCTCCAAATGGCCTTCTTTCTTAGAAAAGGTCTTGCTCAGATTAAAAACACTGATCTGTTTCTTCTTCTGTGACCACTTAGCTAATATTTATTTTTTTGTGTTTTTCAGTGGTTGATTATTAGAGCTACGAATCTGCACATTTATTACAGTATTCACAAACACTACTAATGAATAAAAATAGAAAATAACAAAGTCATTGTAGACTACGTATCCAGGTCCTCTGGTCTTTTAAAAGGACAGCCAGAACCCCAGTGTGACCCACAGAGTGTATCTGCTTCTCCTACAACTGCCGACCATATGGACATTGCTCCCTCAGTGTCAAGGCAGCATTCTTGTAAGACACACGCAGTGACAAAAGATGTCTCCAAATACCAGGCTACTACCCACCTCGGGGATGTTATTTCTCCTCTCATTCTACTTTTAACCATAACATACACCACAATTTTCCTCTTCAAAATCTTTGTTTTTTTTCTTGGTTGTACAGCTCTCAGCAACAGCTGGGGTGGCTCTGTCAAGCACGCTCTTGACAATGGCCCTCATTACGACCCTGGCGGAAAGGGGTATACGCCAGCATAATGCATGGCGTACCTTTCCGCCTTACTACGAGTTCCCGTAGCGCCATGGTGATTTTTACGCCTGCTTTTTGCAGGCGGAAAAATCCATGGCGCTACGGGACTTGTTGTTAATTACGCCACCGTAATTTACGGTGGCGTAATTAACGCCTTCCCCACTCCCATTATACCCTATGGGGCAAAAATGGGAATGGGGAAGGGTAAATGGGGATTGGGGACCTACCGCCCCGCCAAGGTCGGAATGGGGCGGTAAGTCCGCCAACCCCCATGGCGGAGTTGGCAGCTTTGCGCCATGGACCATGGTGCAAATTGCACCAGGGTCCTCCGCCAGGGTCGTAATGAGGGCCAATGTGTCTCTCACACATGTACAGAGAGAGCCAGAGATATAGCATGAGAGCGAGCGAGAGAGAGAAAGAAAAAGAGACAGCGGCCTTCATTAGGACTCCGGTGGAAAACCATGGTGCTATTAGCACCATGGTCGATGCCGGAGTCCGCCATGGCGGAATGGGGAATTACCACCCCATTCCAAGGTTGGCGGGGCGGTAATTCCCCATGCCACCATGACCCTTCCCAATTCCCATTTTTGCCCGATAGGGCATAATGCGAATGGGGAAGGCGGTAAGTACGGTACCGCAAATTGCGGTACCGTACTTACCTCGAGAGTCCCTTTGCGGGCCTCTACTTTAACGGCTGGTCTAGACCAGCCGTTAAGGTCGGGTCCCGCAAAGGGACCTCTTAGTAAGGCGTTAAGGGTTTAACGGCGCCGACACCTTTTACAGCGCCGTTAACCCCTTAACGCCAGGGTCCTAATGAGGGCCACTGAGAGTTAGAGAGAGAGAGCTAGCTCTGCGTATGATACAGCAGGTATGGCTAGTGTTTATATTTGTAAAAGCTACCGTCAAACCTAAAAGTAAGTACTGGGACGAGGAAAGGGAACATAGAAATTATTCTCACTGGACCTATAGTATGCTTGTATGAGGTAGCATTAGAACAGAATTTTCACCTCCGGTCTTGTTCTGTTTTCCTGTGTGGGGAGGTGGCAAAAAATTGGAGCATTCTGCTTTTTAAACCCCTTTTCAAGCGTTCTTTTTATGGAAAAATAAATAATTAACTGGCAGGGCTTGCACGATCTGCAAAATTCAGAGCAAGATTCAGAGCAATCGAAGAATATTTTCACTCTCTGCACTCACTTTCAATTTAGCGACAAACGCTGAAATCTATAAAATAGAACATGATATAATTACCAACATGATCCATCATCCATCCATTCAGTCTTTTGGTGCTTATTCAGTCCGGGTTTTTTCTTTGCAGTCTGAGGCTTGTAGTTCTGCTTTTCCCATTATAAAACTCAGAATACAAGTCCCAGAATTCAAAGTAGAAACCCGGACTGGATAAGCACCTAAAGATTGGAATGAATCTTGTTGGCAGCTATACAGAGCTTTCTGCCATGACTTCAACATGGTGGACACCTTAAATAGATATGTTCAAGCTGCAGATGCAGGCAGGGCTAATTCAAGCCTTCATCCTTCTGCGGCCGTAGCTCTTAGAAGACTGCAAGTCAGCACAAAGTCCTATATGGAAGCATGTTGGTACTATGCTTGTGGAATCCGCAAAAGAGTGTAGTATCCAAGTACACTGCTCCTTGCTCTAAACAATCCAATATGCAGTTTCACACAGTGCTGCCAATTTAGGCCGGGGCTTGCATGTTATGCCTCTATGACTTTCGGTCACCCCTGAAGGAATTTCAAAGTGCTGTGGCATATTGTGCTGCTTAGTCTCATTAAATGAGGTTGATCTCTGGAGAGCTGAAGCCTAACTAACACATTTCCTTTTCATTATTATGGGTTATTACTTGTGCACTCTCACTTATACCCTATTCGTGGGACCAGACTGATATGCAAATGCATATTCCTCCTCACGGAAGGGTGCAGTGAGCTAAAACGTTGTTGCACACCCTCCTGCGTGGGGTACACCCCATAGAACAGGTTATTTGAGCGGTTTATGTCGATTTGTCCTAAACCATTTGACCTAATCACATTTGATCGATTGTATTTGACCTTATTTTGGTCTAAAATGAGGGGTGAGTCCCCTTGGACCCCCCCACTTCCACTCAATCTAACCTATACCCTTACCCACCCCATATATATATATTTAATTACATCTGACCAAAAAAAGGGGTCAACAAAATTTGATCAAATGTTTTAAGTCAAATGTTTATAGGTCAATTATGCTAATACCATTTGAGCCATTTTCGTCCACCATAGAGAGGCTCCCACACCTTTACATTTTGTAAGGCTTGTAGTTTTACCCTAAGGGCAATCCAGACATGCACCCCTTGGTCACTGTGCCTTAGAGAGGCTCGGCTTCACCTCTCTGATAAGGACTAACAAAGCAGAAACACGTGTCTGGGATTTCTGTTGGTACTCTTATTCAGAGGAGAATTGCCTAGCATTTTGGTGCTGGACTGCCCTATTGGGTGTGCCCAGACTGATATGCAAATGGGTATTTCTCCTCTGAGGAGGGTGCAGTTAGGTAAAACATGGTTGCAGACCCATCTGAGTGGGGTACACCCCTTAGAACAGGTTATTTGAACCATCTTTGTCCTCTGTAGAGGTGCTCCCATACCTCTGTTGACCCTTACAAGGGTATAGATTTAATGAGTTTGGGGACCGAATGGTGTACCCAGATGCTATTCTGGAAGTGGCCCCAAGGTTGTCACCTAGAATTGCATCATTGTTGCACTAGCCCTCCTTAAGTCCCATATCACTTGATTTTACAGGTAGACATATAGTTTTGTCTGCCAGTCAGCACACCAGGGAGGTATCCAGTCAATATTTCGAAAACATATTTTCGAAATGCCATTTTCTCGAAATAAAATGCAGAAAAAAATAATTTCAAATGTTAATTTTTTTATTTTATATGTTTTTTTTTTGTTAGGTTACTAAAAAAATATCTATAAGAAAAACGGGGGTCGGGAGGGAACCCCCCCATTTCAAAAATAAAAGAAAAAAAACATGCTAAAAAATGTCGCTAGAAAATGGCATTTCGAAAAATATGGCGTTTGAAAAAAATTACTATAAACCCACCAGGGGATTCTAGTGTAGCGTACCAACTGTGGCTGAACCGGCTTTACATTTTCTCCCCCTTTGCCACCAGTTAACAAAGTTGCTTGGGCCATTCAGAGTACTGCCTCACAGGAGAATGAGTGAAACTCTCTACTTTGTCCTGCTATGTGAAAGAAATGCAACCTATTGGCAATCTCAAAGCGAGCTCAAAGGTGTAAGCTAATATAGTTTTCTACTTGGCGGAACTGTGGCTGCATGGTAGTACTGCATTGAGGTTGCCCAATGCTGAAAGCAAAGAACCCACGTCTGGGCATACCCTCTCTCACAAGGAGAAACAAACTGACCACAAAAGTGATTGGTGGAAGGTTTCGAATGAACCTAAACCACTGGCAATTGCTCTGGGTAACCTTCCACACCACCGTTTTTTAGCCCGTCTGCGCCATTGCAAAAGGGGACCAGCCATGTGCAAATCAGTCAGCAGCTGCCGCCACCGAAGGTAGCAGCCCAGCCCGAACTGCTAGGCCAGGTCCCCTCTGCACAGAAAACCAAGCAACCCCAGACATGTTTCGGCCTTGTTGGACCTCCTCAGTGAGGTGCAGCCTGGTTCCCTGTGGCGCAGCGAGCAAGGGACCCACGTCTGGGCATACCCTCTCTCACAAGGAGAAACAAACTCACCACAAAAGTGATGGGTGGAAGGTTTCGAATGAATCTAAACCACTGGCAATTGCTCTGGGTAACCTTCCACACCACCGTTTTTTAGCCCGTCTGCGCGATTGCAAAAGGGGACCAGCCATGTGCAAATCAGTCAGCAGCTGCCGCCACCGAAGGTAGCAGCCCAGCCCGAACTGCTAGGCCAGGTCCCCTCTGCACAGAAAACCAAGCAACCCCAGACATGTTTCGGCCTTGTTGGACCTCCTCAGTGAGGTGCAGCCTGGTTCCCTGTGGCGCAGCGAGCAAGGGACCCACGTCTGGGCATACCCTCTCTCACAAGGAGAAACAAACTCACCACAAAAGTGATTGGTGGAAGGTTTCGAATGAATCTAAACCACCGGCAATTGCTCTGGGTAAACTTCCACACCACCGTTTTTTAGCCCGTCTGCGCCATTGCAAAAGGGGACCAGCCATGTGTAAATCAGTCAGCAGCTGCCGCCACCGAAGGTAGCAGCCCAGCCCGAACTGCTAGGCCAGGTCCCCTCTGCACAGAAAACCAGGCTACCCCAGACATGTTTCGGCCTTGTTGGACCTCCTCAGTGAGGTGCAGCCTGGTTCCCTGTGGCGCAGCGAGCAAGGGACCCACGTCTGGGCATACCCTCTCTCACAAGGAGAAACAAACTGACCACAAAAGTGATGGATGGAAGGTTTCGAATGAATCTAAACCACTGGCAATTGCTCTGGGTAACCTTCCACACCACCGTTTTTTAGCCCGTCTGCGCCATTGCAAAAGGGGACCAGCCATGTGCAAATCAGTCAGCAGCTGCCGCCACCGAAGGTAGCAGCCCAGCCCGAACTGCTAGGCCAGGTCCCCTCTGCACAGAAAACCAAGCAACCCCAGACATGTTTCGGCCTTGTTGGACCTCCTCAGTGAGGTGCAGCCTGGTTCCCTGTGGCGCAGCGAGCAAGGGACCCACGTCTGGGCATACCCTCTCTCACAAGGAGAAACAAACTGACCACAAAAGTGATGGGTGGAAGGTTTCGAATGAATCTAAACCACTGGCAGTTGCTCTGGGTACCCTTCCACACCACCATTTTTTAGCCTGTCTGCGCCATTGCAAAAGGGGACCAGCCATGTGCAAATCATTCAGCAGCTGCCGCCACCGAAGGTAGCAGCCCAGTCCGAACTTCTAGGCCAGGTCCCCTCTGCACAGAAAACCAAGCAACCCCAGACATGTTTCGGCCTTGTTGGACCTCCTCAGTGAGGTGCAGCCTGGTTCCCTGTGGCACAGCGAGCAAGGGACCCACGTCTGGGCATACCCTCTCTCACAAGGAGAAACAAACTGACCACAAAAGTGATGGGTGGAAGGTTTCGAATGAATCTAAACCACTGGCAATTGCTCTGGGTAACCTTCCACACCACCGTTTTTTAGCCCGTCTGCGCCATTGCAAAAGGGGACCAGCCATGTGCAAATCAGTCAGCAGCTGCCGCCACCGAAGGTAGCAGCCCAGCCCGAACTGCTAGGCCAGGTCCCCTCTGCACAGAAAACCAAGCAACCCCAGACATGTTTCGGCCTTGTTGGACCTCCTCAGTGAGGTGCAGCCTGGTTCCCTGTGGCGCAGCGAGCAAGGGACCCACGTCTGGGCATACCCTCTCTCACAAGGAGAAACAGGAGTATGCCCAGACGTGGGTCCCGTGCCTGCTGGGCCTACAGACCCAAGCTACTCCTCACTGATTAGGCCAAACAAGGCTAACACATGTTTGGGGATGCTTGTGGTCTCGTGCAGAAGGGATGTGACATAGTAGTTCGGGCTGGACTGCCCCTTTTGGGGTGGGACCAAGCCTGATTTGCATGTGGTCTTTCCCCTTCTGTAATGGCTTGGCAGGCGAAGAACGATGGTCTGGAGGGTGCCCAGAGCAAAGCCAGTGGTTAAGATTCATTCTAAACCTTCCAGCCATCACCTCTTTGTTTTTGCTTTGTCACCCCGAGTGGGACGGGTATGCCCAGACGTGGGTTCTGTGCCTGCTGGGCCTAGAGACCCAAGCTACTCCTCACTGATGAGGCCAAACAAGGCCAAAACATTTTTGGGGATGCTTGTGGTCTCGTGCAGAAGGGATGTGACCTAGCAGTTCGGGCTGGACTGCCCCTTTTGTGGTGGGACCAAGCCTGATTTGCATATGGTCTTTCCCCTTCTGTAATGGCTTGGCAGGCGAAGAACGATGGTCTGGAGGGTGCCCAGAGCAATGCCAGTGGTTAAGATTCATTCTAACCTTCCAGCCATCACCTCTTTGTTTTTGCTTTGTTAATTTTTTGTATGCCAAAACATTTTAATAACTCAATATGTTCAAGTTGATGTGTCGAAAAGAAATGGAAGGCCAGTGGAGACGTCATGTCCTTATTCTTGATGTTTCGGATATGTTCTGATGTCCGGGTTTTAAGTTTGCGGATTGTACTGCCTATGTACATTTTATGGCATGGACAGATGATCCCATAAACAACATATTTGCTATTGCAGTTAATGAAATCTTGAATGTAGGCATCTTTGCCATTTGGCAATTTGAAAGATTTGTTTGCGTCCTCTGAGTATTGGCAAATGTTGCAGGAGCCACATATGAAATTTCCTTGTAGTTTGGTTGAATTCCAGAGTTGTTGGAGGCCAAGTTGCTTGTTACGGTTTTGGAAATGGAAGGGGCAAAGTATGTTTTTTAGGGTCAGTGTTCTCCTGAAGGTAAGGTTTGGTTGGTCTGTCAGGTGATCTATGAGATCTTCATCTGCTTTGAGGATATTCCAATGTTTGGATAGTATTTTTCTGAGTTTTTGAGATTCACTATTGTAGGTGGTTATAAACCTTGCACAATTGGTTTTAGGTTCCTGAGTTGTAATTTTGTTTTGAAGGAGTTCTGTTCTAGGTCTCAATTCACTTTTTACACAAGCCTTGTTGAGAAGGCGTTTTTTGTCACCTCTTAGTTTGAATTTGGATTCAGAGAATTGGTAAATTCCAATTCGGTAGTACAGTTGCGTTTGATTCTGAAGTATTCTCCTAGGGGAATATTGTTTATGATGTGCTGGGGTGGTTGCTGTTTGCATGCAGAATGCTATTGCCTGCTGTGGGTTTGACGTAGAGTGTTGTTTGGATGATATTGTTTTCCACATAGAGTTCAAATTCCAAAAATTGTATTCTGGTTGGGCTTTCCTGCATAGTAAGTTTGAGGTTATAAGTATTGTTGTTCAGATGTTGATGGAATTCTTCCAGTTGGGCTTTTGTCCCATTCCAAATGACCAAAATATCATCAATGTATCTTCCCCAGTAAACCACACAATTTTGCTCAGAGAAAAGGGGATGTTTCCATGCATGATATAATTCATAATGGCCCATATAGATGTTCGCATATCATGGGGCAAAGTTAGCTCCAATTGCTGTACCCTGGGTTTGTCTGAAGATTTGGTTATTGAATGTAAATATGTTATTATTAAGAGTAAAGTTGAGCATTTCCAGTAGCATGAGATTGTGTTGAAAGAAAGAGATGGATCTTGTTTTGAGAAAGTGATGAGTTGTTTCCATTCCTTAATTGTGTAATATGCTGGTGTTAAGTGATGTCACATCAAAGGTAACTAGGTGAAAGTTTGGTTCCCAACTGACTGATGACAGCTGTTGTATCACATGTTTTGTGTCTTGAATAAATGATGCCATACTTTTGGCTAAAGGTTGAAGGTGGGTATCAATATATTCCGAAATTGGTTCCGTGAGGGAGCCTATGCCATTAATGATAGGTCTTGTAGGTGGCAAAAGTTTGAAAGGCTTATGTAATTTAGGTATGAAGTAAATGGTAGCCATAATCGGAGTGAGTGTATTCATAAAGGCATGTTCATCTTCAGTCAGGAGATCTGCTTTCATCCATTGTTTTTTGAGAGTTTGCCATTCTTTCATTAGATCTGGTATTGGATTGTGGTTAAAGGGTGTATAGCATTTAGAGTCAGATAAGTGAATAGAGGCCATTTTAAGATAGTCCTTGCTGTTAATAAGGACAATTTTGCCCCCCTTGTCAGCTTGTTAGAGGATTATTTCATCATTTTTTTTCAGGTCTTTAATTGCTAAGGTTTCTTTGTGGGATAAATTTGGAACATATTTTGTTGATTTAGATCCTTCAAAGTATAGTTTGCGTAAATCATTGTTGACTAGTTGGTGGAAAATATCAATTGCATTATCTGCTCCAAAAAACGGATTGAATTTATTTCGATTTAGGTTTGAGATTAGTTGGTGCTGAAAGGTCAAGAGGAATATCCATATCTTGTGCACAAGATGGTATAGTGTGTTGGTCTTCAAATTCTTCTAGATTCATGAGGTCGATAGTGTTTTCTACCAGTTGTCCTGAAAGTTGTGATGGTATTTCTTTGATGGTTTTGACTGGTTTCAGAGGTTTATTGTTGAAGTATTTTTTCAATTTAAAGGTTCGACAGAATTTGGATAGATCCACATTGACTTTAAAAAAATCTAATGGGTTGGAGGGACAGAAAGAGAGGCCTTTGTTGAGAGCCGTGGTCAGTTCTTTGTATAACAGTGTATTAGTGAGGTTGACTACTAGGTTCTCCTGGGTTTTAGGTTCTTCGAGTGTGTGGACACTCCTTGTGTGTGTCTTTCTTCTTCTGAGGCTTCCGCTCCCTCTCTTTCCTCTTCTTGTTGGCTTCCATTTCTTGGGGTCCTTGATTGATTCGCTGTTTGAGGAAAAGGTGGTTTGAAAATTGGATAGGTTCTTGCTAGTCGATATCTTTGATATTCCTCTAAAAAAGGAAATGGATCCTCTTCCCTTGTAGTGTCCGTTGTGGATGATGTTGCTTTGTCAGTTTCGCTCTCACTTTCTGTTTCAGCTTCAGAGGAAGTGGGTGAGTAGTGTTTAGCTGGTGGAGTTTTGGTCGGTGGTTTAGCTGATGGTTTAGTAAATGGTTTTGTCTGTGGTTTTTGAAATTAGTAGACCCTTTTGAACTTATAGTCCATCTCATACCTATAAAATGTTCATTGTTTTTTGATTTTTAGTTCATTTGTGAAGGCTGTGAGATAATTATCTAAGATTTGATCATTTTTGAAAGTTGCTTCCGGTGAGTTGAGATCTTCTATTTGTTTTTTTGGAAATTCATTGTGAAGCCAACAATATACTGAATAAACAAAGAATCTCAATTTTATTGTGTCTCCGCCTCATTACGTAAAGCTTAATCAATTTATAGACAACTGAAGACGCAATTATAAGGTAATACAACCAACTCTATTTTGTCCTGCTATGCTATGATATTGCATCTTTATTGCATGCCATCTACCATTTTCACAGTTTCTAGGAGCTTCAGGATCTGCAATAGATATGGTAGGCCGATAATGTAGTAGCAGGGGGCCAGGGCAAGATTGCTTTGTTTCAATATTGATGTGTGCAGATCTGATAAAGAAAATGGCCGTGTTCAGTGTATAGTTTGGTTATCTGTTTGGAGCAGTGGTTAATGTATGCTACATGCTGCTACGGTTCTTGTTTGTGTGGCTGTGAGTGTGGCAGGGCGCTGTGTAAGCAGTGTGGAGAGCTGTGCTGGGGTATCTGTGGTGGGTTAGTTTAATGTTTTGGGAATTGTAGTGCAGAAAGATGGCTTTGCAGGGTGTATGTTCCGTCATGTTATTTTGGTGTACGGGTTGTGTGCCGCAATGTATTGTCACTTAGGGTGGGGGTTGATGATTTGTGAAGTGGTTAATGTTGCCATACCTTCATCCAATTAAAGACACATTTCATTGCATGGACACATCATGCAAGTGGAAATTCTATGCCTTTCAAATTCCCTTTAAGCAGCAAAATCACACAGAAACTGAAAGTATTTTGCATCTGGGTTGTTTTTGCCGACGACTCACTAGTGAACCAAAAACCAGACGAGGATGGACTAGAGCAGTAACTCACAAGGAATCCAAGGATTAGAAGAGAATGACTCGCCAGAGCCGCCAAGGAGCACAGGAGCGATGGACCAGAGCAGGGCTGTACCAGAGGACTAAGTGAAAAGAGAGCTTTACTTTTACCTTAACTTTACTACAATCTGTTTAGCTATGGCTATATGCTAAAACTATTGTACTGGTGTGCAGATAGGTGGGGGATGACAGGAGAGGAGGGACAAGGAGCCTGAGGGTGTTGTTTAGTTATGCACCACTACCAACCCATTGACTATCCCTTGCCATGCCAAACCCACCTGCTATCTGTCCCTCCTTGCCCAGAGCTCATCCTCCCGTGATGTCTGTGAGGTAGCTCTGTCAAGCAGTTACATTAAACAATGGCCTGCCAGTGTTATTTCTAGGTAGTCTGCTGAGAGTTAATGGCTTAATTGCAGCTGCAAATGAGCTACTGATGTAATAAAAATGCCTTAACCAAGTGTGCCCCCAACAACTTCATTTATAGCTGTTCATTGAACTGAGTCCTGTTTAAAGAAACCTTGTAAAAGTCAACAATGTTGGATTGTCTATATAATAGATATGCATGTGCCTCATGTCAGATGCCTAGAGAATTGCACCAATTTCCAGCGATTGCGACTGTGGGAAAAAGCCTGGAACTGAAAATGGTATGTACTCCCCTAGGATACTGCTGCACTATAATATTTGGTAGGCACTGCAAACTGCCATGTGTAAACCGCTTCTTTCTTGTGCGATGCAAGGTTTTGGCCTTTACTGTGCATGTCTTTGAAATTAAGGCTCTTCGTCTAGTGTGTAGCTATGCTCGCCTCCACATCCCTCGCTTCTGAGGTGTTTCCCTTTTGGCATATGTAAGCGTGTTTTAGGCTCCACCTTTCTTAGGAAAATTGGCTTTAGTAGACGGAACTAATCATACTATAAGTGTGCTCGCCTGTCTCATATCATGTGTGAACCTTTTAGGAGTATATTTAGTTCTACAAAAAGTATCATTTCATGCTGTCCATTCTGATGACACCATTTTACATGCAAGAATGCTGCTGGTATCAAAGACTTGCATTGAGGGGCTTTGTTCCCTGGTTCTGATATTGTTTCAGAATCATTCCTTGCCCTGTCTGGACCACCCGTTCCATCGAAATGTACGGTGCTAGGAGGGAGGGAGGTCTCAATTGCATTGAAGTCTCATACTGTCGTAGGTTTGTTTTTCTCCTGTTACCTTTTACCAATAAATTGTTAACCAATCCGCCGGAACAGTCAGTGGTAATTCTTTCCACAACGCCATCTTATGGACAGGTAGTAGTTATGGCAGTTCCTGGCAAATACCTATCCCATGACTACACAACATCCAAACCTGTTGTCTTGGCCAATGCTTGTATTCAACTAAAGTGACTGCAGCCACATGATTATCGGCAACTACAAGTGTATTCCGTTTTAGGTAGGTGTGCGGGCTTGGCTGAAGTGTTGAATTTCTACTTTACTCAATTACATTATTTATACATAAAAGTATTTACTTAGAGAAAATGATAAAGTAATAATTTAAAATAAACATCAAAGCATCACCTGTTTATATATTTATTTATTCCACTTGTAAAGTGCACACAAGCCCTCGGGCATCATGGCGCTATATAGCCAGTTAAATGTAGCCCAAGGGCGAAAGTCATGAGGTTACAGAGTATGCGTCCTCGTACAACATAACAGTATCTAGTGGGTTAAGTCTAGATTGCATGACAGATTAGTTCAACAACCAGGCTTTGAGAGCTTTGCAGAAGGTCCAGTAGGAACGTTCAGCTCTGAGGGAGGGTGGGAGGGAGTTCCATTGTTTGGCTGCAATGACAGGGAAGCTTGAGCCTCCTGCTTTCATGTGTTTGAACTTGGGTTCAACAAGCCTGTGAGAGTAAGGGGTTCTGGTGGAACTAGAGGGTTGGGACATGGTGACTTTGTGTGATAACAAAGGGGTGCAGACTTAGAAATACATTTATGAGTGATGGCGAGAGTCTTGAAAGTGATTCTTTGTTTGATAGGGAGCCAGTGGACCTTTCTACGGGCAGCTGAGATATTCTCTGAATGTGGAATGTTCAGGGCCACACAAAGGGTATTGTTTTGTATAGTGTGGAGTTTGTTTTTCGGGTTGCTAGATGAGGTGCCAGTGAACAGGGCGTTGCAATAGTCTAACCTGGCACCCAGCACTGAGCGTGCAATGGTTAGACAGTTGTCCTTAGTAAGGAATGGTCTTGCAGCCTTGATGAGTTTAGTGGAGTAAGCTGCCGATGAAGAGATGGCGTTGACTTGATGGGTGAGGGATACGGTTGAGTCAAGGTACACTCATAAGGGTGAGATTACTGAGCCGGTTTATAGTGAAAAGACCGAAAAAAAAATTCGAAAAAAAAGGTTGCATTTTTTTTCCAATACGTTTTTTTTCCGAAATGGGGGGGTTCCCCCCAAACCCCCTTTTTCATTTTTTTTTAATTTTAACCCTTTTTTTTACTTACCTGACCCCAAAAATACATATAAATAAATAAATAAAAAATTCAATTTTTTTTTGAGATTTTTTTTTTGAGATTTTTGTCATTCGATATTTTTTTTTTCGGCCTTTTGACTGACCACCTACTGAGCCATCACTGTTGAAGGCTGAGTACAGAGGGTTCAGTTGCTTCAGTGGGTATCCCTACAAAATATCCCCACCAAAAATATCACCGTACATATGGCCGTTTGTCTCGCCATAGTCGATATTTTTGGGGGGGATATTATGTGGGAGCGGGGGTTGCGGGGGTGTCTTCCACACATTTAAAAATAATGCAGGGGTTGCGGGGTTTTCTCCCGCAGGGTCCATGGGTCAATATCGCCACAAAAATATGGTGATATTTTTGTATCGCAATATTTTTGCGGGGATATTAACACATGGAACCCTTCAGTGCTGGGGTGGAGCCAATGATGAGAAGTTCTGTTTTCTCAACATTGAGGCAGAGTCCATGGGCAGCCATGCAGGCTTGCATAGTGGCATTGGGGGAGTTCAGTGGGGCAGCAGCTTCATGGTAGGATCCCAATAGGGGGAGCAGGATTTGTGTGTCATCAGCATAGTTTTTATAGTCGATGCTGAGGGAGTCTAGGTGATCGAAAAGGGGCTTGGTGAAAATGTTGTAAAGCGTGGGGATAGCTGTCATAACTGATTTAATGTCCAGTACTTTTCATGTAGGAAAATTACATATTTACCTACTGACACTGTTTAGAGCACTATATCGGTCACATTTTATGACAATCAAAACATGTTTAAGCAATGTTTGTAGTTGTGTGTTCTAGTGTAAACGATGATCCACAGATTACCCTAATAAAAATGTTCTATAGACATGAGTCATATAGTATCTTGTTTCAGACATGAGTCATATAGTATCTTGTTTCATTAGCATGCACAGTTGGATGAAAGATGTCTATTTATGAATACTTTGTTTTGATATTTGTCAGGGACGAATCTAGTGCCATTAATTTTTTTATTATTCCTGGCAAAGTCTAGTCCAGCCACAAGGCAACAAAGATCCATTGTAGATTGCAAACCAAAGGTCAAGCCCCATGGGAAGAAAACTCAGCAGAAATGCATCCAGCGATACTATAGGTCAGCAAAACCGGGCTAGACCAAACTTTTCCACTGCTTTCTGTACCTTCATTTGTGATATCTCTACTTTGCTGTGGCACAATCCAGCTCTCCGTTTAATGGCAGCACACAAAAGGTTGCACCCGTGATTGCAGTACAAAAGGATGCAAATCTGCGGGTGCAACCTTTTGTACACAGCCCTCTCTCTGTCACTGTGGGGGGATCACCCCAAACCCTGAGCCACTACGCTGTACCCTTCACCCACACCCGCCCTTGCGGGAACCGAGCTCCAGCTCCCAGCTCCCTGCTACCCTGTTGCTTCTGCAGTATGCAGAGCGCAGCACTGGAAGTCCTCAGTGCTATGGCTGTCAGGGTTTGGGGACATATTAGGTAGTATTACCTGAGAGGGCTGATAGTTCACATGTTGAGGCCCCCCTGGCCACCAAGAAGTGCCTGCAGCCCAAGCAAGGAGTCCCCTTCTCTGGAGCCTAACGACATTTCCGCCCCAATGTATCACATTACATCTGGCTTTCTATGGGGTTTCAGAGGACAGGTTGCTTTCTGTTTTAGGTCTTTCCACTTCCTTCCTGGCTTGCCCGAACATTTTATTCTTGAGTTGCTATGGCGGTTCATCTGCGTTGTTCCCGTAGCAACATTCTTGCATTTTCCAGGGAACAGTAAGAGTGTTTGATCTGGCTTTCTATGGGGTTTCAGAGGGCAGGCTACTTTCTGTTCCAGGTCTTTCCACTTCCTTCCTGGCTTGCCCCGCCATTTTATTCTTGAGTTGCTATGGCAGTTCTTCTGCTTTGGTACAGTAGCAACAGTCTTGCATTTTCGAGGGAACAGTAAGGGAACAGTAAGAGTGCTTGATCACACAAACCATTGACCCTCTCCCTACTTGGTCTGTGAGAGGAAAACAATCCATAGTTCTCCTTATTTGTAAGGCTAGATTACACACACATGCAGATGTAAAACATAAAACATCCACCACAGAGAAGGCAAGAGAGAAGAGGCTCACAAAAACGATCCCATTGTTTGATTTAGATTTTGAGGAATTTCTTACACGCACCAGAGAAGATTAAACTATATTCGGGCGCAGATGACAACTAAAGGTCTGAGCATGAAGAGAACAAACATTTAACCATAATCAGAATTAGTTCATCTAAATAAAAAGGTTGTCAACCTTTTTTCTGAACACCTCCAGAGTTTCACTCGTTTTAATCTAGAATGGAAGTTGGTTCCAGATTCTTGGCTCAAAAACTCCAAATCTTCTATCTCCCCTGGAGACGTAGTTGGATCGTGGAACACAGAACAAAAATGTGTCTCCCGAACTGAGCTTTCTAGTTGGGCAGTACTGCTTGGTCTTTTCTGGAAGATAGTCCGGGGCGAGCCCCTTAAGGCCCTTGTAGACCAGGCAGGCTACCTTGAATTTAATTCTATCCTCCACCATAAACCAGTGGAGGGATCTCCGCATTGTAGAGACCTGGGGAAAGATTACAGAAACTTTGTGCCAAGGCCAGGGCAAAGTTGCACGGTATTAGCACTAGGGCAAAGTTTGCCCTATTTTTAAAAACTGTGGCACACACTAGAAAACTACTGCACCATGACAAGGGCAGTTTGGCATATTAAAAGCACCAGGAAAAGAAATGCCCTAGTACAACAAAGATGCATTTCTACTGCATTTTTGCACCAGGGCAAAGTTTGCCCTAGTGCCAATGCGGAATGGTATTAGCACTAGGGCAAACTTTGCCCTGATGCAGAAAAGCACCAAAAATGTATCTATGTTGTACTAGTGCAATTTTTGCCCTGGTGCTTTTAATATGCCAAACTGCCCTTGTCATGGTGCAGTAGTTGTCGAGTGTGTGCCACTGTTTTTAAAAATAGGGCAAACTTTGCCCTAGTGCTAATACCGTGCAATTTTGCACTTGCACCGGTGCAAAGTTTCTGTAATCTGGCTCCTGGTCCCCTTTCCTAAAATGTCCTATCACTCTAACTGCAGTATTCTGCACCTTTTGCAGTCTAGAAACTTGTTTAGCAAGAATTCCTGCGAGGAGGCTATTGCAGTAGTCTAGGCGGGGGTTAGTCATTTCCCCCACCACCACTGCCTTATGCTCTGTTGGAATAAAAGGAAGAACATTCCTTAATAGACATAATGAGTAGAACACTGCCTTCACCTTCGCCCCTAACTGTGCTAAACTACCCAAGTTCACATGCCATATACCCCCCAGGTTTTTGATTGCATTCAGCTGCAGGTGATTAAAGATCCTCCACTCATCAAGCTCACCCATACACAAGTTGATTTTTTCAAAACCATCAGCAATTGTCCATTATTAGAGGGCCAACATCTGCTCATTCATTTCATATCATGCTTAATACCAGGCTCCTCCAGCTTCTAAGCGCCAGACCAGGGATCGCACTCATGCTGCACGGCATTGCAAGAGTGCTCTGCCCCTGAGCTATCCTCCCAGCCTGCTGCAGTAAACACAGAGTCTTACTGCCAAGGTTCTGTTGAACGTGAAAACACTGCAAGGTCTGTGTTTATTTTGCACTGAGTGCCATGAATTTAAAACCAGGGACACAATAAACTTGTTTCCTAATTGATTTGTTGATACATATTTATTTTTCAGATTCCAAAGACCAGTTTGTCAAAGTCAAATAGTTCTCAACTCATTCTATGTCAAGACCGGAGGCGAACATTATGCTTCAACTTCTTATTTATTCCTGTCGTCAGCAGTTTCAATGAAATGAAACATTTTCAACTTTATATTTTTTTCTTTTTTAAAACTACATTTCACTTCAATCTAGTCCTTTCTGTAGTTCATTTCGAACCCTGTTATGTGACCATAGTCCTTCCTGGTCCTTCCTTCCTCCTCTTCTTTTCCTATTCTTCAGCAGATGAGTACCCTATTTGCTTAATGCGAGACAAGCTCATTTTAATGTATTCTTTTTCACCATACATATTATCTAGCATGGACAGATGGTATAACAGAACACTATGGCGTTAGATGAACCTATCGTTTCAGAGCGAACTTTATTTGGTAAGGTAAACAGAGACTTTACATTGATAGACAAGAGGTGGCGCGGTTTCGTGCCGCACTATTGGCATGTTCAGGATCCCGGCAACCTCCGCACGATGAAAGAGAGAAGGCCCCCTCCAATGAGGAGGCGGACCCTAGGGAGCATGAGGAGCCTCACCCTTGGGGGCAGAGCTCCAAGACTTAGTACTCGCCATTTAGCGCGAGAGTCACAGGCTAGTACAACCAAGCTCTTTGGCTGAGCGGAGGAACGCAGCGGGCTCCCACCTTTGGGGAGGCAGAGCCATTCTCCTCTTCGCAATGCCGAATGAGCAGGTAGAATAAGAATGCCTAACAATTTGAATGAGTAACCCCAGGGGTTATTTCCTTCCACTGCGACTAAAGCAATTGAATCCACACGTTGGAGTACGTAATTAAACTTCCACAAGGGGAGAGGCCGCATATCTTACAACAAGTCGAATCCCGACCAACAGACATGCGGCCAGGCAGAACAACGACCAAGCATCAAGAGCTGCATTACAATAACTCGCACAGCAAGGGCTGAGCTCAGCTGAACAGAGCCTAACAGGTGCAAAGCCACACACAGCCAAGCCGCAGAGCAGAGTGGATGTGCCACACACACCTGAGCCCAGGTAATAAGGCACAAGCACCTCAGGAGCAATGTCAGAATTTGAGTGGAGCGAAGAACAGGCAGAGGACCTGGCCCACAGCTTCAGGGAGGTGCTAGGTAACTCACTGGTGGAAGCAGTGGCGCAAGGGGTGAGACCCTTACAAGACAGGCTGGCTCCGATTGAGACCTTTTTAAGCCACAAACACAGCAGCGGGAAAACGAAGAGCACGTCCACGAAGGCCTCATCAGAGGGCCCAAAGGGGTGTACTGAGACCCCGAAGAGGAAGACCTCTTCTGACCCCCTGGGACAACTTTACGGGGCTGACACAAAGGCCCCAGAATCTACCAACTCCTTCAAGAAGCTTAGAGACGCGTTTATGCGTAAGCCAGTGGTCCCAATCCTCACGACCCCCGACCCAGGGGAAAACAATATGGGAAACTAAGGGCTAGACTCAGAGGTGGAGTCACCAGAGACCCCTCGCTCCTCCCAAAAAGAAGAAGACAGAGCAGAGGAGGGGGAACCACAACACCACACAAATAAGAAATTGAGGAACGAGAACAACATAGAAGATAGCAAAGAAATATCCGATATATTCGAGCCTGAGAACATCAGAAATCCCAGGTCTTGGGACTTGCAACAAACACCACGGGTTGCCAAATATATGACGCAGAGACTGCGAAAGGCGCTTGAAAAGGAAGCAAGGCAACGTATGAGAGCAGAATGCCCGTGATCAGAGCTGCCCGGAAAGGTAGCGATGCGCTGGAACGAGACCTCAAAATGTTAGCCTTTGTATCTAAAACATCCAGAGAACCCCGAAAAGGTATAGACAGGTCCTGGAAAAGTTGTCAGGAGAAAGTCCTGGACCTCACAGGGCCCCTGACCAGAATCATGGACCTGGCACTGCGGCCCCGAAACACAGGGGAAGAAGTGGACCCGGACATACTAGCAGACTGGGCAGGGTTTTCACCGGGACAGGTCGCTGTCGAGCACCCGGTCGCTACCAAGGCACGAGAAGACTTCAAACTAACAGGGCCCATCACTGGGACAATAAACATCAAGATGCTGTCTTCACCGCAAGAAGCCGATTCCCAAGAGGACGCTGAGGTAGAGGTCCGGGAAGAGGACAGAACCTCCCTACAGGTGAGGCATACTACATATCCACCAGTGGGGGGGCAGGATGCAGCGATTCTGGCAAAACTAGCATGCGCTTTTCATTGACGCCTGAACACCACCAGAGCGAAATACCCCCTCCGATACACATGGCCCAGTCAGAGAGAATAAGTTTACACAGCGAACTTCAGCGCTTAGCGCAGAAGAGAGCTATTGAAACGTGCACCATGACTCCAAAATTCTTAAGCAGTATGTTCCTGGTGCACACGAAAAAGACAGTCAGGCCCATAATAAACTTAAGGGAGCTGAACAACTGGGTGGCATATCACCATTTCAAGATGAAAGGGATTACTGAGACAAGGCGACTGGATCACAAGGATAGACTTAAAAGACACATATATCATGATTCCAGTTCAGGAACAATTCCGTCCCTTCTTAGCATTCACCTGGGACGAACGATATTGGCAATTCACGACAATGCCGTTTGATCTGGCATCAGCACCATGGGCCTTCACAAAACTCATGAGGCCGATAGTGGCAGCAATCTGGCAGAAAGGGATTTGTATGATTATCTACCTGGACGACATCTTGCTAATAGCATACAACAAAGAGTGCTGCTATATCAGTCGAGATTGGTGAAGAAACTACACTTGTCTCTAGGTTTTCTAGTGAATGTGGAGAAGTCAGACACAATCCTGATGAGACAAATAGACTTCCTCGGTTTCATCATAGACACCTAGACAGCTACGCTGGAGTTACCAGCCAGGAAAGTGAGAGACATCAAGAGAGAGACCAGGAGCTGTCTGGACAAGAGCGTAGTTTCACTGAGGATTGCGAGACCAGTAGGGCTATTAGTGGCTTTGATTCAAGAGATATTTCCCGGGCCCCTACACTACCGGCCTTGCAAAGACTAAAGATAAAGCATCTGCAACAGGGATTAAAATATCAACAGGCAGTACCCCTAGACCCCGAATCCAGAACTGAACTGATATGGTGGCTGCAGAATATGGACACCTGGAATGGGAAAGCCATATTCAGAGACCGACCTGACTTAATAAGAAAGTCACATGCCAGCAGAGCAGGCTGGGGAGCCCGTTGCAGGGAACTGGAAACAGGTGGCAGATGGAGCCAGGAGGAACTCTGTCTCCACATAAACTGTCTAGAGCTGTTAGCAGGATCTTTCACGATCAAGGCTTTCACGAAAGACAGGGTGTACTCATGTATTTTGCTGTAGATGGATAACATGTCAGCGGTCAGATATATCAACCACCTAGGAGGAACAAAGTCCAGGGTCCTCGCAGAGCTAGCCCAAGACTTCTGGCACTACTGTCTCCAGTTAAGGACCTCAGTGACAGCAGAATATCTCCTGGGAGCATGCAACATAGTAGCGGACTGGAACTCCAGCCATTTATCCGATTCCAGCGACTGGAAACTAGATGTAGGAGTGTTTCAGTGGATAGAACAACTGTGGCGCCCTTTCCACACAGATCTATTTGGATCCAGGTTGAATGCGCAGAAGAGCCGATACTTCAGCTGGAGGTTAGATCCGACAGCAGAAGGAGCAGACGCTTTCCTCCAAGACTGGAGGGGGAACCTGCACTATGCCTTTCCCCTGTGAGGGAGCGAGCCTGATTGTAGTGGCTCCAATGTGGAAATCACAGGTGTGGCTTCCGACGCTGATGGAGTTACTGATGGACCATCCCAGAATACTTCTGGCAGGAGAACCCCTATTCACTGACCCAGTTAGGTAATTTCATCCCCTGTGAGTGAGGGGGACTCTCAACTATTGGTGTGCAAGATAGCCAGAGACGCTGGGCTCTCTCAGGCATTTTGGCACAGGCTGCGTGACTCATTGTTGAATTCATGGCCCCATACATGCGACGGAGCTACGACGCAGCTAGGGGTATATGGTCACGGTGGTGCAAGGAGACATTTTCATCGCATTTCGTCCCCTATAGTGGTGGTCCTAAACTTTCTGGCAGAACTACTGCAAGACGGGAAAGCCTTTAGGATGATAGGAGTATACAGGTCCACCATCTCGGCGGGACATTTGCCCATCGATGGGATCCCCGTGGGAGAAAACACTGCAGTGATAAGGCTCATCAAAGGAGTCCGGTTCAGGAGATCTCCAGAACCAAAATATGTACACTTATTGGACGTGATGGTAGTACTGAGACTCCTCACCAGTTGGCCAGCGAACAAATACCTGTCTCTGAAGCAACTATCAGGGAAGTTTGCCATGCTATTATGCTTGATATCATGCAGGAGAGTGGCAGACGTTAAGGCGCTAGACGTGAACAGAAATAAGTAAGGGCCGAAGGGGTCACCTTCAATTTAGTTAGGAGGACGAAGACTGGTTCCTCTTCGATATCTTACCCTTATATGCACGATCACCCCAAATGGTATGTGGTAGCATGCATAAGGGAATACGAGAGTAGGACAGCAGAAATGCAAGCAGTAGGAACAACGCAATTGCTAATAGCACGTAGGAAGCCGTACAAAGCAGTTGCGGCAGCTACCATAGCCAGATGGGTGTGCGAGGTGAAACAGGTAGCAGGAGTAGATGTCTACGTTTGGAGCGCATTCCATGAGGGGATCAATGGCCTTAAAAGTGCTAGCACAGGGAGCAAAGCTGCAAGACATCTTGCAAGTTGCCTACTGAGCCAGCGATAATACCTTTAGAATGTTTTATTTTAAGCCTATACAGTCAGTAGCAGCAACAGTAATGAGAAGCTTTGAACAAGCATAATGCTCGCCTCCTGTCTTGACATAGAATGAAGATTACCCCTGCTAATAGCGCAGTGAGTCTTGATTCTATTGAAGACAAGGAGGCAAGCATTACTTTCCCACCCAGGATACACAGGAGAGATGTAATGTTCTCAATTTGTGTTCTAACTGTTGATTCCAAAGTGCAAACGGGCAGTGTCTCCGCCTCCCTAATGCATTCTTTGCATCTTGATAGAAGATGACCAGAAGAACAATTGAGAAATTCTAGCGAGGGCACAGGTTAAAATGATCGACAAGGATCGTCCAATCGCACACGGAGAGAGAGCAGACCAGACCAGCGGAAGGGTCAAGACTCTGTAGTTCTACAAGATTAGAGTTCAGTTACAAGCAGGAGTGCAGTTCAGAGCATTCAAAGAAGAGGAGGGAGGAAGGAACAGGAAGGATTATGGTCACATGACAGGTTTCGAAATGCACTGCAGAAAGGACTAGATTGAAGGGAAATTTAGTTTTAAAAAAGAAATTAAAGTTGGAAATGTTTGACTTTGTTGAAACTGCTGGAGACAGGAATAAATAAGAAGTTGAAGCATAATGCTCGCCTCCTTGTCTTTAATAGAATCAAGACTCCCTGCGTTATTAGCAGGGGGAATCGTCATTGTCATCAGTTACAGTTTGCAACTCATTTAGCCTTGCTTGTTGATGCATGATTACTTACTGATATAACCCCCAGCATTAGATCAATTGTGTAAACTGCTGGAGAGCTCATTTTCAACAGGGGCGTAACGTGCATGGAAGGTGTAAGAGCCATGTGCAAGGCTTTTGCGCCCTCCATTCATATCATGCCCCATTTTCAATTGTTTGTATTGGTGAGAGGAGGACCGGAATTCAACTTGCATTTCTACTGCCTCCCTTCCTCTACACCTTACAGATGCACTCCATAAGGATCCATTGTACACGCGGACTACCATGCTCGAATGGCAGGTAGCGTATACAATTAAACACTGCCTACCATGAGCAAACGGCAGGCAGCGTTAACAATTGTAATTAAATGCGGCCTGCCATGTGCACATGGTAGGCAGTTTTTACTCATTTGCATGGCAGAGTGTAAATTTGCAGGGCAAAAGATGGTGTGTGTGTGTATGCCATCTTTTGCCTTGCAGTTTTGCACTCCACTGTGCAAATGATCAAATTTTGGTGGCGGGAGTTGCCTACGTATATGTCACATAAAGGCTCCCCACCACCAAATCACTCATTTGAACAACAGGAACTCTCAAGCGTTTTTATATCGAAGGTCCTCTTGTAGGCAGAGTTTTTTTGCAATCCTTTTGAACATTGAATGTTTGGTAACAAATTCTTCACTGAATTTTAATGTAATTTAGGGGAAAGCCCAGAAATAAACATAGGGGATATTTTACAAGCCCAATGGGGGAAATTGTAAGTGTAAAAACGAAGCACAGTGTAGGGCTGGGCGAAACCTCCACCTGAGAAGCGAGAAGGGTGACATTTGCACTGGAATCCTCTTCGCCCATTCTGCAAAATCAGAATTACGGTTCTGCAGCAACAGATATTTCTCCAGCAAGTACATTTTCACTGCTGTTGTGCGGTATCGCACGGAGCACCGGGGATGCAACAAAATAGCAAAACAGTTCTGTTTTTTCGCCCTTGCACCGTGTGATGAAGCAGCATGGTGTTTCATTCCCATGTTGGTTTCATGCAGCGAGATGAGAAACTTTGCCTGGGTCTTTTGTGGATCCATGCTATTTTAATGTGGCAACATGAGATACTTTGTGTGGTTCTTTCCGAACTGTGTTAGTTTCGCGTGCAGCGACACAAGAAACTTTGTGCAGATTTCTTTCGATCCATGCTAGTTTTGCACAGCGACTCAAGAATCCTGGTGCGGTTCTTTCCGAACCGTGTTAGTTTTGCGCAGTGACACAAGAAACTTTGTGCGTTTTTTTCTGAACGGTGTCTACATCTAAGTGGGAGACGGGAGGAAGATGAAGTCTGCCTGCAAATTCGCACCTGCAAATTCGCACCTGCTAAAAGCAGTCGGATTACATAGCAATAGATTACAAATGCCGCCTGGAAAGGATAATTTGCAGATGGCATTTTTCTTTTTTACAAAATGGAGAGTAAAATTGATGAGTAAAGAAATGTCGCCTATTTTTACTCTTCCATTTTCCACTCCCTTAGTAAATCTGGAAAATTGCATGCAGGGGACAGAACAGCGCGTAAGTACTAATATTAGTGGACCCCTGCATGTAAGTACCACATTCTACAAAAATAATCCCCACAGTGCAAATGCAAAACGTAAAAGCAAGGCAAGCAAGGCAGTTGCAATCTATGCATTACTTTTACACTGCAAGGTATTTTGCTGCCACTTGTAGTTGGAGAAAAATCACAAAACGGAACTCATTCCCGCAGTGCATACTTCTTCGGATTTAAAAGGACTTCATAGAGATTTTCATTATGGTGTAAAAAGGAATGGATTCCCATAAAATCCAGCTGTTTTTAGCAGGTGCTGAAAACAGGTGGACTCCATAGGGATGCATTGTTATTGCCACCTGAAAAGTTATTTGTAGGCAGCATTTACATCTTCTACAAAACGGACAGGAAAAGTAAAGAGTAACGGCGAGTTCATATGTTTGTAGTCATTTCTTTAACCCACCATTTTGTTAAAGCTGAAAATTGCATGCAAGTGACCCAGGAGCATGTACTTACTAATGTTGGTGGTCTGCTGCACGCAATGAGCACTTTGTATAAAATGACCCCCCTGGTATCATCTTCATGTTCCAGTGAGATGCTGAAATAGTACTACAGTTTAAAATAGTGTCTTGAGTAACGAAAAAGTGGCCGGCAGAGGAGCACCAGTGGAGGGGTCTCATCCTGTAATCGATGTTCCCACAGCTGCAGTACGATTTCACCATCTCACATATGGATTGCACCATGTTTATTAAACTGACCACATGAATTAGAAAAATAAAATATATCAACAAATCAGTCAGTAAACAAAAGGCTTATGTCACTGTGACGAAATCACTACTGCTCTGCAGGAGTGCAGGCCTGAGTAGGGGTTTAGAAACAGTGCAGTGCACCATTCTTGGTCAGAATAGTGAAACAGGCACAACATGAATGGAATACCCCCTTTCTCCCCCGAGGGTAGGGTAGGCCATACTCTTCAAGAGGGGTCAGAGCCAGCAAGGAAACAACAATATTACAATGGTACCAAAATACAAGACGTGCCCAATTAAGACTCTAACCAAACTAACAGGGCAGTCGAACTAATAAAAACACTAACCACCCACCCCCTGTAAAGAAATACACACAATATGCAGACCTGTGGTTGAAAGGGACACTCTGGCTACAAAGATGGGTATAAAGACAATTGGCTTTGCAGAAATTGCCATATGTCTTTTAAAAATAGTAGGGAGTGGGATCTTAATTGTCACTAGGGTGTATAGAACAAGGCAAGAGAGGACAGCACCACTGTGATAACCCTAATATCTTATTTCAGTTCAGGGCGGAACAGTAAAGGGCAAAACAGTAAAAGGCAAAGACCAACCGTTAACCAGCCTTGTTGCCTCTTCACCTATGAGCCTTTGCTTTCACCTTCCTGCCTCCTGCACCTGTGAGTATCTAGCTTGCTAATTACTTGTGCTGTCTGTCACACTACGGTACTAACCTATAATGCATTCACTTTTGCTGCTCCTACTGCTCCTCCTAGTCACCTCTACCTAAGCTTACTCCAATCACGCTACAACGTCCTCCTTTCCTAGCCCTATTATAAAACTCACATCTCAAAACTACTTCATCTCTCTTGCACCTCCTACTTCCAACAAACAAAATCGGCATGCAAATCACACCACCTCTAACACCTATCCACCTCGCTTCACTTTCTCTAATACTCAACTTCTCTACTCTTCCTTACCACATCAGATGAACAGTGCCCTCTGGAATGCTCAATCTGTATGCAACACAAAACTTCCTTTATCACTGGGCCTCATTACGAGTCTGGCGGTAACCTGCCGGTTTTTCCGGCTCGGTTACCGCCGGACTCGTATTACTATTCCGCCTCCGTGATTCCTGGAATTACCGGGGCATTACAACCCCGGTGACCCGGGAATTCTGGAGGTGGAATTCGGTAAATCCCCATTCCCATTGAGTCCCATCTTGTGATGGTGCTGGTCTTTCCATGTCCGCCTGCAGGCGGGCGGTGTTAAACCCGCCAGGTCAGACCGGGCGGGAATGACACCTCCGCCTGCTGGACTCGAGATCAGACAATCCGGAAACAACGGTGGCGGTGGGTCTACCGCCACCGGTATTTCCAGACCACCTGACTCGTAATGAGACCCACTGTCTACTTTCAAGCCAGCTCTCCTCCTTAGGCCTCCTTGCTATTACTGACACCTGGGGTTCTCCATGTGAGACTGCCACCCTTGCGACCCTACATGACTCCAAATTATTCTGCATTCACCCTCCTCATCTAAATGACAGAGAGAGGCATCGGACACCTACTCTCTTCCCCACTCAATGCCTCACAAATCTCCCATGCCACATTCTCTCCCTGTTTTGAATTCACCATCTCCACTATTGCTCTGCCTCACTCACTCCACATCATCTCCATGTATTGCTCTCCTGGTCCCACTGGACCATTCTTTGATGATCTTGGTGAACTCCTTGATTCTCTTTCCACTAAACATCACCTCCTTCTTTAAGGTGACTTTAACCTTCCCCCTTCAACCACTTAACAGAAATTTGAACTTCAGCCTTTTCTTAGTGACTGTCCATAGCCATAACCTACCTACCCACACCGGGGGGTAAGTAACTCTTTGGATCTCCTCCTCTTTCAGCCACTAAAACTACTGTCACAAATACCCTTTCTAATCAGTCCATTGTTTCCACCACCGTCTTCTTTCCACTGTCTGACCTCTCCAGACTACTTGCCACACCTATTACTAAAAGCAAATATAAACCTTCTACCATTTCTCCCTTTCTCTCTGACCTACAGTTCTCTCCTACTTCACACAGATGCCTCGTCCACCAACACTGCCTTCGCCAGCTTCCAATTCATATTATATTACAAATTTTCCTCTCACTTCCCACTGCTAACTTTCACCCCAAGTGTAAGTGTCCTCAACCATGGGTCACCATATTCATACGCTGCAACATGCGTTGGGTGCTGTGTAAATGGAGGCGTACCCACTTGCAAGAGTACCTGCAACTCTACCTCACTGGCCTGAACCCTCTCAAGTCTGCTCTTGATAGAGAGAAAAAGGAATTCTACAAGCTCATCAACTCTCACTTCAACCATCGTTGCTGGATCCAGGGTACTCTAAACTCACTCCTCCTAAACCTATGACTATTAACTCCACACTCACAGCGAATGACCTAGCTGAATACTTCACTGCAAAGGGTTCCAAACTTAGAGGCTCTCTCCTGACCTTCCTCACACTCCCACCTCCTACATTCTACACTCCGCCTACTCTACCATCATCCTCTGCCTCTTTCTCTCACTTTAGTCAAACTAATACTGAAGAAGCCCGGTCTCTACTGATGAAGGCCCATCAGACCCTGTTCCTCGTCAGCTAGTCAAGTCTATCCCCCTTAAGTGACCTCTCACCTCGCTGAACTCTTCACCCTGTCCTTTGACTCAGCTTGCTTTCCCTCTATTTTCAAAACTGGCACAGTTATCACACTTCTAAAAACGCAAGGGCTGACATAAATGTACCGGCTTAAGTTCGCCCTGTGCCTCTCCTTCTGCACTACTGTAAAGTGCTGGAAAAGGTTGTGTTCAACCGTCTTACCAATTTCTTAGACATCCACAGTCTGCGAGACCCCTTGCTAGCAGGTTTCAGCTCCTGTTACTCAACAGAAACTGCTCTCATAAATGTCTCCAAATACATAGCCTCTGCTAAGCACTCCAACACATCCTCTATCCTAATTCTCCTTGACCTGCACACTTCCTTTGACACTGTAGATCTCTCTGATCTCCTTAATACTTCAGGTATTTTGGGAATGTGCAATCAAGCCTTTGCCCAGATTGAATCCTACTTAGTACCTCACCAATTATCTGTCTCCTGGAACAACAAAACTCTGAACTCACTCCTCTAACTGTTGGTGTTCCACAAAGGTCTGTCTTGAGTCCTCCCCTCTTTACACTCTTCACCTCTTCTCTTGGGACACTAATCTCCTCCTTTGGGGTCTTGTACCGACTCTTTGTGGATGACAGTTAGATATTTTTCTCTTTTCCTGAACTCTCCTCTGATCTCTATCAAAATTTCAAACTGTCTCTCTGCCTTTAAATATTGGTTGGCTCTGCACTCCCTGATGTTACACGCTTCCAAACAGAAGTGCTCTTCTTCCGTGCCAAATACTCTCTCCCGTCTCTTCCTCTGCCTAGTAACTTCCCACCTGACACTCTCCCCTACTCTTCTTCAGCTAGAAACCTAGGCATCATCTATGAGTCATCTCACATCTTCTCTCTCCTTTCATATCCAAAACTGCAATGGCAGCTCGCCTCAACCTCCTAAATATTAGGAAAATCAGGCACCATCTTCCATTCAACACCGCCAAGCATCTCTTAACCACTCTTGTCTTTTCTAAACTGGACTACTGTGCCATTATATTCGTTGGTCTTCCCAACTATTCTTTCTGTCCTCTCGACAAGATTATTAACTTCGCTACCAGGACACTCTTTGAACTCCCTCACTTCACACCTACTTCCTCGAACCGTCACCAGGCTGGATGGCTGACGATGCAAAACAGGGGCAGATTTAAATTTCTTCTCCTGGTTCACAAATCTATCCATGATAAGGCACCACTGTATCTATCCTCCTCTTTCCAATTCCACAAGCCTTCTGGTATTCTCAGCTCTGCCTCCCCGACTACCATTGGGGCACCTTGCCCTTCCTGTGCTTCCTCTAGCTTCTGCTCTTTCTCTCTTCTTGCTTCACCTGTATGGAATTCCCTTCCTCCGCACATCCAAGAAACAGTCCACACCAATTTGTTCAAAGCCAAATTGAAAGTGTACCACTTCGCCTCTGAGTTATCCTCTTAACCTACCTCTCATCTGCCTTCGAGCTAACATTCTTCCCTGGCCTCTAACCGGCCTCTATCCCTCACTTTCTCCATCTCCACTCTTACACTTCTTCCATTATGGTCACATCCTTAACATAGCTGGCTGTACTACCTACCTGCACTTAAAATATCCAACTTTGATTGTCCTTAATGTATGTAAGTCCACCCATGTATTGTCTCCAGCGACTGTTCCATTTACTCACGACCATAATCTGGTCAAAATGTCACTCAAACTCACCACAATGTGAGTAGCTTGCTGCTTCCCATCAAACCTGATATCTTATGCAATGCACATTCTTTTGCCATCGAACTAGCATTGTTCTGCCCTGCATATAGCCAGCAATGCAGTGCAATTCAACAGGCGGCAACAGCACTTGGCTTGGAGAAGCTTGAGACAACTAGGTGATGGTGGAGTCAGCATTTCTCACATACGCTTAAAGCGGAATGAAATATCAGGGAGAGACAAAGGTAGCTTCCTTTGTTCCTGTCCAGGGTTTCTGAGGAAAGGTGAGTCCTTTTTCTGCCCTTCCTCACCAGGAAGGTTGCCAAGAACAATTGGAAAGTATGTCACTTGTGGCAGAGTCCTGGGTACCTGCATCCAAACAGCAAGCAGATTTTCCAACAGCAGCCCTATGGTGTGCTGGAAGACCCTGCACTGGGTCCCTGAAGAAAGGTGAATCCGTCTTCTGCCTTTCCCAGATAGGAAGACTGCCAAGGACACTTTAAGTTTGCCACTTCATAGTCCTGAGTACCAGTGTCCAAGCAGCAGGCAAGCCTCCTATGAAAGCAGGTCACTTCAGATGTTCCCCTTGAATTATGGAGGGGTTTCTAGGGTACCATTCAGCTGTCTCCCTACTTGGAAATCTGTATTGCTGGGGACTTTGGGCAGTCTTTATTGTATTTTGTATTTGCATTTGTATATTATTGATTCATAAAGCGCTTTTGCCAAAGCGCTGGACTAACAAAACCAACAGACAGAACTAATTCAAATTTCATATCATAAAACAATGAATATCGAGAGGAATGAAAAAATGAAAGCCAGAGTCAAAGTTAAGAGGTAGAATCGAGCAAAAACATGTTTAGACGAATATAAAAAAAGGGTGAGGATCTGATATTGAGAAGAAGAGAATTCCACAATGTGGTTGCCAACAGAGAAAAGGAGGGAAAGTGGGATTGTGCGCAGGAGAAAAAGATTTGCATAAGAGATGGCCCTAGGCGGAACATTAAAAAATTGTTCGGAGAAGAGATATGAAGGAACAGGACCATGGTTAAGAAGTGTAACACCAAACGGTTGTCAAAGTTAAGCCATGAGATAGAATGGAGGGCGGGGGAGATCAAAGAACGCGGGTGGGGAAGGGGCAGGCAGACTGTGCGACTAGCCAAGTTAAAAATGGAGCGTAGAAGAGCAAGACATTAGGATGGGAGACCAATAAGCAAGGCAGAGCAATACTCTAGGTGGGAGGATACGAGAGTGTATATGAGGACCTAGGAAGCATGAAAGGAGAGGAAAGGACACGCCTTGCGGATCTCAAAGAGTTGATAGCAGGAAGATTTGGCTTTAGCGGCGATGTGCGATGAAAAGGAAAGAGCACGGTTGAAAATCACCCCAATGTTGGAAGCCGTAGAACTAAACGAAAGAGATGGAGAAAAGGAAGTGGAAGTGGCAGGTAGAGGCTTTGGGACAGCAGAAGAAGAGAAGAGAATTTCAGTTTCAGAAGGATTTAGTGATAGCAAATGTGTGCTCATCCAGGATTGGATGGCCAGAAGGCAGGTGGAGATTTTTGAGTGATGGGAATCAGAGAAAGCGGAAAAGGAAACACAGATGTGTGAATCATCTGCATAGAAGTGGCAGGAAAGCCCAAAGGAAGAAACGAGAGAAGAAAAGGGGGTAGTGCTGAGTGAGTAGATAAGGCGACCAAGGACAGAGCCTCGGGGAACACCATCAATTACATCAAACCCCTCTTCCAGTTGATTCAGGATGAGTCTTCATGGTGACTGACCCCCTTAAATGGTAGATTTGCCACAGTAGATTGGTCCATTTAAAGACTCCTGTAAGGGGCCCTTCACAGCTGCTGTGACAGGGGTTGTTGTATTCTGATTTCAGATGCAGGGAGTGCCTTGACTGCAGGAAATTAAGAGGTGGCAGAGGGAGCTGTGGGACCTTAACATTTCCAAGATGGCAAGACCCCTGGCCTGGGATGTCTTATTGACCTACTCTACCTCCCCCTCTTACATATGCCTGGTCAAAAAGACTCCAATAATTATCCTCCTGGTGTGAACTTGCCTTGGAGATGACAGAGATTCACTTTGAAGAACTCATTCCCACCATGCCCCCTGTCAAGTCAAGTCTTCCAAAAAAAGGACAAAGGAGTTTCCAGGGCTGAGGCCAGCAGCCTGTCTTCGGTGAACCTCAGCTCCAGGCAGTTATACAGAATGGGTCGGACAGTTTCAGGAGTCACAGAACCCAATTCATGATAAAATGGCATTAGATGGATTTTGGCTTTTAATGCTTTGCCTCCTCGTAGGTCACCATATCAAGCCAGATATAGCTTTATGTTTACATTTCACCACATAACTGCCACCAGGCCTCGGAGATGCGCGGTTATGCGTAATTTGAAAGTTACGTGGCTACAGTTAATGGTTGTTGAAATATTTTGGATTCTAGTTTACAGTCATGCACATGTTACTCTGTAACAGCCATGTTACCAAACTACATTGCAGCTACTGGTATGACGGATGTATACTAATTGACCTTTTCACAATTGACCTCGGGAGAATTGACCTAATTTAAAAAGTCAATTAGGACATATATGCGAGAGGAAACCCCCCGAAAAACCACACCCAATCCAAAAAAACCTGCAACCCCCCCACCCAATCCTCTTATATTTTTTACAATCCAAAATCAACCAAATACATATATTAAATAACTAAAATAATATGAAGGTCAATTGTGCAGAAGGTCAATTAGGACCACTATAATTAGGTCAAAAGGTCAATTGTAAAAGGTCTATTTGGGTAATACTGGTATGATAGAAGACATACCATTAGCTGCTCAGTAGACTGTCAGTATCAGCAGAGAGAATGAATACGTACTACGCTTTTTCAGCATGGAGCATTGGAAAGTGAGGTCTGTTCCGCGGGGCTCACTTTCTGGGAGAAAATGCTAGCATTATTTTGCATTGATAAAAACCGAAGCTTGGGATTGCACATCTGTGCAGGTGGTGTTCAGTCACTACCTCTGAACTAATGGAACCCAGCAGAAGATAAACAGAGACCTTGTACGTTTTTCTTACCAATTCCCATCTCACTATTAATCTTTACGTTTTGCTCCTTTACTCACCCAGAACATAGGAAGCATTGCCCCCTGTTCACAGGAATGAGTGCCGAGTCACTTGCTTTTGTGACCTGCCTTAAACCAAAGCCTGGTGCAGAACCAGATCATTTGGCACGTGCTCATAGGGGTGCCAGATTGATGATGGAACAAAGAGTGCCCTATGGCAGTCCCTCTCTCTATGTAGGTCCACAAGAAGGCAGACATTACAAGGCAGCGCAGGCACCTTTCTGCTCTTAATCAGTGTTCCTGCTTTTAGTTTTGGACCTCTGGGGTAAACGAGAGCAAAGGCTGCCCAGAGAACGATCATTTCAATGGACGTTTTGCAAATAATAAGCATTATGACAAGCAAGACTGCAGAATCCCCTCTAAATGGTGAGGCCCGGGCTTTGCAGGAGGCCAAAGATGCAATTATATAAACAATCCTATAATCAGTTCATTTGCTGCATTTTAGAGAGCAGCAATGTTGCCCAAATAATGTCGACCAATCTATTGGCACTGGGCTGGAACCATTGTTGTACATGCGATTAAACATACTTCTCAGCGGGATGAACCTGCTAGTTATCCAAATAATTGTGCACTGTTTGATTTTGCGCCGGGGCTGTACCTTCCATTCTCCAAGCAGTCATGAAATAAGTGGGCTCGTGGCGTCTGTACACATCGTCTTACTCAGTGCAACCATCAATTTTCTCTTATACAGCTACGTATCAGCCTATCCAATCAAATCAAATATATTTTTATTGCAGGCGTGAACAACCAACCTACCAAATGCCAAGGCGGTCCATGCTTCCTGCGATGAATCAGATCTTTCAATATAATCAAATACCAATTGCATGAATGCAGAATGCTGGACCTGCATTATCACCAAGATATATAATAAACCAGGATGCGGGCTGTAGCCACTGGCTTACCAGTAACTATGACCTCAATTCTTGTAGTGTGCTTGCGAGGCAAATTTCCCCAAGCGATGATTACACCAGCGCTACATGCCACCACCATGGCCTGTGTCCACCTTCACCTTAATACAGACTTTGGGCCTCATTACACGGTAGGCGGTAAGGGTTTACCGGTACCGGTAATGGCACCGGTACCGGTAAACCCTTACCGCCTTACTACGAGGTCCCTTTGCGGGTCCTCCCTTAACGCCTGGTTTTTCCAGGCGTTAAGGACGGGACCCGCAAAGGGACCTCAGAGCTAATTACGGTACCGCAGTTTGCGGTACCGTAATTAGCACCTTCCCCATTCCCATTATGCCCTATGGGGCAAAAATGGGAATGGGGAAGGGTAAATGGGGATTGGGGAATTACCGCCCCCGCTCACCTTGGAGTAGGGCGGTAATTCCGCCATCCACCAAGGCGGACTCGGTACGGTACCGGCGGCAACCATGGCGCTAATAGCGCCATGGTTACCGCCTACCGTGTAATGAGGCCCTTTGTGTCTGGGTGCGCCAGCAACTTCATGAGAGGTCCATGATTCTTTCTTAAGCAACTTACTTCTTAATATGACTTAACAATTGTGTTATGATTTCTTTAATCTCTATTTTCCCGAGTGACTTTCAAAGTAGGCAACACACAAATGTAGTAAAACCACTCAAATCACTTGGATGGGGCTGGAGGTGACAATTTACCAATCACACTGATCCCAATGCACTGCAGCGGGGCGGGCCCACACGTCCTTTCCGCAGCAGTGATGAGATGTGCGCTCTATGCATCCCTATGAATATTTGTTTACGTGAGATACGTCTTCGCGTCTTGATGAAATTACGTCACTACATTTTTCTGAATGATGTCTGCAAAGTGTAGACCTAGAAAGGGCCTGTACTGGTACAGATTGTTTGGATAAGTTACATTGTGTAGGCGATCTCCTTCTTTTGTATATATTTGTATAAAGTACATTACCATGTGTCAACCAAATTCTCTCTTTAACCTTTGTGAAAGACTATTCATAAACTGAGTACATAAATTACCTAATATTGTATATAAAATGATGGGTATAAGCAAAAATGAAAAAGAAACTGTTTGGTTTTCAGAGCATCTTACCCTTAGAGGGCCAACAGTGTGGGAGAAGCTGTGCATCATTGAACATGAACCACAACACAATGTTGCAAGAATGGTTCGGGACAAATCTGTGCCAAAACGTGAAGGCAAAGTTCCTACTACATACACAGTTCGGAATCGTGCTTCACAATAACCACTGCAGGAAAAACGTACAACTTAAACCCTTCCTTTTCCAGCGTTGTGCCAATGTGGTAGTTATATTTCCGGTTCTGAAACGTGATCTGGGTTCATGGATTCTCGCTGACACCTCACTAGTGGTTAATCCTACGGAATGGGTGCACAATGGTCTGAGTTACAATTTGACATAAATCAACCTCCCATTTTTAACTTGAGCCATTCACATTTCACGAGCATGTGCCTCAAAGCCATAGTTAAAATGAAGGTCAAAGGAAATGGCTAACGGGCCATGCGCAGTGGAACGAGGACCCACACATGCGCAGTACGGGCAAAGGGAGGTAGGTGGCTGTGGTTGAATCCTCATTTTAGGGATTTCAGCACTGGAGTATCATGCTGTGCATCCGAGTGTTTGCAGAGTGCATTATTAAGGCAGTGATTGTGAATGATGTGTGACGGGAGTCACTATGAGCAAGCACACCCACATCAGGATGGTATTTTCTCCAGTTCTTCCACAGGGACCTCATTTCACCAAAATGTCAGGGGTAGCGGAAGTGACATCACATGCTCCTTGACCTATGATGACATCCCAGGAATTGAGGTCATTTGACCCCACCACAAAGTGACATCATGGGAAGTGATAGAACATGACCTTTCACCCCTTTAATGAGTCTAGCAATTACTGTATAGAAAGACAAATTGTTTGTTATTCCTATTCTTTCTTATTTAGGGTTACACTTGTGGAACCCCCTGCTTTTTTTAAGAGGCCTCAACATAATTCCCAGACACCCCAGAAACAAAGAGCCACATGGCACTGACCACAGCCCAGGAGCTTCAATGTAAAAATACAAATAATCTTTTGTTCCCCTTTTTGTAGGGGTAGCAAGGGAGACCACCTGGGTAGCAAGGGAAACCTCAGGGGTCGCAGACCCCCAAATGACGTCCCTGTTCTTCCAGCTCTCATTCCCCACACCGGCACATGCAGGAGAAAGTCAGGAGGTGAAGCCGCTCTAGCAACTAGATAGTCAGGATCAGAGACATCGTAAGGGAGATCGTGCAGGATTTCTCCCCACTCAACGGGGCAGAGCGAGCCAAGTCCAGGGAAGATAACGTCAAGGATGGAGATCAAAAGGGCAAATAGATTGACAAGGAAATGCTTGCTAGCATTTATGCCCAGGTAAAGAATAACATGGCCCCTCCTCAACCTGCTGTTCCCACTACCACTACTGCCTCCAGGCTCAGGAAGTATAAGGAAGGCGCCAAGGAACGTCCACCACTTCATCCAGATGTGGAGAATGTGGTGCTCAAAAACTGATTTCCTTGATTGATTTGTGTCATTTCCAACACACAGATCGCAATCGGGAACTCGGTGGGAGAACTTGGACCTAGCCGCTGATGACAAACACCCACATCAAGGCCAGAAAGTCACGGATATTGTTTGAAAATGAAGGTGTTTGTTGTTTTACAAAAGAGACAAATGCCACGGATTTGGGAGACTTCCAAAGGAAGGTGATTCCACCATTTGGGCCCCGTAACTGAACATCGTCTCTCCCCTCCAGTCTTGCATCTGGAGGGTGCTACAACCAAAAGATGTTTATCCAATGGGAGTAGAATTCTTGCTGCTGGGGTGTAAGGAAGAATTTTAGATTGAAGATGAAATGGGGCAAGATCTTATACACATTTGAAAACCAGGCACTGGACTTTAAAAGCAATGCACTGGTGAACTGGAAGCCAGTGACAGAAGAGTCGATATAAGAAATTCACACTTCATTTGCAAGGTTTAAAGATCAGACACACAGACATATTCTGAACCACCTGCAGCTGGTTAAAATGACAGTCTGAGATGCCATCATAGAGAACATTAGCGTAGTGAATGAGAGAGTTGGTAAGAATCCCCACTACTGATGCTGACTCTTCTGTTTTTATATAGTGAAGTCTTCATCTGAGAAGGCGAAGATGAAGAAAGGCTGATCATGCTTCTTCCTTGATCTGGGCTGTGAGGCAGAAATCTGACTCCAAGACCACCCCCAGGTTCTTAACCTTTTTGGCAAATGAAGGAGGTAATCTGCACTGCATCGGTGGAGAATCTGTGACCTTGAGTAGATGTTTAGGGACCAATAGAATCATTTCTTTTGTGGGCGGTTTCAAATGGAGATGATTATTGGTCATCCATTGTCTAACTTCCAAGAGAGAATCCTCTAGGTGAGAGAGACTCCCATTTGAGTGAGACGTGCCAATATGCACATGGGCCCGCCGGAGTAGGAATGAAACTCCAAGTGATATTTTGCAAAAAAACTCTTGAGGGGTTGAATATAGATTTTACACAGAAGCAGAGACAAAAGAGTTCCCTGCGGCACTCCACTGATAATGGGAAAGCGGTCCGACTTGCAGGAGCCCATCATGACCATCTGATATCTTCCCTCCAAAGAAAATTAGAAACATGCATTGGTAGGGTCTGTCATGCCAATCACATTTTTCAAGTGAGCAAGCCGGATGGTATGGTCCACTATGTCGAATGCCGTTGAAAGATCCAACATTACCAACAGCGACAAATCTTTCTCATAGGGTGAACTAATAAAATCAGTCTCCTAAGGTTTATGTCCAAACTGTATCCATTGGTGTGTTCAGAGCCTATGATGCCAATCTTAGAGTTCAACTCACTCTTGTCAAGACTCACAGGGCACTAATCCATAGCACCCGATGAGGTGATGGTCAGAGACATACTGGCAGGAAGGTGGGCTCTGCTCTTAAAAAGACATATGCAGGCATCCATTCAGCCCTCAGAGAAAATGAATATCCGGCATGCACTACTGAGACCCGTCTGGCAGATAAGCAGACTCTCTACAAAGCACTACAAGCACTACAATTATCCAGAACAGGACTGTGAGACTTGCCCTTGGCCTCAAGCCCTGGAATCGTATCTCTCCAGCACTTGAATCTCTCCATTGGCTCTCAGTGGCTGTGAGGATTAAATTCAAGACCCTTTGCAGTATACACAAGGCTTTCTGGGGCCTGGGTCCACAATTCCTTCAACACTCCCTCCTTCCCACTCGAGCTCTTCGCTCCTCCACCTCCAACTCCCTCAGGGTCAGCCGTTTCTTCAAGCAACGAGTTGGGTGTAGATCTATGTCTTCGGCAGGGGTCTCCCTCTCGAACAGCCTCCCTGCTACTCTGAAACTTGAGGAGAGCCATCTCTGGTTCGGGAAGAACCTCAAGACCTCCCTCTTTGCTTCTGCCTTCTCTCCTCCTCTCACCTGTTGATCGGTCTGCTTCGGCAGCGTGCACCTGGTTCCCCTCTGATTTTCAGGCCCAGCTACATGTCCATCCTACCACGCACCCGCACTGCTTCCAGGCAACCGTTGCATGTGCGTCTGTATCTGTGACCCTACAGTCCCCTTTTCTGCACTTATCAAACACCCCCTTTCTATGCCTTAAACCTAGCACTTGCCCCCTTGCTGGCTGCACTACTACTTGTTGTTGTTTTATTTGTATTATCCTTTGTTCAGCACTTTCCACTTTTCTCCCCCCCTGCACTTTCCCCCTTCCCTCTCCCCTGCACTTGCGTGTTCTCAATTTCACTAGGTCTAGTAAGATGGCTGTTTTGTTCTCCCTTGTTCCCCTCCCATGCCTTGTCGCGCTCTGAATCACTTGTGTATGAGCGCGATACAAATTAGTTATCATATATCATATCATACAAGAGGGGGGACTTTGCTGAGTTATTAGAAGCCATTCAAAGTCAGATGGAATTCTAGTGCACATTTCATACAATGGTGTCCAGATGGGCCTCCTCCCTTGCACCAGGGGAGAATGCGCAGGCACATATCAGGTAAGGGAACACTCACTCAGCCCAGAAAATGATTGCACTTCATATCCCATTTCAGTCTGTTAAGATTTTCATTGTGCAGTTGGAAGACAAAGTGCGCTGGGTTTTCAAAGACAGAATACGTGTGCAAATGTTCAGGAAGCAGCCCAACAGAGCACCTCCTTGTCAGGTAAGAAGATTGTCCTAATATCCTTAGTTGCGAATATCAGACTAGCTAGAGGCCAGAAAAGGAGGCATGAGAAGAATCGTATGGGAAGCCAGCAAACTGACTGTTTCTTTCTACAGGTCCCAGGACTCAAAGCCTATAATGTCCTGACTGTCTGAGTCCCCCACCCCAAGCTCTGGAGGGAGCTCGCCTATCTTTATTTCGGACAGATATGGAAGGAAACAGTGAAGGATGCTTGGGTGAAGAGGAAAGTCCAATAGGTTATGTTATGTTATAAGAATTTATTGAGCGCACGTACGCCAAAGGCATCATGGTGCTAGAAGCAGCTAGCAGAAACAGAATAGGGAGGAGAGCCATTAGAATAATAATGTTTTCAATTTACGTCGAAAGCAGAAATGATCAGCAGTGCTCTGCAGAGCATGGAGAAGTTTGTTCCAGGCATTAGCGGCTACAGTAGAAAAGGCACGACCACCTGAACGAGCCAGCCTGTGACGGGGAACCACAAGAAGAAGGGCTGATTGAGAACATAGGGGGCGGGGAGGCATGTAGTACACACATTTGGCTTGAAGATACTCAGCTCCAATACCATACACATAGATTTAAACATGACACGGCCTCTACGGGGAGCCAGGGCAGTTGTCTCAGTAGCGGGGACATATGAGTGCCGAAGGACGGGCAGAGGATAGATCTGGCAGCTACATTTTGAAGGCGCTGCAGACGTTTAGTTAAGTAGAGAGGTTGGCCCAGATAGAGTGAGTTACATTATTCCAAGCTACTCAATACCAAAGCAGCCACCACAGGAACTTGGCAGGCCGTCGGAATAAAGGGGAGTACCTTCCGTAAGATCTGAAGTTTGAAATGGCCAGCCTTGCATACTGCCGCCACCTGTTCTTCCATGGCCAGGGAGGCAGAGAGTCTAACCCCTAAATTTCTGACCGATGATACTGGCGTGGGGAGAGAGCCTAGGGATAGTGGCCAGAAGTCAGAGGTCCAGAACCGCTGGGGTGAGGATGTACCGACAACCAGTACCTCAGTCTTGCCAGCATTGAGCTTCAGCCAGTTGGGTGGCATCCAGCTACCCAGATCCTCCAAGCATTTCCGCAGACGGGCAGCAGTTTCAGGCTGAGTCAGGTCAAGCTGGACAATGATCTGCGTGTCGTCCGCGTAGGAATAGTAGCGAAAACCATGAGATTGAAGAAGTCTAATGTAGACATAGAAAAGAATAAGGGAGAGTGCCGATCCCTGAGGAACCCCACAAACCGGGGAAACTGGAGAAGAACGGAAAGGAGGAAGAGAGACTGACTGGGAGCGGTTTTTAATCCATTCCCTTGATAAGAGCTCTGATGAATCTGTGGCCATAATCCATCACCAAATAAGAGGCAATGTATAGGGAGAAGCAAGCACTCATAGACAAATAGGTCATCATTATGGCCGCACACAGGAAGGGAGGAGAGGTATCTACTTAATTGTGTTCATGGTCCATAAATCCTCAGGATGACTTTGGATCTGAAATTCATGACCAATTACACCAGGACTGTTTATTTCAAGATGGTAACCCATCAGCAAATCATAACCCTGCATTTCAAAGGGGTACTTTTTAGCAGCTCTTCATCTTTCCAATGCATATGTGCACACTCCCCCACACACCCCCTTAAAGACCCTAGATAAATTATTTCCCTAAACCCACCACCAACATATATGCAGCAAAATCCATTGTAAACAACTCGAAACATTCTCGTTCGACAAAATGTATTGCGGCAAAAACCTCCCATTCCCCTAGCTTCGCTGCTAACCAATCCTACATGTGCCGGATTAGACAAGGGAAAGCAGATCTGTGAAGCCTTTGATATTTAAATTAGGCTGCCCACGGCTGGAGGAAGGTGTGCCTCCCCCTTCATGAGATGGTTTGATCTACCTGTGACCATCACATTTCAGTTGAATATGACAGGGGAAGACAGCGCCTGTAGGCTGTGTCTTCCTGGAGTACAAGTGCAGGAAGCAGATGAAATGTGTGCAGAATGGCCTCACACATTTCTCTGAGGTTGGTCTCCCATCATTCATTTTCATTTATCAAAAAATCAAAAAGCCCAGGTGCACTCTCCCCATGTGGATGGTCGAATTCCTCACACACAGACACCACCCCATGGGACAGGGGGCTGATACAGTGGGATGCTGAGATACAGGATCAATGGCCCCAGGAGGGGCAACATCACTTGTCAACCTTGATGGAGTTGGTAGTGTCCTCAGTGCAATAAATCAGTTCTGCCCCATTATCAGAATCCACCGGTAGTCATCAAAATAGCCAATCTGGTGGCCCAGGCATATGTAGAGATGGGATCAGATCAGAACCCTCTCTAGGCCTCTGGTGCTACTGGATCAGGACTGGAAGACTGGAGACCAAACAAGAAAGCAGGCAGAGACTCAGACTGGATTTCAAAATACATCTTTTATTCTTCACAGCAAGCAGACAGCATACAGCAGGAACTCCAACAGTTATCAAATGAGCTCTGAATTTAGCCCCTTTATATAATGTATCAAGGCTGGTTTAATTTAATAAATGATACACAAACCAGTGTTATTGGTCTTTATAATTAAAGACAAACCCTCTCCCCTCTCAGGATTGGTTGGCTGGACTGCCACTCAAATTGTACCCGTGTCATAACTACGCATGCAACTATTTACATTTGTCTGAGATACACTTGACCTTTAAAATGAATCCTTTGATGTGTCAAGAAAGAACATTTCTGACATCATCCTTGAGATAATTTTGGCAGGCAGCATCGTGTCTCCCTGTCACAGGAGTCACTGGAGTCCATGTATGGGCATCAGCTGTGTGCACTGCCTGTGAACCGACCAACTGTTGCTAGCTGACCAGCTGTCTGTACTAATTACTATCTTGCCTTGAATCACTCAATGGCTGCCCCCGGCTCGTCAATGTCAACATTTCTGCCAAGAAGCCCAGACAGTATCTCCTCGTCTACTGAACTTTCAATGACCTGTTTATAAAAAAAATAATTCAATTACATCATCATGACTTTGTGAAATTTGACCATTTTGTCTTTCTAGAAACCATTTTAGGATCTGTTTGACTATGTCTTATTCTGAATGCATGGTTATTACAAAATGGTTTCCCAATTTATTTTTGATCAGAACTTAGCTCCTGTTCAGTTTCGAGCCTAGAATGTTGGTATCTATAATAAATGTATGCTATCTAACATGCCCTCTGTTGCTCAAGGCATTCTGACCACAGAAATATATGCTGCCCTTTAATGTGCTTGTTTTGGGGTTCCAGGCACTACAATCCTGATTTTCACAGTACTAGATTCATTGATCAACCCAACAAGTTATCTGCATTCAGTTTGAGAGGGGTGGGGTGTACCTCCTATACATTCAGTTGAAGGGGTGGGGTCTAACTCCTGTACACATATAACAACCGGCAGCTGATACAAGGTCTGTGGCTCTGTTCTCCTTTGCCTGGGAACAGGGTATATTTTTATCGTATTTATTTATTGTGCAACAGTTTCAGCAATAAGCCTTACAGAATTAAAATGAAACACTAAAAACCGCAGTAAAATTCCTTGTCATTAAAACAGATGATTATCAGCTTAAAATATTTGTTTACAAAAATACAACACTGCAATAACAAATTGCTCGCTCGATTCTTCCAAAAGGGTACACCATAAAACTTCACATGATAAAAATGGCCTGGTTCTAAAATACAATTTGAGTATTACTTCACAATGCTCAGAAAGTGCTGTGCAATCTATAATTAAATGTTTCAGAGTTTCACTTAACATCATACAAAAGCGACAAAGGCGATCAGCCATTGACAATCGGCTACCAGCACCCAATATATTCTTTGTTAGAAAAAGATTCAGCTTCAAGAGTAAGAAAAAATCTCTGACCATTTTAGACAGATGCCTTGACAAGCATTTCTGCAGTTTATTGTAGGGTTTTATATCCATTGCAGAGTGATCAAAAATGTTATAAGATTCTAGATGCGATCTATTAGCAATCCAGTAATTAAGAATATTTTATTTTTAACCTTGATAGAAGTGCCTTTCAGATCCTCCCGTGTTAAGTAATTAAGCTCAAGGATGCTCAGAGAGCCATTAATCCATTGCTTTAGAGACACACAATCACCCTGACAAACAGAGATATTCAACTGTTCAAACAAAGTAGTCGTGGGGGTATATAGTGCACTTCTTAATAACTGAACTCTTCGCCAAGAGACCCTGGGCTCCAAAGAGACAAGGCCCAGAATGTGCCGAATAGCAGCCAGAGGAGTTTTCGTAGGAAGTGATAAAACACGCTTCCAAATTATGGATTCTACTTTGGACCAAAGCAAACCATCCTCTTGTACCGCAGTCCCACAGAGCAACCTGGGAACCAGCATTTGGTTGCACATTTTAAGTGCTGGTGCAAGTGAAAACCGCCCATATTTCTTGTTGAGCACCCTGAATTAAGTTGCAGCAGCAATTGCCTTTAATTTGAGCACCTGATTTGCCAAGCCCACTGATTTCTTGGATTTGAACATTATACCCAAATATTTCAATTCAGACCCTTCCTCCAGCCTTTGGGCATCAATATACCAATCAAATTTAGTTCTTCCAGGCAGTGGCTAATAGTGATTCATAGTCAGGATCTTGGATTTAGGAACATTGATAAAGAAACCAAGCTCCTTTAAGTAGTCCCCAACAGCAGTTAAAGATCGTTGCAGCCCTACTGCAGTATAATCCAATACAAAACATGATATGATATAAGTAATTTATAAACCGCCTGTACACAAGTGTTTCTAGGAGCGTACATCATCTGCATATGGCAGATCATGCAGTTTGATGGATCCCAACTTTGGGGGGTTTGCTACAATGTTTCCTAGAGCATCTCTTATTCCAAGGATATAAAAATGAAATAAAAATGGGGCTAACACGCATCCATGGTGCAGGCCATGCGCCACGTAGATCCATTAAGTACAATTTCCCCCTTGGTCTAATCTAACCTTCAATCGAACCCTTGCATGCAATTGTTACAAAATGCTCACCAGATGTTCAGAGCACCCCCGAACCCTTAACATCTTCCATGAAAGGGCACAACCAATGCAGTCAAAAGCCTTTGTAATATCCAAGAAGACCAAATGCAGACTGTGCTTGGAGTGAAGTCCTTGTTTGGAAAGCAACTGGATTAGAAAACAGTTAAGGGATGTGCTTGTGTCCCTTCTAAAGCCAGACTGGTTAATGTCCAGTGTGTCAGAGCCCTCAGCCCAGCACACAAGTGCTTGTGAAAAACATCTTGAGAAAATCTTATACGAGGCATCCAAGAAGGAGATCGGGCGGTAACTAGCAGGGTCCGTCCTATCCCCCTTTATAAAAATCACCACAACTATTTCTTCTCTCCAAGTCGGAGGAAACTGCTGACTTGCTAGAATATTGCAAAACAATTGAAACAGCACCTGTGCCCATAGGTGAGGTGCCGATTTTAGGGTTACGTTGGTAAGCCTGCCAGGGCCCGGGGCATTAGACTTTTTCACCCTTTTAATAGCACACAAGATTCCATCAATATCTATATCCAAGGCCTCCCATGCAGGCGGAGGTAACGATACTGTACCACCAACCAAATGGACAGCCCTCGCGGGGTACGGGAGAGCATACAAATTGCAGAAGTAGTCCTCCCATTGGGCCCCAGAAATTGGTCGTAGTTCAAGAGGGCCATAGGTGGAAGGATCGAATCCAAAGGATCGAAATGCAATAGTTTCGAGTCAAAAGGACTGGAAAAAAGGTTGCATTTGAAACAAAAGAAAATTTGTGGGGGGGGGGTCCCTTCCAAAACCCCTGTTTTTGGTATAAAAACAACTTTTTTTTCCTACACGGAAACCAAAATAAATATTTTAAAAAAGGTATTCGACTTTTTTTTTCTCTGCCCTTTTGACTCTCAACTATTGTATTAGATCCTTTTGTTTTTCCGATCCTTTGACCGGACACCGTTCAAGAGACGCTTGAACAAGCGGCCCTCTAATTAACTTCTAGAAATTGAACAAGTCTCATGATCTTAAAGCAGACAGCATGCTTTCAGCATCTCTTTGAAATAATAGGTGACTATGGCTTTTTAGCCAATTTCTGTAGGTCTGTGTTAGTTTCCTTATTATTATAAGGCCTGTAGATCCTAACGTTTTCGCTTTCTAATTTCTTAGTTTTCTCTTTTTTGAACATAACACTGAATTAAATGTATGAGTTAAATCCAGGTTCTTAGGGTTTTGATATAGCACTTTCAGTGGTAGCAACCCCTGCAATATATTCTGAAAGTGTGAGCCAAAGACCTGAAGGGACATATAGAGAAATGCACCCCCCCAGCAGAACTTGTTCAACTTTATCACTGAAGCGATGCGCAAATTTGGGCTGCCATAATATAGCCTGGTCTCTGGGTCTAACTTCAATGGATGCTAGAGAATGTACTGTGCGTCCAACCATGTTGACCGCAGTCAAGGCCACCACCAGCTGCGAATGATCGCTATCTGGGCTGCGTCTCACCTCTAGGGAATGAAAGCTAGTAGACATGTAATTTAGGGTAAACACGTAATCCAGCGTTGAGCTATGGATCCCACTAGACCAGGTATATTCAGGCGGTATATCCTCCTTGATACTACCATTCAGAGGATACAGATCACATGTTTAAAAAAAGATCACACCACTCTCCCCCTATCTGTGGCATTCTCTGAGCACAGCCTAGCATTTTCCTGGTTATACCAACAAACGTCAAGACATTCTGAATTATAATCCTAAAAAATAACAACCCCCGCTCTTGCTCTTGGAGAGGCACAATAAGGTTTGACGGACTTAGTAATTGCTGTTAGAAAGTGTACCAACCATGTCGAGGCAGGGTTATAATAAACATTAAGAACAATCAAACACTTCCGTGCACAATCAATGGAATCCCACCAAACAACCTTCATGTTCAAAACATCCCTGCGCCCTAAAGCAAGATTTTACACCCTTGTGCCTGGGGATACTCGTCATGCACTGAGTAGACCACTGAAAGGTGTCACTCTCTGCCCTTTTTGTGCGGGCCCATGAAAGACAGAAAACCCATCGACAGTCGGGGTATCAATCATAAGGGTTTCTTGAAGACAAATCAGATCAGCCCCCTCCCAAATCTCTTTATTGGAGTAGAGGTGACAGAAACCACACGTGTTCCATGAGAGCAGCCTAATACATGTATTTCATTTAGATCCTTCATTTGTGAGTTTATGTACATGGAGAGAATTCATTAAATGTGCCCAATCATACAACACTGTATGTTTTTCCTGGTAGATTGGCCACTCATCAGTAGTGTTAATAGTAGTCACTTTACAATTAATAAGAAGCAGTTTGTGTGGATTAAGTTCTGGCTCCCCCCCCCTATACACCTTGGGGCATCGGGCAAGAAGTCTACATTTTCCTCTGACAACAAATAACCCATGTTATGCAGACAATCTGAGTCTGCGATAAGCAATGGTTTAATTAATTGGGAATAAAACCCCACTTTTACCATGTCCTCCCATCTGTACTCTAGGGAGAATATTCTAGCAATATCTCTTGATGTCAGTGATTGTAGCGAAGGAATTTCTTTAAACAATGCCAAGATATATTGACAATTCATTGGGTAAGGCCCATTAACCCTAAACACATGCTTAAGTGATATGTAGACCACATCTTCCCCCAATTTCTGTCCTGGCCCAACAGGATTTGATGGTAAGTTTCCTTCTTTTGCTTCCCCTTTCAGTGGAGGCTTGAAGACTGGAGCCGTACTAAGACCCTTAAGAATAGTGCAAGAGTTTTCTGCAGGAGATGAGCACCGAGATCAATCAGGCCCTGGCTGGTTGAAAAATAATTGTGCCTCGACTTGGTTAGGGGAGACGAAAGACCCTTCCCCCTCATAGGAAGGGAGTAACGTTGGTTTCTCTGTGCAGTTATAAAGACAGACCTCCTCCCTGGCTCCTTCGGGCATATCAAAGGAGCCGGTCTGAGGTAAGGGTGAGTGGGAGCCCAGAGATAAGCGGACTCGCTTTCCTAGTTCCAAAGAAATAACAGGGGCTAAGATCGAAACATCGGAGACGAAACTGGAGTCAGCACAGGCCAAAAGGTCCTCAAGGTCCAGATGACTCGGAGAGCAAGAGTTCTCAAAGTGGACCTTCATAGTAACGTTAGAGGGTGAGCCCATACGTTTGAGTCCAGTTACTTCCTCTGATTTTATTGAGAACATAGGGCTTCTTGTGGCAAATGGTGACCCTGTAGTGATCCCCGTACTTACACTCTCTATTGCCGGTAAGTCTTTGTGGGGCCGGCTAACTGGGACAGAAACAACAAGCAAGTTTACCTCTGCGCCCTCTACCAACACTGCCTCCTGGTCCAACAAGCGTGCTCCACTCCGTAGGCCCTGCGTATTGAAGCTGCTGGAACAAAGGCCACTGGGGAGGGACAGGGCGGGCAGGAAGGGAGAACTGGAAAGAAACAGTACCTTGAAGATGGAGTCACAACAACTCACGATGAAGAATCAGTTTCCAAGCTTCCAAACCGTACCCCCATTTGTCAGCCACACAGGCACACGGGAACACAGAACCACACTGCGCACATGGCACGCTCTGCGTTGCTTAAGGATTTTAAAGGCTGCAACTGGAGAAAGACTGTGATCAGCAGCAAACGAGGAAGGACTCTCGATTTTGGGGAAAAATGTAGTGCAGCCTGCTCAGCACCACGGAAACACACTGCGAACACTGCGTGCTCCATGTTGCTAAAGGAATTTAAAGGCTCCAACTGGAGAAAGAATGTGATCAGCAGCAAGCAAAGGACTCCGGGAAAAACAGTAGCTCACCCTTCTCAGCAGCACCGCGGAAACACACTGCACACACCGCGCGCTCCGCGTTGCTTAAGGATTTTAAAGACTGCAACTGGAGAAAGACTGCAATCAGCAGTAAGTGAAGCAGGACTCCGGGTTTCAGGAAAAACAGTAGCTCAGCCTCCTCAGCACCACGGAAACACACTGTGCATATACCCTGGATCAGGGTATATAGGTGGACTTCCATGTACTCTTCCTGTCTGCCTCTCATAGGGGTGCTGAAAAAAGAGGAGGGAAGATCATCTAAGCCCTCCTATCCCTCTGTCACAATTTCCATCTCTTCCCCACCAGTGTTTTCCGGAACATCGGACGAGGCATTTGGACTTTCATTACTGGACTAATATGCTTGCAGGGACACCCCCGAGGTGTCCAGGGCACCGAACATGATAACAGGGTGGATGGTTGCCCACTCTCTGAGGTAGCCAAGACAACGGCTGTATGCATTTGCCCCTTACTGATTATTCCATGAGTTCTGGCGAGAGCAGAAAGCAGACAAACATTTGCTCATCCTAACCACTTCTTACTAACCTCTCAGGGCTTACTGTCCTCTGTTTTTTCAAACAGCAATTCTTCCGTGTCTCAGGATCCTCTTGTCTCCTCCTTAGGGGCAGTCTCTGCCCCCCCATAGCACTCCCCTCCAATAATTAGCTTGGAAAATGAGTCGTGGGAGTTTAGAGCAACAGGGACTATCAAGCCAGCTACCAGGTCAGGAATGCCATCTACATTGCAATCCAAAGCCAGAAACTGGAGTTCCTTCGAGAATTGGTGTGTTCGATATGGAACCATAGCCCTCCATGTCCTATTCTCATACTTCTCCAAATTCCGGCTTTATGTTTGGAGGGCAGTGCTTCCCTGGCTTTATAGGAGAGGAAACTCTTGCCCCCTCTAAATGTTAGGAGGTCAGTGCTTCCCAGGCTTTAGAGGAAAGGAAGCTTTTCACCCTCTTGATGTTAGAAGGGCAGTGCTTCCCAGGCTTTACAGGAGAGGAAGCTCTTCACCCTCTTGATGTTAGGAGGGCGCCGCTTTCCTGGCTTTACAGGAGAGGAAGCTCTTCGTCCTCTTGATGTTAGGAGAGCAGCGCTTTCCTGGCTTTACAGAAGAGGAAGCTCTTAGGCTTCTTGATGTTAGGAGGGCAGCGCTTCCCTGGTTTTACAGGAGAGGAAGCTCTTCACTCTCTTGATGTTAGGAGGGCAGCGTATGGCTTTACAAGAGTTGAAGCTATTTGCCCTCTTGATGTTAGGAGGGCACTGACTTCCTGACTTTACTGGAGAGGAAGCTCTTCGCCTTCTTGATGTTAGGAGGGCAGCGTTTTCCTGGCTTTACTAGGAGAGGAAGCTCTTCGCCCTCTTGATGTTAGGAGTGCAGCGCTTCCCAGGTTTTACAGGAGATGAAGCTCTTTGCCCCTCTTGAGGTTAGGAGGGCAGCAATATCCTGGCTTTACAGGAGAGGAAGCTCTTCGCCCTCTTGATGTTCGGAGGACAGCGCATCCATAGCTTTACAGGAGAAGAAGCTCTTTGCCCTCGTGATGTTAGGAGGGTGGCGCTTCCCTGGCTTTACAGGAGAGGAACCCATTCACCCTTTTCGCTGTGTTGCAACTAACCAACTGTCCATGTCCTTTCAGAGTTAAGCCTGCCATTCCAGAAATTGGACAAGGAGTACTTATAATTCACTTGTATTCCAATCTGTTCGGATTCCTTCTGGTTGTCATGACCACTGTGAGGTGGCACAAGTTGTGCCACAAGCAGGCTCCCACCAGAACCCAGAGGGCCTTAAACCCACTGCAAAAGGGCTCCTGGAGCCAGTCTTGGTGCCTTTGGCACCGGGCTCATATGTAGGAAGGAAGGGCTGATCAAACTAGGTCCCATTTATGTACATGGGCCTTTAAATCCAACATGAAAGCACCCACACAGTCTAGTTCTAAGAACCAAGCCATGCAGTCTAGTGTTTTGGGTGTGGCAGGCCTGGAACTACTTTCCCTGGTACTACTTTACCTGTGCTATGTAAACCACACCCTGACTGCAGAACACGCTTCGTGTTATTCTGCAACCCGCAGCGTGACGCACACCGTATCCAGCTCCTGGTCTTCAGCATCTTCCTGTAATCCTGCAAGAACAAGAACAAGATTATGTTGTCTTACCTGAAAAAACACCATCCAGCACTCAGCATCTCAACTGGGCTGCAATCTGTGGAAACCGAGAGAAGAAGAAACATTATTCACCTGTGAGTACTAGCTTAAGGACTTCTGGCGAACCGCTACCACAGCTGCTGTTCGAACATTGCGACCTGCAATAACGAGAAAGGGAAAAACAATATTAGAACGCGCACTTCCAAAACATCGAATACCAAATGTCTTACCTGAATTCCATCGCGCTACGACACGCTTCCATCCGGAGCACCACAGCAACATCTGCAAAGGAAAAGAGACATATTCAGGTTTGCCTTCAATATTAAACAACCACACAGCGCTGTACTTACCTTAACGGATTCCGAGGGCCTGTTTTTCATCACGCTCTCATCCACTCGCAGCACCACAGCGGCCTGTGAGGTGAAGAAGAAAACACAGGCTAGCTTTAAAAGACAAAGGCGCTACGCTTTTCACTTTCTCTTACCTAGAAAACGTGCCTCTCCATCCGGCACGCCAGCATCAAGACCTTTGCACCTGAAAAGAAGGAGATAAAGACATTAACGAATTCCCACCATAAACAGAACAAAGACTTACAATTAACAAACCTACCTGCCTACCAGCAGATTCGGGGTCACAGCAGGCCTGGGCCCAAGGAAGGCGTACTGTACCAGTGAAGCAACTCGGGCAGCTCGCCAACAAACGTCAAGCGCCCCTGCACAAGAAACGCAGGACGGATAGCTCACCTTACAAATGACTAAGATTAATTATTCAGCACTGGGCAACTACGCATCCAGGGTCCAGATCTCAGAGCCTTCCAGACGCCCCCAGGGATATCAGGTGAGCGTAACACTGGTGTACTAGAGGTGTGGGGTTGATTGATGGTTTATAAATGGATATGCATCCCTGTACCACTGGTGCCCTAGAAGTTGATTTGTCACATTGGTGGAAACCGGTCGTACCGGTTGGAGCCTTGCGCACAGCTTAGTCACCCAACGATAAAAGTACTGTTGCAGGCAATGTTAAGTGACTGCTAGGTATTAGTAATTGTCATGGAGCTTGACATGGAGACTGTAAAAGACATGACCAAGGATGTCCTGCGCGTCTTATGTCAAGAGAGGGGACTTCTCCACAGCACTAAGGTTAACAAACCTGAGTTGTTGACCAGCCTCCAAGCTTGGGTAGAAGCGAGGGCAGTTGGGGAGAAGATCCCAGGGGACGTGCTAGGCTCCGTGTACCGGAACGGACAAACACCTTCCAAGGGGGTAAATGACAAGGACGACTGCATGAGCAGTGTTTCTTGCCAATAATCCCGCCAGGGGCAAGTGTGGTTTCTCAACACTCGAAAGTGTCAGTGAGGACAGGGGCTAGAGCGGCATCCCACAGTTCCCAGGCCTCAGCACAGTCTCTAAGTGGCCCAGTAATTGTTCCGGCTGTTAATGATGTAGCAGCTAGAAAGCTCCTGCTCAAGGAGACGAGACTAGTGCTAGAGGAACAGAAACAACGGGACAAGGTCAACATAGAGCTGCGCAAGCTGGCGCTTGAGGAGCAGAGAGAGGCCAATAGGTCCGCCTCTAGCAAGAACAGCAGTAGTGGCTCAAACCAGAGTGCCCAGGATAAGCCTCGACGGCACATCCCCAAAGATTTAGTACAGGCTTATGTGGGGAGGATATTTTTGATTGTTATGAAGTGCTCATGCTGGCTTTCCAGCTGCAGGAGGTGGATGAGGTAGTGTTGGGTGAAGCCCTGATGAGTCACTTACTGACACCAGGGACAGATGCAATTCTTCAGTTAACTCCTGAGGAAAGGCCCGTTTATGAGAGCATAAAGGCAGCCCTCCTCAGGAAGTTCTGTTAAACTCCAGAACAGTATCTCAAGAGCTTCAGAGAGCTCAGAAAGAAAGTGGGCAGACGTTTGAAGCATTCACACACTTGTTGAAATATCTGAGCGGGTGGGTGACTGGTAACAAAGTTGACACATTTAAAGGGATGTACAATTTGATAGCGTGTGAGCATGTGTTGAAATATTGTGAGGTTGACCTACATGAGCATCTTGTGGACAAGAGTATCACAAACCCTAGGGAGCTTGCAAAGGCTGGCAATGGGTGTGTGAGTACTCAAGTCAAGAAAAAGGCTCAGACGAGCACTTCCAAACCAGAATAGAAATCGGCGGACAAAAATGTAAACAAGGATGGGAAGGACAATGGTCCAACCCAATCCTCTTCAAAGCCAAGTCTCCAAATGAATGAGGGGAACCCCCAAACTCTAGTTCAGCCGTGCACACCGAAAATAAGAGCGCATGTACCCCTAACACTGGGACACTGGGACACCTACGTTCTCATCAACCAAAGGTTGTTTTGTTTGTAAGGAGCTGGGACATTGGAAAGGGAACCGGCTTGCATGGGCTTACCGAAGCAACCTATAGTGAATGTTGGACTCATGGAGGAGGCCATCATTATTGTGGGCCTCTTAGAGGAGGATTTCCCACTAGGCCAGGGAGTGGCCGAATGTGGATTGGTTACACTGAGTGGAAACGGTACCGGATTTCCAGAAGAGACCCCAGTTCCCAATAATACTCAACTCTATCTAGAGCACGTTTACATCAATTGACACAAAACTCCTGCAGTTGAGACACTGCGGCTAGCAACACCACTGTCACCCTGCAGTGGGTACAGCTACGGCAGTATATTGCTGGGCCTGATTTGTGCGTAAGTGGATTTGATGGTAAGAGTAAGTGCCCATTGACGATAGTAGAGATCAGCTTGTGAGGTGAAATGACCCAGCGCCGTGTAGCATATGAAAGAATCCACCCCTGTCCCATGTCTGTTGGGTAATGATCTTCCTGATCCCGAAATAGTCGCAGCAGCTACACGAGCGAGAACCAAAGAGATCGCCTGATTGAACACTCTCAGAGCCTTAGGGCCTGGAGTGCTTTCAGAGGTTGTGTTGCAAGGAATAGAGTGGCCGTTAGCCCTTAGTCCAGTACCACAGGCTACTGAGTTTCCTATTCCTGTGGGAGAGGGGCTAGTAGCCACAGAGGACCCTACTTTGGTAGCAGGGGACCCTGTGACTTCAGAGTTGCCTTGCGCACCACAGGAACCTGAGGTGGAGGACCAGATGGGTGCAGATCTGAAGGGTATGCCCAAGCTGGATTAGTTTTCATCAGCTAGTGGCCCAGATCAGACTGACTTCTACACAGCCCAGAAAGAGTGCCCTACTCTGGCGGGTCTGCAGAAGCAGGCAGACGATCAGTCTAAGGGTGAGGCCCCTGGACTGTTCAAAGTGTACTGGGAGGATAGACTCCTGTACAGTGAGCCAAAGGATTCTGAGGGCGAGGACACCAGAGGTTTGGTGGTTCCCCAATGCCACAGAAAGTTCCATTTGGATTTGGCTCCCTAAATTCCTCTAGCGGGTCACTTGGGAGTGACTAAGTCATCAGACTGGTTGTCTGTACACTTTTACTGGCAGCAGTTTGGCATAGAAGTTAAGGAATTTGTCGGGTCTGACCCGACTTGTCAAGCTTCTGGCAAGTCTGGTGGTGCCACAAAGACTCCCTTAATTCCACTACCCGTGGTTGGGCAGCCTTTTGAAAGAATAGGCATGGATATTGTGGGTCCTTTGGCACCTCAAACCAGGTCAAGAACATACATATCTTTGGTGGTGGTGGACCACGCCACAAGATACCCTGAGGCTGTCCCTATGAGGAGCATCAAAGCCCCTGTAGTTGCAAAGGCTCTGATTGGGATATTCTCCCCTGTTCAATTCCCCGAGGAAGTCATTTCTGACAGGGGATCAAACTTCATATAACCATATATGAAGGCTATGTGGGAAGAGTGTGGAGTCACCTAACGGTTCTCTACCTCCTTCCGTCCACAAACCAATGGGCTCGGTGAGCAGTTCAACAAGACCCTGAAAGGCATGATAGGTGGCTTGGAGGAGCACCTGAGGAGGAAATGGGATATTCTCCTGCCATGCCTTCTGTTCGCCTACAGGGAGGTGCCACAGAACAGAGTAGGGTTTAGCCCCCTTGACCTTCTGTTTGGACACCCTGTACAAGGTCCCCTCAGTCTAGTGAAGGAGGGATGGGAAGGCTAACCCTCATTCCCATCACGAGATGTGGTGTACTATGTACTAGGCCTTCAGTCTAGGATGACAAGGTACATGGAACAATCAACAGAGAATCTGAAGGCCAGTCAGGAGCTGATGAAACACTGGTACGACCAGAAGACCACAGAGACATTCTATTCTTCAGGCCAGTGGGCATGGATTATGAAGCCTGTCAAATCCAGTGCCCTTCAGGACAAGTGGACTGTGCCTTACTGTGTGCTAGAAAAGTCAGTGATGTGAATTATCTCATTGACGTGAAAGGACCTAATCAGATGTGCAGGGTCTTTCACGTCAACTGGCTAAAATTACATTCTAGCCGAGATGACTTGGTCACGGCGTTAGTGACTGACAGAGAGACTGGGGATGAGACCGATCCCCTCCCAGACTGAAGCCACAGATGGGTCAGTTGAAGGTGTCAACCTTGCAACTGACCTGTTAGAACAGCACATGACAGACTGTTGCCGTTTACTGGGACAGTTTGCTGGTCTGTTTTCACTGGCTCCAGGTCACGCAGATTGGTGCACCCATGATATGAACACTGGCGACAGTAAGCCGGTGAAGAGTAGGATTCACTGGGTGGCCGATAAGGTCAGGGGCACCATCAAGGAGGAGGTTTCCAAGATGTTGTCCCTTGGAGTGATAGAGCCATCCCACAGCCACTGGGCTAGCCCCAGTGGTACTGGTCACTATAAAGACTAGTAGTGGGAAGGCTGAAGTTCTTTCTTTTGTGGACTACTGAGGGCTCAATTCTATCATGAAGACAGATGTTCACCCCATTCCTCAGGCAGATGAGCTCATTGACAAGCTTGGCGCTGCCAAGGACTTGCATACTTTTAACCTCACAGCAGGGTATTGGCAGGTTGGCTTGACAGATGGAGCGAAAGAGTGGTCAGCATTCTCAACCCCAGAGGGACATTATCCATTGACTGTGATGCCCTTCGGATTGAAGAATGCCCCTGCCACTTTTCAGAGAATTGTTAACCAGGTTTTGTCTGGACTGGAAAACTTCAGTGTCGCCTATTCAGATGACATTGCTGTGTTCAGCCACACCTGGGAGGATCATGTATCCTACCTGAAACATGTGCTTCAGGTGCTACATAATGCAGCCCTGACTATTAAGGCCACGAAGTGCCAGATTACCTAGGTCACCTTGTAATTGGGGGTAAGAAACAACCTCTCGAAGTGAATATACAGGCTGTGAGGGATTGGGACATCCCCACCACACAGACGCAGGTGAGAGCCTTTCTAGGTTTCACCGGGTACTAACGGTCATTCATCAGAGGATATGGGTCCATTGCCATGCCCCTGAATGATGTAACATCCAAAAAGATGCCAAAGAAGGTACTTTGGACCCGAGGCCTGTCCAACCTCCTTTGAGGATTTAAAGGAAGGATTGTGCAGGGCCCCAGTTCTGAAAGTTCCAGACTACGGAGAGGAATTCATTGTCCAGACAGAAGCTTGTGATTTTGCGATTGGAGCAGTGTTAGCGCAGCTGAACTCTGAAGGGGTAGAGCAACCTGTCGCCTACATTAGCAGGCGGTTGACAAAAAGGGAAAGGAACTGGGCTGTCGTGGAAAAAGAGGCGTATGTGGTCGTGTGAGCCATAAAGAAACTGAACCCCTCCATCTTTGGGTCTCACAGGCCTCTGGTTAATGGCCATGCAAGGGGAGAACCCTAAGCTTTTGCGTTTGGCCATATCCCTACAGGGATTAGATATGGACATCCAGCACAAGCCAGGATCCCAGCATGGAAATGCAGATGGCCTCAGTCAGTACCTTTGCCTTGATGATGAACCAGACCCTCAGTAGGGTGGTGGTTCAAATGTTGAGGCTGGGGGCATGTGAGGATTTCGACCATCCACACAGGGAGGGTGCGCTCACCTGGGCTTTTTGATTTTTTGATAAATGAAAATGAACGATGAGAGATCAACCTCCGAGGACTGTGTGAGGCCATTCCGCACAAAGTCCATCAGCTTCCCGCACAAAATGCATAGTCACATGTACTCAGAGAAGACACCGCCTACAGGCACTGTCTTCCCCTGTCATATTCAGTTGGAATGTGACAGCCCCGGGTACATCAAACCATCTCAAGGATGGGGAAGGCACACCTTCCTCCAGCATGGGCAGCCTAATTTAAATATCAAATGCTCCATGGATCTGCATTTCTTTTGTCCTCCGTCTGGTGGCACTGCATACTGACGAGATAATTAAGGCAAGCCTGCTGAGTGGGGTTGGTTGCCGAAGAGACAACAGGAAGGTGGACGGACACCCATTTGGTATGCAATGTGCCAACTTGAAGCTAGTTCCCACCTCTCTGTATGAAAGGCAATGAATGGCATGTCTGGGTCCAGCAGTTACCGCAGGTGTCACTGCAGAGCAAACCCATTTCAGAGGGAGAAGTATGTGGTTTGGGGGAGGCAGGAAGTCGGCTCCCAGCACAAACTTCAAGGGAACCCTGCACTTTAATCCCAGAGTCACAGAGGGCTCAGTTAACCAGAGAGACACTTTGATCTACAACAGACATGGAGATGGATGGGACTCAGGTATATGTTTTCGCACCCTTGTCTGTCCTGTTGCAGAGCACTCTGGTCCTGACCTCATGCATAACAGAAGATTGTTGGTGGGGACCCAGGATGGGTTCATTGAGGTGGGCTTAGCCTGCACAAATCACTTTAGCCCATTTGGCTTTAAAAGAGGGCTGAACCCCTCACTTAGCAGATAACCTGAAGACTTCGGAAGGAGTAAGGAGAAGGACTCATTTGGACCTGTGCTGAAAGTACAGTCTACCTTACATCTTCCGCCAGTGAAGGAAGGCCAGGTGTTCCAAGAGGGAAGCAAGATCCTTCTGCTAAACATTTCCCAGCGAACAGAGGGAGACACTGGACTCAGATGGCCCATCTAGCACCTCCAGTACCGGTACCCAGCCAGCACACAGCATGCCCTGCTAGGTTCTGCCAGCAAGCTTCCTAGATGGGAAGTGCCGGAGAGTCTCTGGACAAAGGACAAGGCCGTTGCCTGCAATCACTCTCCTGAGCTTTGGGATATCCGCCATGAAAGGACACAAGCCCAGGGAAGAAGCTAGGAGGAGTGCCACACAAGCATCATCCAGCGTCCATATTTTAAGGATATTTTCGAGACAGTCGAGTCCTCGAACTGCATCTGGCTGCACCGCTGACTGTTGTAACACAACAGTCACAAGAACCGTCCGAACCACCTCGACCAGCATTCCAGATCATCTAACCAGCACAGAGACAGCGATTCATGGCCCAAACTGCCGCGCCGGACAGCGTGCAGACGCCTGTCCAGCCTCGCTTGCCGAACTGCCTGCCACCTGGTACCCGCAGCTGTACCCGCAACTAACTCTGTCTCAAGGGCTGCAAAGCACCCTGGAACCGGATCGACGCTGTCGAGCACCAAGAACATCTTCAGCACCAGGTACATTGTGGTTCTGCCCCCCCTGGTCCTTCTCCGAAGGCCTTTAGAGACAGTTACAACCCTTATCCCCCTTGGTGATGGAACCAAATAATTTTGAACAGTAAGAATGTTTACTTTACCAACTACCTCCTGTGAGTATCCAGTGTGCACCCCTTTCCTTCGTGAAACTGTATGTCCTCTTTGTTCCTTTGCGGGGTGGGTTGTATTTGTAATGTGCTAGAACTGTCTGTTGTAGTAATAATAAAGAAGATATTTTTATACAACCTTGACCGTGCAGTCCCTTTTATCATTGGGTAATAATTGTATTTTCGCTGTGTTGGAACTAACCTGCGATCCATGACCTTGTGGAGATAAACATGTCATTCCGTCCACGTTACCAAAAATTGGACAAGGAGGACTTATAATTCACTTGTATTCCAATCCGTTTGGATCCCTTCTGGTGTACTAGAGGTGTGGGGTTAATTGATGATTTAGAAACCGATATTCATCCTTGGACCACTGGTGCCCCGGAAGTTGATTCGTCATAATGGCCTCCTCATACATAGCCAGAGGAAACATGAGAGCTCTGCTCTATAAAATAGTATTATTGAAATCCAAAATTTTATTATTTGTGCCAAGCGAAGCCTGGAAGGTATGTGTTGAATTTACTAAACTGTTTAGTGGGTCAAAATCCCAGCTTCACTGTTTAACAAGGTATGTGATCCTGAGCAAATAATGTAATCTCTGCTAGCATCGAGGACTAACCTTATCAGAGCCAATATTAAACTCCTGTATTGTTAGCAGTCACCAAACATGTGTGGGCCATTCAGCATACTGCCCCATAGGAGAATGAGTGAAATTACTTGTTTTGTCATGTTATGCTTGATTAGTGAGTCTTGTATAGCATACACTACCCACTACCATTTTCACGGTTCTTTGCCAGCATTGCCCCTGTAAAACACATTTTATTAATGCCTGTGCCCTGTGCCCACAAAGTTTCCTTCTTTTCAATTTTAAATCAGTTTTGTGATGCTGGTGCCCAAAATACACCTGTGAGAGCTGTATATACAATCCAGGACTGCCCCATTGTGACCAATTGTGCATGAACTGTAATGCATGATTTCTGCATGGAGAGGCAGTGCTCCTGTGCACTATTTTATTTTCTTCTCTGGGATACTGCCTCCTTCATAATGGGTAGATGTGTAGCAGGGTGCCACTCATTCATATATTGCCTGGATGGTTTGTTATATGATTTGTGTATGTGTCCAGTCCTCTCTAGAAAGCAGTGATATTTTAGCCCTGTGCTTTACACTTTTTTTGTGTATGCATTTCATTTGTAAAGGTATAACTTGATCACGCAAATTCTGCCATAATTGTTTTTTCAGTTTTGACTATTTGCATGAATTCGGAATGTGTTAAAACGGCATTGGATTTTATTTTTTGAGAACTCAGAACATTGTGTATGCTGACTTATTTTAAAACATGCAATAAAACATTGATCAAAATCCTCCCCAGATTACTTTTACCCAGGCAGTCCCAAAAGAAACATACAAACTGCTGTTACAAGCAACACCTCAGAATACAGAGCACTGGGGTTAGCTTCCAGTGTTAGTGTTGTGAGAAACCAAACTTTGTCTCCCTAGCCGGTCTCCAGGGATCTGTCATCCAGGTGGCCATCATTATTGGATCCAGTTCCTCGGGATGGACCATTAAGGGACGATCACCTGGATGGGGGGTCCTCTGGGTGTGGTAGTGGGGCACTGCCGGGTGAGACGCGGTGTAGCCCTTCCTTCAACACCTTTTCCCCATCGTACCATGTAGGACATTCATAACCACTGACCCCCCCCTTTCTACTCGAACACTTTCACAAGATATACCAGAGAATGGACTAAAACCAGAGCTGTTTACCTGACATGTCCCAACACAAGGGTCGGGCAATTGAACAGAATCACACACACCCGACGGCCCTTTCCCTTCCCCACAGGGATAGAGGGTGGAGCAAGAGAGCACAGTACGAGCAAGGCGGGCAAGACAGACAGCATGACTATATGGCTAAACCGGCGCAGCATTTCAAGAGAAGGAGACAGGAGGCAGGAATTGAGAGGGTTTGCGAGTAGAGAAGCGACCTTGCCCTTTGCATCCCTAGCTCGCAGACCCTTCATGGAGGAGAGTATAAAACCATGAACAACAGCTCAAGTGTCATGCAGCAGATGTCAACGTTACACGGAGCAAGCCTATGCCAATAAGCAGGAGCGAGGGAAGCTCCTGCGACCGTGTTACCGGCCTAGACTCCAGTGAAGCCGAAAGCCAAGCAGTTAATCACAGCCGGTGACTCAAGGAGAGAACCAATAAGAACTGGGCTGTGTTGAATGAGAAGCGCTAAGTGGCAAGTTTGAACCAAGGTTAATGAACTAGGTAAGAGCTATAATGAGTGTTAAGAGGATACCAGCTGCAGAGAGAAAACCGGCACCACGTGGGTGCTAACTCAAAAGACTCCGGTCGATCTCCATCAGAGCGAAACTATGGGTGCCAGAAGGCCATAGGAGAGTCGCCAGAAGAGGTCGAAGTGGTAATAGGGGAGGTCTAGTAAAATCCCCGCACAATTGAAAGACTTTGATCGACACCAGTGTGAAAGCAAGGGAAGTAAATTCCCTGAATTCAAGCAAATACGTAGTTGGCAAGAGTGAGCCCGACCGAGGATGCTGTTGAGAGGGGCAAAGTCTAAAGTCCAGAGAAACAGTGTGTTGACAGAGGTGAAACCAGCCGAGGGATGTCCACTATGAACTGTTTGAAAAGACATTGAGAAACCAAGGGAAGTGAAACCCGCTAGAGAGCAAAGAGGGGTCCGAGGCCGACCGAGGGAGAGCCAGGGGTGAAGCGATTACCCAAATGTCCATTGAGAAAAGAAATGTCATATAATTTGGAAAGGAGAGATGTATGAAGGGTCAGCGCCCAGAAGCGGGGGACCCAGGGGTGAAGCCATCACCCTATGCGAAACTGTGGTAAACAATTGAGAAGGGTGAGCACCCAGAAGAAGGGGACCCAGGGGTGAACCCATCACCCAGCGAACATTGGAAACACACTTTCATTTGTTAAAGGAACTTTTGTTTTGTTATTTGAACACGTCAGGTCCTTAAAGGCATGAGACTTTCAAGTGAAACAAGACTTGGCCATCGATGGCCTTGATAGCTGAAAGCTCGAGAGTGGAAAGCTGAACTGTCATCTCGTGCTAGAAAAGCTTGCGAGTGTGTCCTGAAAGCCGCCATTAGAAGTGTCGTCTCGTGCTGGAAAAGCCCCAGACCGTACTGTGCTCCAATATCCTACCTTACCCTGTGCTCAAAACCTGGGGAAGGGAGGCCCAGGCTACCGCCTATTGACATATTATTTGAGAACACTTCTTGCTTTCCTTGAGAACTATCCTACACCCTTTTTTTATTAGTTGTAAGGTTTGGCAATAGATTTCTTAGTATAGGGCCTTTGTATTTGACACAACGCCACTAGGACTGCCTTATTTTTTATTTGATGGTGGACACTTGCTCCAATCTTAGATTTAGCTTTAGGTTAGGCAGTTTTCCAAACGGTATAAAGAATTTATAGTTCAATAAACACACTTGAACTGTGAACACTTGTGTCTGTCTTACCTGTTGCCACCATGCGTTACCACTGAATATCCCGATCGGTTTCCTACATTTTGATATGGTAGATCACTTTGATCAGACTTCTACTAATAAAACAAAAGAATGAAAATATGATATGATAATGATATGATATGGCATTTGTAACGCGCCTATACACAAGTGTTTGAACATATGATGTTTTTCCTAGTTCTTAATATAACAGTAAATGCACACATTTTTCTTTTCTGTATAAAGAGTAAATACACCAACAAAAAAAACCTTGGTACAAATCTCCATGCTGACGAACATGACTACCTTTTTGGCTCGTGCCAGCAGCTCCCACCTGTTGACCCGCAACTAAAAGTAGATTTTGCTAACGTAAAGGTTGGAGACCCCTCATATACACACTCAAGATTATCTAAGAAAGATAAAAGTTCTGAGTCAGCATTGGTGAAATTTGCTTCTGTGATCTGGCATATAGTCAATGGTCGCCGCTAATGCAGTGACCTTCCGAGCTATCTTGGGACTCACACGTATAGTCATTTCAACTTTGGTCACACAGCTCACAGCAACCATTTTGATGCCCAGCAGTGCTGTAGCCAATGAAAATAAATGTTGAAGACAACATGAATCATGCGTGACATGATACAATCAGTGGTGTTATTCACAGACCTCTAGGGCCCAGCGCGTGAAAGCACTGGAAAGGATTGTTGGCAAACTCAACAGCATCCCCAGCAGGTGGCGCTTGGGGCGCTGGCCTATACTGCCCCACCAGTGATTCAGAGGCTGGACTGCCTGAGTTCTGCACTTTCCTGCGTATGCCTCTTGCAGAACCTGCCACCTGTCATGGTGAAAAACAGAGCTCAAGTCGAGGGAACACGCGGGTGGACGGCGTACGCCCACATTCTTCAGAGGGTGAACGCAGCCCCTTTTGTGCGTTTTCAATTTATTTTTATTTTTTTAATACCGCTTCCACTTGATAAAACAGAGCTGTATCTGGTATTCTTAAGGGTCACTGGCCACCCTGCCCCCACAGGCTTGGTGTTACATTACCCTCGAACCTGCATGCTGGAGCAAAGGGCTGTTTATTCGTAACGTCCCCCAAACAACAATAATATCATCACTAAATACCCAAACACACAAAGGCGATACAGTTCTCATGTCCCAGAACATATACAGCATCGTATATGGGTCTGCTTGGACTGTGAGATAACATGGGCTGGGCACCATGAAAGTGTCCCACAATCGTAAATGACACACATGTGTTACTTTTTATGAAACACTAAAGGGAGGGAGCGTCTTCGGTAAAATGTGTTTCGGGTAGTGCGATTTGGGCTGTAGCACTGCTCACAACGACTACCTAAAGAGGCTGACGTATACCCCCAAACTGTCCCACATTTGAATGATGGGCGAATTGCCCTATAGAGCACGCCAAGCATGGGTTTCAGATTGGTTACCATAGACACCTCACGGCGAAGTGAGCTATAAATCATTAATTAACAATGCGCGCTGTGCTGCTCTAGAGTTTCCTTTAGATTTAATTCATTCAAATTCTGCGGGTCAGCCCCGTAGGCAGTTGCTACAAAACAAACACCTAGTGGCGTGCCCCTCCTAAGCTAACATTTGAGCATCGCTGTTTTGGAAGCGGATGTAGATCCTGCGTGCTGTTTGACTGCACTGCTGTAGGTCTCGGTTAGCAGCCATTTTAGCATCAGGCATTTGACATTCTTCCTATTGGTGGAGATGTTTTAAGGTCAGGCAGTGGCCATACACTCTGTCCGGCTTCATTGCCAACCATAGTCGCTCATTGCTAACCCTCGGCAGCTATCGCCAACTATAGTTTGGTATCCACGAAGTTTGGCAACCATTGTCAAACATCCCCAAGCATAGTCACTCTTATTTTGGCTAATAAATAGCACCTTTGGCACCTTGACTTTCTTTTGTCACGTTGTCCTTATCTTTAGTTCTCTCTACATATTCTTCTTTTGAATATTCTTACATCACCTTTTCTAAGCCCTATCCAATTTCAGTTCTCCTTATCTACCGCCCCCATACCCCCAGGCCTTTTGGCTCCTTTTGCCAAGATATTGAACTTCTTCAGGGACGTCATTTGGGGGTCGCCAGGGGTCTCCCTTGCTACACCTGTGGTCTCCCTGGTTACAACTTAAAAAAGGGGGGTTTAGGTGTAAGCTCCTGGGCTGTGGCCAGCACTATGTGACTATTTGTTTCTGGAGTGGCTGGCTTTCTTGTTCAGGCATCTTAAAAAAAAGACGGGGTTCCATAAGTGTAGCACTTTGAGTAGTGACCCTAAATAAGAAAGAAAAGGAATAACAACAAATTTGTCTTTCTGGAATTCTATACGATAATTGCTAGACTCATTAAAGGTCTATTTCAGGCACACTTCATGGGGTGAGTCACTGATTTAATCTGTTCCTTAAACACCTGAACTGAGCCTTTAATAATCCTTCTAAGGTTGATAAATGAGTACCAACACAGGTTGGGTGATACTGTATTTATTTTTGTTCTATATAAAGCGCTTAAGCGTAAGTGCTATATAATAAAACATAATTATCATTTGGCTTTGGACGTCTGCTTGCACTCACAGTAATTTGGTAATATGGGCCTATACACACTGATATTAACGATAAATATGGTGATCCATTCTTGCATGAAATGTACGTCACATTTTAGTGATATCGTAACCATATTTTTCGTACTGTACTTTAGAACAATGAAATGTGATGACACTTTCTGTTTTGTCAAGGAGTGAAAGGTCGTGTTTCATTGCTTCCCATGATGTCACTTCGGGGTGGGATCAAATGACATCAGAGGTCAAGGTTCATGTGATATGCCTTCCGCTACCCCCAGCTTTTTGGTGAAATGATATCCCTGACCTCCTTCTTTCTATTATGCTTCCATCCCCTACTTCTTTTATACTTTTGGGTGACTTCAGCCTTCACCTTTCTTCTACTCATTCCACACATCCTTTATTCTCCATTCTCGACTCTTACTTTTGATCTCCTCTTTCTACTCCTCCTTCTCATATTTCTGGATCCTGTCTTGATCAACTTTTTTGTTTCATCTCTTTTCTTATCTTAATCACACTTATGCGCAGTGTAGGGCCAAAGGCATCTTGGCGCTAGAGCTAAAGAGGTAGGGTCAACCAGAGCAAGAGAGAACTAAAAAAGGACAGTCTTCAATGCCCGGCAGAATGGCAGATGGGCCTCAATGTTACATAGAGAAAATGGAAGAAGGTTCCAGGCCTTAGCTGCCATTACTGAAGAGCCGTGATCGCCCACCTGGGCAATCCTAGCCCTTTGGGCTGGAAGGGCTGGAAGGTCTTCAGAGCCTGCAAGCGGAGCGGCCTGGCAGGTTTGTAGATCGAAAACGTAGCCTGAAGAAATTCTGCTCCTGATTTGTAGAGAGCTTTGTGAATCAAGCACAGTGTTTTGAAGTTGATATGTTGCTCGACCGGGAACCAATGGAGTTGGCGTAGAAACGGGGTCATACGGGTACCGAAAGGGGGGTGTAGGACAGCCCTGGCTGCCTCATTCTGCAATAGCTGAAGACGCTGGAGCAGATGCCGCTGAAGGGCAAGATATAGAGCATTGCAACAATCATTATTGCTAATAACCAGGGAGGATACAACAGGTGCATGGAATTTTGGGGGAATGCAGGGAAGAACTTTCCAAAGGGTCCGGAGTTTGAAGTGTGCTTTTTGGCAGACAAGAGAGACCTGATCAGCCATAGATAGAGAGGCTGAGATTTTAATACCCAGACCAAGACTCTCAGGCCAGAACTCAGGGGTCCAAAACAGAGAGGGCAACACAGTGCCCACCACCAGCACCTCTGTTTTTTCTCTGTTGAGCTTCAGCCAGTTCAAAGCCATCCAGTCACCAATAGCCTGTAAGCAGTTCCTCAGTCGACCCACGGTCTCTGGTTGGGTTAGATCCAGCCGCACGATTATTTGAGTATCATCAGTGTAAGAATATCACAGGAAGCCAAAGGCATGAACTACACTCAAGAGTGGTTGAATGTAGAGATTAAATAGAGTGGGAGACAGTGAGTAGCCCGGAGGAACTCCACAGAGAAAGGGGATAGGCTGGGAGCAGAAAGGGGGAAGAGAGACAGATTGAGAACGCCCCATCAATTAGGAGGAGAACCAGGCTAAAACTTGGCCAGAGAGACCTGCTGAAGAAAGCCGGGTGATCAGGGTAGGGTGGCCAATGGTGTCAAATGCTGCTGATAGATCAAGCAAAATCAGGGGCCCCACCCCACACTGATCTACCAGGTGAGTCAGGACATCCATAAGAGAGACCAAGACTGACTTTGTCTCGCCGAAAGCCTGATTGGAATGGGTCAAAGAAGCCTGACAACTCCAAAAAAGTGCTAAGAAGAGGGGACACCAAGGATTCAAGTAGTTTCATAAGACAGGAAAGCAAGGAGATACACAGAGAGACGCAAACGTTCCTGGGACGGAGGAAGAGCAGGCTGGAGCATTGCCTGCACAGATAAAGATTGAACAACTGAAAATAAAGCTCTGGGTTGATTGATGACCTGTTCAATCTTGGTGCCAAAGTATGTTTGTTAAGCAGCCATAATGGCTTTTTGATATTCAAAAGTGGCCAGCCGTTATGAAACCCGGTCACCCAGCGAGTAGGCTAATCTCCATTTCCTTTACGCCTGCCTGCGACAAAGACTGAGATTTTTTAACTCTGCAGTAAAGTAGGGTTCAGACCGACTGGCCCTCACAGGGCAGCGCTTGTAAGGGGCAAGAGCATCAGCCACAGATGTTAGTGTCTGGGAAATTGTCCCAAGTGTGCACCGGGGTGCATTACTACAGTCCTCAAGAATCAGAGAGGTACGATGTCTACATCATCCATCTCATCACTTTCTGTCTACCTATCTGATCATCATCTACTCTCTGTTTCACTCTTTCCCTAAGCTTCAAAACATATTTTAGCCTCTTCTCCTAAGTAACTTTTCTATCGCCGCGACTTACAAGACTTTAATACCCCTTTGTTTGTTTCCTCCTGAATCTCTGCACGGCCTTCTCATACCTCTTTTGCTGCTCTGTCCGGAGACGAGGCTGCTTTGACCCTTTCATCTTCTCGATCCTCCTCTCTAGATACTCTCTATACAACATCACCTTTCTACCCTACCTTTAAACCTTCTCAACCATGGCTCTCTCGGCATCTCTGCTCTATGCGTCGCTTTCTTCATCGCTGTGAAAGAAAGCTGCTTAAGTCTAAGTCCACGATGGATAATTCTTCTTACTTTTCCTATCATACTTTATATGATAACTGCCTAATGTTAGCTAAATGCTCTTACTTTTCAGATCTTTTACACACCCAATCAACTCATCCTCTGCACCTCTTTTGGGCTCTCTCACATGTCCTCTCTACTCCAGCTCTCGATGTTTCGGCTAATTCCACTCTTTCAGCATCTGACTTAAGCCCAATTATTTTCTTCATAGGTGACCTCTCTTCGTTCTCATACTAAGGCATCTGATCTTTTATCTCCTCCTCCTTTTTCTTCTACCCTAGTCCCTTCTGTCTCTATCTCTAGCTTCAAATCTATTACTAATGAGGAAACCTCTCTCTTGCTGGCCAAAACACATACCACTGCCTCCCCCACAGATCATATTCCCTCAGCACTCATTTCTAAAGTTTACCCATCTCTTGTCTCCTATCTTACTTCCTTTTTAAACATCTGTCTCTCAACCTACCTTCTATCTTTAAAGCATGTCTCGATTATCCCAATTCTGAAAACATCTACTGCTGAACTCCTGCTTGTATCTAACTTCCGTCCTATTTCCTTACTGCCCTATCTTTCTAAACTGCTTGAACACTTAATGTACTCTCAAGTCTCTACCTTTGTTTCCAATTCCTCTATCTTCCCACATTTATAGTCAGGTGTTTGTCCTTGTTATTCTACCAAAACCACTCTTCTTTTTGTTCTGAACTTGTTACTCACCAAACGCTACTGTAAGCACCCTTCTCTTCTTATTCTGCTGGATCCGTCAGCTGCTTTTGGCATGGTGGATCAGTCTCTTCTTTTGGCTTCTCTATCCTCTTTTGGTTTCTCTGGTTCTGTTCTCTACTGGTTTCAGTCGTACCTGTCCCAATGAACCTTTTCTGTTTCTTGGGCCGGTAAATCCTCTGACATTTTCTCTCTTGCTCATGGCGTTCCTCAAGGGTCTGTTCTAGGCCATTTTCTGTTCTCGCTTTACACTTCTTTCCTTGCTGCAGTGATTTCCTCTTTCGGCCTATCAAATCCCCTCTTTGCGGATGATACTCAGGTCTTTTTGTCTTTTTCTTCTTTCTCCTCTGACATTCACCATAAACTCTCTGCTTGTTTAGTCTCCATTAAATCTTGGATGTCGACTCACTATCTCACACTCAATGCAGCTAAAATTGAGGCTCTTTTCTTTCCTGCTAATACTCTTCCTTCTCCTATTGCTCCTTCTTTTGTCTCATTCCCCCATCCCAGCTTCCTATTTCTCTTACTGCCCGCTATTTGGGGCTTTAATTTGATTCTGCTCTATTGTTTTCTTATCATATCTCTCTGTCTTTGCGCCCCTGTCACTTTCACCTTTATAATATTCATAAGACCCGTCCTTTCTTGACTTTTCATGCTACAAAACTGTTGATATCCTCTCTCGTTTTTTTTCTCAGCATTTTTATTGCTTTTCCGTTCTGCTCTTTTTGGTCTTCCATTTACTCGTCTGGTCCCCTTAAGATCTGTTTTCAATGCCTCTATTTGTCTTCTATGTGTTCTTTCTTTTCGTGACTCCATTTCTTCTTCTCTCTCTACTCTTGTTGGGCTATTTTTCCATTCTCAGCTTAAATTCAGCTTCTTATGTCTGGATTTTAAGTCACTTTACGTTCTTGCACCTGACTTTCTTTCTTCTATGGCTTCTTTTTATACTCCCTCTCGATCCCTTCACTCTTCTTTTCGTGGTTCCACATCCTCCCTGTATCCAGTCCCGCTTTCAGTCTTTTGCCCTCTTGGCTTCTTTTCACTGGAATGCTCTTCCACTCTCCCTTCGCTCTATTTCTCTCTATTACTTATTTTGTAAATCATTGAAATCCCATCTTCTTCGTCTTGGTTAATGTGACAGTTTTCTTTTATTTTCTATATTATTCATTTTTATTGTACTGTTTTCTTGACTCTCTACAGCTCCTTGGATTAAGGCGCTATAGAAAACACAAATAAAATACTAAAATACAAAATACCTTTGTGGTGCTTTTCTGCTCATATGATGCCCTTTGGCACCAAATCAGTCTTGATAGAATGTTTTGCCAGTAGATGGTGCTTTAGAAACAAAGTTTGTTTGGCCCATATAATTTTTGCTCCACAAAGAGTGGAGGAACAAAAATTACATTTTAACACCACAATTAATTGTTTCCCATATGTAGTGCTTTAGAAGCACAATTAGTTGACGATTTACCATTACAATTAGTTTTAGGTAATTTATGGAGCTTTAGTGCCAAAATTAGTTTTGCCTCCTATATGGCACTGTAGTACCACCATTTATTTTGGCTCATAGAGAGTGCTGTAGGGTCACCTTCATTTTTGGTTCCGGTGCAGCGCTCCACAAAGAGTTTCAAATCAAAGATGGCAATTTAAGACCACAATTAATGTTGGCCTATATCTGGTGCACCACAAATAGTTCTGGAGGTATCCCTACATATTATCCCCACCAAAAATATTGCCGTACATATGGTCGTATGTCTCGCCATAGGCGATATTTTTGGGGGGGATAATTTGTGGGAGCGGGTGTTGTGGGGATGTCCCCCACACATTTAAAAATAATGCGGGGGTTGCGGGGCTGCCCCCACAAGGGCCATGGCTCAATATTGACGCAAAAATATGGCAATCTTTTTGCAGGGATATTAACACATGGAACCATTCTGGACCCTATTTAACTCTCTAGGATCACAATTAGTTTGTGGCTTGTATGCAAAAATGTTAGATTCACAACTAGTTTTAGATAACAGTTGGCACTTTAGCGCCGTGACGCCCTTTGGCTCGGGTATACTATTATATCACAGCAAATGGTTTTGGCATACTGATTGCGCTTTACTGCCATAGTTCCTTTTGGCTCATAGAGGTGATGTGATGGGTTATTTATAACACGCTTAATATCCAGAGGTTTCTAAGTGCGGACCCGGGGATCGAACCTGTGTTGATCCGCATCGTCCTGCTTCCAAGAAGAGCACGTTGCCCCTGAGCTATCCTCCCGAGCCAGATGACACTTAGGGGCCAAAACTAGTTTTCGCGTACACATGGTGCTTTAGAGGCGCAGTTAGTTTGGGCTCATAGATAGCGTTCAGCTCCACACTTAGTTTGAGCTTATAGGTGGCACTTCAGAGTCACAGTTAGTTAGAAAACGTCAAAAGCGTTCAAGAGCCATGGGATTCTTATGGACAAAAGACTTACTGTTAAACCACAAAGCACCTTGCTTGCAAAGAGAATACCCTCGCCATCACATCTGGGTTTTATCAAGAATTAACTATGCCAACAGCATATATCTCAGCATGCCGATGTACCTAAGAATCTTCACCGTATTTAGAACCCAGCGGCAGGGCCATTACTGAGACTCGGCAGAAGGGAACACATAACACCAGCCCTAAAAGCTCTCCACTGCTGCGGGTCAAAAAAACAATCCACTTCACCTCACTCTGCATTGCCCACAAAGCCTCCAGGGCCTTAGAGCTGAGGTTTTGGCTCATAAATGGTGCTTCAATGACACAATTAGTTTTGGCTCAGATGAAGCTAGAGCCAAAATTAGTTTTGGCTCAATCACAGCCTTCTAATGACACAATTCGTTTTGGCTGGCTCTTTAGCAACACAATGGTTTTTAGCTCAGACGTGTCGCTTTATCTCCAGAAAAAGTTGTGGACCAAAGACAGCCCTTTAGCATCACCAATATATATTTTTAATCATATACTAACTATATCTACAGTCATTGATAATAACTATGAACTATTAACAGAACACAAGTGTGCTCCCAATCCTCTGTTTCTGTGCAGGATTCCGAGTCCACTCCTTATTTCTTCCCCTAACTTCTTCCCCTGTCCCCATAGCATGCTGAACTGGCTGGTCTGAGGCCAACTCGACAACTCTCGTCGCCTTAAATAGTGCACATTGACCTGTTACCCTCAATGGTTCCCCTCAAGGACACGACAGAACACCTTTAAATGAACAGGGTAGCATGTGCTGCTTGGCTGGTGACACATGTTTCCTTTCCGGTGTGGATGGATTTGTGGGTGGGGCGGGAAATGAGGGAGAGGAAAGGGGCCATTTAAACTGCTGCCTGCTTTCTCCCGCCACCGCGTCCTCCTCATGGCTCTCCCTGGAAACTCCTTAAAGTAATAAGCCGTAGCACCCCATTCAGCCCGAAACATGTCGCACCAAGCTGTGTGGGGCACTTCAAAGAATCCACACTCCACCTTTCATGCCCCTCATCTCATTGGGCTTCCTCTGAAGAACTCTATTCCGAACACCAGGAGAAGGGGGCAGAAGGGGAGAGGCAGCCATGTTTCCTTATGTGGCTCTGTGAGAGATCTGTGTGGCTTTTTGGAGACACCTGGGTGCAGTGCTTTCAGTGGAAGGGGGAATCGAGGGGCTGGGGGGGCTCTAACAACGGGCGTGCTTAAATAGTGGGCGTGTCTTACAGGCGCAGGGCCGCAAAAAAAGAAATGCTTAATGTGCAATGTGTTGTGTACGTGGTACACGAAGCGCGCATGCGCGGCCCAGCGGGCTGGCGCATGCGCGCTAGTTAATAAAGGCGGTGCCCGGGCAGTTCGCGCCGGAGCACCGGAACGAGCAGACGTCTCCGGCGTGTGTTCTTGCGCGCCGCCACCGCGCGCTGGTGTCCCGACCCAGGGAGGCCCGCACACCACCTCAGGGCTCTCCCAGGGCACAACACTGGCGACGAGGAGGTACGGACTGCTTCCGTGCCCCGACAACCTCGGAGAGACGGAAAGCCTTCCGTATTACGGACCCGCGGAGCGCCGGCGGCCATCTTGTTTTCACTCGCTCCCCCTTCACACGAGGCGGCAGTGGTTGCGGCCCGAAAGGGTGCTCGTGCGCCACTCGCCAGCTGTGTTTGAAGGACACAGTCAATTTTTGGAAAAGCCCACAGTCCTGCAGGCGCAGGGCTGTGGCAATTAAGAAGAAAGAAGTGGGTTTTTACACCCCAACACTACCACGAGACCAGGACAAGTCGCCCTTCTCTCCAGACAGACAACTGTGAGTACTTGACGCAGAAATGGTTGAAGAGGCCGACGATGAGGGTGCCGCTGCCCCAATCCCCCGCAGATCTCGCAACTCCCTAGCCCCCATGCCGGAATTCGATACTACTGGCCCCCCTTCCAAGCTGGGCCCAAAGTGGCTATTGTGGGTCAAGAGACTAGATATGTTCTTCAGGGCATCTGGGGTGGACGATGATGACACCAAAATTGCGACTATGATCTACTCGGCAGGCGCAGAAGTCCACAAGATCTACGACTCCCTCGTCATCCCCGTGGTCACGTATGACGCAGTCAAGCAGGCGCTCAAAGACCATTTTCTCCCCATGGCCAACGTGGATTTTGATAGATTTGTCATGGGCGCTGAAAGACAACTGGACGACGAGCCCCTAGACAAATTTTGCGCCCGTCTGAGACTCCTGGCGACCTCCTGCAGATGGGTCAATGAGGAAGAAATGGTCCGCAACCAATTACTGCAGGGGTGCAGCTCCGGAAAACTTCAAAGGCAGGTACTGCGAGAACCTGGCCTGACCCTCCAGCAAATTTTGGACCTGGGTAGAGCACATGAGCTGGCGGAAGCCAGAGGTGCGAAAATGGACGCTGCCACGCGACCGAAGAATGACGAGGAGGCATTCGCTGTGGGACGGTCAGCAGCGGGAAGGTCAAGGTGGGCGCCGAGAAGGCCTGATACCACGCCCACGCCAGGCAACGCCCCATCGTGCTCCTACTGTGGGTATGACCTCCCCCACAGTGGTGACTGCCCGGCAAAGTCGAGAACATGCGCTCGGTATGGCACACCGGGGCACTATGCCAGGATGTGCCGGGCTGCCTCCCCCGTTGCGGCAGGAAGAGGACCGGAGAGAGCTGGACGTGGAGGCGCTCGCAGAGTGAGAGGCATCTCTTCGATCGATCAAGGCCTGCAGGACCTGGACATCGCGGAAAAAGAAGAGGAGGAGGAAGAGGTTTTCTTCATCTCCGGCATCGCAAAAGATCCTGGCACGAGGCGCCAACCCACATGCACTGTCAACATCGATGACGTTCCCACCCCCATTCTCATTGACACTGGGGCTTCGGTCTGCGTGCTAGCCACCAAACATTACGAGGCCCTGCCAGGCCCACCGGAACTATCAGCGTCCACGGCACGAATATATGCATTCAGGGGGGAAACACCCCTACCCATCCAAGGCGTGTTTGTTGCCCCGGTTTCTCATGGACAAAACACCATCAAAGCTAGGTTCTTTGTCACCAGCGTCAGCCCACATTCCCTGTTGAGCTGTGCGGCGTCAGAGGCACTCGACATTGTCCACTTCACGTTTGGGGTATACCACGCCGATCTGAAAAGCATGTTACACAGGTTTGAAACTCTCTTCAAGGGCATTGGTAAACTGAACGCAGAGCCCATTCGCCTACACATCGACAAGTCCGTTAGGCCGACAGCCCTCAAACACCGCCGCATTCCTTTTCACCTAAGAGCCCAAGTGGAGGAGGAGCTGCAACAGCTAGTCGACCGGAACATCATTGAAAGAGTGGAAGGCCCCACCCCTTGGGTTTCGCCCATCGTAGTAGCCCCAAAGCCGAAACAGCCGGGGGCTGTACGCATCTACGTGGACATGAGGCTCCCAAACGCCGCCATCAAAAGGGAGCGTCACCTCATACCCACTCTAGACGACATCGTCGGAGAACTCCAAGGCGCCAAAGTCTTCTCCAAACTGGACCTCAGGTCTGGGTACCACCAGTTGGAGCTACACCCCGAGTCGAGGTACATTACGACATTCACTACTCACGAGGGGTTGTACCAGTACAAGAGACTTAACTTTGGAATCTCGTCCGCGGCAGAAGTCTTCCAGAACGCCATCAGAGGAGCACTGTCCGGACTGAAAGGTGTCATTAACATGTCCGACGACATCTTGGTCTTCGCCAGGTCGGAAATTGAACATCTTAAATGGCTAGAGAACACTTTTGAGAGACTACAGGCGGTAGGCCTAACCCTGCACCAAGAAAAGTGCGAATTCCTCAAAGACCGACTGGAATTCTTTGGGTTCACCTTCCATGCGGGGGGCATATCCCCGGACCCTGGACAAGTGAAAGACATTAGGGATGCGCCTCCACCCACATCACCGGCAGAGGTTCGGAGCTTCTTGGGGATGGTCAACTACTGCGGCCGATTCATCAAAGACCTAGCCTCTCTGTGTGAACCACTGAGGGCACTTACGAGGAATGACGTGGCTTGGCAGTGGACTGAGATTGAACAACGATCCTTCAATGCCATCAAGGAATCCCTGTCAGAGCAGGACACAATGGCCTATTTCAACCCCAGCCGGGAATCAGAGATTGTGGTCGATGCCAGCCCGGTGGGACTGGGGGCAGTCCTCATGCAGGCAGACGAACTAGGGGTCATGAGGCCCATAGCATATGCCAGCAAAGCCCTCACCGACACGGAAAGACGGTACTCCCAGATAGAAAGGGAAGCCCTTGCCATCTTGTGGGGATGCAAACACTTTAGGATTTACATCCTCGGCAAACCCGTCGTCGTGATTACGGACCACAAACCCCTAATTCCTATCCTGTCCGGAACGTCATCCAAGCCGCCTCCCCGCATCGAAAGATGGATGCTGTCCCTCATTGAATAAGGCGTCAAGCTAGTATATCGCCCAGGCACTCATAACCCCGCCCACTACCTTTCTCGCCACCCAGGCTCGGGGAACGCCCAGAGTCCCGTAGAGACGACAGACGCTGGGGACGCCGTGCATCTCGTCATTGAATCAGCCCTGGCAGTAGCCTTGTCGAGAGAGGACATTGCGGACGACTCGAACTCCGACGAGGCGTTCCTAAGAGTGAAAAGGGCGGTGGACACCGGAGAGTGGCGGGACATCCTTCTAAACAATGCCAGGAGGAACCCAGAGGTACAAACGGACCTACAACTGCTGTGGAAAGTTCGACACAAGCTCTCGGTGTCCACGGACGGCCTGTTGCTGCGAGGGAACCAAATCGTGATCCCCAGGTCGTTGATCATGAGGGTCCTCCAGTTGGCCCACAAAGGGCACCAAGGCATGGCCAGGATGAAGGCGCGCCTCAGGCTGAAGGTCTGGTTCCCCGATCTGGAACACAGGGTAGCCGATTTTGTGAGGACCTGCATCCCCTGCCAGGCCACAAGTCCTGTGGAGAGGGGTCCACCCATTCAGGCCATGGAACGGAGCGACGTGCCATGGGGAACAGTGCACGCAGATTTCGGCTCGACCGGAAGAGGTCTATATTTCTTGGTGGTCACGGACCAGTGGTCGAGGTACCCGGAAGTGGAACTCGTGGAATCCACCGCCAGCGATCACACCATCCTGGCCATGGACAAAATCTTCGCCACCCATGGGTTCCCATTGGAGATCTGCTCAGATAATGGAGCGCCGTTCCAAGGGCAGCGGTTCGCTAGGTACTGCGCGGAACGAGACATCAAGCACCGGAAGGTGACCCCGCTGTGGCCAAGGGCCAATGGAGAGGTTGAGCGGTTCATGCGGACCCTTAACAAAATTTTTCGCATTTCTGTCAATGGAGGGGAGGACCTGCGACACAACCTAATCGACTTCCTCCGTGAGTACCGGTCCACCCCACATCGGTCCACCGGAATCGCATCCGCTGAGGCGCTGTTCAGGCGAATACCCAGAGGGCTGATACCCGAAGCGGGAGATCGACGCCCAGGAGTGATCGATAGCGCACGGGTGACAGCAGACAGAGCAGCGAGAAACGAGAGCGAAACAACAAGGCGGAGGCTGCCGGAAAAGGAGATATCAGTAGGAGACACCGTCCTAGTCCGGAATAGGAAACCGGAAGGAAAACTCTCGATGACTTACGAAACCCAACCAATGGGAGTAACTCATGTCAAAGGTTCAATGGTCACAGCTGCGAACGCTCGAGGAACGGTAACCAGAAACGTGTCCTTCTTCAAGCGCATAGGACCCGTGGCAGCGGAGGGAGAAACCACTCCTGACCAAGGACAAGCAGCAGAGGCGCCGCAGGAAGGCGGTGAACCGCCCGAAGACCCCGGGGGACCAGAGAACCTCGAGAGAGGCTCGCCCAGGTACCCGCGCAGGGAAGGGCGCCGCCCACCGCAAAGGTTCCAAGACTTCATCATGGACTCGGCAGCCTGAGTAACGAAGTCTGTTAAGTACAGTTTGATTTGAGCCACGTTGGCTCCCCTGTTTGATGTGTTTGTTGTTTGAGGGGGAAAAGGAGGGATGTTGTGTACGTGGTAAAGTTAGTAAAGGCGGTGCCCGGGCAGTTCGCGCCGGAGCACCGGAACGAGCAGACGTCTCCGGCCTGTGTTCTTGCGCGCCGCCACCGCGCGCTGGTGTCCCGACCCAGGGAGGCCCGCACACCACCTCAGGGCTCTCCCAGGGCACAACACAAAGTATTATATGGCTTCCGCTGACTCCGCACCGAATCGCTTCCAATATCTCTCACGCACACGAAGACTGCACATGTACAAGGCTCCCTTATTTTACATTTAGTTTGCATCAAACCAGGAACATAACAATGAAAACCCAGCAACTCTAGATCGTTTGCCTCGCTGCTCCAAACCAGGCCCTTTTATAAGTCAAATGAGGCAAACCTGGATATAGGTTATTGGTAAGTGAGGGGGCTGTTGGGTCGCAGTGCTGGAGCTGCGAGTAATGGTAAAGGGGAACGCATTGCACATGCTAGCCGAGCCTGCTGCAGGTGAGTGGGCGCAGGCACCGCCACATTACACAGGACTGGCACCTTCATTACCCAGCTCGGAGGGCCCTTGAAAGGAAACACTTAATTCATTTCCAAGGAATTTGCCTTTTTCGTTCAGGCTCAGCTCACTCCTGGAGGCTTTGCACAGCCAGCTGATCAGGCCTGAACAGCTGAGCTGCTGGGCAAAGAGACTGATGGCCCGCAGCTCCCGCCCTTTTAAGCGTCCCTGGGGAAACCCGACCGGAAGCCAGGTCCCCGGGGACGCCTCTTCCGCCTCGAAGAGGGGGGAAGAGGAGAGGCATGACCAACACCCGGAAGGGGGTGGCCAGAGGGGACAGCCCGCTATATAGGCTGTCTCTCTAGCGCCCCCTGCGGGGGCCGGTCAGCATCTAATAAAACAGCAGGAAGGTGTGAAGACACAGTGATCTCTGCACTGAAATCTTACAATGGCCTCCATGGGAGCCAGCACAGCGTTAATCGCCATACGCGAGAAACGTAATAACATGACAGTGATCTTAAAAGGTTGAGCACATAAGAGCCCTGCCACTATTTTGACGACTTGTTTGAAGGTGACGGCGGAGAAAAAATGGAGGAAGCACCCCGATAACCTGGGCAGGGTCCTCCTCCTCCCCCCCTGGGTAAGGGGTAAGGACGTGGCAAAGCGTGCCAAGGTGCTGGGAAAGCCCGCAAAGGGCAACAAAGGAAGGGGGCGTGCCAAGACCCATATAAGCCGGCGGGCGTCCTGCTGCAGGAACATCCAGCCCCAAGTAGAAGGACGCCCACCGCATCTGAGGAACGGATTTTTGGTTTCCACCCACCCTGCATAAGGAACAAGTGGTACTGCAAGGCCTGGCCGTTGACGTCACGGGTCGGCGAGGCGGTGTTTTGGCGACCAGTGGCTAGATACAGACTCTGAGTGAGCCATGGGAAAGCAGGAAGGGTCTTCTCTCTTCTCGAGACCAGTGCCTCTTGGGGGCCTAAGTAGCGGGGGTGTCTGGTGGTAGCAATGAGGGCTCAGCTTCCCCCAAATAAATGGCACTCTCCCAGCCCAGGGACACCTGCAAGGGCAGGTGGGGCTCAGACACGAAGGGTTGGGGGAGTTGTGCCTACTGTGGACTTTGTTGGGAAAAGGGGGAAGCAGGATTTGGACATGGAGCAGTCGCTGCACCTTCAGAACTATTTTCACAAAATTGTGAGCAGTGTTTTGAATTTATTATGTTGTGAAAATAAATCTGCCACCTTTTTATGCCAAAAAGAAGACAGGTCTCATTCTGCACCTTACTGGGTGGGAGAGGAAAGGGGAAAAGAAGAATGAGCAAGTATGATGGTACAAAGATGGAAAAATGCTCAGGTTATGCGGCTGGCAGGCTTTTTATCTCCAGGACATCCATTTGTTTGCACTGCCTGGTCCTCGACAGCCTTTTTCATTCTATCTCAGCGCGCCTTAACTTTAAAACAGAGTGCGGTGGAGGAGCACAAAAGCAATGCTCACTGTGCGCCCCTGGGCTCCCTTTCTCCTTGATTAACAAAGACAAAAGCTTTTGCCCTTGCTCAATCAACATGGGAGCAGGGCCAGGGGAGCTCCCATCTCCCTTTGGTTTAGAATGACAGCTGTGCCGACCTCTCTCCTGGCCGCCTTTGGGCAGTAATACAGCCCGATCAGCAGCAACTATTGGGGGCAGAAGAGCTGAAAGTGAGCAGAATCATCTCTCCTTCAGCCCATCCCCACCAAGCAGATAAGCATTGCACCCGCACTTGAATGCTGGCTGGGGGTAGCAGGGATGTTTATGAGCCTGGGCACGGCCCAGGCTCAATAGCATTTTTTGGAGACTGCCGGGTCTCGGGTCCGGCTTGCCCTGGCCCACTTAAAGCACTGCTTCTTAGAGAAATGACAAGGCATTCTTGCCCCTAACCCAATCAACTTATGAATGCTGCCCACTGACCTAATGTTATGTTATGTTACTTGCCATTTATATAGCGCTCTATATATCATTTGTATGACGTCAAAGCGCTGGGCATTGCCCTGACAGGAAAAAGTCCCAGTTGGTCCACTATGCACAGCACCTGAGCAAGTTAGTGTAAGGTTTGAGGCAGCTCTAAGCCTGCCACTTACATAGTAAAGGAACGTGATAGGAGAGACTGTGGTCAGCGTATTATATGCAGTGCTTTCTCTGTACCAGACAAAACAGATAGACTTCCCATAACTCTTAGCACTTTTCTTATGGTAATGAGGGGATCTCCAGTCTGCCCCATCCACACACGTGTGCATTACAAGATCCTTATTGCACAATGTGCCTATCTGAGTGATGGAAACGGAGAGAGGGAGATAAAGAGAGACACAGAGAGAGAGAGAGAGAGAGAGAGAGAGAGAGAAAGATAGAGAGAGAGAGGGAGAGACATACAGAGAGAATTTAGTACAGAGAGAACTTAAAATTGCAGTTTTCTGTAGAGACCAAAGGTAGGGGTGCCCGGTAAACTTGCTATAACCACCTTAAGCAAGGTACAGTAAAAATATTATTATGAATCGTTTAAATGATAACAGGCTTCATATCAAATCTGTTTAACATAAAATAGAATAACATTACTAGCTCATAAAAATATAAAAGATGACATTTGACAGCTCCAAAAAGGAACTCCTCAAAATCAAAAAAGTGTACTTATGAGGACACATTAACATTGTGATTCGGCGAATTTTGAAGTTGGCATTAAAAGCTGAGCGACGTAACACATCAGAGTATAAATAGAGGCCTTTTGTAAAAAACGTACATCTACAAATGAATACCTCTAAATCTAAAATCATGATTGTTGGTGTTGGAAGCTCGGCTGAAACGAAGCTAAACTTTCACTTAAACAACTCAAACGTGTAAAGAATACAAAACTTTGATTATTTGTATGTCTGTTCTGCAGATAACAAAAAATGGGTGGCCTGCACAAAAAGGCGTTTGTTCGCATGCACCAATCCATCAGCCGCACACTCAGGAGTTCTCCTAATCGGTTGTATACGAATTGTTCGTTTTACAACTGTTCGAATTACAATTGACCTTTTCACAATTGACTGAATTGTGAAGGTCAATTGTAACATATATGTGGGGGAAACCCCCCACAACTCCCCACCCAACGCCAAACCCCCCAAAACCCATATATATATATATATATATATATATATATATACATATATATATATATATATATAGTCAATTGTGAAAAGTCAATTGTGACCCTTTAAATTCGGTCAATTGTTCATTCGAACAATTGTAAACGAACAATTTGGGTAATACCCTCCTAATCGCACACTCAGTAGTTCTCCCAATCGCTAACTCAGGAGTTCTCCTAATCGCACACTCAGGAATTCTCCAAATCGCACACTCAGGACTTATCCTAATTGTCACCCACTCAGGAGTTATCCTAATCACACACTCAGGAGTTCCCCTAATCACACACTCAGGAGTTCTCCTAATCGCACACTCAGGAGTTCTCAGGAGTTCCCCTAATTGCACACTCAGCTGTTCTAATCGCACACTCAGGAGTTCTCCTAAACACACACTCAGGACTTATCCTAATCATAACACACTCAGGACTTATCCTAATTGTCACACACTAAGGAATTATCCTAATCGTTGCATACTCAGGTGTTTTCCTAATCGTCGCACACTCAGGAGTTATCCTAATCGCAAACTCTGGAGTTCTCCTAATCGCACACTCCGGAGTTACCCTAATCACACACTCAGGAGTTATCCTAATAGCACACTCAGGAGTTAGCCTTATCACACACTCAGGAGTTCTCCTAATCACACACTCAGGAGTTCTCCTAATCGCACGCTCAGGAGTTATCCTAATTGTTTCACACTCAGGTATTATCCTAATTGTCTCACACTCAGGAGGTATCCTAATCGTCGCACACTCAGGAGTTTATCCTAATCGCTGTTAGTCATCAGTAAGATTGGCCTTCACAGTAGACAACGCCAAAGCTGATTCGTCATCACTGTATGGATGTGAAGTCTGGGGTCTCGCTGGGACAGACAATGGGCCTCATTACGACCCAGGCGGTAAGTTACCGCCTGGGCCGTGACTTTACCACCATGGCGTAAACTACGTTTACGCCATGGTGGTTGGCGGACTTACCGCCCCATTCCGACCTTGGCGGGGCGGTAAGTCCCCAATCCCCATTTACCCTTCCCCATTCCCATTTTTGCCCCATAGGGCATAATGGGAGTGGGGAAGGCGTTAATTACGCCACCGTAAATTACGGTGGCGTAATTAACTCCATGGTCCCTTAGCGCCATGGATTTTAACACCTGCTAAAAGCAGGTGTTAAATCCGCCATGGCGCTAAGGGACCTCGTAATTGGCGGTAAGGGGTCGGCGCAGCTAACGCTGGCGTAAACCCCTTACCGCCAGGGTCGTAATGAGGCCCAATCTGTCTCGGACCGAGAATGTGTTTTTCCAAAAGCTACCAGGGGTCAGCAATCTGATCACTCGCTCAGAGTGGAACACTCCGTTTCTTGATGATCATTTGCTAATAAGAGTGGCTAAATTCTGGGTCAGGATATGGTCAGACAAAAGGGGACCTTTATCACATGCCTTGATTGAAGCATTTTGGGTCCACCATTCTGTACAACACATCTGCTGGCTTACACATGATCTGAAAGCAAGAAGGCTGGCTGACATTGGGAGAGAAGCCTGGTATGTACTACCCAAAGGAATCGACCGGCTCTGGGCCTCTATCCTGGCAGAAAGTATCATCTCTACGAGAGTGCATGGTGGATGGGTGAGGGATGCTGAAAAGCATTAGGTTGGGGAATATCTGAGTACGACCATATAGCTCACTGTGTACTCGGTCTTACCTGGTTAACGCACGATAGAGATGTTTACGAGACACAACCCCTGATTCATGGAACTGTGCAAAGTGTATTCTTGCAGTGCAGTCATTTTGCACTGCAAAAATGACTTTGCACTGACTTTGCACTGCAGAAAAAATACACTTTGCACAGTCCATGAATCAGGTGTCGCCAGTGCAAAGTCACTTTGAACAGTGCAAACAATTCCATGAATCGGGCCCTCTGTGTCAATCTGCTACCTCTACAAAATATTACTGTGAGCTGCTCATCTGAACTGGTGGGAAATGCTCGGCTATGCCAGTGTGGCACGGCTTTCAAAGAGAACAAGGGCATTTTCTTTTCTCCTGCGCCTGGTAAGGAACACATAGAAAATAAGTGCCTCTTCTGCACATTTTAGATCCCGCAGCCCGAAGAAAGACTGCTCACCCTCAATAAACATGCGAGTCGGCCTACACTTGTTTCCTATATTAAATTGGCCTCACAAAATTAGACACATTCCAGTGCTGTTAACATGTGCATGCAAAACCTAAGAGATAGGTAAAAAGATACACCTGGTTGAGTGAGAAGACTAGGATTTCTACCTTAACAGATACATTTCTTTGTTTTCTGTATACACATTATTGACTACATTTGTGAACATGTGAGTCCTTTTTAACAGGGAGGTTTGCTTCTATGGGGGTTTTCTGATGGCCACTTCGAGTGCATGTACTATGCTTGTGTTTACAGGCAGGGGTTTGTGGATCTGAATCTTGGTTTTAATTTGTCCTTACTGTATGTTCTGATGCAATGATTTATAATGCATTTTCTCTAGGCGTTTAAATCATTTCATTACATATTTGGGACATGATTCTGTTATAATTGCTTAGAATATGATAGGAGGAATTCAAGCATGTTTGCTATCCCTTTTAATCGCAAAGGTAATTATATGCTTTTAGTGTTCATTCAGTTATTCTTCCGATTATGGTTGGTTTTGCTAATTAATCAAAACAAATTATTCGTTTTTAGTTGTTTGTGCTATTACACGCTTTTATGTATTTTTTTTAAATATAGTATTTACTTATTTACACTGACCAAAATGTACCTATTCAGTAGAGAGAATGACAGAAAGGGAGAGACAAAAGAGAGAGAGAGAGGGAAAGAGAGAGAGAGGGAGAGAGACAGAGAGAGAATGTGGCAGAGAGAGAAAGTGAAATGACATCTGTTTGTGACGGCCAAAGGTGAAGGGTGTCCCATGTGCTTGGCATAACCAGGGACAAGGTGCAGAAATAATATTATTAGGAATTGTATAAAGGGTGATTGGCACCATAAAAAGGTCAAGTAGCATAACATAAGATAACCTGAATAGCTCTTAAAACTCTATAAGATAACATGTGAGGGATCCAAAAAGGGGGTCCATTGATAATATTGCAGGAAATAATAAAGAATGAATTTACAAAGATGAAGAAGTTTTGCAAGAAATAACAGTGCAGATAAAAAATACCTAATAGCAGAACAAATATCGATATAAAGAAAAGAAAATGTAATCATAGGGGTGGGTTTTAGGTGTAAAAAAATAAATAAACAGATTTAGGTTAAAATTGGGATAAAGGGGAGGGAGACTAGGAGAGTTTGGGAGTAGGAGATGTAAGGCGGGATCAGGGGCCCCTCCCCGAAATTAGGTATTTTTACAATGTGCACTGTAAAAGGAATTTCAATATTCTTTTGTAATATTTTTTGCACTCTGTAATTGTGCCTCTTGTTATTTCTGCAATGAAATCACAGTGAACCCCATAAAGTAGTTCCTCACAGTAAAAGAAGTGTATTGATGTGAAATGACAACAGTAGGATTCTGGGAATTTCAAAATGTACATTAAAAGCTGAGAAACGTAACACAGCAGAATATAAACAGAGCATAATGCTCTGACATTGTAGAGGTGCAAAAGTAGCCCCACAGTCTCAGCCGAGTACACCGAGAATTAAGGCTATCTCGGGAGAATAGCTCAGGAGCAATGTGCTCTCCTTGGAACCAAGATGACACGGAGCAACACAGCTTCGATCCCCGGGTCCGCAATTAGATCTAATACGTGGAATTCAGTGAAGGTCAACATTTGCAGTAGAAGGTAGCATAACATAAACAGTGCTTACAGCGTATTCTCCTGCTGAAAGATATCACAAAAATGTATGTATTGCTTCCCAAGTTCTTAAATATATTATGTAGACCTTTAATATTCACTGTTTTACAAGCTCTAGTTATTTTAGGGGCGAACCGTCGACATAGGAGGGCCCGGTTGCTAGAAAGAAAAAACATGTGTGAGGCTACAAGAAAGCCAAGGGGTCATTATTTGCACCTTTTGTTTGTGGTCCATGCTATCAATGTAATAGAAAAGAAAGAGTCCCAGATGTAACTGGCTTGACAGAACAGTGTTCGTTTTGCTCTGCTTTTTTGGTTTAACGTGCAAGTCTATTTTATATTATTAACTTTATTGATCATTGTCAGCCATAATGGTGCAAATGTCCATCTGTGTTCCGAAATCCCTCAAGCACCCAAATGCCCCCCACTCAGCTACACCCCAATTCTCCATCACAACGTACACCCCCAAACCTCTCACTATTCCGATCATGTGCATACTTGCACGCACTGCCAAGTTACGTGTTCTCCCCAAACCCTGCCACACTCCGGACTCAGCTCCTAACGTGCTCTTTTTAGTTCCTCCTACAGTGTACTTCATTCCTTCTTGCTCCTTCTGCCTCTCGCATCCTATCGCCCAGTCTATCGTGCTCTTCCCCCAATCTTCAGCACGCCCCTTCTTTCTGGCCCACCGCTCCCTCTATGCTTTTATCTTATAGCCGGTCCGATAGCACAGCGAGTAGAGCGCTCGCTTTGACATCTGTGCAGAGCCTGCTGACGCAGCTTTGAATCGCATAAACAAAGAGGTGTTCCCGTGTGTAAAACATATTCAAATTGTAGATATAACTTAAAGTATTTGCATATTACATTAAATGGTGATTTAATCACATCATTTACGGGTCCATGGTACCTGTGTGTGTGTGGTGTAAAGTTGACACTATTTTCAATGAAAGTCACAATTGTGCAGAAAAAGAGAAAAATAATACAATATTTACGAAATAGTTCTTATTTTTTTGATTAGAAAAAATTCTTTGGAAATCATGAGTGAATGTACCGACTTAATATAATACCGATGGATAAACAAAGTTATTCAAAACAGAATGAATAAACCGGCTTGATAATGTATCAACGAGTGAAAAATATTTGTGAAAAACATTAATGCATGTTTAGACATGTAAGGGTGAGGAACCAACAACAGAGAAAGTATTATTTTGAAAAAAAAAACACAAACAATGTGTACAAAGGCAAATTCAAGGTTTGAATCACGGCAGGGCCAAACTCAGCCTTTCATCCTTCCGAGGTGGATACATGAGCACCACACACTCTGGGTAACAATAAGCAGCGCTCAGATACCTGAGGGTTCGTAGCGCTATATAAATGTTAAATTATGATTATTATTGTTATTATAATAGCTCCCCCTCTGGCCCACCGCGCCCTCTCTGGCCCACCCTTCCCCTTATGCTTTCTGGGCCAGCACTTCCCCTTTGATTTCTGTGTGACAGCTCCACCTCTGGCACTCCACTCACCCTCTGCTTTCTTGCTCTTTGCTCCCCATCTGGCCCATTGCTCCCCCTCTGGCCCAGTGCTCCCCCACTCCCATGTGTCCCCCCTCATTGTGTGACTATTTTTTTAGGAGGAAAACTGATTTCTGAAGTACATGGTGCACGTAGCAGTGGCGTGCTTTGGCACACGCTATATTTTGCACTACAGCAAGCCCAACTCCTTTGATCCTGTTTTTTATTGACCTTTCAGACAGGCTGGTACAATGCTTTTCTAATTTATTTTCAGCCATTTCAAAATGAATCGGTGTTGAACAGCAGTCTCTGCATCACTAAGTCTACTTAGCTCTAGAATCTAAAGCAGGGGACTGCAACCATTGACTCTGCAGATGTTGTGGACTACAACTCCTATCATTAATAGTTATCATAGCCAACGGTGAGGGGTCATGGGAGTTGTAGTCCAATCCACCTGGAGAGCTGCTAGCATAAGCTGTGCATTTGACCTGGCCCGTTCTGACAGTTCTCTATTAAAGTCTTTCCTTATGTGAATGCCTGTGGCGACCCAGGATAAGAATCTACATGAAACTCAGGCAGGGGTGGACTGGGCCATAGGGAACTTTGGAGATTTCCTGGTGGGTCTCTGCACTCTGGACCTCTTCTGGGTGGTATTTCCACATTTTCTCATAGGGAAAGGGTTGGATTTGCTGAAAATGTGTAATATGGGGCTACTTAGAACATTATTTCCAAGGCCTTTTTTGCTTCCCAGTCCACCCCTGAACTCAGGCCTTCCTCGGACACCCAAGAAGGCTTCTTCACTACAATCAGCATACCCCCCTCATCAGGGGCGCTGAGTATGGGGGGGCTCCAGGGCCCGAGCCCCCCACCCCCGGCAAAATCAAGTCGGGCTGAGCCCCCCGCCCCTGCCGGAGAGAAGTGATGCAGCATCGATGGCCTTTTCCATCGATACTGCATCACTTCACTTCTCTCCGGCCGGGTATAATCGCGAAAATGTGCGATTAAGCCCTCCCCTCTAGGACTCATTGGTGTATGGTCCTGGAGGGGAGGGTTTAGGCAGCGGTATTCAAACTGTGTGGCGCGCCCCTCTGGTGGGCCGCAGCCTCATGCCCAAGGGGGTCGTGCATCCCAAGTTTGAAAAAAAAAACAAAAAAAACAAAAAGAGGCTAAATGACCAAAGGGTCGGGCTGTTGCTTCATTAACAAGCAACAGCCCGATCCACGGCCCCTGCCACACATGCTTAGTGCGACAGGGACCGGGCCTTTGTGTGGTCTCAGGCTCCATTAGGAGCCTATATATGAAGGCAAAAGAAAAAGCGCACCCGTTTTTTTGCCATGATGATGGTCATCACGGCAAAAGAATGTGTGTGCTTTTTTTGTCTTCATGAATAGACTCCTGGAGCCTGAGGCCCCACAAAGGCCCGGCCTCTGTCGCACTATGGGTGGTGGCAGCAGGGTCGGATTGGCCCCTGGCCGGGCCGAAATCGTCCCTGGGGTGTAAGGGCCGGTTTCAGGCCATGCTTGGGCCGGTTTGAAAAAAATAAAATCGGAAAAATTCATTTTTTTCAAATTTATTTTTTCATTTTTTATTCTTCAAAACCTTTCATCCTTCTTGGGTCGATATAAGTACCAACACAGGTTGGGTGATATTGTATACATATTTGTTCTATAAAAAAGAGCTTAAGGGTAAGTGTTATATAATACCAGATTTTTTGGGGGATCATTTTGTTTACAAAAGTAGCGCATTGCTAAAACCCCCTGGCTGCCAGTTCATTGTCCTTGGAGCGTCCCAGGCTCCCTACCGCCTGAGAGCCACCAACCTTGGGTGCTGTTTTATAACAAATGAAAGACGCAGACAGAACAATACTGTCTGAGTCAACTGAGAGATGAATGCACTCATGCTCCATTCAGCAAGAGGCTTTGAAAATGTAGCTCTGACAAATCAGAAAATCAGGGGGGCAAAGAAGCACTGCACATCTCCGCTCCGTCTTCATGGGTTTACGGTTGCCACCTGAAAGGTTGCCAGCAGCTAACCTGCCATCCTGTCCCAACTCCATGCCTCGTGTGCTATTCCCTGGTCAACCAAACCCTGTGAACTCATAGGCCGCATAAGACCCACAGAAGTCTTTTTACCGCCCGTCCTGAACGTTTCTTGCACTAGTGCTATTAACACGTGCAGCTCCAAGGTATAATATTAACAACCAGTGTTTGTGGGTAAAGGGCCGGCATAAAGTCTCTATTTCAGAGCCAGAGTCAAATGATAAGGTGCTTGTGGCAGTATGGAGTTCCAGGCCTCTGCTTGGACGCCGGGTTCTGCAACCTTTAGCTCTGCAGATGTGTTGGACTACAATGCTCATCAGCCCCAGCCAGCATAGTCAATGGTGATGGATCATAGGAGTCGTAGTCCAAAACATCTGGAGAGCCACATGTTTAAGACTCCTGGCTTTAAGGAACAGGAAGTAAAATAACAGGAGTATGACGTTCCTGGATCTACATGGGTAGAATAAAAGTAGACTAGCAGAACAGCCTGGGGGCATCAAGTGTATGTAGGATGGAATGGTAGGGGTCTGAGTCACCTGAGGAGACAGGGGTATCTTACAGGTCTGAAACCTGGTAATCCACTTTACAATAAAGACAACATGGAGAGAGGGGATGTCTCTGTGTGGCCTGTAAATCTGCCGAGATACCACCAAACTGTACTACCATTACTGCCACTTGGTCTGGCGGTATTACTGCCGGATTACAAGTGGTGGTAGGCAGTGTTAATCCCCATTAATTGGAGTCCATAGGACTCCATGGTGGATTTCAGCAGTATTACTGCTGGTAGTAATTTTGCTGGTGGTAATATCCCAAATTGTTCTATTTTGGGTGGTATGGTGGAGGAAGTTTTCCTCCACCTTTGCCCTCAAACTCATAGTTGGGCGGTGCGATAATGTGGCTCTATACGGTATTACCAGTGTTGCCAGTCAGAACTCATTTACCTCAGCAATGTATTCAGTTCTCTGCTTTTTGTCCTGACGCTTAAAATGTGCGATTTGCATTACAAGCTGTGTGCCGCAGACTGCTTCCACTCTAAGCGGGGGAGAAGTTAGGACTGTGGGGACTGAGCCAGAAGGACTTTTCAACCTTTTGACACGAGGGGCCTTCACTGAGTCTTGGGGGGGCATCACCTCCAACGGGATATGGTACAGTATAATTACCTCATTGCTTTCTATCACTGGTTCCTCTACATCAGCCTCTTGCTGACATAGAATGCTTTATAGATGTTCAGTGGGCATTCAGTGGTTAAGATCTGTGCTGGCCTGCCATCTCGTGATAAATGGCAGCTATTAACCATATATTTGTCGCCATTGCAAGTCTCACTTCTCCCACAGCAACAGCAGAGCCCACTTGCCAGTGCCTGATAATCCCAAAATTCTCTGTAATTTTATGCAAAGCTGCATTTTATTTTTATAAGGTTATTTTACTCACTGAATGCTGATAAAGTGTTTTAAGTGTGGACTTTATTAACTGGGTGCTTGTAATTGCAGCACAAGCACTCTTTACAATCTAAACTAGAGGTGTGTTTACAATGTTGATTGTTCCAAAATACATCTCCTAGTGTGCTGCTTTGGGTCACGTGGCCCCCTTTAAGCTGTACACAATGACACATTGTCTGGTTGACATACTATGTGATTTGTGTATTTTATAAAGGAAACTAAGACCACTAGAACTCACCACCCCAGAAACTCCCAATCCCACCTTTGGGGGCATGCCTGTGGACATGAGAACACAGAGGAAAGAATTAATAAAAAGGTATTTGCCTTCAAGAGGAAGCTAGACCTTTGCAAAAGAACAGTTGGAGCTGGGCAAGCCACCTAGCAACATTAAGGTCCAGCTTTGATGAATGCTTCCCTGAAGAAAATTCTGGCATTAATGGCTGGGTGATGCAGACTTTTCTGGCAGATGCCCACGAAGAGCTGATTGAGGTTCAGTCGGACACTACTCTGCAATCTGAATTCAGGAACATTGCAGTGGGTGAATTTTGACTGAAGGTAATCCTGGAGTATTTTACATTGGCATGGTCTGCTATACAGTCACTCTTACCCTTTGGGTCTTACTACTTGTGCGAAATAGGCTTTTGAGCATTGGCTTTTTGACTGACTCCTTCATTTTTTGAATAAGGGGTGTTTCAAATGAATGTTGAAAACCCGAAAAGTGGGAGTTTTTAAAAACATGGAGACAACCATGGCTACAACATTTAGACGCGAGTGCTTCCATCAGCCCCAAACATCCCCTGGGTGCAGGGTGAGCCTGGGTAACTGCTTTTTAACATTGTACACTACTTTACCAGAATTTCTGGTAAACTACAATGTTAAAAACAGTTAACACTCTTCCCCCCAAGTCTGAAACCACACTTGATTGCATTATACTTCAGCCAGGATTGCATTATACTTCAGCAGCACATCTGATGTGTCCACTAAAAGGTTTAAGATTAAGCTACATCCCCAACTCTATCTGGTTACCCAGAGGTAACATCTTAGCAAATTTCACTTGTGGCTGGCCAATCTACAGCAGCACTATTGTAAGTTTGAATTGTTGATGTTTCACTGAACTATGGCACCACACACGACTTGCTTGGTAGTTTTTAATCGGGAAATGTCTTTACTTCTTGTTTCCCTTGAATTGGGAACCTTTTTTTTGGTGGTGGTGGTGGTATTCCACCTTGCAGCTGTACCTTCTGTTTAGCAGGCATTTCATTCTCCCATCCTAGTTGTGTTGCTGGACGATTATAGAGCGTTGGAGTAGGGGCAGTGATGTCTTACTGGAATGCAACTCGAAGGCTTAAATCTCCTTCTTTCTTGACTTTAGTATATGCAGTGCATGCTAGCCAATGATTCCACTGTTCTGCGCTGCGCGTGCCAACACCAGCCCCCCGCGTGCGCCGTTGCACCAAGTTGGCGACTACATGCAAATTTGCGGTCATATAACTGCCAGTGATGTCACTTCCTGTATTTGGCCCCCAAACCCGCCACCCCCTGGGAAATTCATAAGTCGGCTCCCCTGCCCCTCATGAAATAACACTGCCCCTGACGCTTCTGCTGCCACAGTCTGTACACAGAATCTCGCAGACCAGCCTCTGGAACAAAGAGCGAAATAACGTTGTGGATAATGAATGACGTCAGCGCATTGCTTAAATTGAACCCGGACACGTGTGTGTGCACAATCGTTGCCTTCAAAGATTTCCTGAAAGAAGTCCACAAGCGTGACTAGCGTTCCTATCACTCAGAGCTGCTGAGTCAACATGGCGACAGGATGTAAATCCCCTGGCTTAATGCTTAACAGAGCGCTCAGACTCAACAAACACCTCGCCAAGGCAAGCACAACTTCCGGGTGTACCCTCTCTGGACCAGAACTGTACCGTGCTCAGTGGTCTAGCCTGTAGGCGGTCCCTCTACCGCATGCCTACCCACTCCAGCTGGGTACTCATTAAGGCCTTTTCTCTTTCCATTGGAAATCTCACCAGAGAAAGCCCAGGGCCCTTTACTGGAGGATGGACCATGTGGACTGGGCAGGGACCGCAGGACGCTCTTGGAGTCCTGGAGAAATGCACAGGTTTGTTTACTTGAGCAACATGACACATGGACAGAAACAGAGCTGAAGCTGGGTCCCAAGCAAAGAAGCGGGACACTGCACCTGGGAAGGTGACTTGCATCCAAAGAGTGAGACTGCACGCAAAGACGCACACACAAAAAGAGTGAGACGGAGCTCCAAGGCCTGAGACTCACATTAAATGACTGAGACTCTGCTCCAAGGAAAAACACTCACATCCAAGCAGTGAGACTCCAAGGAAAGGTCGCAGCCAATGATTGAGACTGTGCGTCAAGACTTGAGAGTCACGCCAAATGAGCGAGTCTAGGCTCCAAAGAAAGACACTCACATCCAAGCAGTGAGACTCCAAGGAAAGGTTACAGCCAATGATTGAGACGGTGCACCAAGACTTGAGACTCACGCCAAATGTGCGAGGCTGGGCTCCAAGGAAGGACACTCACATCCAAGCAGTAAGACTCCAAAGAAGGCTCACACTCAAGACATGACACTCACGCCAAATGAGCGGGACTGGGCTCCAAGGAAGGACACTCACATCCAAGCAGCAAGAATCCAAGGAAGGCTCACACCCTACGATTGGGACTGTGCATCAAGACTTGAGACTCACGCCAAATGAGCGAGGCTGGGCTCCAAGGAAAGACACTCACATCCAAGCAGTAAGACTCCAAAGAAGACTCACACCCAAGACTTGAGATTCACGCCAAATGAGTGAGACTGGGCTCCAAGACTTGAGACTCACAGCAAATGAGCGGGACTGGGCTCCAAGGAAGGACACTCACATCCAAGCAGCAAGACTCCAAAGAAGACTCACACCCAAGACTTGAGATTCACGCCAAATGAGGGAGACTGGGCTCCAAGGAAGAACACTCACATTCAAAGAGAAAGACTCCAAGGAAGGCTCACAGCCAACGATTGGGACTGTGCGCCAAGACTTGAGACTCATGCCAAATGAGTGGGACTGGGCTCCAAGGAAGGACACTCATATCCAAGCAGTAAGACTCCAAGGAAGGCTCACACCCAACAATTGGGACAGTGCGCCAAGATGTGAGACTCACGCCAAATGAGTGAGGCTGGGCTCCAAGGAAGGACACTCACATCCAAAGAGTAAGACTACAAGGAAGGCTTGCAGCCAACGATTGGGACTGTGCACCAAGACTTCAGACTCACAGCAAATGAGCGAAACTGGGCTCCAAGGAAGGACACTCACCTCCAAGCAGTAAGACTCCAAAGAAGACTCACACCCAAGACTTGAGACTCACGCCAAATGAGCGGGACTGGGCTCCAAGGAAGGACACTCACATCCAAGCAGTAAGACTCAAAGGAAGGCTCACACCAAAGACTTGATACTCACTCCAAATGAGCGAGGCTGGGCTCCAAGGAAGGACACTCACATCCAAGCAGTAAGGCACCCAGGAAGGCTTGCAGCCAACGAGTGGGACTGTGCGCCAAGACATGAGCCTCACGCCAAATGAGCTTGACTGGGCCCCAAGGAAGGACACTCACATCCAAGCAGTGCAACTCCAACGAAGGCTCGCACCCAAGACTTGAGACTCACGCCAAATGAGCGGGACTGGCCTCCAAGGAAGGACGCTCACATCCAAACAGCAAGACTACAAGGAAGACTCACACACAACGAATGGCACTGTGCGCCAAGACTTGAGACTTACGCCAAATGAGTGAGACTGGGCTCCAAGGAAGGACACTCACATTCAAAGAGTAAGACTCCAAGATAGGCTCCCACCCAAGACCTGAGACTCACACCAAATGAGTGAGGCTGGGCTCCAAGGAAGGACACTCACATCCAAGCAGTAAGACTCCAAAGTAGGCTCACACCCAAGACTTGAGACTCAGGCCAAATGAGCGGGACTGAGCTCCAAGGAAGGACACTCACATCCAAGCAGCAAGACTCCAACAAAGGCTCATACCCAACGATTGGGACTGTACGCCAAGACTTGAGACTCATGCCAAATTAGCGAGGCTGGGCTCCAAGGAAGGACACACACATCCAAGCAGTAAGACTCCAAAGAAGGCTCACACCCAAGACTTGAGACTCACGCCACATGAGCGGGACTGGGCTCCAAGGAAGGACACTCACACCCAAGCAGTAAGACACCAAGGAAAACTCACACCCAAGACCTGAGACTCATGCCAAATGAGTGAGTCTGGGCTCCAAGGAAGGACACTCACATTCAAAGAGTAAGACTCCAAGGTAGGCTCACACCCCACGATTGAGACCGAGCGTCAAGGCATGGAGACACACCTAATGAGTGAGACTGTGCTGAAAGGAAAGACACGTACACTAAAAGAATAAGACTGTGTTCAAGAAAGGAAACTCATACCCAAATGGTGAAACAGTGATCCACGTTTTGAGGCTCGTACGCAACACATGAGTCTGTGCCCTAACGAATGAGAACCACACCCAGAGTGTAGCTACAAAGCTCAAGACTTAAATCCAAAGAACAAGACTCTTCTCTGAGGTTCGAGAGCCACATGCAAACAGTGGAACTGTGCTCAAGGAAGGAGACACCTACCGACAGAGTGACACTATGCTTGAGAGAGACTCACCCACAAACAGGGGGACTGTGCTCAAGGAAGGAGACACCTGCCGACAGAGTGACTGCTTGAGAGAAACTCACCCACAAACAGTGGGACTGTGCTCAAGGAAGGAGACACCTACCGACAGAGTGACACTATGCTTGAGAGAGGCTCACCCACAAACAGTGGGACTGTGCTCAAGGAAGGAGACACCTACCGACAGAGTGACACTATGCTTGAGAGAGACTCACCCACAAACAGTGGGACTGTGCTCAAGGAAGGAGACACCTACCGACAGAGTGACACTATGCTTGAGAGAGAACCACCCATAAACAGTGGGACTGTGCTCAAGGAAGAAGGCACCTACTGACAGAGTGACAATATGCTTGAGAGAGAGACTCACCCACAAACAGTGGGACTGTGCTCAAGGAAGAAGACACCTACCGACAGAGTGACAATATGCTTGAGAGAGACTCACCCACAAACAGTGGGACTGTGCTCAAGGAAGGAGAACACCTACCGACAGAGTGACACTATGCTTGAGAAAGAACCACCCATAAACAGTGGGACTGTGCTCAAGGAAGAAGACACCTACTGACAGAGTGACAATATGCTTGAGAGAGACTCACCCACAAACAGTGGGACTGTGCTCAAGGAAGAAGACACCTACCGACAGAGTGACAATATGCTTGAGAGAGACTCACCCACAAACAGTGGGACTGTGCTCAAGGAAGGAGAACACCTACCGACAGAGTGACACTATGCTTGAGTGAGACTGTGCTTTACAGGAGTGGATTCACACCCAAATACTGTGCTCTGAGAAAGGAGTCTGAAAGAGTGAGATGGTGCAGGAAGCGTCAGATGCACGCCCAAAGACTTGGACTGCACTGTAAGGATGAAAATTGACAGCCAAAGAGTGAGCATGTGCTTCAAGGCTTAATGCCTACCGTTCGCTGAATGAATACCGACTAGGTGACGGTATGTTTTATGCTAGTAGAGACACACCCTTAGAGTGAGACTGTGCTCCCCACACCCAATGAGTGAGACTATGCTCTAGGGGAGGAGACACATACTGTCTGAGAGAGACCGTGTTCCCAGGAAGAAGACTCACGCCCAAAGGGTGAGGCCATTCTCCAAGAGATAAGACTCACACCTAAAGAGTGAGACTCTGCTTGTGTGCTCTTGAGGCTCGTGCACAATGAGTGATAATATAATCTAGTGTAGGAGTCAAATACGGACTGAGTGAGATTGTACTCCAAGAAAAGAGCTTCAGACCCAAAGAGTGAGAGTGTTTTGCGGTAGTGAATTCGCCCCAAAGGCTAGGACTGTCCTCCAATGAAGTAGCCTCCCACCCAAAGAGTGAAACTGTGCTTTAAGGGAGGCGGCTCATACCCAAAGAGTGAGACTGCTACCCAGCTTGAGACACACAAACAGTAAGTGAGATTCTGATGTAAGGGGGGAGACAAGTGCTGACTGAGTGAGACTGTGCTCCAAGGAAGAAGACTCACACCCAAAGAGTGAGACTATGCTTTCCGGTAGGGAATTCGCCCCAAAGGGTAGGACTGTCCTTCAAGGAAGTAGCCTCCCACCCAAAGAGTGAAAATGTGCTTCAAGTGAGGCAGCTCAAACCCAAAGAGCGAGACTGCTACCCAGTTTGAGACATGCAAACAGTAAGTGAGATTCTGATGTAAGGGGGAGACAAGTGCTAACTGAGTGAGACTGTGCTCCAAGGAAGGAGGCTCACACCCAAAGAGTGAAACTGTGACTCAGAGATAAATGCTCAAGTGCGAGGGTGTTCTCTGTGGAGGTGAACTCACGCCCAAAGAGTGAGACTGTGCTTCAGGCCTTGGGACTAACCCCCATATAATTGACACTGTGCCCCAAGTAGGGGGCCACATGCAGATTAAGGGAGACTGTGCACAGGGAGGTAGACTCGCAACCAAAGAGTGATACTGTGCTCTACAGTAGTACACTTACATTCAAAGGGTGAGACTCTGCTCCAAGCAAGGAAGCCCACACTCCAAAAGTGAGAATGCTTTACACTGCTGCACCCACCCCCAACGAGTGAGATTGCACTACAATAAAGGAGACTCACACTCCAAAAACTGAGACACCTCTTTGAGAAAGGAGACTCAGGCAGATAGACAGTGTGCTCCAAGGAAGAAGACGAACACCAACAGGGTCAGAGAGGAGAGACACTCACACAACGAGGGAGACTGTTCCATGGAAGGAGGCTCAACCCCACTAAATGAGGTAGTGCTCCAAGGCGTCAGACTCACAGCCAATGAGTTATAGTGTGTTCTGATGGAGGAGTCTCACACCCAAAGACCAAAACTGAGCTCTAAGGAAGGAGAATCGCACCCTATGAGCGAGAATGTGCTCTGAGGTACGGGCACACTCCCCAATTCTACACGAATGCTCTAAATAAGGAGATTAACACCAAAGTGTAAGTCTGTGACCCGAGGCTTGTTACTCACATCCAATTAGCGAGACTGCGCTCTAAGGCAGTGTGTACACACCCAGAGACTGAGACTGTGCACGGAAGAAGAGTCAGACCCAAGATATAGGACTGTGCTCTAACCGTGTCAGCTCACCCAGGGAGTGAGACTGCGCTCTAAGGCAGGTTGCACACACCCAGAGACTGTTCACGGAAGAAGAGTCACACAGAAGATATAGGACTGTGCTCTAACCGTGTCAGCTCACCCGGTGAGTGAGACTGTGCTATAAGGCAGGGTGCACACACCCAGAGACTCTGCACGGAAGAAGAGTCAGACCCAAGATATAGGACTGTGCTCTAACCGTGTCAGCTCACCCAGGGAGTGAGACTATGCTATAAGGCAGGGTGCACACACCCAGAGACTGTGCACAGAAGAAGAGTCAGACCCAAGATATAGGACTGTGCTCTAACCGTGTCAGCTCACCCAGGGAGTGAGACTATGCTACAAGGCAGGGTGCACACACCCAGAGACTGTGCACAGAAGAAGAGTCAGACCCAAGACATAGGACTGTGCTCTAACCGTATCAGCTCACCCGGTGAGTGAGACTGTACTATAAGGCAGGGTGCACACACCCAGAGACTGTGCACGGAAGAAGAGTCAGACCCAAGATGTAGGACTGTGCTCTAACCTTGTCAGCTCACATAAATAACCTATCATATCTATCATATCACCCAGTAAGTCAGACTGTGCGCTAAGGAAGAAGAGTCAGGCCCAAGATATAGGACTGTGCTCTAACCGTGTCAGCTCACCCAGGGAGTGAGACTGTACTATAAGGCAGGGTGCACACACCCAGAGACTGTGCACGGAAGAAGAGTCAGACCCAAGATATAGGACTGTGCTCTAACCGTGTCAGCTCACATAAATAACCTATCATATCTATCATATCACCCAGTGAGTGAGACTGTGCTGTAAGACAGAACACTAGGCTCGGACTGGCCTATAGGGCAATACGGCAATGCCCAAACCAAAAACGCAAAACGCTAGTGTGGGACAGTTTCTTTTGTCAAAGTGGGCCACTTTTTCGGCCCATGCGGGCCAGTTTGATAAGTTACTTCCCTGTGCAGCTAGTAGTTTTGACAGGTGCTACTGAATACTTTTTCTTTTAAATGCAAAATGTGCATTACATTTTATGAAAACCCTCGCCCTTGGCTACCACTCAAACAGTCTGTGGCAGAAGAAATGAATTGCCATCCAACCCCACACAAACGGACCGACACACTATAAAGGACACACTCTTGATGCCATCTTCAGCTCCCACAACCTGATACAGCTAAACTCTCCCATCCCTATCATCTGGTCCGATCATTTAATTGTTTCTTTCATCATTTGCTCACACAACTCGCCTCCCGTACCCGAACCTGAACCTCCGAATCTGCACAAATGCTGGAAGAAACTAATAATCGTTCCGGACCTAGCCGAGGCGCTCCTCCAGTCTCCCCCGCCAACCTGCCTACTGAATAATCAATTAACCCCCAACGCCTTTGACTCATGGCTCAACACGGCACTAATGCACACCCACTTGTAACCCATCAGCCCGCCGTGGCATCTTTCCTAAATGGTTCACACCTGAGTTGAAGTCCAGTAAACAACTATATAAATACCTAGAACGCAAATGGTGGAAGGACAAAACTCCCCTGAACAGATTCACCTTAGCCCGGCACCTTCATCAGTACAAGGCCGAAATCCGAAAAGCAAAAAAAGCCCATTACAACTCCCGAATCCAAAACTGTAAAAACCCCAGCAAAGAACTTCACAAAATCATCATTGAATTCTCCAAACCATCATGCATCATACTGCCACGACCGCCTCACAATCTCTGTGCGACTCACTCTCTCTCCACTTTTACAGTACAGCTCTCGAAAGAACAAACGCTCTAACCAACAAACTAGCTCTCATACACCCACCAGGCCACCCACCAGGCAACCCACCCACCTTACCGGCCAACCCACCGCCTGTGACCACTACCCAACCAACGTTCGACTCCTTTAACCCAATTTCTACCAACCAATTTCTCAAACTTCTCTCTGTCCGCAAACCATCTGGCTCTCCGCTAGACCCTTGCTCGGTTTTCTGTCCGCAAAGCATCCGGCTCTCCGCTAGACCCTTGCCCGGCCATAACCCTCAAAGAAATCTTCACTTCGACCTGTGCAGGAGAACACGCGAGAACCATCATAAATGACTCCCTTTCCTCAGGAATTTTTCCCAACGCATTCAAAACAGTTAATGTCAAACCGCTAATAAAAACACCTTCCCTCGACCCCCTCGAGCCCAAAAACTACTGCCCCATCTCTAACACCAGGTTCCTTGCCAAACTTATTGACCAAACCGCCTACTCCCAACTAAATTCATTTGTCGAAGCCAATAATCTCCTAGACCCCGCTCAATCAGGTTTCAGAGCCCGACACGAAACTGAAACCACCCTAACCTCAATCTGGGATGACCTTAAAAACACAGCCGACTCTGCGGGTTGCGCCACATTAATCCTCTGTTACGCTCACCTGACTCCCATGGAGGCACAGGTCTGGTTTGGAGTGTTGTTGCTTCTTTTATGGTGAAGCGCAGGACCCGGAAGATGGACTGGACCAGACCTTCGAATCTGGCTTGTCTGGCTCGCAGGAATATCTTTCTGTATATGAAAGGGAGTATTAACAATCTGCGGGAGAAAGTATAAGCCTCCCGCTCCCTCCTCACCCCTCTACGAAACCCTCCTGCGACCCCCACGTGAAGTCTCACCTTAGGGTTTGAAAGGTTGAGCTCTCCATCCTGCTTCTCATGCAGTGGCGCGTTGTATCCAGTTACTTCAATGGGATTTTGATTGTAGAGGGTTCAAGTTTTGTTTTCCAGGTATAGTACCGTAAGGATTCTGTTCATGAGTATGATTCCGCAATAATAATTGTTCGTTGTCTCTTTTTCAGGTTCGGAAACTATTCCGAGAAGAGCTATGGAACCGAAGAATGAGACTCTGGTGAGCTTGATGAGAGTTCTCTCAGTGTCCTTGTATCAAGGCGCTCACTAACGCTGATGTCTTTTTTCCCCATAAGGGCCGGGGTCCGGAAATGCCTGAATGCGGCACCGACCCGAAACGAAGCTCAATCCAGAAGAAATCAGGTAAGTCTTTAATGGGCCAGGATGCGGCACCGACCCGAAATGAAGTTGGAATAACCCAACAGGTAAGCTTTGTAATGGAAATTAAGGTTTCCTTGTTTTCTTTCCCCTCTCACCTTTATTCTTGTCTTTTTCTCCCTAGGCGCGGTGATGTGGCTGCGAGTCCAGATGTCGGCATAGAACGTGGTGGTACCTTGTACAGGTGAGTGAGATGCGGCGCTGCAGCGATCGATGAGATGTGCTTTTAAATGGATGACTTCCTTTCCAGGACCGTCGGCGAGATGTCTCCGGAATGCGGATTTAGCAGGTAAGGACTCTTCTTTACCCTTTTCTCTTCTCTTCTCTCTTTGCAGGTGTTCCAGGATGCTGGCAGGAGTGGCAGAAGACAGAATGCAGGAGCAAACACGGTGAGCGTCCAGCTGCTAGATGCAGAACAACGCGAAGCGTGAGTAGCTGCTTGGGCGTGGCTTAAATAGCCTTCAAAGTAGTTCCAGGTATGTATCCTTCCTGTCAGGTATGTATTCCTCCCCTGACCACAGCCGTGTGGTTAAGTAGTTCCAAAGATAAAGTAGTCCCATTCAGGCCTCAGAAGGCCTGAATGTTGCAGCATGGTCTGCATCAGGTATGTTAACACTAAGCACCTTTAACACAAAGTCCCCTTTTATGAGCCTGGCGCCTATGGCGCCAGGACTGTGGCCCGATATGAGCCTGGCGCCAAAGGCGCCAGGACTGAGTCCAAAGGGCCCCTACTTGAGGCTGTTGTGACTTCCCTTGAAGACATGATGTCTGCCTCTGGGGTAGCTGGGTCTTGTCTGGCACCTTGGAGGTAGGCATCATGACAGTACCCCCTCCCAAGGCCCCTCCCAAGGTCGTCCTTTCCGGGGGTTTCGGCTTGCTTGGGAATTTTCGGTGGAATCTTTGCACTAATCGCGGGGCATGTACATGGTCACTTGGTTCCCAAGATCTTTCCTGAGGTCCGTACCCCTTCCAATCAACTAGATAGAAGAGTTTTGATTTTAACATTTTGGAATCCAATATGTCCTTAACTTCAAATTCTAATTCCCCATCGATTTGAATTGGTTCAGGTGGTTTGCTTAGTCTGGTTCCAGGCTGCACCGGTTTTAACAGTGATGCATGAAAAACGGGATGAATTTGCATGTTGGCTGGTAGATCGAGTTTAAAAGCCACCGGGTTAATTATAGCTTTGATGGGATAGGGTCCAATGTATCTGGGATTAAAAGTCTGCGGTCCTTTGAGAGGCAAATGCTTGGTTGCCAGCCACACCTGGTCTCCTATCTGATACGAAGGTGCTTCACTCCGTTGTAGATCAGCATTTTCTTTGTATTTTTTCTTGGCTTGTTGCAAATGAGTTGTAGCTTCCTTGAAGGCTCAGGTTATAGCAGAATGCAAATGATCAACTGCAGGCATTTCCAGGTTTTGAGGAGGGTCTAGGTCTGAGGTTTTAGGATGATGAGCATACAAGGTGTAAAAAGGGGTTTGTCCTGTTCCAGAATGTACAGAATTGTTATATGCATACTCTGCGATCCATAGAATATCTTTCCAGCTGTTTTCAGATTGATGCAACATGCACCGAAGATATTGTTCAAGGGTTTGGTTAGTCCTCTCGGTTTGACCATCGGTCTGGGGGTGGTGACTAGTGGATAAGCGTACATCAATTTGTGCCAGTTGGCAACATTTCCTCCAAAAATGGGAAATAAATTGGCTTCCTCGGTCTGAGATTAATATGGATGGAAAACCATGCATACGAACTATGTTTTCCAGAAATTCCTTGGCCAAGATGGAGGCTGAAGGTACCCCTTTTAAAGGGATAAAGTGGGCCATCTTGGAGAACAGATCCACGATTACCAAGATAGTGTTATATCCATAGCAAGGAGGCAGGTCGGTAATAAAGTTCATTGACAAGGTGTGCCAAGGGGCCGGTGGAATATCCAAGGGTTGTAGGAGACTGGCTGGTCTCTTCATTTGACCTTTATTTTGGGCGCAAACTCCGCAAGACATCACAAAAGATTTTATGTCTTTTCTCCAGGATGGCCACCAGAATTGTCGTTTGATCTTCTCCTCAGTTTTTGCGATACCAGGATGTCCTTCCATCAATGTATCATGATAGTGAGCAATGACCAATTCTTGCAGTTCTTTGATGGGCAGAAATAACCGCCCCTGGAAGTACGGTAAATCGTTATTAACGGAAAAGTGTGACCCCTTTTGAGTCCATTCTTGAAAGGCTGTGGAATTTAAAAGTTGTTTAACTCGAGTTTGAACGTCCTCTATAGTTTGTAAAGAGGTCAAGCCTAAAATTCTTTGTTCGGGTATAATTGGTACTGGTTCTAAGTTTGAATTTGTTTCATCCATTCCAATCCGGGATAAAGCGTCCGCTTTGCCATTCTTGCAACCAGGGCGGTAGGTGATTATTAAATCAAATTCTGCAAAGAATAAAGCCCATCGGAGTTGGCGGGATGATTGGGCTTTGGCCATTTTTAGATATTGCAAATTCCTGTGATCTGTAATCACCGTAATGGTGTGTCTTGCCCCGAGGAGGTAATGACGCCAAGCCTTAAAGGCGGACTTAATAGCTAGTAATTCTTTGTCGGTGATTGCGTAATTGATTTCAGGAGCCGTGAATTTCCTGGACCAAAAGGCTACAGGGTGCATCTGGTTAGTTTCTGGATCCCTTTGAGACAAGACAGCACCCATGCCCAAACTGGAAGCGTCGGTTTCAACAATGTAAGGGAGATCTGGGCGCGAATGCTTCAATACAGGGGCAGAGGTGAATTTGGTCTTTAGGTCTTGAAAGGCCTGTTCTGCCTCAGGAGTCCATTCGAAACGTTTATTCTTCCGTAAGAGGGCTGTTATGGGTTGAACCACTCGAGAAAATTCCGGGATGAATCTTTGATAGAAATTGGCAAAGCCAAGCATACTCTGAACCCCCTTAACAGAGTTAGGAGATGGCCATTTGAGGATGGCGTCCACCTTTCGCGAGTCCATTCGGACTCCTTTAGGTGTCAGGATGAATCCGAGAAACTCAACCTCTGTGGTATGAAAAACGCATTTTTCGAGTTTCGCAAACAGGTTGTGCTGGTGCAATTTCTCAAGAACTGCCCTGACATGTTTTCTGTGTTCGGATTCCGAGGAGGAGTATACCAGGATGTCATCGATATATACGATGACACAAACATCGATAAGTTCCCGAAGAACATCATTCATAAAGTATTGAAAGGCGGCAGGTGCGTTGCATATTCCGAAGGGCATCACCTGATATTCAAAGAGCCCATATTTAGTGCGGAATGCAGTCTTCCATTCGTCGCCATCTTTTATACGTACCAGGTGATAAGCTCCTCGGAGATCTAACTTGGTGTATATACAAGCATCTTTTACCTGGTCAAGAAGTTCAGGGATCAGAGGCAGAGGATAATGATTCTTAATCGTTATTTGTTTTAGGGCGCGGTAGTCAATACATGTTCTAAGGTTGCCTTCTTTTTTCGGCACGAAGAACAGAGCTGAGGAAACAGGAGACTTTGACGGGCGAATAAAACCGTTGGCAAGATACTGATCTAAATACTGACGCAAATGAACGTTCTCAGGTTCAGTAAGACCATAAATCCTACTACAGGGCGGTTGAGCATTGGGTACCAGGTCGATTTGACAATCGTACGACCGGTGGGGAGGTACCGTGTTCGCCTATTCTTTTTGAAAAACGTCTTGGAACTCTTGGTATTCAACCGGTAGTTGTATCGTGGTGGAAGTTACTGTGGCCAGACCCATATCTGGATTTCTTGGATAACAAGTCAGTTCACAATCAGGAAAGGTTATTCTCTTTGCTTGCCAGTCAATTCGAGGATTATGTGTTTCTAACCAAGGGATTCCTAGAATTACTTGAAATTGTGGGGCCTTGATTACATCGAACACAATTGCTTCCCGATGTCCATCCTGTCCACTAGTGTCATTTCTGTAGTGGAATGTGTTACCGGCCCTGAGGCTATGTCGGTTCCATCTACTGTAGTAATGACATCCTTGTTAACTTTCGGACGGAGAGGAAGATTAATCCTGGAGGCCAATTCACGATCTATGTAGTTTCCAATAGCTCCACTGTCGATGTATGCTTTTATAGCATGCAACCGCTGAGGCTGTTTCAGGTCCACGAGCACCATTGGCATGACAAAATGCGAGGTCAAAGAGTTTGTTTTCAAGCTCGGCAAGCGGACCTCTACGCTTGTCGGGCTTGACCGTTTCCCGAATCAGGTTCTATTAAATTGTTGTCCGTGGCTCCAACCACCTTCTTAGGTGGCTTTACCGGGCAGTCTCGTAGAAAGTGACCAGAAGCCCCGCAATAGAGACATAGTTGCTTTTGCCGTCTTCTCTCTCGTTCCTTCTGTGTCAATGGTCCTTTAACACCGCCAATCTGCATAGGTTCTGAAACGTCGGTACTCTTAGGGTTAGCGTGAGTTTTGATCAGCACTCGAGTTTCGAACTTGGACCGATCTGCTTTTCTAGTTTGCAGTCTGTGGTCAAGTTGGACCACTAAGTCTATGTATTCTGCGCAGGCTTGAGGATGATTTACTATTTGAGCTAGAACATCCTTAAGTTCTCCGCGCAGGCCTCGATGAAATAGTGTGATCCTTTTATTTTCGGGCCACCCCGTTTCTACAACCAGCCTATTAAAGGTGGCAATATAAGATAAGAGATCTTGGTTACCTTGTCGTAAGGATAGTAGTTCGTTGTCAAGGGCCTGTCCCTGAGAGTGTCGTGCGAATAATCTTTCCAAGCTCGCCTGGAAGCTTTGAAAATCCTCGAGAATTGGGTCATCCTGACTTACCAATGGAACAGACCAATCGGCAGCACAGCCACTGAGATAAGATAATACAAAGGCTACCTTGGTTTGATCATTAGGGAAGGCCCCAGGTCTGCATAGAAAGTGTAGGCGACATTGGTTCATAAAAACGGCATATTTCTTGGGGTCCCCCGCAAAACGTTCAGGCGGGGCCAAAGGCATGTTTCCAGGTAGATTGATTTGTACCGGGTTATTCGAAACCATTGACGAGGCATTACCCCCAGAACTAGGTAAAGGAGTTTGTCCTGTTTGACCCTGCAACAATCGTTTGGCCAGGTCATCAGTTCTTTCCTTGGATAAGATTAATTCTCTTTTGAGAGCATTAGTTTCCTGGCGGGCGGAGTGTACTTCTGCCCTTAATTCCCCCAAAAGCTGAGCCAGCTGGTCTGTCTCTGAAGTTTCCATAGCGCCCGGGTGGGAAATTGTAGGTAGGCTTCGCGTTCTGTTACGCTCACCTGACTCCCACGGAGGCGCAGGTCTGGTTTGGAGTGTTGTTGCTTCTTCAATGGTGAAGCGCAGGTCCCGGAAGATGGACTTGACCGGACCTTCGAATCTGGCTTGTCTGGCTCGCAGGAATATCTTTCTGTATGTGAAAAGGGAGTATTAACAATCTGCGGGAGAAAGTATAAGCCTCCCGCTCCCTTCTCACCCCTCTACAAAACCCTCCTGCGACCCCCACGTGAAGTCTCACCTTAGGGTTCGAAAGGTTGAGCTCTCCATCCTGCTTCTCATGCAGGGGAGCGTTGTATCCAGTTACTTCACTGGGATTTTGATTGTAGAGGGTTCAAGTTTTGTTTTCCCGGTATAGTACCGTAAGGATTCTGTTAATGAGTATGATTCCGCAATAATAATTGTTCGTTGTCTCTTTTTCAGGTGCGGAAACTATTCCGAGAAGAGCTATGAAACCGAAGAATGAGACTCTGGTGAGCTTGATGAGAGTTCTCTCAGTGTCCTTGTATCAATGCGCTCCCTAACGATGATGTCTTTTTCCCCATAGGGGCCGGGGTCCGGTAAAGCCTGGATGCTGCACCGACCCGAAACGAAGCTCAATCCAGAAGAAATCAAGTAAGTCTTTAATGGGCGTTTGGGTAATGTCTTTTCATGCGCCCACTAATGCTGATGTCTTTTTTCCCCATAGGGGCCGGGGTCTGGAAATGCCTGGATGCGGCACCGACCCGAAACAAAGATCAATCCAGAAGAAATCAGGTAAATCTTTAATGGGCATTGGGTAACGTCTTTTCATGCGCCCACTAATGCTGATGTCTCTTTTTCCCCTTAGGGGCCGGGGTCCGGAAATTCCAGGATGCGGCACCGACCCGAAATGAAGTTGGAATAACCCAACAGGTAAGTAATGTAATGGAAATTAAGATTTCCTTGTTTTCTTTCCCCTCTCACCTTTATTCTTGTCTTTTTCTCCTTGGGCGCGGTGATGTGGCTGCGAGTCCAGATGTCGCCGTAGAACGTGGTGGTACCTTGTACAGGTGAGTGAGATGCGGCGCTGCAGCGATCGATGCGATGTGCTTTTAAATGGATGACTTCCTTTTCAGGACCGTCGGCGAGATGTCTCCGGAATGCGGATTTAGCAGGTAAGGACTCTTCTTTACCCTTTTGTCTTCTCTTCTCTCTTTGCAGGTGTTCCAGGATGCTGGCAGGAGTGGCAGAAGACAGAATGCAGGAGCAAACACGGTGAGCGTCCAGCTGCTAGATGCAGAACAACGCGAAGCGTGAGTTGCTGCTTGGGCGTGGCTTAAATAGCCTTCAAAGTAGTTCCAGGTATGTATCCTTCCTCTCAGGTATGTATTCCTCCCCTGACCAGACCCGTGTGGTTAAGTAGTTCCAAAGTTAAAGTAGCCCCATTCAGGCCTCAGAAGGCCTGGATGTTGCAGCATGGTCTGCATCAGGTAAGTTAACACTAAGCACCTTTAACACAAAGTCCCCTTTTATGAGCCTGGCGCCTATGGCGCCAGGACTGTGGCCCGATATGAGCCTGGCGCCAAAGGCGCCAGGACTGAGTCCAAAGAGCCCCTACTTGAGGCTGTTGTGACTTCCCTTGAAGACATGATGTCTGCCTCTGGGGTAGCTGGGTCTTGTCTGGCACCTTGGAGGTAGGCATCATGACTTCCTCCTTGACCTATCCGCTGCTTTCGACACAATCAATCACTCAATCCTTCATGACCGCCTAGACTAGCTAGGAATTTGTGGAACCGCCCTCAAATGGATAGCATCATTCCTCAAAAATAGCAATCAAATAAACCTACTCTCAAGCTATTCCTCCCAAGCCCGACCAGTCGACACCGGAGTTCCACAAGGAGCATGCCTATCAGCCCTCCTGTTGAATCTCTACATGGCCACCCTCCCACGAATAATTCGCATGCACAACATCCTGTGCTACAACTACGCCGATGACACTCAACTCATTCTGAAACTCCTGAACTCAAAACCCAACTGCCGACCTGACCTCGCTTCCTGCCTCCTCGACATAGAGCTCTGGATGACCATTAACCACCTCTTGCTAAACCCCTCCAAAACTGAAATCATGGTATGTGGCAACACAGAACTCCTTCCACACCCACTACCCTGGCCATCTGCCATGGGCAACTCACCAACCCCCTCTAAATCAGTAAAAAACCTTGGATGCGTCCTAGATTCGGACCTAACACTCTCGCGCCAAGTCAACAATGTCTCAAAGTCCTTCCACTACCACCTTAAAACTCTTAAGTGCATTTTTCCGTACCTCTCCTTTCCAAACAGCCTCTCTGTTGTCCAATCAATTGTTATATCAAGAATGGACTACGCTAACCCCCTATACCTCGGAGTCCACGCATACCAGCTGACTAAACTACAAAGAGCACAAAACGCTGCAGCCAAACTGCTTCTAGCGCTCGGCCCGAGAGACCACATTTCCCCAGCCCTCAAAACTCTGCACTGGCTTCCGGTCGCCCGACGGGTGACTTTCAAAACCTTATGCATTTCTCACCGAGCACTGCAGAAATCCGGACCACAATATCTTCAAGACAAACTAAAACCCTATCACCCTGCACGTACTCTAAGATCTAGATCAGCAGGCCTCCTAGTCATACCAAAAACAAACTCAGTCAGGCTAGGCGGATCATCATTCTCAGCCTTGGCCCCCACGCTGTGGAACGCACTCCCGCCCCTCATCCGACTCACGGCATACCTTATGTCCTTCTGCAAATTGTTGAAAACATGGCTTTTCCCCTAAAAACCGACCCCGAACTCAATCTAACTCAAACTGGATAACAGCATCTCAAAAACATTGCCAAAATACTTGTTCATAAATATCAATGCAGTATCATGATTCAGAGCAAGAAAGCGTAAACCAATAACCTCTACCGATTAGCTAAAAAACGACAAACAAAATAGATTGAATAAAAAACAATCATACCTGTGAAGTAAATACGAAGGATTAGTTGTATGAAGACAGTAAAACTGAAAACACTATGTCCTTACGCAAATTGCTGAGAACTTGGCTTTTCCTCTAAAACCGACCCCAAACTCAATCTAACTCAAACTGGATAACAGCATGTCTAAAACGTTGCCAAAATACTTGATCATAAATATCAATGCAGTACCATGATTCCGAACAAGAAAGCGCAAACCAATAACCTCTACCGATTAGCTAAAAAGAACAAAAAAAATAGATTGAGTAAAAACGAGCATATCTGTGAAGTAAATACGAAGGATTAGTTGTATGAAGAAAGCAATGTGGCTGAACTTAAAGAAATAGACAAATAAATGTAATGGACAAAATGATCAATGTGAACGTGAAGACTAAAGTGGATAACAACTTGTCAACTATCCCAAACGACTAGATATTCAATTAACATTAAAACAAATAGCAATACAACATCATAAACCAAGTGAGAAATCAAAACGAATTACCCCTAATGTAATCTAAAAAGGGCTCACAGAATGTAATGAATAAACCAGATCAAAGCAATGAAACGGTAAAAAAAAAATTAAAAAAATGCGCAGAGCGGATGAGTGTGCAGAGCGGATTAGTGTGCAGAGCGGATGAGTGTGCAGTGCGGATGAGTGAGCAGAGCGGATGAGTGTGCAGAGCAGATGAGTGTGTAGTGCGGATGAGTGTGCAGAGCGGATGAGTGTGCAGAGCAGATGAGTGTGCAGTGCGGATGAGCGCGTAGAACGGTTGAGCGCGTAAAGTGTATGTGTGTCTAGTGCAGATGTGTGCCAGAGCAAATGGGTGCCTAGAGTAAATGGATGAGTAGAGCCGATGAGTGCGTAGATCGAATGAATGCGTAGAGGTGATGAGTTGCGTAGAGGTGATGAGTTGCGTAGCGGTGATGAGCTGCGTAGAGGTGATGAGTGGGTAAGAGAGGGTGAATTCGTGTAGCGGATAATTCCCTAGAATCGGATGAGTGCGGAAAGCAGATGAAGTGCGTAGAGCGGATGAATGCGTAGAGCGGATGAGCGCGTAAAACGGATGATTGCATAGAGCGGATGATTGTGTAGGACAGATGAGTGCGTAGGGTGGATGAGTCCCTGGAATGGATGAGTCCGGAGAGCGGACGAATCCGGAGAGCGAACGAGTGCACAGAGCGGATTAGTGCGTAGAGCGGATGAGTGCGTAGATCGGATGGGTGCATAGAGGTGATGAGTGCGTAGAGGTGATGAGTGCATTTAGTGGGTTATTGCGCAATAGCGGGTAAATGCGTATAGCAGATGAGTCCCTAGAATCGGATGAGTGCGGAGAGCAGATGAAGTGCATAGAGCGGATGAATGCATAGAGTGGATGAATGCCTAGAGCGGATGAGTGCCTAGAGCGGATGAGTGCCTAGAGTGGATGAGTGCGTAGAGGTGATGAGTGCGTAGAGGTGATGAGTGCGTAGAGGCGATGAGTGCATAGAGGTGATGAGTGCGTAGAGCGGATGAGCCCTTAGAATCGGATGAGTGCGGAGTGCAGATGAAGTGCGTAGAGCGGATGAAGTACGTAGAGCGGATGAGTGCGTAAAACGGATCATTGTGTAGAACAGATGAGTCCATAAAACGGAGGAGTGCATAGAGTGGACGAGTGCGTAGAGCGGACGAGTCTGGAGAGCGGGTGAGTGCGTAGAGCAGACGAGTACGTAGAGCGGATGAGAGCCTAGAGCAGACGAGAGCCTAGAGCGGACGAGAGCCTAGATCGGATGAGCGCCAAGAGCAGATGAGCGCGTAGAGCGGATGAGCGCATAGAGCGGATGATTGCGTAGAGCGGGTGAGTGCATAGAGTGGATGAGTGTGTAGAGCGGATGAGTGCGTAGAGTGGATGAGTGGGTAAAACGGTTGATTGCATAGAACAGATAAATGCATAGAGCAAGTGGATGAGTGCCTAGAGGGGATGAGCGCCTAGAGGGGGTGAGTGCCTAGAGGGGGTGAGTGCCTAGAAGGGGTGAGTGCCTAGAGGGGGTGAGTGCCTAGAGGGGGTGAATGCCTAGATGGGGGTGAGTGCCTAGAGGGGATGAGTGCCTAGAGTGAGTGAGTGCCTAGAGGGGATGAGTGTGCAGAATGGATGAATGCATTGAGCGGACGAGTGTGTTGAGCGGACAAGTGCCTAGAGGGGACGAGAGCCTAGAACGGATGAGTGCCTATAGCGGATGAGTGCCTATAGCGGATGAGTGCCTAGAGCGGATGAGTGCCTAGAGCGGATGTGTACGTTGAACGGATGAGTGCGTAGAGCAGATGAGTGCCTAGAGCGGATGAGTGTGTAGAGCGGATGCGTACGTTAAAGGGATGAGTCTCCAGAACGGACGAGTGTGTAGAGCGGATGTGTTCGTTAAATGGATGAGTGTGCAGAACGGATGAGTGCGTAGAGCGGGGGTGTACGTTAAATGGATGAGTGTGCAGAACGGATGAGTGCGTAGAGCGGATGAGTGCATAGAGCGGATGAGTGCATGGAGCAGATGATTGCGTAGAGCAGATGAGTGCCTAGTGTGAATGAGCACGCAGAGCGGATGAATGCGTAGTACCGTCAAGTACGTAGAGCGGATGAATAAATAAAACGCATGAGTAAATAGAGCGCATGAGTAAACAGAGCGGGTCAGTGCGTAGAGCGGGTCAGTGCGTAGAGCGGGTCAGTGCGTATAGAGCAGATGTGTGCGTAGAGCGGGTGTATGCGTAAAGCGGATGAGTGCGTAGAGCGGATGAGTGTGTAGATCGAATGAGTGCATAGAGCAGATGTGTGCGTAGAGCAGATGTGTGTGCAGAGCGGATGAGTGCGTAGAGCGGATGAATGGGTAGAGCGGATGAGAGTGTAGAGCCGACGATTATATAGAGCGGATGAGTAGGTAGAACGGATGAGTGTGTAGTCCTGATGAGCGCGTAGTGCGGATGGCTGATACGAATGGCTTTGAGCGCCTGAAACGGTCGTAAATGGGTAGAACAGTCTGAGTACATGGAACGGAGGGCGTACATGGAACCTTTGGAGCGAGCTCGACCGCGAGCACCTAAGAGAAACCACCTTATTCACATCTCAATGCTTACTCTCTTCCTTACACCACCACTCATCTAGAACACAGCGATACTATGACACCATTCGGTATAGCTGTTCGCATACCATCATTCTGCCTCATACTTCCCATCGCCCTTTCTAAACACTGCTGGTTTTACACCTTCCAGGCTAGGCGTTCTCCTCAGGCCTAACACAGCCAGTACCGATCTGGATAACAACCTGCCAGAACTAACATATACCATTGATCTCTCAAGCACCACACCTACCGCTAAAAAGCAGCTATCACACGAATACCACACCAGCTGCACACATATCTGGTACTCACACGTGCCTTTTGACTCCTTCTACCTCTCTCTACTGACTTGAACTTCGGTTCCCGAGGGCGTTCAACCTACCAGCGCCTTGAGACCATACCAATGGTACATAAGGCGCTATATAAATGCAAAATAACATAACATAACATAACATTTGCAACGGTGGGCCACTTTTTCATCGGTGCCCGAGACTTGTATGCCCCAGTCCGGCCCTGCAGTAGACTCACTCTGAAAGAGGTAGACTGAAGCATTCAGCAGCACAATGTTACTAGAAAATACTCCAGAATAAACGACTGGTTTCCGACCACCCTTCACGCTCTTGCACCAGCACTAAGCTGCACACTGTAAAGTAGCATTGAACTCGGGACACATCCACAGACTACATGTCCCATAATGCCCAGGGTTCATATTAGAGAACCCGCAACCCGACCAACCTGTCTGGAAGGGTTAGCCCTGTTGCCTAGAGGGTAATCTCTCTCTCTCGCCTGCTGACATGAGGCAACGCGTTGCACAGGTGGACTGGTTTGAAGTGCCTAGCATCAGCAGCTCGGCTACCTGGTTTAGTCTTTGGGGAGGAGACACAGTCCCCTCCAACCACCCCCTCCCTACCCCTGCTCTCCCTCTTTACACGTAAATAAAGGAACACAATACACATTAAATAACATGCTTTTATTACTCTGGTGTCTGGGTCTTTATTTCTAGGTGTTCCCATAGGGGACAAGCATGTTGCCCCTACTAGCCGTGCCCCTGGGGGCCATGGGCTACATAGAGTAGACTCAGGGTTACTGCAGCACCTGCGCAGTCAGCCTTGCCGAGTCTGTCACAGGCCTGTATTAGAAGGACTGCTATTTCCCCAAAAGCGGTTTCACCTCTATTTTGTGTGGATTCTTGATCAGCACACATTCTGTTTCCCAGAGCAGTATTCTGTACCTGTCGCCACTGCACGATTCCCCTTGCACGACACAGTGTGGTCAGGTGAGAGGCACTTGTTTGTTTTTGAAGAGGGGAGAGCCCAGTGCCGATTCCTCCCCCATCGCCCTCCTTCCCGGAACGGATTAACCGTGCCTTGTCGGCCGGCCTTCACCGCCCTACCCTGCCTGCAGCACACCTGTTTGGACGCCTCGCCTACCAGCTGACTGCCACCAGCCCCTGACTAGGAGTCCAAGGCCCAAGGCGACAGGCAGGAATTTCAAAAAGGTGCCCCAGTGGAGCAGGCTTGACGTGCCAGCGCTAGTTAACGAGAACTGGGTAGCTGCGGGCCTTTCAGCCAACTGGGGGAACACGTCGAGCATACTGGAGTACCCCGACCTTGTCCTGGAATCTTGTCCAGGTATTTTGCTGCAGGCTACTGGGGCCGAGGGCTGTGAGGATTGGCTGAGGTCGGAGAGGAGGGATATAGGAATCGGCCCAACCCTCAGGCCCGGGGGACCCCGTGGGTCTCTGCACCGCCCCATGTCCAAACAGGATGGGGAGAAGTCAGGATGGCCGGGCGACCACCCTAAGAAAGGGGCTGTCGCCAGGCGCCTTCTGCGCCTCTTTTCCAGGAGCGAGGGCAGCTTAAAGGACATGGAGGTGAAGGGCAAGGACCGAGGGGCACCAGCCGTGACAGGGGTCGATGACCATGCTGGTGGCAGGAGGAAGAGCGGCCGGAAAGAAAAGAGGAGCAAAGAGCGAGGAGGAAGCACAGACAGGTACCCGCGGGGGGTGGGAGAGGCTGACAGCGAGGCGAAGTGTTTGCAGCAGAGCACAGGCGTGTGTGAGGCGCTTCTGGCAAGTGGCTCTTGCCGTAATGACACCTTCCTTGTGTGCTGTCTTGTTGTTACGCTTTACAATACACCGCTCTGTGGAACTTGTAGTGTGTTGTACTTTAAAGTACATGTGACGTCCCAATATTCAATTGTTGTTGGCTGTACTGTACGCTGCATAACTGGCACACCGGGTATGGGCTAATCTGAAGCTTTGCTGAGCGGGGCAAGAGAAATAGGAGCAACCGAGTGCACAGTGTAAAAAGACAGGCGACCGGGGTACTGCCTGTGTGTGTGTGTGTGATCAAGCAAGGAAGAAGTGTGTGTGTGTGTGAAGGGAAGGACATAGGGCGCCCGGGTCAAAGTTGCAAGTGATAGGGCAGTGTGTTTGCAAGGGTGGCATACGGAGTGAGAAAGTGCTAACACGAAACACTGTAACCGGGCGAAAGAAGGTTCACTGTGCGCAAGGAGGCAATGGAAGTGCCAGTTCTGTAAATGGCAAAAAGCGCAGGTGTTCGGGTAATCGAGGCTTTAAGTGAGCTGGGGCTCAGGACCGGTCAGATCAAAACATTACTAGATTGACGGGGCCCAGCCCTGTTCTATGAAACTCACCCCCTCTCTCCGCTCAGTCACGCAGTTCTCTATTCGCCCCACGTTCTATGTTTGTCTTGCTCTCTGTGGCTCGCTATCTTTTCTTATCACTTCCCACTTGCCTCTGCTCCAATCATATGTTCACCCTCTCGTTTTCTCTACTCGTCCCCCTTTCCATGTGTGTCTTGCTCTCTGTGGCTCACTAGCTTTTCTGATCACTTTCTATGTGTCTCTCTTCCCACTTGCCCCTGCTCCAATCATATGTTCACCCTCTCTTGTTCTCTGCAAGTTCCCCTTTTCTGAGCTTGGTGCTTCGGCCTGTGGCACATTGAAATATTACAATGAGAGGTTACAACCAAAAGCTCAGTATAATAGTGTACTTTTAAGCCATTTACTTGGAATTTGATTCTTTCGGCCAAATGCAGTAATCTGTCAAAGACCCCCATCAATCATAGACCGATTTTGCCCTGTTTCGGCGCCACTATTGTTATGTATAAATTTTGGCAGGCTTTGAAGGAAACGAGGTTCAGAAAAACTGCTAATACTATATGAATGTTTAAGATCTATGGAAAAACTAGGGTGCTTAATGATAAAAGTCACTGATACGTCCTCACACTCCCCATTGAAACAGAGTGGCTGTATAATTAAAACTGAGCTTCAAACCTGATCACCCTAAGCAGTTTCTCTGCAGACTTTTAGATGTGTAACTTTGCCTCCAAACCTGAGCATCCAAAAGTAGCCCACTCTTTCCTATGAAGGGGGTCTTTGTCTTCCCTCTGCTAGTTGCATGGCGAGGACTGCTCTTCCTAACACAGCCCTCCCATGCAATGTTGAATTCACGTGCATTTCTAGGGTAGCTACCATCTTGTAGAAGTCGCTAACAGCTGGCGGATATTATAGGAAATAATGCATATCAGATGCTGGCAGGTATGCATTCATTTCTGGTGGATGGACTGGTGGCATGCCATTGTCTTCCTGGTACAGCACCTGAGCCAGTCAAAACTTGACAATCTCCTGGAGTGGCACATGCGGGCAAAAGCCATGTGCAAATCTTTCACATATAATGTGTGTTCTTCATGGACTGCTCTGGGGGGTTGGCAAATGACCCTCTGACCCGGCCCATTGTTAGGGAGGATTTGTTTCGCAGGGCTCCCAATTCTTGCAGATAAGGCACAGCTAGATTCCATGATTTCCCAGGAACTACTACTTTCTTCACCTGATGGAATCAGGATTTGCGATTCAAGCACTCGGCCACATATCTTCCCGCCTGTAGGTTTTATAAGTATTTGTTAAGGTTTGGGTTTGAAAACATGAAATAATAGTTTATAGCAGTGCATTTTAAAGTACACGTTACACAAGGCAATAAACAGACAACATATGAATCATTTTAGAAGCATGTTTGGCAAAAATAGGTTTCAGTGCACACAGGAGGATGATAATAGAGGTGTGTGTAGGTCACATTTGGCAATTGGATATATCACTGTTGTCACACAGTGAGTGGCTGAGGATATGCTGATTCAATCTTCTAATGCACTCATTGAGTGTCAGTGCCATGATACATGCATGTCGTACAGTCAGTGATTGGTGATAAATGTATACACACTTATGTGGGGATAGATTGATAAACAGCGTATCACCGGCACGGAACATCCTCATGCGGCATTATTGATCCGCAGGACTGCAGTAGGCTACCCTCCTGGCATGATTGAGCAGTGCCACTGGAACGCCTCGCTGCATGTTTGAAGGGCTACTGGGGATGGGAGCCTCTTGGAATGCGTGGGAAGTGCCGCTGGCCCCGAACAGCCTCTGGGAAATATTGATCTGCTCCACGAGCATTGGCACGCCCCTTTGCATGCCTGAGTGGTGGTGCCATTGTCATTGATTAGGCCATTGTTATTATTGAACAGTGCCATTGGCACGGTGCAGTTTCCTGCCATGATTGTCCAGACCCACTGGCATTGGCCATCCCATGGCATAGTTGGAGCCAGGATGCCACTGGCAATCTCCTGCAAACGACTGAGCATTGCCACCATCACTGGGCAGCTCTCTGGCCCGATTGTTCAGCGCTGCCAGGCAGCGTGAGCCAGCCTTTCACCATCTTTTAGCAGTGATAGATACACTGGGCAGCACCATGGCATGATTGATTGGGACACATGCATATCATCCAGAGGAAGCATAATACATGTATGTAATGCTTTCCTGCAAAAGAGTGGTGCACTTCAGTTGAGGAATGGCAGACGTGTGCGCCAAAAGTGTACAACAAACACAGACGAAGGGGAAGGGCATCACAATGGAAAAGGCAGCTTGTAGCATTGCGCCAGTTGCATGTAATTGGGAATGATAGGTTATAGGAATGCCTCTGCCTTTTAAAACTACATGATGGGAGTAGAACGGCGGCAAAAGGTACGCGCCCTACAATTCAATTCAAGTACACGATGAAAAGGCATTGATGTTTTGAAAGCTCCATTCGTTTGCATTGGTTTCAAGATGTAGGTGGTTGATCAGCACCATGGCCAATGGCAGCGCTCTCGTAAAATTGGCCTGTGCCAGCCTCACTGGACAGCTCCCTGCCATGAATGAACCATGTTGCACAGCATCCCTGTAGACTATTTGAGCAGCGCTCTGTAACTGAGTATTCACCTGACATAATCACTGCAAATGGGACGTCCACAGCTCCACTGGCTTCCTTGAGAAGCCAGGGAACTCCTGGTTCAGTTTAGCAGCCCTCTGCTAATGATGGCAGCAGCCTAAGCATTTGCACAGCACCCATGTGTCTAATGGCAGCACACTGCCATATGATGGCAGCAGCCTAACTATTGGCAGGACACTGCCATATGATGGCAGCAGTCTAAGCATTTGCACAGCACCCATGTGTCTACCGGCCGCACAGCACCCCGTGATGGCAACACCCTAATCATTTGCACAGCACCCATGTGTCTACTGGCAGCACAGCACCCATGTGTCTATTGGCAGCACACTGCCGTATAATGGCAGCAGCCTAAGCATTTGCACAGCACCCAGCAACCATGTCTCTAATGGCAGCACACTGCCGTATGATGGCATCAGCCTACGTATTTGCACAGCACCCATGTGCATATTGGAGGCACACTGCCATATGATGGCAACAGCCTAAGCATTTGCACAGCACCCATGTGTCTACTGGCAGCACACTGCCATGTCATGGCAGCAGCAGCCTAAGCATTTGCACAGCACCCATGTGTCTACTGGCAGCACAGCACCCATGTGTCTATTGGCAGCACACTTCAGTATAATGGCAGCAGCCTAAGCATTTGCACAGCACCCAGCAACCATGTCTCTAATGGCAGCACACTGCCGTATGATGGCAACAGCCTAAGCATTTGCACAACACCCATGTGCCTATTGGAAGCACACTGCCATATGATGGCAACAGCATAAGCATTTGCACAGCACCCATGTGTCTATTGGAAGCACACTGCCATATGATGGCAGCAGCCTAAGCATTTGCACAGCACCCAGCACCCATGTCTCTAAAGGCAGCACACTGCCGTATGATAGCACATGTCTATTGGCAGCACACTGACATATGATGGCAGCAGCCTGAGCATTTGCACAGCACCCAGCACCCATGTCTCTAATGGCAGCACACTGACGTATGATGGCACATGTCTATTGGCAGCACACTGACATATGATGGCAGCAGTCTAAGCATTTGCACAGCACCCAGCACCCATGTCTCTAATTGCAGCACACTGCCGTATGATGGCACATGTCTATTGGCAGCACACTGACATATGATGGCAGCAGCCTAAGCATTTGAACTACTCATCATTGGCAACCACTCCAGGCTAAACAATCTACCCCAGTTCTACAAATCCTTCACTGTTGACTGCAACATGATCACGGTTGCCAATGAGGTAAAAATCTTAGGAGTTTACCTGGACCCATCACTTTCCCTAACCAAGCAAGCCAACACTAATGCCTCAGCAGCAGCCTACACCACCAAACTGATCACTACCAGCAGACCATTCTTAACCACCGACAACTGCGTCACCCTCGCTAGAGCCCTCATCTTATCGAGAATTGACTACTGCAATTTCCTCTTTGTGGGATACAATGCCCGTAACATCAACAAGCTACAAATAGTTCATAACAATGCGATCAGAGCTGCCCTGAACATTCCAAAGAAGGAACATATCTCCCGTGCCCTACGTAATATCCACTGGCTGCTGGTTCGGGACCGCATCAAATTCAAAGCCTTCTCATTAACTCATAAATGCCTCTGCTACAGCTCCACTCCATACCTATCGAGTCAAGTAACCAAAGCCCAATCCAACAGACCTACTCGCTCAGCCTACTCCTGCCTCCTTACCATACCGAGATTTTGATGGCAAAAAAGCTAGAGGTTGTAGCTTCCCGGTTATCGCAGCCAAACTATGGAGCTCCTTGCCATTGACCCTAAGATCGGACCCCTCCCTCTGGTCCTTCCGCCAAGGAATAAAAACCTGGCTCTTTGACCAAGACTCCTAGAAGCTCTATCCACCTGCATCCAGCTAACCGTGACAACTCAACACACCTGTACTTAGACATTAGCCTTATCTAGTCTGTAATCAAGATGGTCAGTGACCCATGCCACTATGACCCATGTAAACAATGTCTGTAACCTAACCAATGTCTGTAACCTAACCAATGTCTGTAACCTGTTGCTAGTAAACAATGTAACCTATGTAACCGTTCACCACTGCTAGTAACTACTGTAACCAACTGTCGCAAGAAAAATCGCTTAATTGCCCGTGGGCTTTGTGCACTAAACAAGTGCTAAATAAATTAATAAATATAAACAATGCTCTTGGGAACTGGGAATAGGCATTCAGTATTGGATTATTTCATGGGCTCCTCTTAGAGCTGTCTCTGAAATCTATATTTTTCAGGCCAACATATTTAGAAAAATGTACTCTAAGATGGAGTATTCAGCTACAGACTCTTTAGGGAGGAAAGGTCACTTAGTTTACCCCCATGTTCGGCGATCGTTCGACCTCAAGGACTGGTGGGCTTGCATAACTGTGTTTTCTTCGGGTTTGGTGTTCCTTTAAGTGCCTCTCATGGTCAGCATAGGAGATTCGGAATTCCTGTGCGCCCTGTTCAGATTCAGGACAGCAATATGGCCTTCCTCTCGCTACTTCTCCGGTTTAGCGTAGGACCTGGGGTTCAGGGGCGTCGGAGACACATACAATCTGGGCGGGACAGGGGGCCCCTTGTGGACTTTGCTACAGACACAAACCTTCCCCATAAGCCAGTCCGCCCCTCCATAGTTGACGTGATTGAGCTCCATTTAGAATGTCTCTTTTGTTTTTACTGTGTTTTTATGTGCTGTGTTTGTTGTTTTGTAAGGGCGCTGCATGCATACATGGATGCTTGGGAGCTTTCCATCCATCTCAGCTGGTTGGAAGGTGGTGGATACTGCAGGTAGACATATTCATTTAAGGGGTACCTCCTATCAGACTCTCCAGGACAGGGGTGCTCTTGAGAGTTTAAGGTCACCTGTGCTCTGTGTTTTTATGTAGTCATTTTCCAATTAAATCTCGGGCATAATTTTTGATTTCAGGATGTACATCCTCTGCCTGTACAATATGCTGTGGCATTGGTATGAAATATTCTGTCTGTGGTACTCAGCAGATGTACTGCAGCATTGGTGGACAATAATCTGTGGCACACTGATGGACCTATATGACGATGCAGGACATTTCATGCGGATTGTGGGGAACAGGCTGCTAAGCAATTTCATGCACGTGGCATTTCATGTGCTACATTTTGGTGGCATTTCATGACAATTTTTTTAATGCGCTCTACCGAATGTTTTATGAACACATAAGTACATTCACTTGCCTTATCAACACTGCGGTGAGCCAAGCACGCACGAGATAAGAGCATGTCATATAGAATGTGACAGTGCCTGTGACGGAGGAGATGAGGCGATTCAAACACCAACGCCTGTATTAGCAGTCGGTGGAGCCTGATATAGATACTTATAACTATCGAATATAATAAATATATATATCCCCATAAATCCCACCGTGTCTATATTTGATTACATACCGTGACACTACAAGTGGCGACGAGGATTCGGGCTCCACCGCCTCCTGAGGACCCGCGTGTCCATGATAGCTGTTGCTGCAATCAACTTCCCCAGAGGCTGCTCCGCTTTTCCCCTCCGAGCGTTGAGCGGCCACATTGTTTAATCCTCGGTATCGGAGGAGCGACTCGTTTCTACAGAGGCCGCTCCGCTTTCCTTAGCGTTGCAGCGGCTAAAGCAAGTAAGTCTCCGCCGCATTATGTTTTCCGGATTGTAGCTCTGCCTCATAAAGGCCAGCCTATCCCAACTGCTAAAAATAACCGTAATACACGGTATAGAGGAGCACTAGGGGAAGTCTGAAAATACATTATGGAGAGCTTGGTATAGAGGAGCACTGAAGGGGAATACATGCTTGAAGTCAGCAATAATAGTTTGGGCACATACATTTTACAACAAATCAGAAGGAGGGCACCTCTCATAAAGTGTCTATTCAATGTTTCAAGGCACACAACATAATAAAAGTGAGAATTATTGTCACATGGACTTGTGCTGCTGCAGTGAAAAACCACAACACAGCTGAACTGCATTGTCTAATAAACATTAAATCTTACGCATATAGTCTGCCATGGCATTCAGTGGTGTTCCACCCCCCATGGTTTTCCTGTCAGAGGTGGGAGAACCGTCAATTCCATGGAAGAGGTGGATTAAAGCCTTCGAACACTATTCAGGGGTGGTGTGTGGCCAAAACTGCAGCGTGGAAAAAAGGAAGTCACTTTTGTTGCACTGCCTTGGGCCAGCTGGACAAGAAAAATTTGAAGACTTGCCTGAACTATTGCCTGAAGATAGTGCAGATTTGAATGAATATGAGTGCTCAGTGAAAAAGATGAGCAAACATTATGAAACAAAATTGATCACTATCCTTGAACGTTACAAGTTTGGGAAAAGAATTCAAGAAGAAGGTGAAAGTGTTGAACAGTACATAACCATCTTGAGGAAATTGGCCAGGACCTGCAAATTCAATGCTCAATTAGATGAGAGATTATGCGATCAGTTTATGCTGGAATGCAGGAGCAGCAAGGTAAGAGAAAAGCTGTGGGCTGAAGATGATCCACCCCTCGATACAGTTTTAAGAATAGCCAAAGAAGTTGAACATACTGAGAAATGTGTTCAAGAACTAGAGAACAGAATACAGTCTGTTGAAGTCAAACATGATGCCCCAAAGAGCAATTGCACTATGAACATTAACAAGAATAATGAATCAATAGCCCAAGTGATGGATGTAACCAGTGGAAAGAACAAGTGGGACAAAACTCGAAAACCATCGTGGAATGAGGATAGAAGAAGCAAAGGAGTACCCAAGATACATGCGAGAAGGAGGAGTCCTCCTCCACGAAGACAAAGGAGCAGTCCAAGAAGGAGGAATACTGGAAAATGCTTTAGATGTGATGGTACGGATCATTGGGTGGACAATCCTGAATGCCCAGCGCTGAAGATCATATGCGGAAAATGCAAAGGCAAGGGCCATTATGCTAGATGTTGTAGAGCACAAAATACCTCCATGAATTGGATCGGCGATGATAATGGCAGTAATGATGAAGATGATGAGTGCGTATTTGTTATAATTGATGAAGAACATGAGGAGGAAATGGAAAGTCCTAAGGCTATGGTGTGTATAGATGGAGTGAATATGCACATGATGATTGACTCTGGTGCCAAATACACTTTGATACCGCAAGATATGTGGGATAAAAGGAGACACGAGTATTTACATGAAGCAGACATAAGGGCGAGAGCCTATGGTGGAATTAAAATTGATATTATCGGATGGTTTTGGGGTGCACTTAAGTTTAAAGATAGGAAGGCTAATGGGAAAATCTACATTACAAGAACAGGTAGAATTCCCTTATTAAGCTGGACTCATCAAAGTAAACTCAAAGTGAAGTTGGATGCCGGTGCTGATGAATCGGTGATGAACATTGACAATGAAAAGTCAGGAAAACACATGAGAATAAATGAGACAAAGAATAATGAAGAGGTGATGAGAAGTGTTTTCAAGAATGAGATTGGATGTTTGAAGGGTTACTCACATAAAATCAGGATGAAACCTGATTGTGTTCCAGTAGCACAGAGGCTTGGCAACATTCCCCTATCTATGAGAGAGGAAGTAAAAAAAGAAATAAAGAGCCTAGAAGAACATGGTATCACAGAAAGTATTGATGCCAGTGAATGGGTATCTCCATTAGGTGTCCTGAGGAAGAAATCTGGGAAATTGAGGATATGTGTTGACATGCGGGAGCTGAATAAATGTGTAATTCCTGACAGACACCCACTCCCTAACATCCAAGAAATAGTTTCCACCATTGGTCCATCGAAGCATTTCTCCACTCTTGATTTGACCTCAGCATACCATCAAGTAAAATTACATAAAGAATCTAGGTTCATGACAGCATTTATCACACCAGATGGATTATATCAATATAAGAGGTTACCGTTTGGGCTCATATCGGCTGCATCTGTCTTTCAGAAGATCATGCATACATTGTTTGCAGAAGACCAGGGTGTTATATGTTTCCAGGATGACATACTAGTACATGCTATTGATCAAAGAACACATGATGAGAGACTGCAATATGTGTGCAAGAAACTTTATGAAGCTGGAATGACCTTAAGTAAAGAGAAATGCAAAATTGATTGTTGCGAAATTGAATATTTAGGACATACTATATCAGCTGAAGGGGTACGGCCGAAGAAACAACTATTAGATGCTATAGAGAATATGCCAAGACCCAAATCTAAGGAGGAAGTGCGTACTTTCATTGGCATGGCCGAGTACTATTCAAAATTCATGCGTGATTTTGCCATGCACACCATTCCACTCCGAGAACTTTTGAAGAGGAAGTCATTTGCATGGGATACAGAATGTGAAGAGGAATTTGGATGGATAAAACATGAGTTGAATAAAGCACCGTCGCTGAAAAATTTCAAGAGCAGAGAGAAAACCATCATCACGACATATGCCAGCAATGTAGGTCTTGGTGCAGTTGTCACACAGGAGATTGATGGAAAGGAGAGATTGATAGCTTTTGCATCTAGACTGTTGAAAGGCGCGGAAAAAACATATGCGGCCATTGAGAAAGAAACATTGGCTATCAAATGGGCTGCAGAAAAGTTTCGAAATTTTATTTGGGGTGCAGAAGTGGAGTTCCACATGGACCACAAGCCATTGGTCCACGTCATAATGAATAAAGGTTTGGAAAATGTTTCGAATCGCATAAAAAGGTGGGTCATACTCCTGCAAGAATACAACTGTGTAGTGAAGTATGTACCAGGCACGGAAAATCGTGCTGCCGATTGTCTTTCGAGACTCACTAAAGTCTCTGAGATAGATGATGACGAGGATATGAAATCTGAAGTTGTACTTAATATTGAAGATCTATCCATATCGGAGAAGGAATGGGAAGAGGCGGAGGAATCAGACATATCATTCGGAAGATTGAGACAAATCATATTAAGTGGTAGTCCGTTGGTCAAAGCCAAGTATGAAGAAAATGGGCTGTTAGAATTTTGGAAAGTTGCAAATGAACTTAAGGTGGAGAATAATAGAATTATGAGAAGTGACAGAATCATTCCACCCGCAAGTCTGCGCCAAAGGATCATTGCGTTGGGCCACGAGGGTCACCAGGGTGTTGTGAAGACAAAGAGAAGAATACGTGATGAATTCTGGTGGCCAGGATATGATCTGCAAATCGAGAGAATTATACGTGATTGTATCCTTTGCAAAGAGAGTGATAGAGGATGTGTGAATGAGAAATACCCCATGGTAGTTACAGATCTCCCGAGTAATGTATGGGATGACCTGGGTATGGATATATTGGGTCCAATTTGCAGTGAGGGCAAACAACAATACTGCCTAGTAATCATTGATCTTTTGACTAGGTGGGTTGAAGTCATGATTAAGCCATGCATGACTGCCAAAATGGAAGTTGAATTTCTAGCAGAGGTCTGTGGAAGGGAAGGTTTACCAAAAAGTATATTAACGGACAATGGTGTCCATTTCCGTTCGAAAGAAATTCAAAAGTTTTGTGCAGAAAATTCCATTGTGCACAAAAGAAGTGCAATATACCACCCGCAGACCAATGGAGTGGTCGAGCGTTTTAACAGAGTGCTCAAAGATGCGGTGAGATGGGCCTGGGCAAATGGTGTGAGATGGGAGAAAGCTGTCAGACAAAAGATTAATGCTCATCGTTTCACAACACACTGTACTACAGGTTTGTCGCCGTTTGAAATGAGTAGGGGCCGGAAGGCCAACACTAAGTTGACACCATCCTGGATGAAAAGGATGACTGTAATAAAGAAGGATTTTGGAGATGTGTGTGAGAGCATCAGAACTATGCAATTGAAGAACAAGAAAACTCATGATAGATCCATAGGCAGAAATGTGAAAAGGTCACCATTGATGGTCGGAGGTTTGGTGAGAATCAAGCTTCCACCTGTTTTGAGAAATGGTCCGTGCAAGTGGTCAAAACCTGTCGGTGTGGTCGAAGTGTTTAAGCATGCAGTGAGGGTTGAGGATGGTAGAGTTTGGAATATGGAGAGAGTATGTGTATGGGATATGCCTAAAGTGAATGTGCCAAAACATGGTGATCATGAAAGAGTCAATGGTAATGATGGTTCTAGTGATGTGGAAGAATGTGGTAGGGATGTAGTGAATAAGAAGAACTTGCAAAGTGGTTCCTTGCCAAAGCCTAAAACTGATATATCACGCAGATCAAGCAGAGGAAGAGTCATTCGCGATCCTCGTGGATTGACAGACTTTGTGTGGGAACATTGAGCCAATGAAAGACTTTCTATACGTTGGACATTAAACTTGTAGTATCAGATAAGTTAAGAAGGGGAGATGTGTAGTATCGTACATTCACTTGCCTTATCAACACTGCGGTGAGCCAGGCACGCACGAGATAAGAGCATGTCATATAGAATGTGACGGTGCCTGTGACGGAGGAGATGAGGCGATTCAAACACCAACGCCTGTATTAGCAGTCGGTGGAGCCTGATATAAATACTTATAACTATCGAATATAATAAATATATATCCCCATAAATCCCACCGTGTCTATATTTGATTACATACCGTGACACCACATTGTTGTTTTGTAAGGGCGCTGCATGCATACATGGATGCTTGGGTGCTTTCCATCCATCTCAGCTGGTTGGAAGGTGGTGGATATTGCAGGTAGACATATTCATTTAAGGGGTACCTCCTATCAGAGTCTCCAGGACAGGGGTGCTTTTGAGAGTTTAAGGTCACCTGTGCTCTGTGTTTTTATGTAGTCATTTTCCAATTAAATCTCGGGCATAATTTTTGATTTCAGGATGTAAATCCTCTGCCTGTACAATATGCTGTGGCATTGGTATGAAATATTCTGTCTGTGGTACTCAGCAGATGTATTGCAGCATTGGTGGACAATAATCTGTGGCACACTAATGGACCTATATGACGATGCAGGACATTTCATGCGGATTGTGGGGAACAGGCTGCTAAGCAATTTCATGCACGTGGCATTTCATGTGCTACATTTTGGTGGCATTTCATGGCAATTTTTTTAATGCGCTCTACCAAATGTTTTATGAACACATAAGTTTGCTCCTTTCCTTTTTAGCTTTGGTCAGTTGGTGGCCAGCTGCTGCCACTGCATGCCAAGAGTGGCTGAGCGGATCACCTGGTTTAATCACTACATATGTGCTATTCTCAAAGTAGTGCCTAAAATGTGCCTGCCTGACGCCCTGCTCAAGTAAACAAACAGTACAAAAGATTGTCGTTGTTACATAGGTACCACCCTGCCCCTACAGTAGTAAGGGGAGACAGCATCAGGGGAATCCTCTGAGGTGGCAGTGGGGAAGGGAATGCACTGCTAAAACTGAACATGGAGCAGGGTGGAGGGAGAAAGGGGGTGTCATGATCCTCACCCATAGAGGGACATGTCATCCCCGTTCTCCCCTCACTTGTTCTCCCCTCACTTGCCATACTGATGCTCTCATAGCCCAATGAGCCCATTGCCCAAAAACATATATTTAGCAGCAGTGACACAATTGCACGGTCGCGCCTCCTCGCCTGGATTGAAATTGCAGTGCCGGCCGCCTGGCTACAGCTACTTATGAGGATTCCTTCCTTGGAGAGCTATATCTCTCTGGCTATTGGCTCTTTCACGATTGCACTGCTCCAAGTAGCATGCCCAGCCCACACGACCACAAGGAATTGCAGCTGAGCAGTGAAACACAGACAATCCGGGTCGGGCTTCACTATATCCCTTGAGTTAGGGTTGGACAACGAGTGTATGAATCTATTCCTGGGCAGATGAGTAACACCTGGCAAATGCAGTTGGTTCTGGGAAAAATCTTGTATTCCTGACCATATGAGGCTGATTCTGCATATGACGTAAAGTTTTCAATTTTTTGGCAAAGGAGCATGACCCTTACATCCAAGACTGTACTTGTGCATATGAGGCTGTTCCTCAAATACGAGGATGTGCTTGGGCCTGGAGTTCAGAACCAGGTATGCATGAAGTCATTTTGCACATGGTGCCCAAAATCCTTGAAACAGCCCTAGATAATACTCTGTTGTGCTTTGAGATAATTTGCAGAATAAACATGCTTGATAGATTAAATAACTCGTCGCCGGGGCTGCACTGCAGTGCACTGCACATCATGTGATGTGAGCACGGGAAGCACCGAGGGCACGTGCGGTTCTGTCACCAGGCAGTGCCCCACCTCAAATGTGCAGGCCCAGGCAGAAAATAATTATGTGCACCAGCACCACCCAGGCAGCCAGCCACAGCCAGTGTGACTGTGAGCGATGAGCGGAACCAACCAAGCTACCCTGGATGTTCACTTTCGCTCACATAGTCCAGTCCAGCCCTGATTTTATTTAACGCCGCCCTGCCGCTTCATCACTTCACTTCTTGGAAAAATAAAAATAAAACACCTGCCTCTGATTGTGGGGGGATAAATGGCATTATATCCCCCCTGCCTAAAATTGTGGAGGGGATTTGTCCCCTCTCTGCCCCCCATTTCCTACGCCCTTGCTGGGGTTCCTCTGCACTCACAACAGGCTCAGAATGGGAGACTTTGAATTACTTCATCCCCCTGTCAGGTTCAGGATAGGAGAATTGGGGTTGCTCAATTCTCCTACCAGGATAAGGATGAGAGACTTGGAGTTCCTCTACACTCATAACACAATCAGGACGAGAGACTTTGCGTTCATACATGCTCCCATCCAGCTCAGGATACGAAACTTGGGGTTCCTCTGTGCTCATAACAGGTTTATGACAGAAGACATTGGGTTCTGTGGCGAAGCAGAAGGAGTCAGACTAAGTTGTGCCATGGTTCAAGGGTGTTTATTCAAAACCAAACAAAAAAATAAATCACCTATCATTATGATGGAAATTCCCTGTCTGACAAACAAAAAGTAAGGGTGCTCGTCCAAGTCCAAAAGAAAATGGTCCTTAGTCCAAATCCTGGTAACTAACTGGGCCTACCACTTAGGAAAGCGTAACCAAAAAAATGAGGCCAGAGCAACTTTATGATATGATAAGTCATTTATAATGCGCCTGTACACAAGTGTTTCTAGGCACGACAAGACAAGGAAGGGAGGACCGAGGATGGACAAAACAACGATCTTACTAGGCCTTGTGTCATTCAGATCATGCAAGTGCAGGAGGGAGGAAGAGGTGGAAGTTCTAGGGGTTTCGAGGGGGGGAGTGCAGGTAGCTCATAAGTGCTGCTGGTAAGTGACTCATAAGTGCAGAGAATCGGGGACTGTAGGGTTGCAGATACAGGCCTGTAAGTGCAGGGAGGCCCGGAGGCAGTGCAAGGGCAACTGGACATGCAGGAGCCTGGACTCAAAGTTCAGTGGCTGGCCAGGTGACCAGTGTGCGGAGAAGTCAGGGAATCAGCAAGGTAGAGGGAGAGCGAAAGCAGAAGCGAAAAAAAGGAGGGCTTGAGTTGCTTCCGGAATCGGAGGTGGTCCTGCTCAAGTTTGAGGGAGGCTGTTCCAGAGGGAGGCCTCAGCAGAGGAAAGAGATCTACCCCCCACTCTCTGTCAGGAGAAGCGTCTGACCCTCGGAGAGTTGGAGGTGGATGAGTGGAGGGCTCCAGAAGGAAGATGCTTAGGAAGAGAAGGTTGGAAGTAGTGCGGTCCCCGGCCACAGAAAGCCTTGTGGACGATGCACAGGGTCTTGAACTTGATCCTTGCAGCCACAGGGAGTCAGTGGAGAGATTTCAGAGCTGGAGAGATACGATCCCTGAGTTTGAGTCCAAGGACAAGTCTTGCAGTCCTGTTCTGGATAAGTTGTAAAGGGCGAAGAGTAGAGGCAGGTAGATTTAGAAAGAGGCTGTTACAGTAGTCCAACCTAGAGAGGAACAGGGCTATGGAGATATTGAGCCTCTGGGGGAAAGTGAGAAAAGGAAGAATACCTCTGAGGAAGTGCAGCTGATAGTGTGAATTCTTAAAGATGTCAGAAATGTGAGGAGAGAAGGAGAGGGTAGAGTTGAAGATGACCCTAAGGTTCTTAGCCTCACAGGAAGGAGCAGGTAGAGGGCTCAGGCTGGATGGCCAGAGTGAGAGATGCAAGGAGGCAGCAGGTGTCCCAATGAGGAGGATTTCAGTATTACTGGCAATAAAGCAGAGATAGTTGGAGGCACACCATTCATGCATTGTGGACAGCAGTCTGGTATGAGAGAAGGAGCAGAAGTGGCTGAGGGGAGCCTAAAGGAGAGCTGGGTGTCATCCGCATAACACTGAAAGTTAGAGCAGAAGATTGAGATGCAGTGGGCAAGAGGTGCCAGATAGTGGTTGAAAAGCCAGGGAGAGAGGTTAGGCCCCTGGGAAACACCAAAGGTAGAAAGACAGATAGAAGAGAGAAAAGACCCAAGTTGGACCTGGGATGGTCGATCAGTGAGAAAGGAGGTCAACCAGACTGTTGGTGTTGCAGATAACCAACAGATTCAGTATGTAGATTAAGCTGGGAGATGGCCAGCTTTTCCAGGAGTTTGCCCAGGAAAAGAGTGATGGGGATCGGGTAATAGTTTGCCGGAGACAAAGGATCGGCAGAGGGCTTCTTAAGAAAGGGGTGCACAAGGAAGTGCTTAAGGGGGGAGGGGAAGGTTCCAGTGGCAAACGAGTGATTGCAGAAATCGTCCAAGGCTGGAGCAAGGGTGTCAATGTGGTCCATGATGGTTCTGGAAGAGCAGGGGAGCACCTGCTTTGACAAGACTTTCATAGACCGGACCTGTTTAGAAACGTTGTCAGCGGTGAACAGGGGAAAGGAAGAGAAAGGAGTAGGAGAAATGGCCAAAGACGGACCTGGGGTGGTAGAGGTAGAGGGAGACGAAGAGAGTGGACAGGATGTCTTGAGTTCTAGTGGTGAAATGAGACGCCAGAGCCGTGCAAAGGGCTTGGGGGGGAACAGGAGTGGTAGAGACTGCAACAGGATTGGCCAACTCCTTGCAGATTTTGAAAAGTTCAGCCGCGGTGTTAGAGGCTGCCGAGATGGGGGCTTGGGTGTAGGCTCTCTTCTTCAAGAGGACAGAGAGTTTGTAATGCCTTTGGAAAAGGCAGAAGGCCACTTTGTCAGCGGGTGTGCTAGATGTGTCCCACATCCTCTGAGCAACCCTACATTCGGCTTAAGGGTGAGGAGATCAGAACATCTAGGGTGTGCCTTGCAGAGTGAGTTGGTCCAGAAGGAAGATTAGTGAGAGAGTGAAAGAGAGAGAGAGAGAGAGAGAGAGGTTGTGAAAGAGCCCCGGATAGGGGCTAGTAGCATCCAGGTGGATGTTGAGGTCTCTGAGGAGAAGTTGAGATGTTGAGGCAAGGAGGGAGTAGGAGAGGTCAGCCCACTCAGAGAGGAAGAGGGTGACCTGGCCAGGCAGCCTGTAGATGGTGGGCACAGTGAGAGAGAGGCAAGGAGAGATAGAGAGCCTGCATACCAAGTATTCAAAGGAGGAGTAGTCCTAGAATGACAGAGCAGGGATCCACTCTGGGACAATCAGGGCTGTATACCGGCCAGGATGATTGGTTCTGGGTTCGGAGAGGATCTTGTAGCCATCAAAGAGAGTGTCAAAACTCACGACAGAGCTGGCTGTGAACCAAGTCTCGGTGAGACAGAGTACATCCAAATCAAGCCCTTCCAGGAACAGGCAGATGTCAGAGGAGTGTTTGACAGCAGAGCAAGAGTTAAGAGTAGCGAGGTGGAACAGATTGCCACCTTTGCAAGACTTCCATGAAGGGGTACAGGCATGATGTACCCCCAGTGGAAGTGTTGGAGGTGCCCGAGAATGGGCAGAGGAGAGAGGAAGAGACGGCAGGATAGTCAGGGAGGAAGAAGAGAGTGCCGGAGATGTCAAAGTTTAATGATAGACAACGAGAACATGCACAATGGACTTACCTTATTGGATTCAGCAATTCACTGTTGATAATAGGAATATTTTCAGAGTCTCTGTTCATCTCTTAACCAAGGAGAGAAAGAACAGAAACCTCAAGGAAACCCTCTAGGGGTGAAAACCCTGGTCTTCCGCTCCATGATGATGGATTCTCGGGAAAGCAGCGGTACCGTCAGGATGCAAAGTCGTTATCCCGTAAGGGCAATGGCAGCTGTAGAGAGAGAGAGAGAGAGCGTGGTGAGGCTGCAAAGTATATGAGCTGGATAGAGCCCGTTCAAGTCAGAGAATAGGCTACCTGTATGCTGGAAGGCAAGGACTCGAGGACCGAGGTAGAGGACGTTCTGCATGCGAGTGAAGGCAAAGGAATCCTGCATTCAGGATAAAAGATAGCAGAACAAGAGAGGATCAGAAAGGAAAGGGAGGTAAGTCAAGTAGAAGGACAGCAAGAGATTACGAACTTACAAGCGTTGAAAGCACAGAAGCAACACACCGTCTCTTTGTCTCTACAGCATATAAACACTCTGTTACCTTGAGTCTGACGCTGAAGCTGCTGAGATCACGCGATGCTCCTCCTCTCTTGCCGGGACTAGCCCGTTACATAGACCATCAGATGCCATGTTGGAAGGACTTGAAACAAATGCACATTTTCGCCTCCAACGGTGCACAAAAGAATATCAGTGGAACCTGGATATAACAGGAGAGGTTGTTGAGGGAGGAGGCCACAGGGCGGCCAAAGAAGCAGCAGAGGGTGTCAGAGAGGTGGCAGAGTAAGGAGGTGGCAGAGGAGCCAGAGAGGGGTATGTAGGGCTAGCAGGAGAGCAAAGGAAGTTGATATGGTGCGGGAAGCATCTATCGAAAAGGTGGAATTTGGCCTGAGGGCCCTGGGCCAAGATGTTACCATTGAAGTAGACATTAATAATGGTCTTAGAGGAGTGGAAGGAGGCCAGGAGGGCCTCCCACCGAGTGGCACCATCATTGGGAGAGGAGGAAAAAGGAAAGAGAACAGAGACCATATGCGGGTCCATAGGCCTGGAGAGGGAACGCCAAAGAGGATGTTGGTAAGGGAGCACTGGTGTAGGTATCAGCGATAGGGAGGCCTGGGTTGGAGACCAAGATGTCTCTTTTGAGCTTCTCCCTGCCAGATTTAGTGAGAGGGATAGGATAGTCGATAGAATAGCAGTTAGAGAAGATAGGGGAGACAGAGAGCTTCATAGAGGGTGCAGATGGAAAGTAGAGGGGTGCGTGGAGACCAAGCAGACGGGGGGGTCACACCCAAGAGGCAGACAGGAGGGAGGCACACAGGGGGACACAAACAGAGAGGGGGAGCAGGAAGTGTACCACAGAACAAGAAACACTGGGACCTAGCGGGTTCTAACGAGGCTGGAGGGACAATACAAGCAACAGTGTCAAGTTACAGTACAGAAACTTGCTGGTTATGAGAGGGGCCCTCACTGGGAAGAGAGAATAACAGTGGTAATCAATCAAAGCACGAAACACAACCACTGGTAGTCTAAGGTAACCTAGAGTAAGGAATTAACAATATCATTCCATGTCTAGAGGTGCCCTGCAGCAGCCGTAACTAATCCCTCAACATCCCCTATCTTCTATGTCATTAATAAGTTGGAATACCAGAGGCCATGTGCATTTATTGAGGAATGGTACCAATGAATTGACTCAGCATGATATCATTTTATTTCAAGAGACTTGGCTTATGGAGCGACCGGTGTGGTATCAATAACTATGATATTGTTTTCAATCCTGCAATACGATCCGTGAAAGGCCGTCCTATGTCTGGGTTATTAAAGGCCTTAAAAAAGAGCTCTGGAATTGTTGTAGAACATCAGTCTGCTCCTAATCGATTTATCTAATTGATTATAATTAAAATAAGAGAACATAGATATGCGATAATAAACATATGTTGGAACCCGGTTGCAATATCCACCAACGCATTTCTTAAGGATTTGAAAGGGTTATGGATAGAGATTATTAAACTACCCATTTACCCTCATGTTATATTGGCGGGAGATTTAAATTTGCACTGCTTGGACTCCCTTCCTAAACGTATAGACAGCAGACTGATCTCTTGGAACTCTTTCATCGAATCAAAAAACTTGATTATGGTAAATGGCTCTTGTCTGGGGGATATTCCACCGCAGAACACATGGAAAAGAGGTCGTTCTGGTGCTATTATTGATTTCATCTATGTGAATCGCGAATCATTTTTAGATGTTAACCTGTTCTGTGTGATCCTTTCTAAGGATAGTGACCATAACATTCTGAATCTCAAATGGCAAACCATGGCCCAATTGAAAAAAAAGGAGACATACAATACCTACCAGCCCTTGTCTTTAAACAATGGTATGAATAGATTACATTGGACTGAAGGTAATCTAGTGAAATTTGCCAGGGTATTTGAAATGTCAACTATGTATGAGGCAAACTCAGGTACCAACAATTCACTTGAGTATAGTGAATTATTACACACATTTGGTACCACAAACAAGGTGAAGGCAATTCACTTCCCATTGCATGCTTTTGACCTGGAAGTACAGAGACAAAAGTCCTGGTTTAGACAGGAAAAAAAGGTTGTATTGGCTCTTCCTATCCAAGTGAAATGGCAAGCTCTTAGGTCATTGAAAACAAGACATAAAAATTGGATGAAGACCCACCGCGCTAATCTATATCAAAAAGATGGTGAATGTATGCTCCAAAAAATGGGAACTAAAAATTCTGCTCAAATATGGGCGTTAATTAACAAGACTAATGCTAAGTCTCAGATTTCATTACAAATTAATGGCGTATCAGAGGCCCAATGGAGCGAACATTATACAAAATGATATGCCTGTCCAGATGATTCAAGTCCATTGCACCCCCATTTTTATCAAGGAGATTTTAGTTTAATATTTTCTGTAGCAGATATTTTATTTTATATTAAAAATCTAGTTGTTTGCGCACGCCTGGCCCTGAAGGGATCTCTAATTACATGATGAAGCAAGCCCCGGAAGTATGGGCAAAGATTTTGTATCAACTTTAATCTTTAATTCTGCGTATGCAAAAATTACCCATGTCTTGGTCTCTATCTATTATTATCCCAGTGTTCAAGAAGGGGAACAGACAAAACCCTTCAAATTACAGAATGATCGCCTTCTTGATACACCGGGTAAGATTTTTGCACGTTTAATCCTTCGAGACTTGCGGGCATGGATCGAAACCTCTGGTAATGCTGACGTATTCCAAACAGGCTTTGTCACAGGTAGGGGCACGGTAATAAACATCACAGCAATTAATTCCATTAAAGCCATGTGTGAACATCAAAATCAACCCCTGTTTTTAGCATTTGTTGATTTTATAGAGGCTTTCAATTCGATTGACAGACAACATTTAATTAACAAATTGATAAAAATGGGCTGCCCTACCTCACTAATTAAACTGATTACACTTCTACATTCAAACACTGTGATTCAGATAAGAATCTCTTTAGCTGGGCAATTAATTCCTAAAATACTGACAGCATGCGAATTGAAACAAGGCTGTATCTTGGCGGCCACCATTTTCAATTTGTTTATCTTAGACATGGGCAAGAATTTTATTGATATCAATTCAGACCCTCCGAAATTAGGGCCTCATCAAATTGCATGGATTTTATATGCGGATGATCTCATTTTAATTAAAAAAACGCCGTCGGGATTGCAATGGTTGATAAAAGGTCTTTCGCATTATGTCTAAGAAGACCACATGACAATTAGCTTAACTAAAACTCAGATTATGCAATGTGGTAATAAAAAATGTCCACTTGGGCTTTTCAGGAAGATAATATGAAACTCGACATTCCGTATGTCCAGGATATAAAACAAAAATTGCAAACATTAATTTTCCAAGCTAAAGTTCTTTCATATAAATTTGGCAAATTTACATGCTCTCCAGTCCTTCTATATTATGCACAAAAAGTCTTACCAATAGTCACATATGGCTTGGAAACTAAACATCCAAAAGAGCGTGTGCATTGGGATCGATTGGAGGGAAAATGTTGGCGTGTAGTGTTTAAGTTGCCGAATTCAACACCTGGGCCCTTGATACGTTATGAATTAGGAGCACTTTCTATGTTTGTGTTTTACGCTTGGAAACTATGTTCGTTATTGAGGACATTTTTGTTGTTCATAAACTGCTCAGATTTATCTCATATATTGGCCATGTATATGTTGAAATCTACTCATCCCTTTCCAACTAAGTGGAGACATTTTGTTACTAATCTCTTAGTAGATGCTGATATTACAATTGACTTGCTAATAACAAATCCTAATCGTGCTCAGAGAAAATTATATCAGCATGATTGGATTTGTACTTTAGACCAATGCTCACATTTCAAAGACTATAGCAGTCATCTCTTTGGAGTGAAAAAAAATGAGAACTACAGCATCTTACTCAAATTTCCTTCACCTCATTTTAGAAATCATTATCTCCATTTTAGACTCAACTTATGGCTTACTAGAGAAATTTTATGTAGAAGAGGACAATTAAAGAAACAAGAGAATATCTGTCGGTGTGAGGAAAATTTAAAACATTTAATAGTTGTTTGCTCCTCATTGAAGGAGCTACGTTGTAAATATTTTAAAAAACTATATGAGAATTATAACTTGTTAACTACAGATGCACTCTGGTTTAGAATATTTTCCTCACCCCTGCAAGCCGTGCGTATAGCTACTGGACAATTTCTGTTAGAATTAAATCTAGAGACAACAGATTTCTCAGAATAATATGGCCAAATTTGATGAATTATGCAATGGTGTAAATTTTATAATTAATGTATGTTCCATGTGCAGGTTGAAAATTGGTGCTCTTAAGAAGGCGGAAACTTCAAATGATTTTAGAATCAGATATTTTAGAGGATGTGTACATATATGAATTGGGTTTGAATTTGTAAGATTTGTTTTCTAAGAAGTTTAGGGTTTTTGAAACTTAAAAGCTATTTTTCTTACGTGATTTGATGTGATGACTTGATGAAATGTCTGATGTAATGTTTATAACATTTCTGTTCATGTTTATTAAGTGTTAAATTGAAAGGTTGATTTATCAACCAAACAATTAATTGAAAAAAAAGAAGAGTAAGGAAGTAAGGAAATACAGCACATGTGGGGTAACAGAAGCAACCCAACAAAGCACAATACACAACCACTGGCAGTCCAAGGAAACCTAGAAGTGGAGGAAATGCAGGCAATGCAATGGAATGGCAATGCAGGCAATGGAATGACAATACAGTAGAGAATACAACACAATGGAATGACCGGGGAAACCCCCAATAGAATGACAATACAAAACAAAGGTCCGAAAAGCAAGGGGCGCAAGGATGTGAGAGACAGGTAGGGACCAATGCGCAGGGAACAATGGCACCTGTCATTGTCTTCTGCCTGGTCCACCACCTAGTTTCCTTTTTTCAGGAAGAAGGCTTAAACGTTTGTCAAGTTCTGTAATTCTTTACACAAAGTTCATCAGTTTCTTGCAGTTCTTTCCTCACCCCCTCTGCAGGTTCTGAATACCAAATGTAAGTATTTATACATATTCCATACGGTTCCTGTTTCTCAGGACAACCAGTATTCTTTAACACAATTAACCCATTTCTTACTTCATGCTTGACGGTGTCCTTGTCTTGTTAAACACTGGAAGCCTCCAGGTTCTTTCTCCTCCCAGTTCTGTTCACTATGCTTTGCAACTCCAACAATCCCCAAAGTCCCCTGTTCTCTGTCAGACTTATTTCCGCTGGGCCTTGGAAGGGTGTCTACCTGTTCAGGTTTTCCTGGCTCCTGTACCCCTTGTGACTGCTCCAGCATCGAATATACATTTCTTTTGGTTTCCCTAAGCTCCCCAAAATCCTCTGGCGCTCTAATAACTTGTGTTAGTTCTGCTTTGGTGGGGCATCTGCCCATTTGGGTTTTCTGAGCTCGGTAAACCTTGTGGCTTGTCAGACCCCTTGTATCACAGTTCGACCCTCTCAGCAGCGCTTCCGCTTCGGACCGCTTTCTTCCCATCTGCAGCTCTGTTCGGGAACTAACACACTTCTCATGTGGAGAACGGTGTTCTGACTTCTCCACTGCCATCTGGTCTCAGCACCAGGTAACGGGCCCCTGGCCCACAACGGCTTCCATGTGGTTGCGCCATCAGGTGAGACGATTGCTTTACCGTCTCCTTCTCTCTTCTGACCTTGACTTCTTGGTCAGTCAGGACGCCAGCCTTCCGGTGTCCGGCTAGCAATTAGCTTGCTCTCCACACCACCACCAGCTCTGCGGTCTCGCGTCGATCCGCCCCTCCAGGATGTGTTCCCTTCTGAGGCTTGCATCTGCGTAGGATTCCCTCTCCTTGATTCAAGGTCCCTTGTGGTTTTATGTACGTCATCAGAAACAAAAGGGGTGTGTCTTTCCTCTTTGATTGTGGGTTTCAGGCAAGATCCAGCAATGCCTGAAGCCAAAGAGGTTGAAGAAATTTCAATGTTTGGTGGATTCCAAACAGAAGTAACAGCAAACTTTCCTATTCCCATGTAGGCAGACAATGTACTCTGAACCGGGAGTTCCGTACCAGAATGGGAGTCCTTGTCCCCAAGAGGGGAGTTACTCCTAGTGAGGCCCCACTTGCCCAGAATCCTAGGGTGAGTCTTGCTGAGCAGGATCACCTCCCTGGCCTCAAAAGGGGTGGCTCCCCTTTGGGGAGTGGGGCCGAATAGTCCAGATTTGTCATAGTTCCTACATGCTCCTATCAGGATAGAAGACCTGGGTTCCCCCTGCACTCATTATAGGCTTTGGACAAGATACTTTGGATTCCTGCAAGCTCCTATAAGGCTGTCAATAGGTGACTCAGGACTCTGCAGCACTCATAACAGGCTCAGGATAGGAGACTTGGTGTTCCTCTACACTCAAAACACACTTAGGATGAGAGACATTGGGTTCCTGCATGCTCCTATCAGGCTTAATATAGGAAACTCAGGGTTCCTCGGCACTCATAACAGGCTCAGGATCGTAAAGTTAGGGTTCCTCTACATTCATAACACACTTAGGAAGAGAGACTTTGGGTTCGTACATAGGGGTGAGCAAAATATTTGCCCACAAAGCGCAAAGTGCAGAATCTGCGCTGCAATCCATTTCCACCCGTTCTGCGAAATAAGCATTACGGTTCAAACGCCACTGAAATTTGGCTCGCTTTGTGCAGTTTCGTGCAGAGGGTGGCGTTTCATTCCAATGTTATTTTCGTGTAGCACGATGAGAAACTCTGCACAAGTCTTTTTTTTAATCCATGTTAGTTTTGTACCGTGAAACGTGAAGGTTTTTCCGAAACCGTGCTAGTTTCGCACAGTGTCACAAGAATCTTTGTGCATGCCTTTTTTCAATTTGTGCAAGGTTTTCAACATGAGAAACTTTGTGCAGGTCTTTTTACGATCAGTACTAGTTTTGTGCAGCAGCACAAGAAACATTGTGTGAGTATTTTTTGATCCGTACTAGTTTCACGTAGCGGCATGAGAAACTTTGCATGTATTTTTTCGAACTGTGCTCAGATCGCACTGCGGCATGAGAAACTTTGCACAGCTTTTTGTTCAATTCATGGAAGGATCGCGCAGAGGCACGAGAAACATTGCACCATTCTTTTTCATTTGTGCTAAGTTCACCCAGCGTCATGAAAAACTTTGCAGAGCTTTTTGTTTGATCATTCTAGGTTTGCGCAACAGCAGAAGATTTGTGCCACTCATTTTGATTCATGCTAGGTTCCTGGCACAAGGAGCTTTGCGCAACTCGTTTCGGTTAGCAAGATGGCACGAGAAGCTTTGTGCTGCTCTTTTCGATACGCTGGGGTGGTGGAATGCCAGATTGCGGCGAAACAGATCAAAACTTTACAGATTCCACTTCTGCAGCTGGCAGAACGGAATAACACAATTTTGCCAAAAGCCCTAGTTGCTACTTCCAGGCTCAGGATAGGAAACCTGGGTTTCCTATGCCCTCAAAACACAGTCAGGATGGCAGAGTTAGGGTTCCGCCATGTGCTCATCATGCTTAGGATAGGTGATTTGGGGATCCTCTAGAATACTGTCAAGTGAAGGATGGGGGATTGGCGTTCTTCTGTACTTCTATCGGCCTCATGGGGTTGCTTAACACCACTGTCATCTTTATATTAGGTTCAGGATAGGAGAATGTCGGTTCCAACTCAGGGTCTGTACTGAAAATGTCAGGCTCCTTTATCACCCTTCTTGCACTCCTGTCAGTCCCAGTGTAGGAGACTAGGGGTTCCTTCATTCTATCAGACTTGGGATAGGAGACTTGATGTTCTTCTCTTCTCCCTTCAGGCTTAGGATAGGAGACTTGGGGTTTCTATGTATGCCTTTCTAGCTCAGGATGTGAGATGCTGGGTTCATCTATGCTCCAATTAGGCCCAGGACCAAAGACTGGAATATGTGCACTCAAAAGATGTTCAGAATGGGAGACTTAGGTTTCCTTCATGCTCCTATCAGGCTCACAATGGAAGATTTGGAGTTCCTCTATGATATTGTCAGGTGAAGGATGAGAGACTAGGTATTCCACTATGCTTCTATTAGGCACAGGATGGGAGATTGTGGGTTATGTGGGCTCCTATCAGGCTTAGGAGGGGTTGCTCAACACCACTGTGAGTTTTATATCAGATTCAAGATGGGAGAAGTTCAGTTCCAACTCAGGTTCAAAATTGACAATTTGAGGTTCTATCGGTCACCATAATCGTAGTTTGTGCTGAAGAAGGAGGGTGGTCCAAGATAAAAATCCATAGATGTATTTTACCAGGGAACGGAACCAAGGAACAGAGGGCAGAGATTGTTGAGCAAGATGACCAAATGGCAGTTGCATGGGGTTCTTTGTTTGTAAACACACTCTACAAGCCGGTACATTATGCCTGACATCTTTTGTCAGATGAGGCCACCAGAAATGCCTGGTAATGATGTTGGTTGAGGATTTTGTGCCTCCCGCTATGACCAGCCACAAGCTAATTATGGAACATGCAAAGCACTTCTTTCTGTAGACCGGCTGAAGGTATATCAAGTTGTTGTTCGTAAAACAGCAACCCATCAGCATGGTTCAGGTTATACTGTACAATGGCTTTCTTCGATGGAGTCATGGCTCTTCGAGCATATTAGTTGAAGGAAATCGGTGATGTAGAATACAAAAGCTGTCTTGAAGAGTAGTTTCTCAGGACTGTAGCCATCATTTTTATAGTCAAATTTGTTTGTTTGTTTGTTTGTTTGTTTATTTATTTAGTAATGCGCTCCAAGCCCGTGGGCAGCTGGGCGCAACAGTACAAGTAGACTAGAAACTTATTTACAATGCCTGGCACAGGCTATTACAAAACAGTGGTAACTTACAACAAATGAAACAGGTGATACAGTACATATAGGATCAGGATAGGTAAGCGCAGAAGAATATCATCTTAACAAATATATAATGTGGTCAGCTGGTTAAGGGTGACTATCGTTACATATCGTTGTTGTGCAGCCATAAGAGAGCGTTAGATCTAAATCTAGTGTAGGGTAGAGGGCGTCTAAGGTCAGGTGGGAGTGTGTTCCATGATTGTGCTGCTCTGACTGGGAAGCTAGATCCACCCGCCGTGGTAAGTTTGAATCTGGGGACTTCAAGTAAGAAGGTGTTGGCAGATCTCGTCAATCGGTTAGAGGGTCTCCAGTTAATTCTTTCAGCTAGGTAGGAGGGTGCTTGATTGTTGAGGCATTTGGATGTGAGAGAAATAGTTTTGAGAAGGATTCTGTCCTTTCTCTTTAGCCAGTGGGCCTCGGTCCGGTATTTGGAAATATGCTCTCTGCGTGGGATATTCAAAGCTGCTCTAAGAGCGTTATTTTGTAATCTCTGGAGTTTGTCAACGACCGACTTATTTGCACCTGAGTATAAAGCATTGCAATAGTCCAGTCTGGACATGACAAGGGCATTGGCCAAGGTGAGGTAGCTAGCACTGAACAGGAAGGGTCTGGCAGCACGGATAGGTTTACATGTGTAAGTGGTTGTAGAGGCGAAGGAGTTCACTTGCTTTTTGAGGGTGAGAGCTGAGTCGAGGTAGAAACCTAGGGTTTTAACCTCTCGCGTAACCTTGATGGTATTGTTGTCGATGTTAAATGAGGCATAGTCCGGGGTGAGTTCAGATAGGTTATGGTCTGATCCGAGGAGCAGGATTTCCGTTTTATCGTCGTTCAGGCAGAGGCCATGGGTGGCCACCCATGCCTGAATGAGGATGTAAATTTTATTCACCAAAGCCAGGTCCACTCCATAGTTGCCCGAAAGGGGTTTGAGATATGGGTGTTATCTGCATAATTTTTGTAGGTGACGCCCAGTCTGTCCAACTTGTCGAACAATGGCTTGGTGAAAATGTTGTACATGGTGGGTGAGACACAGGAGCCCTGTGGGATTCCACATGTAATTTGGATGGGATCGGCACAGGTGGAGGTGGAAAATACTCTCATGGTCCGGTTGGCTAGAAAGGATTGGACCCATGCTATAGCTTCTCCTGTGAAATTGGCAGCAAGCTTAAGGTGGTTGCATAAGACTGCATGATCCACCAAATCAAAAGCTGCTGACAAGTCCAGTAGGAGTAGCAACGCTATTTTCCCACTATCCTTGAATTCCTCCATTGTAGTTTTAAGATCTAACAAGGCTGTTTCAGTGCCATGGAGAGGGCAGAAGCCCGATTGGCGCGAGCCTAGTAGATGGTTAGCTTCTAGGTAGTCTTGAATTTGGAGATAGGCTACTCTGTCGTTTATTTATTTATATAGCGCTCTAAACCCAGAAGTATCTGGGCGCGTTACACGTTGCATAAAAATACTTTTTCACATTACATTGTTTCAGTACAAGAATCCACAAGTTACACAAATGCATAACGAATTTAACATAGTTACAAGTCAAAGATTTACATAATATTTACAAGCTATACAGTAGGTAAAAGTAAAACGAAGACGTGCAGGGATCTAATGCTGGTTAAAGATCTCTGCCAAAAATCCAGCTTTTAGTTTCTTTTCTGAAGCTGAGGAATGATGGGTCAGATCTTAAGGCTGTTGGCATGGAGTTCCATAGCTGTGCTGCCATGACAGGAAAGCTGCTTCCCCCTGCCTTTTTAAGGTTATATCTGGGGACCTAGTCGGTCGTGCAAATATGTTTTTAGTAAATCTATCCATAAGGTATTTTGGTGCACAGTTGCCTGGGCATTTGTGGGTAAGGGTTAAAACTTTGAGTTATGTTCTGTCATTAACTGCAAGCCATTTGGTGCTGCGTCTGTCCATTGAGATATGTTGTGTTTTCGGGATTCATAATACCATTCTAAGAGCATTATTCTGTAGAATGTGTAATTTATTGATGTTTTGCTTGCTGGAGCCAATATATAGTGCATTACTAGTCTCGTTTTGAGAGGACTAAGGCTCTAGGAAGAGTAATACAGCTGGCTATAGAAAGGAACGGTTTGCAGACGTAGATAAGCTTACAAGTGTATGCTGTCGCTGAAGTAGTAGCATTGACCTGCCTTTGTACGCTAAGAGCTGAGTCTAGGTGGAAGCCCAACATTTTTACCTCTTTATCAACTTTAATGTCTATACCAGCTATGTTAAATGTTTGGAACTGGTTGCTTAGTTTGTTGAGTCTGGCTGGAGCTCGGTCTTTTCATCGTTCAGACAGAGGCCGTGCAAGGCCATCCATATCTGAATGAAGAGATAGATTTTATTGAACAGGGCCAAGTCAGACTCAAAATCGCCAGACATAGGTATGAGAATCTGGGTGTCATCTGCATAGTTTATGTAGCTGACCCCCAGATTGTCTAGGTCATCAAACAGAGCCTTTGTGAAGATGTTGTACATCATAGGCGATACACATGAACCTTGCGGGACTCCACAAGTTATTGGTGTTGGCTCAGCTGACGCAGAAGGAGAGAAGACTCTTGTGGAGCGATTGTTTAGAAAGGATTGAATCCAAGCCGTTGCCTCGGGAGAGAAGTGGGCAGCTGTAGATAGATGCCTGCATTGCACTTTATGGTCCACTTAATCAAACGCGGCAGAGAGTTCTAGTAAAATTTTTATTAGACAGTGTCATTTGATTATTTGTACACCAAGTCTTATCCTTGATGCACATATCAGTTAGAGGAGTGGGGGACTCAAGTACTCTCAGGATACAAAGAGCTCTTTTGTGCTTGAACTCGCTTTGTTGATCCTGTCATATCACGTTGGGTTTGGAGAATCTCAGATTTATATTTCACTGAAATTTTTGAAAGATTAACCTTATTTAAGGCTGAAGGGTTATTTTTCCAGAGGGATTCGGCTTTCCTTTTTTCTGCTCGTAAAGCTTTTAGATTAAGGGTGAACCAGGAATTGAGGTGGGCTCTAGGTTTACCTTTGCACATTTTTAAGGGTGCAATATTATCTATGGCTTGATTAATTGTAGAGTTGTATAAGTCAACTAGAGCTGCCGGCTCAGTGCTGGCAACCATAGGATTAGTAATAGGTTGGAGAAGCGGCAGTAGATTGTTTACTGTTATATTCTATTTGTTTCTAATGAGTAAATAAAGGGGTGCCAGAAGGCTGGTCCGTGTGAGTTGTGGGCTATCCTTGATAGTAAATATTAGTAGGTGATGATCTGTCCATGCACAAGGATCATTGGAAAATATTGTAGTATCGCAGTTAAGGTCAGCCAACTAGTCGAAGATTCTGCCTTTAGAATGTGTTGGAGTATTAACCCTCTGAGTATCGGCTAATTCTGCAATAGTATTGGCACGTGCTAAGGAGTGCTGATCATTCAGGTCACTAAGACCAAGATTGAAGTCTCCAAGTATTAAAATGTAAGAAGTAGGTTTAGTATTAGTTGAGAGTAATGTTGTTATATCTTCTTCAAAAGAAGCAATAGGGCCAGGTGGTCTGTATAACAGATTCATGGTTATGGTCCGTGAGTATGAAAGTGGCAGTTTAACTGTCAAGAGTTCACCTGCTGGGAAAGGCAAATGAGTTGAGATCCTTAGTCCTAGATTGGTTCTGGCAATGAAGGCAATGAAGGCAATGCCACCACCTCAAGAGGTTCATCTTGATACCTAGCAGGCTGAAGGGTGGAAACATGGGGTTTCTCTCAAGCGGTCATCTCAGGTTCAAGAAGCACTTTTAGTTTAGTCTTGGTTCATCTCAGGGTGAGTCTTCCTTAGTGAGGTCTGTGCAACTGCTTATTTCTCTCAATGTTATCCTCCTGCAAAACCAAGATCCTCTTCCTGAAACTCTTGCAACATAAATTCAGGCCTTGTATTCTCAGGAGCACTGTTCTACTGGACATCATTTCCCTTCTTTCAAAGTTAATAAAAATAGGGCAGTGAGTTCTTCATGGGAAGAATTACACCCCAGTCTGGTCAATACACCTTTCTTCTTCCCCCTGAAAAGAGGTTGGTGTCCTCTTTCTTGTAGATTAGCTTCCAGGCTACCACATGTCCCAGTGGCTGACAGTTCAATTGGTTGTTTTTGGAGTGGTCTCTACCCAGTTAACCACTTGCTCTCATTCTTTACCCTCTAATAATGCAAGATGATTCAATGTGCCTGAAGCTCCTTTTATTCCAGCCTTGGGCTTTCATTTAACCCTAGCTCGTATGTTCTCACTGCTATATATAAATATTCAGTCCTGGTGTTTTTCTTTGCATGCTGGGACGTGTAGTTTAATTTTCCCCCTTAAATGCAGCCCTTTTAGCACTTCTCCAAAGCAGCCACCATAAGTCAGTTTTGATTGAATGAACAGGAAGCTGCGAGGGCCGGATCAAGTGATAATGGTGCCGGGGCCTATTGTTAAGGCCCTTTATGTGCTCAGGCCAATAACCTGGGCCGTTACCACTTGACCCGGCCTCAGGGGTGTTACTAGGTCTGGAAAAGACCCGGGGTTAAGCTAATGTCGGAACTGTCGGGACTGGGAGCTAGCTAGCCTTTTGGTTGTAGCCCCTGAGATTCTATCCGGGGCTACAACCAAAAGACCAGGGGCTATAGTCCCCTTAGCCACCCCGTAGCAATGCCTCTACCCGGCCTGCTCAACTCAAGTTTCAAGCCTGTGCATGTCTGAAGCTTGTCAGGAGAGGCATTCAGGGGTAGACAGGGAGAGACAGGCGCCTTACATTTGGGCGTTAATGCCGGGCCTCGCAAATTTGCTGTGGGCAGCGGCCAACGGGCAGGCGGCTTCTTGATGTGTAGATCTTCAGTGAAGTCAGTCAAGGCAGGTAGTATGTTTATCCCGGCGGCCATCTTTTTAGTGGGTATGAGACCACTGAGATCAATTGCTGGTGCTGCTGGCATCAAGCATGGACTCTCTGTAAATGGGATCAATCCTATCAGAGGCTACGTCATTACGGCTTCCTGATTTGGCCTCATGGAAGTCGATAGTAGAATGCTGAGCAATCAGTCACTGCTCGAGAAAAACGAGGCAAAAGGAGAGCGGAAGATATTTGTGTAGAAAGTCTAAGAAATTAGGACTATGAAGGGTGTCCTGCAGTGGGCTTAACGGAAATCAGAGAATGGTAGTGACAGATGCCCCCAAGAGACTGAAAATCAATAATGAAATTAGTTGGTCTTGGTTGGCGGAGGCACTGGTAGTGGGTAAGAAGTAGCTAACTCACCAGCGAGGCCCCAAAAACCTGGTGGTTGGGCCATGCAACACCCGTGGCTTTACTCATTTATGTCAAGCAGGAGTGTTTAACTTTCATGGATTTAAAATCTTGCTATCAGGGGTGGACTAGGAACCAAAAGAGGACCTGGAAATCATTTTCAAAGTGGCCCCATTTTGCACATTTTCACCAGAGAACATTTGAAAATAAAATAAGATACCACACAAAAGAGGCCCAGGGTGCAGAGGCCTACCGGGAAAACTCCAGAGTTCCTTATAGGTCAGTCCACCCTGCCCAGGGTGCAGAGGCCTACCAGGAAATCTCCAGAGTTCCTTATAGGCCAGTCCACCCTGCCCAGGGTTCAGAGGCCTACCAGGAAATCTCCAGAGTTCCTTATAGGCCAGTCCACCGCTGCCCATGGTGCAGAGGCCTACCATGAAATCTCCAGAGATTCTTATAGGCCAGTCCCCCCCTGCCGAGGGTGCAGAGGCCTACCAGGAAATCTCCAGAGTTCCTTATAGGCCAGTCCATCCCTGCTTGCTATTACAGGAAACATAGTTGCAAACCTCCTGGCTCTGGATGGTTTCTCAATATTGCTAACTCCAGCGACAAAAGGGGATAAGGGACGGCCTGCTTCAGGATAATTAGGAGCGGTTAGGAAGGGACTAGGAATAGATTTATTGGACTGGAAATCTCCCAACCTATATATTGAAGTGGTACAGATAGTGTGGGACAAAGCCAGTTTCCCAGAATGGGGGACGGTTGTGATATTTAACTTGTTTTGGAATCCGGCCGCTGTGGATGATGCAGAGGATTTATTAGATGAGTGTTTGTCTGATATTAGATGCATTGCGGTTTTAATCTGTGGCGATTTGAACCTGGCATGTTTTAATAGGCACAGAGAAATCCTACAGAACAATATAGAAAGTAAGTGATTGGCTGTTACAAGAGGTTCAGCTTGGCTTGCACCCATGAACTCATGAATTTATGAACTCAATGGGTCTCATTACGAGTTTGGAGGCAGCCATGGTGCTACTAGCACCATGGCTGCCTCCAAACCGGGCTCCATTACCGGGTTCCTTCCATGAGGAATAACCTGGTCATTCCAACATTGGAGGACCCAGAAATTCCTCCTTGAAGGAACCATTCCCCATTCCCATTTGAGCCCCCATAGGGCTCATTGGGAATGGGGAGGGAGGTAATAACGGGCCCATTACAAATGGGCCGTTATTACCTCCCTCTTCCCCTCGAGGGACCCGGAGAGGACGTGTGTTCCGAGTCCCGCAAAGGTAACCTTGTAATCAGCGCCCCTGTAATGAAGGGTGCCGGTCCCGTACCGGCACCCTTCATTACGGGACCGCAAGGGTCGTGATGAGGCCCAATGTATTAAATGGGCAGGTCAAGGGTGACATTCCTGCAAAACACACCTGGCCGAGTGGATCCCAAGGGGCCCCTCTAGATTCCATCTTTGCAAAGAGATTTTTATGGGAGGGCAAAAGGGGCACTTGCCCCGGGCCGCCCACCTTGGATGGGGCCACACAAGGCTGCATGATCTAAAGAAGTAAGATTCCATTGTTCATTAGACTTAAATAACACACGTCAGGATATTTTATGGCATGCTGCTGAGGCTCTAAACCTTTTCCCTGTCTGTTTTGCCTTGTTCAATTCATTGTAATGCTTTCCGGGTTCACTGTGATATACATAGTTTGTGTGTTCCTTACGGCACAATTCCTGGAGCATTCTATCCTACCTGTGGGAATTATGAATTATGTTGATCATGTGCAATAGTGAAAGTTGAAATGCATATTGATAAATTGAGTGCCGCAATGGCTCAGAAGTTAGCTTAGTGTGTTAAGCACTCTTTGCAGAAATATGTGTTCATATGCAAGATTAGAATAGCACATTCCAGCAAGGCTACCTGAGCCTTTCCTATGGCTGAAGTTTATAAATGTGCCTGCATATGTCCTTGGTTTTACAGCACAATAGGTGCTATTATCAGCAATGTACCTTTACCAGATAGGGGTTGCTATAAAAACTAACCCCTCATCCGTATGGTGAAAGTCTACATATTGGTTTGTTCAGATGGGTGTTGTAAAACCGAGCCGTCACATCCAATGATGAGCATAAACGATTAGTCCAAGAGGTGAATAAGTGTCCAAATTCAAGACTGTGGAACCAAAGCGTTCATGCTTCTATCCTGGCTTTGCCAGCAGATGATACAGTGATCCTGGTCAAATCATCTACTATCTCTGACATCACTGTGCTGTCTTCTATGAGGTGGTGGCATTGTTTAGCCCATTACTTGATCTTCTTATGTAGGCCATTTGAGTGGAAGGGGTGGTAGAAGAAGAAAGCGGGCCAGATGTTGCAGGCATTGGGCAAGCATATTTTAGGTTCTTCTCATTTGACAAAATTTCTTTTGCTATTTTGTACAAGCAAAAGGTAATATTTAAAGCTTTATAGCTTTAAAATACAAAAGACACCCCCAGATTAAATCTATTAAATCACATTGATTGGTATGCTTATACTTATATACTTTCCTTGATGATGTATAGAATGAAGCTAGAATCATTCCCATTTTGCGTAACACCCTTCTATAATAGTTAGTTTTTAAAAACGATCATGTTTGGTAATGTGATTTGTGTACTTTCCAAGTCAGTTTTATAAAATTAAATTATTTTAGTTCCTGGTAAGAACTGGAAAATAAAATACAGAAATTACAGAGTTGGCACAAATCCCAGCTTCACCCCTTAACCAATGTGTGATCCTGGGCATATCATTTAATCTTGTATTTTCCTAACCTATCAACATTGCCAGTACCTAAACCTTTCCTAATTGTCTGCCCTTCAGAGTGATTTCCTTCTCAAAAAAGCCTCACTCATGGTTTCACTGGCTATACTGTTACTTTCACTGTAAAAGTGAGCCTTGATATATTGCGCGCCACATGCACTTGTTCCTTTATCTCTAATGGCAACACTATTTTGAAAATCATGTCCCACTTCTAATCTCTGTCTGGCTATAGATACCTTCCTGGTAGCCTCTAATCTGCATCCACCATCCATGCTATGGTATGTTTATCTTTCACCTTCCTTCCAATTGTTCTCCTCTATACATGCTTGAGCACTTGCATTCTGTGAGGCAGCTTACGCGAGTTCTCTGTCTATTCTGGGTTTTATGTACCTTTTACATACGGTCCTGCATTAAAACTAAAGGCACCATACCTTCCTGGATGCTATTGAAAAAAACTTTCCTGTATCTATACTAGAACAGAAGTAACCTCTTCGTAGATTTTTAATGTTGGCCTTCAAATGCTACTTGTTTATCAATCTTATTAGAGCAAGAATGTGGGTAAGTGAACTTAAACATGCTATTTTAAATGCTGCGAGGCAGCATATCAAACTAGGGGTTGAGATCGTGACGAGGGGAGTGGGGCACGTTGCCACCAGATCTTCTTGATCACTTAATTCCTTTGGTTTGGTGGAGGGGGGCCCCAAAGATGTCCGTGCCCAGGGCCCCAAAAGTGCTTAAGATGGCCCTGTATCTTTGCTACAGAGAACCTATGCTTGCAGGTCCTCCCGTCAGCCCGGAGTGACCACTCAATATTAAAGACTGTTTGGAAAGACGGGGAGAGCCACTAGCTATGGGCCGAAACTCAAAGTAGCTGAAGGAAGAAACTGCTTATTATCTAGACCTGAGGTAGGGATACAAGTTACAAACTGTGTCGCGTAGTCATTAGAAAAGAGAAATAGAGGGTAAATGTAATTAGGGGTAGGTTACGTGCCCATTTTATGTAATTTGGTAACATGGGCTTGAGTTGTGCAAAACCTCAGTACAAACATAAGCATGTCGACGATGCGGTGGTGGAACGCCAGAAGTTACAGCTGCGTACAGAGATCAGGTGACTGAGAAGTTTACCAAAAGAGGAATTTATAATTAGGGCCAAAAAGCAGAAAGAAAAATAAAAAAAATTGGCTGCATTCGCACAAGGACATTTTGATGCAACCAGACTCTGAAGAAACATACATTGAGCCTCATTAGGTCCCTGTGTACTCCTCAATTAGCATTACAAATCAACCCAGTTTCAGAAGCTTCATGGGTAGGATTTCATCTGCCTATGTGGGTATTGAGGAAATAGAGTCTACAAGGCGCTGTGATAGAATCCTGTGGAGTCATCACTAATCCCCAGCCTAAAGTTTCCTCCTATGTGACCAGGGGGAGGCAGCCACTACCTGATCCTGACTCTGGGGGTGGAATTCAGAGGAAGGCTCATATGGGAAGAGATGGCTGTCAGGTAGATGTGGTCACTCTATCAGGAGAGATGCAGTTTTCCTCCCCCTCATGTGAAGAAGGTCCTATAATTCCAGAGTTCCTAATGACATGTCATTATGAGGTCCTGGGGACCACTACGTTGTTGACGGTGCACGGTACAAATACCTTTAACATTAACATTATACAGATCCCTTATACAGATCCCTCCATTTGTGAAACCTTGAAACCCCTTCTTGTCAATCACCCTAGGAAGGATGCCATTCACACCTCATATGCATATAAAATACACTCAACATCTCCAAGCAAAACAGCTTTGAAAAGTGTAAAAGTCCTGTAAACTTCAAGTCCCATACAGCCTCCAATACTTAAATGAGGAAGACGAAAAAGGAGTTAATGAGGAATGAAAGAAACATCAGGCTGAATGTGCAGTCTAGTTACCCTAATAGAAATCAGCTGCGCAGGACATTTTAAACTGATGGAAATGTTCCATTCAGGAGAGGAGAAGGAAGCTGCAGAGCAAGTGGAGCAGGAAGCGGCAGATGGCAGAAGCAGATATGAAGAGGTGAACTCTGCTGGGTGAAGCAGACGCTTACAAGCACCCGCTTGGAAGCACACATACCCAGAGAGCGGTGAGACCAGGAAAGGTACCGCTGCTGCTTCAGAGGGACCGCTGGAAGGTCAGCAGCCATGGCGAGGCTGTTGGGAACACGGACCAGCAAAAACCCGCCAATTTCACTGACACATGAACGCAGAGTCGAGGCTGGAACCAAGTGAGGGTCAGCGAAGCCAGGGAATACTTCTGGGAGCTGCATTTTGCTGCAGCAGCGTGACACGGTCCAGAGATGCCAGCAAACCGTGGTGAGTCTGCCATTCAGTGTTGGAGACCCTGGGGCATGTGGACAGGCATTTGGACAAATATATACATCTTTTGAATACTGAACGAGTAAAAGGAAAAGACAGAACTTATACATATCCTCTTGTGAGAGAGATACATGTGGGGAAAGCTGGAGTAAATGTTATCCTCAGCAAATAAACATTAAGGAAAATGTGAAAAGGCAATATTGATAGAAAATCTACGAGAAGTCAATTTGGGGAAAATTGGAACACACACTGCCACAAGCAAAAGAGTACTAATGAAAAAAGCCAATCTCTATCCATGAGATGTCAACATGGGGGAGGTTGGAAAAGTAGTACCTAAAGTCAAAGAAATATAAACAGTGCAGTGGTACAACTGTGTTATACCAAAAAGGAAAAAGAACATTGTGGGAAGTCAGGTGAAAGAAAACATCAGGCAGTTGGTCCTTTTGGGAAAAGAGATCTGGCAGGAGAGTATACCACGGGATCTGCAAGACCCAGAAGGGGAAGAAAACATTGTGAACATTGTGAGAAGTCCTGGTGAAAGAAACTATCAGACAGTTGGTCCTTTTGAGACAGGATACCTGACAGGCAAGTACAGCAGGGGATCTGAAAGATCCAGAAGGGGGATTCATGTCAGGGGAGTATACTAGGTAAACCCTATAGAACCTATGAAAGGAAAATACTTTATGGAAAAGATACCTGGCAGGAGAGTACACCGGGAGATATAAAACTTTATAAAAGAAGAAAAGGCATGTTTTAAAATCCTGAACAAAGTATTTAAAGAAAGAAACATTTAATCTACTCTTAAAGGCTCATTGTTTGGAAGAGAAACTCTTGCTATACCACCTGAAATGATCCTGGGGAAGGGAAACCAGACCCTGGATTCAGAGACTATTTGTTGGATTTTCACATTGTATGCACTTTTATTCAATCAAAAACAAAAACACTTACCACATAGCTTTGAGCCTACGGCCCTTGGAAACGTGCATCTGTTACTAGATGGGATTACACCAGAATACTTCTGAGTCCAAATAACTGGACAAACTCAAAAAGATGGCAAGTTGCTGTTTTATTAACAATGATCTAAAACAGGGAGGTTACAACGAGCATCAACAGACGTACCCCCAGTCTCTCAGCGATTTCTGAATCTAAAAAAAAACAAGGTTGGAAAAGGCAAGTTCTAAGGAGTTATCAAGTTAAATTGAGTTCAGATTCCCAAAGAGTACTTACTCGTTTCACCTGATTCCCTATTCTGTTGAATTATCGGACCACCATTCTCAAAGGGTCTTAAGTATTTAAATCATTAAAACATGACGATCTATCCATTAATATTGTTGGCCCTTGTGTTTTTTTAATTCCCAGGTTGCTTGGCCAAAGGCTATCCATAATGAACCTTTGATGTGAAAAAACTAGGGCTACTTTTCTGAATGCCCCTCTGCAAGCAGATGACATCTGTGCCAACAGCAGAGCTGCAACATTACACCCAATCAACAACCACTACTTAGTAAGCGTTTGATCTTTAGCAGCCAAACAAACTAGTACAGAATGGGCTAACTAGCATTGACTTACTTACGTTTTTAAATGTCTGTTTACCTTTAGCATTATTGACTATACCACAGAGGCAACCGTGATTGATCCTTTCTACCGCCATCAAAAGATTTTTTACGGTATGACCCATCTCTGTACTATTTTTTTAGTAGACACCATACTTAGGGCCTCATTACACGGAAGGCGGTAAGGGTTAACGGTCACCGGTAATGGTACCGGTGACCGTTAACCCTTACCGCCTTACTACGAGGTCCCTTTGCGGGTTGGTACTTTAACGCCTGCTTTTTAGCAGCCATTAAAAACCAACCCGCAAAGGGACCAGGTTGCTAATTACGGTCCCGCAATTTGCGGTACCGTAATTAGCACCTTCCCCATTCCCATTATGCCCTATGGGGCAAAAATGGGAATGGGGAAGGGCAATGGGGGAAGGGGGAATTACCGCCCCCCCAACCTTGGAATAGGGCGGTAATTCCCCTTTCCTCCAAGGCGGTGCCGGTAAAAGCACCTTGGTCCACCGCCTACCATGTAATGAGGCCCTTAGTCTTTTGTTTCGACACATGTTAGGTTAATCACATAAAATGTCTATAATATGTCCTAGATACTCCTGGAAATATATTGAGTAAATTGGACCCGAAACTGATACTTACCGTTGAGGAAAGAACAGCTTCATCTAACTTTTAAGAAAAGGGAATAGGGTAAGCACATTACCTGTTCTAATCATTACTAGGCTCTAATGCTTATCCCTATGATGTTTATAAAGGAAGCAGGAGATGGACTAGTTATTAAGATGTTCTGTCAATAGGTAACAGCCAAAAAAAACATGCTACAAGTATACATCTATGAACTAAGTTGTGCTCTGGTACTTACTAATTCAATCATGTTTGAATGAAAGATCTCAATACTCTCTCTCTTAGTTGATTTGATGATGATTTTGGTCAAACATTGATGATGTTAATTTACTCGAAAAGAACAATTTGAGTGTTATTTTTGCTTTAGTAACAATTTATTGAACAATTAAGTTTGTATCTTTAATCTAATTTAGAATATTGTTTAATTTTTCTTGACTAGATTTTAAGTTTGATTTTCATAATCAGCCCTTGAAGAAGAGAACCTTTCTCGAAACGATTTGGGCAACCTTGTTTAGATCAATACATACTGAATAATTCAAAAATCAAGCTGCAATTCTATTTTGTACAAAAGTAAAAAATTAAGAAACTATTGTTATTATATTGTAATATCTAAAAAAAGTGATGATCATACTACCTTATATTTAAAAATGTCTTTTCAACAAAGAGTATGAATATCTAACTATTTATTTATAAACATTTGGCTACATAGCCTTAGATAGTGTGCAGGGGACAGGAGTTCCCCAATAGGGAACGTATCTTGCTCTCATTTTGTCCACAGTCCATATGCCATTGTTGTTATTCTTCTCCCCCGCATCTTTACTTCACATAACAAGCATATGAATTTCATCTTACTTGAATTAATCTATTCATACAAGTTAAGACACATTTGGATTGCATGGTGTTAACTTATAATTGGTTAAGAATATCTAGATCAGCCTAATGTAAACATACTGATCTTTGGTAAGGCGAGAGATTAGTAAGAGTAGTATTTACCACTTGCAAGTATTTAATCACTCAATCAGTTCAACAGGATTGAGCAATATTTGGTACACTTACGAGGGTGGGCAAGATTGTGTCATCTACCTATTGAATTAATGCACTTTTGAGTTCAATGTTACCTAAATCCATCTGTAGGACCCTATTAAAAATCGACGGGGACTCACAGTACCCTTGAGGTAAACAAGTGTCTTAGTCTCTTTTCTATAAACATAACGGAAGTAAGGTCTTGTGAGTCTTTGTGTAACGGAATGGAGAAAAACGCATTTTTCAAATTGATCACCATGAAATACTTAGCTTCAATTGGGATGCTACACAATATTGTCGCAGGATTCGGAACTAATGGGAACTCTGCTTCTGCAATCTGATTAAGCAAGTCCTGGATAAATCTCCACAACCCCCTTTTGATTTTTTAATTGGATACACTGCAGTATTGCACAAGGATTCTCATGGCACTAGGATCCCCTGTTGCATCAACGCTGAAATAAATAGTCTCAAATATGCCTTCATCAACTTCTCGAGACATGGGGTACTGTTTTGCATGGGGTAAAATTGGTTCTGGCTTGAGTTTTATTTTAACCTCCCCTATTCCTTTCAATAGGCCAACGTCATATGGGCCTCTAGTCCAAAGGACACTTAACACTTTTTCCATGTCTTCCTGAAGAACGCTGGTCTTTGCTGCATCAGTGCCATTCGCTGTGGGGCTTCATTTTCCTCAATCTTTATCCAATATGTAATGCTTATAAAAACACCTCATCATCTATATATTCATCTCTGAACATATCTTCATCTTTTATGTCGGTTAATCTGTATCCCTCCTCACAAACTATCACTGTTCTCCATGATCTACCTTTGTCATCTAGTCCTTCAAGCATTGCTATTTTCCCTCGTACTATAGCTGCATCTAATTCTATAGGAATGCCTGCCCTTCTTCCTCATCCATAGGTACTTGGGGTCTAAATAGAAATTCATCATGCATGCCCACAATTTTCCCTACTAACCCAGGTAGCCATGCTAATAAAATGCTCACCCATACATGAAGACCTCTGGATCTAGCGGAACTCCTCATAGAGCCACTTATCCTGTAAATGCCAGTATAAACTGTGCTACATTTAAATAGTGTATTCCTGGAGTGCAGCACTATATTCCTTGATCAGTGAATGAAATTGTCATGTTAAGTTGTGTCGGTCATTAAATCTCTACCCAGAATGTTAACTGGTGTTTGTCATTGTGAGGTGGGACCCGACGTGGAAGGACATATGGGACACCCCGGGGTCGTGGCAGTTGGCCGCGAGGGGCAAAATACACACACGTCCCACTGGTCCTTACCTGTGTTCACCGAGGCCAGCGTCGGGAGTTGTAGACCAGGGTTGGGGCTGGAGACAGCAAACCGACGGGATATGTGGGCAACCGCAGAGCAAAGACCCATGCAGCCCGGCGAGCTCCTCTCGCCGCCGGGAAAGTTACAGAGAGAGAGGCAGCTTGTTCGGCGAGGTGCGCCGCTCTGCAGGAGTGAGGATGTGTTGGCCCACATGGAAGGAAGGAGGAGGAGCGACGAGGTTATCCATGAGAGGGGGCTCTCACGGGATGAACGGGACTGTGTACGGGTCTATCCTGACAAGCGGGAGAATCAGGTGATACGGAAGCAGACGGCAGCCTTTAAAGGAGGCGGGATATGGCAGGATCAGCCAATGGGAAGCCCGATAGACAGGGAAGGTTCCTATTGGGGGGGAAGCAAGTCACTCACAGCAAATAAAAGCCCGGGAACTGATCACCTCGGTGTTGTTTTTTCTAGTCATACGGAGAGGACGGGGAGAGAAGGAATGACTGGTGGGCCTATCCAGCAGACACCAAGGAGGCTTAAGAGGGCTAGGTTACGTCCCTGGAAGGCTGCCTGAGAAGTGAAGTAACTCTCAAGGACTTAATTGACTATAATTTCTTTTGGTTAGGTTTTATTAATAAAGCCTACTTTCAGCAATTAACCACCTGATCCGGGTCGTGATTCCTACAGTCATGAATATAACAAGGGGACAGTCATATCACATTCCCTTATAGAAACAGGTCATTATCAGTGAAAGAAACTAAATTCATAGCTCCAGAGAACCCTTGAGCATTCATGGCAATACCTGAATATGGATATTTTCCCTCCCTTATACAAGAGCGAGTCGCCTCAGTGTCTACAAGAAAAGAAAAGGATTTGCCTCCTATCATCACATTAACCCTTGGTTCCTATTAGGTGTCTGGTGTTACTGATAGTACTGAACACATAAAGTCACCCTGTGAGCTATCCTATTGAGGGTACAAATTCATCCCTTTCCCCGTAAAAGGGTTCCTTCCTACTACAGTGACACCCCCTATCCTAGGTGCTAGTGTTTGCCTGTGTTTGCATTTCATTGTGTCTGCATAGGTGCTTGTTGTGACTGCCCTTGCGGTGGTTGCATTTGCATATGCCCCTGTCATTGTGCCTGCTGTGCTTGCGGTGCCTGTGTCTGATAGGATGTTTGATCCTGGGCATAACCCTCTTTTGTTTGTGTGCTGTATGGTGGTGGATAACCTGTCCCCCCTCTTGAGTTTTGTCCATTCTGTTGCATGCTTCCTCGACTTCTACATACATGCACAATATGTCCTGTCATCCCACAATTCCAACACAATGGGGGTGGCCCTCTGCAAACCCACCATTCTATCCCCCCTGACTATTCTTACTTCCACTGTGTTTATTTTGAAATCCATCTCCTTTTCCTCTAAATCCTCCGGGACGCATTCCTCGTGGCCAAAACCCATACCCACTTAGATCCACTGAGTGCACATTATTCACCTGCGATGCACACGGGTAATTTATTGTGTTCTTCCTCCTCCACTTGTCAATACTGCCCCTTCTATAGCAAATTTCGACAGTTTCTTCTGAACTAACTTGGCTTCCTCAGTCTTCCTGTTCTCAACTTTCTTTCTATCCCTCTCTTGTGAGAATCGGCAATGATCCACAATGGTCAACTGTATCTCAGCCCATGGCTTTGCTTCCATTCCTACTTGTTTTTTCATTTGTCTCTGTACCTTATCTGGCAAATCCCGACACAAAATGTGATAGAATAATGCCACTGTTTTTTCCCATGGTTCATGCCTTTCAAGCTGCCATCTCTCTTGAATATCCAGAATATAAGCAAAAGGGTCTTCATCTTGCTTCATTTTACGTGTCATAATTGCACACATATCTGATGTATCGGGATACTGTACCCTGAGAGCCTTCCAAACATATGCTCTACAATTATTAAATGGCACTACATCATGTGCAGTATTTTGTGCTGTCACACTTGCATATCCCACTCGTTTCCAAATGTTGTCAGCTCTCTCTCCAAGAATAGCTGCCAACAGATATTGTATGTCCCCTGTGGCCAACATATTTCCCCCTCTCATTTTCTCTGATTCGTATATCCATTTCCCAGCCACCGAAGTCAAACTAGGTAACTTGCATTTTAAGTTATCCTTATCCATCTGAGGCCATGGAATATATTGCAGTCTTGCTCCCCCTACTCTAGCAAGGGGAACTGTGAGAAACCCATCCCATAACTGGGTGCCATTATTCATTTATACAACGCAGGGGTAATCGTCCCTATTTGGCCTCATGCTGGCAACAACCTTAGCCTACTCACATAGGGTGGGGATTCTTCTCTCAGACCACACTATCATTTTCAGGAAGGTTTGGGATGTGGTACAGAATCTGCTGTTCTTTCCCTAGGGTGTTCCAGATCTGACCTTCTTATCTCTTTGTCCAGACATTGACTCCCCAAGGGGTTCACATGAACCCACCCCTTCTATCTCACAACCTGACTCTCTTTCCCTATCTAAATTTAGTCTAGTCAAAGACAATACTCTGTGTTCATCACTGAACATGTTTTCCTCCTCGTCCCGTGGTTTTGGGATCAGGGATCGTCTGCTGCTCCCTTGAGTCCCGGATTTGCTGCTTTGTCTTATTTGCTGATATACTTTATTGACCCTCTCTCCAATACTTTCAGCATCATATCTTTCCTCTTATTGTGCAACTTTAGGTATTTCTTGAGCCACTTCTTTCATTGGGAAAATGTCTCTTATTGTTTCCCATCGTCCCTGTATTTCATCGCTCGGTCTTATTCGTCCTTTAAGAACGAGACTGGCTTCAAGATCTCACTGCCTTCTATTCTGTTTTATTCCTTCTTCCACTTCCTTTCGCTCTCTCGTGTCTCTTCTTACCCTTTCTTCTTCTTGCTTCTGTGCTTCCCTTCTTACTTCTTCTCTTCGTTCTTATTCTTCCCTTCTTGTCTGTAATCTTTTTTCCTTCACTCATTGGGCCTCTTCTCCCTCTCTCTTTCTGTCCTAGCCCTTTCTTCTATTTCTTTCTTCTGCCTTTCATACTTCCTTTGTTCTTCTGCCCATTTTTTTCATCTTTCTCTTGCTCTTCTCTATATACCTTTTCCTGTCGTTCCCTACTTTCCTTTTCCTTCCTTGCTCATCCTCCCTAAACAGATTCTCTTGTTCGCCCACCCTTCTTTTCCTGCCCGTCTTGGTCTTCCTTTTGCCTAACCTCCTCGATGTTTTTCCCATCTAACTTGAGTAACATCTGTCCTGCCATCCATTCATTCTTCACAAGTGTTACCTCATCGGCCCTTTCCTTGTCTCCTTTCCATCTCTTGATTTCCTTGTCTACATCTATTGATATATTCGATCTCTCGCCTCATTCCTCTTTATCTCTTATGAACTTACGAGCGTCTTCCTTCTTGTTACTCTCTTCTATACTGTCATCACTACTATAAGCAGGGGGTGCATATATCGGGTTACTATACTCAGCTGCTGCTTTTAATTCTTTGAAAGGATAAAATCCTTTCTCTTCTGCATCTACATTCTTAGTTTTAGGTGGAGTAAGAGGAGTCGAAGGCTAGAGGCCCTGCCTTTTATGCTGATTAAGCATCCACTCTTCCTGTGGCTGGTCCTCTTTCTCCTCTTGATACATTTTCCACAGTTCTAAAACTGCCAGTCTTTTCTTGTGCACATGTGTTGTAATACTGCCTTTGACAATGATCCCCCTTGAGGCCATGGCATGAACATTTTATCCGCTGTGCCTTTTACCAATTATGCACTGTACTGTTTGAGCTTGGGTGCATGTCCTGTTAATGTTTTACAAAGGTGATTAAGAGGAGTGTCCTCCATAATGGCAAGTCACAATTAACTGTCGATACTTACCAGATCGTTACCTTGTTATATTTAATACATCTCTACTTATCTCAAAGCTTATTGCTCGACTCTTTTAATCTCAAAACAATAAATATGAGCAAGCAGCATCAATCACTGCTCAATCCTTTTTTTACCTCAACAACCTATCTGTCTTCTGACTGGCGCCAACTACACTTAACTCAAAACAACTTCAATTCTAAATTTCACAATTTATCACTTTTCAAAACTTCATTCATCAAATAATCAAACTAATAACACAACACATATTAACAACAAGCCTGTGTTTACCTTCTCTGTTACCTATAATCATTTATAGTAAGAGGTATTCTTTCTTCACCGCCAATTAAATTACCACGTATGTTTAAGACCTCACCTTCCATGGTCCTGACCATGTGTATTCTCTCTCTTAATTATCCAAATGGAATTTGAGACGCCTTCTTATATCTCCCTTGAAATCGGATTACGTAGGCATTTCCTTTATCCACACAAACCTCCCATTACCCAACTTATTTTCATAAAAAATCACAATCGCGCCCATTTTTATTGCCATTTACCTTATTCTACTTGCATCCATTTAATCGACTCGAGGACTTTGCGTTCCGTCTGCGGAGCGCCCGTGGAAACCGAGCAGCGATTTCTTCAAAGAGGAACCTACCCACCGTCTCGGTTTTTCTTGCAAGTTTATTTGTATTGGCCACTCTCCACAGGAAACTCCACGATCTTCCAGCTAATGGTGGAGGATGTCTGATCGTCTGAAACTCTGAAGTCAAACTCGTTTAGATCAAAACCATACTCTGCTACCACATGAGCATATGGCCCTTGGAAACGTACATCTGTTACCGGATGGGGTTACATCAGAATAATTCTGAGTGCAAATAACTCAAAAAACTCAAGAAGATGGCAAGTTGCTGTTTTATTAGCAATTATCTAAAATAGGCAGGTTGCAACGAACATCAACGGACGTACGCTCATTCTCCCAATGATTTTCACATGAAATACAATATATACTTCTTTATGTGTCAGAATGATGTCATGCTAGGTGGCAATAGTGGAAAACCTATCAAGGGCTGGGATTGGTTAAGGGACAAATGTAGATATACAATCATATATGATCTAAGTTTGCTATTGGCTGCCCGATATCTGGTGGACAACTTATAACTAACTCTTTACACAAGTAATTTTAGAAAAAATCAGTTACACAGTGTTTCATTGGTTTTGCAAGCTATAAAATCCTTCGTTATATGGACTAACACAATTGGGTTGGCACGCCTGTGCCATGTCTGGAACATTCGGTTCAATTAGCAGCATGTAAGCCAAGACCCAGGTGCAAGTAGATAGGACATGAAGCTGCCCTACGATCCAATTAGCCCAACATCTCTCATCACCCATGCTTTCTGCCATGAAGTTCTCTTTGTACTTGGTCTTCCACAGTATTCTTGTCCTAACAATACAACAGGAGCGAGGGCACTCGCTATCGTGTCTGGAACTCTAAGTTCAAGCCCTATTTCCAGGCTTGACTCACGTGACAGGAGTCCACGATTCTGCTCATTCTGAAAGCTTTTAAAAGTTTTAAATGAAGTAAGACTTGGCATCTCCTGCGTGCTTTCTTCTTTCTTGCACCTTAACGTGAGAAGATTCATCCTCCACACACATGATCCTCATCAGCGTGGATAGAGGACCTCGACTTTTCAGTTCTTGACTTCAGGCCAGATAGCCTCCCAAAGCAGCTCCAACACCCGGCTATTCTACTGCGACACAGCCTTCCATTTTCTCTCCATTGTTCTTTGGATTACTTATTTCATGCTGCCAAAGTCCAGATTCTGTACAATGGCGGCTCTGCCTGCATTTCATTCACTACTTGTAGTCTATACGATGACTTGATTTATCATGCATTGTCTACATTCAGCAGTTCAGGACTTTGTGCACACTTTCTTATGACATCATCAGTCAGTCCATTTTCTTAGCTCTTTCTCATATTCCTTCAGGAAGCTTCTCTTGCAGGCCGCCATCAACTCGAGGGTACATTTGATATGGTTGTCTCAATGGATATCGTCTTCCAAATACTCGCTGCAGTATTGGTACAATAGCTGGTGTTAGACAGGGCACAGTCTCATGTCTCTAATGCAGGGGATGTAGGTGGCTAGGATCTCCTGCAGATGTGTATGTCTGCTCCTCTACACCTTTAATTGTTGATTTATTGTGTGAGGGTCAGATACCTTTTGGACACCAGGACGATTAGTATAATTCTGATGATGAGATACAGACTGATCTTTAGTTTTAGTTTACAAGGTAGGGAAACTCTCTTTAGCATAAGGACAGAAATGCTTTATCCAACCTTTTTATTTTAATAAAGATTTCTGATGTTGAAAATGTTACAACTTTGTGTCCGTCTCTCATTTCTGACCCTTGACAGCGCTAAGGAGAGTGCAATATCCCACCTGGAAAAGAAGACATCCTCGCTTTAAAACAAAAAGCAGTAATTCTAGAGTGCCTGGCCCTGATGGTCTCTCGAATATTATTTTAAAGAGATGTCCAGAATAATGGACCTAGTTCTTGTATATGAAGTGGGAATTTGCCACCATCGTTGAAGTCGGTAGTGATTGTTCCTATTTTCAAAAAGGGCGATTGTTGTAATCCAAAAAAAACTATCGACCAATCACCCTTCTTAAGATTTTTGCCTATTTGGTGCTGGTGCAGCTAATGGCTGCTAACAGCTTGGCTTGGAGTGAGTAATAGACTTGACATACATCAATCAGGTTTTTCAAAGCGTGTAGGAACATCACTAAATGGGTTTATTTTAAATGTATAGCAAAGGGTATTACCATTTTCGTGGCATTGATTGACTTTTCCATAGCATTCAACAGTATTTACTGCAATATTCTGTGGGCAAAATTATTGCAATGGGGATGCTCACAAGGGTTGGTGGGGGTTTTAATTTCCCTATATAGTCTAACTTCATTTAGTGTAAGGCTGAACTGGAAAGTAGAGCTTAGGGGATTTACAGAATGCCGGCTCCGGATTTACCAGATCACCAGGGCAATAATGGCCCAGTAATTCCGGCAAGTCCGGAGCCGCTAAATCCCCACGGGTGTGGCAGCAGCCTGCCGGTTTTACCAGCACGGCTACCGCCGGACTTGTAATAAAGCCCAATGTGTTGAGAACCTAATCTTATCTTTAGCCACAATTAGATTTTTTATTGTTGTATTTGGAAAACTGATCAAAGAGAAGTGAAGTCTTAATTATGAACATGAAAAGTGATTATTAAATTATCCTATGATATGAAGGTTTTTATGAATTGGGTTCTACAAGTACTCAGAAATTATTGAGTTTACTAGCCATACCCCCCGACGTTGCCCGGGTCTGTAGCTGACATGCATGTGGGGTCTGCTATATCCTTGTGTTGTGTATGTTATACTAGTGGTACCACCCGGTGTTGTCCGGGTCAGTAGCTGGCATGCATGTGGGGGTCTGCTATAGCTTTGTTTATATTTTATTGTGTCATAACTTCCTATTTTTGAAAAGTCACAAAATCAGCAATCTCCTGAAATCGCCTATACTGATAGAACAGGGCCGGACCCTGCTACACCCCTGTGCAGGGTTAATGGGTGGGGTTGAATGGATTTCACTATAGCCAGTACCACCCAGATTCGTATGCCGACCTTGTGTCCAAACTACCTATTGTTGGAAAAGTCGCAAAATCGTCAATCTCCCAAAATAGCCTATAATTATATCACAGGGCCTGAACACACCCTGTGCAGGGCGAATGGGTGGGGTTGGTCAGATTTCACTATAGCCAGTACAACCCAGACTGGCAGGCCGCACTCAGGCCAGAATTTCAGCCAACCAACTGTTGTGGGACTGGAGCCAAACCCTGAAAATACACACACACTTTCACAAATACATATATAGATTGTGGCCTAAGTTCCTATTTTTGAAAAATTGCAAAATCGGCAATCTCCAGGAATTCCTGTAATGATAGCACAGGGCTGGACCACGCTTCAACCCTGTGCAGGGCGACCGGTGGGGTTGGTCGGATTTCAGTATCACCAGTACAGCCCAGACTGGTATACCAACCTCGGGCCAAAATGTCAGCCCACCAACTGTTGTGGGGCTGGAGGCAACAATAGCAAAATCAGCATTCTCCTGAAATCACCTATGCTGATAGAACAGGGCTGGACCCCACCCTGTGCAGGGTGAATGGTTGGTGTTGGTCAAATTTCACTATCGCCAGTACGCCCCAGACTGGTATGCCGACCTTGGGCCAAAATGCCAGCCCACCAAAGGTTATGGGGCTGGAGCCAACCCAAAACATACAAACACACTTTCACAAATATATATATATATATATATATATTTAAGCGCTTTGAAACACATTGGCCCTCATTACGACCCTGGCGGAAAGTGACTGACCGGACCGCCACAGCGTAAATAGCGTTTCCGCCATTGCACGAAGGAGCAAAGTGCGGCCCATTCCGACCCATCGGGCACGAGCACCACGCCATGGCGGAAGTGCAAAGTCCGCGATGGCGGAAATGACCCCAAAACGGCCCACACCGCTGCCGTACGGCGCCCTAGGTGCAATACCGCCACCCCTCTTAGCGGTCACCGCAGTGTGCGCCTACCGGAAAGTACGGTGACCGGAAATATACGGAAACGGAAGTTAAAACATGGCCCCGGAACGGGAAACATCCCGCCGTACACCTATAAAACCACTAAAACCACACAACCACTAAAATCACTACCCTGAAACACACCCCAACCCGTCATCCACCCTAGCGAAACCAAGAAAAATGGGAAAAGTAGCGAAGAAAGCGTGCGACCGCAAGCGGCAGGTCCACTTCTCCCGTGAGGAACTCACCGTGCTAACAGAGACCCTCCAGGAGAATGCTGCCGTCGTCTTCTCCACGCAAATGACCAGAACGGCACTTGCAAACAAGAAGGCCATATGGGCTCTGGTGGCACAGCGGGTAAGTGCGGTGGGGACCGCACCCCGCACCCCACAGCAATGCCGCAAGCGATGGGACGACCTGCGGATACGCGTCCGCAGCATACTCTCTGCCAACCGCAACATTGCCACAGCCACCGGGGGAGGTCCAGAATCACCCATCAAGTTGACCCCCTGGGAAGAAATCTGTGCGTCCACCATCGGAATGGAGAGCATAGAGGGAGTCGGAGGGATGGAGAAAGGAGTGCAGACATCCGAAGATTCAGGTAGGGGGGCCAAATAAAAAAATGCCAAATCCACACAGTCCATCCATGTGAAGTACCATGCGTCCACATAGTGCTACAGAAACACATGTCCAGGAGAACGTCCACACACATAGGCCTGATAGCGCACGTTAAAACCCACAATAAATACATAAATAATTAAAAAACCCTAAAACACGCACTACACGTGCAGCAGGCACACCCTAACTGCAGGCTGCCAAACAACTGCACCCTCACTCCACACACAAATGAAAGAACCTCCAAGGCCCCGACCCAAATCACCCTCAGGTAGCACTCCAATGCATGTGATACAATGCCATTCCAATTCCCACAGACCCATCAATAACCCTCGCCCTCCTTTACTCCACCACAGGGTCCGATCCACACGACGAGCTTCAGGACACCCCTACCAGCACACCTGCAAAGAGGGCCAAGACCAACGGCCAGAGACCCTCCACCTCAGCTGCACGCATCAAGACACGGCAGCAGCACAAATCAGGTGGCAGCACAGAGGAGGGAACATCAACAGGCACCCCAGCAGCCAGCATGGGCACACCACCACCACCACAGGTCCCCCCAATGGATGCCACAGAAGGCACTGCCTCTGGTGGCAGCAGCACCATAGGGGACACCCCATTGATGGCAGCATGCTCGGACACCGAAGACGGGGATGTCGAAGTCAGATCCATCCATGACCTGTCCCAATCCCCCTGTCTGTCCCATCCCGTACAACATGAGGATACCACGCAGGGGCACCCACAAGACGACGACTGGCCATCCCCCACAAGCCCTGTGGCAAGGCAACATGAGGACAACAGCCCCTCTGTGACACCCCCGCAAATGGCCATGGCCCAGCAGAGGCAACAGTCCCTCGACCAGTTAATCGTGCAACAGCAGCAAATGGCCACGCTCCTCAAGGACCATGCCGATGAATGTGGGGGCACTAAGGCAGACATAGAAACATCAACTGAGACACTTAGGGCAGAAATGGAGAGAGGTACAGAGACGCTAAGGGCACAAATGGAGAGAAGCACCGAGAGCCTGAGGGGGGAACTGCATGCGACGTCCAAAGACGTATGTGCCGAACTTGCCGCAGTGCGCCGTGTGCTCACTGAGCTCTCGCAAACCCTTAGGGACATGCATGGACGTGAGCAGGCAGAGACATCATCCGTTGCAAGTTCCGTCCAGGGCAGCCCCCAACGTAGATCTGGGAGGAACCTGCGCTCCACAGGCAGGGGTGCCCCTGATACCCGCAGAGGGGGCTTGCAATAGCGACAGCCCACTGACAATGAGCATCTTTGGACACTGGTGTTCGGGGGGGAGGTAGGAGGGTGGAGGGGGTGTGTTGGGCTCACTTGGGTGGCGGGTCGATAGGGTGTTCAACATGATATCACATATGCCATAAACAGTGCACGATCAACCAATGAGATGTGTGGACATTGATCTTTGTGTACTAGGCCATCATAGGCGTACAGTCCATATTGTGCATGTCCCAGACACACACAGTGCCACGAGTCCCGTGTCCATGTATCAGCCACCAGGCGTGAGTGCTAGAAGCATGCATCAATGAGATGCTGACGAATGTCACGGGCCTCCGGTGCCTCGCAGACTCCATGAGGTGCTGCCACATCCTCACCCTCATCATGACCATCATCAGGTGCTTGCAGTTCTGCGTCAGGGGGCATGGGCACATTTCTACGTACGCACATGTTGTGGAGCATGACACATGCCATCACCATCTTTGCAACCTTCTCATGGCGGTACAGGAGTGCCCCGCCAGACCTGCTGAGGCAGCGGAAACGAGTCTTCAGTAGGCCGAATGCCTGTTCAATGACTACACGGGTACGTGAGTGGGCATGGTTGTAGTCCTCCTCATGCTGGTCCCGTGGGTTCCGGACTGGTGTGAGGAGCCATCTCTTCAGTGGATACCCAGCATCACCTGTATGTGGACGAGAAACGCATGATGTGGAATGCCATTGCTACGTACGCACACCGCCCCCCCTTCCTGCCAGGTCATTGCCAAATCACATACCCCACATATTCATGCATGTAATGAGACTCACCGAGTAGCCAGGATCTGTTCCCTGCGTGTCGCTCCATGTAGCGTGGTATTGTAGAGTTCCTCAAGACCATAGAATCATGGGTTGATCCAGGGAATCGGGCACAACAATGTGTAATGATCCTGTTGGAGTCACACACCATTTGTACATTCAGGGAATGAAATTGTTTTCGGTTGCGGTACTGGGCCTCCATGGCATGTGGGACGACCAATTCAACATGGGTGCAGTCGATGGCACCAATGCAATCCGGTATGCCGGCAAGTGCATGGAATCCCACTTTTGTGTTGGTAATTTCCTGCTCCGAGCGTGGTAGAGAGATGTAGTCGTCTGCGTGCTGCAGGAGGGCATCGAGCACTTGCAATAGTGTCCGTGAGAACAGTGGCTGAGAAATGCCATGCAACTGTCCGACTGTGTGCTGGTAGGTGCCTGTGGCCAGGAAGTGGAGTACAGACACCACCTTCAGTAGGGGTGGGATGGCGGTTGGGCTATCTATCATGCTGACAAGGTCAGCCTGTGTCATGTCCACAATGGCGGCTATGGTGTCCCGGTCCAGACGGTAGAGGGTGTGGATCTGCTCATCAGTGAGGTTGAACGGATGTGCTCGGAGGCGTGGGATTGCGGGCTGCCTGCGTGGTGGTAGTGGCTGTGCTGGCGGCCCTTGCTGGCCCTGCCTTGGCCTCCTCCTCCTCCTGCGTCTCCTCCGTGCGGCCGGTTGTAGTTGGTGTTCGTCTTCTTCTTGGAGTTGGAGTACTTGCAGTGCTATCAGGTCCCCCAGGGCCAACATCGCGAGTCCTGCCGGTAGCATTTCGGTGTGGTTGTGGGAGGAGACTGGCTGTGCAATTTATGTGTTTTCAGGCTGTATGGCCTCCACCTGTGGTGATTAATTCCACCTGTGCAAACTGCTCTCCCCTTTGGCCGGGCACGTCCCGCGCACAACGCTGCAATTCGGGGAATGGCATCTTGCTATTGCAATCATGTATTTGTACCCGATGGCCGTGTAAGATTGGTTGATATGTTCATTCTGCTGTGGTCCCATTGTTTCACATACTATCTGTGCAGTCGCGAACATACTTGTGAAGGGTCAGTGGAACGTAGTACTCGAGTAACGGTGGGCCCTCATGCATCACTGTACCGAGTTGCAACGACGGGCGGGGCGTCCCATTTGTGGGTGAAGGCAGTTGCCATTTTCACACACAGCCGCACTCGATGGAATAATTAGTGATTTCAAACGGCCACAGATGCCTTTTCGACGTGATGTTGCAAATGAGGAATTCGAAGGGCGGTGCTTTCGGTTTCCAGCTAGCGGCGAGGAGATGCCCACAGGTCTGACTGCAAATATAACGTTCTATTGTTCAATGTCCTTGAGACAGGGGCCATGGCGAGGAAGCAATGATTGATATGAATAGTTTGGGATGCGCAATAGCTACGTGGCCGATGAGGCCGGCCGTTCCCAAATACATGTTACTTCACGACACTGGAATTACGGGCTGGGGCACTGTGGATTTTGCAGGCTGCATAACGCACAGACTCAATGGATGTTTCTAATGTCATGTGAGTAATTATTCAGGCGTTTTGATCCCGGGATGAGGGAATGATGGATGGATGCATGGGCAGGTGATTTGATACAGAGTTTGCCATGTACAGGGCTTCTTGGGATCTATCCGCCTCCCCTACGCTATGTGATGCAGGGCTGCCATAGTGGGACCATCGTCTATCTGGCCTTGTTGAGCCCTCCCTGTCTCGACGCGCCCTCAGACACTTGTGTCCATGCACGTTAACATTCCCATCTGATGGATTCTGTTTTGACAGACGCATGCACAGGTACACTCGTTTGTGATGGTGTTTGCACCTCGATATAGATGGTTATGAGTCGCAAGTGGTTTTGGGGTGGTGATGATCCTTTGGAGTGGGCTAGCATGCATATGGCTGTGGATTTAGTGTGATCATTGAAGTGAGTTGTTGGAATGTAGTTCTGATGGCCATTCTGTTCTTTTTCTTTTCTTTTGGTTGACAGGTATCTCCTCCCCTTTTGCCACTGCCATCTGTATGCCACTCCTGCAGATGGGTTTTACTCCCGACACCTGCTGCTTCGTGTTAATCAGTGGAGCAGCATTACGATCTTATGGGACGATCGCCAATGGCCCACATGCCCTTACGCAGTACTGGTGGCTCGGAGCAACATTTCGGCCTTTCAGCTGGACTAGTGCCTCCCCATTGGGACGGCCCTGCGGTTGTGTGCGCTTCCATGTTGCCTTTTCGTACGTGAATGTGGCTCTGTGTACCATGAGGGAACAGGGCGTCACACAAGTAGTGGCTGGTCATTTCTTGCGGATGCAGCACACAATGGTGAAAAGTGTTTTGGAGTTCATGGCCTGATGGCTGTATGGGCTTGGTGATTTTGATGTGCATTAAATTTCTATTCTGATTTGGCCCGTGTAGCGTTTTTCTTTGCAAGTGATGTGGCATATGCCTATTTGGGGGGCGATGTATTGTGGGGAGATCTGCATTGGGTTCCAGCTTCGGAGTTTAGTTGCGTGGTACTGTACTGGGCGCGTTTGCCTACGAAGCCCGTGAGGTCAGGGATGGGGGCTGCCAATATGACAGTTTGAATGTTGTCATGCTCAGGGGCGGGGGATTGGGTTTTGTGTAACAGATGCCGGTCAGCCAGGTGGACTGGTGGAATGATGTGATTCTCGGAATATTGCTGGTCACAGGTGCCTGTGTTTGCGTGCGTTTCTTGGTGGGGGACTGTGGTCATGTCCATTGGGATGGCTTCTGTATTCGTGCCATCTGTGCCCTGCAGCTCCCATTGGCCCCTGTTGTGTTTCTTTTGTTCGTTGGCATGCATGGGTGACTTGTACATTTCAATGGTTGCATTGTGACTTCATTGCATCTACGGGGAGTTGTACTTTGTGGGCAGGGAGCGGTGTACAGGCACTCAGTGGGGCCGTTTACGGTTGATTCGCGATGCCGTACTTCTCACCATGGCGGAATGGTACATTCCGCCATGCTTCATGGCGTTAGGTACATGTCCGCTAGGGTCGGAATTGGTGTACCCTTGCGCCATGGTGGTGTTTGCGGTTTGGCATGGCGCGCGCGTGCTTGGTGCAGTTAGCGTTGGCGTTCACTACGGTGTCGCTAATGGCTTCGTACTTTGCGGTGACGGGTCATAGTCGCACCGAGCGCTATTCGATGGCGGTATTGCATTTCCGCCATCGTTTTCCGAATTCCGCCAGGGTCGTAATGAGGGCCATTGTGTATAGGCGCTATATAAATAAACGATCATATCATATATATATATATATATATATATAGATGTAGGATTTTGTGGAAGATTTTTTAATAATTCTGTATTTTTATTAGTGAATAGAGGATGTAATTTCTGTTTAAGAATGTGTTTTATGGATTAGTATATTTGCTAAATAAAATTGTCATGTAAGATATCTTTTCTTAGAAAAAAGGTTTGTAATAAACCAAATGCTGCAATAAAAAAATAAAATAGGGCTCCCAAATTCCATGTAACTCTCTTCACTTCCTGCAGACAAAGCACTGTGGGTATGACATCAGAAGGCAAAGGACACTTGTTACAGCAGCCTGGATTGGGCCCTTGGCAACAGGCTTGCTATGGATCAATCTTCTGTTGTATTGCCAATATAATGGGGGTCCCCACTGCTTATTCGATTAATCGCTGGACAATTCTTGAAGAAGGACTCACCTGTAACTCTTTTAGAAGTACAGTTTTCTCTAAAGAGGTGAAGACAAAGAGCTCCAATGAAGAAAGCTCTTCTCCCTAACCATCCCAAGTGCTTATTTCAAGCACAGGGCTACAAAAGGTGATAATTCTCTCTACAAAACCCTCTGATTGGCTAGGGTAGAAGAAAGGACTCTCATTGCCCCTAAATCCCTGGACTGGGTCATCCAGCAACCAAGGAACAGAGGAAGTGACCGCCTGGCTTTGCCTGCATCGCCGACCCACCTTCGTACCAGTCTGGGCAGCATCACCATTGTCTAAGCTGTTGCAATGGAACCACTGGAGTCATCTTCGATTTTAACAAATTTTGCTCACTTTTAGGTGCCACAGCTCTGCCATCGCCACATCTGAGGCCAACCAAGTCTTCTAGCATCCCTAGTTCGACTTGCCTGCCTGGACACATGCCGTGTTGAGCCATTTGAGTCCACTCACTGCCGAAGGCAAGTCTTTGCTTCTGCACATCCGAGGCTGCTGCTGCACAGGGGTCAAGTCCTAAAAATTAAAAAAGGGGGGACTCATCAACAAACGCAATGGTATGTGATGTCACCAGAAATGTGCATATCAAAGTGAAACATGCAAATTTCATTAAATTGGCTTTGCATAACCACACAAACTGCATAGGATGAACGGCATTTGCCTTTCATGTAATCAACACACAAACAAAACCAAGAGAGAGTATTTTCTTTTAATAGAGTTTTTGAAAACGTTAAAATGTATGCATGTTTTAAGAACCAATACAAATGTTTTCCCTGGAACTGGCAGTACCGAAATTGGACATTTCACCCTTAGTATTTTATTATTTTTTTCATCAGTTTATATAGTGCAATGGTGAGTTGTCCAGCCTGCAAACCTGATGGCTGCAGTTTAATTCATGAATTCAAAGAAGACATTCAATGTTTCTCATTTTAGCTGGGGGGGACTGAGACCACCCTCTCTTGAGCCCTGCTGCTGCATTTGACATCACTGCTGACCCAACATCACCTACCATTTAACCCCATCTTTGACTAACAAGCTGTCGCTGCCGCCAAACTGTACTGCGTTGTTGGATCGCATTGATGCCGCTCCCCGACTTGACCCCGGCTCAGTGCTGAAAGTGCCTTGACTCCCGCTTTGACACCAAAAATCCTGTAAAGCATAAAGGATCTGAAAAGCCTCCCCCGCACACCCCTGGACGTCCTGCCCCTCCACCACCCCCTACCTACTTTAAAGGGCCTTAATGATTTTTAAGATTCACTCTTTATCTCTTGAAAGACATTTTCATTAACCTTGACATTTTGCTACTCAAATCTTTGCCTGAGCACCCCTGTCTACAAACCAAGAGCGCCCCTTTATTTCAAAGTCGACTTTTTCTGTGCTTTCCCTTATATGGGAAAGCCAGTAGTGTTCTGATTAGTGGTGTGCAATTTTGTTAGTTTAATAATCCTACTTTTGTAGAACCTTGGTTGGACATTCTTGAATTTCGTTACCACAGTAATATTGCTGTTTGTGTTACTTTCGTTCCCCCCCCCCCCAGCGTATAATCTGCCCTAAGCCTACACTATCACAAGAGGTGAAGGAGGTATACCCGTCGGGCTTTGCCTGTTTCACCTCTATGACTGGGGTCATTACTGGTTAGTAGCAGTGTGGGGCCAAAGCTTTATTCACTACTCATATCTGTTCACCTGCCTAGCAGTACCAATTTAGTCATATGGGGTGTAGGTGAGGCTGTGCCTTGCATGCTGGGATTATATCCTGCATATTAACCATTCACTTGCCTTGGATGGAACTACTGGGGCGTATCTTTAGCACAACCTAAATAATGTCAGTGATGTGATTTAGGACATATTTAGATGTCCTAAGCCATTCCGCTGCCAGTTGGGCTCGCATCTGGCTCTGAGGACCCTGATTCAGCCCTGTTCATAAATCCTACAGCTCCACAATTCTAATAACGTTATCCGACACTGGCGCAAGCTCAGTTTTCAGTGTCTTTCTGGAGTCTACATTCCTGTGTTCAGAGGGTGATAATATACGTGATTATTTAAATGTTCATTGCTCAGCTGTGATTGCTGGGCTTGCTCTTCTTCACATTGTTCAGCTGTGGCTGCTTATGTCTGTACTGTCTATTCCTTCCTGTATTCAGCTGTGGTCACTGATGCCTGGGTTGGCTCTTCCTTCCTGTGTTCAGCTGTGGCTGCTGATGTCTGCGCTGGATCATTCTTCCTGGTTGACCCGTGGCCACTAATGTCTGTGCTCACTCTCCCATCCTGTGTTCATCTGTGGCCACTGATGTCTATTCCGGCTCTCGAATCATGTGTTCAGCTGTGGCCACTGATGTCTGTACTGGATCGGTCTTCCTGGTTGACCTGTGACCACTAATGTCTGTGCTCGCTCTTCCTTCCTGTGTTCAGCTGTGGCCACTGATGTCTGTTCTGGCTCTCGATTCTTGTGTTCAGCTGTGGCCACTGATGCCTGTACTGGATCGGTCTTCCTGGTTGACCTGTGACCACTAATGTATGTGATTGCTCTTCCATCCTGTGTTCAGAAGTGGCCACCGATGTCTGTTCTGGCTCTCCATTCTTGTATCCAGCTGTGGCCACTGATGCCTGTACTGGATCGGTCTTCCTGGTTGACCTGTGATCACTAATGGCCCACTCTACTTTCCTGTGTTCTGGCTCTCCATTCTTGTTTTCAGCTGTGGCCACTGATGCCTCTGCTGAAACGGTTTCCCTGTGTTCTCCTGTGAATGTTGATGCCTGTGCTGGCTCTCCATTCTTATGCTCAGCTGTGGTCTCTGATGTCTGTGCTCGCGCTCCAGTCTTGTTGATCTGCAGTCACTAATCCCTTTGCTGGCTCTTCCTTCCTGTGTTCAGCTGCGGCCACGGATGTCTGTGCTGGCTCTCCATTCTTATGTTCAGCTGTGGCCACAGATATCTGTGCTGGTTTTCCATTCTTGAATTTTGTTACCACAGTATGGCAGTCACTCATGCCAGTGCTGGTTTTGCCTTCTTGTGTTCACATGTGACCACTGATGCCTGTGCTGCCTCTTCCTACCTGTGTTCAGCTGTGGCCGCTGATGTCTGTGCTGGCTCTCCATTCTTATGTTCATCTGTGGTCGCTGATGCCTTTGCTGGCTCTTCCGCAGTCTCAACCTCACCTCTTCCCTTTCAGGCACTCTGCAATACACTGGCCGCACACTTCACAGCAAAACTCAGGACGTCCTGAGCGCTCTCTGTTTCCTTCTCACCTATCCTCCCCACATCCTCCTTCCACCTATGGCCGCTCATCCCCCTCTGCCCTTCTCTCCTCCTTCTCTCCAATCACATCTGATGAGGTCACTAGAGTTGTCCGCTCTATGAAGGTTTCCTTCAAACAAGTCTCCCCCAGTTCTTCCAGACCCATTAAGCACAATATCGGCTCTCTTGCCCCTGCACTTGTTGATTTCTGCAATCACTCCTTTGCTACCGGGTTTATCCCCTCTTCCCTCAAGCACTCTCTTATGCGCCCCCTCCTGTAAAAACCTTCCGCCGACCCCTCTTGTCCGGCTAATTACTGCCCCATCTCTATCACTCCCTTCCTTGGGAAACTCTTTGAGAAGCTGGTCTTCTCCCAACTGACCCAAACACACTGAGCATGTTGGTTGCCTACATGACCATCAATCTGGATTCCGAGCATCCAGAGGCATGGAAACTGCTCTCCTGCACACCTCAGAAGAACTGCTCGCATCTCTTGACTCTAACTCTCCAGCTGTTGCTTTCTACTTGACCTCTCCTTGGCATTTCATACAGTGAATCACTATACCCTGTAAATCGGCTCTATGATACCCTTGGTATCTCAGAGCAGGCACTGTACTGGCTGACCACCTTCCTCAATGACTGTCCCTCCCAGGTTATTCTGGGATCTTCCTCCTCTCCCATCTCTATCGCCACCTGTGGCATTACCCAGGGCTCCAACATTTCTCCCTGGCTCTTTAACCTCTACCTTGCTCCACTTGCACCTCTAATTTCCACTTTCCCCCCTCATTTCCAGTGTTATGCAGATGACACACTACACTCTGATCCTCTCCTTACTTTCTCCACCATTCCGGACTGCCTATCTGCCATCCAGTCCTGGTGTGCCTCCAATGATCTCTGCCTCAACACCTGCAAGATTGGGACACCTGCTCCTTCTTTCTTCTCCTCACTCTGGCCACTCTATATGGGCTCTCCCCCTTCTCCTTCATCAGAAGTCAGAAACCTTGGAGTCATCTTCGACTCCTCTCTTTTCTTCCTACCTCACATCGAGACCTTGCCAGAAAGGTCCACTTTCAACTCTATCTCCTCAAAAGAATTCTTCCTTTCCTCACTTTCCCCCAGAAGCTCAATCTCTCTAGAGCTCTGGTACTCTCTAGGCTGAACTACTGCAACAGCCTCTTCGTTAATCTACCCTCTTCCTTTCTACAACCCTTCCATCTTACCAAGAATAGGGATGCAAGACGTATCCTTGTCCTCGAGCCCTGGGATCAAATCTCTCAGCCCTAACATCCCTCTACTGGCTCCTGGTTGCTGCAAGGATCAAATTCAAATCCCTCTGCATCATTCACAAGTCGGTCTGGGGCCAGGGACTACACTATCTACAACTGGCTCTCACCAAATACTCTCCCTCCAGATATTTACATTCCTCTGGTGCCAACTCTCTGCATGTCAAGTGCTTCTTTAAACAGCAATCTGGTGAACAATCTCTTTCCTCTGCTGGCGCCATACTCTGGAACAGCCTCCCACTTCCTCTCCGCCTTGAGCCAGATCTCTTCAAATTCCAGAAACTCCTCAAGACTTTCCTTTTCACCTCCTCCTTCCGCCTCTTCCTCCCTTGCTAAACCGCACAGTCGCTGATATTGGTGACCAGGGCCCTTATATATCCTTCTGGGTCCCGCAGCCAATAGACTTCAGCTTATGCCCACTCCCAGCACTTGCCATTTGGCTGCCACTGGCCTGTGCTGTCTCACAGGTCTGCACTTATTGTTTTTGTCAGTTGACCACTCTTACCTAGTGATCTCTGCCTGGCACTTAACGTTTGCTTGCAACTTATTCCCTTGCACTTCATTTTGTGGCACTCCTATCACCTATCCATAACCCCCTCATTCCCTCTCTCTCTGCACTTGCACGTTTTGAATGCTCACACGGCTTAGAAGGACCACCTATTTTTTTCTTCATTGTTAGTATAATTGCCTTTCATTTCCATGTTCCCTCCCCGTTGCCCGGTGGGCGGTTTTAAACACAATTTACTTGATGTATAAGCACCTTACAAATGCACAATATATAAATACATACATTCCTATGTTCAGCTGTGGACACTGATGCCTGTACTGGATCTGTCTTCCTGGTTCCCCTGTCACCACTAATGTCTGTGCTCGCTCTTCCTTCATGGGTTCAGTGTGGCCACTGATGTCTGTGCTGGCTCTTCATCCTTGTTTTCAGCTGGGGATTGTGATGTTTGTGCTATAATCTGTTTTGTCATGTTCAGCTGAGGGTGCTGTGATGCCTGTGCTGGCTCTACTTTCCTGTGTTCAGCTGCGGAAAGAGGTGCCACTTTTTATACTTCCTTGGGTGTGGGAGTGGTATAGACTTAAGGCATAACCTTTTACCCAGTTAATATATTGGAAATCACAGAGAATTACATCAAAGGAAGTGACATCATAGGCACATGTCTGTACAATTTTCTTAATGACACTACTCTTTCCCAAAACTAAAAAGTGATGAATGACAGGTTTTTAATAAATCACTCACGTTGATCTGAGCAACCTTCTGCACTCCTTTTTAGCCTATATCCGCCTTCACAAGAGAAGTCCAATCATATCCATGCCAGTCATCAACTTTCAACCAATAGGAGTAGTCTAGCCTGAGCTTCTACGGAGCAGCCCTCTGCAGAGGAATACAAGCAATCTGAGCCATGTTGTGAGGCACAACATGATTCTCTGGAAGAAACAAGCAAGGGATCCACATTTAGGCAGACTCACTCTCACTAAGTGAACTTAACCAAAACGGGAGGTTTCGACTCAATCATAAACACTGGCATTGCTCTAGCAGTTTTTCATACCATTTTCGGCTGCAAGGTTTCACTGCCGGCCTGCGTTTTCCTGTGTTCCCTTGCAGATGGGACCAAGGCCTAGATGTTTGGCCTAGATATCTCCCATGTGTTCCCTTGCAGATGGGACCAAGGCCTAGATGTTTGGCCTAGATATCTCCCATGTGTGCCCTTGCAGATGGGACCAAGGCCTAGATGTTTGGCCTAGATATCTCCCACAGGAGGACAGCACAGGATCAAGACTCATTTTCATATGTCTGGTCCACATTTGTAACCAATTGTATCAAAGCCTATTAAGAAAAACAATAGTGCTTATGATTAATTGACCACTTTCCATCTATCAGTGCTACAGTTTACCCTCCAGAATTTTTGTTTTGTTATATAACAACCTTCAATAGGTAATCCCCATGCAATTTGAATATGATGTGCAGGTTACCTCCCTTGGCTGATGGACCTGCTGCATAGATTTATTTGCACGAGGCAGGTCACATGTTTGAATCATTTCATCCTTCTGAGGCTGCTAAAAGGAGTAAGAATGAGCTAGCTCATCACCTCCTGCTTGGGAATTGGAGGTGACAAACCGAGTAGAAATCCTCAGGCAGGCCATCCTCCGAACTCATGAATGTGAGTAGATTTCCTCGGTGAACCCACAGGAGCAGGAGAAGACACCCTCACTGGTCTCAGCAGGAAGCCCGACAGAGGCAGCAACTCCCTTACCCTACCCGAGTCCTTTGGGAAGGAGGCGATGATGTGGATCTTCAAAATGTAGGGCCGCCGCTGACGAGGTTGTGGTAGGTATTGCTGACGGAGGTTGTGGAAGCAAAGACACACTTGGCGTTGTGGTGGTTGCGAAGTTGGAAACAACGGTTGCTAACGAACATTTTGTTGACGATAGAATACTCAATTTCATCGACAGAGTCATAGACAAGGTGGTCGCCGGCAGAGTGGTCGTCAATGGTGCTGTGATCATCAACGAAGAGGCCAGCGACCCTGTAGTGGTCTTGGCAGACAAAGTCGTCGACGATGAAGTGGTCTTGGCAGACGAAGTGGTCGTCGACTCCGACGGTGACGAAGACGAGGGAGTCGCCGACAGGCCTCCCACAGGTATTTCCTTTGATGATTTGTCCTTTGTATGATATGATATGATGTGATATGATATGATATGATATGATATGATATGATATGGCATTTATAACGCGCCTATACACAAGCGTTTCAAGGCGCGACGAGTCAAGGGAGGGGGAATAGAGGAAGAAAGAAAACGATCTTACTAGGCCCAGTGTCATTTAGATTGTGCAAGTGCATGGGAGGGGGGAAAGGGAAAAGTGCAAGGGGGAGGGGAGAGGGGAAGTGCAGTACATAGAATAGAAGAATAACAAGATAGTAACGGCCAGAAGGCGCCAAGTGTACAGTAAGTACAGATAAGTGCTGGTAGGGGACTGGAGGGCTGCAGAAAACAGTCCCCACGTGCATGGGTTGCCAGGGAGGTAGAAGACTTGTTTTTGGAAGCGTTTAGGGACATTTCCTCACAGATTGAGACAACCCACCATCCTGTAGGCAAACCATCAGCAGTGCCGGCGACGGGGAGTGAGCCCATCCTGAACTAGATCCTGCAGCAGCAGCGACCTTCACGGGAGCAGATGTGTGATGTTTCTTCTTCTTTTGGATCCCCTCGGAAGGAGCATCTTCAAAGGGCCTCGACCTCTTCTTCTCAGAGGGAGCACGCTCATGGGACTGGCCGGTCCTTGACGAGGCGTGAAAGTGCCCACAGGCCACGACAGAGGCCTTCTCCTGGTCTATCCACGTGACTAACCTCCGGGAGCAATCCCTCTAGGTCTTCGTCGGGAAGCCACAGCAGATCTCGCACAGTCCTCATCGTGGTCCGGGAGGAGACAGTCCTCGACGTAAACGTTCTTCACACCGCAGGGTTTGCAGGCCCTGAAGAGACTTTTCTTGGCCATGTCGGACTTCGTCGAGGCGAGAAGTAGGCCCAAGCCAGGCTAGCCGAAATCACAGAGACAATGTTTGCAGACAACGGGTCCCCACTGTCAGTTGCCAACACGTGATGGTCAATGAGGAAGAGATGGAAGAACTCTCAAACTAACCAAAAAACAGCAAAGAAGTCAGAATTCTCAAGGAGTGCAGTACGGGGACTCCCAACACTATAACATGCAGTAAAAATCTGAAGATGCCACCAGGGGTGAGGCTTAAGAGGGCGAGTGTCATTGGCTGGGGGCAGTATGACAATGATTGGTTATAGAGGAGGCAATCCCTTTTCAGTCTCATGCAAAACTGCTTTATTTTTGCTGAGTATTGCCAGCCTGACAACGGGGTATATTCATGAGCATGTGAATCCATGCAAGACCCATGCTGGAGAACAAGAGTTACTGGTAAGTAACTGAACCCATGTTTCTTTAAATCATGTGATGCAGGATCACAAGGCTTTTTCCCAAGTAAAGCACTTCTCAGATCCTTTCAAGGTCGTCAATGTTAGTGATATTGCCTATTTCCCCAGTCGTTAGTTTCTGAACCGTGAGAAATCCGCCACATTCGAGTATGAGGTGTTTGGTGGTTTCCGGCATCATACCGCCTCATAATCTACGTCAGGGGACTGCAACCGTTGGCTTTCCAGATGTTTGGACTACAACGCCCATCAATCCTGGCCAACAAAATTAATGGTAAGGGATCATGGGAGTTGTAGTCCAAAGCATCAGGAGAGCACAGGTTGCAGACTCCTAATCTGGCCTGGCTCCCATGATCACTAAGATATTGACCAGGCTACATTTAAAACGTAAATTTGCATATACTATCCAACTATTCAGATAATTAATCAGATAAAGGTTATAGCCACAACACTGTGTGATATACTCTCCACTGTGGGATTTGTTGGCTAAATCAATCTCAGTTTGCCCCTGATCCATTGCGGTGATGATACTCTTGAAAAGGCACCTCTATCGTGGGAGATGAGAGAGGGATCAATTCTGTATTTTTCACACCAAATGCCTCAGACTAGAGCCACCAAAGCCACTAGTGTTAATATTAATTGCGTTTGATGTAATTTTGAAAAGTGAGTGGTCAGGGCAGTTTGCTATTTTCGAAAAGAGGCACATACAACATACAGAGATGTGAATGGGAATGGAATTTTGTGTTGTTAATTTTCATTAGTCTATTTCAATGTAAGATTAAGAATGTTAAAGTATTAACTAGTGGTGTATGAATTGTGTGATGACCTTATCTGAAGATCTTATATTTGAATGTAGTTTGTTCTTTTTTTCTTTGCTATTTTATTCTGTGTGTATTGTATTTTTCAGATGTATGCACAAGGCTTAACTATATTAGCCACAAGCATTTTTAAAAAAACATGTTTTTTTAAAAGAAGCACACACAGCATAGTTTTAATTGACCAATAATACTAAAAAGGCTGAACTCAGAGTAGAGGAACTCTACTGAAAGACTACTGGGGCACTTCGTTAGTGTCTTTATACACTTCCCTTCTTTTTTCTTGAGTTGCTCAAGTGTTTGTAGCCCCCTTTTTCTGCACCATATAAGAGCACTGGCGGGAATTTGGCCTTATAGACTTGGATATCTGAATCCAAGAAGTAATGGCTGTGATTCGGGGCAAAGTTACACATTACCACCTATTGTTGTAGCACTTTGGTCTCGATTTTATCCAGCTGGGTTCATCCACGATTCCTCCTAGATAATCATATTTAGTGACAGTTTACAGTTTATGTTGCCCAACCTTCCGGACATTTCTACGGTATAGTAGGCGGGGCAAGGATTAAACATCATGATCTTTGTTTTGTTTCTATTAATGATCAATCCACTGTTCTTAGACCATTGGTTCACTTCTTTGAGCTGGTGCTGAAGGCCTCTAGAAGTGTTGTCCAGTAGGACCAAATCATCTGTGTAGTCGAGCCACTACAGTTGTTGAAACCTCAGTCTGGATGGATGAGCTTCGTTCGATAGCAGTGTGTCAGCAAGGTCTGCAAGATAGAGGTTGAACATGGTGGGGGCTTCTATGCACACCTACTTAAGGTCTACGTAAGGTTCGAGAAAGCACGCACGTACTATATACCTATTATTCTAGCCCACTATACTCCCAAACTGGCTTTGTGGCCAGGCCTTTGATACTCACCCCTGCACTGGCCAGACTCCTATATAGATACATTCCGCTGGCCATGCCCAGATATTGACACCCAAGACTACTCAGGCAGTGATATTGACAACCGTCTCGGGAGGTTAGCTCAGGAGCAACGTGCTCGCCTTGGACGCAAGACGACACGGAGCAAGACAGGTTTGATCCCCGGGACCTCTGAGTATTAAGCGCATTATAAATATCATATCATATCATATCATACCCCTCATCGTCTAGGTCCTCATACTGAAAGCCTCCACTGGCCAGTACCTAACAATGCCCAGACCCTCCCACTGGCCAGTACCTAACAATGCCCAGACCCTCCCACTGGCCAGTACCTAACAATGCCCAGACCCTTCCACTGGCCAGTACCTAACAATGCCCAGACCCTCCCACTGGCCAGTACCTAACAATGCCCAGACCCTCCCACTGGCCAGTACCTAACAATGCCCAGACCCTCCCACTGGCCAGTACCTAACAATGCCCAGACCCTCCCACTGGCCAGTACCTAACAATGCCCAGACCCTCCCACTGGCCAGTACCTAACAATGCCCAGACCCTTCTACTAAGAGCCTGGACAAGCCAGGTCCCATTCTTGACACCCCTCATTGGGTTGACGTGATATTGATACCCCGATGTGGCCAGGATCCCATAGTGACACCGTTCACTATACAGGCTCTGCTAGTGACACCCTGCACTGTCCTGGCATTAATATTGACAACCTGCATTGCCCAGGCCCTGATATTGATACCGTGCAGTGGCTATTCCTGATACTGACACCTGCCACTGGCCTGGCCCATATATTGCTAGCCTGGACTAGCCAGGCCCTATTATGTATATCACATACTGGGCGCGCAGTGATATTGATACTTTGCAGTGGCCGAGCCATAGTGACAACATGCACTAACCAGGCCCTGGTAGTGACGCCTGGCTGTGATGATTCTGACAGCCCACGGGTCCAGATATTGACACTCTGCAATGACCAGTCCTTGATGCTGACACCTCACCCTGGCTTGACCCTTATATTGACAGTCTTTACTCGGCATGCCACGATATTGACAGCCCACAGTGGGCAGGCAGTGATGTTGATACACTGTAGTGGCCTGGTGATGACAGCTTGCACTTTCTAAGCCTTAATAGTGATACTTATCACTGGTCAGGTTGCGATACCGATACCCTGCATAGAGTGGCCAGGCCCTTGAGACCAGCACCCTGCCCTGGCCAACCTTGAACTGGCCAGGCCATGGCATCCTGCACTGCCTAACCAGTGATACTAACACCGCACACAAAACAGTCCTTGATGACCCATAGTCTGGCTATCCTCCGATGCTGACACCCTGCCACGGCTAGACATGACACACTGAACAGCCAGGGCCTGAAACTGAACCCCTGCAGGGGACGTGGCCTGTAATCATGTCCTACACTGTACAGAGCTCACCATCCCTCACTTAACATTCTTTCAAAAGTAGACTGTTGATGCTTGCAGCGCCTGAGGAGACCCTTGTGATCTCAGCGCGTTGGTGACAGGTACTAATGCTTACAAACCAATGCCCCGAGGTGCATTGCGGGCGAGCAGGGCGCCTCTACTGGTGGGAAGGAAGCACAGGGTCGCCTTTCGCAAGAGCAGTGTGTTACAGAGGAAAAGTGCGGGCCACCTTAAATGAGGGGCTACCTTAAGGCGAGGAGGAAGGATCTGAAGGAAGAGTAACACAGTGCAAGTGCACCGGTTGCTCGGCTCACGGCGGTCACGTGACTTACGGGATTTCACCATCGCTGGAATGTTCAGAGTTCCGATGTACTGGCATCACCTGCAGCCTCCTCTATCCACACGCAGCTGTCTGGTGACATAACAGCAACATTGCTGCTCGGGGAATGGGGTCATTGTCACTGGGCTCGGAATGTCAGCAGAGGCACGTGGGAGTCCTCGTGATTGTCACCTCTGTTAGGGTCAAAGGGCACCGAATGGGTATCTGTTAGTCATACCCAAGGAAGGGCACTGCGCCAGTCAGGTTGCAGGAGCAGCGGGCCACAATACACTGTGTACCACCTGCTGTTTCCAGTCACCCGAGGCCTAGTGCCACCTTGATTCCGGGGAGGCAACAGGGAGCCTCTCCCCATTCCTTCCACCCTCGCCCGACCTTGAATAACAAACCTTTCCCTTTCCCCATCCTCTCCCTCCATGCCCACTTAACTGCTCGTCCCGGAACTTTGCGTTCCGGTCCTGGCTCTCCTCCCGCCGTGGCTGCCATGGAAATGGAAAGGGACTAAAGGCCTTTTTCTATGGCCGAGGCAATCTCTTTTTTCTTTGGGAGAATGGGCTCACGCAATACGCATGGGGCCCACCTCCTGCAAAAAAAATGAAACCATTCACACTCCAGATGAACCCAGGGGTGCGAATGGCTGGCACTCCCTTTTGGACATGGGCTGTAATGACCCACATCCTTTATCAAGACCCTCGCTTCGCTCGGGCATGCCTAGGCTCGGGCTGGTGGGCCATCACCGGCCATCTCCTCCCCCCGATGCAGGGGTGATTGCCATAATCTCTGCACGGATCACCTGCCAATTAGTGAAGGCCCGCGGTTTGTGCTTCTCTCATACAGAGCAGGGATACAGAGCGTGAAGTCCGCTACCACCTTCCTCATCAGCTCTGTGTGAGAGAACTACAAGCCTCTCCAATCACACTGAAATACAAAAACCAGGGAGATTCACTAAGAAATCATATGCATGTCGCCTGCCATACACAGACTCTATTTGTAAGTGGGTGCAATTCTAACATCAAAGAATCAATATTGCACGAGAGGACTGCTTATATGCAAGCCTGCTTGTGAGTGGTCTTCTCCGTGTCATATCTGTGGCGGAGGAGGTCTCCACTGCCACCAGCAGGGCATCTCCTGCTAAGAGCGGGTACTTGACCTTATTTGCGGAAAGTGCTGCGAAGGGTCATGTTTTGGTGTGGGACCTCATCACCAAGCTCAACATGTGTCAGGGGGAACATATTTCCAAAGCGCCATCGCAATATTACATCCCTTCCAAAGTTGGATCCCTTTTTGGTTTATGGCGATACTTCAGTTAATCGGCGGGGGTCAGTGTCTTTCAGGAACCAAAGAGTTACTTCACAGATAGTCTGCAGTTTGGCAGTTTTGAGTTTCCTAGTTTCCTGTTATGGTGGTTCAGGGGTTTCCAGGGTTGCCTCCCAATGCGTATTCTCGTTTTCTTGAATAATTAACTGGTTCGTGTCCTAGACCATCCAGTGTTTCAGCCAGGATCGTTATACTTTTGGTGCAAGTGACAGTCTTCAGAGTTGTTGGAAAACACATGATTGCATTTGCATGGAGATGGCAAGTCCGGATGAACATCTAGTCTGTGGGTTAGAAGTCAGGCCTCGTTGTACATTCACATGAACATTATTCCATGTCTTCTGTTCTCCAACTCGTCTTTGAGGGATGTGCCGCTGAGCAGGATTTGTGAGCTAAATTCGTTGTCCCCAATGCTTATACCTTCGGGGGAATTTCAGGCTCACTCCAAGTTGAAGAGTTGGGAGTCATCTGATAATATCAGAGGAACCAGAAGAGCTACAACTATAGGTTTTGTTCTTCATTTATTGCAATGTGGATCACCTTCTTTAGCGTTCTCATGAAGCGCTCTACATCACCACTGGCGTGTGGCCAACACAGCATGTGGAGTCTCTCAAGATATTCTTGAAATTCACGATTTTGGAATGGCGGTCCATTGCCGTTCTTCAGTCTGCATGGGATGCCTTGATTTTCAATTATTTCCTTGAGTTTACGAAAGAATTCATGGAATATGATGGATTGATGGTCGCCATTTCCAGCTGTCTGAAATGTCTGTTACCTACCATGAGGAGATATGATCCACTGAGGAGTAAGCACACATCAGCACTGACTGTTTGCTTTGGATGGTGCCCTCTTTCTCGCATACAGACTGGAAGTGGTCTTTCGTAGGGACTTGATGCGTGACACAGACCGAGCACGCCGGCCGGGAGGATAGCTCTGAGGCAACGCACGCACTGAAAGGCTGTACTCTGGCATGAACCCCTATATAAGAAAACAATTACATTTTAAATTAAATTAATTCACTAGCTCCCCATTCCTTTGTCTGCTCCCAAGGAATCATACTTGCTCCCAGAGGCATTCCTTTGTCTTGGTTATGTCTTATTGCCATGCATGTTCTATGTAACTACCCTTGTCGAGAGTGCCATAGGGTGACAATCCTGGTACCTCCTAGCGGAAGTCCTCTCTCTCATCGGGATAACTCTTTGCGGAATGCATCATGGCAGCAATCGTCACCTATGCCCCGGGAGTACTGTGCCAGTTGGCATTTAGCATACTATTCCATTCAACCTGTTCCAGTGCAGATAAGACTTCCTGTAGGCAATCGCCTTGTTCTGTTGGTTGGGTAATTACCTGCAATCTGAGAACTTTCGGTAGAGATGCCTCTGCGATCCTCCACATATGCGCCTCTGTGTTCACAGACTTCTGAACTGCATGGGAGTGTCTGATTTCAGGTGCAAGACAGCAAGTGTGCTGGATTCTCTTGCGTATCCAAGTCATATGCTTGAGATTGCAACAGTCAATTCTTAATACTTACAGGAGGGTGAGGGCCATGCCTATGAAAATGGGAGCAAGGGGCTAGTGATCCATCATTGTATGAAGTGATGTCCGTACATGTAGATATGAAAAAGGTGTATTCCCTATAGCACTGCAATTGCTTCTTGTTCAATTAGCAAATACCCAAGTTCTGTTGGAGTCAGTGCCCTGCTGGCATAAGGAATGGTTTACATTTTGTCTTGATGGTCTGACTGCATAAGCAGTGGCTCTAGAGCACCGGGACTTAGAGCCTCATTACACGGACGGCGGTGGACCAAGGTGCTATTAGCACCTTGGTCCATGCCGGTAAAATACCGGCACCACCTTGGTGGAAAGGGGAATTACCGCCCTATTCCAAGGTTGGTGGGGCGGTAATTCCCCCTTCCCCCATTGCCCTTCCCCATTCCCATTTTTGCCCCATAGGGCATAATGGGAATGGGGAAGGTGCTAATTACGGCACTGCAAATTGCGGTACCGTAATTAGCTCCCTGGTCCCTTTACGGGTTGGTTTTTGATGCCTGCAAAAAGCAGGGTTAAATTCTCCAACCTGCAAAGGGACCTCGTAGTAAGGCAGTAAGGGTTTACCGGTACCGGTAAACCCTTACCGCCTACCGTGTAATGAGACCCTTAGAACCAGCACTATCTCAGTGTCCTTTTTATGTCGAACTTTTATATAGTGGCTTCCACTGGTAAAATATCTTTTTTTAAAAAATGTTTTTTTATATAAAATGTTAATTGGTTTTTTTTAAATAAGCAAGCCATACATTTAGCATTTCAAATTTAAATGTAACCATTTACATTCATTTTCCTAACCAACGATTCCCTTCAAATAGGAAGCTCCTTGTAGTCAATCATCCTCTTAACTTCAGGGCGGTATATCAAACATCTAGGAAGAGCAAGACAAGATTTCGAAGTCACAGTCATTGAGCCTCATTAGGAGTATGGCGGTAAGGCAACAACGGCGCCTGTATCGCTACCGGCACCGATGTTACCATACCGCCATCTCGTGATTGCATCAGCACCATTATCAACAGTGCCGGTGCAACCATGCTCCCCACCCCCATTCTGCCCTATGGGCCAGAATGGGGCTCAGGAGCCTGGCAATACCGGCACCCACAAATGGGCACTTACCTGCCCATTCAACTCATAATGGGCCGGTTATTGCACAATCGCGGGTGCCGTTAGTGAGTTTGGCAGTAGCCGTGCCTGTAAAACGGGCACGGCTACCGCCAAGCTCATAATGAGGCCCATTGACTTTGATTCACTCTGTAACAGAGGTGGTTGATTTTTTGGCCTCCAGTAGAATAGCTTCAATACATTTCAGCACTTCTAAGCCCAGGCTAGTTCTTTTCCCCCATAATTATCCATTCCCACCAGTTATGATCAAGTGCAAAGTAGGCCATCAATTGGGTTTAGAGTACATATATTAGTCAGTTCAGGGCAAGCTAGTACCCAGTGGGTCAGTATTTCAATTATACCCTCTGTTCCACAGAATCGACAGGTTACTTCTTCCTGCGTTATCAATTTTCTCTCCAAAGCTGTTTCTTTGGTATTTAAAATGTTTAGTGGTACTCGTAGTAATAGATCTCAGTAAATAGGCGAAGGACATTTTTTCAAGTATACAGGTACGTTGTTTATACCTCTTTTTTCTTTTTCCTTAGATGGTTGGTGCCAGTCCTCTCTTCTCGCTTGCACAATTTCTATCCAATCTTGTTGAATTATCTTTCTTTTAATTTTCATAGGGTTAGTCAATAGCTCTTCTTCAAATAACTCATGCTCATACATTGTGTTTGAAATTTTGGAGCGCGAATTCTGAAGTGTCACATCATGTTCTTTTGCTTGATCAATAAAAATTTCAAGAGGTGAATTAGCTTCCGCTATCTTAGTTTTTCTGTATAGAGCTATTGATTTCCATAATGCCATACTCTCTAACGATTGCAATCTAAGTTCTTGGCGGATAACCGCCATCCTGAGGGCATTGGGTAGGTTTAGGCATTCACACCAAAACAGCCCCGTTAAAGATGACCAAATTTTCCATGGTAGGCATAGCATTCCTTCCGATCCATAGGTTTATATGGCTGTGACTTTTTGTTGATAGAACAACACAAGGGGAATCAAAGAAAATCTTCAGTATTTTTGGTGGATGCACACTCCTTGAGCTGCTAGTCTCTTTGTTTTTAAACAGAGAGACTGATAGTGTGCCTTATCATCACAGTTCTTGTTGATCAATACTCCTAAGTAGGTCACAGTTCTTGTTGATCAATACTCCTAAGTAGGTCATTGAGTTGACCACTTCAAGTTTCACATTGTTAATCCACCAATTCTGGTTCTTAAGGTTCGAGAGCCGTGCAGAAGACAACTGCAGAACTTTTGATTTGTTTACATTGATTTTCATCTCATTTGTCATTATATATTGGTGGAAGCATTGAAGTCTTCTCTGGAGGCCTAGCGGAGTAAGGTCCATGAACACGATGTCGTCAGCATAAATAATCCATGGTATTGGTTTGTCATTTATTTTTAGAGGAAATGCGCAAATCTCTTCTTGGGAAACTCCCAGTCGGCGATGTAGAGGCTAAAGAGAAAGGCAGCCAATGCACAACCTTGTTTCAAGCCTCTCTGTGTGGGAATTTTTTTAGACAGTACGCCCGTGTTTGACAACCTAATTTGCACAGAGGTATCAGTATAGAGAACTCGAAATGCATCAATTAGATCACTTAGGCAATTCCACTCTGTAAACTTGGACCATAATATCCTTTGATTTACATAGTCAAATGCTTTTTCTAAATCTTAGAAGGCTGTGTAAATTCTGGAATTGGTTTCCAGTGCTTTCGTTTTCAAAATTCCCAGTATAAAGATGTTTAGTGTTGTTCCAACACTCTTTATGAAGCCTGTTTGATGTATGTCCAAGATGCGTGCATTATTTTCCCAGTTTTTTAAATCTCGTAGGAGCATAGAGGCAAATAGCTTCCGTATTGAGTCCAATGGCGCTATTGGACGATAATTATGGGGATCTAATCGATCTCCTTTTTTATAAATCGGGACTATTAATGCTTCGTACCAGGACATCGGTACCTGGTTCGTTCTCAGCACTTGTTGCTAAATTTGCAGTAAGACCTTGCTCCATATTTTGGGATTTCTTTTCAAAAGGCGTTTCAAAATCCCTTCTGTGCCAGCATATTTTCAGTTTTAAATGTGCCCCCGTTATTTAAAAGTATTTTTCTGGCAAATAGCTTTTAGCATATCTTCAGCTTCAGTTTGCATTGTTTGCAGTTTTGTGGCAATCAACCAAATTTTATATTTTTGTTTCCTTAATCGCATCATTTCTCTCCATTGATCAGGTCTTTTCTTTTTTAGTAGTCGGATGTCCGCTTGCATGATCTTTTTGGTATTGTGTACCATGGGATCATAGTTGTTTTTTAAGGTCACTTCATGAGTTCTACAGGCTTTTAAGAAGTCTCTTAAGATCCACATGCATTCGACTGGATTCAGGTCGATATCAAGAGCTTGTTTGAAAGTGCGGCCAATCTTCATGATCTCATTCGTGCCACATTTTTTTATCTATTTTTGGCCCATGATAGATCTACTGGATCCATGTACTTCCTTTGTTCATGGGTACGTGCTACTTCCAAGGCCATTGCAATTAGATCATGGTCACTTGAAGGCTTAGATAGTTTCCAGAAACAAAGAAGTAATCAAGGCAGTGTGTCTTAGTGCCCAGGCCCCATGTGTTACCTCCTGGTGTATTCCCGGTTGTTTGGCCATTGAGCATATATAGATCTCTTATATTTGCTTGGTGATACCAATAGCTTGCTCTGCCAGATAGGTCTTTTTCACTTTTTGGAAAGCCCTTGTTATCTAACAGGTGGATATTAAAGTCTCCACAGACGATTAGGAGATATTCCTTCCAACCAGTTGTTACTTTTTCAATTTCTTTACTTAAGGTCTTCATGAGATTGTTTCCTTGTGGTCAATTAGGTCTCCCATAGAAATGTATCAATAATATCTTTTCGTAGAGGTGATTATAATTCCTTCGTAGATTGTGAATTTGTATGTATGGAATTGGACAGCTGTGTGAAAGTACCTGGTAGTCGGAAGCAGTTTTTATCAGGATTAAGAGCCCAGAGTAGTGTCTACCCATCAGACCTTTTCCTGCTGGATTTAAAAAGGGCTCGTATCGGTCACATGCAGGGATGTTCCTTAACCAGGTTTTCTGCATACAGATTATCTCGTATTTTAGTAAATCCGGCCTCTCTTCAGTGAGCAAGGTTTTGAAGCCTCTGGTATTCCAACTAGCAAACCAGCACCAAGAGGTTATATCAGAGGCCTTATTCTATTGACATTTTTGTTCTGCTAAGGTGTCTGCCATCCAATTCCAAGCAATGTCTTTGTTGGCAGCAACAGATGGTTTCTTCATTTCAGTATTTCTCACAGTGAAGGAGATTTTGCGTAAAGCATTTATGTTTGGCATTGAATGGTTTTCCATAGTTCTTATTACATTTTGTGGCTTGGTTTGATGATTTTGCCGACTAGCCAATGTTTGACTTGTGTCTTGTCACTTTATGCTCTCTTTTTCTGGGCCTCGATAAGATTTTTGTTGCTGCTTTGACTGAATTCGATCCGCTCGATTATTTTGGTTGGTCCTTTTTGTGTTGACATAGGAATTCTGAGTAGATTCATATTTTCTACGGATATAGTGGCATGAGTTAATTGTACCTGCTTGTCTTTAGGCAAGCGAGGGCTACGCTCTCTCAATAATCTTGTAGGTCATATCCCAGACGCAGTAGATTTACATTCTGGTTTAAAATCTCCTTCTTGATTTTCCATGATGACAGATGGAGAATTACTACTATCAGATGGGGAATTCTATTATCTTAATGTCGTCTGTGGAGATTTTTCTCAAACAGGGTATATGCTGAAGCAGTTTTCTCAATGTTAGTCTGTTCAGGATAGGGACATTTCGTCCTTTGTCTATTCGTTCTAGACATAGTTTCATATTTTCTCTCTTAGACTTGGGGTTATGCTCCCAGGGACTTCGAGTCCTTGTTTTCCGTTTAGAGACCGCAGATTGTCTATTTACCCTCCTGGGCCTGGCAATAAGGTCTCTTGGGCTTCGACTTCTTGTTTTTCATTTTGTTGTTGCTGGTTGCCTATTTTGGGCAAAAGATTTTTCCTTTTTTGCTCCATCGTTAGGAAAATATTTGAATCATCTTGTTTTTTTCACACATGGTTCTTCCTTGCTTTTAATTAAATTTTTGTCTTTGGTGTGAGGATTGTCTGAGATCTTAGCGGCTAGGTCTTCAATTTCTGCCCATCCGGACTCAGACAGGTTATTCCAGTGTGAGTCTTCTTTTTCCTGCTCAATGAGATCCACTAGATCACTTAAGGCTGATGTATCATCTAGTTCATCAATTTGATCCTCACTAGAATGCGCCTAATTACGGAACATAGTTAATTTGTCATTGGTCATAGTTGGATCCTTAGGCACTATGGTTACTTCCTTCCTTGCTTTCTTTGCAGGCTGGTCTACGTCGAGTTTTGGTGGAGTTCGTAGGTTTCTAAAGAAGGCGCCGGAGCCAGTCGCTTTCTGCCTTTTTTAAAATCATAGGTAGGTTCTTTGATTTCTTCATTTCTTTTATTGTTGTTTTACCAGGAGGTTTTCTTCATTCTTCTTTCGATGGTAATGTATCTTTTCAGTGAAGATGGAGAATATATTTCTACCACTTTCTTTAACTTGGTCAGATTGAGTTAAGTCTACTGGGACAACTGGATATCTAGGTTCGTTTTCTCAGGGGTAGGTACGCCTGTTTGGTGTTGCGGGTCGGAAGCTTTAGCCATTTTCCACATGGAACGCAGACATCGACAATCTTCTAATATTTCTTCCATTAAGGTTGAATTGTCATTAGAATCTCTACGAGATAGATCAGACAGCCGATTTGGCCATCTTATTGAAGTTTCTACTTCCGTATCTAAACAAGATTCAACCCTCGTTGCCAAGGTTTCAATTGTTGTTAGCTTTGTTTGTATCATAGCCGTTAGGGGTCTCTGGTCTCTCAGGGCTTCATGCATGGTTTCATATAATTTTATGAAAGGTGATAATGAGATTGAGATGGAGGCTAGAATGCTTCTTTGAAGCTCTGATGCATCAAGATTCATTGTAGACGGGGCACAATTTGCCTCAGCTGTTTCCCATGTCTGATCATCTAAGCTTGATTCAGAGAAGCTACTTGACTCGCTTTGTTTTACATTATCCTGGTGGCTTGAGTCCATTGAATTAAAGCTTGTATCCGATGGAATTTTAGGGACTAACAATTTAATACTTTCCTGATTCAAGCTCATCTCAGCATTTTGTAAGTGATGCTTTCCTTGGTGATCAGTTTTAAGTTTTGAGTCATTTGCAGAGGGATTTAGTGACGAACGATCAATTGAGATGTTGAATTCGATCTCTGAGAGCCAGTTTTGGATAGACGCTAAGCTCTGTCTCTTTTGGGTAGAGATTTTTTCGTCAAGTGCTGACAGGACTTTTGCAACTTGTGCTGCAATATCTGAGTTCTTGAAGTTCGTCCTCAATTCGCTGTGTTCATAACAGCATTCCCTTTTTGAAGTGTCATGCTGGTCGTGATAAGATAATGACGAAGAAAGTTGCTCACTTGCAATTAACTCCGACTTCTCTCTTTTAATGTCTATGTCACTTTCTTTTCTTAGAGTATTCATAGTGGCTGGATCTTCAGAGGCAGTGAATACTTCATCCAAATTTTCATCTAAGTGTTCATCTGGAGAGTCTACTTCGGCGTTTAGAGAGGAGTGCTTTTCACAGTTGGTTTCAGAAGGGATTCCTGGTGCGTCTATTATTCCGGCGCCATGTGTTAGTGGCATTGAATTATCTGGCCCCATATTATTCATAATCCTACTAGCTGTTGCAAGTGGTGCCTCCTCAGCTAATATCATATTCGGGCAAATTGATGGCCTTGAGGTTGTTGAAGATATGGGAGGGCCTGAGCTCGCACCAAGCTTAACATCAGTTTTTGCCTCTGCACTTAGCACCCTCTTTAGTTAACGAGTTTTCATGGTTATTGAGTTCTTGAGCCCCTCTGGAGTGAGTAAAAGGCACTCCTCGCTAGGTGTAAAAGCTGCATGCTCCTTGCTATCAGTTATAAGGTTCCACGGGGATCAAAGGGGACAGCCCTGCAGTCTCCCCGTGACTACAATATATACAATCTCTTATACACAGGGATTCACTAGCAAAAGGAAGGCTGCAAGGAGATTATTCCAAAATATTTACAATCTTTCTCCTGCAGCTTCCAGCCTTCGCACCAAGCTCCTAGCGGAGCAGAAGCTAGATCTGGGGGAGTTCAGACAGGAGCCAGGACAAGAGGTTGGCGATTCTGCAGGACCTTGACTCGCAACGCCGGCGCACTGCGAACTGCCAACTGTCTCACTTAACCCACTTCGCCCAGTCCGCTCTGCTTCGCAGTTCTTTGAGGTTTTTAAAAGCACAGCATTGTGGTTAGGGTCAGAGCACCCAGCGTTCATCAGTGAATTAAAGCAACAGTTCCTCAGTGATCCGAAGTTGAAGGGAAAATATTTTCAATGTAGCAGCCAAGCGAGTAACAGTAGCACAATGTCCTGCCAACTGTTTCACTTAACTCACTTCTCCCAGTTCGCTTAGCAGTTTATCGAAATTTTTAAAAGCACAGCATTGTGGTTGAGGGCGGAGCCCACAGCGTTCCTAGCGTTCGTCAGGGAATTAAAGCAACCGTTCCTCAGCGATCCAAAGTTGAAGGGAACATATTTTCAATGTAGCAACCAAGTGAGTAACAGTAGCACAGTGTCCTGCCAACTGTCTCACTTAACTCACTTCGCCCAGTTAAGATATCTTTAATTGTTATAAAATGCTTCTTGATGTTCCAAAATTCAGTCTAAGGAACTAGAGTTATTTGTTAGTTCTGTTTAGAACACTTTGCAATCCTGAGACAGTTAACGGGACCATTGTGGACTTGATATATGCAACTTCTTGGGATCAGCCATGATGCCAGCTTCACTGAAAATATACCCAAATAATTCCAGATAGGCCTTCATGAATTTGTATTTCTCCCTGTGTAGGGTCAAGCTGAAGCCCTCTGCATGCCGAAGGCTAGGCCAGAGTATGTGGTATGATCTTCTGCTGGGAAAAAATACACCAGTATGCAATCAACCATATTTATGACTCCTTGCACTCTCTGTTGCGTTCTGGAAAACAGCAGCATAGGAGACCCCTAAACTCAGACTGTTCTATTTTCTATGGCCAAAATGTGACAAGAATGCGGTCGCAATTACATGGTAAATGCTATTGATTTTCAATTGGTCATAGCCAATGGATAGATTGAACTTGGAAAATACTGTTGCACCCATCAGAGCTATGATAACATCATTGCCTGCCAGAGTTGTTTGGTGTTCAGTGTAGATGTCCTTGCTTGGGAGGTGTATGTCAACACATATGCACACTTTGTCAGGTTCAGTGGTCTTCTTTTCAATGACTATGGGGGAATCCAAGGTTGTTGTTTCCATGATCTATTTTTTTTTTACAATTCTTGCCTTCTGAAAGTCAGACAGTTTTTTTTACACTTTCTCCACATGTGGAACCACATGTGGCTGTGTTGTTTGGCCACTGGTTGTAAGGCTTTGCTGATATGAATTCGGATCATCTTGCCCTTCATGCAGCCTATTCCTTTAGAACTGGCATGGAAATCTTCCAGTAAGTCCTTTAAGGTTATGTTGCAGCTTTTGAATATAAATCAGATTGGATCCAAGTTTCCAGCTGCTTGCCAGCTCCGGAGTGTGTCTTTGATAACGTCATGTGGATTGACTTCCCTTTTGTATTGTTGGTATATTAACCACTCATAATGGGATGCAAATTTAATTAGAAAGCAAAAAGATTTTGACTTTAGTGGTAGACTATCGTGGCCACACAGATATCGCCATAAACCTGTCGCCTGGCAGCACATTACCAGACATGCCGGCTGAGACCCACATACTATTGTGAAGCATCATCTGTTGGCAGGATGCCTGCTCTGGACCAAGGGAATCTTTGAAAACTTTCCTGATTAAGCCGTGGCCTCTGTATCTTCACATTTACCCTTCATACGCTGTACAAATTATTGATTTTGCTATAGCTGTTGCACATTTGGCCTCTTGCCGGCACTCATTTAGTTAGCAAGAGGCATTCCCACAACAGCCAGAGAGGTACAAGATGTTTGAAGATGGTGGTGGCAGAGCCAGGTGTATGGCATGCAGTCTCTAGCTCTTCCTTTCAGGATGGCATGTGCTTTCTATCCAGGCTTAGAATACGTCACTTCCTGCATCACCATGGCATGGGTGTCCACGAGTTTGGGAATTATGGCTATTGTTGGAACATTCTTCAATGGTATAGGCGGCTCTTGTAGCATGTGTCTGCATGGCCTGGTGTAATTGAAACCATGTATGACCTGGACCCTTATCCCATCTTCCTCCTTGGGAAGTTAGCATAAGCTTTCCTAGGCTTCACATACTGGCAAAAGTGGGCTCTCCGTGGGGCAGTAGTAGCTGCATAGTTTCAACCTTCACATCTGTTGGCCAGTGACAGTAATGACTTATGCACTTCTCCTCCTACCAAATGAAGCAACATTCTCCTCTTCACCACTGAGTTCACTTGGGGATGAAGTTATTCTCCAGTCTCTTCATACATATGGATCACCTGGGGCTAATAGAGGACGCACTTTGCTCGTGTCATGAAGAGACGCTACACCAAAGGGAGAGGTATGGGCCTCCAATCTGCAGAACCAGACGCCTCCTCCCTGCATATGCCTGCCATGTCCCTCTTTCCTTTATTTAATGTAAAAGGATAAACCTTTTACAAACTCAATCCACGCTATCCCGCTCCCTCACCCCGACTGGCCACCGCCTTTCCCTGCTCCGTTCACCACCCTGGACTCGTTCTTTGAGAGGATCGCAAGACCCAGAAGGACAGACTTAACCTGGATCCCCAGGGCAGGCTTGCCCGGATAACTGGTGAAGGGCAGTGGATAAGGGAAACTTCCCTGTTTGCCTGTTTGCGAGGTGGCTAATGCCTGCACTGCAGCCCCCCACCCACCAGCCCAGGGGATCAGTGAAAAGAAGGTAAGGGGCGACATAGTATACTCAATGTGTGTCTTGCCACTTTCTATCTTCACCACTGAGATTTTACTCCTGCTACACTTTTGCGACTGTGTGTCTCTGTCACTCTTAACCTTGCAAGGCTTTAACTTTGCATTTTGCCACTGCAGGACTTTGCAAATGTAGACTTTTGCCACTGTGAGATTCTCTCACTTTGAACTTGGCTGGCATGAGGTTTTAACTTTGAATTCTCTCACTGTGGGACTCTCTTAACAGTGAATGTTACCACTGTGGGACTTTCTTAACTCTGAAACTTACCACAGTCAGTCACTCTGAATTTAGATGCTGTATGTTTTAACTTTAAATTTAGCTGCTGAAACTTAATTTTGAATCCTGCTGTAGAATATACCATGCAGTCGTCTCAATCTCCTAGGTCTCAAGCATGCTGCGTAACACATACGAGGCGGAGACAGGAGGAGGTTTAACACACCTTTATTCATTAGCTGCCAACATCCAACTTACGTCCCGTTCCTGCCTCCCGCCCCTCCCCTTCCCCTGTCCCGTTCCCCCCTGTCACGTGAGGTGGACCTTGTAACAACATCACTCCCCTCCCCCGATACTAAACATGAAGTCAATTCTAGTTAATTTCCTCAATGAGTCTTTGAGGTTTCTTTCGCACTCTCTGACATCTGGGGGCCATGGTGTTAGCTCTGTACCAGAGTCTTCTCCAACTCCTTCATAGGGCCAGTCCCACTCAGCGTTTGCAATGTTTGAAGAGTGATCAGTGCCTGGGACAGTCCCGGACATCCACCTAAAGTGTGAGGAGTTTCTGGTGGTGGATTTCTTGTCACCTTCCGCTGTGATGAGGGACCCTTTCACCTGTACTACGGTCAGAGGTTCTTCGCTAAATGCGGCCATGCTTTTGCAGCTTGAGGCTTGTTGAGCTACGACAATATCGCCAGGTTCTAAATCATTTTCTTTGGCTCTCTGCCCTTCATCGGCCTGTCTCTTCATCTCTTCTTTGCTTTGTGAGTCTCGGTCTCGCATTCCTCGTTCCTGGCTATATCACTCATCCTCTTGGGTTATGCGGCGTATCCTTGTCCATATGCTTCTCCTGAACATCACTCCAGAGGGTGTCTTACCTGTGGTGCTGTGGGGAGTGTTCCGGTAGTCTCTAAGTAGCTGGCAGAGCATCTTTTCTACGGACTCTCCAGTTGGTCAAGCAATTTGTACTGTTCTCTTTATGTTGCTCATGAAACGCTCTACTGTGCTGTAGGCTTGTGGTCACATTGGCGTTATTTTCCGGTGGTGGAATCCCATTTATTCGGAGAACATTTTTTGAAGTCCTGCCCTGTGAACGGGGGCCCATTGTCCGACTTGAGGATCTTTGGGATACCGTAGCCGGGATGGTGTGAAATGCCGTGGTGGAGGGTACTATCTGAACGTCTGGAAATCAAGAGTATTCATTGACTGCTACTATCATTTGATCACCCCCTTCTAGTGGTCCAAAAAAGTCCACTGCGATTTCTTCCCACGTTCGTTCTGGAACGGTCGTCATGGATAGGGGTTCAGGTCTTGTGTGTGGTTTTATGACCGCACAGGTGGGGCAGTGTATCAGTAGATCCTCTACTTGCGTGTCGAGGAAACCAGAGTTTCTGCCTAAGCATCATTTTTATGGACACTATGCCTCTGTGACCTTCGTGTGCCAGTTCTAGGGCTGTCTGTCTCAGTGTTCTGGACATTACTAGTTTAGTGCCCTTTAGTAGCAATCCTTCTTCTGTTTTGGCTAGTTCCTCCTTGACAGCTAGGAGAAAGGTGATGTCCTGTTTTGTGTCCTCGCTCGTGTTTTCTTTCAATTGACGTGCCTTTTTCCAGTGTCCGGTCTCTGAGCATCTCAGGATGATTTGTAATCCTTGATCGTTGTTTGTTTCTTGGGCAATTTGATGAGAATCCAGACCTTTCGGGGTGCTATCGTGTATCACGTAGTGGATGTATCGGTCCAGAATGGATGGAGGCGGTTGAGACTCTTTGCACGGGTGTCGTGACATAAAATCCACAGGGTTGTGATCTTTTCCAGGTCTGTGGATGATATTAAACTGGTAGTCCTGCGGTCTCAGCGCCCATCTCGCTATGCGCAGTGGCATTTTGGCTTGCAGGTTTAGATAAATTAACAACAAAGCCTGGTGGTCTGGGACAATTGTGAATGGCTTCCCGTATAGGAACAGATGGAAATGTTCACATGCCCACACTACTGCCAGTCCCTCCTTCTCAGTCTGTGAGTATGCTTGTTCAGTTTTGTATAGGTTCCTGCTGGCATAATATATGATGTGTCTCGATTGGTTTTCCCTCTCATGAATTTGGGTTAGAATGGCCCCAAGACCCACCGGGCTTGCGTCCACTATCAGTTCAGTTTCTCACCTTGAATTGATGTAGGCCATATTCTTGGCATCAGATATGAGCTGCTTTATTAGATGGAACGCCTGTTGACAATTCTCTGCCCATTTGAATTTGCTGTTTTGCTTGTTTAGTGCCCTGAGGGGTTCGCTGACAGACTCAAAATCCTTTCTATATCTGGTACGATAGCTGGCTAGTCCAAGGAATGATCGTAACTCTGTCGTGGTACTGGGTGGCTCAGCGTCAGTGAGTGCACTGACCTTTTCCGGGTCTGGTGTCATCCCTTGGGAGGAGAATATTTGACCAAAGAAGCAGAGAGTTTGTTCCCAGAATTCCCATTTCTGCTTGTTTAGGGTGAGTTGTGCCTCTTCGAGGGCAATGCACACTCTCATGAGTGTGTTATCATGTTGCTCTTGGTCTTGTCCGAACACTAGAATGTCATCACTATAATTTAGACAATTGGATATATGCTTGATGACATTATGATCTCAGCTTTAAATATTTCCGCCGCAGTTGAGACACAAACTGAGACACTTATACCTATACAACCCTAGAGGGGTGGCGAATGTAGTGATGTATCAGGGTGCTTTGTGGAGTTCCAGTTGATGAAACCCCTTTTTGAGGTCTAATTTTGAAAATGTTATTGCACAGTTGAGGAGGTGTACCATGTCTGTGATGCGTGGAGCTTGGTGTCATTCTAGGAGGATGGCCTCATTTGGCTACTGCATGTCCACGCATTTCTTCAAGTCTTTCTTGGGTACAGGGACGATGGGGGATACTCACGGGCTGGGTTCTTCGGCTGGTTCGATGATGTCCGCTACTCGTAGTTTCGTCAGTTCTTCCTCCACTTGCCTCTGTATGTTTATAGGGACACCCCGATAGTGTTGTGCAACTGGGGGAACCTTGGTGTCAATGTGCAGTTCGATTTGGCATCCTTTCAACTTTTCCAGCCCTCTGAAGAGTGTGGGAAATACTTGCTCAGTTTTTACAGTGGGTTCAGATATTTGTGTACCATGAGTCTTTACAGGATGTGAATGAGGCCCATGTCGACTGCTGCCTTGTAACTTAGAATACACCCGTTCTCGGTGGCAGCTTCTAGCACGTGCATGGGGATTTCCTTGGATTGTCCTTTGTAACTACATGATGCTGTGAAGTAACCTTTGCACGGCAGGGTTGTCTTTGATCCGTATGGGTAGATCAGTACATTGGCAGGTTGCAGTCGTGGGGCATGGGGTATGCTGTTATATACCTCTTCACTCACGACATTTACGGTTGCCCCAGTGTCTACCAGGAACTCAGCAGCAGTATTGTTGATTTGTATGATTTGTATGATTGATTTGTATGATTAATGTTGGACTGTGCTCTTTTGACGTTGGGTTGCCCAATGCAGAGAGGTAACTTTTCCTTCGTGGTTCTTCACGTTGCCTTTCGTTCCTTCTTTTCCTCTGAGGATGCACTAGATCCATTGTCAGATTGTGAGTGTTCGGCCAGATAGCTTACATATCTTCTGTGCCTCCTTCTTGGTCTTGAAGTCGGTGGTTTGTTGTCTCTCCAGTCCCCTGACGTTCGATCTCTTCTTCGTTCTAGCTTCTCTTCCTTGAGCCTATGTTGATGGACCTCATATGCCTGGCTGACTGGTCAGGGTGGGCTTTGTGTTAGTCTGGTTCTGTCTTGTGATGATTCACCGCTCATTCGTTCTCCTCGCATTTGACTGCGGTATATGCGGCATACTGCTTTCTAGTGGTTTTCTCTCCCACAGGCTGCGCACTGTTGTCTCATGGCTGGGCATTGTCCCTCGTGCAGGAATTCATAGCCGCATTGATAACAGAACAGCTCACCATTTCCTTTTGAGGCACCTTACAGCTTGTTGACGCCCTTGCTCCACCCATGAGTGATCTTTATTTCACCTAATCCTTCAACTTGGGCTGCCAATGCAGCATCTGAACGAGTTCGGCGCAGGTTTTCTTCCAGGTTACGTGGTTTCTGTAGCAGTGTCTTTCTAAGGTCTGCACACTCATACCTGATGATAATTTGAGCGCGTAGAACTTCTTCATTGGAGTCATTATTAATGTCGCAGTGCTTCATCTTGAGCCTCTGCCGCATCACAAAAGTGTCCATGGTTTCTCCCTTTGTTTGTTTTGTTTTATAAAAGATGTCTCTCATAATCCACATCTGTGTGTGGGGTGAAGTAGTCTGTGAGAGTTGACTTTAGGCTTGTGTAGGTGTCGGTGGCGTTTAGGGGAAGCTCGTCCACAATGTCTCTGACATTCGAGCCAATCGAGAATGTCAACAGGCTGTGCTTCTTCTCATCATCTAATTGCTTTTATGTACACTTCAAAATCTCTTCCAGCATGGGCTTAAAGTGCTGGAATCAGTATGATCAAAGTTTGTGGGTAACTGTGTTATGAGGCTATCATGCATCCTGGTGGGAAGTGCTGGGGCTGGTGTCACTGGGACGGTTATTGAATCATCCCCAGATATTCCGATTGTCTCTCTGCCCTGTTAGCCTGTGCTTCTTGCAGGATGTGTTCTAGAAGCATGGCAAAATGGTCTCTGTGCAGCCTGACCTTGTTTTGTCCTTGTGTGGCGGGGAACTGCGTGATTTCTTTCTTCTTCTGTGTTTTGGCAGTGTTTTTAGGGTTTTGGAGCGTGTTTAGCATTCCCCAGTGCTTTGAGAGACAACACGTGTCCTGGCCCCGTGTTTTGGCAAGGTGCTGGCTGTTTGTGTGTTTCACTATTCTGTCCTCCTAATGTTCCCGGGACACGTGCATGTCTCCCCTTTCTATGTTCCATTGATGTCTGCTTGACGTGCTTTAATGCTGTAATCCTTTGCTGCGGCCGCGGTCTGCATGTTAGAGGTACCTTTCTTCCAGCGGGGAGCCTGCGCAAGCTCCAACCCGCTCCTATCATCAGCTGTGTGGTGGGAGAACTACTCGACCGCTCGATGTTCTGAAGTGGTGTCACCTACGTTCTCATGCTAGCGGGGGGCCTTCCTGCACGCTCCGACCCACTTCTACCCCTTGCCATTGGCAGGATACTTTCTCGACCGCCCGGAGAGTTGAATATGGGGTATGCTTTCCTTTCCCCTAACGAGAAGCCTTCTGAGCTTCGACCCGCCTCTGGTTGCTGTCGGCGGGAGACTCCCTCAACCGTCCGGAGAGTTGGATGTGGGGTTTGCCTTCCTTTCCCCCAATGTGGAGCCTTCGCGAACTTCGACCCGTCTTAAGTTCACCATTGGCGGGAGAAATCCCTCGACCGCCCGGACACCAGATGGGGAGATCTGCAGCTCAAATGGTGCCTTCAACCTGCACCACGAGTGCAGACTGCAACGCGTTGCAGATACGAATCGCCTCATCGCCAATGTGGAATATACCATGCACTCGTCTCAATCTCCTAGGCCTCAAGTATGCTGCGTAACACATACGAGGCAGAGACAGGAGGAGGTTTAACACACCTTAATTGATTAGCTGCCAACATCCAACTGACGTCCCTTTCCCGCCTCCCGCTACCCTCCCCTTCCCCTGTCCCCTTCTCCCCTGTCACGTGAGGTGGGCCTTGTAACGACATCACACCTGCCATGGTGGAATTTCCTTAACTTAACTTTTTTGCCATTGTGAGATTCTGTACCTTGAACTTAGCTGCTGTGAATTTTTAAATGTGAAGTTTACCTCTGAGTGAGTCTGTCAGTCTGAATGTTGCTGCTGTGAGTTTTTCAACTTTGAATTTACCCCTGTGGACTGTATCTATCTCGATTCTGCCACTTTGAGGTTTGGCACACTTTTAATTGTGCCACAGTTTGGAACTGCCACTCGGAACATAGCCACTGTGAGATTATGCCACTTTTAGAGCATGCCACCTTAAGTTTGCCACCTCTGAACGACACCATTCGGCCACCCGACCAATTTCAACCCTAACACCCTCAACCTCCCACTATTCATTCTTGCCACTTTGAACTTCCTGTTTGGAACTCTACCTCTGTGAAGCTGGGCTTCCCACACCATGAGTCTTTGCACTGAGAGACAACCACGACAGAGAGGCTTTCGTCACTGTGAACCTACCACCACAATGCGCTAATAATGGGGGTTCCAGCCATTGAATATCTAATGCCACATTGAGCCACTTGCCACTGCAAGGCACCATATTTACAGGGTCTAATGCCTTTGAGGCCCTAACACAGTGAGGACTTATCACTCAAAGAATCTGCCATTGCGAGACCCGGCAATCACAAGCTTCTTGCACTATGAGTCCTCAGCCACAGGAAAACCACACCAACAAACAACCCTCTGGGATAAGGGGACAAGTTTGACCCTGGGATAGTTTGCCGCATATCATTTTTCCCCTGGGATATTTATGCCCCTGTGATGGTCTGCCACTGCAATAGTTCTGCCCCTGGGATAGGTATTGCCCCTGGGATAGGTCTTGCCCCTAGGATAGGCCCTGCCCCTGGGATAGGTCCTGCCCCTGGGATAGGCCTTGCCACTGGGATAGGGCTTGCCCCCGGGATAGGTCTTCCCCTGGGATAAGAAACGCCCCAAACACATAAGGAGAAATATTGGAAACATGACAGACAGACATGAAACCGACAGAAGCACAACTGAACAAAATGAACTCAGCACACCGCTGATCCCCAAAAATTGGAGAGACATAAAAAAACACCAAAATGAGCAGGTAGACGAACCCGAAGAAAACATCAACCCAAAACCCACCCTTCTAGATCTACTTAACGAAGAAACGGAAGCAACAAAACCAAATTTAGAATCTAAAGTAAAAGCAAATCAATACCAACTCAGATTACCAACGCCATCTTCAAAAGACAAACAAAACCAAGAAAACAAAAAGATACGCTGCAACCTACGTAACGCTAGATCAATGTCAAAACACACTACAGTGCACTAAGGGATGAAGGAACAGACACACACAGAAATCCCTACCCAACAACTTCAAATTGAAACAAGCCAACAGCCAACAGGGAAACAAGGAGGAGGTCTCTCTGCTGCAAACAAAGAGCACCTAAAGATGATAACAGAACCACCATTAAAAATCCCAAACCGTGAAACACTCCTTCTGCACCTAGCTGTAGACCAGAAAACCAACCTCTCATTCCTTCTAATCTATAGACTGCCAACATGTAACCCTACTTTCACAGACACACGTGTGGACACCATCACCAATATCGCCATAAAATATGACCACCTAATCATACTACGAGTCTTCTACATTTGGTTTGAGAAAACGCCAACTCATCTAAAACAGGAACAAATCAGCTAGCAACAATGTATCTATAGCAATTGATAAAGGGAGCAACACACACAGCAGGACATACCCTAAATGCAATGTTTTGCAAAGGAAACCTGGTCACAACTGCACCACCTCACAATACCATTTGTGAGCCACCTGCCAACGTGAATACTAAGTAACCTCCAAAAAACTCCTCCAATTCAGAAAAGAAACTGGAAATCCATAAATATTGGGGAAACTAAACATCAGACTAAAATCAACTGAATCATAAATCACCATCTTGGACTCATCCAACATCAAAGAACCAACTGAGATAATAAAAGGATGTGACACAAAATCACTTGATTACATTGCACGGGAAAAACTACTCACACCCACTAAAGAAAACAATGGCAAGATGGTTCACATCCCACCTCAGAGCACTGACGAAAACGAACAGGAAACTAGAATAAGAATGGAGGAAAAACTAAGATCAGTAGAAAACAATTGCATACCAAAGACAGACACGACTATACAAAGCTGAAATACTCAAAGCAGAAAGAATATATTACAAAAAACGTATTACAACACGCATAAAGCGATGATTAACATCATTAACGAGCTGGGAAACCCAACAGCCTGCAACAACACACCCTCACAAAAACTATGTGATGACCTGACAGCATTTCAAAAACAAAATTGCAAACTTGCAGCATGTTATCAAGAGCATGCACGAAAACACCAACAACTCCCCTAACTAGCCAATGCCGAAACCAATTACAAGACTAAACAACTACTCACCAATCTCAATAGAAACATTCACCAGCCACATGAACAAAAGCAACAGAACCAGATCACCAGCACACCCATGACTATACTCACCCAAAAAACACCTGCAGAATACTTCTGCAACCTCTTCAACCATTCACTAGCAACAGGAAATGTACCACAAGCCTTCAAATCAGCATTCATCAAGTCACTCCACAAAGACCCTTGTGGAAACATGCAAGACCTGACATACTACCGACCAATTTCAAACATCCTGCACCCAGCAACACTCATAGAAAGCTACGTTTATGACCATATCCTGGAACATGTAGGAAACAATCAGATACTAGACCCGGCACAAGTCAGCTACAGATCCATGAGAGGAAGGGAAACAGCATTACTATCTATATGGGATGATCTATAAAGCAATGCAAACTCCAATTTCACATCAGCACTAATACCACTAGATCTATCAACAGCCTTCGAAACAGTCCACCATGAAACACTCGTCAAAAGACTCAAAGAAACAGGAATTGGCAACACAGCGTTACTATGGTTAAATTACCTTCCTAGCCGAAAGAACAGAAATAAGGTAGCTAAACCCCTTCCACAAGGCTCATCACTCTCACATTTGCTCTTCAAATTCTACGTGACCCCTCTCTTCGACCTCATCAATAGCCATGGTCTCACTTGCTACAACTAAGCAGACACCACACAAACCATTTACTCAATCAACACTAGTGAAGACCAACCCTTATTAACTGCCTACCAGAGATAAACCATCTGATGGGTACCAACGACCATGAACTCAACCTGGATAAATCATGATCACTCCCAACGGCCCATCGATCCAACACCACATTTCATGACCTACCCAAAATGGGAAGTTGACCTGAACCTTCCAAAGTCTTTTTAAAACCTTATAATATTAATGGACAATGAATAAACACGGGAACCACAAGTCCACGCAGTAGTAAAGAAATGCTTCTTCTAACTACACACACTCAAGCGTATACTACCTTTCTTCACCTGCCAATATGGAACACTCACCGTCATCTCCCTCGTGATCTGAAGAATAGACTTCGTCAAGAGCACCTATCTTGGAATCCATACTACGTTACCAGAAAACGTCGGCAAATACAAAATGCAGCAGCAAGACTATCCTCAGACTCACTTGGAGAGAACACATCACACCAGCACTGAGAACCCTACACTGGCTAGCAGTCAAAAAGGAATCTTCTTCAAAATGCTCTGCACAACCTGCAGAGCAATCCATGGAAAAGGAGTGGAATTCATATTGGGAAACATCGCCATCCACAAACCAAACTGAACACTATGGCCCAGCAATGACATTCGCCTCGAACCAAAACAATACTCAAAGTGGAAATTTGGTGGAGCAGCATTCTCACGCGTCTCAGCTAAATTATTGAATTCACTCCTGAAATACGAACAACAGAAGACCACCTAAAATTCCAAAAATTCCTAAAAACATGGCTCTTTAACTTACCGATCTAAATGGGAAACACTGTTGAAGGGAAACAGCCAATACAACTGAAACCTAATGAAACGAAACCTGGCTACCCAAACGAAATAAAGCATTTTAACACAAACCACCATAGAAGAATATGAACCCTGAGAGAGCAACATAACCATTGCATAGAGGGGCACAGCCTACTAACACCACTAATTAACCCTACTAAAAACGTTCTGATATCCTGCATACTCAGCATCAAACTCAATGGGTCTCATTATATGTTTGCCAGTCCGGGAACTACGGTACCGGTAAGATTTCCAGTACCGTAGTTCCCGGACCAGCAAGCTACGAGTTGTGCTCGGGGTGCCATTCTGCCCACCAGGTCTGACCTGGCGGGCAGAGCGGCACCCGCGAGCACAGCATGTCGCATGCACCGGCACTGTTTATAACATTGCTGGTGCATCCGAAATCCCCATTTCCATTGAGCCCTATGGGGCTCAAATGGGAATGGGGAGCATTCCGTTCTGGCGCACGTGAAAGGGCAATTGCCGGATCTGGCAGGGCCGTAATGACCCGGTAATTGGCCAATCACGGGTGCCAGCAATTTTTAGAAGTTTGGCGGCAGCCTGCTGGTTTTACCGACAAGGCTACTGCCAAACTTCTAATGAGGCCCAATATCTCTACCGCAGTAGATACCTACAACCACCACAAAAGGCACTTACTCAGCAACACCAAATGAAACACAGCACACTACAGAAAACTAAACCAATTACACACGTCATCCTACACACACCCAGACAACAAACATCACATAACCCTTACCATCTAAAAACAAACCGAGCACACAGTGAATGTTCTTTCTGAATTGAAGCTACCAACAGCACATCAAAGCTCCAAGCTCTCTAGAACTTTCCCTCCTCTTTCCTTTTCAGATTTGCAAGTGCATCTGGGCAGAATGAAATGTCAGCGGTGTGCGGTATAAATCACAATAACATAACATATCAAACAAAGGGAGTTGCTGGAGATAGTAATAAGGCAGCAGGTGGAGGGAGTGACCATTCCAGGTGCCATGTTAGACATAGGGCCTTATTCCAAGTTTGGCGGTCTAGAAATAAGGGTTCCAGTAGCAATGTACCAGCACCTTTTCCAGACTGCCAAGCTAGGAGTATGCCGGTAGGAACACGGAACTCCCAGCAGGCCTGACCTGTAGGGTAGTCAGGCCCCTACCAGCATTGTTTTCACTGAAGCACCGTGATTCAGTGACCCCATTCCCATGGAGCACAAGGGGACTCCACGGGAATGGAGATTTACGGTTCCGCGGCCAGTGGCACTGGGATGTCAGGCGGCGGAAACAGTGCTACAGGGTCAGTAGTAGCCCGCCACCTACAGGCACTTTCTATCACCGACCGCGTAATGAGGCCCATTGTCTCTTGGATCTTGAAGTTGGACTGTCCAACAGCAGCATTATGATGGATGGTGTAGGAGGGACCAGATAAATTGCCTTAAAACTATGGGTCACACAGTTAAGCAGCAAAGATCTGTTAAAGTTGATGCTGACCCATGGCCAAAGGCTTGGCACAATCACAGGGGGTGCCAGAACCATGGTAATACCGGAAACCTTCCCCACAGGAAACGCCCTAAAAAATCAGTGAAAAGGTGGTTTGCAGCCCGTGGGCCAAAGGCATGGCACAAGCACGGGTTGACCAGGATCGTAACGCTGCTGGAAATCTTCCCCACATGGTCTGCCTTAAAGCAAAGGGGTCGCAGAGTTGAGCAATAAAGAGCTGGTAGTCTTGCCGGATAATATGGCGGTACTTAGCATCAGCAACAAAAGAACTTTGCCTGATCAACACCTCAGTCTCCGGGGACTACTCGCCACATCTCTTGATGAACCTGCAAATGTACCTACAACTAGCTGACTGTATTATTTTGCTACCAGTGTAAAATATGTATTAATGTGCTACCAATGTAAAATATGTAAAATGTAAAAAATATATTTTCTACCTCCCTGCAACTAATTTCCCTACAAGTAACAACGCCACGATGCCCATGGGCTGTTTGTGCGCTATACAAATGTAAAAAATAAATAAATATATAAATAAACAACATCATACCAATGGGTGCTGAAAGAACTAAGGGCAATATCCACAATTTATCTGAACAACAACATAGGATTTAAGGCAAAATACATTGTAGGAACAGAGAATGATGTTGCTGACGCATTACCTCACTTACAGTGGGATACATTCAGGCGCCTCTGACCAGACGGAGACCACATGATGACAGAAGTGCCAAAATCGTCACATAACTTTATTTCTGCTGAAAGCCATAAACGTTTACAAAAAAAAAAAAATTAAAAAAAATAAATACACACAAAAACACCCCAAGTAAATTCCCAGATAGTCAATCAAATTAGAAATGGGACCAGTTGATGATTTAAGATAACTCCTTGAAGACTTGTGGGGACTCCGGACTGCTTGAAACAAACACAGTGGCCCTCAAGGGTTTCAATGGACAGTAAGGCAAATTGTTTTGGGCCTAGAAGCCTCATTCATAGGCCTAATTCCCAGCGGGACAGTGTTTGCTCCTGACAGCATGGTTCTGTATGGTATATTAACACATGCCTGTAAAACCTGGCTCTATGAAAGTGGTTGATGGGGAACGGCATCTCTTTATACACTTCAGCCTTCCCCCAGCCTGACCATAGGCTATGAAGTCAATTTGGATAATATCATAGGCATTGGTTCCCTGGCCATAGATCCTAGTGCATCGTATTATTTTCTCCCTTGTAATAAATAGACACCCCCTCATTACCCGAATCCAGTGAATGCTCTTGTTCAGGAGGGCATCACTAGGCTCAAAATAATCTGAGGCCAACTTGGGAACCTTGTGTGGGTAGAGTGAGCTCCCTGCCCGTGAAGATAACAAGAGGTTAACAAATTTGTTACAGGGGCTTATAGCCAGATTAAAAAGAAAGCATGGGCTAGGATGCACCTATCAGACATAGCATATTTCGTAAAATTGACTGTGGGGAAAGAACTTACTCACAGCGCACTGAAAGATTAGGCTTTCAAAGGGTGGGGTGACCTCGAGGGGCCAGCGAAAGACAAAAGACGCCCCATGAATTTTGAAAAGCTCAAAACAAATATGTTAAAACTGGGGGAAATATGTAAACCACACCTTCAGGATAGGCGCAGCCACAGCTGCATGGAGTGAGGGCGCAGGTACACATGGGGTCAAGAAAATAGGGGGCGGGACATCGCAGTGTTTCAGAAGATACATAAAGCCAGATCTAATTTAAACAAATATCTTTCAGCAGATATAGAAGCCCCCTACAAATCGGCCCGGTTAGGGGGACATTCCTTTGTGGGCAGGACAGAAAGGCGGACAGAGGAAACCAGACACAAACTACCCTTTAAAAACACTATCACCCCCTGGTGGGCCACCAGGGACATGAAATGGGATGACATATATGAGAGGCTAGCAAACCAGGTGGGCTTCAGAGACCCCCAGAATACCTGGGGGGCAACAATCTGGTAGAAATAGGAAGAAAACAATAAGTACAAGATATCCGTACATCATAACAGGGATAGCAAGAAGTTGGAAAGAAACTCAGATATTTATGTCGGAAATATTGCACAGAAAAATATGGAGAGTGGCCTTGACAGAGCCATTGACATAACTAGGGGAAAGCGGAACAAAAGCGTTGAATAATTCTGCACAAGCAGGGGCCTGAATTTCATCAAGCACGGGAGCAGAGTTTGTTTCTAACCCGGACCTTCTCCACAGAGATGGGAGACACCTGTCAGTGAAAGGGATGGAGCTATTTCACGCAGGGATCCTGAATGCCTTAGCGACAAGGGGAGCAGTGGCGGTCGCTTTAATAGGGCGGAGGAGTGCCGCCCACACCCAAAGCCCCCATGACACCCAGAGAGTGTGCAGACTCTGCAGAGAACAGATCATCTTCTGCTCTGCATCATTTTTGCACAGCGTGGCGTGGCAGCAAATTAAATAAATAAATAATGAATCTGCCACTCTAACGTTGCGCTGTCTTCGTGGCTGCTGGGCCTGCCACACTGACACAGCAGGGGCACATCCTGCTTTCCACAGCTATTTTCAATGTAAAATGCGTGGAGTTTATAGCTCTACGCACTCTACGTAACATAATGGAATCTAAGATGTAGGCGGAGCGCTAGAGAGGTGGCCCCGCCAGTATTGATCTGTGCGCAAACAGTGCACCAGACATTGTAATAATCAAAGATCCTTAGACATTTTGGGTAGGTTCCATTAGTCAGCTTTATTCCATGTTGCACAATATCCCTTTAAGATGGCAATTATGAACCACTGGGTCCCATCACCCAGCCTAGGGCTCTCCAACTGATAACCAATGGGACCTTCACTACAAGCATTCCTACACTAACAACTAAACATTCTCTCAGGCACACCAACCTTCTCTCATGCATTCCCAAACACCTGCATCCACACCAAGCACATTACAACAGACACCTTACTGTAATGTGGGCATAGCAACAATGAATTTACTGGAATGTCATTGGCTTTTTGCCAGCCAATGACATTCATGATTGTGGGTGGGGTGCTGGCGCACGCGTGTATCCAGTGCCACCTTCTCACTTCATGCTGAGTTGTTATTGACTGCAGTAGAAGACTTCTGGGCTGCCCCTACAAGGGCCTGCGTCACGTGCACGGCCTACCTCAGATCTGGTAAGTAAGTGTGTTTGTGTGTGTGTATGCAGAAGACACTTCCCCACAGTGCTCCCAGGACCATCCGAGCCCTCCTCTGGGAATGCAGGGCCTAGTTGTGAAGTCGAGTCGCCAACGCCGTCTAGTTTGTATGTAGCACTTGAGTGAGAGTTAAGACATCATGGCTCATTGCATCCTCCCAAGGCTAATAAAGTGGCAAATAAAGTGCTTGTGTTTTTTGTAAGAGCTGAGCTTTGCTTTTAGTATAGAACACTGCGTGTGAAGCAACAAGCCTCTGGCAGAGATACTTGCATAAAAAGCGGAGTCCCGTAGAGACCCAGTCTGCCCAGGATCTTTTGGTGAGAGGAGCTGCAGCTACAGTGTTTGTGCTTTTTCTGCTTGTGCTGGACTGGCCCTTTAACATCTTGACTCCACCTTAAAAAGGTGTTTGCCGGCGTGGAGTGCCACGTGGAGTCCCGTAGAGTCCCAGTCTGCCAAGGATCTTTTGGTGAGAGGAGCTGCAGCTACGGTGTTTGTGCTTTTTCTGCTTGTGCTGGACTGGCCTTTTAACATCTTGACTCCACCTTAAAAAGGTGTTTGCCGGCGTGGAGTGCCACGTGGAGTCCCGTAGAGTCCCAGTCTGCCCAGGATCTTTTGGTGAGAGGAGCTGCAGCTACGGTGTTTGTGCTTTTTCTGCTTGTGCTGGACTGGCCCTTTAACATCTTGACTCCACCTTAAAAAGGTGTTTGCCGGCATGGACTGCCAACTTCGTTTATTCGTCTAGGGCTGTGCCTGGTTCTGGTCCACAGACATGGCTAAAGACGCTGTTCGAACAAAGGCATAAGTGGGCTGCACCAAGGCAGGGTGCCGCTCACAAAGACGACATATCTCTTGAGGTAAGATCTGATATAATGATGTTAGAGCACCCAGAAAAGAAACCAAAACAATCGGGGCAGGTGCCACTGCTGCATCATTAGCCAGTGCTAGCATTAGTGCACGCGCAGCAAGGCAAAGACGTTTTCGGGTACTGTCCCCCAGAAGGTTCAATCCGGTATAAAGTTAGTGAACGAGGAAACTGTCAAAATTCACAACTACTCCGACACTGCATTTTCACGGACCACTCACAGTGACAACGTGGGTAATGAGGCGGCCAACGACGTGAATATGGTACATGGCATGACAAATGGAAAGACAGAAACTGTCGTTGTGCACACCACAATATTTGACTCATCATTCGACATCACAGAGATTGAAATGCTCGAACTACAATTCCCAAACAGGCCCACAGCAAATTACAGTGTGACTTTTGAGCCGCCTCTATCAGCATCGGATAGTAAAATAATGGAGCGCGAGGAACAGCCACAAAGCTTACTGCCAGCAAGTGTACACATAACTGTGTTAACCAGAAATGAGCGCGATATCGTTCTGAGAACGTCCCAAAAAGAGGTTAGTAGGGTGCCTGAAATTACAAATACATTGACGACACTAACGCACCAGGTTTGTCGAGTTCCAATAGACCAAGGTGTGCAACAAATACAGGAGTCTGCGATGCCCACAAACGCTGGGTCGCACCATCAGCCACTTCAAGAAACAACCTTACCATCTGCCAGTATTCAAATAGATAAAATAACAGATTTAACGAAACTAAATGAAAACATTGATGATGAAAATTGGCGTATTCGCACTCACACGTCAAAAAAAAACAGCAAACGAAATGTGGCAATAGCTGCCCGTAAAAAAGCAAATAACGATACGAGCCAAAGCAAAGGTGGCACCTTGAATGGCAACAATATGACATCTGTATGTCATCAAAAAACCCGACAGTACATCTGGCTGCACGAGAAGCTCGTTTAACTGAACGGTTGAAGGAGGACTTCCTTCAAATAAAAAACAAACTAACAAACAGTTACGGTAAAACTGTAATATGCAAGAATCCTTTACAAACTACTGGTAAAGGAAGAGGCAGATAACTCAATTGCAGCTTCTCAACAAAGAAAACAATTTGAGCGAACTAGCACTCCAAATGGGCGTGTCCCGGTAAGTGGAACTAGCCCAACAATAAAAGGCGCCAGAAACAACTCGACGAGAGTGCTAAACGAGGGAGTGAATCCAACCATAATTGAAAAGCTAAACATTGATAAATCAACATCGGTGCAAATTAATCAAGTTACAAAGAAAATGCAGCAAATTTATGAGGCCGAACACGACAACTCTGCTAAAGATAACTTATCGGTTGCCGCAGGAATACAGATTCATAAGAACATGCTTGCGGCAACTTCGCTTGCGCTGATTCCTTTTGTAAAGCTTTATGAGGTGCTCAGTGAAGAATTAAAGGACCAGAGTGCACTGTTGACAAATCTGAATGAAAAGCTAACCAAAACTGAACACACAAATGAGGTTCTCCAACAATGGATTGAAAGGGAAGGAGAGCTGACTACACACTGGCAATACAGACCTGGTGACCTAGCAATGAGAGAACATATAAACTCAGTGGATCTAACAGATTGAGATAGTGATTGTTAACCCTGTAAACGAGGGGGCAAAGTCACTGTCGTACACAGCCTTACCAGCCAGAACAAATTCAACTGAATCTAGGGTGGTTACAAATAACGTCAAAAGCGCTGATGAGAATGTCGAACAAGCAACTAAAATGCCTATAAATACCTTTGGAATCTTTTCTCGTGCCGCAAAGTCACTGACGTTAACTTAAAAATCCTCGACTCGGTCTAAGCCTGAAGAAAAAAATAAGCCCAAAGCGACTACAACGAAAGGTTTAAAAAATAGATATCCAGCGGAAAATACAAAAAGAAAGTGTATGGAACTTATCAACCCCGCAAAACCCGGAGTTATTTAAGCGGGGAATTGTGTCCAAGTCTCAGAAACAAATAGATTTGGGTCAAAAGCCAGATATAGCTGTACAATCAAAAGAGGGTCATGGAGGACAGAGGAACAATAAAAAAAAAGATTACGTCTGGACAACCGTAAATGACTCTGTGGAAGGGTCAGCAAACCCTTGTGAGTGGTCCACCTACTCCATTGAAACACATAATGATCCAAACTAGTTGATCGTTGAGGAGGAGGTCCCAAACAACTCTCCGGTAAAAACACCCCCGAAACTCACGCATAAAACTGATAAGTCTAGGTTACAAACAGCGAGATTGGCTGACAAGTTACAAGAGAAGACACTCCCCTCAACGACTTCCAAGAACCTGCGGCGAAGTCAAAGTTCCAATGATGGCGGACATGTCCCAAAAAATGAGCAAATAAAGGATACAGCCTCTTTAAAGTTAAATGGAAGTATGAAGTTTGCTCAAAGTCAAAAACAAAACGTCTCACAAACTGAAGAGCGTGGAGAAAGAAAAAAGAACCTACACTACAGGTCGTGGAAGGTGCGAATTGAAAATATATTGCCCGATGGTAAGGAAGTAAATCTCAACAGACGAAACGTGATGCGTTTACTACATAGCATACCCTCTTTGAGAACAATTACCTCGGATGATATTCAAATAGTGGAATACATCTCAGAAGAGCGCTCAGACAAAGTTCTCTTACACATTGGGTCATATGCGGAGGAACATGCCATATTAGCCGCAAAAGAGGAGCTAGTAGTATATGGCTTTGACCTTTCTGTGGAAAGAGATACACAAGACCTTCAAATTTCAAGAGACAAGTCTGGCGGAGTTGAAATGACCACAAACGAAAGAAGATCAGATATTTTGAGAGAAATGTTAAGCCCCAATGTTGTTGCGACCAAAGCATTGTCAAGGCAAGGATCACGCTCTGATATAGAAAATTAAAAAAAGCAGCAAGATCCAACCTTGAAGTAACAAAGAAACAACAAAGGAACAAAAGCAAGTGTGTTGATTTCCTGGAACACCAGAGGGTTTAATTATTTGTCCCAAGACTTTCCACTTTCCTTAGATAATATAATAATTTTGCTGGCCTGCAGGAAACCTGGTTGCGGGCAGGTCCCATAAGAGCATAAGAGATGGTTACACCACCTTGTTAAATCCAGCAGGTAAAAACAACTTAGGATGTCCGTTTTCTGGCCTTCTGACAATGATAAACAATGGCACCGGTTGGCCAATAATACAAACATTTATTCCTAACTTGTTTGTACAAGGCACACTGCTTCAACTGCAACTTGAACGTCATAGAAGGCCCATACAACAGCTTTTGATCAACACGTATTGGAACCCTCGAATGATCTCGACAACAAATTACATCTCTTCAATAACCACGATGATCAATGCTTGTCAAAGTAACTCTGCTGATCTTTCCGTGATCATATGTGGTGATCTAACCTGTTCTTCGTTTGATGATAAGAATGATAAATATGCACCGAAAAAACAGTCACAGGTGAACATGATTCGCAGAAGAACTAGTTGGCAATCTGCGTTAGCAGTACGATACTGTGACATGCTAAATGGAACTACAAAAAGCGATACACCGCCAAATGGTACCTGGCATCGAGACTTGATTTTGAAAACCTTAGACTATATTTGGATTTCCATCTCTTTGTGGCCGAAAATAGACAATCTGAAAGTACATAAATCGCGAACAAGCTATCATAATATATTGGAAATGACTTGGCTTTGCACATGTGCTGATGATCATGGAAAATACACAATGCCATTGGAGGTCAATAGTGGTTGAAACAGGCTAAGAATAAATACTTCACAGATATTGATGCTAAAACAAGGCATACAAAATGTAAACCTGTCTCCAAGAAGCAAGTTAAACTATGCCCCGCTACTCGCAAAATACAAAGTCAAAGATCGACAGGCAAAGAATGTGCTTCAGCCTAAGACACACATGTTTAGCGCTTCTGTGAAGAATGAAAAGAAAAAATTGAAGCGCGATTTAAGAACGCTGAAAAAGACACTGGGTCTCAAAGCAGAGCCATACATTAAAAAACAAAAAATGAAATATCGAAATTGGCAAAAAGTTTTCTCACTAACAAGGGAGCAGGAACGAGGGGAACAAATTCTGAAATTAATTTGTTCACATACGTCAAGAGATTTTTAAACAAGGGTTTGTTGAACCAAGGTGAAAGACTGTCAAACTGTATCCCACCTAATATATGGTTAGAGCATTTTCAGGCGGTATTTAACGCTAACGATAAGTGAGACAGGAGAAGCAGACCAATATGTAAGGAAGAGTGGAACGTAACTGAATCATTTGAAGACATCTTAGTGGCGATTCAACAACTCAAAAAGTCACGTGCTGCAGGCCCGGACGGCATATCTAATGTTATGCTGAAAGAGAAAAGAGATTATTGGTCTGGCTTCATTGCAGAGTTGTTTAAATTGATCGCTTCACTGAAACAGGTACCAACTTCATGGCAATCCGCAATTATTGTCCCGGTGTTCAAGAAGAGCAGTCGGGATGATCCAAAAAACTATCGTCCGATTGTCCTTCTTGACACCATTGGCAAGATCTTTGCTACATTTTTACAGAAAAAAAAGTGACAGCATGGGCCCTCAGTGCAGGCCTAATGGATTGTAGACAGACAGCTTTACAAAAGGCGAAGGAACCAAACTAAATTTGGTACTACTGACGCTGTTAAAATTAGAGGCCATAAAAAAGAAGTGCAAGTTGTTTCCCGTGTTTATCGATATGTGACAGGCATTCGACACAATAAATTGGGCCAAACTCTGGGCAAAGTTGAAAATGTGGTTCTGTCCGCCGTCTCTGCTCCACCCGTTGATGGCTCTTCACGCCAACACCAAGGTCTGCGTGCAAATTAATGAAGGTGGGGATCTCACTGAAGAAATAGTCACTACTAAAGGGGTTAAACAAGGTTGCCCCTTGGCTGCTCCATTGTTCAAACTGTTTATCTCGGATATCTCGGCGGAACTTCAAGACGTTCACTGTTTTCCACCAAAAGTGAACGGTCAACCAATAAGATGCGTAATATACGCTGATTACATTGTTCTGATAGACTCCTCCCAAATTGGCCTTCAAAGGCTATTTCCGTGCCTCCAGGTATACGCAGAAAGAAACGAGCTGGAGATAAATTAATAGACGAAGATACTAACAATGGGCAATCCTGGGAAACAGAAAGACAAAATCTTTAACTGGTCGGTAGTAGGATAGCCAATTGAAAGTGCAATGTGTTATCTGGGAGTTATCTTCAACAGCTCGATCAGAGAATGGGAATGGTCATTGGACTTAAAGCGAAGGATGACAACATTCTCACTTCAAGGAGCAAAGCTGCACGCCAAATACAGTAAGTTCTCTTTGTTGCCAGTTTTGCTACTTACAAGTAGAAGGTGGTCCCTTCGATCACATTTGGAGCTGAGGCGGGCTGGAACATGCCTTATAACATCTGGTCATTTCTAGAAGGCTTGTTTTGGCGACGTGTTTTAAGATTACCAGCGAACATTTTGATGTCAGTAATAAGGCACAAATTGGGCCTTGATTCTCTATATGGCACTGTTCTTTAGCATTCTATTTCCGTGCTAAGAAAAACACAGATACCAGACATAGCTCCAGCATATCATATTCTGGTTTCTTCACTACAAAATCCCCACCTCGGTATTTTGGCAATTTGGGCAAAAATGATAAGACATTGTTGTGTGTGCGGGAATAAGATGGCAAACCGTGCTGTTTCATCTTCAAATAGCAAAGAAAAAAGTGAGATTATGGAACTGGACACAGAATAATGAAAAAAGGAGTGCACTTAAGACGTCACTATACACTAGTCTAGATCAACTGCCAAAATACCTTAAAATGTTTCCCTCAAAATATCATCGAAAGCAGTTTCTGAGACTAAGGTTAAATGCATATAACACCAAAGACATGCTGTGGATTAAACACGATAGAAACACAGTAGATAACTTATGTAGATTCTGCAAAAACACAGTAGAATCATTAAAGCATGTGATCATGGACTGTGTTGACATAATAAATGAACGCTCACTGTCAAATAACAATGTTGATGATTGGTGGTATACAATGCGTTCGAGTAATAACGTTCATTTAACATGTGCAGTAGTAGACCTTTTGAACAAAATTCTACAGAAGGATGTGGAAACAGGATTATCCATTGGGTGAGTATAGAAACGTGTTTGTGAATCGTGCTCTATGTTGACACCGTCAGTAAATAGAAAATGGTCATACACCTGGCTTGTTTGTCGCATACAGGCTACTCACTTTTAAGCAGTTAGCATGTACTCCCAAAATCTAGTGAAAAAAAATATTGCTGCCAACCATAGGATAAGTAAGCGACCTCACCTTATCACCTCCTCCATCATATTAGTAGCATTATCACTTAGCCTAGCTACTAAAGTTAGCATATTGCCCCACAGCACCAGGCCACTCCCTACCCACCACCGCTACCACACCATGCCGGTATCACAACAAATCATAGGACCTATAGCGAACCAATATCAGAAAGATACTATCTTACAAAGGCCCTGTAGTACCGCAGACAGAAACCTTAAACTTCACACACGCCTACCTAAATTGCACAAACTACCAGCTAAGAAAATTGAACAATTCAATCTCCAAAAAAAAAAACACTTACTGTCGAAGCCAATTGTAGAATATACCAGGAAAGATAGCAATCCCAAAAAACTCACACAAAACTGTTCCAAATCCATCACCACTGCTAGTCTCAGTACCACGAACCCCAAACCTGAAAGTCACAAACATCATCTCAAAGGTGCGCTCATTAACGCTCATTAACGCTAGGTCGCTAGTAGCACATGCAACAGAGATTTCAGACATCATTCTCGCAGACAACCTCGATTTCCAGACAACTATACCATCTTACGAGCAGACAGACACACCTCTCAAGGTGGGGGCCTAGCTATCATAGCCAAGCTCAGTCTTGACATGAGAATTACCACAACCCCCATTACGAAATCTTGCGAATGCCTTGCGGTCAAAATTGCCACCGCTAACTCCCAAACACTAAACCTCATCCTTATCTATAGACCTCCAGGTCCTACTGGAACCTTCGCTGAGGATCTATCTACAACCATATCCAACAACCTAAAAAGCACCTCCCAAACAATAGTGCTAGGGGACTTCAACCTAGGCTATAATGACGCTAAGGATATCCAGTCCACAGCTACAGCTCTGATCCTAGAAGAACTGGGTTTCTCCCAGAAAGTTAACCTTCCCACTCATGACAAAGGCCGCATCCTTGACTGGATAGCGGAACATAACTGTGGAGTAACCATCACAGATACTGTACCCCAGATATGGACTGACCACCATCTACTACTATTCACAGTAGCTACGAACTCGGCCACGGCTCAGTCCCCACGTGCCCCTCCCATGCCCACAAGGAACAAAAAACTTATGACTGCGGAAAAATTGCTGCCCATCATACTACCACATCTGAACTCGCTCCCAGCGAATACGGATCCAAATGTGCTAGTTGAACAATTTAATGAAACTATCAACACAGCCCTTGACCACATAGCTCCGCTCAAGCTACGTAACAGTAAACCGAAGAAACATCTGAACTCATGGTTCACTCCTCACCTAAAAAAGCTCAGGCTAATCAAAAGAAATCTTGAAACCACCTGGAGACTCTCTCCTTCAGCCGAAAACAAACTCAACCTAGCCAAGGCATCTTCCCAATATAAGAAAGACATCTTACTAGCCAAACAGGAAACATACAACACCAGAATATCACAATCTAAATCTAGTGTCAGAGAATTGGTCACCATCCTTAAAGAACTGGAAACTTCTATTTCTCCCCAAGAAAACTGCACCAAGGATAAAAATTGGTGCTCCAGCATACAGTCGGCCCTAACCAACAAAGTAGCCAATCTACAAACTAAAATTGCCCTAAAAAAAGCATCTCTTACACCTCATATCCCACAGACTATAGTTCCACCTCTAAAACCCAAACAAGAATCACGTTTCTGCTTCTCTAAGGTATCGACCATTGAGGTAGAAAAAGTTATCTTGGGACTTAAACCATCCAACTGTAAAGGTGATCAATACCCTGCCCAATTAATCAAGGATGCTGCGAGAGAATTATCGCCATTCATAACCAAACTCATCAACTCATCCTTTACCACAGGCACTGTCCCGAATAACCTAAAAGAGTCCTGGGTACTGCCACTCCTAAAGAAGCAAACCCTTGACCCGGCCATTCCTACCAACTTCAGGCCTATCACGACCGTGCCCTTTCTTCTAAAAATCTTAGACAAAGTGGCATACATGCAAATACAAAACTTCCTTGAATCCAACCTTTTACTTGGAACACGACAATCCGGATTCCACCCACAGCGTGGGACTGAGACAGCCCTAATCGATCTCAAGGCCCAAATAGATTAATGTAGAGACAATGGCCAAGCAGCCCTACTCCTACTGCTAGACCTCTGAGCGGCCTTTGATTTAGTCGACCAAACAGTCTTATGTAGCCACCTAGACTCTGCAGCCCACTTCTCCAAAGAGGCCATAATATGGATCAAGTCTTTCCTGAGTAACAGAACTATGAGAGTCTTCTCACCTTCAGCCTCAGCAGACCCGATCCCCAAAACATGTGGTGTACCTCAGGGATCCTGTGTGTCACCCACCCTCTACAATGTATTCACAAAGCCACTCTTTGACGAAATGGATCATCTGGGTATTGCTTACACCAATTAAGCAGACGATACCCAGATCCTCCTCCCGCTTTCAGGAGACTACGTCAGGGATCTGGCTTTAGTGAATAAAATCTACAGCATCGTTCAGGCATGGATGGCCACACACGGCCTATGCCTGAACGATGACAAAACCGAACTCATTATCCTAGGCACCCCGACATACATAACCAAACTCAGCCCGGATTATGCCAATTTCATTATCGATGGGAACAACATAAAAGTAGCGAAGGAAGTGAAGACCCTAGGCTTTTACCTAGATGCCACCTTGAACTTTGCTAAACAAGTTAACTCCCTAGCCTCAGCTACCGCATACACATGCAAACTCATCAGAGCGAGCAAACAATTCCTTTCTACAGACAGCTGCATCACGCTTGCCAGAGCCCTCATACTATCCAAACTGGATTATTGCAATGGACTATACATTGGGGCTAATAAACAGACTATTCATAAAATCCAGGTCCTCCAGAACAATGCCCTGAGAGCAGCTCTCAAGATTAGCAGAAAGGAGCATATATCCTTGGTAAGAAGAGAACATAAATGGCTATCCAAGCAGGATAAAATTCAACTCGAAATTGCCTCCCTCACCCACAAGTGCCTCAACAACAAAGCACCACCATACCTTAAGGATAGGCTACACCCTAGAACCTCGACCAGACCCACAAGAACAGCGAATGCTAACTGCCTACAAGTCCCGCAATTTAAACTCGCGAATATAGGAGGACAGAGCTTCCCAGTCAAGGCAGCGCAGTTGTGGAAGTCACTACCCCTTGGCATCAGAGAACCCCAGCCCTTTGTGAAATTCAGGCAGAACTTGATCAATTGGCTGAGAGCAAACGATGCCTAACTACCCTGTCCTGACTGTTTCCATTGGCAAACTAACTGAAGCTCCACTGGCACCCCTATACCAGACTATCTAAATCAACTTCCTTTTGCACTGGAATGTTCCTGATACCTGTATATTACTACTGTATATATTATTGTATACTATATATTGTATGTATATTACTACTGTATATATTATTGTATACTCCCGATAGTATACCCACACCTGTAAAACTGTGTTGTTTCTGGACCTAGTTCTGGCCGTGTATATATATGCCTACTGTATATTGTATATTGTATGATACCCATGTACTGCTCCTACTTATTATGTACCTGTAACTAAGTTGAGCATATTCTTGTCCTGTGCGCCCTGATGCCCCAGGGTATGGCGCGCCCTATAAATAAACTAAACTAAACTAAAGAAAAGGGCTGAGACAATGAGAACTGGCATGCATGTTGTTAGTTCTTTGCATTGATTTGATTTGAGTATGGAATTTTAGAATTGAAGGATATGGTCACCTTTGTGAGTTTTGTAATTAAAAGTTTGTAAAAACTAAATGTTACAATAAAAAAAAAGCATGTTTTTCTGGCCAGAGACTCCGGGAACGGGCTTCTTTCTCAGCAAGCCCGGAAAAGATGCCAGGTTTAAGTTCTTCTTTGTCAATTGTCACTGAAGTGTAACTCTCAGGGCTGACCAGACTAGCATAGAGCTCCTGGGCCTGGGAAGGTTTCCATGTTTGTTCTGAAAAGGTCAGGATGCAACGAAAATATGCTGTTACTTCCTTTTTTTTGCACGAATGCTGTGTATGGCCATTTTATCACCTTTCAGGCCTCCTTCCACCAAGTCCCCTTTAATGCCCAGCCAACACCCAACTAACTGCAGCTGCAGTGCCTCTTGCCGCCCTCTGAATCCTGCCTTTACAAGTAATGGGTTGAGTTACGAATGTTGCATAGCAGAGTAACCCAAAAGGAATGGCAACCAATGTGCCTAGCTACCATTTAATGAATACTACCCCATGTGTCACAGATGAACCTGCTCTAGCAAGAGGGTAGACAGTGAACTTAGTATTTTGACCCTGACCTCGATTACTTCCATTATGATTGCTGTCAATAGTGGTAGTTGTCGGTGTATTAGAGGTTGATGGGCTTTCTGCCTTTAGGAGCTGTAATGCAGCCCCTCCCACCAATGTATTGCGGTTAAACCACTGTAAAATAACTAATATAGTCAGTGACATTAAAGGAATGGTTCGGTCAAAATTTTTTATTGCCCCTACGGTTCGGCCATGTGTTTTTAAGCCTAAGTCACTCGATTTTAGAAAAATTTCCTATGGACCTTACCCAAGTTTTCGTCCATTAAACGCACGCGAAAACAGGCACCAGGGAGCTGCCATTTTGTGATAATCCTATCATTTCCCCCATCGCCCTGGCTGACCTGCTTTTGCGGCACTAAATCACATCCCCCACCCTTGAGCCTGACATTATCAAAACATTCATATTCCCCGCCTCTCTCTGTGACGTTACTGTGCTGCGTAGGCAAACGCGCCCAGTCGTCTTCTACGCGACTTCACACAGAACCCGGAAACCAACACAGATCAGCTCACAACACAGCGCGCCACAATTCGGAATATGAAACTGTACTTTAAAATCAAACAGCAACACAGTAAATTTGGTAAAGTACATTTATTTGACATTAAATGTTTATAGAATATTCAGCAATTGACATATGAACTCCAAAAGTCATTTATTTTCTTTTATCTCTATCCGCAAATCCTTAAAATGTTATCGTGAGTCACGCGCTGTTCCTTTATGGTACACAGGGTGTTGGTTTTCGTTCAAAGAGGCACTTTTGTCGCACGTTGAACCGCAAGGCTGTTCCATCAAGTAGGCACTAGGCCAGCGTAAAGGTTGATATGTTGCTTCTAGCCGCTAGTACCGCGTAAGGTCATATGGGCCCTTGGCGATCGTCCCATAAGATCATCAGAATGGTGCAGTTGTTTACATTAAGCTGCAGCTGGCGGCTAAAGAAACTGTCTGCCGGTGTCTGAAACTGGTGGCAGGGGCAAAACGGGAGTATGTACCTATTTTGAAAACATAAAATGTATAATTAGTCTCGCCAGCCGATCTTTATTAATATTATTAATTTTATTTATTACAGCCGAGCTGAAACTATTTGCTTTCAAGTATAGTGCAATGGAGTATGTTCGGCTGTAAAATCAATGCAAAAACTAACTAAATAAATCGAGGTTGGTACACAGTGAGAAACGACTTTTTGTCTACATGCGTGTGGAATGTGGACCTGCATGCCCACGTGCCCGCTACAAGGACGATCCCACAAACCTTTTCAAAGCTCTTCATTCATTCATTTATCCATGCATCCATTCATTAATTCTTCATTCCGGTATAAAAGCGTCTAAAGAGTTACTTACATTATATTTGCAATTTCCATTGTGTCTCTGCGTAATGCAGTCCGAAAATCCCACTGTGCTCTTGACAACGATTTTTCGTATACTGAACTAACATGAAACTCGGTCTAGTTTAAGAATTTTCTGCCTTATCGTCTCAAACGTTATTGCACCCCCCAAGCTCCCCTTCAAATGAAGTTCTTTCTGCATGGTCCCTGTCTCTCAAGATCAAAAAACAATAGAACCTTATACTGCCAGTGCGAGTTGTGGGCCTCTTCGGGCGCGAGCTGAAAATCAAAGCCGCTGACCTTCACTAGAAATTAGCATACATTCTTTCTTTGCAACATCCCGTAGTAAAGCCATCTGTGAGAACTTGAAGTTTCGAATCCATCTATGTAGTGCGCCTCAATGTGCAAATGCGAACTGGCTTCTCTCCCATCTGCAACGTCTCGCTTGGCGCGTTCTAAGGCCCCAATTTTGTCCTTGTTGTCTGCGAGCTTTGAAGCCCCAAAGAACCATAACTATTGAGACTTTTAATTTTTTGGGGAAGGTCAGGTGAAAGTATAAAGTACCCGAGCAGTTGATTTGAAAGTGAGATTTATTGTTCGTTTGTTTTATTATTTGCAATACGCAAGCCTTCCCTCGGTTAACAGTGTGCAGCATTTACATGAGATTGCGAAAATTAGTTACATCAACAAAAATATATGCATACACATATAGACAAGGTCAGCAATATGAGGTGAATAGAGAGAGAATTCAAAGATGACACCGAGGTAGTTCGGCACCCAGGATGGTGAAGGTAGGGGTTAGGGTTAGCGTACTTTGTATGCACACTGTACAATAAAATCTATTTACAAAAAGACAATCGTATTACAATTATTTAAACCGGGATTTGTACTTCACAACCAGCTCTCCTTTGGGTGGACATGGCACAGTGGCAATGTTGGGTGGCAATGGATCAGTGCTCTGCACAGAAACGTTCAAAATTCCATATCTGTGCTTCTCTAATACAGCAACAATAAGGCTTTTGACAAAGTTGAACTCCATTTCCTCATAGACTGGTTTGACACCCATTGCTTACTTCTTTTTGAAAAGGCCTTAGTGTAGCGAGGCATCCTTACATTACCCTTAGTCCTAGATTGTTCACAGCCGAGATTCTCGTTATGGGCCAAGACGGCAAGTAGAGTCCTATGTCTCATGCCCTGTATGCTGAAATGCAAGCGCTTTGGCCTGTACTTTAGGCACATATTATGGAACACCTCCTGTGTGACAGAATTCTGTCAGTCCCCTCAAATCTCTTCGTAGAGTTTTATCAAAAACAATCTTCTCAATGGCTTTGTGTGTCGGTGAAGATGGATTCAACCACTTCTTCTTCCGTGCCTCCACTGGGGATAAAGGGCCATGTTCACATTGGTGGAAATGTAGGTTTTCTGACCAGCGGTGCACGTTGGTACAGTGGTGCATCAGTGACCGCCATTTTTCAAGTAGTATTTCCACTGACCCTTCACAAGTTTTGGAGCTCCACCAAAGATGGTTGCTGATAGACTGGGGCCACTCTGAAATACTTTCCAAACCTTTTTTTCCCCTGCAGCCGAGATTTTCTTATTGATTGATTTAGCAAGATGCCATACGTCAAATTGATGTTTAATATGTGGGAAATGCTCTCTCATTGTCTTGGCAATTGAAACGTGTCTGTCCGTGGCTATGAGGTCGATGTGCATTCCCCTCGATTGTGGATATTCCACTGATTTTATAAATCCTAGTTTCTCCATGGCCACTGAGGGTGTACATTGTGTTACCTGTACAACCACCGAACTCACAATTTTCTTACTATCCATGTCCTGAAAGTGGTAGGTGCAGTACTTGGCAGAAAATCCAGGGTTGTCGCACTGTCCATCGCCAGCTAGCCTGAATCGTTTGCCTTCGAATGTACTTGCTAGAGACAATTGATCAATTTTCCAATCGTCACTAATGGCCGGAAACAGATAATCAGGTTGGTATTTGTAGTACTGCGTTTTTGAAATGAAATTGAGTCCCACAAACTGAAAGAAAGATTCTAACTTTCTGAAACTGGAGCCACTAAAAAGTGATGCAGCTGCACACAGTAGATTGCCTGTTGGCAGTTACCCCAGCATCGGTTGTGCAGACCATGAGAACGTATGATGTAATCTACAGGCAGCATTTATTGTGACGTTACTGCCTTGTTTTTGACGAGTCACATGAAGCAATGGCTTCCCACATACTTTCCCTCTGACGGAATGCCCACATTTCAGCATACTTATAATATCCATCAAACAACTGTCAAATACTATGTATTTGCCCTCTTTCATTAGACTGTCATCCTGCGTCAAAGTTGATTCGGCCTGTGACGTTGAGGACATATCACCACATTTGAAAGAAATATCGCTGCTATCAAGTTCTGATGCGTCGGTGAATGCTGCTGCTGGTTCATTCTCTGTCATTTCAACATCTGTTACTTCAACATTGATGGGAGAACACAACAATGTCGACAGCTTTTTTGGTGGCAGTTTTTTGGTGGGTGTAGATTATGTGAATTGATCTGCGACTACTTCGGAGATATCTTCAATACTTCCAGTATCATGTTGTTGCGGCGGTGCGGTCGTACTGTAGCAATGGTCCAATAAAACTTTGCTGGATTCTCCGGACACATTCATTTCATGTTCTGGCCATTGGACATGAGCATCCCGAGTCTCAACACGCCGCGTCTGAATTAATAGTTCCTCCATAGCCTCCATAGTGTAAATGGTCTGGCAAGCAACATCTCTCATCCGCTTCACTGTCTGTGTATGTATAGTTCGTAGACCCACGGGTAACTAGAGGACAGATTGGAAAAGGGATGTTCAGTTTAAACACAAGATACAGTATAGTACAATTGACTGGAAAAAAACATAAAATAGTCCCCAGCACAAAAAAATGTCTAAAGTTATGAACTGTTTGTAACTAACCTTATTTTGGTTTCTTTTTTTTACAACTTTTTTGACTCGACCTTCAACATCTGCACGCTGTTGCTCTGATACGTATCCGCATGTCTCCCCTTCCTCTTGCGCTGCAACGACTATATTTTCTGTATCTGCATAGACAGCACAGAATGAGGCTCCATCGACTCCCTGAAACATAGTATTTTCATTACTGTGTATCAAAATATTGTTAGCGTAAAACGCATGTGAGGACGAACACACATGTACATCTCAATAGCCAAACACGATTTAAACATTGTGTGGAACAATCAAACGACAAGTATTCAAGCTCTGATGACCTAGTTCGATGGAGATGTCAGTATACATACCTCTGGCTCTACATGGATTGCCACGAATGATTGTATTGAAGAGGAGGCATCAGCAACTCCCTGAAACACAGTACTTGCGTTAGTATAGTTTTCAATATCGTAAACATAACACACACTTGTGGTCGACGGCACAGGTACATATAAAGAGATAACCACAAATGTTGCATTATCTAAAAGAATCAAGGAATATTTAAAAATGATCAGATTTAATCGACTTATTTCTCCGATTTCTTTACATCTGCGTCATCTACATGTGATCTTGTGATTGTAGTGGAAGCTCCATCATCTCCCTGAAACACAGTACTTGCGTTAATAGGGAAGAAAGTATAGCAAATGGAATCACGTTATATGATCACGCTTGATGGAGCTGTCAGTATCCATACCTCATGCTGCTGAAGAATATCTAGGGCTGTTGTCAATGTGGTGCGCACTTCCGAAACCTGTTGCGCCGATTCGTATCCGCATGGTCCCGCTGCCACCGGAATTACTTGAATGTCAGGCTCCGCATCAAGTGCGTGGGTTGACGATTCAACAACAGCCTGAAACATAGTACTTGCATTAGTAAGGATTACAATATTTAAAACACAACACACGCTTGGGGTCGACCGCACAGGTACATATCAATGGCTAACCACAAATGAAACATGGTGTAGAACAATCAAACGACAAGTGTTCCAGTCCTGATGATCACGGTCAGTTGAGCTGTCAGTATCCATACCTCGGGCTGCTGAAGAACATCTAGGGCTGTTGACAATGTGGTGGACGCTTCAGCATCTCCCTGAAAGACAGTACTTGCCTTAGTATGGATAACACCAATTATAACTGAAAACAAACACCAGGGGACGAAAACTAAGGTGTATATCAATTGGAAAGCACTAACCAAACAATTGGTAAAATAATCACACGATACATACAAACTATTACTTGACATGCATAAAACAAGTCTATAGCGGAATAGCCAAGTATGATTACCTGATACGCGCTAGAAGTGGTTGATAACTGCGAGCACGTGACGGAAGTAGAATGTTCTTGCTTCAGATTCAAGGGATAGTCAAGAAGTTGTAAAGGTAAATTATTGTTTGATAATGAAATGCCAATATTTAAAATTGCCATGTAAGGAGACAGAATACTTGAGTAATGCGCAATATAGCACAGTTCCCTGTGCCCATATATAGATTTCGTTTGTGGGTTATAAAATCTAAAAATAATATATTGATAAATGTCATTATTCAAAAAGCTATACACTCATATCAATGTCGAAAGTATTACAAATTGGAAACAACACCTAAAATATCAATGAATCCATTCGACTACCTACACACTACTGCAAGGCCTAAAGCTAAAAACGGACACTTGACTCACCAGTGGCGGATTGTGGATGAATAGAGTGGGAATAGCGTTTGCGAGCAATTTTCGTGTCAATCGCCGTTCGTTCTTCTTTGTTACCCAAGATGTGGTGTACATGTTCGAGGGAAAGTGCCGGCTGCAGATGCGGTATCGATCACCCCTCTTGTCCTCAAAGACTTGTTGGACTCTACTTTCCAGCTCATCCAGTGGATATCCGCAATGTCTGACCCATTCTCTTATTCGATCAACAGTTTTCGGGAATACATGCATTGTAGTGCCTTCAGATTTAGCATGGGTCTTCGAAGGGCAACCGCTAATCGAACAGGCAGGCATTGTTGAAAATTCTGAAAAGTAAATATCAAGATTATTATAAAACCTTGATGAATAAAAATGTCATAAAAAAAAGTAAATGAACCATACCATGCTCAATGCAAGGTTTGTTTTGGTCGCCGGAACTATACCAGTTCATCATGTGCAGCTTAGTATTTGCATAAATTACAGAAATTTCTGTTTAGTCTTGCACGAAAAGGAACCATCCTTACATTATAGACTGGACCCCCGAAGGATGCAATTCGATGACAATTGACACAGATGAAAATAAATAGATCTATTGATAGCATAACAATTGAAACTCAAGTCAATAGCAATGAGACCAATGACCATAGCTCTATTGGGTACTGTAATAGCAAATAGATTGAAATGTAAAAATGACCTAAATATGACTAGGATACATGGCCTTACCTTGACCAACAAACAGTTGGATTCAGCAGGCCGAGCGGTATGTTGCAGGAGAACAGGTAGATGGCCACAGGTAGCACACTGACGAGTTTGCTCGAAGCGGTCACAGATAGCACGGCGACGAGCAGATTAGCATAGATCTAAAGTGCTTCTCAGGTAGAAGGTTCAGGAGTTGACTTGCAAAGCACAAAGATGTTCTCATGAGACATATCAAGTGGTTTATAAAGTATTAGAAACAGGGGTGTGTTTGTGAATGAATGACGTGTGTATGTCGTGGTATTATGTTTATTGCAGGGGGGCGGCCTGCCTCAGGGGAGGCCTGCCTGGAGACACGGGGTCTGAGGAGGCCATGTGAGCGATGATCCCTGGGCGTGGGATACCTTTTGAAGTGTACATGCTGTTCGGCACCTTGGCCGTTTGCGCCCGTCACAGCCCCCCATGCCAGCGCTCATCCCCGGGTGCGAACTACCTTTGATAGAGGGGGTGGGATGGATGGGCCTGGGGCGTGCAGATAAGGCACAGGAAGACTGCTGAATGGAGACACACTTATGTGGATTGCAGGGGGGCGGCCTGCCTCAGGGGAGGCCTGCCTGGAGACACGGGGTCTGAGGAGGCCATGTGAGCGATGGCCCCTGGGCGTGGGATACCTTTTGAAGTGTACATGCTGTTCGGCACCTTGGCCATTTGCGCCCGTCCCTTGCCCTTATGTGATGTTAAAGGACACGGGCATCCATTTTTGTACCCCTTTCAACTCCATTTTGGTGACCAGGCCTCACTGCGATAGTACAGCGCGCAGAGCACATGGCCCACAGCCTCGTTCCCACTCTGACTGGAAAACTCCAGAGGTATTTGCAACAGCTAATAAATGTAACACATCACTCTCTGAAATCACGGTCCTGCATGTGAACTGGCTTGAACCATGCACATGGCTCGTTCATCTCCACAAACGTGTCCTTGCCCACGCACCTTCGCCAGTGGAAAGTAACTGCCATTCTGACCCTGCGTCCCTGCAAGGTATTCTCTTCATGTGCCAGACCACTGACCACGCCATGATGGCCACCTAGCAGATCCCCAACTAACATTAGACCCCTACTGCAGTATATCGTTGCCTATCAATAACAAATGCCACATACCGGAGATTCTTGTGAGCACAGACCCACACTTCAAACAATGTATTATAGTGGTCAAGACCCTTGACCTAAGGCCTGTATCATCCAATGATCATTGATAGTATTGATATATGTGTGACTTTTATAGAGACATAACCGACTGAAAGACTTTGAACAAGTGTTATTTAGTGCATGCATTATTGATAATATATTTGGTTAGCTTAGATAGTGACCACCCGCTTCACAGCGACCTGAACTTCACCCATTCCGAGCACAGGCGTCTGACATCCATCCTTGAATGGAGACACACTTGATTGATTTAAAAAATTGAAACAAACGTTGTTAAAATATATGTGGTGTTTTATTTTGTAGCTTATTTTGATGACACAAAAATACAAAAGTTTACACATTTACAGTTCAGGTTGCAGCACAGCGAGAGAAAATCCCCTGTACTGACCGCTGTCACTCGGGAATGTTTCTCTTATGGCACGAACGGCACAGGCGGGTATCACTCTTCGAACGCGGTGTCCAAGCCTCCCGTGAAGCCACCATGTAAAGGAACGATAGGCCATCAGCCTGTACCACCTGTGAAAAGGAATGAAACAAACTGTTTTTAAATGACCAAGATAATTTTAATAAACGTTTGTTGTCAATGACAATTCTTGTAACTAATGGCATTCTGCTCAGACAAATGCTATCTAGACACTGCACACTATTGAACGACTTTCATGCGTTACAATGATATGTATATGTAATTTTGGATATAGTAGAAGACCATGAAATAGTAGTGGCATCACAAGCAGAGTATACTTACTCGTTACTCGGATTACGAGGACGAACAGTTGCACGAAGTTCGTGCATAAGCACCATCATTATCCTCAACACGGACCGTGTGAGGCAGGCTGCCCTGAAGTCTGGCAGCTCGGTGATGCATTGCAGTCGTGACTTGCCTTCCGAAATGTAGGCCACGCATCCCGAGTTTTCACAGCAGCAGCAGTTCTCCTCCTCGGTCGGCATTAGCTCGCACCGATTGCATGTGCACCAGGTGGAAACACCGTCCATGCGACTAGTTCCAGTGTCTTCATCCGTTGATTCGTCCTGCCAACTGCTGTCCGAAGCCCCATCGTTTTCACGTGTTTCCCTTTCCAGTAGTTCCTCCTCAGTATACTCGGACTCGTACATGTAGGGCATTATTGTATCCATTGTGTGTTGCACAAACTAAAATAATTGATAGCGGTGGTACTGGTATCTGTCCACACGGGCTACAAGCAACGAAGGTAGCTGACCAGAGCACAGAAACGAGTCACAGAATACTCAAATTAACACAGAGAGAGGAATGGAATGGAAAATCTGCTGCTGTGTGTTGTGAAACGGTCTGTTTATACTTATTGAGGAAAGAGGCGTCCTGCCATTTCCATGGCGACACGTCATTAGCTGAAGCGCAGCGAATGTTGACACGAGACGTGCTTTGGCGTTGTGAAATGGGCGGTGCGCGTCTGCTGATGACAGGCTCAGGGGCGGGGGATATGATTTAGTGCCGCAAAAGCAGGTCAGCCAGGGCGATGGGGGAAATGATAGGATTATCACAAAATGGCAGCTCCCTGTTGCCTGTTTTCGCGTGTGTTTAATGGACGAAAACTCGGGTAAGGTCCATAGGAAATTTTTCTAAAATCGAGCGATTTAGTCTTAAAAACACATGGCCGATCCGTAGGGGCAATAAAAAATTTTGACCGAACCATTCCTTTAACATACAAACGGCATGCCGTCCGCATACGGTCGCTGCCACAGTGCCTCATTGATTACTGCTGGTATTCCCAAATGTGTGCCTATGATTGATACCAATGCCAAATGTGCCCCCTTGATTGCTGCTGGTATTCCCAAATGTGTGCCTATGATTGATACCAATGCCAAATGTGCCCCCTTGATTGCTGCTGGTATTACCAAATGTGTGCCCATGACTGATACCAATGCCAAATGTGCCCCCTTGATTGCTGCTGGTATTACCAAATGTGTGCCTATTATTGATACCAATGCCAAATGTGCCCCCTTGATTGCTGCTGGCATTCCCATGATTGCTGTGGGTGCCCCCATCCATATGACAGCCCATCCTATGTCTACCCTCGGTTGTGCAACTCCAAACTTGACCTTCTTTTCATTAGTGAAACCTGGCTTCACGAGGCATCAGGTCCGGCTCTTGCCCTGGCCTTACCCCAAGGCTACACAATCTTTAGGCAAGACAGGGGCTTGCAGAAAGGAGGTGGAGTTGTCCTTGTCGCTAACGAGTCCATCCACATCAGGAGACTACAAGGAGACCTTGGACGAAACTGCGATTGCATGCTCATCAAGGCTAACCTGTCACCTATCTGCACCATCACCCTCCATATCGTATACCGCCCTCCTGGCCCAGTCTCCGACTTCCAAGACGCACTCATGCATGCCCTAGCTGACAACCTAAAGAAGAATACCATATCCATCCTCTTGGGAGACATGAACCTCAGCCTCAATGACCCTGCAGACAGCCACTCAGCATCACTCAACAACGCACTCTCCATGCTGGGCTTCATACAAACGGTGACAGAACCCACCCATATTAAAGGGGCGGAGCCTGGATTGGATATCCCACCACAATTGCTCCCCAACCATCTCAGCCATTACACAAATTCCTTGGTCAGATCATTCAGCCATCCATTTTGACCTAAGTATTCCCAAAACGAATCCCACCCTCCCGATCTCACTGCCGCCTGCCTTCACTAGAAGCTCGAAGCAATTCACCAAAGAAAGGCTTCTACCTCACCTCCTGGTTCCAGAACTCAGGCCACCATTCTCCAATAATCCAGACACCCTTGCTGCCGCCTATGAATCCATCATCTCGCAGTCTGTGGAAACTATTGCCCCCCTCACCCAAAGAAAGGCCAAGACCGCCAAACACACAAACTCATGGTTCTCTCCTGAACTCCTCAAATTACGCACCAAGCATAGAACAGCCCTACCAACATGGCTGGCCAAACCTAATGACGCCACGAAATCTGCTTTCAAAACAATTGCTAAAGAATATACAAATGCCATTATTACAGCGAAAGCTAACTCATTCTACTCCAGAATAGCCAATGCTAAATCTGGTTCAAAAGAAACTTTCGCTATATTCAGGGAACAGGAAACTCCCGCTCAAGCACCACACTCTATCGCCAAGGACAAGGACTGGTGTAACAAGATCCAAGAGGCTATGCTTCACAAATTGGACACCCTCCAAGACAAAATCATCAGCCACCAAAAAGCCTTAAAACAACAACTATCTAATCTACAACAACAAGTATCTAATCCACACAATACTACTTCACATGGAATACCAGAATTCTCCTTCAAAGAAATGAATGAACAGGAAGTTATAGCAATCCTTAGCTCTATCAAGCCTTCATGCAAGGGTGATTCCTGCCCAGCACATCTCATCAAGGACAATGCACCTACCATGACACCCTTTATCACAGCATTCTTAAACGCCTCCTTCAAAACTAACTGTGTCCCTTCCTGCCTTAAAGAAGCATGGGTGCGCCCACTACTGAAAAACCCCACACTGGACCCAAAAAACCCTGTAAATTATAGGCCTATTTCTACGGTCCCATTCCTACTGAAGGTTCTGGATAAGGCAGCTTACCTTCAGGTTCACAAATACTTGGAGACCCGTCACTTATTAGGTCTCCGACAATCAGGCTTCCGTTCCAACCATGGGACGGAAATCACCTTATTGGACCTTAAAAATCAGATCGACGACCTTAAAGATGCAGATAAACCCACCCTCCTACTGCTCCTTGATCTATCGGGGTGACCATCCCACTTGATCTGGGTGACCATCCCACTTTATGCCACCACCTCTCTACTACAGCCAACTTCTCTCCTAATGCCACTGCTTGGGTCTCATCCTTTCTCAAAGAAATAACAACGAAAGTCTTCTCGGACCTAGCCTCTGCCAAACCCGTGATAATCAAATCTGGAGTCCCACAAGGATCCTGTATCTCACCCACTCTTTACAACCTGTTCACGAGGTTACTCTTCTACTTCCTAGACTCCTTAGGCATTGCATATACTAATTATGCTGATGATAGTGAGGTTCTCATACGTCTCACAGGTAATCATGAGGCTGACAAGGAATCACTGGATAAGAGCTACGTCACAATTCAAACCTGGATGGCCGAGAACTGGTTGTGCCTAAACAGTAAAAAAACAGAACTTCTCATCGGTTCACCAGACACAATCCAAAAACTAGACACCAAATACAACTCCTTTGTAATTGACAACACCACTATCCCAGTATCACAGGTAGTTAAAACCCTTGGAGTTTACCTGGACTCTAACCTCACAATGGTTAGGCAGGTCAACGCTATCTCATCCGCATCAGCCTATCACGCAAAACTAATCACTGCAGCCAGACCTTTCCTGACCCAATAGAACTGCCTCACAATCTCCAGAGCAATTATTGGGTCCAGACTCGACTATTGCAACGCACTTCTGCTAGGCACGTCAGCAAAAACCATCAGGAAACTGCAGAAGAGACCACATTTCAGACACCAGGAAATCCGTTCACTGGCTCCCCATTAAGGAGCGGATCATCTTCAAGACTCTCATGCTTACCCACAAATGCCTACATAACTCAGCACCCCGCTACCTTTCTCAAAGATTTACCCTACAGCATTCCGACAGGCCCATAAGATCTGCCTACACCAACCGTGTAGCCATCCCAAAAAGTGTCAAGGCACGAGCAGGGGGCTCAAGTTTTCCAGTCATTGCAGCCTCCAACTGGAACTCGCTTCCCCCCCCACACTGAGAGGTATGGAGTCACACTGTGCGTTCAGGCAAGCAATTAAAACACTGCTTTTTGTGTAATGACAATCTGTTAAGCACATGGTTATGCATCTTTCCATGATCATGGGCGCATCAAATCAACCTGTATTCAATATATATATGTATGTTTATCTGTAAGGCTCATGCTCCATGTAACCTAGCACTGCCTTCTTTTTGCGCAACTAAGACATTTTCTTGAAACAGCACCTCGATGCCTCCGGGCTGCAGGCTCTTTACAAATGCAAAAATAATAGATAATAATAAATAAATAAATAAATAAATAAATAAATAAATAAATATTGGGGGCCGTCAGCGACTTTTGGTCAATGGTCTCTTGCGATGTATTTTAGCCTCTGATGGGGACGTGCGTTTCTTTTTTTTAACATTTTTAAAATTGTTAAGACGCGCTGCCCGCCCCTCAGAATTACCTCGCGCTCTTTTGCTTTTTATTCTGTACAAACTACTCTATGCAACTTCTAATGTGCACTTATTTAATGCACGCTTCCAAACATGGCCAGGGCTTGGAGTTTTGCTAATTGAGCGCGGTAGCTGGATAAAACTGCATTGGATAACGCCTCCAGTGCTGCAGCACGTGATGCATGCGGTCCATAATCTTATCAGGACATGATGGCGCCATTTGAAGCCATGTGATACACATATGCAATGCAGACAAGGTGATCATTACCTCTGCTGCTGTAGACGAATGCACACAGCCTGATCTTCACTTGCTTGCAAATCCGGCGGAAATAGACTCCATAGCTGATTGAATTAAGGCCCAGATGTTGTTTGGCACAGTTCTGGAAGCGGAGTAAAGCCCCTACGGAAAAGGAATGGCTAGGGAAGGTCAGGACGATTTATGAGATGGAACACCTGACACACATTCTCATGAGTCCAAGGTCAAAATTGGAGAACTATGGTTGCCGTTTTTTGCAAAGTATGGTGCTCAGCCATAGGGCTAGTGGACTAAGGAACTCATGGTGGTATTACGACTGTAAGGGTCGCATGCCGAGGGGGGACAGGATGGGACGGGGGGTAATGAATGTACAGTAAAGACAAGGCAAGGGATGATTTTGTAATTCTTGTTCATGTTTTTATTCAAGTGCCTTAAACTCTTGTATCAAAATGTTTATAAAATGGGATTGTCAAAATAAAAATGAGGGCCTTGCTTTAAATTTATAAATAATGACCGCCTTGCGCACTCATAACAGTTGCATTAGTAAAATTGCAGACCGCAGATGTACTCTCCTGGAATATGCTTCCCGTAGAATCTCTGCTCGTTGAGGGCAAATCACAGACCCATTTTGAGGCACCACTGGCCACCTGCTGGGTCGGTTATCGCATCTGTGTTAAGCTGAAGCAGCTGATTTCAAGTGTTAGACTCCCCCACACGATGGCATTAAGAAGTGGACACGCTAGTGCTTGGGGTGAAGCCCAGCGCCTTAGGGGTGAATGACACCAACCTGTCGCGCTCCATCTTCAACTGGTACCTAACACATGGAAGACAGAAAGCCATGGGGGCAGACTGCACATTAGTCCTTAGTCAAGGTGAGAAACGCCTCCTACAAACAGGACTCACAACACCATCAGATGCAGAGAGTATTCTGCCTGCCCAGGCCTGGGGCCTGTCGGCAGGCCCCAAGTCCTCTTCCTGCATCCTGTCTTGCTTTAATTGGGCTGTTTTACCTAATTGCGTTTCAAACCTGGTCACTTTTGGCATTTGACACTCAGAGGCAGAGTGGAGCAGAATAGCCTTTGCTAACTAGGCTTATGTTTTTTTATATATATATGGGAACATATTTTGGTGGGGAGAGGGATAATCCTTCAAATGTAGGGAGAGGGGGTAACTTCAGAGAGTTTGAAAGAAGGGCAAACTTACTTGTGTGGCGGCATCTAACTTCTTTACACATTCTAATGAGACTATTCTGGTGCAGCTTCAATGTTACAAGCAGTTAACTCTCTCCTTCACGTCAGAAACCGTACACTTAAGGACTGCTTTGAAAATTAACTGTCTCCTTTTCCCCAACATTTCGAGATGGGTGACTAAAGCCCAATCTGCCCAATGGTCACTACGTCACTGTGTAGGGGGGTTTCTCTGTGTCTTAGTATGGCCCTGATGAAAAATATGTGTTCTCAATATAAGACATTAGAGGATTAAGTTTGGCCAGCACAGCAGATCAGGATGAAGGCATATGAATGCCAGTAACAGCATGACAAAATGATATTTTCCCATCAATACTGGATATCTCTATAATTAATTTCTTTATGCATACAACATAGTATCAGCTATTCTCAATACAAGCTCATTACACTTGCGCACGTAAGAATAATGTACCACCATTAGTATGTAAAACCTAATTCTTTTCTGTCATATTTCTGTGGGTTTGGACAGTAAATTGCACATTTTTGAAGCCATTTTTCCAGCATTTTCGCTGGGAGAGAAACTCCCGCACCCCTCTTGATGTGGGTTGGGATGCCTCGCTGCGCTCTGGCGCTTCAAAATTCGCCCAGAGAAATGTACGCCCAACCAGCTTTCAAAGTCACCAGCCACCACCGAAGGGGAGGTAGGTAGAGCAAGGGTCTTTTGGGGGAACCCGAGTGGCCGTGAACCCACTCAAGTGTTGCGGCATGGTCCTGGAAGGAAACTGCCATGAGGCACAGGAGCGTTCACCATCCAAGTTACGGATCCCAAACACACAGACCTGGGAGCTCCCGCTGGGGCACCCTGTGAGCCAAGAAGGGCAACTTCCAGGCCCCGGCCCAAGTGCCCAAAAGTACAGAACTAAGAAAACACTGCACACCTGTTTGTTGGGGAATATCCATAATACTAAGTTATGTTTTTACTAGTATTATGTTTACTAAAAAACCACAGCCTTTTTATTGCCAACACAAAACAAGTTTCTACGTATTCTTTTATGTATTTACTGTAAAGAGTATATGTACCATAGGGCTAGCATTTCCAGAGCTTATGTCCAGTGCCGCTGAATGAGGGGGGCACCCCTATGGAGTTTAAGGGCACTGGAGAGCTGGCCCTTTAGAGGAGGGAAGGGGGGAAGAAAGGCGACCATAAGGCATGCCACTCCCTCCCCCCTGTCCTCTCCTGATGCAGGACTTACAGGAAGAGCCTGACAGGGAGGGGACCCAGGACCAAGGGCATCATTTGGGGGTCACTGGCGACCCCTGAGATCTCCCTTGCTACCCCTGTGATCACCCTTGCTACCCCTAAAAAAGAAAAAGTTTTTCCCTTTAAAAAAAAAGATTTTTAAGTGTCAGCTACTGGGCTGTGGCCCGTACCATGTGGCTCTTTGCTTCTGGAGGTGCTGGCTTTCTTGTTCAGGCCTTTTAAAAAAATAAATAGGGGGTTCAACAAGTGTAACAGTTTGAGCAGTGACCTTAAATAAGAAAGAATAGGAATAACAAATAATTTGCCTTTCTGCAGTTCTATACAATTGCTAGACTCATGAAAGATTTATTTCAAGGAACACTTCAGGGGGTGAGTTACTGATTTAGTCTGTTCTTAAACACCTCAACCCAGCCTTTCATCCTTCTGAGGTCGATAAATGAGTACCAACACAGGTTGAGTGATATCGTATGTATATTTGTTCTATATAAAGCGCTTAAGCGTAAGTTCTATATAATAACACATCATTCTCATTTGGCCTTGGACGTCTGCTTGCATTCAAGGTAATTTGGTAATATGGGATGGGCCTATACACACTGATCTTAACGATACATATGGCCATCCATTCTTGTATGAAATTTATCACATTATAGTGATATCGCAACCATATTTTTCGTAGTGTACTTAGGAACAATGCTATGTGATGCCACTTCCTGTTTTGCCCAGGGGTTAGAGGTTGTGTTCCTTCGCTTCTCGGGATGTCACTTCAGGGTGGGGAGTCCAATGACATCACTTCCTGTGATGTCATCAGAGGTCAAAAGTCGTGTGATGTCACTTCCGCTACCCCAGGCATTTTGGTGAAATTACATCCCTGCCCAGGACCCACCAAAAGGTGCTAATAGGCAGTGGTTGCCAGCACGGAAACCCCCAGTGTGTCTCCCCCTCTTCAAAGAAGCAGAGAACACTCTAACGATAGGAGAGGGGAAAGGCAGGAAGCCACGCACATGGGTGAAAAGTGGCCGTCGGCACAGGCTGGCCATTTGGGTGGCCAGTAGCCATAGGCTGGCATGGCACCAGGGCATATTTGCCCTATATAAGCAGGACTGCTGGAGCAGCCCTGCAGAAAGAACACTCTGCTCGGAGTGCACCTGGATTCTGCGCTCGCAGATCCATCTTCTCGTTTGCCCGGATCCCACCCACCCCTGGAAAAGGTACATTTGGGCAGCACAGGACAACGGTTGTTGTCTGAAAGTGGTGGCACAGAAGAACAGAGAAGGCGGCATGGGCCTGGAAGGAAACTGCCATCAGGCACAGGAGTGCCCACCAGCCAGGTTACAGGTCCCAAACACACAGACCTGGGAGCTCCCGCTGGGGCAGCCTGTGAGCAAAGAAGGGCAACTTCCAGTTCCTGACTCAAGTGCCCAAAGGTAGAGAACTAAGAAAACACTGCACACCTGTTTGTTGGGGAATACCTATGGTACTATGTGATGTTTTCATTAGTATTATGTTTACCAAAAAGCCACAGCTTTTTCACTGCCAACCCAAAACACGTTTCTGCGTATTGTTTTATGTATGTACTGTATAGACTGTATGCCCCATAGGGCTAGCGTTTCCACACCGCATGCAGAATGGAGGGTACCGTTTTTGTGCTTCTGTAGCCGGTAGCTTCTCTCTCAGGTGTGACTTTCTGCCTGCCTTCTCACCTCATCAGTGCAGGCAGCTCTACACAGAAACACACCCTTGTGTCGCTTGTTTGTCCTTGACACGTCAGGCGTGACACAAAAGCCGCTGTTAGGCTCCCTTCAATGCGTTTACAGCCCCACCCTGGATTCAGGCACCTAACCCGGGGGCTCTTGAGCGTGCAAGGGATGGATGCCACCCCATGCGCAGGTGACGTCCCTTCCGAGGACACACGTCTGAACGTCGACAGACTGCATGCGTTCACATGCTTTGCAGTGGTTCTGTTGGCGCTCAAGACTGCAGCGTAATGCTTCTGCCAGGGACGGCACCAAGGCCTTTTTACCATTTCAGTTGAAATAGCCCTCGAGCCTCAGGGGGACCCAAGCTGCCGCCCCGGTGTTGGTAGTGTCATCCAAAAGTAATTTTTTTAACTGGATGCAGGAAATGCCACGTTGCAGCAAACTGGCCCATGTCCACTCCCTCGGTACTTGCAGTATCCAGCAGCTCTGGTTCCCATCGCCGTGTCGCCTTGCATTATATTAGCATCTTGCTGTATGCCCTTCCGCCAGAGCTGGCTATTGGGCCGGATTTTGGGATCCGGCAAAACATGTGTCGTCCCCTTAATTTATTTGTGTGCGTTCAGACGATGCTTAACGGGATTCGATCCGAGATGGGCAGGAACAGCGCGAGGCACTTAAGCGCCATACCACTAAAAGGGCTGATGAGGACCTCTACACTCCCTTGTTTAGACTGTAATCTGCATAACCCCTGCAGCCGTCCATTTGCCTTTACTCACAATTATCTTTGCGCATGCACACAATGTTTTTATCCCCCATGAATTGGCATGACACAAGATTTCAATTGGCAAAATTGGCCGCAGTTTTATTTCCATGACAACAGAAGTATTTGTACACAATAGTGACCTCATTCTGTACGTGTGGCGCTTGCTTGCCGGATTTCCTTTGCTTCCCCCTATACTTGGTATAGTAGGCCCCCAACTCCCCCGACCCATTGTACCTGTTCCTATCCTGCCCGTGCAGGGGTCCGTGGGTGGGGAGAGCGCCGTTTGTTTTGAGGGGGAAGCTGAGCCTTATTTGTTCCTACCAGACGCCCCCGCCGTTTAGGCCCCCAAGAGGCGCTGGTCCAGAAGAGTGAAGACCCATTCCGTTTCCTTCTGGCTCGTCCGGAGTCTATCATTTGTGCTTGGTTGCCCAAACACCGCCAACTTGTCATCCTCTGACCTGGGTGCCCTGCGACAGCAATGCCCAGGTGTCCTCCTCCTTGTATTTCGTGGGTGGGTGGGTGGAAAACGAAATTCCTTGCACTTGTCAGGTGGCGGCAACCGGGTCCCAGTGCCAGAGCGAGATGCCTGGTCCCTGGTCCCGCCTGCTTATATCCTGCAAGCCCCGCCCCTTTCCTTTTGTTTCCCCTTCGCGGGCTTTTGGGCCATTCGGCTTTTGGCGCCGTTCCGCCCCTTTGTCCTTTGCCCTTCCGGGTGAGGGTCCCAGCTCCCGGCGGCATGACCCCGCAGGGGTTACCTTGCTGCCTCCTCCATTTTTGAGGACGTTTTCCGTCGTCAGCTCCATAACCCCTGCAGCCGTCCATTTGCCTTTACTCACAATTATCTTTGCGCATGCACACAATGTTTTTATCCCCCATGAATTGGCATGACACAAGATTTCAATTGGCAAAATTGGCCGCAGTTTTATTTCCATGACAACAGAAGTATTTGTACACAATAGTGACCTCATTCTGTACGTGTGGCGCTTGCTTGCCGGATTTCCTTTGCTTCCCCCTATACTTGGTATAGTAGGCCCCCAACTCCCCCGACCCATTGTACCTGTTCCTATCCTGCCCGTGCAGGGGTCCGTGGGTGGGGAGAGCGCCGTTTGTTTTGGGGGGGAAGCTGAGCCTTATTTGTTCCTACCAGACGCCCCCGCCGTTTAGGCCCCCAAGAGGCGCTGGTCCAGAAGAGCGAAGACCCATTCCGTTTCCTTCTGGCTCGTCCGGAGTCTATCATTTGTGCTTGGTTGCCCAAACACCGCCACGCCAACCGGTGGGTTCCCGCCCACCGTTGGCTCCCTCCTTCCTCATTCCTTCTCACAACTCCAGCAATTTGGTGCAAATGTTCCGGAAAAAGAGCTCCATTCCCTTTGGGGACAAGTGCACCCCATCGGCTAAGAAATACTCGGGGGTCTTCCCGTCAATCAGGCCATGCCTGATCTGATGGAAACCTCTGCCCCAGCAGAATTTGGCAACTGCCCCGTTCAGCTTCCTCCTTGATTTCTCTACCGCTGAATGGTTCTCTGCCCCTCTCCATTGCGCCCGAGGAATCACCTCGGACCAGATGATCTCTGTCTCCCCCACCTGTGCCGATATTTCCTGTAATGAGTTTGTGATGTCTCTCAGCAAGACCCCCCTCCCTAGGCTGGTCAGGTCATTCCCTCCCAAGTGTATCACCAACACATCCGGCTTCCGCCGCCTATTTCGCAGTTTATGCAATTGCCCTTTCAGCTGGGCCCATTTCATCCCTGGCACCCCGTGCCACTCGATCTTCAATTCTCCTGCCGTCAAGATCTCTTGCTGTTGGTTCCAGCTCGCCTTTGCCCTTGAGATGAATGAGTGCCCCACCACCCATACTGTGCGTAGTTTCCTTTGGTGCACTGCTGGTAAATGACATGGAGGGAACGGCATGGTTATCTTTACACTTTCTCTGGCCTGACATAACGTTTATAACATCCTGACGACCATCTCCCCAATCTCTTAATGTCCTCCGCCCCTAGTCCCCCGACTGATGCTGAGGTGGCGGCCCCAATCCGGAAAGAATGTGTCCCAAACTGGCCCCCTGCCAGACCCATTTTATCCAGACCTAGCGACATCACTTTCTTGAATGAAAACGGCTTAGTGCGGACCTATCCTTGTGCGTGAGCCATGGCGCCTCTGCCCCTGATGGCCGCCTCTGTCGCATAAAGTTTGCCGTTGCCGCCACCGGGCAAACCCTGCTCGCCTGAATGGCATGTACGGTCAGCGCCGCCCCCTTTCCTTTCTGATCCGTCTCTGACCTCCTCACATAAATGATGACAACCACAGTGGCTCCGGGACACTTCTGCCCTGCCACCCTTTTCTCCTGCTCCACCGTCACCTGGGTGTGCCTGTATGAGCAGCGGTGCCCCTGTCTCCGATGGCTGCCGTTGCTGGAGAAAGCTGGACACTGCCGCCACCAGGCATACCCGGTTCTTTTGAATGGTCTGAAGCATCAAAGCCACCCCCTTCCCTTTTTGGTTAGTCTTTGACCCCCGTACCTAAATGACCACCTGAGTGCTGCTGGGTGCTGCTCACCCGCACATCCACTAAACGTAAAAACCCGTTCCCCTTGCCCTCCTTGTTCTCCGGCACCAGCTCGCTGACCCCGAGCGCCCCAACAAATGCCACTGTAAAGGCTGCTGTAAATAACCCCCTTTCTACCCTTACCATTAGCATTTGTACTTGTCATGCCGGCCCCATCTCCCCTACTTTGCTCCTCTGTGGCTTCCCTGTCCCTGCGGGAGTATTAACGGCCTGGGGGTGTGTCATTAATGACGAGAGCCGCTGGGCCAACCCCCTACTCTTAAAACCTGCCCCTTTCCTCTCTTCTATTCCTTGTGTCGATCGAGCCTACCACCTACCAGGCGTCCTCCAGCCCCTGCTACTTGTTTATCAACACCCGAAGGATTGAAAGGCTGGGTTTACCTTGCTGACCTGTTCACCCCTAGAACCTAAGATACAATGCTAGCGAAGTCCCCCCTGCATCGCCTAACGCTTTGATTTTATGAGCATGATGACTAGACCCCCTTTCCAATGCAGTTCTGGCAATGTTGAACACATGACCATCCAGTCCCAACTTTAGCAATCTCATTAGCACCTGTGTCATCCGCCTGATGACTTCATTCCTGCTCACGTTCCCTTGTTCCCCACTTAACAAACTGGCATAACCAACTTACCCACAGTGCCCCTTCCTTAGTTCGTAGGGTTATTCGGCATCTGCAATGTTTGAGTTATTTATAACATGTTTAATACCCAGCAGTTTCACTGAGCGGACCCGGTGCCCGCACCTGGTCTGCTTCACGTCGTCTTGCTCTCCAAGCGAGATAATAATTCAGCACTTACATAGTGCTATGAACCCTCAGGTATCTGAACGCTGCTGTTTATCACTGAAAGGCTGAGTTTGGCCCTGCCGAGATTCGAACCTGTGTGAGCAGGTTCTGTACAGATGTCAAAGCGAGTGTTCACTCCTGTTCTGTAGTTCCAAAAAGATGCCGGCATCCCCTGGAAGCACGTGACCCAGCACCGCAGTTGTAATGCAGAAAGCTTATCAACCCGGGCCTTGCAAGCCCTGCCCTCATTCACCAGCCCATCCCGACCAACGTGCACCAAACCTTAATATTCCATGTACTTCCCACTAGCCGTTCGCACATCATATCCACCCCTTGCCACTATTGGTCAGTTCAACCCAAAATTATGTGCACTACAGATTGAATCAATTGTTTACTTGCCAAATGCGGCGCAGGGCCTGAACTCCCCCAATAGAACCATCCCGCACCATTGTAACTGCTGGTCGCTACAGTGCTTTAACCATATCTAGTGTATGTCCCTACTGAAACTTAATATTGACTCAGGGCAAGTACAAAACTTTTGACTCCTACCGTGAAGCCATTCCATACTTCCACCTCAGCGCCCTAGGTGTAGCACTTTGCTCAAAACCTCGGCCCTCCTAAAACTGGTAGAGCCCTTCCATTCCATCCTGTCTAGATTCTGCCCACTTCTGTAATAAACCAACAGTGGTTGGGGACGGCGGGTAATGACCTAAACCTAGTGAGATATTCCTCGGCCAATCTCAGGTCTGCATCATACCCCTGTGCTCCCGTCTATCCATGGGTCGAAAGCCCCCTGTACCATCCTACTATTTCCAGCCCAAGGGCTGGTTTCGCTTTGCCCCACTGCATTGTGGCCTTTGAAGTCTGGGGGATAGATGGGGGTGGCACCCCCGGACTAACCCGCCTGGCAACGAACGCAAGCCCCCCTGAATGCGTTCCCCTCTCTTCTCTTGTTCTCCTGTAATTGCATAGATGGAACGGCGACTGTACTTTCCAACCGCACATGTGGCCATGCGCGTCTCCCAAAGTGCGCGACATGTGTCCACACAACCAGTGTTTTAAATAACCCCCTTTTCCTCAATGACTACCTGTGTCTTCAATTATCCAATTTAACATTAAATTAAACATTAATATTCAATGTTCTTCCTACTAGCCGCTCACACATCATACCCTCCCCTTGCCACCATTGGTCAGTTCAACCCAAAATTAAGCGCACTACAGATCGAATCAATTGTTTCCTTTTTTTTTATCTTACCATTGTGGTTGCAACGTTTAGCTTTGCTAGGAGGTTGGTTGTTTCGAAGACAACCATGCCTGCTACTTGGAGGTCCCTGCGACCACTTCCTTTGCTGGGAGCCCGTTAATTTGTGTTAATCCCCTGGGCCATGGACAACCTAACCTGCTGTCCATTACTTGCAAAATGCAAGGGCCTGAACAATAACGGCCCCATGGAAGCGTGACAACTACAACTCATAGCCTTGCAAGCCTGGGACATAACATACTGCCAACTATCAAAACCTGCGCCGCCGCTGCCCTGGTGAGCCCAGTATCCCTCACACTCACTGTTCATGGGCGCCAATGCCATGTATAAGCCCCAAGCAGGGGCACTCACGTTAATCATGCTGGTCAGAAATCCGAACTTAAACCCACCCCAAACTTGTTTATGTTAGAACGGGCACTGGAGTTCCCACATCACGAACGTTAGTACGCCCCCACGGGAAGAAAACTGTGCTGCACTAGGTTTAGCTGAAGAAAGAATGTCGTAGGTTAGGGAGGTATTTTGAATCCCGATTTATCCCTTGCCTGAAGACATAGGTAGGGGCACTATTATACGTTCAGGGAGACTTGAAATTGATAAATTTTTAAGTAAATCTCCCAGCAAAGCCCTCCCACAATCCCCTATGAACTGGTGAGAGTGGAAATGCAAATACCCACTACCGTGTTTCAAGATTTTTAAGGCAGCCTGAAAAATGTATTCCTGCTTCGTGTTATCAAGCCCAGTGAAGGCTGGGCTTAGAGTCTGGCAGCCAGAATGGCAGGCCAGTGATCTGCCTGATGCCTCGTGTAGGGCTAGGATTATTAGGTGCAGTACAGAGCGTGCCATGGGATCCTCTTAGAACCCTTTGTCCTGCCAGACACAAATATCGGCAGCAACATTCCCTTACCACTTGTATAGTACTGCACCCGCAGCGCCACGACGGTAAACACCCAAGGCTCTAATTAACATTAACACCTTAAGCCCTTACTGTAGTGTGCATCATAATGACGTGTGGTGCCACGCCATGGCTAAACACGTTCCTACCTACGCTGCCGAGACACCGACATACAGCAACGTAAATCAAAAACCTTTTTTATTGCCTTCTCCCAAGCCTCCCTTCAAAGCCACGCTGTGTACTCAAGTGCCCAGAAACCCCAAATCTGCTGCAGCTCCCCTGCAACAGACAAGGGCACAATCCGACTTCGACGAAGGTCAGCGAAACCACCTGTTTCGACCCCTGCCCGCGTCCTTTGTTCGCAACTCCACCCTCCATTGACTCACACGGCGAGTGCCCGCCGACAGGCAACCAGCATCCCCTGCTATCCCCATTCACTCCGTGGACCCTCTGCTGACCCGCCCATGCACCAACCGCGAGTGAGCAGGGGAGAGCGGAGGTCGTAACCTCCATTTGGCGAAAGGACTGAGCTCGAGGCCGAGCTACAAGGGGGAGAGTGAAAAATGGGATTTCATGCACTGTACCCCAAAACCATGAGCACCAGTTCCGCCGTTCAACATGGGCAAAAACACCAAGGCCTCCCTTGCCCACTAGGAGCCTCCCCTCAGCAGCCCGGGGGTCCTTATCGGTGCAGCCTGGCAGGGAAACAAACCACAGGCTGCGAGGCGCGGGCGCTCTCCCTCACGCTCTGAAAACATAGTGCCTTAAGGCCGACTCATCCAATTCTTCTGAAAGCGCAGCAGTCTAGTGCTCATCGGCTTCACAACCCATTTTTTAACAAGCATTCAGAACGAAGAAAAGGATGTACTCCGTCAGTGCCGTATTACACCGAATCAACACACGGTGAGCCGTTTAACTATTGCACTATGACTTAATCCAAACCAGTCACATTTACGACAGAGCTTTCATTATAATGATACAATAGGACGGAATTAATTTGTGCCGCGCTCTACTCGCTGTGCAACCAGACCGGCTCTATTATTACCCACGATGTGCCCTAGGCGAAATAAGTGGAGGGAGGGATGGGTGCTAACAAAAAGGCCCTACGGGCCCGCCCCGCCCAGGAATAAGCTTATTCCTTGCCCCTCCCACACACTTACCTCCACCGCACATTCATTCTTGCCCTCGATGCTCCTTCCTCACTGGAACAACGACCCGTCCTTCACTGGAACACCTCTTTAACTGGAACCCATCACGAATATCACTGCAGCACACGAACCAGAAAATGAAATCCTTCTGCCCCAACGAAATTCCTTGCACTTGTCAGGTGGCGGCAACCGGGTCCCAGTGCCAGAGCGAGATGCCTGGTCCCTGGTCCCGCCTGCTTATATCCTGCAAGCCCCGCCCCTTTCCTTTTGTTTCCCCTTCGCGGGCTTTTGGGCCATTCGGCTTTTGGCGCCGTTCCGCCCCTTTGTCCTTTGCCCTTCCGGGTGAGGGTCCCAGCTCCCGGCGGCATGACCCCGCAGGGGTTACCCTGCTGCCTCCTCCATTTTTGATGACGTTTTCCGTCGTCAGCTCCAGGAAAGCTCGAAATATTTCCGGGAGGATAGCTCAGCGGCAACGTGCTCGCCTTAGAAGCAAGGCGACACGATCCAACATAGGTTTGAACCCTGGGTCCGCGCTCAGAAACGCTATTAAGCGCGTTATAAATACACAACTAAGACATATTCCGTTAAAGGCTCCTCGATGCCCCCGGGCTGCGTGAGAGCTTTAGAAATGCAAATAAATACATTTATGTACAGTTGTTCCATTTTAAATGGGGTATATGCTTTATACTCTGCTGTCTAGCGTTATTTTCCAAGTGTGTTTACATAGAGTATGTGGTTGGAGAGGAGAAGAAACTCGCCAGCCTCCCTACCGCCCATCCCCCTGCCCTCATGTCGCTGGTGGGATCACACAGTAAGACATGTCCATTTCCAGCCCTGCTTACAAGGCTGCTTGTTTGCATCGCATTTCAGTTCATTAAGGTGCAATCTGCCCCAGGGAGTTGGCAGGGTGTTGGCTGGGGCTGGGCTGCAAAAGGAGCCTGTTTACAACTCTCACCGGGCCCCTCTCTCCCCTGCTCTCTTCTGCCAGAGACATCAACTCCTTAAAAAACGAACCAACTGGAGCTTTTTCCAGCGTCCGTAGACGTACACTGCTCCGTGCCCCTACCCACACTTGCCCCCGCAACTGCCTGATCCTGTGGTTGACCTGCTGGCGAAAACAAAGCTTGCCCCACTGGATTTGGACTTGTGATGGGGATCCACTTTTAAGCAGAAATGTGAAAAGGTAGCGCAGCAGGTTGTGAGATGGCAGCTGAGATATTGGGTTAATCTCCAGGGCACTGCATTTTTAAAAATCATTTAGGAGTCTTCTTTTTCACAAGGGAAGCTTATTTGTTTTGGGCAACCTGCGTCTATTTCAAATTCTCGTGCATTAACGGGTTATTTCATGTGAATGGGTGCATTGTAAGTCAGTTTCACTGAGGCAAGTACTGGTTCAGTCAATGAAAGACACCTACTCAGAAAGCATCTTATGTCTTCTATGAAACCGAAGAGTCAACAGAAGTAGTTTTAGTTTTCTCTGATGGTTGAATTGTAAACTATGGAACTAAGATCCAATCCTGGCTTCTCCACGCGACACATTGTTTGATACTGAGCGAAATCAGTTTAGCTCACGGTGCATTATTTTCCTTTGCTTCCCTCATTTGAGTTGGTGCAATGCACGTGTGATAGAATGAAGAGCTTGCCAGTGCAGTGGTCGTCTGTGTAGTAGTGTAAATGACCTTGGGAGTGCATACAAAGAAGAGCATGCATTTGTTCCGGGCGGCCATGGAGGACCACAGTTTTAGGCATGGGGTCCCCAAGCTACCCTTTAGACGGCCCTACTCCTGTGGCATTTCGTCCAGGAAGTAATATGCTTGGAAGGCACTGGAAATCAGCTTCCAAGATGATAGCTCTGCAGTGTCTTTTGTCCCAATCAGCGAGCGGGCCCGGCTTTATCAGCTGAGTCACCTGCTTGTAGCAACTTTCCCTCTGGGATGGAATGGAAAGGGAAGGGCTACAATGAGGACTGTATCCTTCCCACAAAGTTCAAGACCACCGAAGACTGAGTGTAAGAAAGGTGGTTGTGTGGCCAATGCCAGTCTAGATAGTATGGGCCTTTCCCTACCCGGTAACTAAGCTGGTGCCATTTATCAATGGCTCTCAGACTATGATATGATATGATATGGTATTTATAACACGCCTTTACACAAGTGTTTCAAGGCGCGACGAGGCAAAGAGGGGGGACAGAGGGAAGGCAAACAACGATCCTACTAGACCAGATGTCATTCAGATCACGCAAGTGCATGGGAAGGGGGATGGGGGAAAGTGCAGGGGGAGGGGGAGGTGACAGTGGAGTACAGGGCATAACAGAGTAAATAAGCAGTAAGTGAAAGTACGGCCAGCAGGTTGCAAGGGTAAGTGCAGACAAGTGTCAAGTGCTGGGAGTGTAGGGGTACAGATCAGTTCCCAAGTGCGGGGGTTGCATTGCAGTGCAGGTGTACAGCTGGCGGGGGAGGGGACCTGGGTCCAGGATTCGACGGTGGCCAGGTCACCAGTGCAGTTTCAGTTTGAGCCAGGAGGTCAGCAGGGGTGAAGAAGAGAAAAAGCAGAAGCAAAGAGAAAGGTCTTGAGGTGCTTCCGGAACCGGAGATGATTCTCCTCAAGATTCAGAGAGGCAGGGAGGCTGTTCCAGAGGGAGGCCCCAGCTGAAGAAAAAGATCTACCACCAACTCGTTGCTTGGAGAAGCGACTGACCCTGAGGGAGTTGGAGGCAGCTGAGCGAAGAGCTCGATATGGAAGATATTTAGGAAGAGAGAGTTGAAGGTTTTGAGTCCCCCGGCCCCAGAAGGCCTCGTGGACAATGCAGAGGGTTTTGAACTTAATCCTTGCCGCCACTGGGAGCCAGTGCAGAGATTTCAGTCCTGGAGAGAGACAATCCCTGGGCTTGAGGCAAAGGACACGTCTTGCAGTCCTGTTCTGAATGAGTTGCAGAGGGTGGAGAGTAGTAGCAGGTAGATTTAGAAAGAGGCTGTTGCAATAGTCCAGCCAAGAGAGAATCAGAGCTCTGGAGACAGTGAGCTTCTGGGGGAAGGAGAGGAAAGGAAGAATACCTCTGAGGAGGTGCAGCTGGTAGTGTGACTTCTTAGAGATGTCAGAGATGTGAGGAGCGAAGGAGAGTGTGGAGTCGAAGATGACCCCAAAGTTTTTAGCCTCACAGGTGGGAGCAGGAAGGGGGCCAAGAGAGGCTGGCCAGACAGTGACTGGAAAGGAGGGAGCGGTGTACCAAAGAGGAGAATCTCAGTCTTACTGCCGTTAAGACAGAGATCATTGGTGGCACACCACTCCTGGATAGCATACAGACAGTCAGAGATGAGAGAGGGAGAAGAGGTGGCTGGGGTTAGCCTGAAAATGAGCTGAGTGTCACCCGCTTAGCACTGGAAGTTGGGGCAGAGCGCGGAAATGCGATGGGCAAGAAGTGCCAGGTATTGGTTGAACAGCCAGGGAGAGAGGTTAGACCCCTGGGGAACATCACAGGTAGAGATAAAGATAGAGGAGAGGAAGGGCCCAGTTGAACCTGGGAGGGTTGGTCAGAAAGGAAAGAAGTCAGCCAAGCCAGGGCTTGACCGGTGATCCCCAGGTTATCACAGAGACTGTTCAGCAGGATGGCATGGTTGACCGTGTCAAAGGCAAAGGAGCGATCAAGTAGGATGAGTACACAGGGGGTGTTGGAGTCGAGGTTGGAGAGCAGGTCTTCACGGATGTTCGGGAGAGCAGTTTCCGTGCTTCTGGCAGCTCTGAAGCCAGTCTGATGGTCATGGAGACAACCAACAGATTCAGAGTGAAGGTTGAGCTGGGAGATGGCCAGCTTTTCCAGGAGTTTCCCCAGAAATGGAGTGATGGAGATTGGGTGATAGTTAGCCAGGCAGGAGGGGTCGGCAGAGGGTTTCTTAAGAAGGGGGTGCACAAGGGAGTGCTTCAGGGGGGACGGGAAGACTTCAGTGGTGAAGGAGTGGTTGCACAAGTCAGCCGAGGCAGGAGCCAGGGACTAGATGTGGTCCTTGGGGGTTTTGGAGGAACCGGGGTCAAACTGTTTTGACGAGACTTTTGTAGATCGGACTTGTCTAGAAACCTCGTCTGGGGAGAACAGGGGAAAGGCATAGAAGGACGGAGTAGAGGTGGCTGCAGAAGGGCCAGAGGAAGAGCAGGTAGTAGAGGGAGGAAACAGAGAGGAGGAGAGGGCAGGATGACCTGAGTTTTAGAGATGAAATAAGAAGCCAGTGCAGTGCAGATGGCCTGGGAAGGGACAGGAGAGGTAGAGACTGTGGCAGGACTGGCCATTTCCTTGCAGATTTTAAAGAGTTCACCTGAGTTGTTAGATGCCGCAGAGACACAGGCTTGGATGTGAGCTCTCTTGTTGGTGAGGACAGAAAGCTGGTATTGCCTTTGGAGAAGGCGAAAGGCCAGTTTGTCAGAGGATGTACATTAAGCACGCGATTTCCTCTCAGCAACCCTACACTTGTGTTTAAGGGTGACGAGGGCTGAGTCGTACCAGGAGTTGCACTTGGCTTTGAGCTTCAGGCGGATCCTCATGACAGGGGCAAGAATATCAAGAGTATCAGATATAGCAGAGTGGAGCATGGAAAGGGCTGTGTCAGGGTGAGAGTCAGCCAAAAGGGTAGGGCGGGTGAGAAAGTGGTGGTGAAAGCCTCAACTGACACACGCTTCATGGGTCGGATGACTGAGAAGGTGGGTGGCAGTGATGGGGTTGGCCTGGCCTGAGGGGTAGAGAGGGTGAGCTGGGAGGAGAGGAGAAAGTGATCACTCCAGGAGAGAGGAGTGGTGAAAGGGACAGAAAGGGGAAGGTCAGAGGAGATCAGATCATCCAGAGTGTGCCCTGCAGAGTGAGTCAGCCAGAGTGGCGAATAGAGAGTGAGTGAGAGTCGCAGAGGTCGCAAAAGAGTCCAGAGGAAGGACAGGAGGCATCCAGGTGGATGTTGGAAGTCTCCAAGAAGAAGTTCAGTGGTCGAGAACAGGAGTGAGGAGGAGAGGTCTGCCCACTCAGAGAGGAAGGAGGAGATCTGACTAGGTGGCCGATAGTCGCCATGATAAGGGAATGGCTAGGAGAGAGAGAGAGCCTGCAGACGAGACATTTGAAAGAGGAGTAGGCCTGCGTGGGAATGACAGAGACAGGAATCCACTCGGGGAAGATCAGGGCTACACCCCCCCCTACCTCTTTAGGTAGCTGCTCTCATGGCAATCGTGGGATTTGGGGGTAAAGCAATAACGCTTCGTCCATGCATACATTACAAGTCCTCTTGGGTTTCAGTAGAAGGGCTGGTTGCTACATTGTTTTCTTTTTGCATCCCTCCCATCTGCTTCACTGGGACCCCAACATATCTACAGATGGTTTGTGTGTTCATGGGCTGATTTTTGGGAGTGGGGTCTTTCTTAACCCCACTCCCTGGATTAATCCACTTCTTCTGGAGCCCTCATCAGTCCCTATGACTTCCAGAGTAGGGGGCCTTCTGTCCCCCTTTTACATCCTTTTGGATAGCAGTACTAGCTTCCGTACTGAGAATACTGAAGGGATACATTGATTCCTATTTATTTTCTAGTGGGTGTATTACACTTTCCAAAGCAAAAACCTCAGGCTGATGGCAGTGGTAGCCCTTTGATCCCTATTTGGCTGCACTACCGTACCCTCTAACATAATGATCGTAATGTGGCGCTGTTACCACGGTAGTAGTGCACGATGACTAAACCCCATGTTTGAAGCCCTGCCTTTGTTAGTCTGTCCTTGTTGCCCTTCTTCCTCCCGGCCAGGATCACCGAGGCACATATACATCCTAAAGGCATCTTGCAAGAAATGTTCCTTATGGGTGAAGAGGCTTCTTCTGGATTGTTGGGTGCAAGGAGCAATCTGACCCCTGTATAGATTCCAGCCAGAGTGATGACATGGTTGCTGCGCAGTCGCTGAGGGAGCGGGCTGCCCAGGAGTGTACTACCACCACTTGTTTGAATAGTACAGGCCCTATTATTGGTAGGATGGGGTTACCCTGTGCCCAGGGTTTCATATATTAGGAGGGGAACTGGAGCTATTCAACAGTTCACCACTAGAGCCAAGGTTCCTAAGAATAAGCTTAAGAAGGACGCTGGAGGATCTCTGCCGGAACTTGCGGTGGAAAAGCAACCAGCCACAAAGGTGAACCTCTGCTGTTCATAGACGGGTGAGGGCCTGTACCTGGTGTTTGTCTCCCTTAGACCAGCGGGCGTAACTAGTCTGAAGTCCTGTTCTACTGTCCCCATCCCCTGGAGCTCTGAGCAGTCACTGGGCCTTTATCTGGTCGGCATCATATGGAGTGGAGACTCCTGCATTTCACAGACACTTGCTAGCCTCAGGGCTAGACATTTTCCAAACATCCTCCTCAAGGGACCGGAACCTCGTCCCTTTGCTGCTTCTCTCTTTGTCGAGGAGACAGTGCTGCCAGGCTTTGGCTCCATCAGCAATGCTGCATTGTGCCTGATGGCCGACTCTGCGGTCTCTTCAGATGCATCCCCGGTCTGGTGCATCTTCCAGGAACTATCTTGCTCTGGCCACTGAAGCAGAAGTCTCTCATCATTGGAATCCTCAGGTCCAGCCTGTGGATCCAGAGATGAATATCGCTGCTTAGACAGCCCCAAACCTGAAACCGAAAGTAACCCCTGCAGCTGCGACCCAGGAACCTGACCTGTGGACATCCATGGTGAGAACAGTTGTCCCCAATCATCTTCATTTATCTGGACTTGTTGGTCTCTTGATTCACAATTCGTGGTCCCACACCTCATCCCAATATTATGGGTGTAGAGTTCACACTTGTAGCTACCTGGCCTGGCATCTGGTGGTGGGACCGGAGCCGGGGTATCCTGTCTGGGGTCTCCCTGGTGGACTACGACAGGTAGCTACCCCTTCCAAACCAGAGAAACATAACCTACATATAATAGACACCTATTGCATCAACTCTAGGGCTACTGCTGCACCAAACTCTTCATTCTCTAAAGGAAACTAAATACTATTGCAAAGTATCTTAGAAATTGCTCTAAATTGGATTGATTATCCTGGATCTCGATGAACATTTGTTTGTAGGATCAGGTTTGGACTGGTAAAGCGTAGTGTCAAAGTGCTGTTGTACCTAAGGCCTATGCAGGAATTGTAATATTATTTTGCCTCCCTTTAGGTTATTATTACAGAGTATTGGTTGCACTGATACTTGAACCGTGTGAATTCTAAAGTGGGGTGTCTTCCAATTGAAACAACAAACTGTGTTTTGAATATGCGTAGATATTGCTTTACATACTTTATAGTATCCTTTACCTAATGTGCGTGCCTTGCTAAATCAATTGTCACATTGTTATACTTACTTGTGTGGACAGTCTAGTACTTTTCTAGTACTTGCCTTGTCTGCCGACTCTTTCTCTCTCTCCTATCCATTCCCTTACTGTGGCTACTATCTATCGGCCACCTTTTCAAATTTCCTCCCTCCTCTCTGAGTGGGCTGACCTCTCCTCCTCACTCCTGTCCTCAACCACTCAACTCCTCTTTCTTGAAGACTTCAATATCCACCTTGATGCCTCCTGTCCTCCCTCTAGACTCTTTCGCGACCTCTGCGACTCTCTCTCACTCTCTGTTCTTCCGTCTGGGCCGACCCATTCTGCAGGGCACAGTCTTGATGCTCTGATCTCTTCTGATCTTCCCCTCTCTGTCCCTCTCTCCACTCCTCTCTCCTGGAGTGATCACTTTCTCCTATCCTCCCACCTCACTCACCCTCCCTACCCCACAGGCAAAGCCACCCTCATCACTGCCACCCACCTTCGCGGTCATCCGACCCATGAAGCGCGTGTCAGTTGAGGCTTTCGCTACCACCTTCTCGCCCCTTCTCCCCCTTCGGCTGACTCCCACCCTGACACAGCCCTCTCCATGCTCCACTCTGCTATATCTGATACCCTTGATATCCTTGCCCCTGTCATGAGAATCCGCCTGAAGCCCAAAGCCAAATGTAACTCCTGGTATGACTCAGATCTCGTCACCCTTAAACGCAAGTGCAGGGTGGCAGAGAGGAAATGGTGTGCTTCATGTTCATCCTCTGACAAACTGGCCTGCCGCCTGCTGCAAAGGCAATACCGGCTCTCTGTTCTCACTAAGAAGAGAGCCCTTATCCAAGCGCGCATCTCTGCGGCAACTAACAATTTGGCCAAACTCTTTAAAATCTGCAAGGAGCTGGCCAACCCTGCTGCAGTCTCCACCTCTCCTGTCCCCCCCCAGGCCCTCTGCACGGCACTGGCCTCTCACTTCATATAAAAAACCAAGACATCCTGTCCTCACTCTCCTCCTATCACCTCCCCTCCCCTTTTCCCTGCTCTCCCTCTGGCGTTTCGGCAGCCACCCCTCCTCCCTCCTTCTCTGCCTTTCCCCTTTTTTCTGCTGACGAGGTTTCGAGACAAGTCCGATCTATGAAATTCCCGTCAAAACAGGTCCACCCCTGTTCCTCCAAAACTATCAAGGACCACATCGACTCCCTGGCACCTGCCTTGGCTGACTTTTGCAATCACTCCTTCGCCTCTGGAGTCTTCCCATCCCCCCTCAAGCACTCCCTTGTGCACCCCCTTCTTAAGAAACCCTCCTCCGACCCCTCCTGCCCAACTAACTATCACCCAATCTCTATCACTCCCTTCCAGGGCAAGCTCCTGGAGAAACTGGCCATCTCCCAGCTTAATCTCCATGCTGAATCTGTTGGTAGTCTTCATGACCATCAGACTGGCTTCAGAGCTTCCAGAAGCACGGAAACTGCTCTCCTGAACATCCGTGAGGACCTGCTCTCAAACCTTGACTCTAACACCCCTTGTGTTCTCATCTTACTCGACTTCTCTTCTGCCTTTGACACTGTTAACCACACCATCCTGCTCAACTGTCTCTGTGATAACCTGGGTATAACTGGTCAAGCTCTGGCGTGGCTGTCCTCCTTCCTCTCCAATCGACCCTCCCACGTCCAACTGGGTTCCTTCCTCTCTGACATCTTTTTCTCTACCTGTGGTCTCCCCAAGGGATCTAACCTCTCCCCCGGCTGTTCAGCCAGTATCTGGCACTTCTTGCTCACCGCATAGCCGCTCTCTGTCCCAACTTTCAGTGCTACGCGGATGATACCCAGCTCATTTACAGGCTACCCTCGGCCTTCTCTTCCACTTCCCTGATCTCTGACTGTCTTTCTGCTATCGAGGAATGGTGTGCCGCCAACGACCTCTGCCTTAATGCCAGTAAGACTGAGATTCTACTTATCGGCACACCCACTCCCTACTTCCCTGCAGCTCTCTGGCCGGTCTCCCTTGGCCCTCTTCCTGCTCCTACCTGCACGGCAAAAAACCTCAGGGTCATCTTCGACTCCACACTCTCCTTCTCTCCTCACATCTCTAATGTCTCTAATAAGTCACACTACCAGCTACACCTCCTCAGAGGTATCCTTCCTTTTCTCTCCTTCCCCCAGAAGCTCACTGTCTCTAGAGCTCTGGTTCTCTCTAGGCTGGACTACTGTAGCAGCCTCTATCTAAATCTTCCTGCCTCTACTCTCCGCCCTTTGCAACTCTTCCAGAACAGGACTGCGAGACTTGTCCTTGGCCTCAAGCCCAGGGACTGTATCTCTCCAGGACTGAAATCACTACACTGGCTCCTAGTGGCTGCAAGGATTAAGTTCAAAACCCTCTGCATTACCCACAAGGCCTTCTGGGGCCTTGGGCCAAAATACCTGCAACTCTCTCTTCCTAAATATCTTCCTTCTCGAGCCCTTCGCTCATCCACCTCCAACTACCTCAGGGTCAGCCGCTTCTCCAAGCAACAAGCTGGTGGTAGATCTCTCGCCGCAGCTGGGGCCTCCCTCTGGAACAGCCTTCCTGCCTCCCTGAAACTTGAGGAGAACCATCTCCGGTTCCGGAAGCACCTCAAAACCTTCCTCTTTGCCTTTGCTTTCTCTCCCTCTCTCCCCTGCTAAATTCACTGAACCTGCACTAAATCTGCAACTGCGCCACTCACCGATCTCATGTCCTGGCCCAGCCACTCTTCCTTGCACTGCCTACATGCACTATGGGACTGTCTCTGTATCCTACAGCCCCTTCTCCCGGCACTTACCTTTGCACTTGCCACCAGCTGGCCCTATTATTTATCTTGTATTCTATTAACCATGTACCGCACTTTCCTTGCACTTGCCACCAGCTGGCCCTATTATTTATCTTGTATTCTACTAACCATGTACTGCACTTCCCCTCTCCCCTTCCCCTGCACTTTTTTCCCAGTCCCCCTACCCTTGCACTTGCGCGATCTGAATGACACCTGGCATAGTAGGATCGTTGTCTGTCTCCCTTTGTTCCCCCCCCTGCCTCGTCATGCCTTAAAACACTTGTGTATAGGCACGTTACAAATGCCATATCATATCATATCAAGCACTTGTGTGTGATTAATTGTACTTTACACCAAACCCCAGATCTTCCAAATCTCAGCCCAACTGCTCAACCGCGTTACCGAGAGAGAGTTAACGTTTCTGTGTCAAGTGTTTGCAGATGGACTGCAGTTGGCTTTCAAGAACCCTTCACCAAGTGTGGATCTGAGAAAACCTCCCAACACTACCCCTTCTATCCCCTTTTCAATGCAAGCCACATTGTTGTGTTGTTATTAACACACTTGTCCAATTGTGTTGTCTCCATGTATTGTATGTTATTTTATAAAGCGCTTATGCCGTGCCAATTATGTGTGTCATTGCTAATTACAAAGTGGGCAGCCCTGTCAATTGGTCTGTCCACCTTCCATCACAGGTGCGGTCGATTGCATGCACCGCTTAAGTAGCCAGTGAGAGCGGCGATAGGTCTGATTGTGCCAGTTCAGTGTCACCAGATCAGAGCAATCACAGCCATGTGCATGGCACACACACATACCTCACGTGCAGCAACAGAGGCTTTCGGAACAAAGGCCTGCTTCCCAAAAGTCCCCCCTCCCTGCCACAGCAGATACTGGCTCTGAAGCCCCACTGTGATGAACGCCCTGATTACCAACCTTTTCCGGGCAACCAGCTGTGGATGAACAATTGATCAATTCACACAAACTAATTTTACAAAGTAAAGGTGATCTGGAATTACGCGAACACACCTCCACGCGTCACTCATTAATACTTAAAGGACACTGCGGGATTAGAGCTAGTCAGTAGAGAGAACATTTTGCAAGCATTTCATTTAGAGTTATTTATAAGGGTCTTAGAAGAAGTCATGTAAAGACAATCTGGTGTTGCAATGTTCAGTGTATTCACGCCCCTGTGTTTCAGATATGCAATGGCCACCCATTAAAGGAGAACAAAGCCTGGGTCTAAGGACGAGGCTCTGATTACACGAATTTAGGAAGTAAGTAGAGTGGTAAATACTTGCGCAGCTCATAGACTATAATGATTCGATCTGGGCGCCAGCGACGTGTATTTTAATCCTGGTGGCCTTCTGACCTCTTGACCTGAAGAACAGGAATCTCTTCATAAAGAATATTACATAGGGTTGTCTATTTCATCATTCACCCTATCTAACCATTCTGAAAGTTCAAGGTTTGAGAACATTTCCCTCAAGGGATACACATAAAATGTTGCTAATCCCTGTCCTTAAAATAAATAGTAACCTTTGTCAGTAATCAATTGTTTTTTATCTACTTTCGCCATCTGACATAGGACATGCTTCTACGCATGTTCATCTTGGGGAATGGGAAGTGTGTTTAAAAACATTGGGCCTGATTCATGGAACGTTTTCCTATGGGATTGAGCCATTATAAAACACTTCCATGAATCAGGCCCATTGTGTTTAACAAATACATGTTTAAATTGCAGATTTATCAATAGCAAAATAGAATATTCATTTTCACTCCTTGAAAAGTCACTTGCCATTTTTTGAAAGCTGTTAGGAATAACAATAATGTGTATATTTTGGAAGTGTTATTAAAAATCTTTGCATGTATATTTCAATCATCACAATAAAAAACAATGCGCCTAAAATGTTTCATCTTCTCCAACAAAGAGCTTAAGCGCCTCATTACGAGTTGGCCGTTATTCCGGTGGTAAATTTTCTGGAAATACCACCCAACTGAATTACTGTTATTGCCACTTGATCCGGCGGAATTACTGCCGTATTACAAGTGGCAGTGCCGGTGGTAGTGTAAATCCCCATTTTTTATGAGTCCATAGGACTCTGTGGACCTTTTTTTGGTGGAATTACCGCAACGATATTTCAGAGGCGGTAATTCTGCTGATTTAGCCAATTATTTGGCAGAGAGTTGGAAGATTTACATTCAGCATGATGCTGGAGGTAAATCCTCCACTCCAGGGCCATACTTGTAGTATGGCGGAGTGTGACTATTGAGGTAATTCCGTTACCACCAATTTTTTCACCCTCCGCCATACTTGTAATGCCCTAAACATTCATCATGCATTGGTTTTCAGAAGTTACATTTTAAAAACTTTCTGCTTTTTGAATCCAAGTACAAGAATTATTATGGCAATTTTTTAAAACCAATGTTTAGTGTATATGCTGTGATGCTCAATTCTTACTCTTCCTAGGAGACCTGAGGCCTAAATATAAAAACAGGCTGCTTACAAGCCGTTCCTAACACAACATATGCATGCATTCCTGTAATCTATCAATCTGTCATTTGTTGCCCAAAAAATAATGTAATTCAACTCACAGGATACAACCTGAATCCATAATGCTGAATTTAATTTTCAGTTCTAATTCAGATAACCCAGAATTCCAAATAAAATGACCGGCCCTTTTACTTCAATTCAGCTTGCAGGACAATACAAATACAATGACAGCCCATTTTGCTTTAATTCACTTTACAGGATTGCCAAATAAAATCACAGTCCCTTTTGCTTTAATTCAGTTTACAGGAACATCAAAATAATAAAATGCAGGCCCTGTGTGTCTTTTTTCAAAATATAAACGATATGACTTGTGTGCTTTAAATAATAGCTTTTCGTTCCTGTTCTACTCTTGGCTGGCTGGCACTCCGATATTTGCTTGCATAGATGGCTGGCACTCAGATCTCTACTTGCATAGATGGCTGGCACTCAGATCTCTGCTTGCATAGATGGCTGACACTCAGATCTCTGCTTGCATAGATGGCTGGCACTCAGATCTCTGGTTGCATAGATGGCTGACACTCAGATCTCTGCTTGCATAGGCGGCTGGCACTCAGATCTCGGCTTGCATAGATGGCTGGAACTCAGATCTCTGCTTGCATAGGCGGGTGGCACTCAGATCTCTGCTTGCATAGATGGGTGGCACTCAGATCTCTGCTTGCATAGGCGGCTGGCACTCAGATCTCTGCTTGCATAGGCGGCTGGCACTCAGATCGCTGCTTGCATAGATGGCTGGCACTCAGATCTCTGCCTGCATACATGGCTGGCACTCAGATCTCTGCTTGCATAGATGGCTGGCACTCAGATCTCTGCTTGCATAGGTGGCTGGCACTCAGATATCTGCTTGCATAGATGGCTGGCACTCAGATCTTTGCTTGCATACGTGGCTGGCACTCAGACCTCTGCTTGCATAGGTGGCTGGCACTCAGACCTCTGCTTGCATAGGTGGCTGGCACTCAGATCTCTGCGTGCATACATGGCTGACACTAAGATCTCTGCTTGCATAGGTGGCTGGCACTCAGATCTCTGCTTGCATAGGCGGCTGGCACTCAGATCTCTGCTTGCACAGGCGGCTGGCACTCAGATCTCGGCTTGCATACATGGCTGGCACTCAGACCTCTGCTTGCATAGGTGGCTGGCACTCAGATCTCTGCCTGCATACGTGGCTTACACTCAGATCTCTGCTTGCATAGATGGCTGGCACTCAGATCTCTGCTTGCATAGGTGGCTGGCACTCATATCTCTGCTTGCATAGGCGGCTGGCATTCAGATCTCTGCTTGCACAGGCGGCTGGCACTCAGATCTCGGCTTGCATAGATGGCTGGCACTCAGATCTCTGCTTGCACAGGCGGCTGGCACTCAGATCTCGGCTTGCATACATGGCTGGCACTCAGACCTCTGCTTGCATAGGTGGCTGGCACTCAGATCTCTGCCTGCATACATGGCTGACACTCAGATCTCTGCTTGCATAGATGGCTGGCACTCAGATCTCGGCTTGCATAGGCGGCTGGCACTCAGATCTCTGCTTGCACAGGCGGCTGGCACTCAGATCTCGGCTTGCATAGATGGCTGGCACTCAGATCTCTGCTTGCATAGGCGGCTGGCACTCAGATCTCGGCTTGCATAGATGGCTGCCACTCAGATCTCTGCTTGCATAGGCGGCTGGCACTCAGATCTCAGCGTGCATAGATGGGTGGCACTCAGATCTCTGCTTGAATAGGCGGCTGGCACTCAGATCACTGCTTGCACAGGCGGCTGGCACTCAGATCTCGGCTTGCATAGATGGCTGCCACTCAGATCTCTGCTTGCATAGGCGGCTGGCACTCAGATCGCAGCGTGCATAGATGGGTGGCACTCAGATCTCTGCTTGAATAGGCGGCTGGCACTCAGATCTCTGCTTGCACAGGCGGCTGGCACTCAGATCTCGGCTTGCATAGATGGCTGGCACTCAGATCTCTGCTTGCATAGGCGGCTGGCACTCATATCTCGGCTTGCATAGATGGCTGGCACTCAGATCTCTGCTTGCATAGGCGGCTGGCACTCAGATCTCAGCATGCATAGATAGGTGGCACTCAGATCTCTGCTTGAATAGGCGGCTGGCACTCAGATCGCTGCTTGCATAGATGGCTGGCACTCAAATTTTCTGCTTGTATAGATGGCTGGCACTCAAATCTTCTGCTTGTATAGATGGCTGGCTCTCAGATCTCTGCTTGCATAGATGGCTGCTTCTGTTCACTGCCCTGCTCCCATTCTCTACACAATGTGTCTCCTCTGCCAAAATGTCGCAGGATTGTGTTAGTTTCCGAGCCGCGTTTTCTATCAGAATTCTCAGATTTATATACACCTGAATTTGGGACTGTATCTTATCAAGGGTCAACTTGCTGCAATTAGTTAAGCTGCAATTAGTTAACAAAAATAAAATAGTAATAACACCATGCTTGATTAATAAAACTGACATTACCGCTGTAACGGGCTCCTTTAACCCATCTTAATTTCTTTCGCAATGCAAAGTATTCCCCGCAGCCCAGTGGCCTTATCTTGCCCTGTTCAGTTGCTGCACCTTTTTACTCACACTGATGTCACTATGCTCTTTAGTGCTTCTGACTCCCTAAAATGTGATTTCCTGAATTCAATGAAACATGTAATGTGATACAATAGGCCTTTCTTTCCATGTACAATGGTAATGGCTAAATCATGAATCCCAAATATATTTAATAATATATTCAATATGCAATCTGCTTGTAAGTGCCAGTCTTGTATTCGCATGCAGTGGACAAATATAAAGCTCTCTGGCTTTAAATGCTTCTAGGCGCTATGAAAGTGCTAATTATATTAACCTTACTGGTCAAATGAGGCCTTGTTAATCCATTCTTTCTTTCTACTTCTTTAACTTTATTTCAGTAAAAGATACCATGAAGGCCATATAAGCAAATATGAAATGATGAAATTATGAAAGTTATGGTATAATCTGTGGTTGTATATTAATGTGAATTTTATACCTATGTTGAAATGTGTTGTTTCATAGGTTTTGGTGTTTTCTTTATGTGTCTAAGTTTTGTAAAAACTACAGTACACAAATAAAAAAATAAATATATATATATTAGCAAATAAAAATACAGTCTTGAGAAACATTATTAAAGGGTAAATAAGAGCATCATTCAATATAGGCCTTAGCCATGCAATAGTTAAAAGAAGGTATTAGCCTGTTTGCTTTGCTCGGAGTCTTCGGGCTGTCTTGATATAGCATCAAGTGCCCTTGCGATCAAAACATGAATTATTTGCTTAAGGTTGACAAGTGCCGCAGTTCATTGTCTGATTCCTCGCACTCTAAATAACAGCAGGAGGGTGACCACCCTAATGTGAGTAATCATAAGGACACATCAGGAAGAAATGAATTTCTGACTTGTCCTTGAAGGGCAGAAGGGGCAAGAAGCGCTGTCAATCTCCATAGACCCTAACACCAAAGCAATAGTTTTTCCAAAAGGGAGCGCCGGAAAGCTGAATTTTGTCAGCTAATGTCTAGCATCAGGCTCCGTGACTATCTTCAGATATCCTGGGATCCAGCCACAGCAAGTTATCATGAAGTCAGTACGATTGGCGATCTGGCTCATTTTGGTATTTTCCCTGTGATCATGTAGTTTCCCCATTAGTCTTTCACACCGAGTTTTCCTTTGTCCATCTTCAATGAAATCTGGATTAAGATATAGGGAATTGCATGGGACCGGGGTCAAAACACACTGGGCATAATGAAACCATTAAATTAGGCACAGATCTTTAATAATGCACAAGGATTTACCCTCGAGATAGCACACAGAGGACATACTTAACGTTTACCTGTCCTAGAACGTAACCTTGTTTGAACTCATGTGGCAAAATTGGGTGATGCGGTGGGTAAGCCCCACCTTTAGGCATCTTTAGGCATGTTAGCCACTTTGAGGGCGGGCCTAATTTTCGGAGCCCTATATTGGGGAGCCATAGAGGCCAATGTCCCTCACCCTAGGCTGAGAGATGCGCAGAACAGCCCCAAGCGATGGATTCCCCCTGTAGTTAGTAGCCTGAAGAATGGCTCCTTGGTCTGAGTCACAGCCGATGATTGCTTGCGTATGTCAGCAAAGCCCTCCCAAATTGTCTGTGAAGCCCGCTCCGAGGTAGATACATTGCTTGACAATCTCTAATCTCACCCCATTGAGTGAGAGAAAATGTGTGGCCCCTTCTTCGGGCCCACAACAAGACATTGAGGTTTCTCAATATTTGTCTTAAGATCTAATCCTTTCATAAAGCCCCATGAGCATTGATCTGTCCCGGGAGGCTTTCCATTCATGTGAATCGCATATAAATGCATACATATACTCCTTACATATACTCTTGACTTAATCCTAACCACCCACATAGTCTGTATAATTGACGCTGTTCAAAGGAGATATGTAAAGGCATCAATGGCTTATTTTAACTGCAAGAATAGACTACAATATCATCTGGATCTTTACAAAACAATCTGAAGACATACGGGGCATAAGACTGGGACCCAAAGCGCTTGTCAGTTCTATAACCTTTTTATGAGAATAATATGATTATTGAACTGCAACTAAATGATAGAACGAGTGTAACTCCAATGGGTGGTTTTGACAAGATGGACCATTTGCCCAGGGTGTCCAGTAAAACAGCCAATTCAACATTTACACAAAAACACTGTGCATGTACAAAGGATGTCAAATGAAGCAATATTTAATAGGAATAACACAGCTGACTGTGTTATTTCTATTAAATATTGCTTAATTTGACATGCTCTGTAGATGCGCAGTGTGGCTGTGTAATTGCTGAATTAGCTCTTTACAAAACAAGCATTGGCAAAGTCATCAGTTTTTGTTTTTTGTATGCCTGGGATAGACATTTGCCAGGTAATGCTATAACGGTATTAGCCGCCATAAGATGCTAATAACTGAAAAATAGTATGATTATCTGGGCATGAGGTGGCAGTGTCTGGCAAATACCTAGCTATTCCTATGCAGAAGCCAAAATTGATGTGCAGAGAACACATGTGAGGAGACACATATTGTTTATAAATCAAGTGGCTGATGGTAAACTTGTTTAACACATTTTTATTATACCTGCTTAAAAAAACTGCCAGGCCCTATAGAGCAGAATGTTTGTTGTAACTGCGCGAAAAAGATAGCTCAAAGAACAAAGAGAGAGTGTGTTTTGAGCGGGCAGGGGCAGTTAGTGGGTGGGAATGGTCATACCCGCTCTCTCGGGCTGCCCCTTTCTTCATTGTCTTCCCTTGTCTATTTTGTCTACCCTTCATCATGTGTCTTGACTTCACTCCATTCCTCTTGCGACTCACTTTTCTCCTTCCCTTCTCTCGTAGCTTTCAGCCTCAACTTGATGTAACTTCTGCATCATTCTCCGGACACCCCAACTTACTCCTTCGTCCCTGCACCCATACCTTTGAAATAAGATGCTTCCGTGCTCCCAGGATCTTCAACCTTGTCTATCCCTCTTGCCTACTGCACAAAACCTGCTCCTCCCCCCACCTCCTGTCACTCTTTCACTTGGCCTCTGGAATGCACAATCCCTCTGCAAGAAATATCCCTACATCACTGACCACTTTGACTTGTATTACCCTAAATCTTTACTTCTTGCTATCACAGAAATCTTGATCTCCCCTCATGACTCTGCTACACTAGCAGCTCGCCATACTGACCCTGACCCTTTGGGAAGGGGGCTGTGTGGATTTCCTTATCAATAAGGCCCTAAACACAGTGCATGTATTCATGTTTGACATCACCTCTTCCTCTTTTCAATATGCCACTATTCAACTCCAACCTCTCAGTGCTCTGGGTATCGACCCCCTGGTCATCTGAACTCCTTCTTCCCTGATATGACCCTTTATCTTTAGTAGGGGTGTACCGTACTTCGGCTTTGAGTAAGTATTCGGCCGTATTTTGGCTAACAACCAGCTATTCAGCTTTGGCTGAATGCTTACTTGAATCCCTACTTGATGACGAAGTAACAACCCTAATACCAAATGGATTCTCCCAAACATTTGTTGCAAGCCTTCATTGGCTCTGAGGATTCGCCCTGCCTAGCACTACTGCAGCAAAATCACCATGTTTACAGGACCCCTAGATGGCATTACAAATACAGCGTTGGAAGCTCTGCGTGTAAATGTTTGTAAATAAATTGCCCTTAGCATTTGCTATGTTTTTTTGCTCGACAAATATCTACTAGACCTTTAACTGAATGGAATAACAATAGTGGAGGTGCTATTGGACAAGTTCAAAAATTATGTGAGCACCGAGCAGTTAGTCATGCTTGTTCTCCTGTCTAGTAGGAATGTCCACACAGTAGCATAACGTGGCAGGCTAAATTAAGGTAACGTGGAGGGAGTCCATAACAGTGAATCAGTAGGAGGCCCCATCAGAGTTATTCTTTGGCCCCTGAGAGAACTGGGTCTATCTTCTTTGTTTCCCTGATGGTGTGGAAATCACTGTGTCTTTATTGGAAATGTCAGGTTCCACCTGGGAAATGTGGCTTCTCGATGTTTAAGGTCGCAATTAAGGCCAAAGCGGTTCCTCCCCTAAACACCTGGCGAGGAACGTGCCAGTCCATACTAAAAAACATTGCACAGTCTGAAAATCTACTATTGGTCAACCCGACTGGGGTCAAGGCGAAGTTTTTGGACTTGGACTGGATCCTCACAAAGGATAAATTAATGGATTACAAGACCACAGTCCAGGGCCCGGAAGAACACTTTAAAAGAGGAACAGTCCCACCATACTTGGAGAGGTTTTCATCCCAGGTGGAAAGGCAGAACTTTCTGAGATTCCACTTTAATCTGTTCCCTACAACAGAGACTGTGGAAAGGAGAAAGAAGGTTCCGGAGGACAGGATCCTCACGTGCCGCTTCTGCTGAAAAAGTGTGGAAACTCTGAAGCACCTAGTCTTGTTCTGTGAACCACTAACAGACATGAGAGCCAGGCTCCTGGGAAAGTTCTTTGAAGAATCAGCCACCACAACACAGGGAGAATGGTGGCCAATCCTAAGGTGGGGGGGGGAAGCTGTCTTTGACGCTGGCGCTTTTAAATTTGGTTAAGTTGATCTTTGGCATACTGGAACGAATGGACACTAAAGGCACAAAAGACAACCTCTCAATCGACGGACACAGGTCACAGGGGGCCTGGCTCCCTCTGAATCTTTGAACTCTTTAACCTCTTTGAACAGTGAAATTGTATCACAACTGCACTTGTGAGACACTTATATTCTTCCAGAGAGCGAGACCTGTATAAAGGAACGGGCGAGGAGCGCGCTCTGCAGTGGTGGCGCGAAGAAAGGAAGGAGCACCAGAGGTCAGTAACCGAGGAGGTATAGTGTCCGAGGGTGCCGATGGGCAGCACGCAGTGCAGATTGGAGCATCTGAGGTCTCGCCAGCTGGGCACCATGGATTGGCAGAGATGCCCCTTCTCCTCCCCTACTGCCGGTGCATACATTAAATTAAGAAATTAAATTAAGAAAGGCTGGCAAGGGACAGAAAGCAGAGCTCTCTCCCTCATCCTCTCTCTTCCTCTCTCCACCACCTGCAGTGCCCATAATGTCTCCTTTAGGGCCAAACCTGCAGAACAAAAGGAGAGAAAAAATGCTCTCGGCACACTAGGCGCGGAACACCATTTCTCTAAATGGGCTTCACCTTTTACTTGATGGAGCAAGGATTGATTTAGAAAAACTGGGAAACTACTTTGTTAAGATGTTTCTTTGTTATTAGTAGTGCCTATTCCAATATGTAAATGTTTATGTAATTGGAGTTCTGATGGAACGCTTTCGACTGAAAATTCGCACCCAGCTCCAGTTACCTACTGAATTTCCTATTAGGCAATAAAAGCAAGCAATAATAAAATGCCTCTTCTAAAGCTTAGTTACAGCTATGATCTATTTATAAGCACTATGCATTTTCTTCACTGAAGTCCTGTTAAAACAAGCATTGGCAAAGCCAATCGTTTTGGCTTGTTATCCATATATTGGCACATTTCTAGTAGTAAATTACTATTCAGCTCACTATTTGGCTCCAGCCAAATACACAGACCAACTATTTGGTATTCAGCCAAAAAGTAAATTCACTTTTTGGTACACTCCTAGTCTTGAGTCAGTTCCTTATGACATCCCCATTGTCATGCAGGGGGTTGGGGGGCTTTAACATCCCCAGGACTTCTGCAATCACCTTCCTTGGACATAACTCTCTCCTATCGGACCACTCCCTCTACTCCCTCCATGACCAGTTTATCCTCTCTGGGGACTCTCTTGTCTTTTTCTCATTCACTATCCTCCTCTGACCTCTACATTGACCCCTTGCCCTCGGATCACTCCATTTTTCACTTTAACATCTCAGTTCCTCCACCTTCTACTCCTCGTTGACCTCTTTAATAACTAAGAGGAAAGTCAGGCAGGACTTTCTTGGCCCTTACCTTGATGATTTGAGGGCCTCTCTCCTTTCTCTTCCCCTATTCATGCCTCTTCCATTGACTGTGTTTCATCTGACTTTCACTATGCACTTATGACTCCATTTGACCAACACTATGCAGCTTGCACATTTTCACGTTCCCGTGACCAACTTCAGCCTCGAATCACTTCTGAAATTCAGACCCTCCAAACAAACATGCGCCATGTCCTACGACACTGACACAAATTATGGACACCAACCCTACTCCTAGTCTCCAAAATTACATCCCTGCCGTAATCTCTGCACTGAACTCTTCCAAAATCTCCTACATCATAAACCTAATCTTCTTCCTTTGTAATCACCCCTCCAAGCTTTAATCTACCCTCCAAATTTTTACTCACACCTCTCAAGCCAATATCCATCGCCTCCTCCATTTCTGCTAATGACGTTGCTCACTACCTTTCTTCTAAAGTCTCTAAAATTCCTGACACTCTTACAGCCCTCCTCTGTCTTTGTCAGAATCCCTCTTGGTTTTGCCCACGAAGTGTAGCCGACGAATTCTACCTAACAATATAACCCTGTGTATGGATATAATAGCCAATACCAAGGGATCTATTATTTGGAAGAATGGACCCAACGCAATCTGCACATCATCTAAGAGAACTGGAAAGGAAAAGAGCAATTTAGCAAGACACTGACAACATATGTTGCAAACAGTGAAACTACAACAAAGCAGGATCAACCAACCTGTGTGGCAGATACAGGTAAGTCCTGGAATAACAGGAAGTGGGAGGAGGTTTCAAGACAATCGAGTAGAACTCAAAGTGGATCTGGGAAATCTAAGTCAAGGATACAATAATCTAAATGTAACAGTTGTCGCAGGTATACAAGATGAGAATTCAGTAGGCTTAGTTGGAGAGTCTTACCATGTCTTGAGGAGGGAGGATCTTGAGGCACTACAGATTAGTCGACTATTGGCAAAACCCCAGAAGCACTATGGGACCAGCAGCTATTCCCGACGGCACAAGTACGTCTAAGGGCAGGAAGTCCTTTTCTTTACCCGACGGCACGAGGACGCTCCTAGTATACCCCACAGTACGCAGAAGTCTCTAGTCGTACAGGGCACACACAAGGAGAAAGCTTCCGGGTTTGCCCAAGTGGATGCTGATGGTAGTGCTACAGGAAGGTAAGGTCGAGCCAGCCAACAGTAAGTTCTTTCCGTGAAACGTGATGAGATGTAAACAGGAGCTCGTGGTCCAGAGAAACCAGCTGGAAGTCTGTTTTACGACGAGGCAAGCCGGTTACAGTATTCCTTAGAGCGGTGACAAAACGGGAAGAAAAGACAAATCCAGGAAAGCAGTCCGAGTCGGCAACCAGGAAGTCAGCAAATCCAAACGAGGTAAGAGGCAGGGAGCAGGCAAAAGGAGTCCAAAAAAACAGTCAATAGTTCAAGAACACAGGATAGCTCAGGTAACAAGAGCAAGGAAAGAACGTACTTCAACAAATTCAGAAGCACTGAATGAAAGTTCGCCAGGAGTTTAAAAGGGAAAGCATAGATCACATGATTTGAACGTGACGTGTGCGTGCGTGCCGAAGCTATCGTGCCTGCCCTAGTTTCCATGGCAACCGCCACCTTCGGTTATAGAAGATATGATCTTTAGCTGCTATGTGTTTTCTTGAATGAGAGGTACGAACCAGCAATGGTTTTTTAATGTACTTTGGCAGGGCAAGAACAAGGATGATAGGATGGGAATCTGCAGGGGCGGAACGGCGATATGACACAGGAAGACTTAACAAACCATTTGTGCTGTCCGCATTCCTGACAGTACTCTTCCTCAAAGAATGCCTTCCCCGCCGGGAAGACCAAAAATCATGGAGAAGACCAGGAGCGTGAATATTGGCGAGAGGCTCCCACGAGCGATCCTCCAGGCCATAACCCTTCCAATCGAGGATTTGATTGACCTCATACTCATCTGAACCGACCACTGGAATGGGGTGGTCCGAAACCATGAACCTGGTAGCCGCCTGCAATGATTTAAGAAGGGAGACATGGAAAACCGGGTGTATCTTCCATGTGTGAGGAAGATCCAAGTGCACCGCCACTGGGTTAATCACATCGGACACCACAAAAGGACCAGCGAAACGTGGCAGTAAGGAAGTACGAACTGGGAGACGTAGGTGCCTGGTAGACAGCCACACTTTCATGCCTTTGGTATAAATAGGAGGTGCTCTCCTATGGGTGTCTGCGTGATACTTAGTGCGACTTTGAGCCGCTAGCAAGTGTTGTCTGATTGTTGCATGCAATTTGGCAAGAGACTGAACACAAGCCTGTGCTGCAGAATTACTGGAGGAAGGTGCAAATGTCAACGGAAGGGTCCTAGGATGATGACCATACAGGGCAAAAAAAGGTGATGTCTCAGTGGCCGTGTGCAGGGAATTCTTATAAGTGAACTCCGCCATTTGTACCACTGAGAACCATGAACCCTGATGTTGAATCAGTAAGCAACGTAAGTATTGTTCTAATGTGTCATTAACCCTCTCCTTCTGCCCATCTGTCTGAGGATGATAGGCACTAGAATATCTATCCTCAATGCCCATCATGTGGGTAACAGCCTTCCAAAAACGAGACGTAAATTGAGCCCCTCAATCTGTAACAATGATACTGGGTAAACCAAAGAATCTGAAGACATGGTTAACAAACAATTCTGCCAAGACTGGGGCTGTTGGCAGACCTTTGCAAGGAATGAATAGAGCAAATTTAGTAAGGTAGTCCACTACTACCCAAATGGTATTAAAACCCTGTTTAGGTGGAAGTTCCACGATAGAATCCATGGATATCATGGTCCAGGGTGTCTTGAGAACAGGTAGGGGTTGCAAAAGACCCATAGGCTTTGCATGTGCCAGCTTCCCCTGGGCACACACTGCACATGTGGTGGTGTAATGACCAACGTCAGAAGACATATCATGCCAGTAACACCATCTGCGTAGTAGTTCAAGAGTCTTGCAAATGCCTGGATGAGCTGAAAACTTAGCATCATGACACCACTGTAATGCCATAGTGCGTGTAACCTCAGTAGGTAAGTAAATCCTTTCTTGGAGATAAGGCATAGAGTGAATGACGTCAATCCCCATCTCTTTGATAATCTGTGGGTTGTCCTGTACCCAAGTAGTTAAGAGAGACTTCATGGAGGAGTTCATGGTACAACCACATACTACTTGGCACGATTACAGCGGTAATCCTTGACTAGCTCACTCAACACTGTCCCCCGGAATATGAGAGGGCATCGGCCTTAGAATGCCAACAACCAGGGTGATATGAGATAGTGAAATGGTAGGCTGAAAAGAATTCATACCACCGTGCATGTCTGGCCGTAGTACACTTCACTGACTGTAAAGCTACCAAATTACGGTGGTCTGTATAGACCTGCACTGGAATGGCAGTTACAAGCAAATGATGTCTCCAAACCAAAAAGGCGTCTCTCACTGCTAGGAGTTCCTTTTCCGTGATAGTGTAATTCAGCTCATGGTTGTTGAGTTTCTGTGAATGGTAAGATACTGGATGTAGTACACCGGTATCAGAACAGTGCTGTGATAGTACCGCTCCAAGAGTGACGTCAGAGGCATCGGCCTCTACTACAAATGGCAAGGAAAGATTTGGATGTTGCAACACCGGGGCTGTCGTAAAAGCCTATTTAAATATCTCAAAAGCCTTGTTAGCTGCCAGATTCCATACAAAATATTTCTTTGAGCTGGTGAGCTCTGTGAGAGGAACAGTGATGCCTGAAAATTACTTTACAAAACGTCTGTAAAAGTTAGCAAAGCCTAGAAATGATTGCAAGGCCTTAAGGTTCTTTGGGGCCGGCCAGTCCAATACTGCTTTAACCTTGTTGGAACAGATACGGATACCATGGCTAGTGATCTCATAACCTAAGAATTCCACACTTTCAATATGGAATATGCACTTTTCCAATTTGGCATATAGAGAATACTCCTGTAACCTTCATAAGACCTGGCTAACATGATGCACATGGAGTTCATATGAAGGGGAATAGATGAGTATATCGTCTAAATAAACAACAAGAAACGGTCCATCATGTCCTTAAAGACATTGTTTATAAAATGTTGAAAAGTAGCAGGGGCGTTACATAAGCCGAAAGGCATCACGCAGTACTCAAACAACCTGTACTTAGTCTTAAAGGCCATTTTCCACTCATCCCCTTATCTTATTCTAACCAGGTTGTAAGCCCCTCAAAGATCCAATTTGGTAAAGATCCTGGACGTGCCCAACTGATCCAAAAGCACAGAGATCAATGGGATGGGGTACTGGCTGCGTATTGTAACGGTGTTTAGGGCACGATAATCGATACATGGTCGAAGATCACCCTCCTTTTTTGGCACAAAAAACAATGGAGAAGCCGCTGGAGACCGGGAATGCCGAATGAACCCGGTCTTTATGGATTTGTCTAGATATTCTTTGAGGATCAGATCCTCCTTGTAAGTTAGTGAATATATCCGACCTGATGGTATCTTAGCTCCAGGAACCAAGTCAATAGGACAATCATAAGTCCTATGTGGAGGAAGTACTTCCGCTCCCTTAGCATCGAATACATCTTGGTAAGTAAGATGCTCCTTGGGTAATGGCGATGAGATGACAGCAACTACTGAGGAAGGAACTGTCAAAAGCGGCTGGCAAGGACTGTGTGGGACCAACTTGGAAGCAAAACATACTTTCTCACAATGATTAGAGGTGAATTCCACCTCACCAGACCTCCAGTCTATCACCGGATTATGGCGCCTTAACCACGGCAATCCTAAAATCAAGCGATATTGAGGGGTCGCAATGAGATCAAAATGTATGGCCTCTGAGTGACAACTACTAGTGATCATGGTGAGACTTGAGGTCTGTTCGGTGACCAAACCTGAAAGCAGAGTGGTGCCATCTACTGCATTGACAAGTTCAGGTTGGGATTTCGGGATGACTGGGACACCCAATCTCTTGGCAAAAGCAATATCAATGTAATTACCTGTAGCTCCCGAATCAAGTATGGCATCTATAAACCATTCATGGTGGGGAGGACATAGACAGCGTGTAGATATGGTAAATGGTTGAGATTCATTAGAGTCATGATATGTTGTGCTCGTCAGTTCGACCCCCTCTACTGTCGAGCCTTGGCGTTTCCCGACCGTTTGGGTTTCTTATTACAGGCCTTCAACAGATGTTGCGAGGAACCACAGTAAAAACATAAGTTGTTCCTCCTTCTAGACTCCCTTTCTTCAGCAGTTAAAAGGCCCCGTACTGCACCTATCTGCATGGGTTCCGAGTTCTCAGCTGAGGGGGCAGACGTTGTCATGGCCAGAGGAACCAACGTTCTCTTTTTGCTCTTCCTCTCAGATTTACGTGCATCAATCTGAAGGACCATGTCTAGAAGTTCGGGGAAAGTGGAAGGAACAATGGGAACTGTTGCCAAGTTGTCTTTTAGTGGCTCAGAAAGACCCTTATAGAAAAGTGATGCTTTCTTATCTTCAGGCCAGCTGGTTTCTGCCACAAGTTGATTGAACTTGGCCAGATATGACAGTAAAGTAGAGTCACTCTGTTGTAACCCCAACAATTCTAGATCTGTGGCCTGGGTCTTATATTGTGTATCAAAGACTTTTCTCATAGGCGCGATTAATGTGTCACAATCGAACAACAGTGGACTTCCTTGTTCCAACAATGGATTGGCACATGATGCAGCTGTTCCCCCTAAATGTGATAACAGAAATGCTGCTTTGGTAGTTGAATCAGGGAAAGAAGTGGGCCTACAAAGGAAATGCAGGCGACACTGATTCAAGAATGCACGAAAAGTTTGGGGATCCCCAGAGACCCTCTCAGGTGGAGCCAATGGAAACTGAGAGGTCATATATGCTGGACCCAAATCTTGTCTAGGTAACGCAAGACCAGATACTGAAGCCTGTGCTGGGTCGGGATTGACAGGTGCTGCGGGTTGCATTCCTACTTGCAATTCATTAATTCTCTGTTGCGTGGAAGCATGTGCTTCAGCCATTTCTGCACGTAAATCAGAGAACATTTGCATGATCTGCACCAAAGTATCGGTTGGGTCCATGGTGGCTTCTGAATATGTCAGAATCCGCCTTGGTTTTGCCCACGAAGTGTAGCCGACAAATTCTACCTAACAATATAACCCTGTGTATGGATATAATAGCCAATACCAAGGGATCTATTATTTGGAAGAATGGACCCAACACGATTGCACATCATCTAAGAGAACCGGAAAGGAAAAGAGCAATTTAGCAAGACACTGACAACATATGTTGAAAACAGTGAAACTACAACAAAGCAGGATCAACCAACCTGTGTGGCAGATACAGTTAAGTCCTGGAATAACAGGAAGTGGGAGGAGGTTTCAAGACAATCGAGTAGAACTCAAAGTGGATCTGGGAAATCTAAGGCAAGGATACAATAATGTAAATGTAACAGTTGTAGCAGGTATACAAGATGAGAATTCAGTAGGCTTAGTTGGAGAGTCTTACCATGTCTTGAGGAGGGAGGATCTTGAGGCACTACAGATTAGTCGACTATTGGCAAAACCCCAGAAGCACTATGGGACCAGGAGCTATTCCCGACGGCACGAGTACGTCTAAGGGCAGGAAGTCCTTTTCTTTACCCAACGGCATGAGGACGCTCCTGTATACCCCAACAGTATGCGGAAGTCTCTAGTCCGTATGGGGCACACACAAGGAGAAAGCTTCCGGGTTTGCTCAAGTGGATGCTGATGGTAGTGCTACAGGAAGGTAAGGTCGAGCCAGCCAACAGTAACTTTGCTCCGTGAAACGTGATGAGATGTAAACAGGAGCGCATGGTCCAGAGAAACCGGCTGGAAGTCTGTCTTACGATGAGGCAAGCTGGTAACAGTATTCCTTAGAGCGGTGACAAAATGGGAAGAAAAGACGATTCCAGGAAAGCAATCCGAGTCGGCAACCAGGAAGTCAGCAAATCCAAACGAGGTAACAGGCAGGGAGCAGGCAAAAGGAGTCCAAAAAACCAGGCAATAGTTCAAGAACACAGGATAGGTCAGGTAACAAGAGCAAGGAAAGAACGTACTTCAACAATTCAGAAGCACTGAATGAAAGTTCGGGAGGAGTTTAAAAGGGAAAGCATAGATCACATGATTTGAACGTGATGTGTGCGTGCAGAAGCTATCGTGCCTGTCCTAGTTTCCATGGCAACCGCCACCTTCGGTTATAGAAGGTTTGATCTTTAGCTGCTACGTGTTTTTTTGAATGAGAGGTATGAACCAGCAATGGTTTTTTAATGTACTTTGGCAAGAACGCGGATGTTGCGATGGGAATCTGCAGGGGCGGAACGGCAATATGACACAGGAAGACTTAACGAACCATTTGTGCCGTCTGCATTCCTGACAGTCTTCCTCCCTAACCTTATTTCTGCCCAACACCTCTCCACCTACCTCTTCATTCTTCACTTCTCCACTGCCTTTCCCATTGAATTAGCACTCCGCCTTCACAGTGCCAACCCATGTTGCACTCTTACCAACCTTTTGCTCCCTGAATAGTGAAAGACTTAGTCTCAATCACCTGCCCATATCTCTCTGAGCACTTTAATCTCTCTTTCTCTGCTGGACTCTTCCCTGCCTCCTTCCAATCTACAACTCTCTTACGTGTATTGAAGAAATTCTTTGCAGACCCAACGCAGCAAACTATCACCCAATTTCTCGCCTTCTCCATTATTTAGGGTGGTCTTCAACCAGATCACTATGTACATTGAGGATATGTAACGCTCACCTGATTCCCACTGAGGCGGATGTCTGGCTTCGAGTGCTGATGCTTCTTCAATTGTGAAGCGCAGGACTCTGAAGATGGACAGGAAGGGCCCTCTACTCTGGCTTCTCCGGCTCGCAGGAATATTCCCCTGTGCGTGAAAAGGGAGTATTACCTACTGACTGAGTTATGCTCAAGCCTCCCACTCTCTTCAAACCCTCCACGATACCCTTCCACGATTCCCCGTGAAGTCTCACTTTAGGGTCAGGAAGGATGAGCTCTCCATCCTGCTTCTGATGCAGGGGCGTGTTAAAACCCAGTTACTTCACTGGATTGAGGATTGATGGGAGTTCAGGTAAGCTTGACTATTCAGGTAAGGCTCTGTAAATGTTCTGTTGCAAGTTCAAAAGTCCAAGCTTAATAATAATGTTCATTGTCTTTTTGCAGCAAGCGCTAATGCTTATGTCTTTTTTCCCCTTAGGGGCCGGGGTTCGGAATGCCGGAGATATGGCGCCGACCCGAAGTGAAACGTGCAGTTCCAGTAAATGGCAGGTTAGTTCTGGATGAGCGCTCGGGAACTGTCTTTGCATACGCTCATTCAATGTCTTTGTCTTTTTTCCCCATAGGGGCCGGGGTCCGGAAAATGCCTGGAAGCAGCAAAACCCGAAATGAAATGGGAATGACCCAACAGGTAAGTCTTATTCCCTTCCTTCTCTCACCTCTTATTCTTGTCTTTTTCTCTAGGCTCTGGGAAGTGGCTGTGTATCCGGATGATCGCTGCTGAAGATGGAGGAACCCAGGAAAGGTGAGTGAAATGCAGCGCTGCAGCGATCGTAACGAAATGCTTTTAAAAATAATGTCTTTCCTTTCAGGATCGTCGGTGATGTCTCCGTGGTGCAGATTTAGCTGGTAAGGTCTCTTGTCTCCCTTTGCAAGTGACCCAGGATGCTGACAGGCGTGGCTGAAGTCCAGATGCAGGAGCTGACACGGTGAGCGTCCAGCTGCGAGGAGCAGAACAACGCGAAGCGTGAGTTGCTGATCGGGTGTGGTTTAAATAGCTTTGGAAGAAGTCCCAAGTGTGTATCCTTCCTCTGATCAGGTATGTATCCTTCCCCGACCACACCCGGGTGGAAAGTAGTCCCACAGGTAAAGTAGTTCCATTCAGGCCTCAAGAGGGCCTGGATGTGGCAGCATGGTCTGCATCAGGTAAGTGCACATTAAAACACTTGAACACATGTCTAGCTTTATGATCCTGGCGCCCAAGGCGCCAAGACAGAGGTCCAACATGAGCCTGGCGCCTAAGGCACCAGGACTGCGTCCAAAGGGCCCCAGCTTGGGCCCGCTGGCACTCCCCTGGGGGAAATGATGCCTGCCTCTGAGGTTGCTGGGTCGGACCTGGCTCCTTGGAGGTAGGCATCATGACAGGATAATGGCCTTGGATATCCACTTCAATCTGGCATCCTTTGTAAACACTACACAGAGACTGCACTCATGCAGGTCTCCAACTTTCTTTCCAATGATCACCACTCCATACTCCCTTCTATACTCATCCATTTGAACCTTTATGCCACTTTCAACACTGTCAACTACTTCGCTCTCTTTCTCACTGTCCAGGACTTTGGGTCTCACAAATGTGCTTTTGCCTGGATCATATCCTATGTGGAAGGCCAATGCTTTAAAATCTCTTGAATTTGTAAACCTCTGACTCCAATCCTCTCCCCGTCAGCATGTCCTAAGGATAGTACTTGGACCTCGGTTCTTCAAACTCTATACCTGTGCCCTTGAAAAATGTATCTCATCCTTTGGCTTTAACTATCACTTTTTTGCTGATGACACTGACATATTTTTCTCATTTCCCTCCTTCTCTCCAGCCATCTCAGAACAGATTACGAACTGTCTCATAGTAATTTGTCTCCCAATGCCATCCCTCCCCTTCACTCTCCTGTCTCTTTCCTGCCAGAACTTCTTACGCCCTCACCCAAGACTCTCAATCTTGGGGTCCTCTTTAATAGCGACCTACGACTGCAACAATGCATCACTACCAGTGCCTCTGTTGCTCATTTTAACCTCCTCAACATTCGGAAAATGGGTTCTTTTCTTATTAACCACTCTACAAAAACTCAAATGTCCACTCTCGTGCTCAGAATACTTGACTAATTCTGAGCTTACTCATTAGCATTCCTATCTACTCTTTCCTTCCTCTAGACACAGTCCTCAACTTTGCTACCCATGTTCTCTACAACCTTCCCAGCCCCCACCCCCACTTCTACCTACCAACAACATGCTGGTTGGCTCTGCATGCAAAACCGCTCTCTTTTCAAGTGTCTTCTCCTAATCTACAAAGCTATCAATGGTCTAGCTCCTCAGCACCTGTCTGATTTTTTTCTGAGTTTACCCACCATCTTGTTCCCTCCTATCCTCCTCTGCACGCAACCTCACCGTCCAATGCCTCGCTTACGCTCTTTCTCCCTAGTTGTCGCGCTCCACCGGAACCCACTGCCTACAGTAATCAATGCCAGCCCAACTGTGGATCTTAAGCTTCACTTACTTGGTACCCATCTGCCTCCAGTGACACTTAATAATGGAACTTTGTATATTTAAATAGTACTCGTCTTTTGTTTGAAGCACTTGCCCCCTAAGTTGAATGTTACTTTGTAAGTCACCTGTTTTCGCGTACATTTATTTTTTTCTGATTTTCTTCTTGTATATTGTATTGTACTTGTCATGCATAAAGCACCTTTTACCATTATTATAGTCTCAATGCGCTGTTAGTGGAAACGCCCTCAGAAGACCGAAGGCCAGAGTGCTGGAGGTCATGGAGTAAGATTAGGCTGCCTGCGTGCATTCGGCCAAATAACACTTAGCAAGGCTGGCCAGGATCCAGTAGAGAGAAACCAACGCGGTCAGGCATGTGGATAGGTGCTGAGAGGAGTCAGCAGATGGCGTGAGTGCTAGAGACTCGCTCTGTGTTCAGCATGCCCAAATTTGTCATAGTTCTTCGCTGCATTCTGAGGTCAGAGGTGTTGCGACATAGTCTGGTGTAAGCAGGCTTAGAATTATGTGAACAGCACAACAGTTCCACTTTTTACACCCTCATGTACTGGCTCACCACCTTTTCTTCCTCATCTTTCTGTTATTGTAATGGCATCCTTCGTGGGAATGCCTCTGCCATCTGTAAATGTGTTTATGTTCGAAATTGAAATCCCTGTTCTTCCTATAAATACAAATACAAATAAAGTGCTTTGTTTAGCAATAAGTACATATAAGAAGATTCGGCGACTACAGGAGACGGTATCCAGTGAAAATGTAGGCAACAAAAATGTAGTCATTGAAAATACCTCTGCAGTGAAAAAGTTGCCAAGCAGAAAGTAGTCCAGAAATGCAGCTAAACGTAGACAAAAATGTAGTGCTTCTAGGGTAGTTGTTAGGGTTAAGGAGGGTTTAGTGGGCTTGTGATTGCCTGGTGTAGGATTAAGATAGAGGTTTGGTTAAGGAAAGAGGTTAGAGTAAAGAAGTTGTGGTTTGGTTAGTCGTTAGGGTCGATTAAGTGTCATGGTTAGTGATAGGGTAGGCATAGGGAGGTTCGGAGATTGCTGGGGATGTTGACGTAGGATAGCGGTTAGCATACACCTAGTGGTTAGGGTAAAGTAAGCATTCGAGTACGTGGTAGAGTTGCAGTTGGAGCAAGGCTAATATTAGTATTATAGCAAGGGTTTGGGTTAAGGCAAGGGCTATGCACTTTGTGGCGAGCTGGTGATGGGGTTGGAGATAGGTTCACTGTTCATTTTCTATTTATTTTGTATAGAGTAACATGCAAATAAAATGCTTTAGTGCGCTGAATGGTTAATGATCTGTGAGAGTTCAGTGTAGAATAAGGGTGGTAATTCGAGTTGCGGAAGGTTTAGGAATGAAGTTTGGGTGATTGTAAAGGCTTTGTTAGAGGTTTGGGTCATATTTAGGGTTACAGCCTTGTACATTTGTAGATTTAAAAATAGCTTTTTAGGCGATCTTATTACTAGTAATATTTTCACGCTTTGAATTGCTTGTACTGAATGACTACATTCTTTAAAACAACCTTCTGGTGACTACATGTTCACAGGACTACATTTTTCTGACGACATTTAGACATAGAACGCAGAAGATCGGATAGAGTTGTCCGGAATTTCTGTGCAATGATGACACATTATGTTTGCCGTCTAATGCTGGAGATTGTAGCAGGGAGGATAGTGAAATAACAAGAAGCTTTAGAGAACTGTCTGGGTGCAGATTATATTGGGTAATGCCCATGATATTTCCAATCTCCGGTAATTGATTTACAGAGGAATTTTAAGATTAGGTTAAGTAGCAACATATAAAACCAACAAAGGGTGTGCAAGACATATCACATTTAAGATGTAGGCGGGTACAGAAAGAAAGACAAAGCATGTGAAAAGATGGGGCAATCATTCTATAATTGTGGTGCACATGGTCAAAAAAATGATATTCAGCTGAGGTTTCCATCTCTGATCTACGTTTATCTTTACCTTTAAGGAAACTTTATTTTGGATCACATGGTATATTGAGAATGTATGTAAAACGGATTGTAAAAAAAACTATTTTCTTTAGGAATGTTTCTAAAGTGGATATTGTAAATGGAGGTTATATTTTTTCAGACTTATTTCTGTACTTTTTGTCATGTATGCAGTTGCATCTGTCTGAAGGGACTAAACAGGTAATACCAAGATTGAAACCTGGATGGGAGCAATAGAACCATTTGACCTAGAATTAAAAGAATTGAAACGGTTGGAATAAAAATAGCGTTTTCATAGCAATTAAGTCATGTTGAAAAGTCTAGAAGGGAGGCTTAAAGAATATATATCTTGCCAACAATCTGCATAAACACATACCTGTTATGGGTCTCTGCACCTTCAAAGGAGAGGCAGGACACCAGGTGGGAAGCAGGAGGAAGAAAGAGGAAGGGGAGGAGTTTAAGTTCAGAATGACAGTTGTTGTGCAGATGCCATGTAAGGAGGTAATAAAGTGGAGGATGCTCCAGTACACCGGCGTGGCGTCTACCATTGGGGTAAGGCCCCAACAATAACCTTGGGAAACTCGCTCTTCAAGACACAACTTCTACTCCCTGAAGCGCAAGGACTCAAAGGATGTACAAGAAGCTGTCCTGTGACTGGCAAATGCGCCCATAGCCATTCCGGACCCCACAACTATCTAGTGGCGCCCTTGAGCAGTAGGACCACAGGCATCTCAGCAGGCACAGGAGCTGGAAGACAAAGAAAAAGGTCAGTCCTGGTTCAGTACCGTGTGCACAGTAGGGAGACTACAGGAGGATGCCCAGCCGCACCCTACACCTGGTTTACTGTGATGGGGCACCTCGGACGACGGACCTCGAGCGTGAGCTGGGAGTAGAAAGGCTCCAAGGGAGGAAATCGACTGCTGAGGAGGGTTTAAGGGTTGGAACACCCACTCCTATGAAACAGAAGGCTTTGCCAAGGAGATGTTAAATGGGGTAAGAGTGGGTGCCGCGGCGTGCCAGAGAAAAACTGTATCTGTTAGCAAGGCAGGGTAGGCAGGGTAAGCCTGTACTAAAAGAAAACAGAGAACAAACATGTAGCAAACGAAGTCATAACTTATGGACAACAGGACTAACAGTTATCTGAGCTTTGAGGACCGTCCGACGGACACTTCAGAGCCATCATCTCTGTCCATGAAATCAGCTAAGTTTTGGCTGACACCGGCCTTCAGTCCTTCCTCTCTGTTTGTCACTGAGGGTAATGATGCAGCCCGGCCAGTAGTTCTGCATCCACCTTCCCCAGAGCCTCTTGACATTGCACCTTGCACGGAAGCCCCAAGAACCTGTGTGTGCTTGATGAGCGTCCAGGTGGGAGTGGAGGCAGGAGGGCATCCAGGGGTGAGACAAAGGGAGTGGGCTGTCGCTACTGAGGAGCAGTGTTGGACCGGTTCACAGGGAACTCTGGAGATTTCCCAGTGGGCCTCTGCAGCGTCCACCCCTTTTCTGTGGAAACCTCTGTTTTTCTGCTCCTTTTACCCTCACCCCCTTCCTTACTTCCATCTCTCATCTTCCTCCACATCCATATAACCAAAGAATGTGTTATAAAGCTTCCAGTATGGTATTACACGCTCGCAACAGATCATATGACCATTTGCTGTTATGTTTAACTATTTTTTTTAATCTTTATATATGGACAAATGTACTTTAAAATTGAACATGTGGATCCACTTTGTCCAACCCCCCCCTCCGCCCCGTCCCCCCAACCTTAATTAGATGGATTGGTCGTGCGTGTTACTTTGCTTGCACAGATTAATTTGGGGCCTCTTTGAAACACCTTTCCAGGGCCACCTTTGCTTCCCAGGTCATCCCTGCTTAGGGGGAACCTCTCCTCAACCAGAGGCTCAGATGACTGGACGGCCTATTCTAAAGATTGGGTGGACATGGGGCGCTCCTCCAGAGTGTGATCCTAACAACATTGGCTATCCATAGAAGACAGAATAGAGTTTAAGGCTCTGACCCTTGCACATAAGTGTATACATGGGAAAGCACCAGTATACCTTAAAGCGAAAATTGCTCGTTATCTACCTGGTCGAACACTTGAGCCAGAAACTCAGGGACATATTACAGTGGCTCCATACAAGAAAAGAAACAGATTGGGTAGACCCTTCCATGTAAAGGTGGCAATCAAATGGAACAATCTACCTACACAGCTAAGATTAGAGCCCACTTATACCATCTTTCGCAAAAAACGTAAAACTCATTTATTCAGGTTTGAAGTTTAGTTTAGTTTGAAGTTTAGTTTATTTGTAAAGCGCACCAGGCCCGTGGGCAACCGGGCGCATAATCTTAGGTAAAGGTTACAACAAGAGTGTACAAGAATAACACATTTACAAGTTATACACAAATACAAATTTACAGGTTATATACAAGAACAAATTTACAGGATATGATTGATACAGTGTGGCATGTGTACACAGATGGGAAATATTACAGGTAGAGAGCTAGGCTAGTGTGAGAAACCTCATGCTATCTGGGTGAACAGCCAAGCTTTGGCGTTGTTCTTGAACGTTGGGAACGAAGGCTCAGTTCTTATGTGGGTTGGCAGAGTGTTCCACAGTTTGGAAGCGAGGACGGAGAAGCTCACAATACCCGCTTTTTGTAGTTTAAATCTGGGGAGGGTTAGGCTGTGAGTTTGGGCTGATCTGGTAGGGCGGGAAGAGGAGTTAAGTGAGAGGCGCGAAGAGAGGTAAGGAGGGGCATTGTTGTTCAGGCATTTGTGAGTCAGAGCTAATGATTTCAGGGCAATTCTTTGTTTTACCGGGAGCCAGCGTAAGTCAGATCTGATTGTGGAGATATGGGACCTTCTAGGGATGTTGAGAGCAGCCCCTATGGCATTATTCTGAATAGTTTGAAGTTTATTGAGGTTTGACTGACTAGTCCCTAGGTAAAGGGTGCTGCAGTAATCTATTTTGGACATGATAAGTGTTCTAGCCAAAGTAGTGCAGTTGTGAGGGTTCAGGAATGGTCTGCAGGCGGTGATAAGTTTGCATGTATATGCTGAGGCTGATTTAACAGCATTTGTCTGTTCAGGGAGAGGGTGGAGTCCAGATAAACACCCAAGGTTTTGGTATCTTTGGAGACCTTGATGACGTTGCCGTCAATAGTGAAAGCCTTATAGGTTTGGTCAAGTTTGTTGAGGCGATAGGCGGATCCTAGTAATAGGAGCTCCGTCTTTTCGTCGTTGAGGCAAAGCTCGTGTTGCGCCATCCTGGCCTGGATGACCAAGTAGACATCATTCAAGGCTTTGGTATCGACTGTGTAATCACCAGTTATGGGAATGAGTATCTGGGTGTCATCCGCGTAGTTGGTATAAGATACACCCAGGTAGTCAAGCACATCGAAAAGTGGCTTGGTGAATACATTGTACAATGTAGGCCAGGGGTGCACAACTGATTTTGACAGAGAGCCGAAAGTACCTTACATGAGGGCTATAGTGGGACGAAAAGCAAATGTGGGCGGGGCGGTAGGCGGGACGTGGCAGGATGCTTTTTAAACCCCCAATTTGTACTAAACACATGGAAAAAGAATGTTTTTGAGGGGTAACGATTTAGTTATTGTATCTCGCCTGTTTAATTAACTTATATATATTTTATTGACCCTAGATACACTATGCCCCATGGCCCCCTCACCCCAACCAAACACTATGCCCCATGTCCCTCACACCCAACCAAACACTATGCCCCATGGCCCCCTCACCCCCAACCAAACATTATGCCCCATGGCCCCCTCACCCCCAACCAAACATTATGCCCCATGGCCCCCTCACCCCCAACCAAACACTATGCCCCATGTCCCTCGCCCCAAACCAAACACTATGCCCCATGTCCCTCACCCCCAACCAAACACTATGCCCCATGGCCTCCTCACCCCCAACCAAACACTATGCCCCATGTCTCTCACCCCCAACCAAACACTATGCCCCATGGCCCCCTCACCACAACCAAACACTATGCCCCATGGCCCCCTCACCCCAACCAAACACTATGCCCCATGGCCCCCTCACCCCCAACCAAACACTATGCCCCATGTCCCTCACCCCCAACCAAACACTATGCCCCATGGCCCCCTCACCCCCAACCAAACACTATGCCCCATGGCCCCCTCACCCCCAACCAAACACTATGCCCCATGGCCCCCTCACCCCCAACCAAACACTATGCCCCATGGCCTCCTCACCCCCAACCAAACACTATGCCCCATGTCCCTCGCCCCCAACCAAACACTATGCCCCATGTCCCTCACCCCCAACCAAACACTATGCCCCATGGCCTCCTCACCCCCAACCAAACACTATGCCCCATGTCTCTCACCCCCAACCAAACACTATGCCCCATGGCCCCCTCACCACAACCAAACACTATGCCCCATGGCCCCCTCACCCCAACCAAACACTATGCCCCATGGCCCCCTCACCCCCAAACAAACACTATGCCCCATGTCCCTCACCCCCAACCAAACACTATGCCCCATGGCCCCCTCACCCCCAACCAAACACTATGCCCCATGGCCCCCTCACCCCCAACCAAACACTATGCCCCATGGCCCCCTCACCCCCAACCAAACACTATGCCCCATGTCCCTCACCCCCAACCAAACACTATGCCCCATGGCCCCCTCACCCCTAACCAAACACTATGCCCCATGGCCCCCTCACCCCCAGCCAAACACTATGCCCCATGGCCCCCTCACTCCAACCAAACACTATGCCCCATGGCCCCCTCACCCCAACCAAACACTATGCCCCATGGCCCCCTCACCCCCAACCAAACACTATGCCCCATGGCCCCCTCACCCCCAACCAAAATAAATGCCCCATGTCCCTCAGCCCCAACCAAACACTATGCCCCATGGCCCCCTCACCCCTAACCAAACACTATGCCCCATGGCCCCCTCACCCCCAACCAAACACTATGCCCCATGGCCTCCTCACCCCCAACCAAACACTATGCCCCATGTCCCTCACCCCCAACCAAACACTATGCCCCATGGCCTCCTCACCCACAACCAAACACTATGCCCCATGTCTCTCACCCCCAACCAAACACTATGCCCCATGGCCCCCTCACCCCAACCAAACACTATGCCCCATGGCCCCCTCACCCCAACCAAACACTATGCCCCATGGCCCCCTCACCCCCAACCAAACACTATGCCCCATGTCCCTCACCCCCAACCAAACACTATGCCCCATGGCCCCCTCACCCCAACCAAACACTATGCCCCATGGCCCCCTCACCCCTAACCAAACACTATGCCCCATGGCCCCCTCACCCCCAACCAAACACTATGCCCCATGGCCTCCTCACCCCCAACCAAACACTATGCCCCATGTCCCTCACCCCCAACCAAACACTATGCCCCATGGCCTCCTCACCCACAACCAAACACTATGCCCCATGTCTCTCACCCCCAACCAAACACTATGCCCCATGGCCCCCTCACCCCAACCAAACACTATGCCCCATGGCCCCCTCACCCCAACCAAACACTATGCCCCATGGCCCCCTCACCCCCAACCAAACACTATGCCCCATGTCCCTCACCCCCAACCAAACACTATGCCCCATGGCCCCCTCACCCCAACCAAACACTATGCCCCATGGCCCCCTCACCCCCAACCAAACACTATGCCCCATGGCCCCCTCACCCCCAACCAAACACTATGCCCCATGGCCCCCTCACCCCTAACCAAACACTATGCCCCATGGCCCCCTCACCCCCAACCAAACACTATGCCCCATGGCCCCCTCACCCCAACCAAACACTATGCCCCATGGCCCCCTCACCCCAACCAAACACTATGCCCCATGGCCCCCTCACCCCAACCAAACACTATGCCCCTTGGCCCCCTCACCCCCAACCAAACACTATGCCCCATGTCCCTCACCCCCAACCAAACACTATGCCCCATGGCCCCCTCACCCCTAACCAAACACTATGCCCCATGGCCCCCTCACCCCCAACCAAACACTATGCCCCATGGCCCCCTCACCCCCAACCAAACACTATGCCCCATGTCCCTCACCCCCAACCAAACACTATGCCCCATGGCCCCCTCACCCCTAACCAAACACTTTGCCCCATGGCCCCCTCACCCCCAACCAAACACTATGCCCCATGGCCTCCTCACCCCCAACCAAACACTATGCCCCATGGCCCCCTCACCCCCAACCAAACACTATGCCCCATGGCCCCCTCACCCCAACCAAACACTATGCCCCATGGCCCCCTCACCCCAACCAAACACTATGCCCCATGGCCCCCTCACCCCAACCAAACACTATGCCCCATGGCCCCCTCACCCCCAACCAAACACTATGCCCCATGTCCCTCACCCCCAACCAAACACTATGCCCCATGGCCCCCTCACCCCCAACCAAACACTATGCCTCATGGCCCCCTCACCCCCAACCAAACACTATGCCCCATGTCCCTCACCCCCAACCAAACACTATGCCCCATGGCCCCCTCACCCCTAACCAAACACTATGCCCCATGGCCCCCTCACCCCCAACCAAACACTATGCCCCATGGCCTCCTCACCCCCATCCAAACACTATGCCCCATGTCCCTCACCCCCAACCAAACACTATGCCCCATGGCCTCCTCACCCCCAACCAAACACTATGCCCCATGTCTCTCACCCCCAACCAAACACTATGCCCCATGGCCCCCTCACCCCAACCAAACACTATGCCCCATGGCCCCCTCACCCCAACCAAACACTATGCCCCATGGCCCCCTCGCCCCCAACCAAACACTATGCCCCATGTCCCTCACCCCCAACCAAACACTATGCCCCATGGCCCCCTCACCCCAACCAAACACTATGCCCCATGGCCCCCTCACCCCCAACCAAACACTATGCCCCATGGCCCCCTCACCCCAACCAAACACTATGCCCCATGGCCCCCTCACCCCAACCAAACACTATGCCCCATGGCCCCCTCACCCCAACCAAACACTATGCCCCATGGCCCCCTCACCCCCAACCAAACACTATGCCCCATGTCCCTCACCCCCAACCAAACACTATGCCCCATGGCCCCCTTACCCCCAACCAAACACTATGCCCCATGGCCCCCTCACCCCCAACCAAACACTATGCCCCATGTCCCTCACCCCCAACCAAACACTATGCCCCATGGCCCCCTCACCCCCAACCAAACACTATGCCCCATGTCCCTCACCCCCAACCAAACACTATGCCCCATGGCCCCCTCACCCCTAACCAAACACTATGCCCCATGGCCCCCTCACCCCCAACCAAACACTATGCCCCATGGCCTCCTCACCCCCAACCAAACACTATGCCCCATGGCCCCCTCACCCCCAACCAAACACTATGCCCCATGCCCCCCTCACCCCCAACCAAACACTATGCCCCATGGCCTCCTCACCCCCAACCAAACACTATGCCCCATGGCCCCCTCACCCCCAACCAAATCCCCCAACTCAGCACACACACAAACATGCACCAATACGGACCCGAACCCCACCCCCCAACTCAGCACACACACAAACATGCACCAATACGGACCCAAACCCCACCCCCCAACTCAGCACACACACAAACATGCACCCATACAGACCCGAACCTCCACCCCAGCACACAAACATGCACCCATACAGACCCGAACCCCCCACCCCCCCAACTCAGCACACACACAAACATGCACCCATACAGACCCGAACCCCCCACCCTCCCAAATCAGCAAACTCTCAAACAAGCACCCATACAGACCCGAACCCCCACCCCCCAACTCAGCACACAAAAAACATTCAAATCAAAACGTTCATACACATCCAACATACATCCGACACCCCCCCACCCCCGCATCGCAACATACACACAAAATACATTCAAATACAAACATTCACACACCCCCCCACATCTCAACATACACACAAAATACATTCATACACATCCGACACACCCCCCACCCCCGCATCTCAACATACACACAAAATACATTCAAACACAAACATTCATACACATCCGACACCCCCCCACCCCTGCATCTCAACATACACACAAAATACATTCAAATACAAACATTCATACACATCTGGCACACACCCCCACCTCCGCATCTCAACATACACACAAAATACATTCAAACACAAACATTCATACACATCCGACACCCCCCCCACCCCCGCATCTCAACATACACACAAAATACATTCAAACACAAACATTCATACACATCCGACACACCCCCCCACCCCGCATCTCAACATACACACAAAATACATTCAAATACAAACATTCATACACATCCGACACACCCCCCCACCCCCGCATCTCAACATACACACAAAATACATTCAAACACAAACATTCATACACATCCGACACACACCCCCACCCCCGCATCTCAACATACACACAAAATACATTCAAACACAAACATTCATACACATCCGACACACCCCCCACCCCTGCATCTCAACATACACACAAAATACATTCAAATACAAACATTCATACACATCCGACACCCCCCCCACCCCCGCATCTCAACATACACACAAAATACATTCAAACACAAACATTCATACACATCCGACACCCCCCCACCCCCGCATCTCAACATACACACAAAATACATTCAAATACAAACATTCATACACATCCGACACCCCCCCACCCCCGCATCTCAAAATACACACAAAATACATTCAAATACAAACATTCATACACATCCGACACACACCCCCACCCCCGCATCTCAACATACACACAAAATACATTCAAACACAAACATTCATACACATCCGACACCCCCCCACCCCCGCATCTCAACATACACACAAAATACATTCAAATACAAACATTCATACACATCTGACACACACCCCCACCTCCGCATCTCAACATACACACAAAATACATTCAAACACAAACATTCATACACATCCGACACCCCCCCACCCCCGCATCTCAACATACACACAAAATACATTCAAACACAAACATTCATACACATCCGACACACCCCCCCACCCCGCATCTCAACATACACACAAAATACATTCAAATACAAACATTCATACACATCCGACACACCCCCCCACCCCCGCATCTCAACATACACACAAAATACATTCAAATACAAACATTCATACACATCCGACACACCCCCCCACCCCCGCATCTCAACATACACACAAAATACATTCAAACACAAAAATTCATACACATCCGACACACCCCCCTCACCCCCGCATCTCAACATACACACAAAATACATTCAAATACAAACATTCATACACATCCGACACACACACCCCCCGCAACATACACACACAAACATAAAGCAAAACAAACCCGACACACAAACACAAACAGACCACTTACCGGAGACGTGCTGGAAGGCAGGCAGGTAAGCGGCAGGTAAGCTGGAACGCTGGAATCGCACTACGACTGGCGTGGTCCAAGGCTGAAATGCCTTCCGGCATCAAGCCTTATGGACCATGCCAGCCGTAGTGCTGGCCCTCCATTGGTGCAGCACACACGCATTACGTGGCTCGTAGGAGCGACGTGGTGCGTGTGTGTGCTGAGCCAATGAGGGCCAGTGTTTTCACCGCCCTCCATTAGGAAAGTCTTTGTGCCTCACGGGCCGGTCAAAAGGGCATGGCGGGCCGCAACTGGCCCGCGGGCCGTATGTTGTGCACCCATGATGTGGGTGATACACAAGAGCCTTGAGGGATGCCGCAGAGAATGGGAGAGGGGTCTGCCGATGCTGAGGGTGGGAAGACCTGCATAGATCTGTTACTGAGGAACGAGTGGATCCAGGCATTGGCAGAGTCAGAGAAGTAGGCAGCGGATTTGAGATGTTGGCAAAGTATTTGGTGGTTGACCAAGTCGAATGCCGCAGAGAGGTCGAGTAGAAGGAGTAGCGCTAGTTTCCCATTGTCCTTTAATATCTCCATCTGGGTTTTCAGATCAATCAGAGCAGATTCGGTGCCGTGTTTCGGACGGAAGCCTGATTGCCTTAGCTTAGGTAATATTGCGATATAGAATGATTACAGCTCCACCCTGTTAGGGCTTTTATGTTTCAGGCTCTGTCTCATTACCTGTATGTTTTCATCAAAAATAGTCTCTATGTTGGCGTCCAGATGCGCGTGGGGTTTCAGCGCGGTATAAGAAAATAAATAAATAAACAACCACACAAATATACGTGGAGTAACTCTGGGGGAAACCCCTGACTGGAGGAAAAAGCACCAGGCACAAGTCCTTTGGTGCCTGATCACTAAACAATTCATAGCATAAAAACCAGGGGGAGATGAAGACACAGAAAGAGTTGCAGGTCATCTTTCTATCCTTACAGCGTTTCCACGTAACAGGAAGAGTGCATGAGTCAGAAACAAGGTTTTGGGATTCTTGCCGCCTTCCAACTAATAAACAAGGTCACAGCATCAAAGGAAAGGGAAACTATAGGCAACATCTGAAGCATGCATGCCAACCACTGCAAGCCACAATGCCATACAGTGTTAGCCTGCTGGTCCGGTGACCAGAAGCGAACTAACCCAAGACCACCACCAGGTCTCCCAAGGTAGCGACCAGATCTGATTGCCCTGATGCATGACAAAGATGAAAATCCTGAGTGGATGCAGCATTCATAATTTTGGTCACAAACAGAAACACAAGATGGTTCAAGTTGAAACTTTGCAGTTGTCTTCCGATCTGAAATAATAAGATCATCGTCAGGTAGGAGACTTTAAAGAGAATTGTGAGAGTTTCTATGCACAACGAACGAGGCAAACTGCAAGAAGTTCAGATGATGCAAAAGAAAATTAAATCATGCAAATATTCTGCCTTGAAGCATATAAACGCCAGAGGAAATTTATCGGAGAGACTCCAGAAATGAATTTGTCGCTGAGAGATAAATAAATGAGGAAAGGGTCATCCAACTGAATGAGGACCTATATGGTTTTCTGTGGTGAGGGTGGGGGTTTAAAATAGTAAACCATAACTGACTCATTACTAAAAATGAAACAACATAGTCATAGTAACACACATGAAATTATCGAACCTTCGAGCAAGATTGAGCTTCAAGGAGACTCTAGATGTTGACCATGTAACAGAGAAAAGGAGCTCCCGTTGTCTCTTTCAGCAAGTTGATCGTTTTCTCTCCCCCCTTCTCCAGACCCGGCCTGTCGTTCCTCTCTGTCTGTTCTTGGCTTCTACAGCTATTTCTCTTCTAAGATGATTCAGCCACGTTCTTCCGCCTCTCCCTTCCAATACCCCTCTCTCGTCTTCCTCTTTCCCTCCTTCACTCGCTTTTTCTACTTTCACTCCAATGATCGCCTACCACTCCCATCATCCCACACAGGGAAAACCCCTCAATGGAGACAAAACCCTGAAGATGATAGGCGAGGTATTCAATGTAATGCTATCGTCCAGCTCAGGAATTGCGGAATCGTGGCAGCAGACAGCGAAGCAGGAGGTAATAGAATTAAAAATTCACCAGCAGGGGAAGCACTGAGTCACCGGAACGAGGGGAAATAGACAGGAGGCAATGCAGAGCAACAAGGAAGAAAGAAGGGACCAAATGAGGACAAGGATCAGGAACAAGACAGGAAAGAAAATGCTGGGGAGCGCCATGGCAACTACATGGTTAGTTGCAAAGAAATGCTTACTTGTGCCATCTGTGCTTGTATCCACGTTTTTTCCAGTGTGGGGGACTCTGGCGGCCATCTTTGCATGGGCCTGTGCATCATGATGCAGCTGCATTCTTGGGGAGTATGATGTACTTTGGTGGTGGCCATCTTGGAAAGGGCTGGCCCACATCCAGCTGTCTCGGATAGACCAGTGAGGGCACAGACAACTTTTTGAGCGTGTTGCCCACTCCCAAATTTCTGATTTTCTCCATTCTCATTTCCTCCTTCCCTTTTACCAATCTGACTTTCGTCCCATGCACTCGACCAGAACAGCTTTACTTCATGTCTCCAACACTCTTCACACTGCTAGACATTCTTCAATATTCATTCTACTTCACCCCTCTGCTGCTGTTGGTCGACCATCCCACACTTCGGTCCTCTCTTTCTTCTTTGGGCTTTTCTGATACTGTTCTTTGGTTTTCATCTTATCTCTCTAACCATACCTTTTCTGTTTCTTGGACTGACTCTTGCTCCCCGTCCCTTCAACTGCAATATCGTGTTTCCCATGGTTTTGGTCCTTTCCTTTTTTCTCTCTACGCTTCTCCTCTCTCTGATGTTATTTCGAAATGTGGGTTCTCATTTAATTTCTATAGTGATGACACTGAAATGTTCCTTTCCTTTTCAGACTTCCCAGATTTCCTCCGTACTTCTCGCTCCTCAGGCTTGCTTGCCATCCAACACTGGATGCATTCTCGTTTTTCTTCATCTAAACTCCTCCAAACCAAAATCCGCTTCTGCTCCTCTTCTTCCTGTGTTTATCTTCCTGTTTCGCTCTCTCCTTCCCCCATGTTCATTTCCCCTTCTCCGATACCGCACAAATCTGGGGTGCATTTTTTGACTCTTCTCTTTCCTTTACTCACCATATTATTACTACTGCCCGTACCTGTCGGTTTCATCCAGGGGCGCTGAGTACACGGGTGATCCGGGTCCCGGGTACCCTCCGAGAAACGCTATTTTCATGAGAGTCCCTATTCTTACAATGGGAAGTTTTTCATTTTTCTGCTGCTGGCCCACCACCCCGCGAGCCACCCTGCAAAAGAAAATTCAGTGCCCCTGGTTTCATCCACATAACATCCACAATATTCATCATCCCTTGTCCTTTTCCATAACAAACCCCCTGATGTTGGCTTTTATTTTCTGTCTGCTTTTTTACGGGTCTTTTCCACTTTTCTGTCTGCCTGCCTATCAGCTTTCCCTTCTCTGTTCAGTTTACCATCTACCCATTTGCTCTCTTGTCTTTCTCTTCCTTCTTGCTCTTCTCTTTCCTTAGGTCTTCTTTCTCTCTCTCCTGGCTCTTATTTGAAGTCTGTCTTCTCTTCGATTTCCAATGCCTTGCCTTCATATCTCTTTATGGCTCTCCCCCACCTGTCGCTCACCTCTTATATGTTTTAACTCTCCCCCACCACTCAGTGTGCGCCCAGTCTCTATTTTTCCTCGCCGTGCCTAGGCCGCCTGGTGCCCAGTCCCACTTCCAATGATTTGTCCTGCTTGCTCCCAAGTCTTGGCACTCTCTCCCCTTCTTATTACTTTCTTCTCATACTCTACCTGTTTTCTGTTCTAGACTACACACGTTTCTCTCCTTTCTTCTCTTTAATGCCATGTTTCTAAAGGATTCTGAATTTTGTTCATGATTTTGTACCGTTTATTTTCGTCTTGTTCAGCGTTAAGGTGTAAGCACTTTTGTAAATAAACACAAATGCATAATAATGATAATAATCTTTATTGTGTTATAACTCAGAGTTTTTCACAAATAACACATCCTAAAATTTCGTTTCCACTAAACCTTTTGAGCCTAATTCATCGAAGCGTTTTATAATGGCAAAACCCGATTGGAAAACTTTCTGTGAATATGGGCCTTAATCTCTGAATTCCTATTGAAATTATAAACTATACATTTCATGTTCACACTAAAAAATCCAGTCACTTTTCCACTAGGAAATAAAAAGCCATTGCTTATTCATATTAAAAGTACAGACTTATTCAGATCTACGATCATTATCCGTTATCGACCAATCCAGCCCAAGTACAACACTGAGCTAAACCTCAATATGCTCTTTCATCTTTTCAAAATGGTGGCTATAAGTACAATCCACGCACAACAATTATCTCAGAATTAGGTTGTTGCGGCTCAACCGTTCTTTGACATGTAACCAAACACGATATAAAGCCACCTCAGAAGAGGTTGATGTAGTGTTTAAACAGTAGTCCCAAAAGGATTTGGATTTTAAATACATAGTACACAAATCCAATGTCTGAGGCTGTTCCAATGAGTATATATGGTTCAGGGTTAAGTCCCTAATATGTGTGGGTTGGTGTGGAGAAATACAAAATGAGCACCAAGCCCCCTGTGCTTTTTGTACTTAGTGATTCATGCACATAACCCTTTTATCACATAGTTGTCAAATATAAGCAGCCAAAATGCTCTTTGAATTTAGGCAAAGCAGCAAGGAACCGTCCTGCATTGCTGTCTCTTTTTTTCTCTGTGGGAATGAGCCATGTTCTCAAGTATGCATTTGCTAGAGCCCCCCAAACTCAAGAAACAATACAGATATCTAGAAGGTTGGTGGTGGGCTGCTGTTGCAGTGTTTTCTTATGGTCAAATGTAGAATCGGAGTAGCAGCGACCAAGGCCTCCTCCAAGGTGCGGAACAAAATTGTATTCAGAGACCTACATTGTCATCAAGTGTATCTTGCATGAATCCCGCATCACACTTACTGATCAATGCCTATTTGGGTGAGGTGATGGATATAGGGAGGTGCTGTGCTGGGGATGCTGGTGTTCTGACAGACCTTGTAAGGGACCAGAAGGCCAGTCTGCAGGGTTCACAGTTGTGCTTGTTATCATATATTTGTGTTAATTATTAGTATTTGTGCATACTGTAACAAATGTGCAGCCCAACATGACCTTTTCCAAGAAGGAAGGACATGTTTAGAGGCAACATGGTGTGCCTTCTCTGCCAAAGACTGTATTAAAAAAGGAAATGATTTACTTGTAACAACTTTGTAAACTGGTTCTTTTTAAAATGTTTACATGTTACAATGTTAATTTCTATTGATCACTCCAAGTGTCTATCATAGTCATAATAGAAATGTTACATGTCTTACTGACCCTAGCACATTAGCAAAACCATGAATAACCATATCAATTGTTTTTCTGACAGAAGGATACCATTCAAATATTTACAGCTTAGTCCAATCCTATTGTACTCTTTCAAAACGCCATTAGGTTGAAAGGGAAGGGGGAAAATAACACCAATGTGGGTTCCTGGCTGCTTTGCATAAAATCAAAGAACATTTTGGAAGCAGCAGAATTGCCACACATCTTTATATTTTCCAAATAGGTATGTGACAAAAGATGTGCATGGCTGAATCGCTAAGTGCATTACCCTATGCACAGTTGGCGCTCAATTAATTTTTCTGAACAGTCACCCAATCATGAAATAATTTGTAACTATAAACCACATATACTTATTTGCACAGCCTGAAGATTTGGATGTGTGTATAAATAGCTGCACCCTCTGTCATTTGGCATTCCCGAGTACAGCCTGCTAGATCCCACATCTCTGGACAGATGGGTGGGTCACCTTTGTAGCCAAAGACACCCCTTTTATAAAACCCCAACCATGTGTCTGGAGGGAATTATGGCACAATAAACTCTATGATTAATTCCTGCCTGGTTTGGCAGGGTGGTTCTTGAGATTACACGTTTTTACAGCCACAAAGCAATTTAATGTCATATAATTGTCAACTTGATGACCAGTGACTCATCCATGGCAGGTCTGTGTGGATTCAGTTTATCTAGCTTGGTTCCCACTCAGCCATCATCTGGATAGAGGCCAGGAATCTTCCTCTTTCATGTTCCTTTGAATGAGTGTCACCTTCACCCCAGTACAGGAAATCTCCTTAGGAGGTTGGCGGGTAACCTGCTTTCGAAGACATGCCTGCCTGGATACAATGGGTAGTCAACAACGGGATGCTGATTACCAGGGACTCTTTCAAGTAAGACAGACAAAGGAAGAGTGCAAGGTTAGAGTTGACCAGGGAATGGAGCCAGTCCACCATATTGGATTTTCCTTGTACTGCACATACTTCTCATTCCCTCGCTACGTCCTGTGGAGCAAGCCCTCCGGGTATGGTATCAAAAGGCAAAGGACACTTGTTGCAGCAGCCCTGACAGAAGGATAGAAGGGGACCAATCAGCTGTGGCATTTTGGCTATGTAAAGGAGGTGGGGGGAGACCCTCCCATTCGTGGATTCCTCTTTGGAATACTGAAGAAGAAGGGTTGACCTGGAACCTGATTGTGATTACAGTCTGTTTCAATGTCCTTTGCCAAGAGGTGAAGACCAGAGACTCCCACGTGTTAATGACTCCAATCAAGCATTCCCACTAAGTCAGTGTCTTGTCTGGGATTGCTCAAGGGAAGCCCTTATTTATATATTTTTATGACAAGTTATAATCTGGATGATGAACCCTTGCATCACGCCCCTCTCTGAGAATCCCCCTGACCCGACTGAGCCAAGAAGTAGGTTTGTTTTGCAAATTGAAAAGGTTTATTTGAAAAATTAAACAATAGATATATATCACACTTTTATAATAAATTAATATTTGATATCACACTTAGACACATGACAGTGAGCGATCAACAATGGATGATGTTATACTAGCACACTGATTTAATTACTTAGGAGTAGTATAGAGGATGAGGTAGCTGAGAATGCTTTATATGGTTCAAGGAGATGCAAAGATGAACAAAATGCAGTACAGAAATAAACTTGATATGCTTTCAGCAAAAGATAATATGATCACTTTTTCTCTGACAATTCACCCCCCTCTATGCAATGTAAGGAGGTGGAAGTAACACACACAGTCTTCAGGAATACAATCACAGTACAATATGAATTCAGTTCCCCCTTAGCAAGCTTAGAGAAACAGGGATGATTTTAAACACAGGTAAAGTACTTTAAAGTGGTAAGCAAAGAAGGGAAAAATAGGCTAAAAATGATTTTAATTCCCTCTAGAAGTTCAGGGTGAGTGAGAGATACTTTAATTCAGTTCAGGCCAGCCCTATGAATGATTCAGGGATGGTTATCAAGTTGAAAACAGAATTCTGTGATGGAAGCAAAAGACACAATTTAGTTGCGTGCGTCGAGCGCAATTACGGAGTAGCAGGTCGGTGCAGGGCACGTTGGAAAGCTTAGAATCTCAGCTTTAAAGGAAAAGTTAAATTTCGTTCCTAGGACAAACGGTTCCGGAGATACGGACGATTTTGTGAAGGTAGATTCTCGAAATGATATTTTAAAGTTCAGAATGACAGGTGACAGTTTTGCAGCTTTAGAATGACAGAATGACATGATTCCTATGGTGCAGTTCTCAATAGGTTAAAATAGTTGAATTAGATTATATTAAACTAAGAGATTGGGTTTTGCACAGTTCTGGCTGAGTACTCACACTATATTTTGGACCGGAATGCGACTTCGTCACCGATCGGGTCAGGATTGGCTGCGGATCTCTCGCCACTTGGTACTGGTTCTGCGCACAGGGATCTGGGTCAGCTCTCAGCACTGCACAGTTCTGGTCTCTCTGGATCTCTGGTCTCTCTGGATCTCTGGTCTCTCTGGATCTCTGGTCTCTGGAGATTGATGGATTTGAAGTCTGGAGTCTCCCGGCAAAGCGTCCCACAAGAAAGTGGAAAGTGAATGTCCCTACCTGGGTTCCAGTGGCTCTTTTTATGTCTTTTGAAAATGGGTGTGGATGCTAACTTTCTTTGCCCAACCCACTCACGATTTGATAGGTCAAAGATGCCTCTTTGACCTGATTTGAGAAGGGAACAGTGAGTCAGAGTGATGAGGTAGGTTTATGGTCAGAGGATCCTCCCCTTGTCAAATTGCACACAAATCTATTTCTGATCCAAATACCCATTTATCTACGTACCATTTTTCTAATATTATATGTCCAGTTAACATATTTTCTGTAGCACCAAACCACTCAATCCCTGTCTTTGTAAGATGTCATGTCCACTTATGACAGAATTCTGCCCTTTTCATCAAGAACACAACCTCTAAACTTTTCCAGGTTTTACACAAATGTGCACAAGGAATATGGGTATCAGATGATAAGGTGTCAGATTTTTAACATACATACATTTGGAGTAATAACTTATTTTCCACTACTACCCCAAGAACATACCACAGATTCCTAACACCTCTTTAAATGTGCACAGAAAAATCACGATATTAATTATATAATTTTGACAAGTCCGTACTATGAATTATGCATCTTTTACCAATTATGCTCTGACCCAGAGGGGTGTGGTTTCCCAAAGCACATGGTGGAATTTCTCGTTTGTCCACTTCCTCCAACTCAAGTTGCTCACAGATTGTTACGGACTTGGTCTTGATGGTCGTGTAGATTAGTAAGCCTCCGTCCCCAAGTACCACACAGACAACGAGATATTCAGTGTCTGTGCAGTCTTTGAGGCCACAGGATTTTTTGTGAGCCGTCAGGTCTGGAACCGGGAACAGCCAGAAGGACCCCTGGAGCACTGCAAGGCAATAAGTGACTATCAAAACAATGTGCGTGTTGTACAATAATACCCAGCAAGGAAAAGAGCACCGCTTACCTAGTGTATAGGAAATGACACCCAGATGGATAGTGGGGCCCTGGACGGGGCTTGGTGTGCGAGACTCTGTGGATGGGCGCACACCGAGGTTTGAGGCAATCCAGGTTATGCAGCCAGGCGAACGCCTTGCAGAGGCCGGTGGCCAAGAATACCAAAACACAACGAAATCCGTGAGGCAATCCAAATCCAAGTCCGAGGTCGTAAAAATATGCAAAGCCAAAGTTCAAAGGTGCCAGAGGAGTAGACAAATCAATCCAGTAGACAATTCCGAGGTCGTGACAGAGTTCAAGCCAAAGTTCACAAATGCCAAGGGTTAGACAAAAGCAATCCAGTAGACAAAATCCGAGGTCGTGACAGATCGTAGGAGCAAGGTTCAAAACAAGGAACAAGAGCCGTACAGTACTGAAAGAGTTCAGCTGTGAAGCAACGCTTCCGTGTTCCTGGCCGCATTTGAATCCTTGAGAGAAATCACGTGATGCGTGTCACGTGATGCGGAAGCGTTGTCGCCACGTGACTCCTGGTAGTGCTCGCCCCCTCACGTGATGCGTGATCGTGTTGGCCCTCTCACGTGACGCGAGGATCGTTGCAAACGATGTGGATTGTTACGGGCTGCCAGTGGGAGTCTCCATTGTGCTTTCCAGCGCTGGGATGGCCGGTAAACCCCTGTTCCAAACAGTGTCCTGGTATGGCGGGTAAGATGATGCAGTCTCCGACTGCCAGAGTGCATAAACGGGATCCCCTGATGGATTTTGGCAGAGACCTGGCGTGCGGAGGGAGCAGGGAGAGGGTGTGCGGGAGAAAGCGTGACAGAGCCCCCCCTCAAAGGCCCACGACCCCGTGGGCTAGATGGGTAGTCCCTATGAAAACGGGCAACCAGGGTCGGGGCGTGCACGTCTCGGGAAGGGACCCAGGAGCGGTCCTCAGGGCCATAACCCACCCAATCCACAAGATACTGAAGACGACCTCTGAGGAAACGAGAACCCAAAATGGCACTGACCTCGTACTCGTCAGGAGAGGACACAGAAACAGGAGCAGGAGGGGCACTAAGACGGGTAGGAGCAAGACAGGGTTTGAGGAGGGAGGTGTGGAAAACAGGGTGAATCCGCCAGGTAGGTGGAACTGAAAGGCGCAAGGCCACAGGATTCAGGACTTTAGCAATTTTGTAGGGACCAACAAAGCGAGGCAGCAGCTTGCGACAGCCAGGTATATGCAAATGGCGGGTCGAGAGCCAAACCCGGTCACCCACACAATATTTAGGAGCCGCCAGCCGCCTCCTATCTGCCTTGGTTTTCATCACCGCCTGGGCCTCGCGCAGGTGGGTAAGTGTTTGGGCATGGATCGCGACCAGGTCACGAGCGCAGGCGTCAGCAGCAGGAGTGGCGGAGGGGAAATCAGGAAGAGGAAGGGCACGAGGATGCTGGCCGTACAAGGAATAGAAAGGGGAGAAACCAGTAGACGAGTGCCAGGAATTGTTATAGGCAAACTCAGCTAGGTGGAGCAGGTTAAACCAGGAATCCTGGTACTGGAGGGTAAGACAGCGCAGATACTGTTCCAGGGCCTGGTTCACTCTCTCGGTCTGCCCATCACTTTCTGGATGATAGGCAGAGGAGAAGCGTGAATCGATACCCAAAAGGCCAGTGAGAGCACGCCAGAAACAAGACGTGAACTGGGACCCTCGGTCCGAAACAATGACCTGCGGGAGACCAAACAGACAGAAAACGGACTGAAAGAACAAACGTGCCAATGTGGGTGCTGAGGGTATTCCCGTACAAGGTATGAAGCGGGCCATCTTTGTGTAGGAGTCAACGATAACCCAGATCGTGTCGTAGCCTCGTCTGCGGGGTAGGTCAGTGATAAGGTCCATAGAGACCGTGTGCCACGGCCTGGGCGGGACTGGTAGTGGTTGGAGCAGTCCTAGAGGCCGCCCCCTAGATGAATTGCACTGAGCGCATATCGAACATGTGTTGACGTAGTTCTCTATGTCTCTCCTCATTGAAGGCCACCAGCACCACCGCTGTAGGAGTTCTAGAGTGCGTTTTTGCCCCGGGTGCCCGTTGACTGCAGCATCATGAGACCAAGCGAGTGCCTGATTGCGTGCATCGCTGGTTGGGAGAAATAGTTTCCCTTGGATAAAAGGCAACCCCTCCTGTAGTTGAACATCCCACTCATTTAAGGCATGTGGGTGTTGGGAAACCCAGTGTCTGATGGTGGTAAGCATAGGAGGGGATGGGGTACAAACACAGATGACGTGGCCCTTTTTTAACAATGTGTCGGGAAATAGAGGTAACGGATCCCCCCCAGGAGACCGGGAAAGTGCATCCGCCTTGCCGTGGGAGAGACCCGGCCTATGTTTCACCACGAAATCAAATGCTGCAAGAAAGAGATGCCAGCGGACATGCCTGCTGTTTGTACACTTCAGCGTAGCTAGGTCTTGCAGATTCTTATGATCAGAATATACCACCGTCTGGTGTTTTGCCCCGATGAGGTGGTGTCGCCATGTCTGGAGGGCGTCCTTGATGGCTAACAGTTCCTTTTCGGTAACTGTATAGTGGGATTCGGCAGGAGTGAATTTCCGGGAATGATAGGCTACCGGATGGAGACGGCCTGTAGTTGGACAAGACTGGGAAAGAACTGCCCCTAATGCGAAAGAGGAGGCGTCTGCTTCTAGGATGAACGGGAGTTCTGGGTCTGGGTGTTGTAAGACCGGAGCCGAGGCAAACCTAGATTTCAGTGCCTCAAATGCCTTTTGGTGTTCGGGAGTCCAATTAAACGGAACAAGAGGGCTGGTCAAGGCTGTGAGGGGAGAAACAATAGCTGAGAAACCGGCGATAAAGCGTCGGTAAAAATTGGCGAAGCCAAGGAAAGACTGGAGCTGTTTAACATTGACCGGGGCAGGCCATTCCATGATGGCTCGAACTTTCGACGAATTCATGGAGAGACCCCCGGGGGTGATGTGAAAGCCCAGGAAATCCACCTCCTTCGAGTGAAACAAGCACTTCTCAGGTTTAGCAAATAAAGCATTGTTCTTGAGACGGGATAGGACTTCTCTGACATGCATGACATGTTCTTCCAAGGAGGACGAAAATATTAGTATGTCATCCAGATAGACAACAACATAGACATCAATAATGTCAGAGAAGACTTCATTGACGAAACGCTGGAAGGTGGCAGGGGCGTTACACAGCCCGAAAGGCATTACTGTATACTCATATAACCCTTGTCGGGAGCAGAACGCCGTCTTCCATTCGTCTCCATGGCGCATTCGGATCAAGTTGTATGCCCCCCTTAGATCCAGCTTAGTGAAGATGGACGCACGTGTCAGTCTATCAAGCAAGGTGGAGATAAGCGGGATGGGATACCTGTTCTTTATAGTGATGGCATTCAACCGTCTATAGTCTATGCATGGTCGTAGGTCACCCTCCTTTTTGGGCACAAAAAAGATAGGGCTGGCGGCTGGGGAACAAGAGGGACGAATGTGGCCTAACGGTAGGGCTTGTTGTATATAGTCCTTCAAAACGGTTTCTTCGGAATGGGATAATGAGTAAATCCTACCCTTTGGTATTGGCGCTTCGGGAATCAAGTCAATGGGGCAGTCATAAGGCCTATGCGGAGGGAGACCCTCTGCCGTGGCTTTATCAAAAACCGGCAGATAATCGTGGTAGTCAGCAGGAATACCAGCTGTAACAGCCCCCACGGTATGTGTAGGTGTGGTTGGATCAACATCCTCAATTCGAGAAGAGGCCATGGCGCCAAGAATAGCGGCAGGAGAGGTGAGTCTCTCGGGTTCTGTTAAGCAGAAATGCTGACATACATCTGATTCAAACGTTACCTGCCCAGTGCCCCAATTGATCAAGGGGTTGTGTTGTCTTAACCAGGGTATGCCCAGTATGATACCAAACTGGGGTGTGGTGATAAGGTCGAAAGACATGGTTTCTTTATGGGTGTCCTGAATCACCACTTCTAGAGGGGCAGTCTGCTGTTTGATTGGACCAGACGAAAGGGGGGTGCCGTCAACCGCTTGTACAGGCTCAGGATGTTGTTTCTGAACTAGGGGCAGATTGAGATGCTGGGCTAAAGAGATGTCAAGAAAACAGCCAGTGGCCCCTGAGTCAATCACGATGCATACGGCATGCATGACCTCCCTAGAGGGTTTCAGCAGTGCCTGTACGACTATGGGTCTAATAGGGCCAAATACGGGTCCAGTGGGGGTCAATGAAGGGCTCACCGGTACCCCCGATCTCAAGGGCGAGCCTTCGGAAAACCCAGAGTTTTGTTTTTTGGTCGACGGGGACATTCTCTTACATAATGCCCACTAGTCCCACAGTAAAAACAGGCATTACTGGTTCTCCTGCGTTCCCGCTCAACTGAGGTTATAGGACTACGGATGCCACCAATTTGCATAGGTTCACCACCAGTGGCAGTTGGAGCGGGAGAGAGCTGACCAGAAATAAACGTCTCTGCTTTACGCTCGGTTCTGCGAGCGTCCACCTGGAGAGTGAGATCAACAAGATCAGAGAAAACAGAAGGAAGGGATGGAACCATCGCGAGGGCGTCTTTCATGGGGTTGCATAACCCTCGATAGTAGACAATCGCCTTTTTCTGCTCTGGCCAGGACGTTTCGGCTGCAAGCTGGTTGAAACGAGTGATGTACTCAATCAGAGATAGCTTGCCCTGTGATAGTTCAAGGAGTTCCAGGTCTCGTGATTGGGCCTTATATCGGGTATCGAACACCTTCGCCATCTCGGACACTAGTAGCTTGAAATCATACAAGGCTGGATGGTCGTTCTCTAGTAACGGATTCGCCCAAGTAGCGGCTACACCGGATAAGTGGGACAGAAGAAAGGCGGCCTTGGTAACGGAGTCGGGGAAGGCCTGGGGCCTGCACAAAAAATGTAGTCTGCATTGGTTGATGAATGTGCGGTATTTGCGGGGATCGCCTTGGTAGCGTTCTGGAGCTGCCAGGGGAAGAGGGGTTGGGAGTAGAACAGGCATGGGAGTAGGAGGCAGAGTAGGGGCAGGCTGGAGTGGAGGGTCGGGATCCCCGAACTCAGCGTCAATAGGCAAAGGTTGGCGTGCGCTTTGTAAGGCGTCGAGACGATGGTGAATGGCAGTGGTTGCGGCGGCCATGTCGGTCCTAAGGGCCGCGACAGCCTGCATTAGAGTGGTCACAGGGTCCCCGGCGGAGGTATCCATAATCAGCACGACCAAGCAGGCTTCACAGTCTGTTACGGACTTGGTCTTGATGGTCGTGTAGATTAGTAAGCCTCCGTCCCCAAGTACCACACAGACAACGAGATATTCAGTGTCTGTGCAGTCTTTGAGGCCACAGGATTTTTTGTGAGCCGTCAGGTCTGGAACCGGGAACAGCCAGAAGGACCCCTGGAGCACTGCAAGGCAATAAGTGACTATCAAAACAATGTGCGTGTTGTACAATAATACCCAGCAAGGAAAAGAGCACCGCTTACCTAGTGTATAGGAAATGACACCCAGATGGATAGTGGGGCCCTGGACGGGGCTTGGTGTGCGAGACTCTGTGGATGGGCGCACACCGAGGTTTGAGGCAATCCAGGTTATGCAGCCAGGCGAACGCCTTGCAGAGGCCGGTGGCCAAGAATACCAAAACACAACGAAATCCGTGAGGCAATCCAAATCCAAGTCCGAGGTCGTAAAAATATGCAAAGCCAAAGTTCAAAGGTGCCAGAGGAGTAGACAAATCAATCCAGTAGACAAATCCGAGGTCGTGACAGAGTTCAAGCCAAAGTTCACAAATGCCAAGGGTTAGACAAAAGCAATCCAGTAGACAAAATCCGAGGTCGTGACAGATCGTAGGAGCAAGGTTCAAAACAAGGAACAAGAGCCGTACAGTACTGAAAGAGTTCAGCTGTGAAGCAACGCTTCCGTGTTCCTGGCCGCATTTGAATCCTTGAGAGAAATCACGTGATGCGTGTCACGTGATGCGGAAGCGTTGTCGCCACGTGACTCCTGGTAGTGCTCGCCCCCTCACGTGATGCGTGATCGTGTTGGCCCTCTCACGTGACGCGAGGATCGTTGCAAACGATGTGGATTGTTACGGGCTGCCAGTGGGAGTCTCCATTGTGCTTTCCAGCGCTGGGATGGCCGGTAAACCCCTGTTCCAAACAGTGTCCTGGTATGGCGGGTAAGATGATGCAGTCTCCGACTGCCAGAGTGCATAAACGGGATCCCCTGATGGATTTTGGCAGAGACCTGGCGTGCGAAGGGAGCAGGGAGAGGGTGTGCGGGAGAAAGCGTGACACAGATGCAGTGCCCCTCCCCGTTTCCTTCCAAGAGGAAGCCATTTACGACCCCCCTAATTTAACATTTGCCTGGGCCAAGGAAGGCTCATTGTTTAGTTTCCTGCAATCCCCAGGTGACACTCCCCTAATTCAATCAGAGAGGTGCCATCTCCTTTTGGCAGGGGCAGCAGAATGCAGCCAAGTCTGAGAACACAGCTGCTGATCAAGTTTCAACTCCTGTCGGGGGTAGTTGTCAGGCAGAATTCAATCTCTTTAAGCCAGGCTTCAGCTAAATGTCACTTTGGTTCCCAGTTTTCTACATTCAAACCAAACTTGCAATTTTTACACATGCAGCTAGAACACTGATTCTAAGTTCAAAACTATGACATTTAAACAATTGCAACCTATGCGACACTCAAAAGTAGGTCACTCATTTATTCTAAACATTTCGATTTTAGTGGCTTTAAACCCAAATTCACTTAAGCTGCTGACATCCCCAGCTATTTTCAATACATACATTAGACAATTACTTCCTTCAAGTCATTTCAGAATATAGTTTTACATTGTATCCACCTCTTAGTAAGTCTTTCTTTGGCCTGGTTTGGTTCATTTGTTCAGTTTTACACAAGTGTCTGGTGGTTTTAAAACGCCGGCTTTCTGGTAGTGGTGAGCACCAGTATTGCACCTATTTTTGACATTAATAACAACATATTTTGAACAGCACCATATTCCTTAGCACTGATTTCGCTCATGGCGCTTCTGTCCCCTCACGCTCACACTGGTGGGTGGCAGGTCAGGCGACCATTTTGTTGTGCGCAAAGACTGCACGGTTCTCCAGGATTCTGGCGCAAATGTGGGTGTTTCCGCCATCTTGGATTTTCTAAGCCCACAGCACCAAATGTTGTAGCATAATAACTTGAACGTGGGTCAAGACACCCAACAAGCCTCCCCGCCCAACTGCGCTTTGATTTCGAGTCGAGGGGGAGTCGGGTGCAAAGGATGTTTTGATCCATGCGCTGGTATGTCTGCATCCTCTTCTTCCAATTCCGCAGATGGCACAGTTCAGCATCTTTTCCTCCATCCAGTTGGATCGATCGGTTCTCCTCGCCTGTCCTGATGGGAATATTGGTCGGTACCCCGTGCCCCTCGGATCTTTGCTCCCGGTCTCCAGGTCGTCTTCCGTGGTCAGTCTCCGGGTTTCATCTCTCCTAGGATGATAAAGCAAAGCGGCAATACACATTCCTAGACATTTTTCCACCACTATTAATGGTGTGGGAAACATATACATTTTATACATCCGGATACATTTTTCAGTCTTATTTTAAAAAATAAGATATAACAGGAAACATTTTCATACCAGAATCATGATATTTTAGAGACTATATGTGGGATATTTTAGGGTTGGAACTGAATTACTCTGGAGCGGTCCCCTCTGGGATTCCAGAGGATTACTCCAGTTGCTGCAGAGTGTGCCTGGGATGGCAATACTTTAGCTGATTTATATGTACCCACTTGTCTTCCCCTTCCGCCAGACTACCTTTGGGGATGCAGATCTTATAAGCTACTGGGGAGATCTTGTCTATAATTTCCAACGGTCCCTTCCATGTGGGCAACATTTTTCGCTGTTTGGCCTGGTTCCTTTGGAAATTGTATAGATAGACCCGGTCTCCCACATTATATTCCTTCCTGGTTGTCTTCAGGTCGTAATGGGTCTTCATGCTATCAGCTGATCTTTCCAGATTCCGCTGAGCATAGGCAAAAGCATGTTGAAGGTGTTTCCTTAAATTCTACACATACTCATGAGTTGTGGAGGCATTTATCAATGTCTGCTCTTGGTTCCTGTAGAGCAAATGCTGGGGAAGCACCATCTTGCATTCAGTCATCAGCTCAAACGGAGACATTTTGGTTGTAGATGAAGGGGTAGATCTGATGGCCATTAGGACCAGAGGTAATCGGATATTCCAACTTGGCCCAGAATCTGCCACAAACTTTTTTAATATGCTCACAATGGTCCGGTTGTAGTGTTCTACTGCCCCAGAAGAAGCTGGCCGGTAAGCAATATGTAGCTTCCTTTTGACCCCCAGTATCTTCCACATCTTTGTCATTACCTCGCTGGTGAAATGGCTACCTCTTTCTGACTCAATCCTTTGGGGTAGACCAAAACAGGAAAAGATGTGGTTAATCATCAGGGCAGCTGCTGTTTCTGCCTTGCAGTTTGGGGCCGGGAGACATTCCACCCACTTGGTAAACAAGCATGTGACCATCAACATGTACTTGTTTCCCCTAGACGAGCGAATCACAGGGCCTACAAAGTCGATTTGCAAATCTGACCATGGCAGTGTCATCCCCCTCTTTTGGAGAGGCGCCCTGTGTGTGAGGGATGTTGGCTGAAATTGTGAACACACAAGACACCCCTTCAAGTATTGGTCGAGGTCCTGCCCCATGTGTGGCCAGTATGCAACCTCTCTTAAGATTTCCAGTGTTGTGTGAAAGCCCCTATGATGTGGCCGCATCATGGGCGTGACTTAACATCAGGCTTCGGAATGAGGTAGGAACCACCCACTGATCATGGCCAGCTTGGGATTTCCTTACCAACAAACCGTCTTGGATTCAGAACATTTTTGGACATTTCATCAACACCCTGAGGTCCTCTTTCCCAACGTAGTCAGTATCCGTCAGGGGAAAGTTCTCCGGGTCCTCAATGTGTTGGCAAAACTTACCAATTATTGGATCCCCCTTTTGAGCCGTAACTAAATCAGCATCAGGGGTCTCCTTACTCCATTGTGCAGTTGAAAGATCATTGTGAGCATTTGTCTGGGACCTAGTGATAGCAGTGACCTGGATTTCCCCCAACATCGACTCTGTTTCTATTAGATCCCCTTGGATGGCCCTGGTTTTGGCCAGCTGATCAGCTAAGTCATTTGTCTGGTCCCTCTACTTTGGAATGACCCTTGATCTTCTTCCAATAAATGGTCATCCCATTCAAGGTGACCAGATGGTCAATGTATTGGATCAACTTCCCATGTTTCAAGGGTTTGTTGTTAGCACATAGCATGCCTCTGGTTTTCCGATTAACCAGGTGCTCCACGAACCCGGTCCGTACATAACCTAAATCTGTGATTATGACCAGTTCGTGGAGTTGATGTTGGACAGCAGTGAGGATGGCTTGATACACAGCCATCAATTCTGCCACCTGACTACTTCGGGGACCAATTTTGTACCCAGCGGAGGGTTCTTGGGACTCATTCACCCATGCATTCCCTACGCCGGCCACCAGTTCTTTTTCCCCGTTGTTTTCAACATGGTAAGAGCATCCATCCACATAGACAGTGGGCATTCCCTCAAACTTGTCTTCTTCAGATTCTGTCACTTTGGAGGTATTGCAGAGGCTGGTGTGGAGTCTCCACTATGATGTGTTCCCCCTGGATGAACGGGCGGTAATTCTTCAATGCCCACACCGTTGACAGGAGTGCCTTTTCACAATCACAATCGTTGAATTTTTCCTCCACAGAGGATAAAGTTTTGCTCGCATAGGAGATTACTTTATTGACCTTGTCATGCTTTTGGTATAATACTGCCGTCAAGCATGTATTAGAGAACCCTGTCTCCAGGAAGAACTCCTTGTTTCTGACAGGGTAGGCTAGGCAAGGCGCTTGTGAGAGGCTTCTTTTGAGTTGTCTTACTGCCTCGGATTGTTCTGGACCCCATTCCCACTTGACCCCCCCTTCAAAAGATGAATCAGGGGTCTAGTGATCTCTGCCTAGCCCTCAATGAACTTTCTGCTGTAATTAGTCAGTCCAAGGAGGCTCCTTAGTTCCCGCAGAGTTGCGGGATCCTTCAGTTTCTGAAGTGCTTCCACTTTCTTTTCTTGGGGACAGAGACCCTGAGGAGTAATCTCATGCCCCAAGAAATTAACACGGGTTCTACACCACTGTGCTTTCTGAAAGGAAAGTTTTGCTCCAGCGGCCCTCCACTGTGTCAGAACATAAAGGATCTCCACTATATGTTCCTCCACAGATGAACTTTTGATGAGGACATCATCTACATAAGCCAGGTTACCCCTCGCACCCAGGTCGGGCATGGCCTTGTGTAGGAAAATGTTGAATTCATTGCCGGAGTTGAGGTATCCGAAGGGAGTCCGGGTCCATGTGTACTGCTGGCCCCCAAAGGTAAAAGCCAGTTTGTATTGGTCCTCCCTACTGACAGGCACGGTCCAGTATCCATTGGTCAGGTCTATTGCAGTGAATACCTGTGACCCCTGAATCTGGGCCAGCCCTTGGTCAATGTAGGGCAGAGGCCATCGGGAAGTATGGACACGTTTGTTGAGCTCCCTAAGGTCGGCGCAGAGTCTCCACTGGCCGTTTGGCTTCAATATTCCCAGCACCGGATTATTAAAGGTGCTGTGTACTGGACGGATTATTCCCCGGGACTGAAGGTTCTTAATTATTTCAGTAAGGGACTCCATTGTTGCGAGAGGTAAGCAATATTGCTTCACAAACACTGGAGTCATGCCAGGGTCCGTGGGAATTGTTGTTGTGTGGATGTCGGTGCGACCACAGTCATAAGAGTCTACCGCAAAGAAATCTTGGAAATCCAAGAAGACTTGTTTCAACTTTTGCTTCTGTTCCAGAGTCACGCAGGCATCAGCTAGGTTGACTCTCTCTTCCACCATCTGCCTGAAGCCTGGAAAGACTTCTGGTTTTGCTATCTCAGCGGCCTCCTCCAGCTGGGGGGAGAAGTCCCTGGTCAGAGTGCTGATTTGGACCGGAGGCTTCAGGTGGGAAAGGCAGCCCTCGTGGACCTGGAAAATCACCTCATCCCCTCTGAAGTCACAAGTCACATCTTCCTTACCATAAGGGCAAGAAGTGTACACCAGGAAGTTCCCCCCATGCCGGGTAAAGATCCTGTCTGGTGTTGTATTGTCATCACTGTCACTGTCAAAACAGTCCTTGGGGATTGGTCCTAACAGTTCATTTCCTAAATCAATGGAGAAATGTCGGTCATCAACCGCCATTCCAATAATGGTGCCTGCGTCTAGAGTAATACTCTTTAAGTCGCTGTTATCCACCTCTATTGGAATGGTGTCATGTTCTATGTTGACTAATGGTGTTGGGTTTACCCCTAACCCTTGCTGTTGGAGAGAAGCATTTAGATGAATATAAGCATCAGGGTTTTTCAATTTTTGTCCTCTTTTAACTTTCACTTCCAGGGAGAATTGTCAGGTCCTTTCTGGAATGGTGACTTCCTCTTTAATCTGAATTTCGACTGCATAAGGTAGCAATTGAGCTGACCTAAATGCTTTTTCTGGATCATCAAAGCCCATGGAATTATCCGCTAATCGGGACCAAGCTTTGAAGTTTATTAGGTCCAAACTAATGGCAAAGCGATTGAGAATGTCACTGCCTAAGTAAAAGGCGGCAGTGACGTCTCGCACGACCCAACAATTATGGACTATGCCTTTGTTGCCAATGGAGATTTTCAGCATACACCTGCTTGGCAGGAGATGTTTGGAATTAGGTGCTTCCAGGTCCATTTCCCATTTGTCTATCAGTTTGAATGCGGGAATGGCTGGATCTTTTGGGAGTTGGCGGAACATGGCTTCGCTGATGAAGCTCTTACCATTGTTCACACATACTCGGGCGAGAACAGAGTCCTTCCCAACATTTAACTGAACAGGGGTGAACAACTGCTCTCCAATTTGCTGAATATCAGCCAGGCTCTGAGCTGATTTCACATCCTTCTGGACTATAGGAGTGGGAGTTTCTGATTGTGGATTAGTAAAGAATTTCAGAGTGTTTCCTTGCAGTGTGGAATACCACCTTAAACTGGAAGGAAGGTTGATTTTCAGAAATAGAGAGGACCCCCCATCACCAGTCTGTTGTCCTACTGCTATTACTGTCACATCTGGAATTTGGTTGTTCTGGAAGTGAAATTCTACTTGGTCGGATTTCTGTTCAACCATGTGGCAGGTGCCGTTTAAACTAACATGGTTGACACTCTGTTTTAATTTTATTGGTCGGCTAGTCTGGGTCCAGAGGACCTTGTTTACGCAATCTATTAGGGGTGACAACCTTCTCAGGAGGTCATTCCCTAGTAAACAAGGGGTGCCCTCTGGAGTCACGACTATGACCGGGTGTTTCACCTTGTGTTGCCCAATTTTGATGTCCAAATATGCAGTCCCCTCGACGGGAATTTCCTTCCCGTCAAAGTTCTGGAGTTGTCCAGGAAGAGAGGTGAGGGGAATTTGGTACTTCTCCCCCCTACCTGAATTCAGTTCATTAAAGGCCCTGGACAGAAGGGTAGCTTGAGATCCAGTGTCCAACAGCGCCAAAAATGTACCCTGCCCCTGTACTTGTACCGGAGCATAGTATCTTCCCTCCTTCTCCTCAAGGGGGCACAGATAATGCACATTTTTGGACAACTGGTGGGCTAATTTGTTCGTTTTGGACATTGCGAGAGAAGAGATTTGGGCTGAATTCTGTAGAGAGTCATGGGAATCTGCAAGAAAAAGTTGGCAACTTGAAATGGGTTCCCCTGGGTCCGGTTCTGGGCCACCCCCCCCTTTGGAGGCAGTCACCAGGATGGGTTTGAACCAGGGGTTTTCGGTATTGTTGGTTCTGGGATAGGATGATGGGCGGTGACAGCTCGATCCCCACCTCTACCCAGTCTATTGATGCGGTTTTGTTCTGGGTTTTGTTCTGGGGCGGCGACAGCTCAATCCCCACATCTACCCAGTCTACATTGGACTCCCTTGGGACCCATTTTTCCTTGGGAGGAGTTCACCCATCTCTGAATGAGAACATCCTCTTCCCAGGATCCTCTTGGAATCCCTCTCCCTCAAATTGGAAGATCTGTACCTCCTCCTCAAAGTGGGTCTGTTTGGGTACTTTGTTTCTCCTACCCCCCCTCTGCTCCTTGGGAGGCAGACTTTCAGTGGCAGGGGATTTTGTTTCCGGTTCCTGGGCTTCCATGGGCTGTTTACAAGTGGGGAAGGCAGCTTCCTCCAAGGCCTTACACCCCCCTTCCCCTTGTGCCTCCTCCCTGGGAACCGGTGGGCTATCGGGGTGCTGCCCCCGTCATTGATCTGGAGCACCAGGTCCGGAGTTTGGGGCATTCTGTGCCGGCATGCCCATCTGAGGTTTCTGTTGAGCCCTCAGCATGTGGCCCAAATCCTGTACCATGTTCTGAACCTGGCGCTCAAGTTGTGAAACCCGCTCAGGCTGATACGGGGTCCTGTTTTCTCCCCTGGGCTGATCCCGGGAAGGTTAGCTATCCCTTCTCTGGTAATACCCTGGGTTGGGAAGATTCTGGCACCCCTCCACCCTTGGCCTTCCCTCTCCCGAATTAGGCTGTCTGGGCTCAGGGAATTGGGGAAAGAAGGATGGATGGTTTTGGGGTTGGAAGTTGGGTGGATACCTGGGGAAAAAGTTCTGCCCAGGATTTGGTGAATTTCTGCCCTCCTGGGGGAAGTTAGGAGAGAAGTTCCCCCGGTTAGGCACTTGGCTGGATCCCCCCCCTTGGGCTGGAGGAGTCCACACATAACCCAGGATGGGTCGGTTTCCCTTGTAGCGGGGACTGACATCATCAGGGGAGTGAGGGACCCCATTTATGGGACTACCTCCTTGACTCCCTGTCTGTGACTGGCCAGAGGGCCTTCTGGGCTGTGAATTATTTGGTGCAGGCAGGTTTTTAGGTCCCCCCATCCCCAAATCTAAAACGGGGGCAACCTTTACCTCTGCCACCTTGGCAGCAGCATGGGTGCTGTTGGTTTTGGGGTTTTTGGGCTGATTCTTATTTTCCACCGGTTTCTGCACCTCATAGATGCGGGTGGCTTGCTCAATGACCCAGTCTAAAGATCTTTTCTCGTGAAAATCTCTCACGAGCTGGGTCATTATGTATTTGGGGAGTGCTTGGAAAAATGTGTTGATGAATTCTCTACTGTCCATGCGCACCCTTCTGGTGGTCTGCGCAAAGGCACGCTTCAATTCTTGCACGAATTCTTGTGGGGCCTGATCCTCCCCACATTGCAAATTGTAGGCTGCCTTGCGAGCCTCTTGGTGATTACAGTGAACAGAAAAATGTTTCAAGATGGCCACCCTATATGTGGACCTTCTTAAATGGTTTTGGTCCTCCAGCCCCGCACAGAAACTGGAGTATTCTGGGGAGAATGTCCATTCGACATACTGAATGCAGCTACTGTTGTCCTTCAAATGGAAAGTCTCCATCATTTGCTCGAAGAGCTCCAAGTGTTCCCAAACAGAATACTTGGAGTTCTTGTGATAAGGGGTGATGACACTCCTTATTGCCTTGATCTGCTTTAAGGGGTCCTTAAGCAAGCCTTATTGGCCTTTTTGGTTCGGGTAACCCTGGTCCATTCCTCCTCTGACTCAGAAGCACTGCTCCCAGAGGTGCCCGTCTGATCTTCCAGGCTCTCCCGGATTCTGCAAGCCTGGGAATGGCTGGCAGAATGTGGGGACCTGGTCTCCTGTGTCCTGGGCCGCTCAGAGGAGTCTTCAGATCCCTCCTTGCTGCCAGAATTTGATGGGTACCCCCCCCCCACTGACCTAACTGGGCAGAGGTTTTTAGGATGCCCTTAGTGGGGGTAATCTCCTAGGGTTCCCGACTAAATTGCACTGTGCTTAGGTGCCCATACTCGGATGCCCGCCCATCCATTTCTGGGAGGTACTGGCCTATGAACCCCATACTTTTGGCCGGATAGTAGTCTGCCCTCCCTGTGGCCCTGTGCTCATGTGCGCCAGGGGACATGGGGGTGGCAGAGTCCAAGGACTGGGAGAGATGAAGGCCTCTGGTACTAGGGCCCCTGAGGTTATGCTCAGGTGTTTCCCTTTCCCAGCAAACTTCATCTCTGTCAGCCCCTACTCCCTGTTGCAATGCAAGAGCCTGCGCTTTCAGTTCCTCAGTTAAGGCCTTACTAGACTATCAGTCTCTCCTGCATGGCTACCTGTTGCTGGAGCCTATCATTGTGCTGACAGAGAGCCTCATTCTCTCTCTGTGCCTCCTGATTGGTCCTGGAATACTGGGCCAGTCCTGAGTCCCATCCCTACTGGCCTGCTCCTTTCTTGCCAGAGCATCTTCCACCCTCCTGGTGTGCTCTAACAAGTTCTGATGCTCTTTTTGGAGGTCACCCAGCCCCTGGAGGGCCAGGTGATTTCCTTCAATTTTTTCTTTCAATTGGCAGACTTCCTGGCCTAAGGTGTCCCTTTCCTGACTAAGAGCCTGCATCTGTGCCGCCAGGTCGTCCCTCTGCCTTTGAAAGGCACCAGCTTTCTGGCGTTCTTGATCAAACTCTGCCTGGGTATCCAGGTCTTTCGAAATCAATTTATTGCTTTCCGCTTTCTCTCTATCTGGGTGGCTTTGCAGGGTGACTACCTGCTCTGCGCATGCCCTATTGAAGTCCAGCTGTTGCTCCAGCTTTTTCTGGCTCTGCAGTAGGGCATCCAAACCTTCTTGGCACTCCTTCTGCAAGGCCAGAAATCTGTTATCCTGGTCAGACTTTTCCTGTTGCAGGATATCCATGTCCTCCTTTATTTTAATAATATACTGCCTACTATCATTTTCTGACTCCTGGCTCCTCTGCAGCCTCTGCTCAGAAGAGACCAGGTCAGATTGGGCCTTCTCTAATGCCATCAGTTGCCTATTTGCCAGATCTTGGCCTTCAGCACATTTTTCCTGTATGGCTCCCATATGTAAATATAAATATGCCGCTACCCTGGCAATCATGTTGTGCTCATCCTTGGCCTTAGGGGCCATATATAGTTCACTCAGGGCCACATGTAAGGGACCCTGATCTCTCCATATAGCTGACCCTGTTTCAGTGATCTGGGGTGCGATTGCCTGCAACCAGACCGCCTGGTCCTGATGAGCCCACTCACCTCTCACAAATAGCTTATGTAAGAGGTGTTCTCTGGCTATTTTGATATCTACCAAGGTCGTCATTCTGGAACTTGATTTCCTTCCTGACTTACAGAAGTTTGTATTTTATTTTGCAAAACAGACCGTTTCCTTAGAGCGTTCCTTTGAGGGGTGTTTTTACAGTGTAACACGGCGTGGTGATCCAACAGAATTTACATATTCTGTCAGTTAGCACACTGTATTAATCTGCACAAGTGATAGATCTAATCCAGAATCCCCGGCTACGAGCCCCCACTCTGTTAATGACTCCAATCAAGCATTCCCACTAAGTCAGTGCCTTGTCTTGGATTGCTCAAGGGAAGCCCTTATTTATATATTTTTATGACAAGTTTTAATCTGGATGATGAACCATTGTATCACGCCCCTCTCTGAGAATCCCCCTGACCCCACTGAGCCAAGAAGAAGGTTTGTTTTGCAAATTGAAAAGGTTTATTTGAAAAATTAAACAATAGATATATATCACACTTTTATAATAAATTAATATTTTATATCACACTTAGACACATGACAGTGAGTGATCAACAATGGATGATGTTATACTAGCACACTGATTTAATTACTTAGGAGTAGTATAGAGGATGAGGTAGCTGAGAATGCTTTATTTGGTTCAAGGAGATGCAAAGATGAACAAAATGCAATACAGAAATAAACTTGATATGCTTTCAGCAAAAGATAATATGATCACTTTTTCTCTGACAATTCACCCCCCCTCTATGTAATGTAAGGAGGTGGAAGTAACACAAACAGTCTTCAGGAATACAATCACAGTACAATATGAATTCAGTTCCCCCTTAGCAATCTTAGAGAAACAGGGATGATTTTAAACACAGGCAAAGTACTTTAAAGTGGTAAGCAAAGAAGGGAAAAATAGGCTAAAAATGATTTTAATTCCCTCTAGAGGTTCAGGGTGAGTGAGAGATACTTTAAATCAGTTCAGGCCAGCCCTATCAATGATTCAGGGATGGTTATCAAGTTGAAAACAGAATTCTGTGATGGAAGCAAAAGACAAATGTTTTCACACGTGGCTGGAATGAAGCAAAATGTCAAATTGCAGCAATTTAGTCGCGTGCGTCGAGCGCAATTACGGAGGCACTATAAGGAGTAGCAAGTCAGTTTAGGGCTCCTTGAAAAGCTTAGAAACTCAGCTTTAAAATAAAAGTTAAATTTCGTTCCTAGGACAAACGTTCCGGAGATACGGACGATTTTGTGAAGGTAGATTCTCGAAATGAAATTTTAAAGTTCAGAATGACAGATGACAGTTTTGCAGCTTTAGAATGACGGAATGACACGATTCCTATGGTGCAGTTCTCAATAGGTTAAAATAGTTGAATTAGATTATATTAAACTTAGAGATTGGGTTTTGCACAGTTCTGGCTGAGTACTCACACTATATTTTGGACAGGAATGCGACTTCGTCACGGATCGGGTCAGGATTGGCTGCGGGTCTCTCGCCACTTGGTACTGGTTCTGCGCACTGCGATCTGGGTCAGCTCTCAGCACTGCACAGTTCTGGTCTCTCTGGATCTCTGGTCTCTGGAGATTGATGGATTTGAAGTCTGGAGTCTCCCGGCAAAGCGTCCCGCAAGAAAGTGGAAAGTGAATGTCCCTACCTGGGTTCCAGTGGCTCTTTTTATGTCTTTTGAAAATGGGTGTGGATGCTAACTTTCTTTGCCCAACCCACTCCCGATTTTGATAGGTCAAGGATTTCTCTTTGACCTGATTTGAGAAGGGAACAGTGAGTCAGTGTGATGAGGTAGGTTTATAGTCAGAGGATCCTCCCCTTGTCAAATTGCACACAAATCTATTTCTGATCCAAATACCCATTTATCTATGTACCATGTTTCTAATATTATATGTCCAGTTAACATATTTTCTGTAGCACCAAACCATCCGATCCCTGTCTTTGTAAGATGTCATGTCCACTTATGACAGAATTCTGCCCTTTTCATCAAGAACACAACCTCTAAACTTTTCCAGATTTTACACAAATGTGCATAAGGAACATGGGTATCAGATGATAAGGTGTCAGATTTTTAACATACATACATTTGGAGTAATACCTTATTTTCCACTACTACCCCCAAGAACATACCACAGATTCCTAACACCTCTTAAAATGTGCACAGAAAAATCACAAGAACAATTATATTAATTATATAATTTTGACAAGTCCGTACTATGAATTATCCATCTTTTTAAAATTATGCTATGGCCCAGAGGGGTGTGGTTTCCCAAAGCACATGGTGGAGTTTCTGGTTTGTCCACTTCCTCCAACTCAAGTTGCTCACAGATGCAGTGCCCCTCCCTGTTTTCTTCCAAGAGGAAGCCATTTACGACCCCCCTAGTTTAACATTTGCCTGGGCCAAGGAAGGCTCATTGTTTAGTTTCCTGCAGTCCCCAGGTGCCACTCCCCTAATTCAATCAGAGAGGTGTCATCTCCTTTTGGCAGGGGCAGCAGAATGCAGCCAGGCCTGGGAACACAGCTGCTGATCAAGTTTCAACTCCTCTCGGGGGTAGTTGTCAGCCAGAATTCAATCTCTTTAAGCCAGGCTTCAGCTAAATGTCACTTTGGTTCCCAGTTTTCTACATTCAAACCAAACTTGCAATTTTTACACATGCAGCTAGAACACTGATTCTAAGTTCAAAACTATGACATTTAAACAATTGCAACCTACGCGACACTCAAAAGTAGGTCACTCATTTATTCTAAACATTTTGATTTTAGTGGCTTTAAACCCAAATTCACTTAAGCTGCTGACATCCCCAGCTATTTTCAATACATACATTAGACAATTACTTCCTTCAAGTAATTTCAGAATATAGTTTTACATTGTATCCACCTCTTAGTAAGTATTTCTTTGGCCTGGTTTGGTTCATTTGTTCAGTATGAACAGCACCATATTCCTTAGCACTGATTTCGCTCATGGCGCTTCTGGCCCCTCACGCTCACACTGGTGGGTGGCAGGTCAGGCGACCATTTTGTTATGCGCAAAGACTGCGCGGTTCTCCAGGATTCTGGCGCAAATGTGGGTTTTTCCGCCATCTTGGATTTTCTAAGCCCACAGCACCAAATGTTGTAGCATAATAACTTGAACGTGGGTCAAGACACCCAACACACGCAAGAGGCAAGCTCTTGACCCCATCCATGCTATGGGCATATTTTTTGTGTACAGCTGAGGTGTGGACCAAAGCCATACGTGCTGTGCGAACACTGAGCCCAGGATCCAGCTTACTGGAAGAAGCGGTTCCTGCAGGTGCTCTCTGAAAAATGTCATGGCATGAAAATGCAGAATAAGGACTACCGTTTTCCATGGAGACCCTGGGGAGGGCCTCTTAGATACCCAGGATTCAAGGAACCGCTCTGGACCCTGATTTCTGCATCTAACTGCTAGTGACATAGACTGACCCGGATATTGTCTTACTGCCAAATTTTCTTTGTGTTATGTGCCGTTGTTGCTGGCAATGAGTCCAGTCTCTCAGCTCACAAACACAACACTGTATCAGTGCCTTAGAAAGTGCCTTGAAGCCTGACTTGGCACTGCTGAACCAGAAGAATGTGTCTTAAAGGTATCTACAGCAGTCCTGTCCCCCTGGCCATACTTTGATGGCTTTAGTGTCTTGTAAGACCCCATTCTCTACCTTTTTCAAAAGACATATGGGCTTCATTACGAGTGTGCCATTCTATGGGACTCATATGGGAATGGGGATTAATGATTTTTAAATCACAACTCCGGCGGTAGCCTGCCGATTTTACCGGCAAAGCTACCGCTAGAGTTGTAATGAGGCTCATATTCTTCATTCAGACAGACAGTGCTGCTGAACAGTTTACCTGTCTATCCCTGTGCTCAAGACGCGGAGTTCTCTTTCACTCCAAAAGTCTGCATTCTCTGTGTTTTCTCCAACAGGAATGGGGTGCTACTATTTTTATTTGTGTGAATTTGATATCAATTAAAGGTCCTATTCTTATAGAACTTTGATTGGACACAATTTTATTTCGGTTTCATTATGGGCCTCATTACAAATTTGGCGGTCTGGAAATAAGGGTGCCGGTAGCAACGTACTGGCACCCTTTCTGGACCGCCAAACTATGAGTCTGCCGGTAGGGGCCACGGAACTCCCGGCAGGCCGCTACCGGCAGAGTTTTCACTGAAGCACCGGCACTGTTGACAACGTGCCGGTGCTTCAAGGTCCCCATTCCCGTGGAGTCCTATCGGACTCCACAGCAATAGGGATTTACTGTTCCACCATCGCTCATGACATGCCGGTAGCACCAGGATATCAGGTGGCCAGAAACAGTGTTACGTGGTCGTCGGTAGCCTGCCGCTTACAGGTGGGTTTTACCGTGGACCTCGTAATGAAGTCCATTGTAGTAGTGATGTTTGGGTTGCTATTGTTACCCGCTCACAACCCTTTCTGAAGAGTATAGCCTGCCCTCGGCCTGCGCTACCCTAAGGGGCAAAGAGGGTATACTATTGTGTTGTGCCTTGTTTACCTTTGTGATTCAGATCACTGCTGGACTAGTTGTAGTATGGGGCTGAGTGGGTGATTTAGTCACTGCTCACCCCTGTACTCACTAGAGCATGCAGTCATGTATTCATGCCTGTCCAGTATATTATTCCATGACATCACAACTTCGTCTACAAAGTTACAGACAAACACAAGGTAAACTTAATGACCTTATTCACAAGGCTATAGGAGAGGCTTCGACTTGTCCAGGTCCAAGATGGAATAAAACTCTGTAACACAAACTATCAAGATAGGACATCACACTGTGTGTGTGCTGTGGAGTTCCCAGGAAGCATTTACTGACCCTGGTGCTAAAGGTTTCACCGGCTTTCCTCTCACCTGTTCTCCCAGGTGAGTTTATCAACAGTCTAGAGGCAGTGCTGCTGCTGGTCACCAGGGTCCTTATCTATTGGCAATAATTAAACGATGGCTGCAGGTGGGAATCTTTGTCTACTGTATCGATGAGGCCGATCGATCGCCCCTAATCCTAGCCAACCCTTCAGAGCTAATTGGCTTTGATGACTGAGCAGCATGTTCCTATTCAGAGGTAGCAGGTTGTTTAATATTACAGGCAACCTGGCTCAAAACTCCTTAGGTGGCGGTCTTCTAGTTCTGAACACCTATTTTATCCCATTCCGACCACTGTAGTTATATTATGTTTCGCAGGCATTTGGAAAGCGTGAAACAGCCTCATAGCTCTGAGTGCCATTTGGAATTGCAATGCCAGTGTCGTGTCCTGGGAGTGTCCTGGGGTGGCGCGTGCTACCCTGGAATCTGATTGGCCATCCCAGGTTCCGCCCCATTATCCTAACCACCTTCCCATTGTATTGAATGTGGTACTCTTCATTTGAGTACCTCGCATTCCACTCTCTTACCACAACTAGAGGGCCCATTGTATCCACCCCACTCTCAGTGCACGGTTTATTAAAATGTTGCCCCCGTACCCTTGTGGAAACCGTGGGGGTGGTTATTACTGCACGCCAAAATGCACTAAAGGGAAAGGGTTATGGGTGACACGTAGTTGGAACACCGGGGGTAGAAAAGGTACTGGCACTAAATAATCCTACTAAAAACACCAACACCTGCATACACCGTAGGGGTGGTAAGTGCAGCACACCAGAATGTACAGCAGGGGAGGGGATATGGGCCACAGTTAGTTAGAACAGGGGGTAGAAAAGGGTACTGCCACTAACTAGCCCCACTAAAAAAATCACCCCTCTGCATACACCTTCTCAAACTCTGAACTAAACACAACCATACCTCTACAGCACAACAAACCGCATGCATTTCACTACACCACAACAACAAAACAAACTACACATAGCCTCGCCCAACAGCACATGGCGGCTACCAACCGAAAAACCCACCCACACCCAGCGAATGGTGTCAACTGAACTGAAGCTGCCAACAGCACATCACAGCTCTCTTGCTCTTTCTCCCGCTCAGTCCTACTAACTTTCCCTCCTCCCCCTTGCTTTACAGATCCAGCAGAGTGCCAAGATACCACGCAGGTGGCAACAGTGAGCGGTATAAGAACCTTTAACATAACACTTGGGCCACCCCAGTCAAAAAAGTCTGGACAGCCCACTGTCAGCAATGCACCACCTCACTTGGTTTTCAGCAGACCATATAGTCTGACATAGTCTGCATTGATTGCATACGTGATGTTAATGTTATTTTATTTTTTTATTTTATATATTTGTAACACGCCGAAAGCTCGCAAGCATCAGGGTGCGACATTGACACATGGACTTAGAATTCACAGGACAGTACAAAGAAGAGAACTTTACTGTTATTGTTAAAGGTATTTGTATTTGTACCACGCACCACCACCAACGGAATTGGTCCCCAGGTGCTCTGGCGGATCTGAAAACAAGAGGCGGGGTAGGTTAGTCGGGTAAAGAGGGAGTAGGAAAGTGAGAAGGAGTGGTGTGCTTCGGTTCGGTTTTCACCGTGCGCTGAGCTTTGGTGTGAATATCGGACCGATGTGAGATCGCGTGTGCTGTTGAAGCGGTTTATGTGTTGTTTATTTGTTGCTGCGGTGAGGTGTAGTGCGTGCAGTTGCTGAGCGAGGAGATGGTTGTGTGGGTTGTAATGACAGAGCAATTGCAGCACTAAGAGGCATTTAACGATAGACCACAGGAAGGTACTCTCTGGGTGTTTTCAGCATGTCGTATGGGGCTGTGTTTGTATGATGCGTTTGAAACAGTCTGTAAGAGAAAGTTTAGGACCACCTGGTGGTAGAGGCCAGCACTACCTAGGAATGCTCTGGTCTTCGCTGGTTTCGGGGATACCAACCTCCATGCTGGCCTCCACACGATCTCTGCTCACCACATAGCAGAGGTGTGCCTTGCCCCATATCTCACCATGTCAGAATATGCATTCTTTGATATCAGTGCCCCAGACCAGAGTTCTGGATTTTCACATGCCTTCCCCCAATCAAACCTCAGCCCACTAGGAACCCGACCATTAAGAGCAGACCTATTGATGTGCTCCTCTGGCAGTGTGCCACTTTTTCCTCTGTGGAAGAGCGAGCTGTTTCTTGCTCCCAATGCTGCTGTTTCACCCTGGCAGTCGCCAGGCATGTCAAGCCTGGAGCTATGTCATCATGAATGTGTTAATGTCCAGGTACGGACTCTTCAGGCGTGCAGGTGTTTCTTGGGGCGGATAAAATGGATGGCTGCCCCTTGCACAGGTGCTTTGGGGACGCAGGATGAGCAGGACCCAGAGGAGATTAACATCTGAGTTAGGACTGGAAGAGATCTGTTCATCTTTGTTGTTTTCGATTTGCATTGCAAGCACAAAGAACAAGACTAAGCAGCACAGGGCCTATCAAATATGTTTCAGCACCTCTCGTTGGGACAGCAGGGCATTTAAAACAGGAAGAGATTAGTGGTAGAGGGCTGTGATTCGGATTGGGTATTGTTAGTGGAATGGTCATAAAGAAGTATGCCTGTTGAGTGATTCGAAATGGAAAGGGTGCATAGCAAGCTCCATGTCGTGTGAAACAATGACCACAAACAGGCGACACAATTGTGCATGTTCTTTCGGTGTGTGTGTTTAAGCAGTTGTAAAACCCAATGAAGGTTTGTTTTTAGGTTCCCATTACTTTGAATGCTTTGACTCAGCGTAGAGAAAATAAAGCCATAATCATATGATTTCATAATGATGTAGATTTTGTCTGTTTGGTTTATTATGTGATTTCTATACTTTTCAAGTCACCTCTGTACATCAGAATATTATTTTAGCCCTAAGAGGCAAATCAGTAACACATAACTGTACCAACTAGAGCTGGAAATATATGTGGTCTAGTGCCTACAAAGCAAGCAGGGATCAAATCCTGGCTTCACTATTTAACCGACCTGTGTGATCCTGATCAAATGATTTAATCTCTCTTTGTTTTATCTGGTGACATTGGGGGTCCCTACAACTGTTTAGTTTTGTGTGTGTGCTATTCACAAAAATCCTAAACCATGATTTGCTAGACTATATTTGAAATCTTAGCAGTGACCAAGCCAAGATTTATGGCTTGTGGATAGCGAGAAGGTTTTCTTGTTGCAACCTATTCAGAATACAAACGCATATTTGTTGTTTCCAAACGTGTGGGTCTCACCAAGGTAATTGTTGAAAGTTGCTGTTGTCAATTGTGGAGGCGTTCCAGGAAATAAACGGATGAAAGCATAGTAACACTCTTGCATGGCTGGTGGCTCTATTATGCTTCCAATTCAGAGCAGAATGTTAAATAAAACTATAGACTACACAGCAGTAATGCACGCTTTTGCGGCAGCAAAATCCTGGAGAGCGCGCATTTTTACATTTTTGTAATATTATTGTCTACTTTGTTGTGTCTTCATTTTTGTAATATTATTGTCTACTTTGTTGTGTCTTCATCGGACTTTAGAGTACCTTAATTGCACTCAATGAAACCAGCAGGTGTGTATATTCCAACAATGTTATACTGGGTGTGCCCTGTTGCAGCAGTGGCCCCCCCAGACATTTTTCGTAGGGCTGGTCTGATGAGGTCACTGGGGTGACACACCAAAACAAACACATAAGCGGCAGGCGGGCCGGTGGGGGTGGGGGGCAGCGTGTTTTATAAGGGTGGCCGTGGCCCTCCTTGGCCACCCCTTGGTGGCTCCTCTGTGTTGCAGAAGTGTTTGCAGTATGGCTCGCATTCTTTTATTTACCCAGTTTTGGCTGCAGGGTAGAAGTTGCACTACAGAGAGCAGGTTTGAATACATCTAGCATTGATCAGATAAACCCCTAATTTAACCCCACTCTCCTCATTTACCCTTCCAGTATTCATATCATATATGATCCCTCATGGTCCTCTTCAGGGCAGTAAGTAGATCATAACCAGGATCGGTTTGTGTGTTTGTGCTGGATAGTTCTGATCGAAGCCAAGTACAGGGGACCAGACATCCGAGAAGTTATAGAGCTGACTGTCCATGGAAGCTGTTACCTTTTCCGCGACTAGGATATCCCAATCCTTATACCACCACATAACGATAAGCGGGCCTTCCAGCAATTTCCAGCAGCGTGCAATCGCGATTCGAGCAGCAATGAGCAGGTGGGTAATTCACTTTGCGGAAGGATGCGTTTACGCCTATATATCCTCAAGGGTGGTATCCAACAGAATGGCCAACGGGTCCATGGGCAACTGGATCCCTATTATCTCTTTAATGAATGCTAAGATTTGTTCCTAAAAGGCCCCGGGGATCAGGCAGTCCCACCACATGTGGAAGTAAGAACCATGAAGGCCACGTTTACGCCAGCAATTTGGATCTAGGCTATGCTTGAATTTGTGTGTGTGTGGGAGGGGGGGCGTTATGACTGTACTTGACTGTGTCATGATTGGACCTGGGTGTGTGCAGAGTTTGAATGATGTCAGTGACTGAGTGATGTCATGTGTAGGATGTTGGATGAGTTGGAATGCTGTCTTGTGTGAGTGTTCCACCTGAGGCAGTTGAAACCATGGAGCCTGGGTGGTGGGAGCCAGTGGGCTTCCTCCCTGCTCCTACCCTGGTCCTGTCATTTTATGCGCCTAATTGATGTAACTTAATAAAGTAATATATTCTGCCTTACCTGTGCTGCTTGACAGACTCGCTATCTTCTTCCCCAAGATCCGTTCTTTGTCCTAAATGGTTTATGATGGCCAGAAATATGGAAAGCGTTAATCCGCAAAAGCTATCAGCCAAACTCTTGCCTAGGCTTTCTATGTTGGAATCCCTTGATACTCTGATATTCTGGCTCTTCAACTCACCTCAGCCATTTATGGCGTAATTGAAGCTCTCGCGACCATAAAACATAGACAAGTGAAAGCCGACTTAAATGAGAACTCCTGGTTTAACGAAAAGATTCCGGCAATCCGGCATTTGAAAAGAAACGTAGAAAGAGACTGATGGGGGCACCAATCCCCTCATTCTCTTTCTTTGTACAAACAAGCTGTAAACAATTCTAAACTTGCCATTATTGAGGCGAAATCTGCTGTCTTCAATTACAGGATCGCTTCTGCCAAATCAAACTCCAGCGAACTTTTTGCAATTTTGAAAGAGTCTGAAGTTAAATCTGCACGTAAAACCACACCCAATAAAGACTGTGCTTGGTGTCAAACAGTGCATGACAAGTTTGATCTTGAAATTACCGGCCATCAACAAACTATTTCCGCTCAACAGAATTTGCTCTCTAATATCAGGAAGAGCTCTTCCCCTCCGTCTAACTCTCCAGTTTCTCAAAATACAAACAATCATTTGCCCCTTTTGAGTTTAAACCTTGTACCGAGGCTCAGATCTGCAAGATTGTCGCTGGAATGAAGCCGACTTTGTGTCTTGGGGACAGCTGCCCTTCTAGCATCTTCAAGGACTGTGTGGGCATCCTTGACCCCTGGGTGACCAAACTTGATAATAATTCTTTCTCAGAAGGCAATGTGCCCTCTTTACTCAAGGAGGCTTGGATTACTCCTTTAGTAAAGAAGAGCACCTTGGATCCCACCATAGCTAAACACTATCTACCGATAACAACAAATGTTACAGTCTTACTGAAGATTTTGGATCACATTGCCTATATCCAGCTTCAAGAGTTCATTGAGAGGAACAACATCCTCAACCCTCAACAATGGGGCTTCAGAGCCAGGCATGGCACATAGATGGCCATGCTGGATCTGAAGTCCATTCTTGCCAGTATTGTCGACAAAGGCCAGCCAGCCCTTCTCATCCTACTTTACCTCTCTGCGTCCTTCAATTTGGTCGATCACTCATTGCTGGTGGCCAGGTTAGTGGAACAGGCATATTGCTCTAGCTCTGCCACACTCTGTATTTCATCTTTTCTCGGTCCCAAGAATGCCAGGGTGGCAATGGATAGTGCTAGCTCTGCCCTGGATACTGTCACTTGTGGGGTCCCCCAGGGGTCTTGTATTTCCCCCATCCTGTTCAACATCCATACCATGCCTCTCCTGGCCCACCTGGATGACCTGGGTGTCCAGTATACGAATTGTGTAAATGACACCCAGGTCATATTGGAAATGTCTGGTTGCCACACTCAGGACTCATATACCATCAATCTAATGTCTGAGTCCCTTCAGGAATGGATGGCAACAAATTCCCTGGCTTTGAAAGCTAAAAAAACGGAGCTACTGATTTTTGGCCCGGAATATGAAAGCTTCTTCTTCTCCGGTAGCAACATCAGAGTAGCTAAGAGTGTTAAGACCTTGGGCATTATTCTGGATGACATCCTTCCTAACTGACTGCTCTTCCCAAGTAATCCTGGGTACTTTCTCCTCTTCTACTTCCTTTTCCACCTCTTGTGTCCCTCAGGGTTTTAGCCTCTCCCCTTGGCTCTTTAACATCTACCTTACTCAGATGGCACTCCACATCGCCTCCTTCTCCCCCAACTTCTATTGTTATGTAGATGGCACGCAACTCTTTTTCAAATTTCCTGATGACCTACTTGCACCTTCCATCATCACTGACTGCCTTTCTGCCATCCAGCCCTGGTGCACTTCCAAAGATCTCGGCCTCAATGCCAGCAAAACTGAGATCCTTCCCCTTTGGACCCCTGCTCCCGCCTTCTTACCTTCACTTTGGCCTTCTTCCATAGAATCTCTCCCTGCTCCTTCTTCTGAAGCCAGAAACCTTGGAGTCATCTTCGACTCCTCTCTCTCCTTCCTCCCTCACACACAGGACATTGCAAGTAGTGCCACTTTCAGTTCTTCCTTTTGAAAGGAATTCTACCTTTTCTCACCTTTCCCCAGAAGCTTAATGTTACCCAAGCCCTGTTTCTCTCTAAGCTTCACTATTGCAATAGCCTCCTCCTGAATCTACCTTCTTCTACTCTACGACCCCTCCCGCTAATCCAGAATAGGGCAGCAAGACTTATCCTTGGCCTCGAGCCCAGGGACCGCATCTCTCCTGCCCTAAAACGTCTTAACTGGCACCTTGTTGCTTCACAGATTAAATTAAAATCCCTCTGTTCCATCCACAAGGCTGCCTGGGGCCGGACACCACATTATCTGCAACACTCTCTTATTAAATATTCTCCCTGTAGACCCCTTCATTCCTCTGGTGACAACTCGTTCTGTGTAAAGCGTTTTGCCAAACAGAGGGCAGGAGGTCGTTCGCTTTTCTCAGCTGCCTCCCTTCTATGTAACAGCCTCCCCCTCCCTCTGCGCCTTGAGCAGGATTTTCTTACATTTCGGAAGCTCCTCAAAACTTTTCTCTTCATCTCCTCCTTCCCCTCTTCTCTCCTCTGCTAATTCTCACAGTTGTTTTGATTGATGTCCAGGGCCCTTATGCGTCCTCGGGGCCCTGTCCTCTCACACCGAATCGCCCTCAGCTTCTGTCTATCCTCAGCACTTGCCTTGGCACTCCCTCCATCCTGGAGGCTCGCACTTAGCATACCTTGCAATTCAACTGTTTCTCACCCACGAACACGGGCACCCCAACACCTGCCTCCACTGCCCTCTCCCTTCTGCGCTTGCATGTTCTGAATACTCACAAGGCATAGTATGTTCGTCCTTTTTTTCCTGCTCCACTGTATTTAATATGTTTATGTATTTTAATTTTAATTTTTTGTAATTTGGTTTAATGTATTTTAATGAGTCTCATTCCCATGTGCCCTCCCTGTTGTCCTCTGGGCGCTTTGAAGCAGAATTTACTTGCTGTATAAGCACCTAACAAGCAAACAATAAATAAATAAATGCTGAGCTTACCATGAAACCTCAGGTTGCGTATTCAATTAGCACCCGGCGAGGGCGCAATCAGAATGAGAGAACCATTCTGATTGGCCCTCGCCAAGGCATTACCCGGCCGAGAATCCCTCGGCATGGATTCCACGGCCATTGTTCCCAGCGGGGGGGCGTGGCAGCCCCTCAGCCAATGAGGAGGCTCGAAGTGGGGCCATCCCCGCTCCGAGCCTCCACAGCTGAGAAGCTGCCTTCTCTCCCTGCCGGGTCTCGGGTATGCTTTTTTTTGTTTCTCCTCCCCCCTCTCCGCCCCACTTACCTTTAGCCTGCTTTGTCACTGGTGGGGGAAGATGGCAGCCTCCAGCCATGTGGAGACTCGGAGCGGGGCCATCCCTGCTCCGAGCCTCCACATGGCTAGAGGCTTCCATCGTCCCCCTGCCAGGGACCCAGGTATGTTATTTTTTTTCTTCCTCCCCCTCCTCCCTTCCGCCCTCCCAACCCCACTTATCTTCTTTTTTTTTCGGGAGCAGACGCGCTGGGACCCCTTCTGTTCCCAGCGTGTCCGCTCCCGATGGCCGCCATCGAAAGGGAAAACGGACTCCATTTTCCCTTTCCCTGCGGCCATTTTCTTGGTCATTTTTTTAATCTTCTTTTTTCTGTCTCGAAACGCCGACAAAAAAAATGCTTATAGTGCCCTGGTCACGCAGATCTTGAGGGCCGGGGTACTAATAGATATATGCCCCTCGCAGTGGGGGCATTACCGACTAAGGTAATGCCCCGGGGCTTTTGTTAAGGCCTTCGCTTTGCTCGCCCTATAACTATGGGTCCCGCGGCATTACCTGAGTCGGTAATCCCCGCGCCGCTCGGGGCATATTGCATAATTAGTACCCGGCGAAGGCGCAATCAGAATGAGAGAACCATTCTGATTGGCCCTCGCCGAGGCATTATCTGCCGGGAATCCCTCGGCCGAGAGGGGATATAACTATGGGCCCCAGGGCATTACCTGAGTCGGTAATTGCCCCGCTGCTCGGGGCATATTGCTTAATTATGCTGCGGCTATATTACCAAACTGTTGAACTACATCCGCCCTTACATACATATCACTCGATGATCATTGTTGGCTACAGCTTTGGTAAATTCACGCCTTGACTATTGTAATAGTCTGTTGCTAGGGGTTGAAGGTCAAAGGTTCAAAAACAAAAGGCTCGAATGCCTTTTTTTTCCACACCAAAATGACCGCAAAAAAGGGTCGAAAAACCCCTGTTTTCTTTTTATAAATAACTTTTTATGTACACTAAACTTTTAAAAAAATTAAAAAATTCGACCTTTTTTTTTCCGGTCATTTTGTATTCGAACAAAAGGTCATTCGATCCTTTTGATTCGATCCTTTGACCGGACACCGTTGCTAGGTACATCGAAAACTAACAGTAAGGCTCTTCAAGTCACACAGAATGTGCGGTCTGTTCTTGGGCTGTCTAGAAAAGATCATGTTACCGAGGCCAGGAGGGAACTGCATTGGTTACCCATCAAACTCTCTTACCTACAAGTGTCGAAACAGTGAGGTGCCTCAGTATTGGCTGACTGCCTCACAACTCTCCCATTGAGTTGCAATTTACAATCTTATGACCCACACAAACTTATGCAACCCCGTTTCAAGCTTACAAGCTATGGGGGAAACATCTTTGATGTCCAACCCCCCTCGGCCTGCAACAAGCTCCCGCTTGACTAAGGTTGGCAGACTCCCGTAAGGATTTCAAAAAACGGACCTAGGCTCGCCTGTTTAATCATATCCCAGATTAAACATGTTATCCCTGGTTTACCTCCATGTTTCATTCCCATCCGTTTTTGTCGTGTGTTTTGTTTTGTTCTACATATGCACCCTGAGGCCCACGTGCGAGAGGCGCGTTACAAGAATTCTGAATACATAAATAAATATCTGAGACGACTGTTTCCAGGTATTTGAAAATGATGCTGCCCGCCTGCAGCTGGTGCTCCCTTCCACCCCTTTTTTGATGAACTTCATTGGCTAACTGCTCTTTTTAAAATCCGGTTGAAGGTTCTCTGTGTCGCCCATCAGGGCTTTCATGGGCTTGTCCCCCCTCCACCTCCTTTTTTATCCCACTCGCTGCCTACATTCCTCTTTAAACGAGCACTTGCTACCGAGTGCAACACAGGGAGGCCGGGCCTTCTGGGTACTGGTCCCCACTCTTTGGAATGAACTTCCCCCAGCCCGCAGAGCATTGATAATCGTCTCTGTTTCAGGCATTCCTTGAAAACCTACATTTGTCTACCTTGCAATGCTCTGGTCTCGATCTGATTCTGGGAATACCCAACTTCCCTGTTGGCCTCCGCAGCCCCCAAACGGACTCTGCTTACCATGTAGCAGAGGTACTCATGATATGAAATGATAGGTTATTTATAAGGCGCTTAATACCCAGAGGTTTCTAAGCGCAGACCTGGGGATCAAGCCGGTGTCGCTCCGTGTCGCATTGCTTCCAAGGCGAGTACGTTGCCTCTGAGCTATCCTCTCGAGACGGTCATCTTCTGTGTGTACTATGCCTTCTTTGATACCAATGCCCCAAGCCAGAGTTCTCGATTTTCTTATGACTCCAACTTCTAGGAATGCTTCCATGTGTTTTTTTTACCACATTTTGGAATCTGTGGTTTCATGCTATTTGTAACTTTGATGAATTGAAGACAATCGAAGTTGTATACGATGCGACCACATTTTTACTGACCCCTTTTTCACCACACCTTTTTCTAACCATTTTTAAACCTCAAAATGGAGTCACCACAGCCCACTTACACCCTCCCACCTAACGCAACCCCTCATCTCTCCCCACTCAGTATTGCCTCACGAAACCTACCATCTATTTTTTGCTGCCAGAAATGGTAAATAATGCACAATTGATCAGTAAAAAGACTGGATCAGCTGGGAATCTGCCAAGGCAGAGCAGACCCTTTGTTGCGCTACTCTGGCACCAGAGCCAGTGCGCCACTGCTCCCTCTTTGGGAGAGGTAGCTGGTATTCTGTGTCAAGGGCTGCTGTTTAACCCTGGCAGTCTCCAGGCGTGTTTATTCGATTCAAGCCAGGGGCTATGGCATCACGGTGACTAAGGTCCAGGTGCTGAACAGCCCAGCTCGAAGGGCGTTTCTTGGGGCAGGCAGAACGTGCATCCGCCCAGGGCACAGGCGCTTTGAGGAGGCAGGCTGGGCCGCGTGCTCGGAAACTAACTTCTGACCTCAGTCTGGAAGAGCTCTGATCCTGGTTGATTTTTCGATTTTGCATTTAAAGTACAAATAATGAAACAAAGCGGTACAGGATCTATTGCCTCTGCAAGCATTTAAAACAGGAATACCTTTCTGGTAGATGGCTGTAAACACAGCAGGGACTGGGCACATGGGAGGGACTATTGTCAACGCGATCCCCCTAATGAAGTGGTCTCCATTTCGGGCATTCCTGGAAAACAGCTCGTTTCCTCTTTAAGCTTCTCTTCGGCGATTCCCTCAGGCAGTGGGCACCATGGTGCCTCTGGTAACTGGGCACAGTCCAAGTTCCTACTGTGCCCATTCCCATTCGAGTGTTTGCCCCTCAGTGCTATATTGTCTAGGAACTGCCCAGTGTCAGCCCACTGCGCAGAAATCCAGAGATCTCTTTACACGCCTTACCCACTAAATATCAAAGGTCTTCTTCACCCCTGCGTGTGCCCTGCTCTGGCACTTTATGGTTGGTGAGCTGCAAGTGGGAGCAAAGATATTTAAGTAAATGGTGAAAATATCCTGAAAATTTAAAATTCACGTATGTCATATTGCCTGTGATTTTGTTGCCGTCTTTGATCGACCCCCCACACACATCACTCAACCCCTGGCAGCCTCCAAGTCTCCAGCTCTGCCCCAATGTCAGTTTCCTTTTCTGCCCAGGCACGTCTCAAGGATCCTCCACTCCCTGCTCTGTTCTAGTTATCTGCTCTCTTCAGGTATCTCAAAGAAAAAGAAATTCAATCATGTAGCCCACGTAGGAAATAGAATAAGGAAATATTGCTAGCCTGGTCAGACATCATGCTAGACATAGAAGAAATACTGTTGTTAGTTTTAAGGCTGTCCGTGCGGGACTTGTGCGCTTGAGTGATGCATGACTATACACAGTTGACCCCTAAATATTCCTTAGTCATTTTGAATAAAGTCTGTCTAGGCCAGTAGTGGGTAACCTGTGGCCCTACAGATGTTTTTATCTATAGTTCCCTTGGCTAGCATTGATAGGACATACCGGCCAAAGCATCTGTACAGCAGGTTGCCTACCACTGGCCTAGCCCTATGTCACATAACACGGGTATTACTTCCTCGTCCTTCTTCTTCGTCCCCTTGCTTACTCTTTGAGGGCTCCCACGACAGACGTTATTCTGGGCACCGGAACAGGGCGGAGTCGAGCTCCAGTTCCCTGGCATAAAGCTCCTGGGCCTCTCCTGCAGAGCAGAGTGGCTGCGTTGAGAAGTGGACCCCAATCGCTCTGATCGAGTCGGCTGGCTGGGGGAGGAATTGTATCATGGATGGAGCGGCTGGAGGCATCAAATCCACACAGAGGTGAAATCAGTGCTTGGATGGCGTGGATGGGCTGTCTGTGTCCTGGGACCATGCCATAGAGTCTCCATCCAGTATTGGGCTGTCTGTGCCCTGGCCCGGGACTGTGCCTCTAGGCATATTGCTGTGTTGGGCTGTCTGCATCCTGGGGCCTCCTCCTGGAATCTCAGTACCACATTGGGCTGTCTGTGTCTTGGGCTATACTAGGGGTGTCTCATCCATAATGGGCGAAGTGACGTCGACCCGGTAGGACCCTCGCCCATTATGGAGGAGCCACAGGTGAAACTGTCAAAAGAAAACACGGTTTCCCTTTGACGAGTTATTTTCCCCAGCACGCATGTCCAATGGACCATGTAAGGCTCGCGGCATTTTGCTGCTGCAGCCTTGCATGGTCCGTTTGGGATGCAGGCTGGGGACTAAACGCCTGAATGTGCTAGGAGGTGATCCTACAGTTCCCGCCACATTCAGACTGAACGGGGCACTGACGATGTGGCACTCTGGCTACTACATGTCTATGCAGAAACCAGGAAGCGCTCTGTGAAGGCTGGGGAACTGCATGTGTGAATGTGTGCTGGGCTGCTCCTGTGCCTCCCCCAAACATTCAGACTGAAACAGGGCACTGCCAATGTGGCGCTCCGGCCCCAACGTGCATGTGCAGAAACCAGGAAGCGATAGGTGCTTCCTGGTTCCTGTTCTTATGCATGGGAGCTGGAGGGCCCCCCATCAAGGGAGGCAACACCTCGGCGAGAAACAGCATCTGGGCCTGGACTGAAGGTAGGGGTATAATTTTGTATTTGTGCGATGTGTATTCTATGTGTGTATTTATACGTGTGTGAAAGAGTGAGTGTATGATGTATGTGTGGTTGGATGCGTGTGTGAATGAGCGAGTGTATGGTGTACGGGTGTGCATGTGAATGAGCGAGTGAATACTGTGTGAATGTTGTTTGAATGCTGAGTGAATGAGCAAGTGAATGCTACAAAAATGTGTTTTTGAATGAGCGAGTGAATGTGCATGTTTTTGTGTTCGGTTTGTGCCATCCCCGGATGCTGATTTGGACAGAGGGGAGGGGGAAGAGGGAGATATTTTATACCGGGCATTTTTGATAAAACAAGCATGATGAGTGTTATTACGTGGCTAGATGGGCATTTTAGTGCAGCCTGTCCAGCCATTTCTTACTGTGGCATTTGTTACTAGACATCTATGATAAAGCAAGCGTGATAATTCTTATTATTTGTCTAGACTGGCCTTTTGGTGCAGCCACTCTAGCCATTTCTTACTGTGGCATGATAAGTTTTGCTGGCTTTTCTGATCAAGCAAGCCAGATAAGTGTTATTACGTGGCTAGACTGGAATTTTGGTGCAGCTTTGCCATTTCTTACTGTGGCATGCCATTTTTTACTAGGCACCTATGATAAAGCAAGAATGTAAGACTGGAATTTTGGTGCAGCCAGAGTAGCCATTTCTTACTGTGGCATTTCTGTATCCTAAATGGGATTTCTGCATCCTGGAGCTATAACCTGGATTATTAGTGCCATGTTTGCCTGTTTGCATCCTGAGCTTTTGACCTGGACTTTAAGTGAAGCATTGGGCTGTCTATGTTCTGGGGGCAGGCTCTGCAGTCTCAGTGCTGTTTCGGTCTATCTATGTCCTGGTACCATGCGCCAGAGTCTTAGTTACAAAATGGCCTCCCTGGGATCTCGGCTGTGCCCTGGATTAGTAATGCCCTAATGGCCTGTTTGCATCATGGGACTATGACTCGTATTTAAGTAGAGTATTGGTCTGTCTATGTCCTGGGGCTATTACCTGGAGCTTTATTGCCGTTTTGATCTATTTGTGTTCTGGGACGGTGCCCAAAATAGGCTTTCTACATCTTGGTATAGTGCCCCAGAGATTTAGTGCTGTTTTGGTCTATCTGCATCATGGGACCATGCACAGAAGTCTCAGTACTATAATGGGCTCTCTGTGCCCTGAGGCCACATCACAAACATTGAGCATCATTACATGTTTTGTTGCAATTCAGCAGTAAATGTACCCAATTACCGTCAAAATCAATTACCGTTGCCCCCACGCGTTCACGTGGACTTACATTGGAATTATGAGTGGTGGCAGGCGGTGTTAATTTCCACTTTTGGGATTCATGGGACTCCATGGGGATTTTGGAAGAGTTACCATGACTGGTAATACTGCCGATTTCTTACCTTAAAGTGGAGGGCGGCATTAGCGTCAGCGGTCATTCTGCAGATGTCCTACTTTACAGTGGAGGATTTACCTCCAGTATGATGCTGGTGGTAAATTCTACACTTTAAATTCAATGTGCCCCATGTCCTCTTTACTACTTACATTGTTTACTATTACTACCACTCAGGAACGTGAGTGTGCCACAGGACTACAAGTGATGGCAGGGTGCTAATCCCCATTTTTGGAGTCCACAGTACTCCATGAGGATTTTGATGGAACTACTCTGAGTGATTTACACATTATGCTGGCGGTAATCCTCCACTTCAAGGTCAATACTGGAATTCGGCAGCATGTTAAAAACAGCAGTAACCCCGTCACTGAGAAAATATTGGCAGTTGTTATGTATCGTGGGTGCGATGGGAGGCCCACGCAATCACGCACACACTCGCTCCGCATGCATTCAAGGAGCCACGCCGGAGATGTGTGGATGGTTGCGTCCCCGGCGCGAACTGGCGCACGGGCCGTGTTTATTAACACTGCGCATGCGTGAGCCTCGTTATGGCTCACGCATGCGCCCAACAGCGTAGTAATACGCAACATCCCTCCTTTTCCCCCGAAACAAAGAACATGAACAAACATAAAATTAACAGTGCTGAAATACAACTTAAACTGTCAGTGTACCACTGATTACGGAGCAGGGTCCATAAGAAAGTCCTGGAACCTCTGCGGCGGCCTGCGGCCCGCCCGGCTCGGGTACCTGCGTGCTTCATCCGGAGGTGCTCCGGGCGTCCCTGGAGTCTCAGGCGGTTCATCGTGTCTCAGCGTTGACTCAGCGTTCTGCTCCGGGTCGGGTGTGACTGTCTCCACCAGACTCGCAGTTCCTATGCGTTTGAAGAAGGACACGTTCCTGGTCACCGTCCCTCGTGCATTGGCGGCGGTGACCATAGACCCCTTGACGTGTGTCACCCCGAGTGGCTGCGTCTCATATGGTAGTGACAACTTTCCCTCCGGCCTTCTGTTTCGCACTAGCACGGTGTCACCCACGGCAATGTCTTTCTCGGGGAGCCTCCTCCTGGTGGTCTCTCTTTCATTCTGAGTGGCTCTCTCCGCTTGCACCTGCTCGTTGTTGATCTCTCCCGGATGTCGACCTCTGATTTCTGGTAACAATCCTCTTGGCACCCGTTTGAAGAGCGCCTCTGCCGGGGCGACCCCAGTGGACTGATGCGGGGTCGAGCGGTACTCTCGGAGAAATTCGAACAGGTTGCGTCTTAGATCTTCCCCTCCATTCATCGATATGCGGAACACCTTGTTGAGCGTTCGCATAAATCGCTCTACCTCCCCATTTGCTCTTGGCCAGAGGGGTGTGACCTTCCGATGTTTTATCCCTCTTTCTTCACAGTAGGTTGCAAACTGCGCCCTTTGGACGGGGCACCGTTGTCCGAGCACAGCTCCCTTGGGAACCCATGCATGGCAAACATTTTCTCCAACGCCATGATGGTGTGTTCGCTGGCAGTGGACTCGACTAGCTCAACCTCGGGGTATCGTGACCACTGATCGGTTACCACCAGAAAGTACATTCCCCGGCCTGTGGACCCAAAGTCGGCGTGTACCGTCCCCCATGGTTGGTCGCTCCTTACCATGGCTTGGATCGGCGGCCCCCTTTCCACCGGGCTCGCAGCTTGACAGGGAATGCAGTTCTTAACGAACTCCTCCACTCTGCTTTCCAGCTCCGGGAACCAGACCTTTAGTCTCAAACGAGCTTTCATTTTGGCCATCCCCTGGTGGCCATTATGGGCCAGATGTAGGACTTTGTCAACTAATGTTCTCGGGATCACAATCTGGTGACCCCTCAGCAGGAGGCCATCGTCCGCCACCGTCAAAAATGCCGTGCCGCGCCTTCCAGAGGGCTTGCAGGTCTTTTTGAGCCCCGATGATCCTCCTGGAGTTGTCTTGCAGGACCTCACGCCACTCCCCGCTCGCTATTGCCTGCCTGATTTTGGTGAATGTTTCGTCCTTGTTTGATTCCTCTGCAATCACCTGGCGGGCCAGGGCAATGGGCAGCGCAGATTCGACAGCCAGGTGTACGGCCTCAACGCAGTCAGCCACTTCAATGGAGTCTCAGAGCCTCCCCGAGCCCGGGTGGCGGGACAGATAGTCTGCCGGGTTGAGTGTTCCTGGGCGGTACAGTAGTTTGACCCCATACTCCATTAGTGAGAGCATCCATCGTTCATGCAAGGTGGTGGCTTGGACGAGGTCCCTAATAGAATTGGGATTAGGGGCTTGTGATCCGTCACCACGATGACCGGTTTCCCCAAAATGTAAATGCGGAAGTGTTTACATCCCCACAGAATGGCCAAGGCCACCCGCTCGATCTGAGAGTATCTCCTCTCCGTCTCGGTGAGGGCTTTGCTGGCATAAGCGACGGGCCTCATGGTTCCTTGATTGTCCGCCTGCATAAGCACTGCTCCTAGGCCCACGGGGCTGGCGTCGACCACAATTTCCGACACTCGGTCCGAGTTGAAGTAAGCCATGGTCTCTTGCCCGGATAAGGCGTTCTAATGTCATCGAACGCCCGCTGCTCTTTTCCACTCCAGTTCCATGCAACGTCATTCCTGGTGAGCGCTTTTAAGGGCTCCGATAGCGAGGCTAGGTCGCGGATGAAGCGACCGCAATAGTTCACCATCCCCAGGAAGCTCCTGATCTCCGCTGGAGATGTTGGTGGCGCGGCTTCACGGATGTCCTTCACTTTCTCTGGATCAGGGGAAATCCCTCCAGCATGGAAAACGAAGCCAAAGAACTCCAACCTGTCTTTCAGAAACTCACACTTTTCTTTGTGTAAAGTTAGACCTAGATTGCGCAGTCTTTCCAGGGTGTTCTCTAGGCGCTTCAGATGTTCTGCTTCCGACCGGGCAAAGACCAGGATGTCGTCCGACATGTTGATCACTCCCTTGAGTCCTGACAGAGCCCCCCTGATGGTGTTTTGGAAGACTTCCGCCGCGGACAAGACTCCAAAACGGAGCCGCTTAAATTGATATGACCCCTCGTGAGTTGTGAAGGTCGTAATGTATCTGGACTCGGGGTGTAACTCTAACTGGTGATATCCAGATCGTAGGTCCAGTTTTGAGAATATTTTTGCTCCCTGGAGTTCCCCGACGATGTCATCTAAGGTGGGCGTGATGTGGCGTTCCCTCTTGATGGCTACGTTGGGTAGCCTCATGTCCACGCAGATGCGCACCGCGCCGGGCTGTTTAGGCTTCGGGGCTACTACGATAGGGGAGATCCACGGGGTGGGGCCTTCCACCCTTTCGATGATGTCTCGGTCAACCAGGGACTGTAACTCCTTCTCCACCTGTGCTCTCAGATGGAACGGGATGCGACGGTGTTTGATAGCTGTTGGTCTCACTGACTCGTCTATGTGGAGGCGTATTGGATCTGCTTTCAGCTTTCCTATGCCATTGAAGATTGTCTCGAACCGTTGCAGTAAGTTCTCCAGATCAGCGCAATACACCGCAAATGAGAAGTGGACAAGGTTAAGCGCTTCCGCGGCAGCGCAACTTAGGAGTGAGTGTGGGCTCACACTTGTGACAAAGAATCTTGCCTTGATTCTGGTCTGTCCGTGAGTCACCGGTGCTACAAACACCCCCTGAATGGGGAGCTCAGTGTGTCCACCAAAAGCATATATGCGTGCCGTGGACTCTGCCAACCCTGGTGGGCCAGGCAACGCGTTGTAGTACTCGGTTGCTAGCACACAGACAGATGCTCCAGTGTCTATCAGGACTGGCGTGGGAGTTTCCCCAATGTTCACTGTGCACTTGGGCTGACGCCGCTTCCCTGGGCCTTTGGCGATACTGGAGATGAAGAAGATTTCGTCCTCTTCTTCCTCTTCTTCTGCGATGTTCAAGTCTTGCATGCCCTGTTCAATGGACGACACACCTCTAATTCTCCTAGAGGTGCCTCTGCCAACTCTCTCCGGGCCCCTTGACGCTGCGACTGGTGTTGTTGCCCTGCACACTCTCGCATAGTGTCCTGGAGTGCCACACCTGCCGCAGGTTCTAGATTTGGCGGGGCACTCGCCTACATGTGGCAGGTCATATCCGCAGTATTGGCATGATGGAGCATTGCTGTGACCGGTGGGTGGGTCTCCACCTCTTGGCGCCCATCTTGTCTTCCCAGGTGCATAGCGACCGACTGCAAAAGCTTCTTCCTCCTTCTTTGCATTAGTAGCGGTGTCCATTTTCGCCCCCCTGGCATCAGCCAGTTCATACGCTCTCCCCATGTCTAGGATTTGTTGTAGGGTTAGCCCAGGTTCTCTCAAAACCTGCCTCCGCAGTTTTCCGCAGCTGCACCCCTGCAGCAACTGGTTACGAATCATCTCCTCTTCGTTACCCCATCTGCAGGAGCTTGCTAGGTATCGGAGTCGCGCACAGAACTTGTTCAACGATTCATCATCTCGCTGCTTCTCCGTGCCCATGACAAACCTGTCAAAGTCTACATTTGCCATGGGGAGGAAGTAATCCCTGAATGCTTGTTTCACCGCAACGTAGGTGGCCACAGGGATAGTCAGCGAGTCATAGATCTTGTGTACCTCCACCCCTGCCGAGTATACCATGATGGCGATTTTTTCTGCATCTTCCGTGACCCCCGCGGCCGTGATAAACATTTCTAGCCGTTTCACCCACAGGAGCCATTTCGGACCCAGCTTAGATGGAGGGCCTGTGGTATCAAATTCAGGCATGGGGCTTAGCGTGCTGTTCATCCTGCGTGGGATGGGGCAATTGCACCATCCTGGTCATCTTCTTCCCCCATTTTGGTGAATAGCACTCACCAGTACTTGCCGGACACCTTCTGTGGCTGCTGGGCTAGTGTGCTGAGTCCCCTTTTCTCCTCCTGATGACTTTTGCCACAGCCCTGTAGAAGTGAGGGCTGTGGGATTTCCAAAAATTGCTGCTGGGCAAAGCAAATGTGCAAGTGGTGCACGAGCACCCTCACGGGCCGCTACCACTGCCTTTCACGTGTTGACCAAGATGGCCACCGGCCATACGCGTGGACTCGTGTAAACGCGAGTCAACGTTCTTCTCCTGGAATGTTGCCGGAGCGGAGGATGGCTCCCGCGCCGTCCTCGTCGCCAGTGTTATGTATCGTGGGGACGATGGGAGGCCCACGCAATCACGCACACACTCGCTCCGCATGCATTCAAGGAGCCACGCCGGAGACGTGTGGATGGTTGCGGTCCCCGGCGCGAACTGGCGCACGGGCCGTGTTTATTAACACTGCGCATGCGTGAGCCTCGTTATGGCTCACGCATTCGCCCAACAGCGTAGTAATACGCAACATCAGTAACAGAATTACTGCCACTTTTTTACTGCATCGCTGAACGTATAATGAAGCCCAAACTCAGAATTGGCCAGTGTGGTAAAAACAGCAGTAATTTCATTACTGACAAAAAAGTTGCAACAGTGGAATTAATGCCACATTTTTACTGCACCACCAAACTCGTAATGAGGCCCGGTGTCGTATTGAACTGTGTATCGTCTTGGCGCATGCCCCAGAGTCTCAGTATCGTAATTCGGCTGTCTGTTTTTTTGGGACCCTGCCCTGGAGTCTTAGAACAATATTGGGTTGTCAGCGTCCCAGGATGTCCAACCCCAGCGCTTAATTGTTCCCTGTTTGTCAGACAGTGTTTATTGAACGATTAGCCCTTATGAAGAGAAGAAAGCACACATGCAGGATTGTCTTCTGGAGTGGAAGCAGCTGGCATGCACTGAAGCAATCTGCCAGAGATACAGATCTGCACAAGCCATACAAATAAACCCCCTTTCATTTAACAGTCAAGAGTAACCAATGAACTAACAAATCCACCCTGCTCCTGCTCCTCCAGCAGAACTCACAACCACTATACACGACTATGGGCTAGCCACACTGCACATCCACACACCGAGCACTAACTAACATCTGCACTCAATACATTTCACAGACACTGGAACTGCCCTCAGACGGAATATACCCGTGCACACAATCCATATAACACCGGCCGAACCACACACAAATGCACTGAAACAGACACCAACGCAACTTTCTCATGCATACAATAAACAAACGCGACACTGGACTCCCTCTTATGAATACAACAAACAAGTGCGCATTATTATACTTCCACCCTAACCGCACATGATTCCCACACCCAACATAAACCCTAGGACACAACCAAGGCACTGAGTCTTACCCTTCGGTCACAACAAGCCAGGCCGCACAACCAACTTGCACGCGAGACAATGCTCACAGACGCCAGTTCCTCCTGGTTCTGAACCGATTCTATCATCCTATCCTCACTAACACACCCGCCCTCTTTTTTGCAGAGAAACGCGAGCGCCTGGCGACCGCCCCTAGGTGGCAGCGGTGCACGGTATAAATCAACATAACCTAACATCTGTGAAGTGAATTGCAGGATGCAAGGCATAGATGGCTTTGTAAGTTAGTGAGTCTGGTGGGTTGTTCAGTGTACATTCGTTAGGTAAGTACCATTGGTGCTTAGGAGAGCAATGTGCCTGTTGGACTGCTCTGCAGGGGCACAGGTACAACCCCCGGTGGGTTTCTGTGCCTTTTGGGCTGATCAGCTGCTGGAAGCTGCCAGTGGCACAGCAAGGCCTGGCACATAGAAATGGATGTTGATCAATTGGAATAGATTCCTTTAATTTGGACTTGGTCACTCGGGTCCCATGGTAATGTTTAAATGAATAACCATTCAGTTTAGTGGCATTCCTTTCCATCCATATCCGACAATGTCAGACTGAGTCAGCCTTGTATTGAATGCCACCTGTGAATGTCAAATTGCTCACAGATCTCGACAGCAGGTGCATTGACCCATTCCACCACCATCATTGGTCAATATGTATGTGTGCGCAGGCGGTTTCCCTAATGCATCATCCAACCAGGATCGGATGCAGAAAAACCTCCTTCATTCATCTGCAGGACCCCAAACTGCGATTATCTTTTTTTTGCCTGGTAAACGCTATAGTTGTCAAGAGGTCACATGTGACCACTTTCACCGGAGCTGGCTTGGCATACATTAATTCTCATTTTACCATTCCCTTCAAATCCCAGCGTGCAATCTGCAAAACCGTGACTGCTTTTATTTTATTTTTGATTTATTGCCCATTTGTATGACACCTATACACAAGTGTTTCCAGGCGCCACAGACACGCGTGGGGGTGAGGGGGGCGGGTGCGAGGGTGGACATGGGAACCACAAAAGTAGAACAGCAAAAATGGTTATATTGGCCTTGTGACAATCCTACCGTGCAAGTGCATGAAAAGGTGTTAAGTGTAGGGGGGTATGCGATAGAGAGAGAAGTGCAGGAGAGGTGCCGAAAGGGAGGGGTGTGGGCAAGTGCTGGGTGGGCCAAGGCACTAGTGCCAGGAGAGAGAGGGCGGGAAGGGAAGATGAGTGCAGTGGACAGGGAGGACCAGGTTGGGCTAGTCCGGGAAGGGAGCCCAAAGGCAAGTTCTGGCAAAGGATGCTGGGGTTACTGGTAGGGGGGGCCCTGTATGACACTGAAGGGACCCAGGCCGGTGTCCAGACATTTGGTCGAGCTAAAACTGGTCAAATGACATTTGGTTGACGCAATTTGGTCGAAAACCAAATGGTCGAATTCTTTTTTTAATTATATATTTATTTTTCGGGTTTTCGTTTTTTACAAAAATGGGTTTTTAGAAAAAAAATGGGGTTGGGGGGACCCCCCCAAAAAAAAAAAAAAGGTGAAAATAAAAAAATAAAAAAATTCGACCATTTGGTTTTCGACCAAATTGGTTCGACCATTTGTCTGGTCGACCAATTTTTTTCGACCAAATGTCTGGTAACCACCAAGGCCCAGTCATAGCAGCAGAGGGAAGTTAGCACGGGAGGAGGAGAGAGAAGGAAGAGGAGAAAAGGAAAGTCTTGAGAAGTTTCTGGAACTTAAGAAGATCCAGCTCAAGTCTGCGGGGGGCAGGGAGACCATTTATAGAGGGAGGAAAAAGCAGAGGAAAGGGATCTACCTCCCACTCTCTGCTTGGAGAAACACTTGACCTGCAAAGAGTTGGAGCCAGAGGACCGAAGGACTTTGGAAGGGAGGTATTTAGGGAAGGAAAGCTGGATGGAGAGAGGTCCCAGGCCCCAGACAGCTTTATGCATGATGGAACGGGTCTTGAATTTGATCCTCGTGGTCACCGGGAGCCAGTGGAGAGCTTTCAGAGCTGGAGAGATGCGGTCCCTGAGCTTGAGGCCAAGGATAAATTGCACAGTCCTATTCTGGATTAGTTGAAGAGGGCGAAGGGCGGAAAGAGGCAGATTGAGGAAGAGGCTGTTGCAGTAGTGCAGCCAGGGGAGAACCAGGACTCTGGAGACATTGAGCTTCTGGCAGAAGGTGGGGAAAGGTAGAATGCCCCTGAGGAGGTGCAGCTGAAATATGGACTTCTTTTCAAGGTGTGTGATGTGTGGAGAGAAGGAGAGAGAGGAGTAAAACATTATCCCAATGTTGTTTATCTCACAAATGGGTGAGGGGACCCAGATAGTTAGGCTAGGGAGTGGGGGGGGACATGGAGCAGGCATCCCAATGAGAAGCATCTCCATCCTGCTGGCAATAAGGCAGAGATCATTGGCAGATCACCATACCTGAATAGCAGTCAGGTATGAGGGATGAGGTAGACAATGGCTTCTTTAAAGAGCTGTGTGTCGTCTGCATAACATTGGAAATGAGGGGAGAAGGTGAATATCAGGTGGGCCAGGTAGATATTGAAGAGCCATGGCGATAAGATAGAGCCCTGAGGGATGCCAGAGGTAGAGAGTGAGGTCAAGGAGAGAAATGGACCAAATTGCACTTGGGATGGTCTGTTTGAAAGGGAGGAGGTCAGCCACCCCTGTGCCCTGTCTGTGATGCCAAGGGTATCATGGAGACGGTTTATGAGGATGGAGTGGTTGTCTGTGTCAAAGGTAGAAGAAAGATCAAGGAGGATCAGAACAGAGGGAGTGTTTGAGTCCAGATTAGAGAGTAGGTCTTCACAGGTGTTCAGGGGAGCAGTTTCCATGTCTCTGGATGCCCTGAAACCAGACTGGTGGTTATGGAGGCCACTGGCCACTTCGGTGTGGAGGATCAGTTGGGGGATGACCAGCTTCTCCATGAGTTGTCGCAAAAAACGGGCGATAGAGATAGGGCAATAGCCGGGCAAGAAGGGTAAGCACACTGCCTTTTTAGGAGAGGGTGCACAAGAGAGTGCTTTAGGTGTTGTGGGAAGGAGCAAGTGGCAAATAAATGATTGCAGAGGTCATCCAAGTCTGGGTAGAGAGAGGTGATGTTGTCCTTGATTGTTCTGGGGGAGCTGGGGAGCACCTGTTAAGAGGAGACTTTAATAGAGCGGAACCACTCTAGAGATCTCATCTGGTGCAATGGGAGAGAAGGAGGAGAGTATGGGGTGTAGAGTGGAGCCAAGGGAGGTAGGGGAAGGGGGAAGGGGCAGCGGATGACAGAGAGTCCAGGATGTCCAGAGTTTTGAAGAAGTGGGCGGCCAGTGCAGAGCAAAAGGGCTGTGAGGGAGGAGGAGAAGAGGAGACTGCGGTAGGATTGGCAAGTACCTTGCAGATTTTGAAAAGTTCAGCCATGTTATTGTGGCTCCAGACATGTAGACTTGGTCATGAGCCCTCTTCTTGGAGCAGATGGCGAGACCATAGTGAGGGAAAGAGAGTCACATAGGTTTGCGGAAGAGAATGGTAGCCATATCTGGAGAGTTGAGATGGATGTTAAAGTCCCAAAGGAAGATATGTTTGGGGAAGGAGACAAGAAGAGAGGAGGACAAGTCTGCCTATTCTGAGAGGAAGAGGGTAGTTAGTCTGGGGTGTCTGTAGAGGGTAGCAAGAGTAAGAGAGAAGGTAGGAGAGACAGAAAGCTTGCGGACTAGTCTTTCAAAGGATGAGTAGGTTTGAGTCGGGATGATGGAGGCAGGAACCCTCTCAGGGAAGAACAGAGCCACTCCACCACCAGGCCCTGGGATTGGACAGGATCTTGTAGCCCTCATGGAGAAGAGTGTCAAAAGAAGTCACTGAGATGGCTTTGAACCATGTCTTGGTGAGAGCAAGGACGTCAAGGTCAAGGTCTTCAAGGAGGTGACAGATGTCAGAGGAGTGTTTGATAGCAGAGCGAGAATTAAGGGTAGCTAAGTGAAGCTGGTGCACTCTTTAAACGATTTGCAAATGGGGGCACAGGGGTAAAGTGCCACCACTGGGGAGTAGGGTGAGGAGGATTAGGGATAGAGGCGTGACTGGATGGGGGGGTGGTTGAAGAGAGATGAAAGATGCCTGTCAAGAAGGAGGAGATTGGGCTGAGAGCCATGGGCCATGATAGTGCCATTGTGATAAACATTCATGGTGCATATGGACGATGCGAAGTGAGCCAAGAGCACTTCCCATCGGGTGCTACCAATAATGGGTGAGAAGAAGAAAGGGGAGAGGACAGAGACCATATGGGGAGTCCATAAATCAGAAGAAGGAACAGCAAAGAGAATGTCAATGAAGGTCTGTCTGGAGGAAGCATTGATGGAGGTGGCTGTGATAGGCAGACCAGGGTTGGAACGCAGGAGTGCCTTTTGAGATTCTTCCTTCCAGACTTCGTGAGAGAGGGAGGATAGGATATGGGGAAGATATTAGAAAAGATAGAGGAGACAAAGAGCATCATGGGGGCAGAGGCAAGAGGGGGGAATCAGGATAGCAGGGGAAAGGGTTAGAAGCACTATGCAGCAAAATAATCTCAACAGGCAGACAAGCAGACAAAACAATGTGAACACTGGAAATACCCAGATTTACAGATCCTTAACAGATTGGGAAGCACACCTAGATTTGAATTTTGCCAGTAGACATTAAAAAGCAGTGCAAAGAGGTTGATGCACAGTTGAAGGCACACCAAAAATCGAATTTAGCTAGAAGCACTAGCAAGCAGTACAAATGCACAGTTGAAGGCACACCTAAATTCGAATTAACCCAAAAAGCACAAATACAGCACACAAATGGAATGCAGCAGTTCAACAAGGCAGCCTGATTTAGGAGCACCTAAAGGTCACACATACTTGGCGAATGCAGGTATTTCTAATCGGGGCAGCTGAAATGATAATGCACTGAGGTGTTTGGAGTTCCTTACGGCAGGGAAGGCATGTCATGTCATGAAGGAACCCTGCATGACATGGGGTCCCTTAGCAGCTTTGATTCAACAGGTACCCCAACCAACCCAACTCTGCTCATTAGCCAGCAACTTTTGACAGCTCTGACACTAAAACACTTGGGGCCTCATTATGAGTTTGGCAGTAACCCTTAAATGCGGCGGTAAAGCTATTACTGCCGCATTTAAGGGTCCGCCGAATCACCACCTGGCGGATTTTCCCCCAGCTCTGAGCTGGGGGCAAACCCGCCACGATTTTGCTCATTTTTAGCGCTATTACCGCCAGTGGTAATACCGCCGAACATTCCCCATTGGGCCCAATGGGGAATGGGAAATTCCCGAATGGGCCCAATGGGGAATGAGGACTTAACATTCCTCCAAACCCGTGATCTGGTGCTAATAGCGCCGGGGGGTTTGGCCATAGGGCTAATAGCCCCAGCGGTAATACCGCCGGAGTTAGCACCCAACTCGTGATGGGGCCCTTGGTCTTCATCTGAGGAAACTGAGAACAATCGTTCCTTTCCACTAAAGTAACACCCAGTAACTCACAACTCAATTATACCAGAAGTGTGCTCTATTGTGGGGTCCCGGCCTCGCTCTTAGATGCAAACTGGACCTTACTCTATCCTATCTCACAGGGTCGGTGCTAGGTGTGGGAAATCTACCCAAATATAGTGCTTATAGATCGAGTGTCTCAAGGCAGACCTGGTTAAGACATTTTGATCACATCAGTAGCTTATTTACAACTCCAATTAAGTCAATAACTCTCAGAAGACTGCTTTGAAAAAACACAGGCAAGCACTTTGAGTGCCAGGTTTGATGGTAAGGCTTGATTAAAGCAAGCTCAAAGAGTTCTCATGAGGAGGTGTTTTGGGCGGCGGAGGGACGCCTACTTGGAGGGAATGACCATAGGGATTAGCATGTGTACGAGCGCGATAGAAATAAAATATCAATCAATCAAGCATGTCCATGGGTAGTGAGTTGGTGGGCAAATATCCAAACAACACCTGCAAGCTTTGTGTCCCTCCTAATATGCCATTTCTCCTTACCGGTACTCTAATGGAATAGTTTCTGCTTATAGATGGCAAAAGAGCCACCTAGCAGCCCAAACTAAAAAACCTGAAGTGCCTCATAAGGGGCAGGGGGGCAGGGGAGTCATTTTGTCCTCCAAGTAAATGTGAAAAGAACAAAATGGTAGTATTTGCATGTGAAAGCGGCAACACTGCTCTGCTTGGCTACTCAAATGTGCCACCCCTGAAGGCAAACTGTGTTGTAACAAAATGTAGCCTGCTTTTTAAAGCACCTAGTTTATTTCAATGTTGTATGCGTGTTGGCACACACAAAAAGATTGTTCTTGAAGAACTTCATATTTGAATAGTCACAATCTGCAGGTCTCTGCCAAATAGTGACTAAATCCAGGAAATCTTATCACACATCTTCCTTTGAAGGGTGCCTTGAAGTATTGACAACACAGTTGTAAAGCTCTAGAGCTTTTTACGACTCATTACTTTCCACAACCTGACTGGAACCATACAGCTACACTCATACACTGGCGTAAAAGGGCCCCCGGCCCCGCAGACCCCGCGGTGCGGCGGGCCCTGCCAGCACATGTCCTGGGAGGGGGCCCCACTTGGAGAAAAAAAAAGTTACAAAAAAATGTTTTCACATTTTTTTTGTTTTGTTTCTTTTTCAATTTACTCTGCCTTCATAAAGAAATTGTTTCTTTAATAATTTCTTTAGGAAGGCAGAGTGACTACAAAAATAAACTTTCTTTTTGAAGTCTGAGGGCTCCCCAACTCCATGACATGGAAGACCCCAGGCTGGAGGCCTCGATGTCATGGGGGGAGCCCTACGACTTCAGAAAGAAATAGCTTATTTTTGAAGTCACTGCCTTCATAAAGAAAATATTTCCGTTATGGTTCGGTCCTTAACGGAAATAATTTCTTTATGAAGTCAGAGTGACTTCAAAAAGAAACAATGGGCCACATTACGGGTCCGACAGTAACCGTGCCGGTGCTACCAGCGGGTTGCCTCTGGACCCGTAAATAATTACCAGTGCCTGACTTCCCGGTGCCACCGGGCTATTCCAAGTATGGCGGCCGGGAAGTTAGGAGCCGGCAATTTCGTTAGTCCCCACTCTATGGGATTGGGGACACGGGAGCACCAGCACTGTTGCTAACGGTGCCGGTGCTCCCGTGAAAACTCTGCTGGAAGGTGCCACCCCCCCCGGCAGGTCTGACCCTGCCAGGCGGGACGGCACCCGCCCACAGATTTGTAGTGTGCCGGTCCAGAAACAACTGTGCCGGTAAACTTACCGGCACCGTTGTTTCTGAGATGGCACACTTATAATGAGGCCCAATTTCATTTGGAATTAATAGGGCTCCCCTCAACCCCATGACATGTGTGTGTGTATTTTGAAAGGGTGTACACTTAAATGTGTAAGTGGCTACCAGTGTGAGTGTATGGTGAAAGGGTGCACACAAATGTATGTGTGGCTGGATGTGCATGTGTGCGTGTACGGTGAAGGGGTGCACACTTATATGTATGGGTGGCTGCCTGAGTGTGCCTGCATGTTGAAAGGATTCACACTTATGTGTATAGATGGCTGCCTGTGTGAGTGTATGGTGAAAGGGTGCAAACTTAAATGTATGTGTGGGTGCCTGGATGTGTGTGCCTCTAGGGTGAAAGGGTGCACACTTAAATGTACAGGTGGCTACTTGGGTGTGCCTGTATGTTATGTTATGTTATTTTGCATTTATATAGCCCCTTATATACCATTGGTATGGTCTGAAGGCGCTGGTAGGTTGAACGCCCTTGGGAACCGAAGTTCAGGTCAGTAGAGAGGGTAGAGAGAGTCCAAAGGTGCGTGTGCGCACCAGGTATGTGTGCAGCTGGTGCAGAGTTCATGTGGTAGCTGCTTCTTAGCGGTAGGTGTGACGGCCGAGAGATCAGGAGTATGTGTTCGCTCTGGCCGGAGTTATCCAGACCGAGTGTGGCTGCGTTAGGCCTGAGGAGAACGCCTGGCTGGGGGGGGTGAAACCAGCAATGTTTACTTAGAGTGATGGGGAGTGAGCGGCAGATGTTGATATGAGAACAGTTATACTGAATGGTGTCATAGTATCTCTGTGTTCTAGTTGAGTGGTGGTGTAAAGGAGAGAGTAAGCATGGGGTGTGGTATGCTGTATGCTCTTTCAGATGTTCCTGTGATGTTCCTGTGATTCAAAAGCATATTATGTACGTCACACAATTCTGTGCAGTCAGGTCCGTTCTATGCATTTTTGTTCATTTCAGGCGTTCAAGATTGCCCTACACACTCATGTCTGCTCGACACACTCACGCACTCTGGTTCACCTTGCGTGTTCTAGTCGATCCTTCAATCTGTATGGTGAAAGGGGGCACACTTAAATGTATGGATGGCTTCCTGGGTCTGCCTGTATGATTAAAGAGCGCACACGTAAATGTATGGATGGCTGGGTGTGCGTGTGTGTATATGGTGAATGGTGTGTGTGCTTGTGTTAAGGGGCGCAACAAAACCTACATTTCGGGGGGGCTAATCCTTCAAATGTTGGGAGAGGCGCTAACGGCACAGGCATTGGGGGAGGGGCAAACTTATTTGTGAGGGGCATCTTTCTTCTTTACGCATTTTAATGAGACTATTCTAGTGCAGCTTCAATGTTACAAGCAGTTAACTCTATCCTTTAAGCCTGAAAGCACCCACTTATGGACTGCTGTGAGAATGAGCTTTCTCCTGTTCCCTCTCTACCCTTCCAATCACTCCCCTGGCATGCAAGTACTAAACCCACATAACGATTTAAATTGCCTAAAAATGTGGCATTTGAATGCAGTTACTAACAGTAAAATGCTTTACTTTAGTAATTGCTGGGCCCTTGTTAACAGCGAAACCCAGGTGCTGTTTAACATCTGTGCCCTATTCTGTCCGGCAACTGCTCTGAAGGTCAGCGAGGTTGAGCCTGACTTAGCTACCTGTAATCTTCATTACTCCTAGTCCCACTCTTCCTCATCCCAGTACTTACCTATGAGGCAAGGAGCCTCACACTTAAGCTCTTGGACAAGGAAGAGGGACGTGAAGGTAATTCTGGGCCAAGGAGCTGATTTTGGAGGATGGGTAGGGAGTGGGTTTGTGTGATAAATCATAATGGTTATCCATGTCCAAGCTAAGCAGGCATGATATGTGGTATTAGTGGCTAGAGAGGCATTTTGGTGCACCCAGTCTAGTCATTCCTCAGTTTGTTCTGACTTTTTTTTAACTGCGCATTTCTTATAAAGCCGTCCTGCTAAGTGTAATTACCTGGCTAGATTGGCAATTGAGTGCTGCCAGTCTAGCCATTTCTTACTGCGGCATTGTATATTTTTCTGGGCATCTGTGATAATATGATATGATATAAGTCATTTATAATATGCCTGTACACAAGTGTTTTGAGGCGCAACAACAGAAGCGATGGAAGATAGGAGGACAGGACAAACAATCTTACTAGGCCTTGTGTCATTCAGATCGTGAAAGTGCGAGAACGAGAAATGCAAGGGGAAAGGGGGGGTTGAGTGCAGGGTAGAGGGTAGGGGAAAACATGGTAGTAATACTCTGAGTAAGTGCAGCCAGGACAGCATGGCTATGGGTACTGCAAGGAGAACAAGAGACTGTAGGGTTACAGTTACAGCCCCTAAGCAACCAGTCGGTACAGCAGACAGGTAGGTCAGGTAGGTCAGCAGGGGAGTGAGAGAGAGGAAGCAGAGGAGAAGAGAAAAGTTTTGAGCTGTTTGCGGAACTTCAGAGGGTCCACTTAAGTTTGAGAGGGGTAGGGAGGCCATTCCAGAGGGAGGCACCTGCAGAGGAGACAGATCTACCCCTCACTCTCTGCCTGGAGAAGCGTCTAACCCTTATAGAGTTGGAGGTAGCTGGGGGAAGGGCTTGAGAAGGAAGGTATTTTGGAAGAGAGCGCGTTGAGCCCCGACCCCAGAAAGCCTTGTGGACAATGCAAAGGGTCTTGAACTTGATCCTTGCAGCCACCGGGAGCCAGTGGAAAGATTTCAGGCCTGGAGAGATACGATCCCTGGGTTTGAGGCCAAGGGTAAGTCTTGCAGTCCTGTTCTGGAATAGTGGCAAGGGTCAGAGAGTAGAGGAAGACAGATTGGGAAAGAGGTTGTTGCAGTAATCCATCCTAGAGAGAAACAGGGCTCTGGAGACAATGAGCTTCTGAGGGAAAGTGAGAAAGGGAAGAGTCCCTTTGTGGAGGAGCAGCTGGTAGTGGGACTTCTTGGCGACATCCGAGATGTGAGGAGAGAAAGAGAGAGTGGAGTCGAAGATGACACCTAGGTTTTTTGCCTCGCAGGAAGGTGAAGGAAAAGGGCTCAAGGTGGGCAGCCAAAGTGGGAGAGGGAAAGCAGGGCAGGGTTCCCAATGAGAAGGATCTCCGTCTTACTGGCATTAAGGCAGAGATTGTTGGAGGCGCACCAATCCTGAATTGCGGATAGACAGTCAGGAATTAGCGAGAGAGGAGAGGAGCCTGAAGGAAAGCTGAGGAGATGGTAGAGATCAGATGGGCCAAAGGGGCCAAGTAGAGGTTGAAAAACCAGGGGGAGAGAATAGAGCCCTGGGGAATGCGCAGGTAGAGAAAGAGGTGACGGAGAGAAAGTGACCAAGTTGGACTTGGGAGGGCCGGTCCATGAGGAAGGAGGTCAGCCACTCCAGGGCCTGATCCGTAATGCCCAGGTTCTCACGTAGTCGATTGATCAGGATGGCGTAGTTGACTGTGTCGAAAGTAAAGGAAAAATCAAGAAGATTAGGACAGAAGGAATGCTGGAATCGGTTAGAGAGCAGATCTTCACGGGTGATCAGGAGAGCAGTTTCCCTGCCTCTGGTAGCTCTGAAGTCAGACTGATGGTCATGGAGACAACCAACAGATTCAGTGCAGAGAATAAGCTGGGAGATGGCTAGATTTTCCAAGAGTTTGCCCAGGAAAGGGGTAATGCGGATTGCGAAATAGATTGGCGTGCAGGTAGGATCGGCAGTTGGCTTCTTGAGGAGTGGGTGCACAAGGGTGTGCTTAAGGGGAGAGGGGAACGTTCCAGTTGCGAAAGAGTGATTACAGAAATCGGCCAAGGCTGGAGCGAGGGTGTCAATGTGGTCCTTGATGGTTCCGGAGGAGCAGGGGAGCACCTGTTTGTATGACACTAGAAACCTTGTCAGGTATTGTCAGAGAGAAAGAGGAGAAAGGAGGAGGAAAGGTAGAGATGGCCAAAGGGGGGCCGAGAGACGAAGAGGAGAGGAAGAGGAGATAGAGGTCAGGATGTGCAGATTAGAGTTTGGACGTGCTGTTAGAGGCCGTAGAGACCCGGACTTGAATGTGTGCTCTCTTCTTGATGTGTGTTATTGCTTTAACTGGCATTTTGGTGCAACCAGTCTAGGTATGTCTAAATGGCTTTACTGTAATGTTATTAACTATCTACACCGGTCTACATTGTGCAGCCAGTGGGACATGTTTTCAATGTGGCATGGCATTTTTAATTGCAAAGAATTGATGTTCCTGTGCACTGTTGGTGACTTTCATGTATTGGATTGGTGTTACCCTACAAAACATTTGCAAAAACTCTGGCTTTTTAGCCAATTTCTCTCAGAAAGTGTGCTGTATATTGCATTAAAACACATATGTATATCCTTCTCGTAGTACAGCTTGCGGCATACCCCTTCAGCAGCACGTTTGTGCATATTGTGCAAGCGTGATAATCTAAACCGGCCCAGAGTGTGGCACGAGCGTGATTTGTTGCCGTGATGGGCAGGGGGGCCCCCACATTTTGTGTTACCCCACTGCACTCATACTCTTGGTTTACATGCTTCTATGAGGCTTTGTATATTTATCTGGTTGTGCCTGGGATTTGTGTACTTTTCAAGCCATAGCTTTAAAACACGTTTTAGCGCGTGATAGCCCAACGTTAATGAATATTTGTACCAACCCGAGCTGAGAAGGTATGCGGTCAAGTCTTCGAATTACAAAAATGTTTAAACTTTCACTTCACCAATAACTAGTGTGTGCCTTATCTGCCAAAATAGTTAGGCCCTGAAAGTTAATCCTTTTCACAATGTACACTATTAAAATATACCTACATCATGGTGAAATAGACAGTAGTGTGGCTCCATGTATCATAATCACAGTGACTGTTGGCTTACTCCTGGCAACTTCTTGTAATGTAAATTCTCATGATGTCCTCGAGAATCAAAGATTGGTGTCATGTTCTGTGATGTCCCTTACAGTGATGTCAAGACATGTACCCAATAGCGGTGCCCACTTGCTAATCCCTAGAACCAGCCCAGTCCACTGAAACCATATGGTAGAGCGACATCCGGTTCTTTACAGAGCAGCGGCCATCATCTCAATAACTGCCTGAAAGCTAGACTCTCTTCTAAAGGGAAACCCCTCTACTGAGCAGGCAGCAAAGACCTGCAACGCCCTCCCCCTGAAACTGCCTAAAGCCAATCCCGCTCAGCCTTCAGAAGTTATCTGAAATCGACCCTTTTATAAAGCAGCGCAGCATAGGTCACTAGCGCCGAGAGACACTTCTTGTGCGCTATATGAATGCAGCAACTCACATCCGCTTATTGAAATGGTAAATTGTGGATGACATGTAGTTAGTAAACAATGAGTTCCCTTTTTGGTAGATCGTTGCAGTGAGGTGCATTATCCCACTGTACTCTCTTCCAAGCTGTACAATTACTGCCAGCAGTTGGACCACTTCTCTTCGCTTAGCAAAGAACAGAAACTCAAGGTTTCTAAGCACTAAACTCCAATGCCTCTGGCCGACAAACCTAATACCTGCGAGAAACTATTTGAGAACTGACCCGAGTCAGACCCTGACTCAGCCTCTTGTTTATAAGTTAAGCAGTGTTTAAGATGTGGGATTTCCAAAGGTATAAATAACAAATACTTTGAGGATATGGATTAGCGGACACTAGGACAGACCCCAAAGGAGCAGCCCCGTTTTCTGTGCTGTGCATAGGTGGGTCCCTTTCATGACCTAATGCACTCTGCAGTGTGTTTCACAATGCTTCTTAAGCAGAATCCCATTAATGGGGTCCCTGTCCCATTTTATGAAACCACTAAACCTTTAGCCTTTTCCCTCTTTGTTTTCCTGGATCCTTTACTTGATTTTTTTTTAACAGAAGGGCTTATTCTGAAGCCCCCTACCATGGAAATCCTTTTCAATGTTCTGTCCTGTGGTGGCCCACATGGCACCTAGGACAGGGCTGCTTTTTAAGGGCCCATTTTTGGTCCCAGGTGTGATTCCATCATCCTACACGTGTGTTGTAGAGTAGGGTGGTAGCAGCTGTAATTTAGTGTGTGCTTTACCAGGTGGGCAGTCATTTGCACTGCATTAGTAGCCTGGTGTACCTGTGTGGGAGGCATTGGGATGCTGCACCAGATGCCCCTATGCTAGGGGGACTCTCACAAAAGTCAGACCCGCTGCACAGTCTCAATTTCAGACAGCACTCTGAAAGAAAGTGAACATTTACACAATGTAGTCTATGCTGGACCTATCTCCTGACAAGCTACCAAGTAGTTGCCACATTGGCACATTTATTTGCATTTTTAAAGCGTTACACAGCCCTGGGGCATCAAGGCGCTGTTACAGAATTTTTTGTTGTTGCTGTCTTAGTTGGATATTTATAACACGCTTAAATACCCAGAGGTTTCTAAGTGCGGACCCGGGGATCAAACCTGTGTTGCTTTGTGTCGTCTTGCTTCGAGTGGAGCACCTTGCCACTGAGCTATCCTCCCAGGACACATGGCAGTCACACGTGACTAGTGCATGGCTGTAAACAGCTGGTTGGGACACAAAGGTTCAAAGAACCACTGGTTGCCTTTTTAACCATGAGCACCCCTGATCCAAAATCCTATCATTGTGCATGACCAGGGCCTGTGGGTAGTTTGGTAATTAAATGCATATAAATCATATCTATGATATGATATGATGTGGCATTTATAACGCGCATGTACACAAGTGTTTCTAGGCGCGACAAGACAAGGTGGGGGAAACAAGGGAGGACAAAATAACGATCTTACTAGGCCTTGTGTGATTCAGATTGCGCAAGTGCGGGGAAGAGGGAAGGGGAGAAGTACTAGGGGAGAAGGGGAAGGGGTAAGTGCAGTTACCTCACAAGTGCAGCCAGCGAGTGACTCATATGTGCAGAGAGAAGGGACTGTGGATTGCAGGTACAGAACCTTATGTGCTGGGGAGCCCGGAGGCAGTGCAAGGACAACTGGACATGCAGGAGCCGGGGCCCGAGTTCAAAGGGTGACCAGTGCACAGAGCAGTCAAGTGTATCAGCAGGGGAGAGGAAGAGAGAGAGCAGAAGCGAAAAGGAAGGTCTTGAGTTTGAGAGAGGCAGAGAGGCTGTTCCATAGTATGGCATTCTACGGGCAGACTTAACTGTAAAGTCCAAACACATTTTTACGTCACTTTACTGGCAGCCTGGCTGCTTGAGTCATTCAACTGTCAGAGTTAGTGGATCTGCCTGTCTGGTCTAGGTTTCCCCTAAAACAAGCAATTTGGAAACTCACTTTGATCCCTCTCTGAAGGATTGGGGAGGATAACAAGTATTCTAATCAGAGGGTTAGCTGCGAACCAGTGCTTCAGGGGGGAGCCCTGGCAGTATAATGGACAGCTCCCATAAGGTGTTCATTAACAGAGACCCTTTGATGTAGGCAGAAAGAGGAAGGGGGCAGAGTAGAGTAGCCCAGAGAAAGTAACTACCATCTCTGACTGCCCTAGTTCTTCGGAACATCCTGTAACCCAACATGTTTCCTTGAGACAAAGTACTCTGGGTATGACATCACCAGGCAGATGATTCTGTAACAGCAGCATGGACTGGACCCCTCACAGAAGACTAGAAGGGAGTGGACCACTGTCGCCCTTTGCCTATATGAGTGGGGAACCCCTGATTGGCGGATTTATCTTTCGATGTTGTAAGAAGAAGGACATGCCTGAAATCTGTTGGAAGGATATTCTGCTCCAAAGTTCTCTGCGATTGAGGCAGAAACAGGGAGCTCCAGGGAGGAGGCAAGCTCTCTCTTCCCCCTAACCATTCCAAGGGAATATTTGGTGTGACCTGCTGGTTGGACAAGGCCACTGGTGATGGGGACCTGCTCACTGGAGGTGCAGAGCATAGGACTCACCTTGCCTGTGGAGACTCTGGACAGGGTTCCCTAGCAACTAAGACTCAAGGAAGCGAACCCTGACTTTCTCTGTGTCTGTGAACCACTGATGCTGGTTTGGGTATCCTTGACGTGTCCAAATCCTGCAATGGAACCGCTGGAATCATTCGCAACGTCATCATTCTACCGCCTCATGTATCTGAGGTTTGTACGACGCCAACGCAAGTCTTCTAGCATCGCCACCTCAACATCACCTGTCTGGTTACCATAGCATCATGGCTGCAGTACTACAACTTCGGTTTGTCCCAGTAGAGTCTGCTCACCACCACAGGCAGAGTCGTCATTTCTCCACATCCGAGGCGTCCAAGTCTTCCAGCTCTGCCAACTCAACGCCACGCGCCGTTTCCGAGGGTCTTCGAGCTGCAAGCCATCACCGCTGCAGAACCGCACCAAGTCATTGGGCTTGATCAGTGCCGCTCCCCCAATTTGATCCCGGACCGGCACCAAATGCACCCAAACTCTGGGTTTGATGTATAAAGCCTACAGAGCATGAATAAAGGTGTTGTTAGCGGTTCTCGCCCAGCCTGCTTTAAAGGGATCTAGTGAGCCTTAACACCTACTCCTTACTTTTTTCAGACAATGCCTTAGACTTGAACATTTGCTGCATAATCTTTTTACCTGGCGACTCCTCTTTTCAAACCAGAGTGTACCACTATTCCAAAGCATTCTGCATTCCCTGTGTTACATGCGTGGGCCCTTGGTGTTTTTATAAGTCACCTTCATGATTGGGGTCACTGCTGAGTTAGTAATAATGTGGGGCTGAGAAGGAGTTTCACTCACTTCTCATCCCGGTACTCCTGCAGAGCAGTAGTCATTTCATCACAGGCAATGATGCCTTTTTGTAAGACCCTTGACCTTCCTCTGCCCACCTCACTGGCTGAACTGGCTTTCTCGTGGGGACTGTTTCTGGGTCATTGCTGTGCTGTCTCCCTGGAAAATACTCCTGGACAAGCACCTTCAACTATTCTGTCTCCTTCAGTGGAAGAGTGCTGGGTCTACATTAGCTCTGTCTTGCGCCATCTTGTGTCATCCCTGCATCATAGTGGTCAGGTTCCTCTTCCATCCTGGTACCGTCCCCTGGCTGCCTCCTCTCCTGGCTGCTGAGTCAACCGCCTGGGAATTAGAATTCTTCTTCTCATCCGTCGTTCAAGTCCCTGAATGATGGATCCTTATCCCAACCCTGTGACAGAAGACCATTACTAACCATGTTCTCCCACCATCTCTGAACCAAATCTTCAGTGGCCGACACGACACCATAAGTATTTGTCCCTGTGCCCTGGATTCCTCATATCTTAGTCAGGGATCTTTTGGGTCTGGGAGGATTGGGGGTTTGCAGGCCTTCCACCACCACGAATTGCCGCTGACTTCCATTGCCCGAATCCTGCTTGACATCCATCCTTCTCTGTCTGGCTGGGTCTGGAATCTGGAACTGGAGCTCTTCAAGCGACATAAATAGTCGCTCTAGTGCATAGTAAAGCAGGCAGCAGACAGGTAGACCATATTCCTGAGTGCTGCACCTCTAGGGTGTGAATTGGTTGAACAATTCTGAACACTGCCGGGGGGGCACCACACATCAGTGTTTCCTAGGGTTTGTTGTTTCTTTGACTGCACCTGTGGGGTAGAAGTGGGATTTATTTAGCTTTAACCTATAACCGTGGTTTGCCTATGGACTTTTTAACATGTGTTCCTGTAGGAAAACCTTGTACACACTTTGGACGCCCGCAAAGTGAATGAAAAGCATACTTACTTGCCTTAAGACATTTTTCATGGGTCCCGTAAGGGTCTCTGGATTTTCTCACCATAGGCAGGATTTGTAATGGCCATTAGAAAAATTAATAATTAAATCTATTAACGCACTACCTTTCACGCCCTTCCCGTAGGATACAATAGTGTAACAGTAATCCGTTATGTTTACAGTGTTTCTGTTTAATTTAAGGAGTAAACTGCTTCCTGATCATGCCCAGTATATTTGGAATCATGTATTTAATGTTTGGTGGCTCCCTGGGTTTTGTTCAACATTGTTTAACCCCTTCACGCTCTATAGGTGTGACACTTAAGGACATGGTCTACATGTGTGTTGCCTGTTTTAGTGTGTACTAGAGGCTGTGGGGCACACAGCGACTCTTCATGTATAGTCATGGTGGGTTCTGAACATGACTGTGTGATGTGCGCTGCTTGTGTCTAGGGGTCCCCTTTTCTCCCCACCCCTTAGCATTACAATGCACTGAGTTCACCGCCACGTGCAGGTCAGGAGAGGGAAGGGGCTGCATCAACCCTTTCCTGTATTTTGTTTTGTGTACTGTTATAGTTTATACAACTAAAGAACTTTATTTGCACTTTGGGTGATTTATGTGTAACGCTTTAATGGAGAGTGTATATTTTTCAATACGTCCGTTCATAACTGTACCTGCCCACCAGCTTCCCTTCCTCGATTGAGTGAAGCCTGACTTCTCGGCCCTAGCTACCCAGAAAGAGGGTCGGGTCTGTCTTTTGGTTGGAACCCCCTCTTGCCCTTATGATACATAGTTTCACACCCTCACTTAATGGCTGAGTAAAGTCCTCCATAGCAGTGGTGCCATGTCCCACACATTGCCCTGCAATATGTGTCCCAGGCACTTAAAGAACAGTTTGAAATGAAAACGTACAAATAAACGCGGGCCAATTATTTTTCTCCCTTTTTTTCTCTGTTGTGAGTGTTTTCGACCAATGGAAGGTTCTCTGGGGCTTCCTAAACTGGCCATCTTAATATTATTGTGTGCAGTCGTGGGTGCATCTTGTAAACTCCTCTACAGATGGGGCCAGGCCTTCTTCAATTCCTGGAGTCCCCCCTCTCTGGTCATGGTTTCATAAAACGAAGGGAGGAACACCAATAGCCCTGAAATCATTAGGTCTCTGGAAGTCCCATCATGGCGATGGTACCTTGGTGGGTAGCCGTTAGCGTGCCAACACCAGGATTCCCGGATGGTTAGCTGTATGCCATGAGCTTCTGTGGCAGGGGGGCAATGATGGTGTTTGCCTCTGGCCAATTCTCTGGCCTGGTACCATGGGAGATAGTGGCCAGGCAAGGACGCTACAGCTGGTGAAATGTCACAAACGAGAGAAAGCGCTAGGATCATCCGCTGGCATTCTGTGTCCATGAGCATCAGAGACAAAGGCCAACACAAGAACCCCCCCAGCACTTTAGCTGCCCTCCTTTTCGTCCCGGCATTAATGCACACCGTGAGTAAAAACCATGCATGTTTTATCCACTGTGTGACTTTGCCCCTGTGTTTGTGACACGCAGCTGGTGCATGGATTGTCATTTCCAATTCTGCCCCACCCCAATCTGCTCCATTGCACAAATCAGGCGGCATCTTCTATTGATGCAATAATGACTCCAATAATATCCTCATGTTTTACCCACCCCCAAGCAGGGACATGACAAGAGGCATCGATGGTGTACATATAACACGGAAATACGGGTCCGCCCTGATTACCTTGCTATGTCTGCACCCATTTATAATACACATGTAAATAGCACAGTGGGGACTGCCTACACATACGCATGATCTGAGGCACATCCCTAGGTGCTATTTACAGATAAATCCCACGTGGCCCCATTGTAGCTTGAAAACAATATACAAGTATGTATTGTACTGTAGTCGTCATTTATATAGCACCATTTCCCCATTTGTATGGCCTCAATTCACTTTGCCGTTGGAACGCCCTTGAGGACCGAAGTCCATGTATGGGAAATTCTAAGAGTTTAGTTTAAGATGCGTGTGTGGACTCTTCCAGGATTAGGATTCAGGAGGTCTGGCTCGATTCCAGTAAGCAGCCCCGAAGTCAGGCATGTGGGCGGACGCTGTCAGTGGTTGAGACAGAGTGCTAGTGCAGGGGACTCGATGTGTGCCATGCTAGACTGAAGTAGGTTGTTGCTGTATACTAATGGCAGAGGTGTTGAGGCACGTCAGGGGTTTCAGTGCGGGCGGCTATATGAGCTGCTAGACCGGATTTGACATAGCCAATGCTGCATTCTATAGTGCATGGATGTGGAGCCGTGTCTGCGGCATGTGTCACTGACGTGGTGCAATTTATACACACCTTAAACTGGGACAGAGTTTATCATCCATGTCACTTTCCTAGGTCTCCCAAGGCGAGTGTCTGGTCTCTCAAACTAAGAACCACCTAGATTTGGGAACGTGACCATTGGGATAAACAACTAAGTCGGCTCATGGTCCCCTGTAGGTGATGCTCGCCGCATACCTCCACTCCTTGCCACACACCCCTTGCCACAGAGCATTACCAGTGGGGGATGAGAGGCACTCCATCATGCCGGTAGCTGTGGCAGTAGTTAGTGGCAGGAGAGATACAATATTGCTGTTATTGTCCAGTAGCCTCTGTATGCCAGCAACAGAGTGGACACATCCACCTGCGGCTGGACAGCACTCACATCTAGAGGGCTATTTCAACTATCCAACTCTCACCATTTAACAGCTGGAGAGACGGCTCTGCTATTGAACTTGTCATCATTTAACACCCAGAGCAGGGCTCTAAACCTTTGGTTCTCCAGATGTGTTTGACTACAACTCCCATGCGCCCTGTTAAGCATAGACAAAGCTGAAGGATCATGGGCATTAGAGTCCAAAATATCTGGCAAGCCGGAAGATGCAGACCTTTCATCTAGAGGAATGTTTAGAATGTCCTACTTGTCAGCATTTAACATCTGGAGAGTTAACTGTACTCTCTGTCTTGTCAGCATTTAGCATCTGGAGAGTTAACTGTACTCTCTGTCTTGTCAGCATTTACCATCTGGAGAGTTAACTGTACTCTCTGTCTTGTCAGCATTTAGCATCTGGAGAGTTAACTGTACTCTCTGTCTTGTCAGCATTTACCATCTGGAGAGTTAACTGTACTCTCTGTCTTGTCAGCATTTAAAATCTGCAATTTTCCACTTTCTGACCTATCAGCAGTTTATTATTGTATTTATTTTATTTTATTTAGGGGATTTGGTTTATATCAAACATTTCTCCATAACAACAATTCAATATATATATATTTATAATTACATCCCAAAGAGCATAATACAACATTATATAAATGTATTTGTATCCATCCAAATAGAAGTACATTAATAGAAACCGTACATTAATATTTACATCATATCGTTTGCCAAAACGTTACTACCCCAGCACCATAGAAATGTGGCCTTCACACATCAATCGTTTCTAGATTTAAAAATCTTAGATCATGTACGAATCTGACAGTGGTTACATTCCTCAGATTATCGAAAGGTTCACGATAAAGAGAGACATGTTTCGACGTTTCATGGTCATGTTTCTGTTTGCAGATTCTGCAGAGTCTCAGAGCCCTAGGATTTTATTCCCACCCTCGCACCACTCCCATTACTGTAAATGTTTAACACCCAGAGAGATGGCGCTGCTTTCTGACATCGCATCATGTGACCTCCAGATGGATAGCTCCACTAGGCGACCGGTCAAGCTTTACACATTTGCAGTGATAACGCTACTGTCTGGCTTGTTAGACTTTTAAATCTGGAGACATAGCTTGCAATCTGACTTGCCAGCCTTTAACATCTGGAGAGTTTGCTCTGCTTTCTGACTTGTCAGAATCTAGCATCTGGAAGGGTGCCTCTGCTGCCTGCCTGGTTGGCATTTAACACTGGGAGCAGGAACTCTTCTGTAGGGTTTGTTCATATGCCAGCATATATAATCCAGAGGGGTCATTGTGCTAATTGACTGGTCAGTATTTAACATTAGGAGAGTTTGCTCTGCTGTCTGACTTGTCAGCCTGTAACATTGGCTTCTGAAGCTACAGCACCTGAAAGAATGTCACTGAAGTGAGCATGTACCAACACGCATGGGATGCCTGCGATGCCAGTGTAAGAAGTTCACATTGTTCACATTTCTCCTGCATGTTGATACTGTCCGCTCCCCTGGTGCAGGTTTGCTGGTGGGTGTGAAAACGAAGGACATGCTGTGTAATGGTGCTGTCATTGCGCAGCTCTGTGCGCCGCATGGAGGCACTGCTGAGATAAAGGGCCTGATTCATGGAATTCTTTGCACGGTGCAAAGTGACTTTTCACTGATACTAAATGACTTTACACAGCCTACAAACACCGTGATTCATGGAACAGTGCAAAGTGTCTTTTTTATTGTGCAAAGTCACTTTGTACGGAAAAATACACTTTGCACTGTTCCATGAATCATGGTGTTAGTTGGCAGTGCAGAGTCACTTTGCAGCAGTGAAAATTCACTTTGCAGCAGTGAAAAGTCACTTTGCACCGTGCAAATCAGGCCCAAAGAGTGTAGAATGCATTGATGCATTAATGCACAGCGCCTTTTGTGTTTCTTTTACATCTGGGCTTCCTGGCTTCAGGCCACCCTTTCCTATCCTGGGGATCCCATCCAGGCGTACGGCCGCATACCCTGCCTTCGCTCCAGGAGTGCCAGTCACAGGTAGCGGCACAATGCTGACCGGGCCGTCTCCTGTCCTCTCTTCTTCCCAGGAGAGATGACTGCATTGAATCCTAACTCGGATCACTGTTAAAGCAGAGGGCAGGGTAAATCAATAGAGAAATAAAACCTGAGGAGGTGGGGCATTACCATTCTGGTAGTGCCCTGCGGCATTAGCGAGGGCTTTAACATAAGACCCGTGGCATTACCAGGCAAGTAATGACCCCCTCTGAGGTTTCTATTGCTATTACTACCCCGGCATGTTGTACCGGTGTACTAATAGTAATTTTTCTCGAGTTGCAAAATGGTGTGAAAGGTGGGGGGGGGCAAGGGAGGAGGGGCAGGGGAAGCGCATTTACCTTGGTTCCCAGCGAGGGAAGATGGCGGCCTCCCGCTCTGAAGAGGCTCAGAGTGGGGTCTTTCCCTTCATGGGAAAGACCCCATTGCATGCCTCCTCGTTAGCTGGGAGGCCGCCTCTTCACCCTCGTCGGGTACTAATACTAATGTATGAGGCACAGACTGCACACATTCTCACCTTTACCAAGGTTGAAGATGAGGACTGGGTGCAACAGGAAAGCAAAGAGGGACTGAATGGACCTGTCATTGCCTTTACTAAGTTGGGGAAGGAGGCTTGGCGACAGTTCTGAATGCTACAAGAGACTGACTGCAGTGAACACTAACCCGTCTCACTGTTAGAGGGTAGGCCTAGGGTAGATTCATAGGTATAAGGGACTGGGTTCATTAGCGAAGTAAAGGGGTACTGAATGTACCAGTCACTGCCTTTACAAAGGTTGGGGGATCAGTCCTGGGGTTACTCATGAACACAACGAAGACAGACGGCACTGAAACCAAGGTTGAATATGAGGGCTGGGCGCGTTAGGTAAGCAAAGGGGGTCAGAATACCCCAGTCTTTGCCTTTGCTGGGTTGGGAAGAAGGCTGGTGGATAATCATGGGCACCACGTCTTTAACAAATTATACAAAGTATGGACTAAGTTCCAAGAAGATCCACATTTGTTCTTTGTACGTCAGTATGTTGGCTAGTTCTTGAGTAGAAATTCAGCTTGCTTATTCTAACGCAAACCACTCCACTTCAACATGTCCGCCACTATGACCCATAATGAGTATTTATGCATTTATCGTTAAAGCTTTGAATATTTTTACAACTGATAGGTCTGTTAATTTCAGATTTCTTCTTTGGCGGCGCCGCCATGAGTAGTTCTTTTTTGACTGGTGCACAGGTGTTGACGGTTCCACTCACTTTTGAATGGTTCTTAATGGGCACTCTTCGTTAAACACAGTGTTCCCACCATTGTGTTTTCTATACAGGTCGAATAATTAATTGCCCTGGATAAAATGATCAAAATAGTGGTCCATGATGGTGGCAAAAAGATCGACGATAGTGCCACAAATATTTTAAAAACTAAACTCATGTTGATGTCAAGGGATTCCACCCACAGAATTTGTTAGAGGTCGATAAAAGGGTTAAAATGTTGAATTCTTTATGTTCACAACTTTATGGCCTTCTGTTGGCCTTATAGATCTAAATGTTGGTCTTTTACATGGCTATCCCGTCTGCTCTTTTTTGCATTGCTGCTTTTTAGATTTTTGCTTTTGTATGTATGCATATGTGAATGATTGTTTTTACTATTTTTAGAGGATGCATTTCTATCCGATATTTTAATGTATTTCTATCAAGTTATGCATGTTGAAATAATATACAGTTCTGATCAATTGGATTGTGTGACTTCTGTCCTAGTGTTTTGTTGCTGTTTTTGTGCTGTTTTGTGGTATGAATGTTGTGAATATTTATTGTTCTTTGAATTAAACTATGCTTGATTGGTTGCTAAAAATGTGTTCCAAAGATATAAGCTTTCTGGATATGAATGGTGGCTACTAGGGTCCCACACTTATACATCCACAGCAGTTTTTGTTACCATACTTGTGTCACTGTGGTGAGCAGCCCTCACCTATGACAGGAAGCTGTCAGGCTTGGCTGTCTCCACAGCAGCTATGTGAGGCAACAACCAAGAAGATGCCTTTTGATACTCCAGAGGAAGGCCAACACCTTCCTCGCAGGGCGCAATAATCCTCCCCCAGGAGGTCACACAGGAGTCAATTGCTTCAAAGGCAGAACTGACATAGCAAAGACACCCTCACAACATGGGTGCTGACTAGAGGAGTCCCTTTGAAGTCAGCTGACATGCGAAGGGGGTAACGTTGAGTAGCCCAGAGGAGAGGGTAAGCCATGAGAGGGGTGCCACCCTCTTTGTTTCTGCTATAGCTCTGTACACTTTTGATCCTTCTCCACTTCCTGCAGAACAAAGCACTCTGGGTCTGAAATCAGTAGGCAAAGGACACTTGTTACAGCAGCCTAAATTTGGACCTTTGACAGCAGGCTTGCCCTGGATCCATCCACTGTAGCAGTTTTCTATTATAAGAAGAGGAACCCCTCTCCTTAGAGATACATCTTTGGACTCCAAGAAGAAGAACGATGCCTCGGATATTTTTGTTATATGGTTTATACCATAGTCCTCTGCCATAGACATGAAGACAGAGTGTATCCAAAGCTGAGGCAAGCTCTGCTCCCTAACCACCCACCAGCAACAATGGACTTGACAATGCTGTGGACCAAGGCACTGGAACCAGGATCCTGCTCATTGGAGGCAAAGGCCCCTTGTGGGTGCCAGACAACTGCCTGGAGGGGATGTGCAAAACTAAAGGTGTCACCATGACGCTGGAGACCCTGGATTTGGCCTCCCAGCAACCCACAAGTGCAGAAGTAGCTTTGACCCTATTCTATTGCCTTTAAACCATTTTGAGCGGGCTCGACCACGCTCAACTCCTTTCCAGCTGATACAGTACCTGTGTTGCTGCTATTAGTACTCTAAGGATTTCAAAAACCTCACCTGCTGCAAGCTGTATTGGCATCAACTCATCCCAGAGAAGCGCATTGCCGCTGTGACTTAACTGCTGTCTGGTGGCAGTGTGAGCACCCAGTTCACTGCTTCCCAAACACTGGTTCGACCCAGCATAACCATTGCCTTAACCCAAAGCCGACTCAACCTGCTGGAAGCCATCACCTTGCATGCCGACTTGACCCATTGGAAGTATCGTTTCAACACGACTCAGCCACTGACTTGGAATGTTGTGACCCAAAGACTCAAACTGTCTCTGCGCCAACTCGATCCACAACAAGCCCCATCTCAAAGCCAACTTGATGCCGACTCCCTGCTGGGTAAATACATCTCGACACTGGACTAACTGTCGGAAGGCACCTAGAAACCTGACACGATGCTCTTAAGCACTCAAGACAAGAAATACATGTATTTGAAGAGGATATGTGCCCAGAGTCCAACTTTATGGCCCATGGTGACCTTTAAGCCCCCCAGTCTTTACCTTTTAAAGACACATTCTTAAACATTGATGTTGCAGCTGAAATCCTTTGTCTGAACACCACTGTTTATCACCCTGAGGGCTCATTCTCACCAAATTCTGCATTCTCTGTGTTTCTCTTGCCACGGTGGGTCTTTGGTGTTTTTAATTAGGTGTTTCTATTGATTGATTATTAAAGAACTTATAAAAAAAACTTGATTGGACATTCTTTTATCGCGGAACCACTGTACTATTGTTTGTGTCAGAACCGTATCAACTCACACCCTTCCTGGAGATATTGCCAATCTGATTTCAGACCCATGTGCAGCACAGAAACGGCCACCATCAAGGTGATCGACAATGCGCTCAAAATCCTTGATGATGGCAATCCTTACCTCCTATTTCTCCTTGACCTCTTAGCAGCATTCTACACAGTAGACCACCAGACACTCAGCAACAATCTACATCACTGCATGGGGATCAGCGAATCATCCTGAACTGGTTTAAATCCCACCTTGCTAATCACCACCAGTTTGTGCAAATGTGTTCCTCCAGATCACCAAACCTTCACATCACCTGTGTAGTCCCACAAGGATCTTTCCTCTCATCTGTGATCTTCAATCTTTACATTAACCACTTGGAACCATTTGCACTCAACACAACATCCAAATGCACCAATATGAAGATGACACACAGCTCTACCTCAAGATATCCTCTATTGAACACATCCACAGGTCAAGGGCTGCCTCACAAAGCTGTGCATGTCCAGTGTTTGCCTGAAGCTCAAACCCTCTAAACCTGAATTCCTTCTGCAGACCAACGAAACTGAACACCCTGATATCCAGACCTAGCTCTCTGCTATGAACTTCGAGGGCTTCACGCCCCAGCTGACCACCTGAGCCAAGTCCCTTTGGTCCGACACATGGCAAGGAAGATACAAATGGCTTGGAACCAACTTTCTCTCTTGCAGAAAATCAAGCCCTTCATCCCACAAAAAAACTTCAGGTCTGCTGTTCAGACCTTGGTCCTCTCCCACTTGGATGGTGGAAATGGCCTCTTGAAAGGCTTCCGGCAACTACCCTGGAACCCCTGAGATGCGTCCTGCAGCATGACTCATCAAAGGACTATGCAAATTCGACCATATCAACCTGAGCCTCATCAAACTGCACTGGCTCCTGCTGCAAACCTGCATCATCTTCAAATCCTGCTTGCAACATCTACAATGCTGACACCCTGAACTACTCAAGCTACTTTACTTAGAAACTCAGCATCTCCAGGGGCCTACGATCCACCAGACATAAGGACATGTGCAAACCTAAACTCCTCTGGTGCAGGAAGGAAAGAACCAGAAGACAAGACTTCTCTGTCTATGCCCAGGACTCTGGAATCTCCTCCCAGGACTCTGGAATCTCCTCCCAGTCAAATCAGACTCGCCCTGTCACTTCTACAGTACAGGAAGTAGCTCAAGACCCTCCTCTTCAAGAAGTGTCTCCTTCCTAATACTTAGGTCCACCCACCCTCCAGTGCCCAAATCTTTCTGAGTCTGGGTGATCTGCTCCCAACTGTTTCTCTACCCAGTTGCTTGAAGATCCCTTGCTGCTAAATTTACCACCCATTCGCTCCCCTGTTGTTACCTCCGCATTCCTCTGTCTTTCTGCTTCCAACCCTGGGTTCTTCCACCTATGATTGTAAAGCGCTCTGTTGCTCCCCGATGCTAGGTCTGTGCACAATAAATACCCTAATACTAATAATACTAACACTAATAATAGCCTGACCACCTCCCATGTTACCAAAAGAGGTATAATAGGTATACCTGTACGACTGTAGCTGTTTCACCTTTAATAGTGTGGGGCTGAGTAGATGGCTCAGCCACTGCTCATCTCTTTACTCCTGCAGAGCAGTAGCCATTTTGTCACAGCATCCCGAAATGCCCTTTCTTCCTAGAAAGCGTCACATTCAAATGAAAACCAATCCTCTGTTTCTTTTGTGAGCATCAAGGCAATCGTTCATTGTGTGCGCGGGCCACTGAATGATCGTTAGTGCTGCTCAATCTATGCATTTGTTACAATATGCAGAAGCAGTCCATATGAATAAGTAAAAGAAAATAAGAAACACAGTTGTAGACCATGCAGCCTGCCCCTTTGGCCAGAACCTGACTACCCCCTGCACAGCCTATTTGCCTTACTTCCACCCAGACACACAATGCACTCTCGTGATGGCTACATCCATACAGGCCACAGCATGGCAATGTATATAATAAAGGTCTCGGTCACGCTGTTGGTGGCATAATAATAATGTCTCCCACTGTCATAACTATCATTCTCATCTATTGCCCCCCTGACACCCATACACCTTTCTTCACTGATCTTCACTTGCTAGTTGAAACTCTCCTGACTGATGTCCCCGTCTCTTTCATAGGGCACCTCACCCTCACTAACTTGCCCAAAGCCCATCAACTACAGGTAGACATCCCTTTCACTCTGAGCACTGGCCAGCCACCAGAGCCTCCGCACCCGAGCACACTGGGCAACGCGCTTCACCTCATCTTCCTAGACTCCTCTCTCGACTCACCATCTATATCCCCTTCACTCCCGATCCCTCCTCGCTCAACCACCATTACAAGAAAATGTTAGCCTGACCCCATTGTCCCGGTCTCGACCTCCCCCAAGCTCTCTCTTCACCACTTGCTGACTCTATAAAGTGTGCCTTTATTGGGTTCAGCCATGGATCTCCCCGGCCATCCACAAACTGAGGTTGCGATGTGTCTTTTCTTATGCCACTTGGGCAAAGCTCGTTCAGCAATGCTTCTGACTGCATACAAGGACTCTCTCCATACTCTCACCACCACCCACACTCTGCCAAATCCTCTCACTACATCAATAATACGATTCTCTCTCCTCTCACACCCTCACTCACTGTTTATGATTTTTCAGGACATGCTTACCCACCCCAAACGCTGCTTAATTTCCTCCTCCCTCTCATCTGATGATGAATTTGCAGTCAGTTTCTCCTCTGAGATCACCAAAAACACAGGACAATCTAACTACCTTCCTACTCCTTCGCACTCCTTTCTTCTCTTCTTCACCCTCCACACGGCTCTCTCAACTCTATCTCACTTCACTGCCATTTCTCCTATTGAGATATCATTCATTCCCCGTTACGATATAACCCATTATTTGCTCATACCGATCCCTTTGCACCTCAAACTATCAAACTGCTTGCACCCGTCACCTGCTTTCACCACACCTTCCTCTTTAATCTCTCTCTATTAACTGGCATCTTCCCAGCGAGCAACAAGGAGACTACGACCATTCCCATCTTGGAAAATGATACTGCTGACCCTAAGAAACCATGTTTTTACCGACGGATCTCACCTCTGCCCCCCCCCCATTCCAAAATCCTCAAGAGAACTACTTCAACCATGTCATCAACTACCTCATGGAACACACACTATCTGACCCACTCTTATCTGAGATGTGCAGCAGGTACACCACCAAAACCTCTCTCGTCCATGTGTGCACCATTCTCACCTCTGCTCCATCCTCATTCTACTGGATCTCACTGCTGCATTTGACACAGTGATCATCCCTCCCTCTTCCAAACTCTTTCCTCCCTAGGCTTCAAGGACACCATATTTGACTGGGAGGCTTCCTATGTATCTGAGTGCACCTTCTCCTGAAACCTTTGCATATTATCTCCCGATTGACTCCAGTTGGCATCAAGGCTCTGCCCTGGGCCCACTCCTCCTCTGGTGGTAAACTCGCTTCATACTCTGGCTTCCGCTATCATTGTTTTGCTGATAACAGCCAGAGCTTCAGCTCCTTTCCGTCCTTCACTCCTGACATCTCAGCTGCTTCTCTCATCTCTGGATGGCCCTTTGCTCTCTGATTTTAAGTCCATCCCAGACACAAGTCATCTTTCTCCTGGTTTCCAATGTCATCCCCACCCTCCCACCTCCACTTCCTTTCCTCCTGGTTTTCACACTCCTTCACCTAAAGCTCACAACCTTGAGATACTCTTTGCCTGTGACCTTGAGCTCAATAACATGTATTAACCTTCTTAACATCTGGAAAGATTGCATGTCCCTCAACCAAAACTGTGCAAAAATTCTCATCTCCACCTTTGGCATCAGAAAAATAGACTATTGCTCTAGCCTACTCCAGGGCTTTCCCTTCACCCCTTTTGTTCCCCTAAGCTAATTACACAAATGTCCACACACCCACTGCAACCTACTTAGATCCTCTCCCATGTTGATGTACCATCTGCGGGTCGGATGGCTTTCAAAGCAAAACCATTCCCTCCTTATCTTCCAATCTATCCATGGCCTCACACTCCACAACCTTGCTGACTGCATCTCGCTGTACTCTCCCTCTAAGGCTCTCCGCTTGTCATTTCTCAATAACCTACCTGCCCCCCGCCCTCCCAACACCATTCCCTTTTTTAACGGTCTCAAATCTGTCATCAGAATCACCTGATGAATTTCAGACACTGATAAGTCACCGGACAGAAACATGTTGGGTTATATATAGAACGCAACAAAGGTTTTACAGCATTTTTTGATGTTTAGTGCTGTTGGGTTTGTCAATTAAATATGCAATGTGTATTTTGTATTATGCATTTATATGTTTTGCGTGATCGTCTCATCTAACCTGGTTTTAGGGTTGTGAATTTTTTATTAAATAAATTTGTGTATGAAATTGTGATAAGCCATTCTTAAACATCATCATATGTGTATATATAAAACCAAAACAATAGAATCTGTTTTCCTTGTATGAATATAATGCAACATTGTCGCGGTGGCCCCAGACAGTGGCAATCAGGAGGTCTGCGCAATTGACCTTATTGAGGGGACTCCGTTTGAGTTTCACCTATATTGAATGTGTCCATTGAATGCAAAATTTAACAGATCCCTTAGCCATTATGCTCTCTCGGCTCATATCCTTAACACCACCTGCCCCCCACTCCCTCTGTGCCCATCTAATGCCAATGCAAGAACTGCATTGTGTAGGAGTTGGCAATCCAGGGGCCCCGCAGGAGAATTCCTTAGCGCAAAGTCTACTTTTATGTCGCTGTTCCTTAGCCTCCGACTGCTACTAAATGTATTTATTGTTTGCTTGTTAGGAGCTTATACAGCAAGTCGGGACCGAACAAGGCAGTGAAATACAATACAAAACACAATATTTAATATCACTTAACCAGCCACATTAATTCCAGGCATCCGCTGTCCGTGCCGCTGCTATAGGCGATTACATGCGCATAATTGTTTTTCTTCTTGCATAATCCTTTGCCCCTGGCATGCTTGCCTCCCGCTCTGGTCAGTAACTCGATGCTTCTAAGCTCTGTAATTGCCAGGCTGCTGGAAATCAAGCATTCGAGGGGGCCTTCCCATTCTTTCATTGCATTTTAGAGAGTTTAAGACTGAGGCTTTGTGGGTTTCTCCGTACTCTCTCGATCTATGGGATAGGGGACTGCTAATTGGAGAACACTGGAAGCCGCCAGGCCTGCATTATCATAGCCACACTTCATTCCACGGGCACTCATCCCAGTGCAGATGACGTGGGCCTGGTTCTATTTATTGAACTGAAAGGAACGCACATATCAGTTTCATTTACCGGTGTTGGCCATTTTGCATCCAGCCTAAAATATGTGGCGCTTCCACATCGTACTGGTAACAAAACTAAAGAAAATCCACCGCTGGCTATTTTTGAATGACTTTTTCATCATTGTATTTCTGTGAGTGCGGGTATCTCCACATTGGACTGGGCCATGTTCAGCAGCGTCGCAGGTAAGAATGTTGAAATAGTAGCTAGAAAATGTTCGACACAGACACACAAAAAAAGCACTGCATGTTAGGCAATAGATGCTCTGTAAACAAAATATGCACAACACTCCCTCAACACACGCGCATGAACACACACACGTACGTATGCGGGCATCATCCGCCGTGCATGCACTCTCCGCAGGCTCACTTAACCAGGCACATTCATTCCAGGCACTCGCTGTCCACGACGCTATCATGCGCAGTGCACCTTTATTATTTATGTGAGGCTCTGTAACGAAATGTTCACACACGTGCTCACGCCAGAACTTACCATCAGCAGTGATGCCCGTTCCAATTGTTCTTCCTTTTATCAAAATAGTGGCATTGTATTCTTGTATTCGTGAAGTTTACCAAATCACTCCATATTGCCCATCACCAGTGATGCCCGCTCCATGCGCTCATGCGCATATCACAAATCACGCCATATTGAAAATGTAACATCTGTTTTTGTCGCTCCCGCGCCGAACTGGCCGCGCCAAACAGGCCGCGCCAAAACGGGGTGTACGCCCAAACGTCCGCGGCAAACCGTCCGGCGCCGAACTGGCCGCGCCAAACAGGCCGCGCCAAAACGCGGTGTACGCCCAAACGTCCGCGGCAAACCGTCCGGCGCCGAACTGGCCACGCCAAAATGTCCTGCTCCGCAATTCACAGCAACGTGTGATGAACTATAAGTGGTTCCTGCCATCTAGTGGTGACATTATGTAAGCGCACAAGAGAATTCTCATGAATTCGCCTGCACAGTATAAAGTGATAAAAGAGGACATTTGAGAAGTTATTATAACATTATGGATCTTAAATTAAAAAGAAGACTGAATGCTCACTTGGGTCTTGCTGGAAAACCCTTAAAGGAAAACAGGCATTTGGAAACATTCCGACTGCCTGAATTATATGATACACGTATGTTTGCTGCTGGAACATGTTTATTTTGTGGTTGGGTCACTGTGGGTGGCAATTAATGCGTGCTGCCACAGGTTTTAATGTAATCCCTGCTGGGTTTTGAAAGGGTTTTTGATGGTTTTCCCATCGTATCTCCTGCCCAAATCCCCATTTATCCTGTTGCTAGCAAAGGCCATAGGTCTGGGAGTTAGTACCTTTGCAGTAAATTCATTTGTGTTGTGACCGGTTTTAATGAAGACCTGTCTGTTGTTTTTACAGGGGTTCCAAGTGCATAAGGTCCCAGATTACCATTTCCATTGCTTCCAAGTGCTTTTCTCAGGCAAGTTAATTTGTGTTTCAGGGCCATTGTCTACATCCTGGTCCTTAAGACTGGTCAGTGCTGGAGAAAGAGCAGGTTGTCCAGTATCCTAGCTGTTTCTCAAAGCTATCTGGGTTTCTCCTTACTGTTACCTGTTAACCGAATGAGGCAGCTTCCGCTGAGGGAAGGGGTTTTGGATAGGGGTGGCTTAAAAACAGATTACACCCAGAGGAGCCAAGCGACCGCCTTAAAGAGGCCCAGGCGCAACAACAATGCAGGAATCCTCGTACATTTGCTGGCATGGTATAGTGGCTGTTAGTGGAGCAGCCTCATGGGGGCATCCTCAGAAGGGAACCTGAATACTGAAAATCACCCTAACATGGAAGTGTCTTTAGGATTAGCCACTTATCCCTACTGAATGATTGGCCATTTAGGGCTGACGGGCCATCAGTGCTGCTATTTGGGCTCATTGGTTATTACATTGTTAGCTTGCATCCTGAAAGCATACCCTCCCCACTCCTTCGTGTTGTGAAGGGGAATGAAGCGATGTACACAACACGGTTTACTTTCTGTCTAGAGCCAGAGGTAACATATTTACTTTATTAATGGTGCCTGCCGTACTCCCTTGTCTTTTGTCAACATTTTCATTCACCTCACACATGGCCCACTCTTGGATGAAGCCACTTTCTGAGTTAGCTTGGCAGCCCCAGAATGTGCCTGCTGTGCCATACATAGATGCAGCAGGTATTCTAAGCCTTCATATCTGTCAGGATTGCCCAAGCATGCTTTCAAGCCCCTCACTCAGCCAACACTACTGGATATCTTATAATACTTCAATCCAAGTGCTTATATTTCCTCAACACATAGGGCCTCATTACATGTTAGACGGTCAGGATTTAACGGTGCTGATAAAACCATACCGTTTTCTAGACCGGCTAACTCCGAGTTCTGTGGTTGTGTGGTGTTACCCCCGACAGGTCTGACATGACGGGCGTAGCGTCACCGGCCGCAGATGGACGTGGAAACACGTGCGCCATTACCGCATGGTGCCATTGTTTCCACAGGCCACATTCCCATGGAGCCATATGGGACTCCATTGGAATGGGGAGTAACGGAATGCCGGCACTGGAATTACCGGACCACCGGGGCTGTAATGCCCCAGTAATTCTGGCAAGTCAGGCACCGGTAAATGGCCACAAGTCCAGCAGCAGCCTGCCGGTTTTACCGGCACGGCTACCACCGGACTCGTAAGGAGGGCCTTACTGTCTGTGTCTCCTAGAAGATAGTCTGTGTATTATGGACGAGCATGGATACATACTAATAGAAGTATGTAGTCCTGCCTAACTTCTTGCCCTGTATCTGCAAACTTCTTACCCACTTTCCCTCCCACATTCTTCACCCATGCCTGTGCTATTCTTCCCAGCAGACTATGGTCCGATGACCCCGGACAGGGGCACAACATACCTCGGACAAGGCTTTGGTGCTTTGAAACAACTACAGTGGTCATTTGGAACACATACCATTTAGCATTATCAAAGAGCCAACATACAATGAACATGGATGTGTCATTTGGACCCTTAATAAAGATGATTTGTAGATTACAAAATGAAACTGCAAAACTATAATAGGTTAAAGTTATTTTATTGTAGTTAATATTCTTTAAAAGCGCACACGCTTTCCATGACTACTTCAGGGCGCAACTACTTGTTGGAGGGCATGCAAAAGGAGACGTGCTCAAAGCATTTTGTTCCTTGACAAAGAGGACACGACTCACCACTGAGTCTAGAAAGGGTTAGGATCACCCGCAGGGTTCTCAGACATTTGCAGAGCTTTCTACAGTCAGGCGCCAGGTGAATGCGTGGGTGTAGATGGTCCATGTGCCTGAGATCTGTGTGTGCTATGTACCAACTCTAAAGCTCTTGTATCTCCTTTGCTGAATGGACATCTGTTTAGTGACCCTAAGCTTGTGTCTGGCGGATCAATGTGGCACTGTTAGGTTTTGCAGTGTGATGAAGAATTGACAAAGACCTAAGTCAAGAATGAGGTCCATCAACATTATGAGTCTTAAAAAAACAAGGCCATCTTCTCTGAGATTGGTCCCAGAAGACAAGATTTGGCTGGTGTAAGCAGTGAAATGTCGGGTATTTGGTTTCATATGGATACCAGCCTTCCTTAAGATCTTTAGTCTCAGATTATAGCCCTCGTTCAGCACTTAACTCTAATTCACCTATAGAACTTCATTGGAATGTGCACCTGGCACTGAGTAGCTAAATAATCATGCTGGGCTCTTAGATGCTAAAAAAGCATGCTGGGTGCTATATCCCTAAATCGCAAAATAATAATAATAATAATAATAATAACAACAATAATTTAGCATTTATATAGTGCTACAAACCCTCAGGTATCAGGTATGAGCGCTGCTTATTTTTACCAACGGTGTGTGGTGCTCATTTATCGACCTCGGAAGGATGAAAGGCTGAGTTTGGCCCTGCCGGGATTCGAACCTGCGCCAGCAGGCTCGGCACAGATGTCAAAGCGAGCGCTCTACTCGCTGTGCTATCGTACCGCAAAAGGGATCAGTTAGACTAAAGTGTCAGCATGGGTTGCCCTCAAAATACTGTAAGACACAAAGTCATAGGTATATAGCATGCAGCATGATGTCTGGCTAAAAACTCAGTCTCTGGGTTTAATGGCCCAGCAAGCGGAACATCTCAGACCCAAAGTGTAGGGCTGAGCCTGCTTCTAGGCACACAGCTAACAGTCTCAGGGATGGTGGCGCATTGATTCTTCCCCAACAGTTTTTTAAAAATAATGTTTTTCAATGAAATTATTTTGAAAATCCCATCGAAATATATAGGGGGAGATTGTTACAAGGAGTGAGGAGGGAGGAGTGGAGGTTTTATAATATAGGGAAGGCAGGTTTGGGGATCCAAATATAAAACCAAAATTTGATTAGAAACCTCAGGGATACAGCACCCTTCATGCACCCAGGGATACAGCACCCGTCATACTTATTTAGCTGCTCAGTCCCAGGTATATAGCACTCAGCATGCTTTGTTGGCTGCTCAGTCCCAGGTATATATACATCATCCAGCATGCTTTGTTGGCTGCTCAGTCCCAGGTATATATCATCCAGCATGCTTTGTTGGCTGCTCAGTCCCAGGTATATATCATCCAGCATGCTTTGTTGGCTGCTCAGTCCCAGGTATATATCATCCAGCATGCTTTGTTGGCTGCTCAGTCCCAGGTATATATCATCCAGCATGCTTTGTTGGCTTCTCATTTCCAGGTATATAGCACTCAGCATGCTTTGTTGGCTTCTCATTTCCAGGTATATAGCACCCAGCATGCTTTGTTGGCGTCTCATTCCCAGGGATATAGCACCCAGCATGCTTTGTTGGCTTCTTATTCCCATGTATATAGCACCCAGCATGCTTTGTTGGCTTCTCATTCCCAGGTATATAGCACCCAGCATGCTTTGTTGGCGTCTCATTCCCAGGGATATAGCACCCAGCATGCTTTGTTGGCTTCTTATTCCCATGTATATAGCACCCAGCATGCTTTGTTGGTTTCTCATTCCTAGGGATATAGCACCCAGAATTCTTCTTTAATTTCTCAGTCCCAGGGATATGACACAAAGCATGCTTATTTAGCTGGAGAGAAGAGAAATTATTTTGGGGCGATAGAAAAAGAGAGAGAGAGAGAAGGGAGCAGAGACAGAAAGAGATAGCGAGAGAGAAGGGAGAGAAAGACAGAAAAAGAGAGAGAGAGGGAGAGAAGGGAGTGGGAGAGAAAAAGAGAGAGAGAAGGGAGTAGAGACAGAGAGAAAGAGAGCGAGAGAGAAGGGAGAGAAAGACAGGAAAAGAGAGAGAGAGGGAGAGAAGGGAGTGGGAGAGAAAAAGAGAGTGAGGGAGGAAGGGAGCAGAGACAGAGAGAAAGAGAGAGCGAGAGAGAAGGGAGGGAAAGACAGAAAAAGAGAGAGAGAGGGAGAGAAGGGAGTGAGAGAGAAAAAGAGAGAGAGAGGGAGAGAAGGGAGTGGGAGATAAAAAAGAGAGGGAGAGTGTGGGGAGATGGGAGAGAGAGAGGAGGGGAGCAGAGACAGAGAGAAAGAGAGTGAGAGAGAAGGGAGAGAAAGACAGAAAAAGAGAGAGAGAGTGTGGGGAGAAGGGAGAGAGAGAAAAAGAGAGAAAAAGAGAGAGAAGGGAGTGGGAGCGAAAAAGAGCGGAGTGTTGGGGGAAGGGAGAGAGAGAGAGGAAGGGAGCAGAGACAGAGAGTAAGAGAGAAGGGAGAGAAAGACAGAAAAAGAGAGAGAGAGGGAGAGAAGGGAGTGGGAGAGAAAAAGAGAGCGAGCGTGTGGGGAGAAGGGAGAGAGAGAAAAAGAGAAAAAGAGAGAGAGAAAGAGAGAGAGTGAGGCAGAGGGAGAGAAAAGATACACACCCCTTTAAAATTCCACAATCTTTAGCCACCCGTGCCGCTCTTTGTTAAATATTCAGCCTCCCTGTAACAAGGCACATGCAGAGAATCTGATTAGGCAAATTCACACCAAAACCGCCCCGTTTTATGTATTCAATGAGTTCATAAGAACATCAATCTGCAGTTTGTGTTACTTTAAGAGTGAAATTTGCAATCAAAAGCTGGAGTCTCCTAGGGGGCACATACAGTTTTTACAAAAAATAAATATGTTGTTCCCAACCGTTAATGTTTTATCTTCCAGTGTAGTTAATGATCCCATCCATCGATCTAATCTTTGAGATTATTGTACACATTTTTCTTGCTACAGTTGCCCTCCATTTTGTGAGATGCTTTCAAACACTTAAAGAGAGCGTGACATCATACAGTACCGAGTCAGACCCTAGAAAGCACCAGACCAATGGCCAAAACCCGACCCTCGATCCACAGGTACACGTCATCAAGAAGGTATATTTTCTACTGCGACTGACCTGGTGCTTCATGCCTTACCTGTCCCTCATGCGCAGGACCATGGCAGTGATCACGCTGGTAATCGCAATATTAGGCTACGCCAATCGCCTCTACATGGAGCTCCCGGGTGACCTTCTGAAGAGGCTACAAGTGTCCAAACACTAAAGCTAGACCTCTTCTGTGACTCCAAAGGCATGAACACATCACGCAAACTTCAACCAACAGATGACCACAGTAACATGGACCAGACAGCACCACCTCTGCCTAGTGACATGAGTATGCCACAAAGCTACACACAACATGTCAGCTTAGGTCTAAGGGGATCAGGCTCTTTCGGGTGAGTAACTCCTTGATCTTTAAATGGAATTGGAAAATTCCTGAAAAGCTGGTTTTTCACCTCAGAAACCAGCACAATAGGCCTTAACAAACAGATGTCCACTCTCGGTAACATCGACCAGACGGAACCTCCCCGCTATAGTTACACAAACATGCCACAAACCTACACATAACTCGTCAGCCAAGGAGTTCAGATCAGAGTCTTTTGAGGTGGTCTCCCAGAGCCCTGACAGTGAAAGTAGACCAATATTCTTGCGGTCATGTAACAGGCCAGTGCACAACGCGTTAGGCAAGGAGATCGGGCGCACTCAGGTCATTCTCCCTTCAGCCTTTATACTGAACTTGACCAACAAGAACCCTTGTCAACAGAGATGACAACCAAATACTCCAGCAACACTGGACCAACAATCGCAAATACAATGGCTCCCTCTCGCTTAACCACCCTCCCTCTCCATCTGGTTCACACCTTTATCTCTCTCCACCTGTGCTACTTTCAGAACCATCCTCCACAGTAGCAAGCTTCCTAATGAAGCCTCACACACCACCGCTCACTTCTCTAACCCTACACCAGGGGCTAGCCCGGTTCTCGAAGCTTGACTGCAACTGTTCCATTTTGGCCTCTGGAAGAATCACATGCCTGTGGTGGTCTCTCGACCACTAACCAGCTTGAATCACACCCTGTTGTGATGTACAAAGTGCCAATTTGCCAATCAGGGCTTTAGATGACAGCATTAGCCGCTGAAAGCCAATAGTTTATTCAAAGTATGTGCTAAATGCTGAAAATAATGCTGAAAGTAATGTGTGATAGCGCCTCCATTATGCTTTAGGGAGCTATAAGGAATATGCAGGCCTGGTAGGGGTGGTAGGTAACCTTATGCATTGTAGATAGACAGGCAGGGCGAAGGCCCCAGTTCTGTAGCTAATAGAGACATTATTGGAGGGTTTGGAGCATTATAGCACATATATAGTGCTTAGATCTTTGAAGCGCTATGGGCACTAAGCTATGAGTGCATGCCTTTTAGAGCTTGCTCACATGGGGTCATTCATCTCGGCTTCTGTTAGAATATTCTGCCTTTCTACCTGTAGCCCTGCATGGCTTCGTAAACAAATCCTGTTTCCCTGAGAAGGCCTGGTACGGCCTTGCCCACACGCTGATAAGAACATTCCAGTGCTTTCGCGGAGAGGGCTCCAAGGAAGGGGTAGGAGCGAGCAGGGAGCATCTCAGAGAGAGTTGGGTTTTTCCATGAGCAAGCTCATATTTTGCACAGGGAAAGTTCTGGAACTGTGCGTCATGGTGACTGACAGCACGAGATTACAAAAATGCATGCCCACATGGATCAGGTGGGAGATCAATCCATGGACTTGGTTCGAGCAAGATCGAGTGTCCGGAACCTGATGCTCTGTCGGCACCCTGCAGCGCTGTCATCTGAGCGAGGCTGGCAACAGCTAGCTTATGAGGGCCAGGGTCTCCCAGCCCTGATTGAAGGAGCGTAAGACTGTGTTTCTCTATGTTTCTCTAAGTTCTATGTTTCTCTATATTTTGTATTTCTCTAAGCTTTGTGTTTTGTAATCTTCTCTAACTTGAATTCCAAAGTGCTGCTAAATTTTACTGTTTATGCTTTTGTCTAATAAATGGTAAACATTTTGAAGGTGTCATTTGTCACTAGCATGAGTTCACTGCTCAGCACGATAGAACCTGTATTTTGGGCTGAATTGGGTAATTTTTGCTCTCAAGGGCTGGTCCCGAGGAAGATTTTCCCCTTTTCAAGACACACCCACATTCAGGACTCGGTTGGTACCGTCCTACAAGTATCAACACCACATGCATCAGCTATTCCCTCTATCTCGATAACAGCGTTCTCCCTCTTTCTCTTGCATTGTCACATTGAGTGAAGCTGTAACAATGGCAGATGTTTTATTACAGCAGTCACACTACTACCAGTAGCAGAAGTACATTACTACTATTGTAGTACTCTTAGTAATATTAATAATAGTACTACTGCCGTTAGTGTTTACAGTAATAATAGTGATATTTATGATGGTGTTACTAGAACTAATACTGGTGCTATTACTGGTATCCAGTGATAATATTACAGGAAATAATAAGAATGAATTTACAAAGATGAAAAAATATTGCAAGAAATAATAGAGCGGGTAAAAAATACCTAAAAGCAGAAAAAATATTGAACAAAAGAAAATCAAATGTAGTGATAGGGGCGGGTTTTAGTTGTAAAACAATAAATAAACAGATTTAGGCTAAAATTGAGATAGAGGGGAGACTAGCAGCATTTAGAAGTAAGAGAGGTAAGGTGAGTTGAGCCCCCCCCAAATTAGGTATTTCTACAATGTGCACTGTAAAAGGCATTTCGATATTTTTGTCTTGCAATATTTTTTGCACTCTGTAATTGTACGTCTCTCTTATTTCTGCAATGAAATCACAGTGAACCCTATTACTGCTGGGAGTCATAATAATACAGTCACTGGTAAAGGTAGTGGTGATAAGCCTACTATTACTACCGCTCGTGGTGGTAGCTGTAGTATTACATCTGTGACTACAATTAACATTGCAACTATTTGTAGTGCTAGTAGCAATAGTGTTAGTACTAGTAACAGTAAGGAAACTAGTAGTGCTACTGCCAGTAGTCGTACCAGTCCTACTAGTAATACTATTACAATGACTACTACTGGCAGTAGAACTAATAGTAGTGTCATAACAACGGGTAGTAGTGCTATTAGTACTCCTGCAGGAAATGCTATTGATACTAGGGGCCTGATTTTACAATGGCGCAATCCCAGTGAGGCACTTTCTGTAAATCAGGCCCTATGAGTGTTAATAACAGAAGTATTACTGCTCCTGGCGGTGGGGGTTCCCCTGCTGGTGGCATCGCTGTTGCTCATCTCAGGTCTCCACATACACCGCCCCCCCGGTTTCAACAATGGCTCACGCAATGTGTTCTCTTGGGCCTCAGCAGTGTTATATACCAGCCTTTATACAATGTGTGTAGAGAGAGGGGCTGAGGGTGGTCCCTCTGCACAAGAAAGAGACAGCGATGCAATCTCCTGCGGAACCCCGGCCCATTCCCTCACACTGGCCCAAAGTGTAGAGTGCACTGGGGAGTGTGTATATATATATATATATGTATATATATATATATATGACTGTACATAGCTCCACACCCTGCTATATAAGCCTGCAGCATTAGAGCTGCTGCCTGCGATGCGTGCTTGCGGGCGGATAGCTCTGAGCATATAACATGTGGGATAGCTCTGCTGTCTATGTAACATCTGGAAGGGGAGCTGCTCTATCGTCCGAGGTGTGGAGCTGCAACATCAGAAGGTTGACTCTGCCTTTGGAGGTGTGTCTGTAACATCTGTACAAGCAGGTCTCCTGCCTGTGGCCTGCGTCTGCAGTATCTGCACGTACAGCTCTGCTGTGTGAGGAGTGACGGCACAACATCTGGGACGGTGGTAGCTCTGCTGTGTGAGGAGTGGCGACAGAACATCTGGGATGGTGGTAGCTCTGCTGTGTGAGGAGTGACGGTGGGTGGTAGCTCTGCTGTCTGAGGAGTGACGGTGGTAGTTCTGCTCTGTGAGGAGTGACGGTGGTAGCTCTGCTGTGTGAGGAGTGACTGTGGTAGCTCTGCTGTGTGAGGAGTGATGGTGGTAGCGCTGCTGTGTGAAGAGTGCCGGTGGTAGTTCTGCTGGCTGAGGAGTGACGGTGGCAGCTCTGCTGTGTGAGGAGTGACAGTGGGAGCTCTGCTGTGTGAGGAGTGACGGTGGTAGCTCTGCTGTGTGAGGAGTGACAGTGGTAGCTCTGCTGTGTGAGGAGTGATGGTGGTAGCTCTGCTGTGTGAGGAGTGATGGTGGTAGCTCTGCTGTGTGAGGAGTGACAGTGGCAGCTCTGCTGTGTGAGGAGTGACAGTGGCAGCTCTGCTGTGTGAGGAGTGACAGTGGTAGCTCTGCTGTATGAGGAGTGGCAGTGGTAGCTCTGCTGTATGAGGAGTGGCGGTAGCAGCTCTGCTCTGTGAAGAGTGACTGTGGCATCTCTGCTGTGTGAGGAGTGGCGGTAGCAGCTCTGCTGTGTGAGGAGTGACAGGGTTAGCTCTGCTGTGTGAGGAGTGACGGTGGTAACTCTGCTGTGTGAAGAGTGACAGTGGTAGCTCTACTGCGTGAGGAGTGACAGTGGCATCTCTACTGTGTGAGGAGTGATGGTGGTAGCTCTGCTGTGTGAGGAGTGCCGGTGGTAGTTCTGCTGTCTGAGGAGTGACGGTGGCAGCTCTGCTGTGTGAGGAGTGACGGTGGGAGCTCTGCTGTGTGAGGAGTGACGGTGGTAGCTCTGCTGTGTGAGGAGTGACTGTGGCAGCTCTGCTGTGTGAGGAGTGGCGGGGTTAGCTCTGCTGTGTGAGGAGTGACAGTGGTAGCTCTACTGCGTGAGGAGTGACAGTGGCATCTCTGCTGTGTGAGGAGTGATGGTGGTAGCTCTGCTGTGTGAGGAGTGCCGGTGGTAGTTCTGCTGTCTGAGGAGTGACGGTGGCAGCTCTGCTGTGTGAGGAGTGACGGTGGGAGCTCTGCTGTGTGAGGAGTGACGGTGGTAGCTCTGCTGTGTGAGGAGTGACTGTGGCAGCTCTGCTGTGTGAGGAGTGGCGGGGTTAGCTCTGCTGTGTGAGGAGTGACAGTGGTAGCTCTACTGCGTGAGGAGTGACAGTGGCATCTCTGCTGTGTGAGGAGTGATGGTGGTAGCTCTGCTGTGTGAGGAGTGATGGTGGTAGCTCTGCTGCGTGAGGAGTGATGGTGGTAGTTCTGCTGTGTGAGGAGTGACAGTGCAGCTCTGCTGTGTGAGGAGTGACAGTGGCATCTCTGCTGTGTGAGGAGTGATGGTGGTAGCTCTGCTGTGTGAGGAGTGACTGTGGTAACTCTGCTGTGTGAGGAGTGATGGTGGTAGCTCTGCTGTGTGAGGAGTGACTGTGGCAGCTCTGCTGTGTGAGGAGTGGCGGGGTTAGCTCTGCTGTGTGAGGAGTGACAGTGGTTTCTCTACTGCGTGAGGAGTGACAGTGGCATCTCTGCTGTGTGAGGAGTGATGGTGGTAGCTCTGCTGTGTGAGGAGTGATGGTGGTAGCTCTGCTGTGTGAGGAGTGACTGTGGTAGCTCTGCTGTGTGAGGAGTGATGGTGGTAGCTCTGCTGTGTGAGGAGTGACAGTGGTAACTCTGCTGTGTGCACATGATTCTGGAGGGATTGCTCATTTGTTTAGGAGAGGCAAGTAACTTCTGAGAGATAGCTCAGCTATCTGACTTGAAGGTGCGGAACTTCGAATGCTAGAGATTTGCTGTCTGGGTGTGGCACTGCAAGACAAGTAGGGTTACCTCTGTGGGTGAAACACTCAACTTCAGGGGTGACCGCTCTGCTGTCTGAGTTCTGGTAATTTTCGTGTGTCCCCATCATTGTTCTTTGTGCCCTAGGAGCAGCGCAGAGGAGAAAGCTCACGGCGTACAATGGACCGAACATGGCAGTCTGCCCCCGCCCAACAGCACCGACCCCTCAAAGTCATCGTCAAAGGTAGGAAAAGCAACAGTTCCGATGTGACCTATTTATTGTTGGGGCCCAGGCAGTGATGGGAAATCAGTAAAATGGCAGCGGTAGCAGAAGTGACACTGTGGGCACACTGGTTGTGATGACATCACTGGAAGTGACATCCTGTGACTTTGTCCCGGATGACATCTCAGTAAGTGACATCACTTCTACTTATCCACACACAATAAAGAGTTAAATAAACAAAGAATTGACAGCGAGATACTGACTAGAGCACCGTGACACAGAGCAGCGAGATATCTGGACAGGGGTCACCAGCCCCAAATCAACAGATGGGGGGTACTTTAACGTGGAAGGAAATCAACACTGGGCTCCCCTTCTGGGATGTAATGTGTTTTTACAAGAATCATACCCTATCACTTAAGGTATGGCAGGATCAGCTACATGCAGGGCTCAAGTCAAGGATACACGCGGGTGGGGGGGTCAGAGGGGAGAGAGAGCACCCACTTAATTGGGAGGTTGGACTCAGTCCCGCCCCCCCAGCTAAAATGGGAACCATTGAATGGCCTCTTTGAATTTATGAATTAAACCCGACAACAGGGATCAGACCGTGTCTTGGTGAGTTTAGGCCAGACACTTCAGCACCTGATGAAGAACAACAACGACTAAAGGTGAACTGTCCCATTTCGCTACTGCAAGTCCCAGCGAAAACATTTCTATTGGTTCTTGGACTTTTAAAAGGGCACACCTTTTAACGTTTTCAAAAACACTATTAGAAGAAAATATCCTCTCTTTGTTTTGTGTGTGTGTTAATTTCATGAAAGGCAAATGCCATTCGTCCTGTGCAATGTGGATGGTTATACAAAGCCAATTTAATGAAATGTGCATATTTCACCTTGATTTGATAATTTCTGGGGACGTCACAACTCATTCGTTTGTTGATGAGCCCCCCCCCACTTTAATTTTTCGGACTTGACCCCTGATAGGGGGCATTGTCTCAGAGGGTAATCACCCAGTACACCTAAATCCTCCTGTAAATTAGAAAGATAATGGTTGAACAGAAACAGTGCAAGGCTGCCTCCCTGCTTGACCCCTCTAAGCAATACAATGCTTTCGGAGAGAGCCCCTTGCCCATTCAGTCTTATTTGGGCACTGCTCTTTGCATGCAATAGTATGATTCATTATATCAGGCAACAAGGAATATTTCTTGGCAGTAATTTCTTCCAAAGCCTTTCCCTGCCCACAGTATCAAAGGCAGATTTGAAATCGAGAAAACGCACATATATGGTGCCTTTCCTGCACTTATATATCAGTCCACAAGTCTGGGTACCTAATCCATTCAATTTTTCATTTTGTTTTGGCCATTCTTTCAATATTTCTAACAAATAATAATCAACCATGTTTTCAGAGGTATCTAGTAAGTACATTGGTTTGCAGTCATTTATAAAATGGAGTGTTTCCTTTTTATAAATTGGGGCCATTATACTCGACTTCCGAGACTGCGGCGCCATAGATCTAATTAAACAGTTGTGGTAAAAGGCTTGCAGAGTAAAGGTCCAACTATCCTGATTAGATCTACCAATCCAAGGCGGAAGCCCATCTGGTCCAGTCGCCCTTGGGGTGTGGGCATCATTCGGGAAACTTTAACCCCCTAAACTATCGGATACAGTTTTCCAAATGTTTGGGAGCTCTTCCTCTATATTATCCTCAAGAGACCGCTGCTTTTTGCAGAATGTTGCGATTTGTCATGCGCAGTTATCTGGCCTTTATAAGATTGCGGATTAACAATTTTGTCCTCCCTTTTCTGCTTAAAATCTCCAGAATGATCATGAATATCCAGATCTCTTAATAAGTAGGAGTTGAATCTAGCTCCGGGGTATCAAGGTGTGTGCTGTAATATGACACAATACACAGGCCATCTCAAGAGTTACTGTCAACCCACTAAATAATGCTTTTACATTTCAAAGCCTTTAGAAGAATGAAAGGCTAAACCGGCCCTGCTGTCATCCGAGCCTGTGACCCGTGGATTACACTGAACCCTACATCATGTGCATTTACCCACTAAGATATTTTAGAAGCAAACACGATGGTTGACATTTCAGCGTGTTAATGCAGAATAATGTCACTATGAGTAAATGGCCAATTACAGCAGTAGTACATGGGTAGTACCAGAAAAGCACCATAACATTGAAAGCTGTATTTAGCCACGGCGACTCATCCAATGTGCCATGCAGTTTCTTTGAGGCTCCGATACAGTTTCCTTGTATGGTAGATGATGTTTTTCACACCTGAAAACTTTGTAAGATGTACATGTGTCCCCTTAACACTGAAAAGCTGATTCCACTTGAACTTTCAATTGCAATGGATTGATTAAATGCATATTTCAGAGGGTCGCAGAAGGAAACTGGTCCTTTTCTTGACACCATCTGGTTTACAGAAGCTAGAGTGCTTCTCAAACTAGCACACTCAGCTCTGCACAGGCTCAACGGGTAGACCGCTCCATTACTAACCATGTCACTGTGTGGGGTCTGACCGCTGTGGTCCTGCGCATGGTTTGTTGTCTGTAACCAGCCGTGCATTAAAATAAAGTCCAATCAACGTTTCGGTGGATGGATTTGTGAGAAACCCTACATGGAGACTTTTTAGTCTGTATTAACCAAAGAGTCAGGATGAGGTTTCCTGCTGTAATTGTTTTTGTTTCCTTGTGTGATGTAGTAATTCATGATCTAAGCTTAGTGCCTAAAGAAAGTCAGTGAAGCAATGAAAAAGTAAAGGAAATCAGTACTATGGCTACAAGACATTTACTCGCCAATGGTAAATGCCAACAAGAAATGACATTGCTTTCACTTCTCGCCTGAAATAAAAGAACTGAAACTGACCCAGCTTTCCAAAACAAGGAAGAAGGAGAAACCTGTTGCCCTTTTAAAACGGAGCGCAAGTTTTAAACTCTTGAGGCCAGATAACAGAAACTTTGCACCGGTGCAACTGCAAACTTTGCCCTAGTGCTAATACCGTGCAACTTTGCACTTGCACCGGTACAAAGTTTCTGTAAATGTTTGGCAGCCACATTTCAGTTGTACGAGATTTGCTTCTACAGTATATGCAGTTTCTCCCTCTCTTCAGTCCCTCCCTTCTCCCTCTTCTGGTGGCACCCTTGATCTTCTTCACTCAGAAAAAATATTTGCCACCTAAGCTTCCCCTGCGAGGCTGACTTTTATCTTCATAACAAGAGAATTCTGCAGGCCATCTAACCAGTGCGTGCTATTGCCTTACAAAGATTGGCGGGAGTGGGGGGCGAGGTGGAGGGCTTGGCGAGTCCTCAAGGGCCGGAACAAGATGGCGTCACTTTACTGAAGCTACTGCACGAAGGCCCTAATAATCATTCTTTTGGCCTTCTTTTGAAAAGGTTGAACATTGAATTTCAATGGAGATTGCTTGTCACCTAAACGAGAATGTGCACAGAACGCTTTGAGTCCTGATGATGCCGCGCAGGTCATGATACATAAGTGAGGCATGAGCAGCACCAGAAGCACATCAACAACGGAAGCGCATGACCAGGGGAGCCTGGCGACAGTGTTCAGCAATTCACACGATTGTGTGGCCATAATGGTGGAGCCCGTGTCAGAGGGGGACGGCTCCTGCCGGCTCACCTGAGACCAGTGATAGAGATGGACAGCGGTGAGGTGCTGAGTGGCCAGAGGCCACAGGGGACCTTCGTTCCAATTGAATTATTAAAAGAGCTCACTTGCCTGTGCACCGGCTGTGGAGGACTGAGTTGATCCATATGCTCTTCTCTGAGGGTTTCCGAGGGGCCGCCAGAGGCCGATGCTATTATCCATGATAATCTTTGGTGGAGGAGGGGTGAGGGCACATCAGATACAAAGCAGCAAAAAATAATAATAAAAGTACAGTGGTCCCTGATGTCGTCCATCTGACGAGCTAAACTCTCGATGGGTTCCACTGCACCGCTCTTTCATTACAACCTGGAACTGCCCCTCACACCAAAAAGTTGCTGAGAATGAATTGCAGGGACCGCAAGCATCACAGGCTTTGAAGCAGCACCCGATGTTTCCTCACTACCTTTGTGGCCTCTCGGAATACCCATACATTCATGAGAGTCTGACTTTGGCAGTATAACTGGTAGGAAGGATTCGAAAGCTGGGGACATGCCACACAGATCTTCTATGCACTGTGCTGTGCATAATTCCTAGCTATGCTAAATGAGATGAAAATCATGAACCAGGATATGCAGGAATGTAACTCAAAAGTACAAGATGTGTTCAAGGAGGTCAAGGAACTTGGTGGGCGCATGAATCAACAATTGGAGTGGATCTCAGACAAAGAAGTCCATATACGTGCCATCAAAGATAGTTATACAATGCTTTCCAGAGAACTTGACACGGCCATTAGGGAAAAGGCTAACGATCAAGAAAACCACTCAAAGAGGAATAATGTCAGCATGTTGGGTGTACCAGAAAACATGGAGGAAATTACAAATGCTAAAGTTTTGCAAATACTCCAATTATTGAGCGGGCACATCTTGCTTTAATCCCAAAACTGGCCGAAGGAGGAAGGCCCAGTGTTATAATGATGCGGTTCCTTAATTTTCAACGTAAAGGGGCAGTTATAAGGACCCTTTGCCTACAAAGGCAAATACAAAGTCACATCTGTCATTCGCGCCTTCAATGATTTTTCTGGGAATGTGGCAAACTGTAGAAGAGAGTTTAATCCTATTTTTGCGGTGTTGAAAGGCTCAAACCATAGATTTTATCTTCACTTTCCAGCCAAGTTCTTCCTTCACTTTCAAAATACATGGCATGCATTTGAGGATCCAGAGGAGGCCTGTTCCTTTCTAAGGACCCAGGAAATTAAATCATAGGATGAAATGTTAGCGGGAAATAATGATCAAGTGAGGTCTGGAAGAACCAGCTCGACAGCGCTTTCATGTAGAACTACAGCCCTCCATCCCCCTTGGAAAAAGACACCCAATAAGGCTTGGCATTATCAACAACAGCAAGGGAAGATATTTAAGAGCAATAGGGACTCACAGCCTTTGACTGCTCTTACCAAGGGAAGCGCCACTGGAACTCTGTCACCCTCGCCATCTGCACCCAGCACTTGATCTTCACTGCTGAATATTGTGTTGGACTGAGACTAGTGCGTCATCTATTGGAGGGAAGTAGTTGCATTGAAGTGGGGCAATGGGTTCTTAAGAATCGGTGGTGTGCATCCGTTATGCTGGAATATATATCATAATAGGTTCACGTTCTGGGCTTTGGGGAGGAATCACAGTGCCCTAGTACAGGGCGCTTACTCCCCTTTTGTGAAGATGATGCTTTGCAACCTTGGCTGTAGTGTATAGTTCTTCCTACAACACAAGATGATGGGGAACTTCATGTACAAGTGTGTTTTTCTCTTTATTGTGTCCTCACTTGAAGGGTGCAATGTTAGGTGTTCCTCTTTACCTTTATCTTAATATTCTTTATATTTTGATGTATGTCTAATTCTGATGTTTCTGGATGCTTCAAACATGGTTAACAGTGGAATTGTACGCTCATTGGGTATGCTTGGTTCCACCCTCATTGTGGAAAGGGTGGTTTAGTACATATTTTAGGAGCTTGAGGAAACAGTGGACTGTCTTCTTTGAGTGACTCTGGCATTTGCACTTTTTTCTCGTTCAATGTCCAAGGAAGGGGTAGCCTGATTAAGAGATACTGATTACTTAGTTATTTGTCCAATTGTCAGGCTGATATCATAAACGTATAGGAGATGTATTTAGATGCTGTTCAACCAGATAAAATATGCAGAGGTTAGTTGGCGCAGGGATTTCACTCCTCGTTTTCAAGAGTGAAGGGGGTATAAATCCTCCTAGCTTTATACTAGAAAGCAAGCTCACAGACTCCGAAGGCAGATACTGGGTTGTACTGAGTGATAGTTCCAACAGCCCCTTCTGCCTATCAATGTATTTTGGCCGCTGGCCCACAATCCAGGCTTTTTCTCCCACCTATTCTCGATGAGTGCACCAATAATGACATATACAATGATAATGGGGGGAAATTTTAACTTCGTCATGTCACCTGGAAGGGACAAAAGGCCCTGCTTCTTACCACAGAACAAACCAACAGAGGCATCCAGCACACTGCAAGAGATGTTGGGAGGGATCCGCTACACACATTTTGAGTTCTGGGACACTGATTTGGGTGGTGGGATTATGACATCAGGAGGCTTGGATCGGCATAAGGCCTTCTTATGTGGTCAGTTTATCTCCTTATAGGCTCATAAGCACAGCATGTGGCGCTGCACTTGCACACACTTGTATCTGAAATCAAGAGAATAGAGAAGGAACACAAACAGTCACGCCACCCAGCTCTTCTTTGCGCTGTAATCAAATTGAGACGTAACCTTTGAGACGTTACTCCTGCCAGAGCAGAAGAATATTTCCCTAAATGGACACAAACGTTTTTTGACAAAGGCCAAAGAATTCTCAGAGTAATCGTTTCTATGTTTAAATGTTGGCAACAAGGCCTAATCATTGAGGCCATTAAAAAAATTAGCGGGTTACTTTGGTTACTGAACACTGAGGGACATTAATGAGTGCTTTATAAATTTCACCATTGAACTCTATGCTGGCCTGAATTCAAGCACGATGCATGGCATAATGAAATTCCTGACAAATATTAAATTACCAGAAGTTTCAGGGGATGTTCTGTGAGCTCTCAGCTTACCACTGATTGCGATGTGATTGCGAAGGATACTCACTCTTTTAGTAAAGAGAAGGGGGTAAGCCCAGATGCTCTTCCTACTGATTTCTATAGAAGACATGCAGAACAACTAGCCCCAACTATTTTATTAATCAAGCCGAGAGGTCACACTTCATGTGGTTCATATAGGCTGATATCATTCATTAATACAGATGCAAAAATATTGACCAAATGCTTAGCAATGAGACTAGCACTTCTTTTATCTAAATCTATACATCAAAGCCAGACAGTTTTCTTTCAACTGTAGATATTTTAGTTCCAATATTAAATATGCGCCCAGATACCTTCGGGCTAAGTGCACTTTATAAATGCATGAATACATAAATAAAGATTTGTTAGATATTTTGGCAACACCTGCTGAAAAGGCCTTCGACCGCGTCCGTTGGCCCTCTATGTTTGCGGTGCTTGAAACGTTCTGCCTGATGACATCCTTACAAGATAAGTTAAAGTTGCTTTCTGGCATCCTAGGGCTTCTGTGGTTACTAAGAGACAGGCCTCTCTCTTGTTTCTACTCCATCCAGGGACATGCCACTGTTGACCCTTTTCCCCACTTCCTTTGCTCTAACCAACAAACCCCTTTCTGCAGTCAAAATCCACTCTAACCATCATTGCACTGGTAGGGGAAGAACACAAGAATTCAATATAGGTGAATGATATCCTTCACTGTGTAACTAACTGTAATACCACCCTCTCTCGGATAACTGACCTGCTGACATTGGGCACTATTTCAGGGTGTAGGATAAACTATGACAAAACGGAAGAAATGGTTATAAGATCTAACATTCCATGGGATCCCAGAAGGGGCGATCCCTTTAAACTCAAACTACATTCTATGAAATATCTAGTAATCTTCTTTACTACTGATATTGGAGGTTTGCTTGATAGTAATTATATCCAGCAGTTTTTCCCACAGTTAAAGCAGATTTAAATAGATGGAACATATTACCTCTCTCCTTATTTGGGTGAATAAATGTCATCACAAGTAAATCCTTACCTAAACTCACACATGTTGACCTAATGATACCAATTCAACCCCTGCCAGTGATAATTAGAGAATCAGAAAAACATTTTGGAAGATATGTATGGGGTCATAGAAAAGGGTGTCTTAATATACATACACAGCAGGTGACCTAGAATACAGCTCTCCACACAATGTCTATCAGTCAGAGCAATGCTAATTTTGGTAGACACAATGTTTGAACACTTTCGACCTACAAGGCGATGACGCAAGGTCACTGCAGTGGACCTTTATGAATATTATTGCCCTAGATCTATTCGTTATGTCAGAGAATGGCTGAAACTGACCTGGCAAGATTGGCTGACACAAAGCACTTTGATGTGTCATATTGAACGGGTGATAACTGACGACACACATGATAGAACTAAATCTCCAGGGGAGTGACAAAGTGTATCAGGAACAAGAGACATTTGTCAGGCTCCAAGTCTATTACAGTGTTGGTTCTCCAGCCCGTGTTTAGTGGACCGCCTCTAAAAGGGACCGCCCAGGAAATGCAACCCAGAGAAGACCACAATGCAACAGGTGGCATGCAGCGGACAGAGGAGAGGGAGGTGCTGGTGAAGGTAACTAGTTTCTTTTAGGCTGGAGTGGGTTGGGGAAGAAAGGGGCGGGGCCTGGAAGGTGTCAAGAAAGGGGGACCTGGAAGGGATGGGAAAAGGGGGTTCAACAAGGGATGTTTTGGGCTGAGCAGAGAGAATATCTAACAGGGAGGTCAAGACACTGGAGCAGGGTGCATGGAATAGGGGATTCGGGGGGTGGTGAAACTCCCTGATGGAGGCAGAATCCCACCCGTTGTAAGCCGTTATTTGTTGGAGCGGCCTCCAATAGGTGCGGTAATGGCATAGAACTCCAATAACTCTCTTCTTATCAGGCAGAACACACAGAGGTGTTTGGCATTAGATAATTTGTGGTCAGAATCATTGGAATACCCCATAGATGCACAAGATATTTACTTACTTTGGGAGTTAATAGCCTCAGTGCCCTACAATCTAAATAATGGAGAAATACATGCTAAAATAATTGACTGTATTTACTATACTCACTCCTGCTAAACTGTTGGTTTTCGATCTCACAATAATTGCTGGAGGGAGCATGGGCGAGAGGAACGATGGGACATATCCTGCAGTCATTCCCTCTGCTAATACATTTATGGGAACAATGTGGTCAGTTAATACAGAAAAACCAAGAGTGTGAAATAACTCAGGCAGCGACACTAATGCTAGTTGGCAGATATGTGTAGGAATGTGTTGACGGCAAATTTAAGATTATGGTTTTCACCACCACTTTGAGGGGGGCGGACATGGGTAGTAACAGCCCACTAGCCAGAGGCTAGGAAGGCCCGAGCGAAGCGTGCCTCAACGCGGGCTGTGGGCTGTTACCTGCTATGTCTGCCCCCCACAGCGGGGGTGAAAGCCATTCGCATCCCAGGGTTTATCCGGGGTTCAAATGTCCCCCCCCACAGGAGGGGTTGGCGTCACTTGTCAATCCAATGTCCCGAGGGGAAAAAAAGATGGCCGCGGCCATAGTGAAAAGGCACTAAGTGCCTTTTCCATGTCTATGGCAGTGGCTGGGAGATGGGAGGTGCGCCGGGACAAGAGCACAAAGCTCTGTTCCAGCAGGTAAGTGGGGATGGAGGAAGAGGGGAGGGGAAAAGGGTAAGGACTGTTTGGGGGTTAGGGGCTAGTAAGGCAACAGGGAGAGGCTCCCTGTTGCCTCCCACATTAAAAATAAAAAAATACGGCAACCTAGGGAAGGGCCTCAGGTGGCTGGAAACAGCGGCCAGAGAATGCGTATTCTCTCCCGCTGTTCCAGCCACCTGATTGGCTAATGACACTTCCCTGGGTGAGAATTGATTAGTTCCTATCATCTGGTTCTGGGCATGAAAGGGCATCCTTACTATCTGGAAAACGAATCCACCCAGCGCCCAATCGTAGGAAAAGCTTCCATTGCAACTGTCCTGGTTAGAGACAATGGCTTTTAGAAAGAGGCAACATCTAACTATTGTCGATAGACTGTGGAGTTTATTTTTGAGAGTTAATATGATGGTGTGGATAGAAACTATGCTCTCATGATGGCTATAATCATTGAGAGTTGTTAGTCAGAGCAACCTGTGTAGGGCAAGTGTTTTTGGACGGATGAGGAATGGTTAGCTTAGTCGAGGCTCCGCCGAGCCCACGCAAACTAATTACAGCAATGTCTGTCGTTCCATAGGTTTCTTGAATCCACCCATGTATTACTCTAGACACGCCTCCTCTCATGTTATGACATGCTGTGCTAGCTGATCTTGTGCTGATACAAAACTCTGCATGCTATCATTATCCTTCTGCTGCCTCTCTGTGTCTTCTGGCACAGCGGAATTCCTGCTATGATCCTTGCTTCTGTACCTTTTCAAACTAATAAAAAATAATAATACCAGGAGCATTGTTATGTCTGCCAGGAACCACATAGTGCCCAACAGCCTCCAATTCCATATCCTGATTCCATGCCTGTTACTGAGCCCATTGTGCTATCTGTGCCGTAAGAAGCTCAAACCTTTCTGCCATCCTGCGGTTATGCGATCTGGGCAGTGAGCGAAGCGGGAGGGAGCGGTTGGGAGCAGTGTTCCTCTACTTTTTTTAATTAAGTTTGACTGTTCTTGTACTTTTATCTTAAAAAGAGACCATCCCGGAATGGCTTTGTTTTAAAATAAGAGTGTAGGAGCTAGGAAGAAGTTGGAGATTGCACTTCGTGCACTGCACGTTCCCTTAAACAGCGGGCGTGTTTGTTTGGGGGTGTGGATTGCACGTGGGAGGGGGTGTGGCAATGGGGTGTATGGAGAGCTGGGGCAGGACAGCAGGGAACTTAGCTCCACTACTTCTATTCGTCCACTTCAACCGCTGAATCTGGGGTTCCAATCAAGATGCCCCCATAGCCTCCTATGGACAGTGGCTCCTTAGCACCACCTTGGGGTGCAGGGATGGGGGCTACTGCAGGCCCGATCTGGGACGGCGCCGCCTATGACATAGTGGCCTGCAGGATCATCTGTCCCGGCATGCACAAGGCAGAATGACATGCAGAAGGCCCGCCCCCTTTCAGGTTTACTGACTGGGAGCGCTCTGCATGTCACAGTGACAGCCTGTGCATAATGAAGGGGAACCTCCCCACCAAACACTATACCTAGGCTCTGCCGGTCTAGAGGCTATCAGGTGCCGCATAAACGTCACTGTATCACAGTAGGGGCCACCAGCTTCACGCCATCGCAAATCACGGATGTCGCTACGACCCTACTAAATGGTACCCATGGTATTGACTGCATAAGGATGAGAGGCAGAGATTATAACATGTGCGTGAGGGCTGCACATAGACCTCTGGATATCTACATACATGTGTACCTGGCCACATGGCATGACCCTGCTTAACTGGTAAAGGGTAACGTTTTCACTTCCTCCGACCAACCGCAAATGACATGTAAAGTAACTCCTCAATATTAGAATTCTAGGGCTCACCAACGGGTTACATGTCTTTATATCAAAATATTTTAGATTGAATATTTTATATTGAAAACGTTTATAGTGAATGCACTTTATTTATTTATTTTGGGGTGTCCCCCCCAAGCCCCTGTTTCCAACCCCTAAAACCCCACCCCGACCGTATCCCAAAGATATTTAACCCTTTACCACACGCCTAAATGCATTCACTATAAAGGTTTTCAATATAAAAAATTCTATATGTGGGCATTCAATATAAGAAATTAGATATAAACACTGTATACCCCACCAACACTATTATTGTGAAGAAGCCACGCTCAGCTTTTTCACCTTAAGTCAATATTTCATTAAGACTATTGTTCCTTAGAAATATGTGGAGACAGCTCCCACAGACCATTTTCTGTAACTCATGGCATTTTTAGCATGTCATCATCATGCATTATATATGTTGCATTCAAGCAACAGAATGCATAATGGAAATTGCATAAAAGCCATGAGTGGTTACTTCAGACCTGCCTTTGTGCAACTTAAGCTCTTTGTAAACTGTAAAGTAAGTTTCACTAACTTGTAAACTTAGAGATATACCAGAAGAGCCTTTGTGATAAACCCAACTGCTTGTAGTCACCATTTTACAAAAGCATGTATCTTGATATGTATAAAGTGCACAACACTGGTGCTTCAAACAATCAGCATTGACGCTTAACCTGAGCTGAGAGTTTTGAAAAGAAAGCGTCGTCCCTACACTATTTGTTGTGTCTGCTGCTGCCTAAATAAAGTGCTCCCTATTGGAAGAGCAGGGCTGAACAAAGACAGTGTGAAAATAAGGATTTGCCACCCCAGAAGCCTGATCAATAAATTACTGAGACACTTTCTACCACCTGCTGCACCCTCCAGCCAGCTCTCACAGAGGAAGCAACTGAGCAAAAGAAAACATAAAGGGCCCATAGCTGCTAAATAATGCCCCAATTCCCTTTACTTTGAATCCTTTGAATGGGAAAGTTGACCCCATTCCCCGATGGTTGGTACGCCACTGTTGGTAGGGTACCCAGCCAAAGTATGCAATTTTTATTTTGGGTGCCTATAAGCTGAAACTATTGCGTTAGAGTACAGATAGGGAGAAATGGCATATACGGAGGGACGCAAAGAGTGTGGGTGGTGTTTGGCATTTGCCCACCCATTGACTGTCCATGATATGATATGATGTGGCATTTGTAACGCGCCTACACACAAGTGTTTCACGGCGCGACGAGGCAAGGTTGGGGGGAAAAGAAGGAGGACAGAGACAACCATCTTACTAGGCCAAGTGACATTGAGATCACGCAAGTGCAGGGGAGGGGCAGGGGAAAAGTGCCTGGGGAAAGGGGAGGGGACAGTGCTATACATGGGATCAAAACAATAACAAGAAGTGCGGCCAGTAGGTGGCAGGTGCCAGGGTAAGTGCAGACATCAGGTGTCCAAAAGTGCAGGTAGGGGGACTACAGGGTTACAGATACAGACCCAAATGCAAGAGTTGCCAGGGGGGCAGTGCAGGTGTGCAATTGAGCAGGCAGATTCCTGGGCCCGAAATCAAAGGGTAGCCAGGAGACCAGTGCCGTATCAGACAGGAAATCAGCAGGGGAGAGGAAGAGAGGAAGGTCTTGAGGTGCTTATGGATCCAGAGATGATTCTCCTCAATTTTCAGAAAGGCAGGGAGGCTGTTCCAGAGGGAGCCTCAGCCGAAGAAAGAGATCTACCACCAACTCGTTGCTTGGAGAAGCGACTGACCCTGAGGGAGTTGGAGGTGGGGGAGCGAAGAGCTTGAGTAGGAAGGTATTTACTAAAAGAGAGTTGGAGGTAATGAGGACCCAGGCCCCAGAAGGCATGGTGCTCAATGCAGAGGGTCTTGAACTTAATCCTTGCAGCCACTGGGAGCCAATGCAGAGATTTCAGTGCTGGAGAGATATGATCCCTGGACTTGAGGCCAAGGACAAGTCTCGCAGTCCTGTTCTGGATGAGTTGCAGAGGGAGAGTAGAAGCAGGCAGATTTAGAAAGAAGAACCAGAGCTCTAGAGATGGTGAGCTTCTGGGGGAAGGAAAGGAAAGGAACAATAACTCTGAGGAGGAGCAGTTGGTAGTTTGACTTCTTAGAGATATCAGAGATGTGAGGAGAAAAGGAGAGTGTGGAGTCAAAGATGAATCCGAGGTTCATAGCCTCACAGGTGGGACCAGAAAGAGGGCCAAGGGAGGCCAGCCAGAGAGTGACAGGAAAGGAGGGTGCAGGTGCGCCAATGAGAAGAATCTCTGTCTTACTGGCATTAAGGCAGTGATCGTTGGCGACAGACCACTCCTGGATAGCAGAGAGACAGTCAGAGATGAGAGAAGGAGAAGCGGTGGCAGAGGGGAGCCTGAAAACGAGCTGAGGGTCATCTGCATAGCATTGAAATTCGGAGCAGAGAGCAGCAATGCAGTGGGCGAGAGGTACCAGGTATTGGTTGAAGAGCCAGGGAGAGAGGTTAGATCCCTGGGGAACACCACAGGTAGAGAGTGAGATAGAGGAAAGGAAGGAACCTAGTTGGACCTGGGAGGGTCGATCATAGAGCAAGGAGGTCAGCCAGTCCAGCGCATGATCGGTGATACCCAGGTTATCACAGAGACGATTGAGCAGGATGGCATGGTTGACGGTTTCGAAGGCAGAGGAGAGATCGAGTAATAATAATAATTTTGCATTTATATAGCGCTACGAACCCTCAGGTATCTAAGCACTGCTTATTATTACCCACGGTGTGTGGTGCTCAGTTATCGACCTCGGAAGGATGAAAGGCTGAGTTTGGCCCTGCTGGGATTCAAACCTGCGTTAGCAGCCTCTGCACGGATGTCAAAGCGAGCGCTCTACTCGCTGTGCCACTTGACCGGCTAAGGTGATTAGGTATGTCTTGGGTTATGGGAACTGAGTCTGGGGTTGCAGGAGCTATGGAGTAAGATGAGGACAGAGGGGAGATTAGAATCGAGGTTAGAGAACAGGTCTTCACAGATATTCAGGAGAGCAGTTTCCATGCTTCTGGATGCTCTGAAGCCAGGCTGATGGTCATGGAGACAACCAACAGATTCAGTGTGAAAATTAAGCTCGGAGATGGCCAGCTTTTCCAGGAGTTTGCCCAGGAAAGGAGTGATGGAGATACAGCGATAGTTAGCCAGACAGGAGGGGCCATGCTAATCCATATAGCCATTCCCACCGAGTTTCCAGCCCTCCCGACCCAAAACACCTCCTCATGGGAACTATTTGAGCTCGCTTTAATCAAGCCTTACCATCAAATGTTGCCTTCGAAGTCTGTCAGTGTTTTCTCAAAGCAGTCTTCTGAGGCTTAATTACCTAATTGGAGTTGTAAATGAGCTACTGGTGAAATAAAAATGTCAACCAAGTCTGCCTTCTGCCATCACCAAAGTCCTGTTAAAAAGCAAGCATTGGCAAAGCCAACAGTTTTGGCTTGTATATAAGTATTAGGCATATGCCAAGCACTGTTATTAGATGTCCAAGTACTCGCACCATTTTGCAGGTGCTATTATCAATGACCAGTTAATAACAGTACGACAGTGCCTGGCAAGTGCCTTTCCCATGCCTACACAAAAACCAAAACTGTTGGCATTGCAAATGCATGTTTCCTAACGGATTTGATGTCTCTCATCCTGCGTTTTGCGAGAATAAAATGTGTTGTCCACCGGGTGGCGCTGAAACCTCACCAACGAGCCACAATAACTCGACACAGTGACATTCCTTGAACATCAAAAATAGAATTAACAAAAAAATATACAAAAGAGGCAGTGCCTATTCGCAAGGACGAAGGGTAAAATATACTTATTTAACCCAATTTACTTGGATCGAGCAGCACCGATACATCACGTGACTGCAAATATTTAACACACTATAGTGTCAAATTTGCTGGAGAGGAAAACATCATTTTGCTGGGTATTTATGCCCCTGGAGTGAAACACGGAAGTTTTGGACATGCTGGATAGAGCGTTGGTGATTACGCTTTGGTCACTACAATGAGTCGGTCTGAGGTCTGGGGTGGGCTATGGTAATTTGCTCCCTGGAACTCTGGGGAATGGTTCTAACAGGTGGCTCTGGGAAGTGGGTCTCAGGGTGGAGGCTACAGTGATTACATCTGTGGGCAATGGTGATTAAGTCTGGGGGCTATGGTGATTGGGTCTGTCATTGATAATTGGAACTGAGTCTGGGGTTGCAGGAGCTATGGTGGCTGAGGGCTATAGTAAATGGGTCTGGTTTGGGAGCTATTTTGATTGGGTCTGGGGGTGGGGCTATGGTAGTTGGAGCCTATGGTGATTGGGCCTGCGGATGAGGGATATGATGATTCGGTCTTCGGAACTGTGAGGAATGACTCGGCCAGGTGGCTCTGGGGATTAGGTCTCATAGTGGAAGCTACAATGACTACACCTGTGGGCAATGGTGATTAGGTATGTCTTGAGTTATAGGAACTGAGCCTGGGGATGCAGGAGCTATGGTGGTTGTGGGCTATGCTGATTGGGTCTGCAAGTCTCTGAGGATTTGGTCTGGGGTTGAGGTCACTGGGTCTAGGGGCTACAGTGATTGGGTCTGATGGCTACAGTATTTGAACTTGCCTGCTCAAGGTGCAAAGGATATTGACTCTGGGGTCTATGATGAATGGGTCAGGGAGGCTATGAGGATTGCGTCTGGAGGCTATGAGGACTGGTTCTGGTGGGCTTGGTAATTGGGTCTGTGTGCTATTGTGATTTGGTCTTAAGCTGATGGGCAATGTGTTTGGTGGCTTTAGTGCTTGGCTCTGGAGGTCTATAGTGAGTGGGTCTGGGATTATGGTGATTGGGTCTGCAGAATGTGGTGATTCGGTCTGGGGATATTTTGGCTGGGTCTGCAGGCTATGGTGACTGTCAGATGAACCTATGACGAGGCACCGGAATTGGGCTATGGTGATTTATTCTACCAAATTTGCATTTTTTTAATGGATGGGCCCACAAAAAAGGCGTCTTGAGAGGACAATGATGTTTGTGTCTGGGTGAGGCAATATAGAAGGATCTTGCTAAGGCAATGGTGATTGGGTCTTGGATAAACCAACCGAATGGGGCTAGGGTGCCTGAGTCTGAATGGCAATTGGAATGCTTGAGTCTGGACAGGAGGTGATATAGATGTGGTTATGAAGAGTGGTTCTGCAGGGTTATATAAAGGGGGAGTCTTGTTGGGGAAATGAAGTTATTGGGTCTTATAGGGGCTGGAAGGATTGTGTCTTGTAGAGGATATGGTGATTAGGTCTAACGGGCTATGAGGACTGGGTCTGGCAGGGTTCTGGGGACTGGGTCTGGCAGGGCTCTGGGGACTGGGTCTGGAAGGGCTCTTGGGTTTGAGTCTGGCAGGTCTCCGGGGAATGAGTCTGGCAGGGCTCTGGGGAATGAGTCTGGGAAGGCTCTGGGGACTGGGTCTGGCAGGGCTCTGGGGACTGGGTCTGGCAGGGCTCTGGGAATGAATCTGGCAGGGCTCTTGGGAATGGGTCGGGGGGCTCTGGGGACTGAGTAGGCAGGGCTCTGGGGACTGGGTCTGGCAGGTCTCTGGGGACTGAGTCTGGCAGGTCTCTGGGGACTGAGTCTGGCAGGGCACTGGGGACTGGATCTGCCAGGTATCTGGGGAATGAGTCTTTCGAGGCCTCTGGGGACTAGGTCTGGCAGGGCTCTGAGAACTGGGTCTGGCAGGGCTCTGGGGACTGGGTCTGGCAGGTCTCTGGGGACTGGGTCTGGAAGGGCTCTAGGGACTGAGTCTGGCAGGGCTCTAGGGACTGGGTCTGGCATGGCTCTGGGGACTGGGTCTGGCAGGGCTCTGGGGAATGGGTCTGGGGAGGCGCTGGGAACTTGGTCTGGCAGGGCCATGGGGAATGGGTCTGGCAGGGCTCTGGGGTCTGGGTCTGGCAGGGCTCAGGGGAATGGGCCTGGGGTCTATAGGTGTTGGGTTTCACAGGGTTCTGGGGAATGAGTCTGGAGGGGCTCTGAGGAATGAATCTGGGTGCTATGGGGATTACGTTTGGGAGTGATGAGGAATGGGCTTGGTGGCCATGGAGATGGACTCTGGGGTTAAGGGGCTATTATGATTGGTGCTGGGGCAGTGGGGTATGGTGATTAGGCCTGGGGTGGGGGTTACCTTGATTGTTGTATGGTAATTGTGTCTGGTGGTAGTGGTGATTAGGTCTCGGGGCCATGTTATTGGATCTCAGGATTATGGCGTTCGGGTCTGTGATATGGACATTGAGTCTGGGGGCTATTGGGTTTGGGTGTTGGCTATGGTGATTGGCTCTAGGAGCTATGGTGACGGGCCTGGGAGAGTTTTGGGGATCGCGTTTGAGGGAGCTATGCTAATTGAGTCTGGGGGTTGAGGGGTACAGTGATTCTGTCTAAGGCTATGGTGGTAGCACCTGAGTTATATGGTGACTGTATTTGAGGGCTGTGGTGATTAGGTCTGGGGCTATGGTGATGGAGTCTGGGGTGTGGTGTATGGGACTCGGGGTCGAAAAAACTGGTGATTGGGCCTGGGGTTGGAAGATATTCGATTGGCTCTTGGGTCTTCCGGCTGACTGGGTGGGTCTTCAAAGAGGAGTCTGGGCTATACAGATTGTGTCTGGCTTGGTCTACAAAGACGGATCCATTCTGGGCTATATTGATTGTGTCTGGAGGATTCTATAACAAGGGGTCTCTATTGTGTCTGGTGGTCTGAACGGGGCTATCAAAAGGGGGTATTTGGGTGAAAATGACAAGTGCATCTGGATGAGGATATGGAGAGTGACTGGGCAGGGGCAATCAAGGTGAGGGCTGTGACAAGGAGGTCTACAGGGCACTATGGGGTAGATCTGAATAGGGGTGTAAAGATTGGACTTAGATGGGGAAGTGCAGAGGCCATCTGGATGGGCTAATGAAGTGTGGTGTCTTGAGAGGGCAATTAATTGTTGGTCTGGAAGGGGCAATGAAGGAGAGTTTGTAAAGGGTGTTAGGAAGTGGGACTTTTCCCGGTGGCAATAAAGATGAGTTGCGGGAAGCAGCATTAAAGAGGTAGTTGGATGGGGCTGAAAAGAGGTGCTTTGGCAGAGGTCTGCCTAGGGTGATATGGAAGGGGGCAATTCAGTGGCGGCATGAAAATGGGCAATGGTGTATGGTGTGGAAGAAAGCAATCAAGTGGAGTTCTGGAAGGTAGCAATGAAGCTGAGATCTGTAAAGGGTCAAGGAAGAGGGGGGCCGGGAGGTTGCAAAGAAGAAGGGGTACAAATGTGCAATGACTAGAGGGTGATAAAGGGGCAAGGAGGATGTAGTCGGAGTTGGAAATGAAGATGGTTCCTGGAATGGGTAATAAAGGGGAGGGCTGGAATAGGGAAATGAGGCTGCTGAGAGTAGGCTGTTGGCTGCTTAGAGTGTCTGGATGGGGGCTGTGATCACTGGGGACTAGATGGAGGCTATGGAGAAGGTACCTGGAAGGTGGCTATCAAATGGTAGCCTGGATAGGTCAACAAAGAGGGGCTCGGAAGTTATGAGTGGGGCAAGGGAGATAGGGTATCTAGATAGAGAAATGAAGAATGTGGGGAAGAAAACAGCAGGTGAGACATGCAGAGGGTCTGGAGTGGTGCAGTGGAAACAGATCCGGTCTGCATGCTGTGAAGATGAGTCTGGATGTGCCTAGGTGGTTGTCCTTCCTCTACAGTTAATGACTCCTGCTCTCCAGTAGCGTGGCAAGAACAGGGTCCCGGCACTTACTCAGCCCTCTGATCTATATCTCGACACGTTCCTCTCTGTAATGATACTTCGGTAATGGTGTACACATGGGTCAATTAAAGGTGTCTTAAGGGCCTGTCTATGTAAATACTGAGCTTCTCCAGGATTCCCTAACTAAGGATTCTGGACAATCTTATTTCTAGGGTTAAAGCGACTTTGCGCTTCTCAAAGACAGAGTATTAGCGATCTAATGGTCAGATCATTTCTTGACTTCACAAACTCAGGGATATAGTTCCCAGCTCGCTTCTTGACATCACAGTCAGTGATATAGCACCAAGTTTGCTTCTTGATAACACTACCATTACATACCTTTCCCCCTGGTTTAGAATGTGTCATGAATAGTTATTCTCAACCACTAGTCACCGGTCACCCTGCTGGGCTAGTTTCTCTGCGGGTCCTCCTTTTTGGCGACTGTGTCTCTCAACAAAGTCCTCAGGTTTCGCTCCCAGTCTGGTTTCTCGCAGTCTCTGAGATATATATTTTAGAAAGCTCTGGGATTTCTCACTAAATCTGGTCTCAGTGTCTGAGGCCTACCTATAAGCAAGTAACAAGGTATTTCTCCCAGTCTGGTCTTTCCCATTGTCTGTGTTATTGCTCCCAGTAAGACCCTGGCTTCCCCGCTCAAGTGAAACAATATAACCCCCTGGTTGTCTTGGTCTGATCTCTCCCAGGATCTGGGTCTCCCTGTGGGGTTCCTACTCACCACTTTCTGCCTCCAGGTCTGTAACCCAGTCTGTGACACTGCCTGCCTGGCACGGTACTCGTTTACAGAACTACTGATCGTCTGAATGGCTCGGTAGATGTTTTGAGTGGTTATTCGCAAGACCTATCCCCTTCCCTGAACTGGATTGACTATTCCCCTCGGCTTTGTTTTTTCTAGTAAGTGCTTTACTCTTTTCCTAAAGCTCTTCATGGGTTATCCAATTGTTAGCATTTGTTCCTGCTGAGTCCTTGTGCGGCAGTGACTGAGGGCTTAAGAGGTCAACCTGCCATTTTGAATTCAGGCAGAGGTTCCAACATGGCCATGTGAGTCTGTGGCACAGACGTGCGCCTCCATGATGGCTCCCCTTGTATAGTGGTGGCATGGGAGCCGAGTAAGTACACTAAGCTGGTAGTCAGCGAGCTGGGAGATAAAGAAATGTTCCGCTCACGAGGGATAAAAGCGGAGACTGCTGCTGTACCTGTGGCCCCCAAGCAGGTTTATCTCTATGGGATTTGCGGTGCAGAAACCCTCCCTACTGGGTAGTCCATTGTCATATGGGAGGGTTCGACACCAGGGTGGAGGGCTACACAGTATCTACTATTGTCATTATGAGCTTTGGGGCATCAGTGGGCCTCGGTGGAATGCCCCATTTAACGCCTCAATATAGCTCCCCACTCAGCGGGTGGGTATCTCTGGTCCGCAGGGCCCCTTGGCAACCCAGAAGTAGGAGTTTAATGTGACTTTCTATTAGCTCTCATTATTGAAAATAGTGAATTTGTTTAATAGGCAATTAAGTCTATGCTACAATGCTCATTGCAGCTTCTGCCTTCCTCTGGGAGTGTCTGATACGTTCACACGTCAACTTCAAACTATACAATAAATATCAGTGAAGCGAAACCATGGACTGCGCAGCTGCCACCGCGTATCCACACACTCCAAACTACTTATATGCCGGAAGACATGACAATCAGACCAGCATCCGACAGCTGGAATGCATGGAGGCACTTCTGCCTACCAGTTTGACATACGCATGTTGAAATGCGTATGTCATTAGACAAGATATTATAAATGTTGAATTGGCACAAATATATGATATGTGGTTCGAACGCCAACGACAAGGCCTCAAAGAGTTGAATTCCGAGGAGTTTCCTTGGCTTTTTTGCACATATATTGACTCTATATTGTGTATGGTATATCTTCAAGCAATGCCCCACCTTTTTCTCTGCATCTCAAGACTTGTCATTGGTGTTGCTGCCCACAGATCCCACCTGTCTGCCAATTAAACCTTTATAATACATAAAAGATCGAAAATAAAATATGTAGGGAAGCTGATGTAAAAGGATGTGAAACTCTGTGAACTGTCCCGGACAAAGATTAAGAAGCCTGGAGAGATGGGATGTTCTCCCTCTCTCCATTACAGAGGATTAACACAACAAAAAAGAATGTGGTGGTCAAATAGCTCTTTATCTTGAAAATGCTCCCCATTCCAAATTCCAGGCCATCTGAGCAGACGAGCTTGAATGACATTGTATGATGTTTATTATATTATATATTGTTGGGTGGGTTGACATGTCCTGATTGGTGATTTTTCCATAGAGCTGCCCACTTTGTCATTATCAGGTGTTGGGTTAATCCAACTGATTGTTCAGTTTTGAAGGCAATCAAAATGGCAATAGTATTGCCACTTACCCGATGCAAGTGTGTGACCTCCATTGGCAATGGATCCCAAAATGTTTTAAAGATCACTGCCACCCCACCATAGGCTTTACATTGAAATGCTGTAAGCAATAGGGGTCCCTTTTAATCAGCACTATATCTCACTCCTTGTTAAGGATTTGCTCTGGCATCGTGAACACTCAGATGGGGAGTACCACTGCACTCTGGGCAGGTTGGGGCAAATGTGATTACGGGATGTTTGCGTACCTTTCGAAGATTTGTCTTCAAAGGTGCTCTACCATAGAGGGGCAGTAGATAAACGGAAGAACATGATCGATCCCAAAATGACCTGCCACATTTTGAGATGCTGGGAGGAGATGACATCCTATTGACCAGGATTCCAGTGTAAAACCAATGTGTAATCTCTTGATCTGGAATATAGTGCTGCAGCCTCTGCCTTGGCCTGTGTATGGGCAGGAGAGGCGGCGGATAGCAATAGAAGAGAATGCTTTGCACGTGGTCCCGCGGGAAACCACGCTCCACCTCACTGCATAGGCCCGGCAAGGCCAACACATGGCTGCGGCTGCTTGTGTTTTTATGCAGACAGGATGTGGTCTCATTTGGGGCTGGACTGCTTTGCAATGAGAGCCGCCATGAGTGATCTGGGGAGTTGAAGCACCAGTGCCGAGGAAATGCTGAAAGAAAGCAGGTAAAGGCCATGCTTTTTGCCTTAAAAGAACTGGAAAATTATTCTGTGCGGAGGAAAGTCACGACAGGAAGATACGTGTCCTTGAGTTCCACCTCTGATACACAGGATCCTGGTTACAGGATGTCTCTAGTTAGGCAACTCACTCCATTTTGAAGTGCCTTGGTGAACGTTGATAAGCAGGTCCTACGATTTCTTCCTGGTTCGTTTTTTTAACCAGAAAGATTAGTCACAAAAACGATCAGGTGGTTGCAGAGCCCAGCAGGCTACCTATTTCCCTAACAGGACCTGCACCTGGTTGCATCTCAAGGCTTGGAATTCCAGAGACAGTAGAGTTGGTTGAACAGCGAGACTCCTGATGGGGTCTCCTTAAACCAGTGGTTTCCAAACCTTTCTGTTCATGTTTATGATGCCTCACCAAATGCTAGAATTGTTTATATTTGTAATTAAATGAGGCACTATCCCCCTTTCAAAATAAACTTCTACCCAACCTGGACATCGGCTGAGCCCCCATGGCAGAGGGGTATCCCCAAAGTCTGAAGACCGCTGCCTTTAACACTCTTTTTGAAATCTCTAAACAGTGCAAAGCCAATACTTTCCATTGTACCCGAGATTGTAGACATAGGTTGTTCAGTATAGTTTTCCCAGTGTTAAAAGATAAACTGTTGGTAAAATCCTCTCTTTGAACTTGGGTGAGGCAGTCGGCCTTGCCAATGTTCTCGAATTGTTATCATTATTCTTGATTACTCATTGAAAGTCGTCCACATATAGCTGGAACGAGTTGGTATACTTGGCAAGGATGGATCGAACGCAACGTATTTATGAGTTGAAGAGTTATGCTGAGGAGGCCCTTAACTTTCTGCCTCAAATGAAGCAGGGCATTGAAAGGAAGGGTACCCCTTCACTGTTTGCGGACCCTGCTCCCCGTTCTTGATAATATCTTTAGAAGACTTTTGATGGGGAAAGGCTGGCGGCAAGTCTCCCTCCTGGTGATGGTCATAGGGAATGTTATAAATAATAATTTAGATAGTTCCCAGTCCTAAAATAGGGTCCATGGGTAAGAATTCTGGTGGAGGAAGCGCGCTATTTCTTGTTCAGTCTTCCACAGCACCTCGTCCTTGTTACATGTGCCATGCCGGGAGACTTAGCATCTGTGCCCACACTCCGAGACAGAGAGTAGAAGTTGTCCGGATCATTCGCGAGCTGCCAGCCCAATTAGTCTACCTCTGGCCATGGGTGGTGTTGAAATAAGGACTCCCATATATTGTAAATGACTTGTATATTGTAAATGACGTATGTGCCCTTAGGAGTCCTTGGGGAATGTGTGTGGCATGCTCCTTTATAGACAAAGCTTATTACCAAGAGAGTACCCTGTGCTTAGAGTTGCCCATTGGACTTTTTACTGTAGGACTGGAACGGTCTCAAACCCGAACCTTCATTAATGTCCCCCAGAGACCAAAGACTGCCCTGGATGGAAATCAGATGCAGAGATCTGGGACTTCTCCCATTAGCAGACTGGGTCCTCAGGGTGTGCCAAACTAGTTTGAGTCTTTGTGCCATTGGATCATGGCCATCAAAATTGATCCTTCAACCATTATTTTGGCATTCAAGAAATACATGTTCTCCCAAAATTGTCTTTCAGGAACTCATAATCAGAGCAAAGTCTCTTCCCTCCTGCAGGAACAGATCACCGGGGCGTTAATTTCCTATACTGCAAAAGTATCTTCCGAGAATGGCCAACCCTTGATAAGCCCCAGAGTCTGTGATGAGAAAGTAGGTGCAAAATGGCTGCCAAATTAATGCCATATTGTAAAACTGTCCTAGCCACTTCTGTTTACCAAATGGGGTGATGTCACACGGGGTAGGGTTTGAGGGGGCATTCCACTAATCACATACACGCACGTCCATCCTTCAAACTGTACCTGCTTCACGGCTTGCCTAAAGAAGACAATGACGGCACTTCTTATTCGAAGATGCTCTTGCAGCTCTCCTTCCAGTGGTTCTTGGCGCTACTTGCATGTGCCAACTGGAGAGGGGATGCAGGCTCGACACTGAGTTCCTATACTCACTCTATGCCCTCACACCTCTTTGGTGCACATTCCTTTTATCAATGATCTGAGTATTTCCCCCTCAGTGCCTTCTCCTGCCCCCATAGCGCAAACAGGAGCCCTTACATAAATCTAAAAACAATACAGCCTATAGCAATTTCCTCCATCACACATCAGGAAACACTTCAGCAAACTAAACCGAATACATTTCAAACGAGGGCCGAGGCTGCGTCATAAACGAGGGCACGTCATAACCGAGGCTGCGTCATAAACGAGGCTGCGTCAAAAACGAGGCGACGTCATGAGGAGTACATTTTCCTCGAGTCTTGGTTACCGTCTTTATTTAGCAACACATCTCCAGTCACTTTGTCGGGGTCTTTGTTCAACACTGCACCCAATAATAACTTATTCGCCATCTCCTCCTTTGCATTGTGAAGGCTAGCAAGCCTGATTGCTGACAAATGTTCACAATAGCTCTTTCTTTATGCTCGGTATTGCAGACCTCGGGCTATGACCTACTCTGCTTTAAGCCGAGAGCTGTAACCCTTCAGAAAGATCAATAGGAGCCTCCCTGGGAGATTGCATTTACCCAGAAGACACACATATAATAGAAAACGTTTTACAGGCTTCAAAGACGCCTCCTAGCTCCAGCTCATGTTCCGAATGGCTTATACAGGAAATACACCAGTCTCCGGGCAAGTATCCCAGTTGAGGAATATTTTCAACAGACAGAGGTATCAGTTCAAAGTAAGACAGAGCCTAGCATGGCTACACATTGAGTGTTATGGGCCGGCTGGCCTTGAGAATAGTGCAGAGCCAGGCTGCCCGCCCCATTCAGACCTTGTCTCAAGAGCTAACCATACAGGGCCTGGTTAGGGAAACATGCAACAGAGCTGCCTTCGGCGGCCGTTTGAGGACTCTAGTAGACTAGTCACCGGGATTTAGTTAGCATTCAGGGATTTCCCTCTCGCTCTCACGTGCTGCTCTCTGAGGTTTTCTCGCTGGTCTTAATAAATTACAGTGGAGCAGGAACCAGACCCGGTATGCTCTAAAAGGAAGATGCGTCTTTATTGTATCTTGGTTACAGGTAAAGGTTGAAGTAAGATAGTGGTAAGTAGCATCCCTCTGGTTCAGGCGTTTCCCCTAGAGGGTCACAACACTCCCCTAGAGAACCTTCATACCACAACAATCACCAGCATCATCACCTTCTCACATTCCATTCAGCCTTCGGGCTGACACACACAAACCTAGTATCACAGGATACTACACACCCGCCTCCGCTTAAACAACTAAAAGATAGGCCACAATTACTGTGCCAAAAAGACACTTCCTAAAATCATTCGCCATAACACCTTCTGTTCTTACTGCCACCCAGGACCTGAGGCCTGCCATGCCCGAGCACAACCGCTCTCATGAGAGCATAACCATACCTACCCATTCAGCCATCCAAAAATAACTTATCACCCTCTATCAGGATCGGACGCACCCTGACCCGAGCCTCTCACACTCAAGCACAATGTTCGCTCTTTCCCAAAAAGCGAAGAAAACACTGTAACACGCTGTATGCAGGCCGAACTCTTAACCTCACCTAAATACCAGTAAAACAGTATGAAACTGAAGACAACACTCACAGCCACCTCCCCTAAAGCGTAAAAACAAAGAGGTGATGGCTGGAAGGTTTAGAATGAATCTTAACCACTGGCATTGCTCTGGACAACCCACCAGACCATCGTTCTTCGCCTGCCAAGCCATTACAGAAAGGGAAAGACCATATGCAAATCAGGCTTGGTCCCACCCCAAAAGGGGCAGTCCTGCCCGAACTGCTAGGTCACAGCCCTTCTGCACCAGACCACAAATATCCACAAACATGTTTCGGCCTTGCTGGGCCTTATCAGTGAGGAGTAGCTTGGGTCTCTAGGCCCAACAGACTCAAGACCCACATCTGGGCATACCCATCCCACTCGGGGTGACAAAGCAAAAACAAAGAGGTGATGGCTGGTAGGTTTAGAATGAATCTTGACCTCTTGCATTGCTCTGGGCAACCCTGCAGACCATCGTTCTTCACCTGCCAAGCCATTACAGAAGGGGAAAGACCTCCCCTAAAGAGAACAAATAAAGGTAGGAAAAGATAGAAAAGATACAGACACAACAAAGATCACACAAAACAAAAACGCGACACATGGGAGTATTGCATAAAAGAACAAACAGATAACTCATGAACAAAAGGTTATCTACTCCTAAGGCCCTATGTTAACGGTCCACCATACACAAAAGTAATTATTGTAATCTCCATCTTGTGTCACTCCTTATAGACAGTGCACCAAATGCATGCATGTGACCGCAAGTCTACCAGAACTTTACAAACCGCTGCATTAACCAGATTACAACCTAAACATTCAATCTGACACAAGATCTCTAGCACTTTCACTGTTCTACCGATTTTCCATTTCCAGACTTCTATCATACATATGACTCAATACCTGTGGAAGTGCACTACTTTGCAGAACTGCTGGGTAAGTGCATAAACTGTCCAATGCAACGCCAACCCCAGACTTCCTAGTAACTGCTGGCCAGGTGCACCCCAAAGTGCAACCTAGTTTCCAATAACCAGACTTCTAATGTGGCAATAAGCCCCGAAAGTGTGGGTACAGTTTCAGGGCTTATTACCCATAACCTGCTAAAGCCATGCCCCCGGACCCATAGTTACAGGCCCAAGCGTAATGAACACTAACGCTGCAATTTACTTCCAATAACCACACTTCTAATGAACGCTAACGCTGGGATTTACTTCCAATAACCAGACTTCTAATGAACACTAACGCTGGGATTTACTTCCAATAACCAAACGTCTAATGAATGCTAACGCTGGGATTTACTTCCAATAACCAGACTTCTAATGTGGCAATAAGCCCCGAGACTGTGGGCCATTATCACCTAAGGTAATGCCCGGGAGCCCATAGTTACAGGCCTGAGCGTAATGAACACTAATGCTGGGATTTACTTCCAATAACCAGACTTCTAATGTGGCAATAAGCCCAGAGACTGCGGGCCATTATCACCTAAGGTAATGCCGGGGGGCCCATAGTTGCAGGCCCGAGCATACTGAACACTAATGCTGGGATTTACACCATTAGCCAGACTTCTAATGAGCGCATTAACATCTGCTAAACCCAGACTGCCTTAAAACTGCTGGTAGCTGCACCTAATTTTGCATCACCAGACTTCTCCTAAAACTGCTGGGATTCACTAACTGTGCATAACTACTAATTAACTTCTAAACCACCATGATGCGCTACAGTTTCCATAATGCAATAAATCGTAACACAGAATGTATTAATGTAATACAATATTTAAAAAACGGTAGGGTTGGCCATTCCCCACAAACTCAACCATTCAATAATAGATGCCTGCATGCACAAAGGAACGTACCTATGCATGTCACTAACCTTGTGTACTGCACCCCAAAGCACACCCCAGTTACCCACAATACATTAAAACCATCATATCAGGGTGACATTATCTGCTATATAATACATAAAAGAGGCACTAACATTTCCTTGTCCCCCACCAGTAGCAGTTAATTTTCACATTTAAAAACCCACCACCATTTTTGCATTTTGCCCAAAGCTCTGACAATTAGCGTCACCCGTATTAATTTGCACAATTCTCACAGTTTCTGTAAACATTTTGTCCAACATACACTTCCGTTGCACACACATATCATGCAAACGCAAATCAAAAATGATCACTTTAAAAACGGTATCATAACTTTATGCTTAAGTTATGAAATAACTCTCACACGTTCTTGTCACATAAACATCGTGGCCCTGGCAATAGCAATACATCTTTTCAAACCTGCAATTTCAGCATTGCAGTAAAAATCATATTCCTTGCAACTTCCCAGTATAATCTCTCCAAGAGTGTCCCAACACCCCCCTAGAGAACCCTCATCCCCCAACACTCCACATGCATCATGACATTCTCACATTCCATTCAGCCTTCAGGCTGACACACACAAACCTATCACAGGATACTACACACTCATGTTTTCCATCCCTCTTCTGGTCTACTTTACTTCTATTTTCAGGCCTATCCTGTGGTCCCAGAACCATCATGGTGCCCCCAACCTACCTCTAGCCCTGCATCGCTATCTTGGTGATCTCTCCATAATGGCTCAGGCCATGATCTATTGTAAGGCAGCTTGGGTGGGACAGTCTACACACTAACATAAATGGGGTCCGGGGGCCCAACACTCACAGGTTATTGCCAGTTCCTCAGACTTCGGCAGGAACTCTGCCTTCTCGGCCTGTTCTGTCCTGAAAGATGCCACTGCTCCTGGTCACTGCTGCACTTGTTCTTATTTCCTCTTCCTCAAGGGACCAACCCCTGGGGGTTGAGTCCTCCCCACTCCCTGCTTCTCGAACTCGGCCAGCCTGGCGCCTAGAAGTCTGCCCGGCTGCTACCAGGGAAAATGTATCCATTCAGGGCTGACACACAGAACGCCTCATGGAACACATACTGTGTGGGTAAGCTGCGAGTCCAAAGCGGCCCTCAATGTTATTCATCAGCCATGCAAATGTGCCGAAACTTGCTCACATTTGCGCATTTCATAAACTTAATACTGCCTGCCAAATAGGGGGGTGAGGGGTGGAGTTTGCATAACAATCATAACATCTTCCAGTGAAAGCATGGCTTATGCCATGCTGGGAGGTATGCAGTGCATTCTGGGATGCCAGCAAACGCCACAGAGTTGATGGCGTGCTAGCTGGTCATTGAAGCCCTGTTCTGCATTTCCAACCTCATGCCGTTGTGCTGGAGGGTCAATAGATTCTCTGGGGGTCCATCTCAGGACGCAAGAGAAGTCCCACTCTATCAATGGTAGGTCATTTTTACTCGAGTCATGGCAACTGCACTCACCACAGATTTCGGCAGGCAAACGCACCTTTAGTGTAGGACTGTCTCGCAGATTTCAGCTGTAAACAAAGCGCCATTTTACAGACACGCCCGCCCAGCTATGATTAAATCAGCATGTTCGTATCACCATTATACAAGCCAACGGTGTGTCTTGGATTTCCCCATTGTGAATCCTGGACTACAAGTCTCAGAATGAGGTGTGTCTTTGCCAGTCCTGTACTCGCACCTGATTTGACTCATGCGCATGCCTGATGTAGCCCCCGCACCCTGATATGCATGCCTGATGTAGCCCCCACACCCTGAGGTGTGGCTTTGCCAGATTTGACTCATACGCATGCCTGATGTAGCCCCCGCACCATGAATTGTGGCTTTGCCAGTCCTGTACCCGCACCTGATTCGACTCATACGCATGCCGGATGTAGCCCCCCGCACCATGAGGTGTGGCTGTGCCAGTCCTGTACTCGCACCTGATTGGACTCATACGCATGCCTGATGTAGCCCCCCGCTCCATGAGGTGTGGCTTTGCCAGTCCTGTACTCGCACCTGATTTGACTCAAACACATGCCTGATGTAGCCCCCCGCACTCCATGAATTGTGGCTTTGCCAGTCCTGTACCCGCACCTGATTGGACTCAAACGCATGCCTGATGTAGCCCCCTGCACCATGAGGTGTGGCGTTGCCAGTCCTGTTCTCGCACCTGATTGGACTCAAACGCATGCCTGATTTAGCCCCCTGCACAACGAGGTGTGACTTTGCCAGTCATGTACTCGCACCTGATTGACTCATAAGCATGCTTGATGTAGCCCCCTGCACCATGAGGTGTGGCTTTACCAGTCCTGTACTCGCACCTGATTGACTCATGCTCATGCCTGATGTAGCCGCCTGCACCATGAGGTGTGGCTTTACCAGTCCTGTACTCGCACCTGATTGACTCATACGCATGCCTGATGTAGCCCCCCGCACCATGAGGTGTGGCTTTGCCAGTGCTGTATTCCCACCGGATTTGACTCATATGCATGCCTGATGTAGCCACCTGCACCGTGAGGCGTGGCTTTTGCCAGTCCTGTATTCCCTCCTACTTTGTCTGTAACCATATACGCATTCATGCACCAAGGCATTATGCACTTTCTGTAACTAGCGCCTACATGCCTGTGTGCTTTGAACACTGTAAATAAATGTAAACAAATGAATAAATAAATTAATGCAAAATTAAAACCAGGACTGGACTATGATACAAAGGTCACCACCAACCGAAATGCATCCATTTTTATAGAAAAAAGATATGATTCATAACCCAGCTTTGGAAATACAAACCACACTAATTTACAGGAAACCAAAAAAGTGAAAGGATTTAGGGAAACTAGTTCTTGGGACTTTCATTCAACACAGAGCATCCTGAGTTCCTGCGGGCTGTTGGGCAGTGTGTGTATGTGTATAATATTGATATTTAGGCCCCTGGCACATGCCTGGCTCGGCTCCTGGAACTAGACTGTGGTAGAACTCTTGACACACCTTGGCCTGACTTGGGGTGGCTGCCAATGAAGCATTCAAATTTGCTCACCGCATTTTTGGGATACCTCCGACAGCTCAGAAACCGGCTGGGTGACCCGAGTATCTAACGAGTCACCCGGGAGTTCTCACGGCCACACCCCGTGCCTCGCCCCGGCATCCCAGGCCAGGTACCAGAGCCTAAGTCGGGTCAAGTTGGCTGGCAGTGTGTTAACTCTCACTAATGTGTGCGACACCCATGTCTGCCCTCAATATAGAGGGCTGTCTGTGTTCTCAATTCACAGACGTTAGAGTATCCTGGTAAAGCAAGCTGCCCGGGACTTTGTGTCCTCACTATAGAGGACTGTGAGTGTTCTTATTGTGGTAGGAGTGAGGAAGGCCCCCTAACCTGGCTGTCCCTCCCGCCTGTCTCACATATTACATACCATTCCATTCACACACGCAAAATCAAAACATTGTTAGGGAGAATTCTCAGAAATGTGCTAATTCACTCCACCTTAGAGCCCACCAGCAACTTTGCTGGATTTTGAGGACTTGATTTTTTTAACCTGGAGAGAGTGACACCCTTTTTCCCACTCTCTCATGTATTTTAATGTGATTTTGAACTCTGTGTTTCTTTTGGTTGTGGAGTCTGGCAAACTCCATAGGCATCATCTCTTACATTGTGTCACACAGCACCTTCAATGCAGTGACACAGGGAAGTCTTTCAGATTTCCCAAAGGTTTGAATACCTTCTCTGGGATAAACTACTGTTTCCCAGAACAGTAAAGTGAAATTGACTTTGCTTACATTTGTAACTTTCTAGACCCAGCACACACTATCTTACAATCGGGTGCTGGAGGGGTTACTTAGTATCCCCTTTGTCTCGTTTCTCATGTAACATTTTTATGTTTCCCTTTCCTCACTGAATGGCTGGTGGCAGTGGTTTACTTTTAACTACTGTGGTGTGCATTTACTGTGAGCTGCGTTCGCAGCTGCAGTAAAGCACCCGTTTGTGCCATTTTTGTCAAAAAGGCCCCGGTCTTCTTTTTTTGCCATTTCTTTGTGGAAAGGTCCTTCTTGAGATTAATTCTGCGCGCCAAACCAGTTTTGGTCCCATTGTTCGCTTTGCCTTTGGTGGGATTCATGAGTGAAGCCCGTCTCTGACTCCAGGGTGTTTTAGGTGGGCAGGAAGTGAGGGAAGTGCCCGAAACTCCCTGTGCTTAGTCTCCTAGGAGACCCAAATGCACTCTGTGATGATTGTCCGGCTGACTGTCCGGCATGGACAGCCACCCTGCTGGGTGACTGACAGCTAGGCTGGAATGAATGGGAGAGAACTGAATAAAAGGCGAGGCTTTTGGCTTGGAAGGCAGAGTCGACCACTCGAGGAAGGAACCGAAGAAGAGCTTGAAGAGGACACCTGCTGCAACACCTGGACCATTGGTTTGCTCGGTGAAGCCCTGCTACTGTGCTGAAACTCCAAATTCTTATCAACAGAGAAGCCCCTGCAAGGACGACTTCTCCCTTTGAGTTGGTGGGACCAATCAACTCAAAAGTAAGCCACTTGGACATTCTCTCAGAGGTGGTTGCATTTCCACAGAGTTGCTGCTGGAAACCGAATATCCAGGGAGAGGAACACCAGTTTGTGTGCTTTGCTTTTAAGTTGGCCTATATCTCCAGTAAGATCTTCCGGACTTCCAGGAAGCAGGACTGACTGAGCCTGAGCCCCCTCAACAGAGTGCGGGACCCCAGAAGCAAGGAAAGTCCATCTTGACAGCCAGAAACTGCAGTGTTGCTATTTGCGGTAGTCACGATGAGCTGAAACACCAAAGTGCCACTTGTTGGAAAGATTGCCGGTTGCGAGCAGTGACCGTCCCATTGCAGTGCAAGAGTCCCCAGGGGTCCCCCCTCTTGAGGCCCAGGAACAGTGAGATCTGCAGAACTGCACAGGAACAGAAGTCATCTGCTGCACTTTTTCTTCAATACAAAGGTACTGTAAAGTCTGAGAGAACTTACCTCTCACTGTAGAGTTGCTTGCATCTTCTGCTAGTCACAAGCCTAAACAGCCTGTGGCCCTACATTGATTCATGCTTTTCTTCAAAGACTTCTAAAACATTGTGCAAAGACTTTTCTACTTACCTACCAGAAGTGCTACAGCCCATATAAGACTTTTGCCCATTGACTTTGGCTTAGCCGGTTATACTGAATTCTTAGGGGATCCAAAAGTATTTGCCTGCTTAAGAATATTTGTGGTCTCTTGTTTGTTCTAATAACCTTTTCCTTTTACCAACTTTTAAGAGTATTCTAAATGCAAATGGTAAGATATTAATTTCCCCAGCACCCTAGCTATTGAATTCACCCGAGGGTGTAGGTTGTGACTGTGGGCCATCCCAAAAGGGTCTTTACTGATTTAGAAACTAAGAGTGTACAGTTTTGAGGTATATGTGTGTGTTGCTTTTATATTGCTTCCTTCTGAAGAAGACTTAATCTAACTGACTGATAAATACATTAATAATTGTTTATTTTAGAAACCTTGTGTGTAAGTGTTAATTTGAATACTTGTCACTGTGAATCTCTGTGTAACTCCCCTACAGCTTACATTGACTGACCCCTCTTGAGATAAGTCTGGCTGCTCAGCCACACTACCAACCTGTGTAGTGCAGGCTTATACCAAAGGATGGGTTCCTATTGCCAGGAGGTCACGGTTGTAGTAGTGCACCCTAAGGGTACTGCATACAATCTTGCCTAACAAACATAAACAATAGTTAAACTTCTAGTCCATAAAGACGCTACAACTAGGCTTGGGATCAAAAGGTGGCATTGCAAAATTAGAGGGTCACATTTATGGGATATGTATTAAATCACAAGAATTTACAAAATATATTTTTGAGCAACACACCTGTGAATGGAGCCGTGATGTCAGGTTAGAAAGGTGGGCGGTGGTTTGGCTGCATTACTAGCGTTGGCAAGCTTTACAGATCTCATGTTGACCCGCTACTTTGCAGGTCGATCCTTGTTATGCAGCAGAAGCAAAACAGTTTACACCTGTCAGTGAAATAGCTTCTTCCCAGGGGGCCAGGTACACAGAGATGTGCAACTTGTATGTGTATGTTAGAATTCTCAAAAGGCTGCTCCTGTCTTCAATCCTTATACCACTGAGTGTGGTCATAGCAACACCTGGTATTTGCCATCCTTATACCACTGAGTGTGGTCATAGCAACACCTGGTATTTGCAATCCCTATACCACTGAGTGTGGTCGTTGCAACACCTGGTATTTACAATCCTTATACCACTGAGCGTGGTCGTTGCAACACCTGGTATTTACAATCCTTATACCACCGAGTGTGGTCATAGCAACACCTGGTATTTGCAATCCTTATACCACTGAGTGTGGTCATAGCAACACCTGGTATTTGCAATCCCTATACCACTGAGTGTGGTCGTTGCAACACCTGGTATTTACAATCCTTATACCACTGAGTGTGGTCGTTGCAACACCTGGTATTTGCAATCCTTACCCCACTGAGTGTGGTCATTGCAACACCTGGTATTTACAATCCTTACACCACTGCGTGTGGCCATTGCAACACCTGGCATTTACAATCCTTACACCACTGAGTGTGGTCATTGCAACACCTGGTATTTACAATCCTTACACCACTGAGTGTGGTCATTGCAACACCTGGTATTTACAATCCTTACACCACTGAATGTGGTCATTGCAACATCTGGTATTTACAATCATTACACCACCGAGTGTGGTCATTGCAACAACTGGTATTTACAATCGTTATACCATTGAATGTCGTCATTGCAACACCTGGTATATACAATCCTTATACCACTGAGTGTGGCCATTGCAACAGCTGGTATTTCTAGTGTGATGAAGCTAGTGGCACTCACTGTGACTCAGGGAAGTCTACACTTTGACATCATGGTGAACCTTGGGAGCCCATGTACCTCCAGGCACAGGTGGTGCTTAGGGGTCTGTGATGGCTTCTATGATGGAGCCTTAGCAAGCACAGAACACTGACACGGAGGTGTAACTGTGTATGGGACGCGCAGCAGGGGAGGTACTGTTTTTGGCCAGCTTGTGGGCAAAGAGAGGCAAAATGCAGATGCTGGTACATATTATTCAGACAGCCTTCATGATTTGCGTTTGGCGCAAGCAACATGAAAGGGTATGGCAATAGAAAATATAGTTGACAAGTCTCATATTCTGCTTTATCTACAGAGACTATGAAAGAGGGACAGCTCTGGCATATGGTATTGGTCTCAGGATCAAGAAGCCCAACTCAAAAGAGCTACCTTCAAAATAGGGTCAAATATTCTGTGCCTCGAAACACCGAACAATAAACAATAATGGTTATTTTCACTGCGGAGACCCCGGGGAACCCTTTCCCTCTTTATCAAGAACAAACATCGCAATTTTCATCTGGGCGACCCTCAGGATTCCCCCTTTCCCATTACAGTATCACCCCCAATCCACCCGGTCCCCTTGGAGGCAGCAGAAGAAGCATTTGCGCGCGGCTCAGCGCCTCTATGAAAGTGGGAGGAGCGCCGACTGTCTCTGAGGCGTACCTGATCAGGAGGGCAATCCATAGTGTACCTTTTGAGCGAGGCAACTTGCGACAATGTGTCATTATGAGGGTTGTCATTATGAATAACACCAATTTAAGTGTGCTGTTTGTGGATGTACTTTTATGCTATCAAAGAACGTGAAGAGATGTTCTGTGAACTGTTTGGGCTGCTTGGGCACAACTAGGATGATTTGTTTTACAGTGGAAATGCTGGCGTATATTGTTGATACTAACCCTATGACTCTCCCTCAGCCCAAGGAGGTGGCTGGTTAGGTCTTGTCCCTTCATTAATCACACATTGGAAGAACCAGAACCCACATACAACCCCCACTTACCAGGGCCTTTTCCATAGTTACCCCCCACCCCCACCCTGTCATGATGGATAGTCCTCTGGCTGACTGGCCCGCCATGGCATCACCACAACCCAATGCTTTCACAATATTAGACTGTATCCATGGGAGGTGTGCTGAGGATAGTGCTTCCTGGCGTCCCCCACAGATCCCCCCATCCTGCTTAGAGGGCCACATCCGAAGTGTGGTACACAGGCATGTCTATGCATTGACCAGAAAGACCCAGTGTTTGTCCCCATTACATCCTTTCCCAGGCAGGCTTCTCCATCCACACATAGACCTGCCTGTGCCCTGATTATACTGGTGAGCCACAGGTAAGCAGCGCACCCTTCATATGCTGCTTTTTTGTGTCCTCTTTAAAGCCACCCTTCCTCTGCTGGTATCTCAGTTCCTGGAGCAGTGAGTGCGGAGTGAAAGAGCTTAGCGGGGATTAGGTGAACTGTGACGACGAGCAGACTACATCCATGTCAGGGCCGCATTGGGTGACAGGTTGTGTTACAGTGGCATAACTCACACGTATTGTAGGCCCCTGCCAAATGTAGTGATGGGCTCACGAGTTTCCTTCCACTCAGTGACATACAAAGGAATAGGGCTGTGTGGGGCTCCCTCCTCCCCAAATAAAAACCCTCCTTGCACTGCAGGGTCACAAATTACACCTGTTGGAAAGAACTGCTCTGTCGCCCTTTCCCTCAGACAGGGCACACGTCAAGTGGATGGAGTCCTCCACTATTTTTCAAGAGAGGACTCAGTCCATCCAAGCCCAGCAAAGGCAGAAGAGGGCTGTGGCCCATTGTAGTGTGACTCTGTGCAGCCAAGCACGGTCTAATTCGGCTCCAAATTTAACCTTCTGTCACTGTGTTGAGCTGCGTTTCCACGTACATCTGCATCTCAAAGCCAACACACTGCACACAACCCCTAATTGTCTGCTCAACATTTACCATCATTCAAGAAAAAATAACACTGAATACAAACAATAAGCCTTTCAGAGCTGCCAATTGCCTTTCCGTAGTGACAGCTTGTTTTACGGATAAAAAATGCATTCAGGTTACTCAGATTCAACCTCATCATGCATGACAGCAACTGACTACCCGTGTGAAAGAATGACTACAAGCTGGTGGCTGTATCTCAGACTCTTTTGAAACGTACTGTAAGTAGGAGAGTTTACAGAGATCTTTAAGTGTTCAGTGCTGGTGTTATCTGTTTTGCTAGTCTTGGTGTTAGGATCACATCAATTTTCGCACTCTTGCACTTGTAGTCTAACACGCAGAAAGGGAAAATAACACTACAGGTATATTACATGATTTCCAAAGGACGTAAACTAAACACTAGATCACGTGCTGGCCTTGTATATATATATATATTTTTGTAGTAACTGCGTAGCCAGGTAGGTGGACATGCACCGTTTTAATTCGGTTTTACGGCATTTACTAAAGTGCCCCACCTGCTTCCTTCCACCATCACTCTCCACTTCTGTGTCCAAGTGACTCTCACGCACCACACCTTCCAATAGCAACCCTTCTCGTGCTACATTCCATTGCCTGGATACTACACATCTCCCTTTCACCCATACACAACATGATCACTGAACTTTCTCGGGTGTTCACTGTCCCTTCTCAGTCTCTTGTGCTCCATTCCTCACTTCCCTCGCCCTCCACTCTCATTCGCCTTTCCTGCCACTCGTTAGTTCTTCTTGCTGCTTCCTCTCCAATTTTCGAAACTCTTCTCAAGTCCCACACCCCACCACCCTCAGTCCAGACGGCACCATGCAGCACGTGTGCCACTCTCTGCGGCTGAGACCACTTCATGGGTCCTTACTGCAATGCCGCAGGCAGTTTTATCCTCACAAACTCACCTTCTTTGACTTTTTCTTAATCTTTAATTGATTTCCTCTCATCAAATCTCATTTTGTTATATGTCTGCCTGCTCTCGATTTTGTCTCTTCACTCTTCTACTGTTGTCTTTACCCACTCAGCTTTACCCAACCAATAGGGATATTATTTACCATTGGGTTTCATCCCCCTGCTCATATCAAAGGGGGGCACACCTGTTGTGCTGTGTGGTGAACACCTGTGTGCTACTACTTTCTTCAATCTAGTTTGTTTACCTATGCCCATCGAATGCTAACTTGTATAACCCTATTTAACCGTTCAACTACCCCATTTGTTTGGGGGCATTATCCCATGTTCTTCGAGATTTTCATTTTGCCAGATCTGAATTGCACCCATTGTCTGTTACTATCTCAGTGGGATATACCCTAACCTCTTAAAAATGTTCATAGAATGTATGACATCTTTAGTGATAACACCCCTAGTGATTTTAACTCTCACCCATTTTAACAATGTATCCACTAATACCACATAGTAGTGCAAAACTCCCTGACTGTATACAAGAACAACTATATCCATTCCCTCTCTTTCCCATGCATGCGTGGCACCTTCATTTCAGTCAACAGGGTTTCTCGAGCCACTACATTTTTCTCACTTTATCAGCCCATAATACAATTCCTAACCACTCTCTCTACTGGCAAATCACACTCTGGCCACCAAATATCTGCACAAACACATTGTTTAGTTTTGGTGATGCCCTGGTGCCCCTCATGTGCTATTTCCACAATTCTCTCACACTTGCAGGAGGTATCATCCTGTCTCCTCTCAACACATTAACATCTACTACTTGTAATTCATCTTTGGCCGCCCATCTCCACAATGTCTGATCTAATTTTCCTTAAAACCTCATCGTCATCCATTCCTTTTTCCCCACTCATCATACAATACAATTTCAGTTGAATAAGTAGAACACATTCCTCTTCAACTTGTTCAATTTGACTACTGTCAGATTCTGTGATAAGCCTTGATAGACAGTCTGCTTGTATGTTTCTATTTCCTGGTACATATTCCACATCACATGTGTACTCCTGAAGCAACACCACCCATCTACTGATTCTTTCAATGATTTGTGGGTAGTGCGAATGAAGAATCGTGATCCCCACAAAAAGGTTCTGAATGTTTCAGTTGACCATTTAACTGCTAACAGTTTGTTCCCTATTGTTGAGTAGGCACTTTATTCCCCCTTAAGAATCTGAGATGCAAACACAATAATTAATTCTCTCCATTCTCTATTTGCATCACAACAGCTCCTAGACCATCATTGCTGGTATCAGTAGATATTATGTGCTCCCCCCACAATTTGAACTTCTTTAAGGATGGTGTACATTCAAGCACATCTGTTATAATTTCAGATTCCTTAGTACAAGCTGTGCTCCAGTCATATTTAGTTTGGGATTTTAGCAGGTATCTCATATTTATCATTTTGTCTTCAAAATTCGGGATGAACCGAGAATAATCTTCTACCATTCCTAAGAATGAACATAGATTTTCTTTGTCGGCTGGCTCCTTCATCATTGTGATGGTATTCACCATGTCTTTTCACGATTCAATCGCTTTGGCAGATATCACATGACCTAGGTATTCAATGGTGTCTTGGTTTTTGGTGTCTTACGTTTGCCCTTGCTCAGCATGAGGCCTTTCTCTGCAAATTTTTTAAGAACTCTTCCCAGCCTGGCATCAAGCACCTCTTGATCTTGACCATGTGCCAATATGTTTTCCTGAAAGCACACAACTTGCATTTCTTCCTTGAATAGTTTCTACATAATTATCTGGAAAACAGTGGCAGCTGAAACTAAACTAAAAGACATACATACAAATTGAAACAAGCCATCGGCCAAAATAAATCCTGTTTGTTTCTTGGATTGGGGAATGCAGCTTAATTTGATGATACGCAGAAGTGAGATCCAAATCTGAAAACATGTTGGCCTCTCCTAGAGTGGACAAAAGTTCAGCAATGTTTGGTAGAGGATGACTACCAGATACCACCCACTTATTGAATTCCCTGAGGTCCACACAGAGTCTAAATTTGCAATTTGCCTTTACTACTACCAGCAAAGGGGAGACCAATTCAGCCACCACAATTCTCTCAAGTATGCCCTCCTTTTGTAATTTGGTCAATTCGTCCATTACTTCCTCCCTTGTTGTCAGAGCGATATTTCTAATTTTGTGTCTGACTAGAACTGGAACTGAATTAGGTTGCAGCCTTATCCGATGAACAAAACCACTTAGTCATCTTGGTTCTTAGCCGAATATTGCTTCCATGGCCACTTCACCAAAGAACATTACTTCTTCTTTGGGTTTAACTTAATTTCTCATTTCTTTGTGTGAAGCCAACTCAAAAGTGCAGTGGCTCCTTTGTCAGTGTCATACACCTTGTCTGATGCTTTCCTTCCATTGAATTGGATGTTGGCAGGGAACCACCGAACAATGTCCATCCTTGTCACACCATGGACCACTGGCCTGATGTCTAATGCTTGCAGATGGTACATCCCAAAATATCTGTCCATTTCGGGTCTGGGCAAAAGAGTGTATTTCACTCCTGAGTGTATGATGGCTATGGTCCTCCTATTGACCCATACAATGTCTTTTGGACCATCTAGAGCTTAATTATAATCACCCATTGAAAAAACTGCTTCATCAGATTGACGAATTGAACCTGCCAACATCTTGCTAAACCTTTTCTTTTGCATTTACCAGACGTTACTCCAATAGCAGGGCATGAAGGGCTACTCACGAAGTGCCATGGCATGTCACAGCCATAATACTTCTTTTGTTGTCTGGCACTATTTTGCATTGCACCTTGCCTAGAACCCAAAGCGGATTGTCTGGGGAAAAACTTGGTTTGTGTAATTTCCTGAATAGTTAGGCTGTGTTTTAGCCATCACAATGTTAATGTCTGTGGTTTTCCCATCCTTTTCTCAAAGAGTCAGTTTCTCTGTACCCTTCTTCTGTAGTTCCTTCTGTGTTGTACTTCCTTTGCTGTGCGGAGAACCTCCTCCAAAGTCGCATCGCCCTTTGACCACAGCCGCTCGCTTATCTTCCCATCTATGCATTGAAACATGAACTGATCCCTCAATCTCTCCTCCTTGTGCGGGGCAAACTTGCATGTTCTGGCTAATCCTCTCAGAGCTCTTACGAATTGTTCCACTGTCTCACCCTCTCCTTGTGTCCTTTTCCCACATGTTTACCTTTCCAATATGATGCTGATGTTTGTCTCATAATGTTTATCTATCTTGGCTATGCACTTCTCATATTCGTTCAATGCATCAGCCTCTTCTTGAGAAGGTCTGTGAAGGTCATCAAACACATCTTGCTCAGATGTACTCAGGCAATGCATAAGTAGTGACTTTTTCTTATCAACACTGTAATTTGTACAACAGACGGCAGTGGCATACTGCTGAAAAGATTTCTTCCACCATTACCATGGTATTGATGGGTCACCCGATGAGGGGAGAACAGTAATTGGGGGGGGGGGGGTGATATTGTGTAGCATGTTTCTTGAGGGTGATGTACAAACCCCTGGTCTCTGGATTCCTCCTGTTGTGCTATCCTCTTCTTCTTCAATGGAAGCTACACTATTTCCGACAGCCGCTGTGACTTGGAGAGCGCAATCATTATTCTCAGTGCGTTTTGCGGGGCTACAGCAACAGCCAGCTAGATCCACTCTTCTAATGTCTCTCAACCGTCACCTCGCTCTTACTCTGGGGCCGCGCAAAGGACGGCTGCTTATTTTGGGGATAGGGCATGGCACGCCACATGCCATACCTTCCTCTTTGTCGGTGGCTGGATCGCGGTCATCGAGTGGAGGCTACTTCCATTCAGGCTCCTCGTCGCCACATTGTGTAGGAACCACATAGCCAGGTAGGTAGACATACATCTCTTTTGTTCGGTTTTAAGTCATTTACTAAAGTGACTCATCAGCTCTGAATGCCTGCTTACTTCCTGCCACTGGTCCCTTTTGTTTCCAACTGACTAGGCCCTCAAATCTCAACCATTCTTGTTCTATATTCCATTACCTAGATACCACATTTAAAAAAAAGAAACATAAATGATAAAAGAGTGGCATTAAGCGAGAAAAGTGGACAGCAGTTTGTCAATATTACCCATGTAACCCTTTTTATTCATGTTTCTAGGCACTAAATGTGAGGTTGTACGGGAAGATGGCTGCCACGGTTAAACCCCTCCTGAGTTCATGTACTCACCCACTGCATTGACTACTTTCCAGTACCTTCGCCAGGAGGTTGGCTTTCTTGCAATCCTTTACAGGATTACTTGATTTAGGATAAGCTGTATAGCGCTTCCACCTGACCCGTCCGGGCAGACAGGGACCCATTCAGGAGACATGCATTTATAACTATCCAGAGTGAGTTATCCATACATATATATATGCATATATACTGCAGTGATGATTCCTAATAATGGTGAAACCAGGTATGTAGATGCATTGTCAGCTTTGCAAAATGTCTGTCTTTGGTTGATTAAGCTATGTATAATGTAGTACTGCCCTCTGAGACAAAGACAATTTCCAAGAGCAAAAAGGCCTGCATTTCAGCTCATTTGCACATCCACAATGCCTTGCTGATGTGGCTCTGAATTGGTGGTGAACTTCGAGCAATGGCTATTAGGCGGCATTGTGGTATGTGTAACTTGATAAAAATTGATTATCCTATCTTCACATTTCAGTTGAAAGAATTTTTCCAAGCCTTTTCAAACCCACCATAATTGTATTTGTGTTTTGTATATTACACAGCCTGTGGTAGCGGCCATGTAGTTATGGTTAAGTTGCTCAACCCATAGGAAGAGCACTTTTTGGGCAGCTTATAACTTTGCCCCCCCTGGATGACTCCTCACAAACCTTTGCAAAGGACGTATATGGCTACGTCAGATTGATTCTGCAAAGTTTGGTGAGGTTTCATGCAGGAGGGGCAAAGTTATATGGCGGTCCCAAAATGTGTGGTTTTTCAATGAGACACACTGGAAAAAATGTTTTGCTCACGCCTACAGCCCAAACCACTAGACGGATTTTCACCAAATTTGTGCCAAGAGAGACGACTTGGTTCCGAAACTTTGCTTTTATAAATTTGGTGTAAATCCGCTCAGTAGTTTTTTTTTAAACGGCAAAAAAGTAGGTAAAATCTATATATTGGGTCCGTGGACTCACTTCCATGTCCGGTCCACGGACGGTCCTCCGATTGCTCTAGAGGGCAGCATGCAGTCTGCGGACATCGGACGCACCCGCTGATTGGATGGTGAAAAGCATGAGGTGTGCCATATTTTTGGGAAAACGCCCGCCATGTTGGATTCGCGGACAGCGCCGGTTATCTGCGAACATCACAGTAAAAACATATTAAAAACAACAACATTGCACTTGTCAAACTAATGAAACAATATCTGGGAAGGCTAGGAGTGATGAGAATGAGATATGGCCACAAAAAGCCAAAAAAGGGAGGTTTTTCATCTCCAATGTCCGCGAACAGTTCGGGACAGCCTTGTGATGTTTACGAACATCTCAGATGTTCGGGCACATCCATACATAATTTTGCATTACAGGGTTGGTGAAAAGCAGTTTTTGGATGGCGTATAACTTTGGCGCCACTCAATGAAACTGTATGCAATTTTGTGATATCATTCGAGACGTGACCGTGGTGCTATTTTGCCAAGAGGGAATAAAATTAATGGGTGTGGGGGTTCCAACATATTTGAATGGCTTATATATTTGGTGCTGTTTCACAAATCTGCACAAATGTTTTCAAAAAGATTAAAGACCCAGATTTGAATATTTTTGTAAAGTTTGGTGGGATTTTGTGAAGAGGAGGCAAAATTAGAGGGGGGTTTCAAGATTTTTAGATGGGTCATAACTTTGTTGCCGTTTGACGAATGTGCACAAAAGATGTTTAAAAGATTATAGACCGAACCTTGAATTTTTCTGAAAAGTCTGAATGGATTTTGTCAACTGGGAGCTAAGTTATATGACTATTTTATGTACGTACATTTTGACACTTTTCAAAAAATAAAACATGAATGGATTTGCAGGAAAGTTGTGCAAGGAGCATTGGCAAGGACTTGAAAGCATGGCTAGGCAAATGTGTCTGTGTTATATTTTTTGAAAAGTGTCATAATGTAGGTACAAAAAATACCTTTGACGACTTAGGTATAGCCGGTGGCCATGGGCACTGGACAGATTGTCTGAGTCATGGCCTGTGGCCATGGGGAGTGTCCAGATTGTCTAAGTTGCGGCCAAAGGCCAGGAGTCAGATATTCTGGCTACTGTCCATGACCATGAGGGACTGGCAATGGGGTTAATATGGGTATGACCACCAGGGAATGGCTATGTGGTGATGTTTTTCAAAATCGGGATATGTTTGAATGGGAAAGGTAATTCTGCCCATGGCTAAAAATCTGTCCATGGCTACAGCCCAAAGTGCTGCACAAGATTGCATCAACAGATCACTCCACACACTCTGAAATAATGCTAATCAGCAGATAATTACCCAGCACACCAGACCAGGTGCCCGCGTGGTCACCAAGCCACCTCATGAAATCATTAACCACCCTTCTTTGCGACTATAGTAGGACAGGATATTGGAATTGGATGCCGGAGTCATTTCCACAACCTCTCAGCAATGACTGGCCCACAATCCACATGCCTTGAAAAATACCCTAGAGAGTCGAATCACGTGTCAGCTGCTTCTAGAAATAAATATAGCAACAAAAATGATTTTGAAGACGGCTTCATTATGACAACAGTTCCTTATTGAATTACCCAGCACTGAGGTGAACAGAGGTCACTCTCATATTCAAAACCTAACACTTGAAGAAGGAAGGGCACCTTCACAAAAGAACCCCATTACCAGCAGCAGGGTAATCTGTTTAAAGTACTAGATGAAGTGCAGTGATCTACCCATTCTGCCGCCCTGCAATTATTTGATCATCGTGTTCTCTGATTTGATTATTGGGGCATACATCATGGCCGAACCCTAGATTTGAATGGGAAGAAATATTCTTCTTACGGCTACAGCCTGAAATTATATACGTAATGACAACAAACCTGCGCGAGGAGCATCAGCAAGGACCTGAAAGCATGGGTTTGCAAATCTGTTTTGTGTTTTATTTTTCCAAAGTGTCCAATCGTTAGCAGAAAAGTAGTGATATAAATGTGGTGCATGGGCAATGGACCTGGCGGCTGTCCCTCGGCAGAGACAAATGCCTACTCTGATTTCCTTATTGGGGCATGGCCGAAGCTCTAGGTTTAAATGGAAGAAAGAAATCTGCTTGCGGCTGCAGCCCGGAGTGCTGGACGGGATTGCAGCAAAGTTGCGCGAAGAGCATCAGCAAGGACCTGAAAGGATGCTTTTGGAAATCTGTACTGTGTTTTAGTTTTTTGAAATTGTCGAAAAAGTACAAAAAATTGTGATATACATTTTTTGCTGTGGGCAGAGGGCCTGGCCTTCAGTAAGGACACATCTTTACTCTGATTTGCCTATTGGGTTATGCGCTGCTCATAACAACTCACATACATATGAGTTGCAAAAAATATGTTTGTTAAAGGAGGTTTATAGTTATTTCATATATGTTAAAAGAGGAATTATTAATAACTTATGTACAGTGATGTAACATTATGAAACATTTTGACTTATGAAAATGTATTCAATTGACAGAAAAAACGTTGTTAAAGGGACGTTACGGTTAAGATGTACCTCACCCTTGGGACTACTCTGCCCCAGCAGTTAGCTAGTGGCCTCCCACCTTAGCATCCCTTGGCACTTCCCTCCTGGGCTCCCAGGAGCACTTGCCCATCCGTGCTGCCCCTTTTATTCATGCACTTCTGTACTGCACAATGCGTATGTGAATTTAGAATGTTTTGGTATACGTATGGGAAATGTAGATGCAAAAGATTTGTAGAACATTGTTAAGTGGCAGTTGGTGCGTGGAAGTTTAATATGTTGATAGGTTATATGTAGAGTTTTTTAAGTGATTGGTGGATACATGTGTGAATGGTTTAAAGCAGGCAATGAGGGAGTGTTACAAACATATGAGTAGAAAGAGTAGAAGGGCTGCCTTGTGTGATGGTGTGCAAGTGCTATCTGGTTTTTCTAATAAGGCATGCGCTAGACAGGGGAATGCAGCGACTGTGGATAGTTATAAACGCCAATGGATTGTGGTCTTTATTGTATGCTAGAGAGAAGAGTTTCAGGCAGAAATCTGTTTCTGTGCTTTTTTCTTTTTCTCTAGTATTCAATTGTCCATTATTTCCATTCGCATAGTAGACAATGCTAATAGGAATATCGGAGAATCTTATTGAAGCAAACTACTTTACTGAAAAATGTAAAGCAGATGGAGTCTACAAGCTTATTTTTTGTTGTTCTATTTTTAACTGAGAAAGGTGGTTCCTATTTGTGATGTCATCTTTGATGTCCTGGGTGTTAGTCTTAGCAGTGCACACTTGTGGCGCGAGTTATGGTTGCTTAGCTTACCATAACTGGCGAATTTCTGAGGGTTTTTGGTCTTACTTGTAACCATAACGTCACTTTAACAGAGTTTTTTCATTGAATATATAGTATATGGATAGCTCTCGATAGTTTTTAATGCATGTCTTACAAATGGGGCACTGTCTGCCCGGACAGGATATGTAGGTATTTGCATAATCACACATAAAGGACTCTTTCTGCAGAGTCTTGCTAGGACCATACCCCTCCTCTTCTTTACCAGTTCAAATCAGTTGTTGCTTTGGGGGTGGGGGACAACATGACATGCCACACTTTTGGGAACAAGTTTATGCATCTTAAAGGATGCATTCAATCTCGGGGGGATTTATCCGTAATGCAGGGAAGGTAAATAGCCACCAGCAGACCTCTGTGGCATCACTGTGGACTATTTATAATGGACTGACCTTGGAACACACATTTAAGGATGTGCACTTCACCTCATTGTTGACTATACTCGCCATTCCTTGCCTTCTTGCTTTCTGCCTCAGAGTCAGCTTGCTTCACTAGGCAGTGGGTAGAAGTGGGACACTACTTCTTTATCTGCTAGTCTTCAGGCCTCTGCTCCCGCTGAATGCCAGGTTCCTCTCAGTGGTGGATGCCAGGCCTATGACACTGAATCTCTCTGTCTCTCTGTCTCTCTCTCCTACCTTTCCAAATGAGGCAGACCATACCTACCATGGTTGCACGAGAGAGTATAGAATGGGGTCGCTTCTCTGCCTGGGAGAGATGGGGCGTGGGGTGCTCCTGCAGTCGGAATCCCCTTATGTCAATGGTTGTACATGGGCGCTTTCCGGGACAACCTCGGGAACAGCTGGATGTATCTCTCTTCTCACTCACATCTATCTCGATGCGCTCACTTAAGTAATGGCCTCGTTACCACGGCCTTCCCCACCACTCTCCTACCCAAAGGAGGCACTGCTTTCTCTCCAAGACTCTCTACTAGACTGTATGCCAACCGCAGCAAATATATGGGAATTCTACTGGTTAAATACTGACTCAAACCAATAGATACTGGTAGACACCAATAGCCAACTCTATGATCCAACTGGAATCAACACTTTACAGCTGCCTGAAAGATAGGAACAAGTTACATCAAACTCCTCCCTTGCCCTCTGCTTAACCTTGATTGTAACTTACTGACCATGTCAGTGTTTGGGATCTGTTCCAGAACGTTCTTCCCAGTTAATTAAACCATTGGGCAATTTTGGCAGTGTTAACTGAGTAACAATCCCAGAGGCCGTAGCACTAACGGTGAGAACATTGAGACTTGGCTTCAGTTCGGGTCACCAGAATTGTGATCCCACAAAAGTCTATCACTTTGTTTATGCTGCCTCCTGCTGGGAGGTACATAGCACCGGAGCAGAGAGGGAGGTCCTCTTCATGATAAAGTCATAGGATACGGGGGTGTCTGTCGAACACCTGAGTTCTGTAAGGGAATCCACTAGATTTCACCTCGACCTTGTGGGATCTTCATAATGAGTCTGGTCAAAGCGACCTGCAAAGCTCGGAACCAATTTGAAGACTTTCTTGGTCTCCACTGTCTAGACATTACTGTCCTACATCCTTGCACCCCCAATTTCCTCATAGAGGTACAGGCAGTAATGGCTCTCCTGCACCTTCCATCCCCTCTCCCCACCCCCACTCTTCCTGTAGTGAATGTGGGAGGGACGGTCTAGCAATGGAAGCCGCTGGTCCGTGCAGTTACTCCTAAGGTCTACTAGCTTAGTTCCCGTACCAGCTAGACAATATAACTGTAAACACAGCCACCGGACCATCCCGCTCTGACTCGCACTCACAGATATGGAGCACTCATTCAAGCCCTCACATGCTCACCGACCCACGTGACATCACTGGCATTCCAAGCAGCAGCATTCATGAAGAGCAGATAAGCACATGACGACACTGCTTCCTCCTTCCGTGCACATTCAAAACACTTAGGGACAATAGAAGAGCCAAGCGAACAGAAAACACGTGCAGAAGAAAAACATACAAGCACTTAACCCTCCCCCTACACAACCACGCTTGCCTACCATTCATGCGGCCACACCTTGGCCAGAGGCGTAGCCAGGATTGCCTAACTAGTGGGGCTTGAAGCTAATGCAGTTGGGCTCACCGCAGTGACATTAACATATGTAAATCCCCACACAGCACTGCTGAGCGGGCATTTACAGATTTTGGCCCACTCACGCCCTACCCTGTCTACGCTCCGAACATGGCAGCTGCCGCCACAAACGCTGCCTTCAGCAATCAGCGTCCAGTGGTACCACCCTCCAGAAGTACTCAACAGTACTATAGACACATTGCTCAAAGACAACTGCAACAACAGACGCTGTGTGTTTCCAGACCCCATGCCAGATCCCTGATATATCATCTGGTCCTCGAGCCATAAAACAGGACCTAACCAGTTCCAGTCTCAGTGTGAATGGTATGATAATATGCTTTTATACTGTGCCAAATCACCGCCATCGGAGCTGTAGAGCAGGCACGCTTGTCTGTGGTGTGGCGTACTGAGTCCCCCTGGAGAACTTAAAACAGCAAGGGGGAGATGAGAGGATGGGAAAGAGGGAAACAGATGCTGCAAAGAAACTCCCAGTTCACATATAGTGGGGCACGTGAGGGGCTACAGGATACCACCTCCACCACCCAGAGACCTTTGCAGTTTGTTCAAGGAATTCACTACCTCAATGTAAAATAAGGCAAACTGTGCGCTGCTGCTCCTGTTTCTCCTTCCATTCTGACACAACAGACAACAGGTTTTCCTTATAGCACTTAAATGGCTGCTTCTTTACTCGTCGCCGGGGAGGCAACACAAGCAGCAACGTTAGGTGGAGACACTGGCTCCTTCAGAAAGCCTAAAGGTAATATTACTAGCTAGGCTCCAGTTGAAGCTACACGTAAATATGAAAACTAGAGGCACAGCCAGTGGACCAACCATAAACTCCCAGCACTCCCTCCAACTCACAAACATATAGCATTCATTAGCCATCCGGAGCAGGTGGCGCTAAAGTCCTGTTTTACGAGCAAACTGATTGGTGCTCTGGCTTGCTCTCCCAGATCCCCCAGATTTGCTAACAACCCCATTCAATCTAAATTTTAAAAAACATGGAACTTACCTGTCAACTTCTGTCTCCTCTGTGCTGCCACCTTTCACCTGCTGACCACTCAAGAAATAGAAAAGAGACTCTGCTGAGAACTGTGTTTCTATTTTCCCAGTGGCCATCTTGTTTGGAGTTCTTTCAATGGGAAAGCAATGCGAGCAGCCAGCACAATGCCTTTTCCACACGAACAAGTAACCATTAGAACCCGAGATGTTATGCCAGGTTGCTAATGTTGTGTTCTGAGTACCGTTCTGGCTGGTAATGACCATACGCCCTGAAGTCCCTTGCTTTGCTCTGCCCTTTCAGTGTAGACTGCAAGGCTGTAACAAGACAGTCTGTCTCTTGGTAACATGGTTGCACGAGAGAGTGTAGAATGGGGTTGCTTCTTTGCCTGGGAGAGATGGGGCGCGGGGTGCTCCTGCAGTCGGAATCCCCTTATGTCAATGGTTGTACCTGGGCGCTTTCCGGGACAACCTCGGGAACGGCTGGATGTATCTCTCTTCTCACTCACATCTATCTCGATGCGCTCACTTAAGTAATGCCCTCGTTACCACGGCCTTCCCCAGACCGGGCCATCACTCCTAACCTCTGGAACGCTCGTGTGTACACCACCACTCTCCTACCCAAAGGGGGCACTGCTTTCTCTCCAAGACTCTCTACTAGACTGTATGCCAACCGCAGCAAATATATGGGAATTCTACTGGTTAAATACTGACTCAAACCAATAGATACTGGTAGACACCAATAGCCAACTCTATGATCCAACTGGAATCAACACTTTACAGCTGCCTGAAAGATAGGAACAAGTTACAGCAAACTCCTCCCTTGCCCCCTGCTTAACCTTGATTGTAATTTACTGACCATGTCAGTGTTTGGGATTTATTCCAGAACGTTCTTCCCAGTTAATTAAACCATTGGGCAATTTTGGCAGTGTTAACTGAGTAACAATCCCAGAGGCTGTGGCACTAACGGTGAGAACATTGAGACTTGGCTTCAGTTCGGGTCACCAGGATTGTGACCCCACAAAAGTCTATCACTTTGTTTATGCTGCCCCCTGCTGGGAGGTACATGACACCGGAGCAGAGAAGGAGGTCTTCTTCATGATAAAGTCATAGGATACGGGGTGTCTCTCGAACACCTGAGTTCTGTAAGGTAATCCACCAGATTTCACCTCGACCTTGTGGGATCTGCATTATGAATCTGGTCAAAGCGACCTGCAAAGCTAGGAACCAATTTGAAGACTTTCTTGGTCTCCACTGTCTAGACGTTACTGTCCTACATCCTTGCACCCCCAATTTCATCATAGAGGTACAGGCAGTAATGGCTCTCCTGCACCTTCCATCCCCTCTCCGCCCCTCACTCTTCCTGTAGTGAATGTGGGGGGGACGGTCTAGCAATGGAAGCTGCTGGTCCGTGCAGTTACTCCTAAGGTCTACTAACTTGTGAAAGGTGGAAAACTGTCATGTTCACCTCATCATAACTCTGGAAATGTTGGTGGGCTATTGTAAACAATTGCTTCTCCATAGGGCCAGAACCACTGTCACAAGGCCTGCTGTGTCTGTCCCAACACTCTGCATCAATGATCAGTGTCTCTCTTAGCCATCATTCCACCTTTAACTGCTTCTTTTATTGTAACCTGCTTTGGTGTTTTTGCCATTTTATGAAGGCATTACAGCCCTAAAGGGATGGGCAGCGGCAGGTATTATTTTGCTTACATTTGTTATGTGCCCATGCACTTAATCTCAGGCATAGAACTCTATTGCGGCCCGATAACACCGCTTAAAGCCCTGCAACCTGGATTGAAATGTCACAGTCAATCTCTCAAAACAACCTTGCAGGGTCATCCTGCCACATGGCATCAGCGGCATTCCACACATTTGCATGTATGCAAATCAGGCAAGCAAATAACAACACCCTGCTCTACCAACGCTTCTTCTAGACACCACACTGGCAGGATCTGCTCTTCCTGTGCCTTTCCTCATTTGCAGCATGACAGCCATCATAGGTGGTCTAGGGAGCAGCTTATGAAGTATTGTATCATGTTGAAGCGTGCTCCAGTTCTTTTTGAATCTATTGTTCATTTGAAAACTCTGCCTTGAGAATCTTGATACAAACAGTAGTGGAGACTCGCTCGTCCTTTGCTTGGGATGAAAGAGTGTATCTTTAGGTGCCAACTCTGATCTAATTCGAGCATCCTCAAGAACCTCCTCTGGATTTCCTCTTTTCTTAAACTTGTTCTTAAGCTCTGAATATTCCATGTCTGGAACCTGTGGGTCCAATATGATTCTTTTCAGTCTTAGAATTTGACTACATGGTAGACTCTTCATCATAGCTTTTGGATGAAAGCTAGCGTAGTGTAATAGGTTATTGACGTCATGAAGATTGTGGTATAGTGTAGTCACTATCTTAGCCTTTTGCTAAATTAAGGTAACATCCAGGAAATGTTGTGTAGGAAGGCCAATTTCTAAGGTGAATTTAATGCGTGTGTCCACACACTGACAGATTCACTTGAATCTGGGCCTTTTTTAGGCACAAGAAGAAGATAAGGAGAGGTAAGAAGACCAACAAGACATAAAAACAAATAATGATAACATAGTTATCAATATATCTAGTAAACCTCTCATAAGTAGCCAATTGGATACTCTCAATCGGGGTCTTTTATTCGCCCCCGCCTGTAACACCACTCTTTTTGAGGAGAAGATTATCCTACACAAACTTTTACGCAAGATACGTCTAAATGTTTTCTTTGAAACACAACCACCTATGGAAGACACACTGGAGGTAGATGACAAACTTGAAATGAGGCCTAAAAGCCATTTTGACCCACATATTCAGAACTCTGTCCTGAACATGTTTGAAAAGAAAGTCGAGAACTATTGAAGATCAATTATCAAAGGTCATCCCCTTACAAAATTAAGAACGCTCAACTAGAACAGGTTGAAATGTTAGCGAGGGACGAACAACTAACTATAAAACCCGCAGACAGAGGGGGTGCTATAATGGCGATGGATACATCATTTTATCATGAGAGTTGCTTGACATTCTTGAGTGATGAATCTACATACATTAGACTTGACCGTGACCCTATCAATGAGATTAAGATCCTGATTGGCAATATTGTGGACAAAGCGTTTGAGTACAACTGGATAAGTGAGAAAACTAAGAACTATCTCATCAATCTGTTTCCCATGGTGGGGGACCAGCACTCGGGCTACACTACGGGTTGGAGCCATCTCTGGACTGCTCTTTCAAAGCGGAGTGGCCTGGTAGGGAAGAGCGAGCTCACTGCGCAGCAACAGCCTATAACATTATTTCGTGGAGAGATTGCAGCAATAAGGGCAAGGACGCCACCCGAGGTAAGGAGAGGGGAGGGACAATCATTTTATTTTAATTTTTCTATTGCAATGAGACGGGTGTGCTGGGGATATTTATCCCCATAGCAATGAGACTGAGCATCCAAGTACGCTACGGCTGGCTGGAGATGTCAGACAATAATGAGCAAAGCGTATTCTCAGACACATAGCTATGGGGAAGGCAACTAAGAGGACGAAGCAGTTGGTGGAAGTGTCATCTAGTCCCTCATCATCTTCCTGTCATGAACACAAGAGAAAGAGCAAAGCATGTGACGACACTAAGTTGGTGCAAGTACTCAGGAGAGTCTTAAAGAAAAGAAGGAGACATTCTCCATTCGCCTCGTTCTGACCTTCCTCCTCCAGTTCTGAGTTGTCCTCTTCCTCTTCCTTCAGTAGATCTGAGCAAGAGAAGGAAGAAAGGTGAAAATCATTGGATAAGGAAGGTACGCCAGCAGCGGTTCCACACATTGCGACGTATATGAGGTCCCCAGAACACCAGGCTCTGGTGCCTATCTTCGGGAAACGACCACCACAGATATAGTTTTAAAAGACGGCTTCCAAAGGCCTTCCCTTCTTACAAGAAATCAGGAAAGAAATCTTGAAGGAGTGTGACGGAACCGGATAAAAGCAGGGCCCTAGATTTAGTCTAGGGAGGATAGCTCAGCGGCAACGTTCTCGCCTTGGAAGCAAGACGACTCAGAGCCACACAAGTTCGATCCCCAGGTCCGCTCTCAGAAACCTCTGGGTATTAAGCCATATCATATCAAGGATGTAACCTCTGAGGAGTGCCGGAGAGATCCTGCATAATGTACTGATGGAACTCCTGCCTAGTTTGGTTAGGGTGGTCCGCTATGTCACCGGAAGAGATGATTCGGAACAGCGTTAACAGAAAGGCAGATGCACCCATGAAAAAGACATACACAGGGGCACAGGTCAAGATGAGAGCGGGAGTGTATACCTCATATGCAGAAGAAACAGCATTGTGATGCTTTTCTCAATTGTCCAAGGCCATCAGGGATGGGGGGATTGTGGTCCCAATTTTCAGGACCTGCACATAGAGGTGGCATTTCTATTGAACCTGGTTTATGATGGAGTGAAAGCGTCCGGCCATTGTGGTGGGAGCAGTGGCTACCGGCAGAAGGCACCTTCATTTAAGGGACTGGTGGTCAGATGATCACCGGGAGGCAACAGCACCCCAAATTCTTTTCGAATGGAAGATTTTGTTTGGTCCATTCCTTGAAGACAAGGTTCACAAGGCATTTAAAAGGGGTAAGCAGGCACATAGGTTAAGATGGAAGTCTGGTTCCCAGAGAGCGGACTACAGAAGACAAAAGAAACGTATTGTAGAATGGAAGGACACAAGGCTGAATTTCCATTGGGCAGCTAGACCCAATCAGGGTTCCAGGAAAGTACAGCCTAGTCAATCTGGGGTAAAGTCCTGACTCTAGGCCAGTTGGGGCTTGCTCAGGTGGTTCTTCAGAATCGTCAGATGTGTGGAACGAGACACAAAGGATATGTCATCGAATTCAACCGGGTGAGGAGGTACTCATGGTTGCTACAGGCTCCTTTGCCAGACCATCAGGCAGCACTGATCAAGGGTTTACAGGAATTACTTGAGAAGAGGGCTATCACCTGGGTGCCGCAGAAGGAGAAGGGTCTATGGATTTTACTCCATAATCTTCCTGATGCCCAACCAAATGGGATGTTCCACCTGGTGTTGGACCACAAACAGCTGAACAGACATGTCTTGTCGAAGTCATTCCGACTAGACTTCCAATACACATATTACAATATCCCGATTCAGCAGAACCATCAGAAATACCTGAGGTTTGCAGTGGCAAATTGGGACTTTCAGTTCCATGTCTTGCCTTCCGGACTGCAGACTGGAATAAGGGTGTTTAGAAAGGTCATGTGTCCGGTAGTGGCACACCAACACAAGCAAGGGATGCATCTGTTCCCACACATGGACAACTGACTGGTAAGGGCCTAATCGGAACATCTGCTCAGGAATCAGATAAGGGCTATGGGTGATCTCCTTCAAAGGTTGCGCCTATTAATCAACTGGGAAAAAACCATGCTGATACCATCACCAAATATACGGCGGAAAACAGAAATCTTCTACCGAACAACAATCAGGTTACAGAGGTAGTTACCATTGAAACTGATAGAGGAGTGGGTGTCAGTCTGACGCATTTTGAGCATGCAGGGTCAGATTGCAGCCTGTGGTTTTGTGGTCGCATTTACGTGTCTACACCAGCACATCTGGTGTCATTTTGGTTGAGCCACTGAGATCCACAGTTGGACGACTTCGTCCTCTTACTCTGTGTGCCGGCCTCATTGAAGGTGGTGCTGGATGGACATGCAGAACCTGCAGAATGTGTTTCCTCTGAGCTGGCCCACAGAGATCATGGGTCTTCCCCCCTCCTCTTGGGAGCTCAATCAGAGGGTGTTCGAGGAGATATCTTGGAAGTTCGGGCACGAATATAGACCTATTCCCATCCCTGCATAATGCCAAAAGTCCCAATTCTTTTTGAGGTTTCCCGCTCAGGACTCAACACAGGTGGATGCAATGGAATCCCAGTGGCCAGACCTTCTCTTCAATGCCTTCCCGCCATTGACTCTGCGGATGAAAGTATTGTTGAGGATCAGAGATTCGAAGTCCCAAGTCGTAGTAATGGCTCCTGCGTGGCCAAGGAGGTTCTGGACTTCTCTACTATTGGAGCAAGCAGTGTAGCCCATGCTTCCCTTGCAGAATGATCAGGGGCCAGTGGTGATGGAATGGGCCCTGGAGCGGGAAAGAAGACCACATGGGGGTCATGGGTGCTGAAAGGGAGGGGTGGCACGGAGAAGGACTAACATCCCTGTCAGCCACTGTGGTTCAGCGGCACAGCAGACCGGCTACTAGGAAGGCGTATGACGGGCACTGGAAGTCATTCTCATCACGGTGTGATAAGGCAAACATAGATCCTTTTCTCCATCCAGTTCCAACGCTGTTACAGCTCTTAAAGGATAGGTTTGACTTTAGGGCTCTCTGTTTCTACCCTTGGAGCTCAGTGGGCACCCATCAGGGTGGTGCCTGAACCTTGGGATCATGGGTCAGTAGGGGTGCAGCTGGTCGCTAAATTGTTGAAAAGATACACCCAGTGCAAACCTCAGGATCCAAAAGGTGGGCCATCTTGGGACTTAACGTTGGTCCTTCGGGCATTGCAAAGGGCTACATTTGAGCCACTGGGATTGGTTGATTTGAAATGTCTTACATTAAAGATTGTCTTTTCAGTGGAAATTACATCGGCACAGAGGCTGGGGTAACTGGGAGCACTGTTGCCTTCGCCTCTATTCCTGACAATCCTTCCTGAAGCCCCGGCGTTCAGATGCGGGCCGAAATTCAGCCCAAAAGTGCTCAAGAAGTGGTGCTGCCAGAGTTCTTCCCACACCCGGCCTCCCCGGAGAAAGAGTCCTGGCATTTGTAGGATGCAAAAAGGGCAGTGCAGGAATATCTAGAGAGGAGAAAGGGCATGCGTACGTCAGACGGTCTCGCTGTGACTTTTGGTGGAGGTTCACCTGGCAGAAAGCTACCCTTACCAGGTGGATTAGAGATGCCATTATGGAAGTATATAAGGTGGCTTGGCTCCCAGTGCCTGTTGGGATATAGGGAAGGTCCACAAAGGGGATGGTGGCTTCATGGGCAGAAGCCAAGGGTGTTTCCGTGGCAGACATTTGCCGAGCAGCATGGGCGACCTAAACAAATTCATTAGCCGGGGGTGTGGTTCCGTGGACTAATGCATCCACTACAGGGACCTGTGTTTGACTTCATGCTCACAGGTTCGAATCATGCCTGGTCCACTCAGCCCTTCATCCTTCTGAGGTCGATAAAATGAGTGCCATTAAGTTGGGCGACAATAAACATCTGTTATCTTTCAATAGTGGCAAGATACCTCTCTTTGTTGCAGATCACAGTAGCCTAACCAGGCCCTCCAACAGCCCCTGCCCCCATCTGATTGGCTGCCGCTGGCACCTAAGGCTGGATTGGCCGCCGGCAGGCGTAGCTGGCCCACTCATCCCAAGGCCCACGGAAGCAAGGCTAACACATGTTCCTTGCCTGGGCTCAATGCCTTCACTCCCGAGTCAGGAGAAGGAGCTCCTCGGCCAGGTCTGCCACTGCACGAGCAGCGGGCACCCTCGGCACGTCGCCTAGCTGATTTCCGCGTACTTATTGGTCGCGCGACTGCGTGCCGCATCCACCCGTGCGAGAACGCCTTTGGAAGCGCCGGAGCGCCCAATATTGCTGCAGCGCCGAGTCACAAAAGAAGAATAGGCTGCCATGCTTAAATCTGCAGCATTTGCCATTTTTTTGCACCATCTTGCAGGCCAGGTACATGAAGTACCTCCACGTTTCAAGATGGCCGCCCGCTCTTTGTTGCAGACCACAGTAGCCTAACCAGGCCCTCGAACAGCCCCTGCCCCCATCTGATTGGCTGCCGGTGGCTCCTGAGGCCGGATTGGCCGCCGGCAGGCGTAGCCGGCCCACTCATCCCAAGGCCCACGGAAGCAAGGCTAACACCTGTTCCTTGCCTGTTTCTTGCTGATTCTGCCTCTGCCAGTCCCCCTGGCCCAAACAGGATAGCACCAGCACGAAGGACACGCTGCCCCAGGACCACGCACCATCGCCTTCCAACTCCTGAGATCAACGGGTAAGCCCACCACCAGCATATTATGCGCACCCATTTATCCTTAAACTGGCAAACTCCCACCCCCATACGCTAAACCCTTCCACCTGGTTGCTGCTCCACACACCTACCGCCACTGGCCCACACCACTCTGGTCATGGCAGCTGGCTAACCATCTCGTGATAATTGTACTCAATACTAGCCATGAGCGCACACTGCTCTCGGCTGCACACCTCCTTCAAACCATACTTCAATTCAATGTTGTTACAATGACTGCACCATTATTTATTTATAACCTGGCTGCTCCCATCAGCCCTGTCCATTGACACTAGCGTATGCTGCCCACTGCCTTGCCTTACCCAGCACGCTTCAGTAAACCCTTTGTGTGACATTCGAATCTATGCAGGTTGGCACTGTTATTATTTACTGCCTGAACATTGCATTTTTGCTCATTTCTGTGATTTTCGAATCTAGGCAGGTTGGCACTGTTATTATTTACTACCTGAACATTGCATTTTGCTCATTTCTGTGATATTCTAATCTAGGCAGGCTGCCATTGCCACTAGTAGAACACTGCATTCTGCCCATTGGGAGACTATAATAGTGATGTAGTGCCATGTGCGCCCTGCCCCTAACATAGTTGTATTTTAGACTTCCTGACTACTGCTCACAGCTCAACAGTGACATCCACATAGACAGTATACGCTAACCACCCGCCTTACAATTTATAGCGTATTGTGCCCTCTGCCATCCAGGCCAAAATTCGCGCTCATCAGTAATGCATGCCCTTAGCGTCTGAGCAAAACTAACTCACACACAATATGTACTCGCTGCCCGTTCTCATCTGCATACTTTGCAAGCTACTCCCCTTTATGACCACACCTCACCCCTCTACATCAAAGCACCTCCACCACTATTAAATCACCTCGAGTCATCAAGGGCACACGAAGGAACTCCTGCCCATGCCTTCACACATTCCAGACAACACAGCTCTGATGATACCTAACCTTAACCTGAGCCTCAGACTAGACAGACTCAGAGCCCGCACCCTCTCTACCCACTACCATGCTATCCCCACGCACATACCACACAGAAACTGCAGACTCAGCTCACGCACTTTTAAAGTGCATACACCCCACCACCGTGAAATTACCTCCACGCTCACTATACCCAGAGGTAACTCCCACTCACAATGTACCATTGCACCCAAGGCAGACACCCACACCATACCTAAAAAAATCTCTATCCCAATGCTATACAAATGCGCCCTAATCAATGTACGATCACTCAATGCCCACGTATTAGAAATAAATGATCTAGTAACTACTCAAAATCTAGACTTACTTGCAATCATAGAGACCTGGCTCAACAAAGCTTCCGGCCCAGCTATTTCATTAGCCCTACCACAAGGGTATACCATTCTCAGACAGGATAGGATAGCCAGAACAGGAGGGGGATAGCCATTATTCACAAAGGAACACTCTCTATCAGAACCGTACCCCACCAAGAGGAAGAAAATATTGACATCCTATCAGTCAAATTAGCACTCTCTCCAAATAGCACAATAAATATTCATACCATATACCGGCCGCCCGGCCCAACCACCAACTTCATAGATCAAGTCAATCACCTCTTAGGAAACAACCTTAAAAAATCTACTAAATCACTTCTTATAGGTGACCTTAACCTAGGATTCAATGACCCTATGGACAAAACTGCTATCTCCCTAGCCAAAGACCTCCAAAAATTAGGCTTCTCTCAAAAGATCACCTCGCCTACTCATGCTAAAGGACGCACCCTAGATTGGATTATAGACCACAACTGTAACACAGCCATCACCTCCAACACTAGCCTCCCATGGACAGACCACAACCTTCTCCTATTTGACATCCCTGTCTCACCAAGCGCTAAAGTGCCTACTAAAGCACCGGCGACCCAAGCCAGAAATGCCAAAAAACTTACCGCAGACAACATCAGTGCACTCCTCAATCTGCCATGCCTAGCGCCTCCGTTCTCCGCTGATCCGAACATTCTCGCAGAAATATTCAAAGACACCATCACATGGCCTGTCAACTCCGTTGCCCCATTGGAAAACAAAAAAGGAAAAAAATCCTTCCACTCCAATTCCTGGTTCACTGAGGAACTCCGGACTTTGCGCAAAGACAAACGCATAGCGCTCAAAAATTGGCAGCTTAACCCCTGCGATACCACAAAAGCTAACTTCAAATCCTTAGCAAAAAAATACAAAGACGCAATCTTCCTTGCTAAATCTGAAGCCTACAATCACTGCATCTCCAATGCTAACTCCCGCTCCAGAGAACTTTTCATTATATTCAAAGAACTAACCGTTCCACCCACTTGCCCTGATGAAATCGTCAAAGACGAGGCATGGTGTACAGGCATTCAAACAGCCATGCTTACAAAAATAAACCTCCTCCAAAACAAAATATCACACTACTTCAATACCCTACCAAAGCAAACTGCACAGGCACAGATAAAACCCAATGTAAAAGCAAGAAACGTGCCCAAATTTGCATTTACCGAAATCTCCGAAGCTGAGGTCACTGACATCCTCAGGCACCTCAAACCTTCACAATGCAAGGGCGATGTATGCCCCCCTAAAATCATCCAAGACTGCGCAGAACCACTTGCCCCCCTTCTCACTGCCTTCATCAATACATCCTTCAAAACGGGCATAGTCCCAGACAGCCTTAAAGAGGCCTGGGTACGTCCCCTCTTAAAAAAACCGACATTAGACCCTACTAACCGCAACAACTATCGACCCATAACCACAGTCCCATTCCTCCTGAAACTACTTGACAAGGCCGCACACAAACAGATTCAACTATACCTTGAATCCAACACAATTCTAGGAAAAAGACAATCGGGATTCCGCAAGGGACACAGAACTGAAACCGCCCTTCTAGACTTAAAAAACGAAATTACCAACATCCTAGATAAAGGCAAGCCTGCACTCCTCCTTCTCCTTGACCTCTCAGCCGCGTTTGATCTAGTAGACCACATTACTCTTATCAGTCACCTGACACACGCTGCACACTTCTCAAATGCCGCAGCATCATGGGTAACATCATTCTTAGAGGGAAGAGCTATGAAAGTGTTCTCTAACACAGCACATGCAGAACCCTCTATCATCCACTCTGGTGTACCACAAGGCTCCTGCACTGCCCCTACGCTCTATAATATTTTTACCAAGCCACTATTTGATAAACTAGACGCACTGGGGATCACCTACACAAACTAGGCCGACGACACCCAGGTTCTTCTCCCACTGACAGGAAATTACCACCAAGACGCAGCTACCCTACAGCAAATCTACTCTACCATACAAGTTTGGATGGCTACCAACGGCCTCTGCTTGAACGGGGACAAGACCGAAATCCTCATTCTAGGACAGAAATCCACCCTCTCCAACCTCAATCCACTGTACATTAATTTCAACATAGACAATTGTATCATCCCAGTCCTATCTTCAGTCAAAACCCTAGGGGTTCACATAGACGCCACGCTATCCATGGACAAACAAGTTAGCGCCATAGTCTCGGCATCAGCACTGAGTACCAAACTCATTAATGCAACAAAACCATTCCTAACCAAGGATAACTACCTTTCCATCGCCCGAGCAACTATAGGAGCCAAACTAGACTATTGTAATGCGCTCCTAGCCGGCACCTCCAAAAAAAAACGTATCTAGGCTCCAAACAACCCAAAACAACGCTCTCAGAGCAGCCCTCAGCATACCAAAGAGAGAACACATCACACAAGCCAGAAAGGCAGCTCACTGGCTCCCAGTCAAAGACCGTATCTCCTTCAAAATTCTCACAACCACCCACAAATGCATCAACCTCACTGCCCCCCCCTTATTTATCTGACACGTAGGTAGACATCAGTCTACGAGACCAAGAAGAGCACAATACACGAATCAACTAGTAATACCCCGCATCAACAGAACAAAAGCAGGAGGCATAGGCTTCCCCTTCCTCGCACCCAAACTCTGGAATTCCCTACCTCCTGACCTCAGAACTGACACATCTCTCTTCTCCTTCCGAAAAAAGCTCAAAACTGCCCTATTCAACTAACACCATTCTCATGTGCTCCTGCTTCTCTTGAATATGTGTAATAAGTGTATCTCGTCCAATGTAACCGTATGGTCACTAACTGTATGCAACTAAGTATAAGCAACACTGTAACTAGTGCCACAATGTCTTCGGTCTGCTGTGCGCTTAACAAATGCGAATAAATAAATAAATAAATACCTGGGGGGTGAACGTGCGCTCTACAAATACAGCTGTTATGTTATTACCGCTTCAATATCCATGCACGTTTCCACGGCTTTTGTTGCAGGGGTTTTGGCGGCGGTCACTGAGCTCTGATGGAAAGCGGAATAAATGATTGGTGTAGCCGAAAGTATATTATGATCAGTGTTGTCCTTGCCCGAGCCATCAAAATGCTTGGCTATTTCTCAGAGAATGAAGTACTGGGATGAGGAAGAGGAATGGTGTGGTAATGTGGGAATTTCTTACTGGTAATCTTCATTAGTACTTGCTCTGACTTCCTCGTCACAGTACCTACAACCCACTATGCTCACCGCTTCGGTGGATGCCCGGGGCCATGTCACCAGTTGATATGGAAGTGAAAGGAGTGACCTGAGACCCAAGGTTATTTGAGGCATAGGCCAGGGGAGATGAGAAGTGCGCTAAAAAGATAAGAGGGAGCCTTTCGGTGGAGGCGTAGCTTCTGAGAAGTACTGTGATGAGGAAGATAGATCTAGGAGTAATAAAGATTACCAGTAAGTAATCCCTGCATAAAAGCAGGAATACCTGCAATTTTATGTTGAAAGTATAGCAGCTCAGTTGAAGGACAATGTTGTTGTGGAAGGAAAAGGGACACGGGCCCTTTAAGGCAAAGCGAATGTGGAAAGGGGAGAAGAGGCAGGGCGGGGAGGAGGGGAGGAGGGAAAGGGAGATACGGCAGTTACTGTTAAATAAAGTTGGAGTCAAGACGTATCCTGTAGCCCACGTCTTATTTCAGGTCCACACACCCCCACAACAACTGCCGACGAGCAAGGAGGGACCCCGCGCCTGAGGGAGCAGCCGGAGTCACGGAGGGACCCGGCGCCAACTGCGCAGCAGAGAATTGATGCTGGTGAGCATAATCCTGCGACACATGCAGCAAGCAGCGAAAGGACGGCGGGGACATGCGCAGAGCTGTGGAGTCACAGAGGGACCCAGCAGTGTCGCGCCAACGCCAGAGAGGAGATCCAGCAGACAGAGAAGTGAGGTGAGCGGAAGTGAAGATCCAGCACGCTGGCCGCAGAGAAGGAACAGAAGACGCAGCGAGACGCCGGAGTCGAGGAGGGGCTCTAGTGAGTCGCCAAGCAACACCGCCGACAAAGAGAACAAAAGAGGACGACGCAGGTACGAAACGAAGAAAGGGAAACGCAACCGCCCACATATCATATGCTCCAGAGAGGGGAGGCTAAGGCACGCGCCAGTGACTAGTACAAGCCACTCGAAAGCGAGGAATCTGAGGCACACGCCAGTGCCAGCCATAAGCCACTTGAAAGCGAGGAATCGTAGGCACACGCCAGTGCCAGCCATAAGCCACTTGAAAGTGAGGAATCGTAGGCACACGCCAGTGCCAGCCACAAGCCACTTGAAAGCGAGGAATCGTAGGCACACACTGGTGCCAAGCCACTTGAAAGCGAGGAGTCATAGGCACACACCACTGCCAAGCCACTTGAAAGCGAGGAGTCATAGGCACACACCAGTGCCAAGCCACTTGAAAGTGAGTAATTACATGCACACACCAGAGCAAAACACAAAGTACTTGAATGCGAGGAGTCATAGGCACACACCAGTGCCAAGCCACTTGAAAGCGAGGAATCGTAGGCACACGCCAGTGCTAAGCCAATTGAAAGCGAGGAATCATACACACACACCAGTGCCAACCCACTTGAAAGCGAGGAATCATAGGCACAAGATAACACCAACTACAAGCCACTTGAAAACGAGAAAGCAAGGGCATGCAGAGCCACGTGAAAGTGAAGAACCAGAGACATTTAGACACAAGGTCCGGGGTTGCAGCACCACGACCACGCCTGAGCATCAGTGACCATGTCACAGACTGGGAGCGCAGCAGTAGACACCACAGCGCCCGCCACACCCGGTGTGACGCTCACCAACCCAGTCTCCTTACTGCGCCGCCCAAACCCGTTCTCACTGGAACCTCAAGAGAACCAGGGACAAAGATGGCAAGAGTGGATGGACGAGTTTGAAGAATTTATGAGGGCGGTAGGTAACCAAGATGCCCCAAATAAGCTCGACATCTTCACAAATCTGGTGGGGAAAGACATAAAGAGTGTCATCAATACCATACCAACAGCAGAAAGGACAACATACCAAAAACTCATCGAAGCCATCAACAGTTGCCTAGTAGTCATCCCAAATAGAGACTATGGGTGCTACATTTCCAATCAGTGCACCCAGATGCCCCAGGAAACGATCGGCCAGTTCATATTATGCCTACAAAGGAAGATCACGTATTGCGACTTCGCCATCTTCAACGATGATGAAGCCATCCGACTAAGGGTCATAGAAGGATGCCTGTCATCGATATTCCGCAAACACTTACTGAAGAAACCACTACCTCTGAAAGAGATAGCTGAGCTGGCCAGAGTGTACGAAAGAGTGGACGTCCAAGCTGACCACATAGAGAACCCAAATAAGATAGACTCCATCGCGGCCATCACCACTAGTCAATCAAGCCGCCATCACTACAACACATACAGACAAGACCAGTGGAATAACGCGAGACGCCCGCTACCAGAAAGGCAATGCTATCGGTGCGTGTTTGAATTCCCACACAAGGGCCAATGCCCCACAATAGGACAAATGTGTATGAGATGTGGCCAAGAGAACCAGAGTATGGCCAGAGTATGTGCCCAGAAAAGACAACCCCACTACCTGCATACCGGCCATCCAACCAACAAACAACTGCGAGGAGATTCGAGGCGCCAAGACCTTTCAACCTGCGACCATACCTGGAACGACAGTATACCAAGCCTACCACCAACCCCAGGCCCGCAACCAATGCTGAGTTCATCAGAGCGGTAGAGAACCTGCAGGTAGACCAGGCGGACGGGACAAATATACCACTTGCAAGCATATCCCAAAGAACCTTACGAAAAACCCACCCATCGAAGAACTCCCAACAGAACAGACACAATACGCAGAATATGACCGATACAGCAGGGAGTACGTCCACCTCATCTCAGAAGCCTCAGACAACACTACGGCACCCAGAGTGACAGTACACCTAGGAGGAATAGACACACCGTTCCTGGTAGACACAGGCGCAACAGTCAATGTCATGAGCCACCTGACATACGAACACTTAGCAGACAAGTTCCCATTGCAACCATCATAACCCCACATATTCCAATGGGGCGCAACACAGCCGCTGACTTCAAAAGGACAATTTGCTTGTGACCTCATCCACAGGGGTAAAAGAGCTCAGACGATGATACACGTCATCCACAGTCCAGCAACGGGAAGATGCCTTCTCAGCCACAAAACCGCTGTCGCCCTATGCCTCATCGACATCCACTACAACGAATCGGAAGCAATTCAAGGGATACCGCCTGACTCCCAACTCATACAGGCCATCCACCACAAAGCCCTAAACATTGAAGACCTGAAATCAATCTATTCAGCCCTATTCGAAGGAGTGGGCATGCGGAAGAATAATGTCATCAAGCTACACATCGACCCAAAGATACAGCCAGTACCACAACACCCCAGGCGAGTAGGGTTTCATCTACAAGTGAAAGTCACCCATGAGCTGCAGACACTACTGGACAACAATGTCATAGAAAGAGCGACAGGGCCCACACCATGGGTGTCTCCACTTGTAGTCGTCCCCAAAGCAGAAGGACGCCTCCGCCTCTGCGTGGACATGAGGATCCCCAATACAACCATCCTACGGGAGAGACACCCAGGCCCAAACATCGAAGACATGTTGATAAGGCTCAACCAAGCCACCAAATTCTCAAAATTGGATCTCAACCAGGGATACCATCAACTTGTTATCGATCCCGCATCAAGACCCATCACCATATTCACCACCCATGAGGGCCTATTTAGCTACAAACGGCTTAACTTCTGGATCTCATCCGCTGCCAAAATCTTCCAGGAAACAACCCACAGAATTATTAGCCCGGTCACCAACGCATTTAATTACCGTGACGATATCCTCGTATTCGGAGTCACCCAAGGCCAACACGAAACAGCCCTACACCAGGTCTGCCGTATCCTCCAAAACGCCGGACTCACACTCAATAGCCAGAAATGCGAAATCAACATACACACCCTATGCTTCTTTAGCCACATTTTTTCAGACCAGGGCATCAAGTCCGATCCGGACAAAATCCGCACCATAACGAACTTACCCAGCCCAAATGACACCTCTGAACTCTGCTCGTTCCTGGGCATGGCAGGATACTGCACTCGCTACCTACCACAATATGCCTCACTCACGTGCCCACTACGGCAGCTACTAAAAAAAGATCAACCCTTCCAGTGGACGGACCAATGCCAACAGGCATTCTCCACCATCAAACAAGAACTGGCTGCCAATCACCAACTAGCGTATTTCAACCCAAAATGACAGACCGAAATCACCGTCAACGCAAGTCCAGTAGGGCTAGGTGCAATTCTGGCTCAAACCGATCCACAGAACAACGCCAAAACCCACATCGTAGCATACGCCAGCTGTGCCACCGAACAAGCATACTCGCAGGCAGAGCGCGAGAGCCTGGCAGCCGTATGGGCATGTGAGAAATTCCACCATTTCGTCATCGGACAAACCTTCACCCTCATAACAGACCACCAGGCCCTGATGGCCCTCTTTGGCAACCCAAAAATCAAAATGCCACCGCGCATCGAACGATGGGGCACCCACCTCCAGGAATACGACTATACCATCATCCACAAACCTGGGGGCGATGCAAACCCAGTGGACTATCTGTCACGACACCCAGATGGGGCGTCCAACACCACAATGCAGGGAGAAGCCGATGGATACATTGCATATCTGTCACAGAACGCCCTTCCCCCAGCCATCACTGCACAACTGTTTGTGGAAAGGAGCAGGGCTGACCCCACCATCAAGGCAGCAGTACACCTCACCAACACAAACAAGTGGCGACAGGCGGCCAATGAACACTTTGAGCCGGGGGAAGAGGAGGAAGTCGACAGAAGAGACCTAGCCAGAATGGAGAGAATACACAATGAACTGGCCACAACAAGCCAAGGCACGCTACTCAGAGGGAACCGCCTGGTAGTACCCAAAAGCCTAAGGAAGCCACTGGTGATGATCACACACGAAGGCCATCGAGGCGTGGCCAACACAAAAAAGATATTGCATATTCCATGTGGGGAACCAGGTGCGGTTTCCCCATATGGACACCATTGTGGACGACATACTAAGATACTGCAGCTCGTGCCAAGTAAATGCAGCCAGCTCACCACCCTGCCCCCTGCAGATAGATCCACTTCCGGATAGACCTTGGCAGCACGTAGCGCTCGACTTCTAAGGCCCACTGAAAGAGGGAGGCCACCTTCTAGTGGCCATAGACGAGTGCTCCCGTTTCCCACTGGTGAAGCACATCCAGTCCATGGCCTTCCACCATGTGGTAGGTACAATAGATGAACTGTTCAGCGAGTGGGGCATCCCCAACACAGTGAAAACAGACAATTGATCCCCATTTCAGGAACAAGAATTTAAGAAATTTGCGACACACCTTGGATTCCACCACCAAAAGATCACACCACTATGGCCTCAGGCCAATGGGATGGTGGAACGCTTCATGGCGAATAACAAGCGCACGCGCCAGAAAGCAGCGACAGACCAAGCCTCTATGCCACAAGCCATCTCACAGATGTTACGGAGTTATCGGCATACCCCACATGAGGCGACCGGAGGCGCCCCAGCCGAACTCATGATCAAGTACAAACCACGGTCCCGGCTTCCCCAACTCAAGGACTACACGCCAGAGGAGGACGACGAGATACGGCAGCGAGAAACGAAGAAAAGACAAAGGGCCAAAGAATGGGCTGACGGGAAACGGAAAGCCAGGGAACCCCTGATTCCAGTAGGAGAGACCGTGCTGGTCAGGCAAGCCCAATGCCGGAAGACAGACTCGAGGCATCGGCACGAGCCCATGATAGTGACGGAAGTAAAAGGACCCATGGTCACTGCCGTAGGAGACCAAGGCGAAATAACCCGAAACGCATCATACTTTAGGCGAATGTTCCAAGAAGATCAAACCGAGGAAGAAGATCCCATGGACCCAGAGACTCCCCCGGGCCCGCCTGAGGCGCCCTTGCAAACAGGTCCGTACGACGACAAGGACGAGCAAGCCGGACGACCTCGCAGGTCAGCCAGGAGGCCCACACGGCTCATTGAAGAAATGTAATCACGGACTCAGTCGATAAGTAAGGGGGGGGTGTTGTGGAAGGCAAAGGGACACGTGCCCTTTAAGGCAAAGCGAAAGTGGAAAGGGGAGAAGGGGTTGGGCGGGGAGGAGGGGACGGGGGAAAGGGAGATACGGCAGTTACTGTTAAATAAAGTTGGAGTCAAGACGTATCCTGTAGCCCGCGTCTTATTTCAGGTCCGCACACCCCCACAACAAATGTTTAGTTTCCATTCAAATTATATCAGCATGCGCAGGTCTATTAAGATACTATCGTTTCTTTGGGGTAATATAATGGGTCCTTAGAACTCCCTGCCTCTCTTTCTTCCATTCCCCCATACTCCCCCCGAGACACCAGCGTGAAAGGTTTTGAGAGCTGGAAAAGAAGCAGTCCTCGACTGACACTGGGTTCTCTGTGCGTCCACTCCCCTCAGACGTTCACACGATCATGCAACGTGGGACTTTCCCTGGTGAATGCGGTTTCCCCCGGTGTACTGTACTCTTCCCCTCTCAACTGAGTGCCAGAGTCGGTAATGGCGAATACGTTAGCTCAGTGAGTTGATGCTAAAAGCTGTGTACACCCTGCTGGCCAAGAATGCAAACCCAGCCTGGACTGAGGCAGAATTTCATCCTTTCCGAGGTCGACAAAATGAGAACCGCTACGTTGGATAGCCTACAATGTAACCACCAAGAGAAAATTCAGTTTTCAGTGTGCACAATATAACTGGCTTATATTATGAAATACTGAGTGACGTGTACAGAGCGAAACAACCCCCCCCCTTCCCGCCCCTATCGATGATGTCAGCACTCTGTCGCCCTGTCCTGATTCGGTGTGACTTGGCGCACGCACCTGCCCGTGCGCCGCTGAATATTATCATTGTGTGTCACTGCGACGCCGGCAGGAACTGAGTTACTGGAATGCCGGCACCTGATGAAACTTGTAATGTCCGGTGATTCAGTGTCAGAAATGAAATACAAGGATTAACCCGTGTATATGAATCAAGGACAGCTGCCGCGCTGTTGCGGCGCGATGCGTCTGTGCCATTACATTCACAGCAGCGCTATAGTCTCTAGGCTGATGCTCAGGGCCGGCGAGAGAGTGTCTGGGGGCCGCTCTTGCACAAGAGTCTCCACTTGTTAGGTGCATCCATTGTTATGGAGGCGAGGGGGTTCATAGCCGCTGAGAGGGCCAGCCAGCAGGCAGCGGAAACACTAAGCCTCCTGAAACTGACGCTCAGCTCCCTGCTCTCTGGCCCAGGCGCGAGCAGCTCTTCTTAGTACACAGGTGGCTAATGTAGAGAAAAAAAAGACACCACAGAGACTCCAGGGTTGCCCCCGATGGCTCCAGCAAAAGCAGCTTGTAATGTGCGTGCTGCAAAGCGCACATTTAAAGTCCTGGATGGAGGGCGTAGAATGCTGTACCGTAAGACTGCTGACTGCCAACACTGGGGCAGAGGCCCCTCCAAACAGAAATGGTTGAACGGCCTGACACGTCCCTACTGATACTAAAAGTATAGCAGCCCTGCAAGAGGTACTAATAATGTCCAATGACATGCACAACAACCCCGCTGACAGGTACTGTTATTGTCTCATTAACGGTTTAGCAGCCCTGCGGAGACAGGTGTCACAGGATGGATGATTAGAGCAGGCCCTGTCCCAATTAAAATGAAAACACTAGAGCTCTGGCTCTATTTTTCTATTGGCCATCTTATGTATATGTATTACCTTGTGGTGAAACACTGCAAGAGGTCCTCACAATGCCTATCCCTCACAAAAAAGTGACATTAGCACTCCCAGGGTGATAATGGTGATAATGGTGGGCTATGCCAGCTGGTAACATACTTTAGCCCTCATAGAAGTCCCTTGCCTTGCGCGCCTCTGCCACATTAGGCGGGGTGTTACGAGCCAGTATGTTCTTCAGAACCCACCCTTTTCACCACATTTATAACACTGCAATGCTGTCAGAATCTGAAGAAACCTCCCTCCCTTCCTCCCCACCTAGGTCTTCCGTGGAGCTTTCTTCAAGATCCTTCTTTGAGGTGACTTGGGTTTGATGCTTCCGTTCTTGTCCTTCTTCTGTAGCAGATTAGGGCTTTCTCCACGGGATACCACGCTGTCGGTAGGATGGTCCCCAACAGCTTGGACTCCCCCGGAGCTAGCCTCCTTAAACAGGGAAAAGCCTCCTGGCTGAAAAACCCTGTATGTCTAAAGATAACAGTCTAGACTTGCTGTGGTGTGCCTAAGGAGGCGTGGTGAAGATGGTGATAACCCGGATACTTCCAAGACGGTGGTCTCAAGGGTGGAACGATGAGTAGCAGGCAGCGTTTGAAGAACCAGATGACAGACGGATCCGCCAGGGAATGACTACTGCAATGCTCCAAAGAGGAGCAAAAGCTCCGGAGAGAGCGGGCAACAGGGTGAGCCCAAGAAAGTAAGTAAGGAAGAAAGAAGCCGGGAAAGTACTTCGACGGAACAGGAGGAAACGCTGTGCAGAATGCACACAGTAAGAAAGGAGAGAGAACAAAAAGAAAGTAAACAGATGTTGACTGACTGCGAGGTGGGGAGAAAAAGGGAGGAAATAAACCGGAGGGGTGGACTAAGCGCCAAAGTGCCGATCCACATAGCGAGGGGGCCAAGAACACACGAGAGGAGTTCCCAACCCAAAAAAACAGTTGGCAGGAAGCTGCTGTCCCAGAAACAGCACAGGAGCGTAGTGCACAGAGGAATCCAAGGTGCATCGCACTGAGCCGCAGCAACTGGGTCTGTTTATGCCAATTGGCGGTGGCCATCTTGGGAATGACATCTAGACCATTAACAGGAATAACGGCGAAACGCGATGGAACAGTTAATGGTGCCGCCAAGGATCCTAGATTTTCCACGGATGCATGACAAATGCAGGCAGGTTATTGTAAACATTGTGTCTCAGAGGGCCATCACAACAGTTAGAAGACCTGCTGTACACTTCGCCAATAGGCTGCATCCATGCTCAGTATCTGCATTATCCAACAGTGCACCTTGACACTGCTCACTCCAAGTTTCCAAGCATTGCCCCATTCATTTGCAACATTGCCCTCAACGTTTGCGTATTCTTGATATCTGTTGATTATATATATGTGTAATTTAAACCATGCAAGGTCTCAGGGGTGGATAACCAGCTGTGGGGTGTTGGGGGGGGGGGGGGCAGGCGGGTGTTGGGTATTTTGTTGTAAAATTTGATTTTCTTTTCAGAAAATGAATATAACCGAAAATATATATATATATAAAAGGTATAGCAGACCTGCTAAGCGTCGTGAATATTCTCCCTTCATATGTATAGCAGCACTCATGAGCCGTGCTTGCACGGTCTCATTAAAGGTACAGCAGCCCTGCTGAGAAGTAAGGTGTCTGTCAAATTAAAGGTTCGACATTCTGGTTAGGAAAGGGTGGTACTGTGGCAAGAAAAAGATAGTAGCTCTGGTGAAGGGTGCTGGTACTGTCCCATTACATGCATGCCAACCCTGCTTAGAAAAACTGGTACATATATATTTTTAATGTTTTTTATGTATTTAGCGTACATTTTATTTGTGATGTGTTGTGTGCCCTATTGCAAAACAGTGCCACTTCTTGGCACAAAGTGAAGAGATAGGAGATACAGAAGAGGTGCAGGGGATGGACACAAGAAGGGCCGGAAGGAGACCTAAGAGGCGGGTACCTTACTTACCCATGAGCTCATTCCAGGATATAGAGTTTATTTGATCAGATGAAGAAACTTGCAAGACTGAATCAAGAGTAGAACAAATTAGCCAGCTTAAGACGTAAACAAACTTAAGACGTAGAGTTGGCGTTCCAAGGGGAGGCTCCCGCATAGCTCAATCTGAAAGCAGAGAGATTTGGGTGAAGAGGACAGTTTTTAGCAATTTCCTGCATGTCTTACGGTTCTCCTCTAGCAGAGGCAAAGACATGAGAGGCCCTGAGTGGGCCAGGCCCACCCACAATCTGTGAATGCCCACTCAGCAGTGCTGTGTGGGCATTTGCAGATGTTAATGTCACTGTAGTGGGCCCAACTCCATTAGCTTCAGGCCCCACTTGTTAGACAATCCTGGCTACGGCTCTGTCCTCTAGTCTAAGTTCTAATGGAAGATTGGTGCAGGGATTTTGGTCTAGGACTGCCAGTGTCCTTGGTCGCTGGCAAAGATGTTTGTGGCTCCACTTGGATGTCGAGATTCAGTTCCTTGCTATTCAGTGACATTGGTGGAAGCAACCAGTGCCTTTACACCAGAAGGCCCGATGGGCTAAACACACGGTTTTCAACATGATTCCATTTTCCACGGGGAGGCAGTGAAGTGCCCCAAGGCTCCGGGCAATGCAATATCTTAATCTGAGACCCAGCACCGAGCCAGATCTGTTCTGGAGTTATTGGAGGTGTTCAACATTTTCTTCGGGCAGTCCAAGTAAAGGCTGTTATCTCAGGCGTGGTAAGAACAAGGGCCCTGACCCAGTTCAATCCCACAAGGAGTACCTGGCACTGGCAGAATGTGTCTCAAAGCATGGAGTAGGAAGTGCTCCTTCTGGGAAATCCTGTTACTGTTGGTTGAAGAATAACACAGAGTCTATGGTCATCCCCAGATTTCGAGCTTTCAGTACTGGGGCGGGGGGAGGAACAAGCGCTGACGGCCAAGCAACTGCGAAGGATTGCAACGGTGGGATGAAATTACTACTGCTCTGCAGGACACAGGGATGAGTAGTTCCTAAACTCCCTACTCAGATCCACACTACTACTAGACCTGCAGTAATCCCAATAATAAAGGTGAAACAGGAAAGGTATTCCTCCTTAAGCTCTTTTGGTAGCGCAGGCTGAGGGCAGGCTATATCTTTAGAAGGGGTGTGTGCTGATAACATTAGTAACCCAAACAACTTTCGCACATTGGTTTAAATAATGTCCAATCAAAGTTCTATAAAAATATTAAAGCAACAAAATGCAAAATGAGTAAACTGTAGGAAACCCCACCACTGTAAAAGTAACACAGAAATGCAGACTTTTGTGAACGTTCACTATGGGTGATAAGCAGGAGTGTCCAGGCAATCAGATTGGACAACAATGTCAAGGGCCAAGGATGTGTTCTTGGAAAAAGGTAGAGAAGTGAGCTGAAAAGCCTTTATATTCCTAGCAAGTGGACCAGGGGGACATGGCTTCTTTACAGTACCTTTAAGTCTCGTCTTTAGTGCTTGACAGAATTTAGCAGGGCTTCTAGGTACTTTAGCTTCAGTCAAGCTGATTTCGAGACATTTGATTCACTGCAACCCTGATGGGGGTCGGTGTTCAGTAGGTTTGAGGGTGAGGGCACCTTATGTGCAGAGTTGGTGAGACAATATTTTCAAATGGTTCGGGATGGCGGTTGAGTCAGCAGCAAAACAATGGTTCTGCTGGCTCGTGATGGCGCTAGAAATGGGGGAGTTGACAGTTCCTGGAGTCAAGCCGGTGCTCAAGTCAGTTAGTTCCACACTGTTGAGCCCACGAGCGTGTCAAGACAAGCCTCAGTTGGTTCCACACTGTTGAGCCCACGAGCCTGTCAAGACAAGCCGGTGCTCAAGTCAGTTGGTTCCACACTGTTGAGCCCACGAGCGTGTCAAGACAAGTCGGTGCTCAAGTCAGTTGGTTCCACACTGTTGAGCTCACGAGCATGTCAAGACAAGCCGGTGCTCAAGTCAGTTGGTTCCACACTGTTGAGCCCACGAGCATGTCAAGTCAAGCCAGTGCTCAAGTCAGTTGGTTCCACACTGTTGAGCCCACAAGCATGTGAAGACAAGCCGGTGTTCAAGTCAGTTGGTTCCACACTGTTGAGCCCACGAGCATGTCAAGACAAGTCGGCCCGCTTCAATGGGCCAAACCGACATGTGGATGGCTCAAAGTGCAGTATTTGGTTTGAAGATGCACAGAATGCCAAAAGCAACGCTATGGGTTCAGTGGCAGATCCAAGTGCATTTAGCATGGTCTATCCAGCTCAATGATGTCTTGACGCATTGAAACAGGATTCCAAGCTGCTCCTGGACTTTTGGGTTTCTGGGGTCCCAGTTCCGGGGCTTCAGGACAAGGTGGGACCTTGGATTGCACCTACGGGGAATCCTTTGCCTATAGAGAAAAGAGTCCTGTTACCAGTGCAGCCAGCAGTGAGGCCAGCAGGCCACATCAGTTCACCTCGACTGTTACCTGGGGGTGGCTAGGGGACAGAACCTGCGTCTGCTTTGATGTCTTCTGGCAAAACAAATGAAGTGATGGCTGGAAGGTTTAGAATAAATCTTAACCTCTGGTATTGCTCTGTGCAATCCTCCAGACATTGTTCCTCACCCGTCAATCCATTACAGAAAGGGGAAAGACCATTTGCAAATCAGGCTTGGTCCCACCCCCAAAGGGGAAGTCCAGCCCGAACTGCGAGGTCACATCCCTTCTGCACGAGACCACAAACATCCCCAAACATGTTTTGGCCTTGTTGGGCCTCATCAGTGAGGATCAGCTTGGGTCTATAGTCCCAGCAGGCACTGACCCACGTCTGGCCATACCCTTCCCACTCAGGGTGACTAAAGAAAACAAATGAGGTGATGGCTGGAAGGTTTAGAATGAATCTTAACTTCTGGCATTGCTCTGGGCAACTCTCCGGGCATCGTCCTTTGTCTGCCAAGCCATTACAGAAGGGGAAAGACCATATGCAAATCAGGCTTGGGCCCACACCCAAGGGGGAAGTCCAGCACGAACTGCTAGGTCGGATCCCTACTGCCCGAGACCACAAGCATCCCCAAACATGTTTCGGCCTTGTTGGGCCTCATCAGTGAGGAGCAACTTGGGTCTCTAGGCCCAGCAGGCATGGGACCCACGTCTGGGCATTCCATGTCCCGTCCTCAGTGCTGTTGGTACTCTTGTTCAGAGGAGAATTGCCTAGCATTTCGGTGCTAGACTGTCCCAGGGCAGGAAAAAGACGGATATGCTTTGGATATGTCTCCACTGTGAAAAATAGTGAGCTAAAGACTCTGGGTAAGGATCTCGTAACCAGGACTAATGTCCAGCAGAGGGACTCCCAGGACCCCCCCCTTGTTTTTTGGATGTCTTCTGTCTGAGGACTTTGGAATGGAATGCACTCCTACCAGAGATCCATTGAATCCTTCTTTGTTCTTGATGGTCCAAAGATGAATCAAAGAAGGAGGGGGTGCTCCCTTAGATATAAAGGCAAAATATCAGAAGGGATTCATCAGAGGCCAGCCTACTGTAAGTCGTCCAATTTGTGCTGCTGTAACAAGTGACTTTTGCCGTCTGACATCACACCCAGAGAGCCTTGCCTGCCGGCAGTGGAGGGAGAAGAAGTGGGAGAGAGCCCTAACAGAAACCAAGATGGTGGAACCCCTCTCTCAGCCCACAACTCCCTTCTGGCTACTCTACGCCCACCCCCCTTTCCATCAATGCTGACCTCAAAGGGACTCTGTGAACCTACCTCTGGTGTAAGTGTGACTTTGGTTTGTCAATACTGCCTTTGACGGACCGACTCCAAGGAGATCTCCTGGTCAGGGTTCAAGTACTCTGGGAAGAAGGTGTTTCCCTTCCTGCAGGAGGATCAAAAGGCCACAGCTTGTTCAATGACCCACATGGCAACTGTGGAAACAGACCAGACACTAAAACATATCAGTCCTGCCATAGTTCGGTCCAGCTCACAGAGATGGCACTAGTGTGATTTCACATTTCTGGAGCTCTATAAGTGTGTTATCCTAGCAAGCCACAATCCCACAACTGGCATGGCTTAAGCTTATATTTTTACGTGCCACCAGGCTGACTAGGTTACACAATTATAAGACTTTAGATCCAAGGTGCAGACAGTTAAAAAACAAACTCTGCCTGAAGAAACAATGTGTTCCAGCAGCTGCCAGGAATGCACATGTGACCTTTGAAACTGCCCTGTGCCACTGCAGGGCTGGTACCAGGTCCCCAGCAGGCTGTTTCAGCAAATGCACAAGTATGCACAATATTTCTGGCATGGAGCCTTTATGAAAAAAGGGGGTTTTTGGCAGACCTTCCTCTCAGAAACAGAATTATCACATCATTTATACAATAAATATCAAAATAAGCTTGGGCTATTCTGTCTTAACCCGATGGTCTACAACCATCTACAACCTTTGGCTCCCCAGGTGTTCTGGAATGCAGCTTACATCATTCTTAGCCAACACAGGCAATGGTGAAGGTTCATAAGAGTTGTAAAATGGTGTATTAGGGTGTTATTATTCTAAGGAAAACATGTTTGTCTTGGCAGCATTCAAGAAGTGGTTGTTGTGCTTCATCCAATAGAGGATGATTGTTAGGAATTTTGATATGAGGTGACGGTCCTCGCAATGAGCGCCGAGGTTGAAGAACATTTGGGTGTCGTCAGTATAGAACTGCAATGCCAATTGTTCGCTGATGGAGGCTGGTTGCCTCACATAGCAATTTAACATCCACAGAAAGAGTGTTGATTTCTAAGGTACTCCACACAAACTAGTGTGCATTTGGCAAAGGAAGTTACCAACCTTCCTTCAGCTTGGACGCCTCCGATGTGTTGGAAACAGCGGAGAAGAATGACGTGGTCTACCAGGGCATAGGCCACACACAATCTAAAATAATCAGTCCCCCAGGATCATTTTTAGTCTAGAGAATTGAGGATTATGCCCCTCAAAAGAACATGGGTTTATCATGTGCCACTGGGAGATTTCCATCCAGACTGGAAAGTGTGAAATAATAGTTTTTTCCTAATGTATTTCTTAAATTTGTTTGTTACTTAGTTTTTCCAGGAGTTTTCCAATAAAAAGGATTTTGGAGTTTGAGCGATAATTATCAGGGTCAGCCATGTCTATGTAGAGCTTTTTGGAAGAGTGGGGTGATGATAGCTCTTCTCAAGGCAGCAATGACCTGTCCTAAAGAGGCATTAATGAGGAAAGCTAAAGGCTGGACAAGGATTTCAATGTCCTTTCATTCTGGCCCGTGGGGCATTTAGTTTCTTCTTTTAGTGCCCCTGTCAAAGCGAAGGGCAAGCCTGCCATCTGCTACCTTCTTTCTTCCTTTTTTCCATGCCCCCAGTGCAGTACCACTGCTTGTTTAGACCCTTCTGCTTTCCCATTGAATGGGGAGGCTGTCACTCCCTTGATTGTGATGGAAGATTGGCTGCCCCCAAACGGTTCTGCCCCCTAAACTGGTTCTTTGAATAAATGCTTATTTGTATGGTGCTTATTAAAACGGTTCTGCCCCCTAAACTGGATCTTTGAATAAATGCTTATATGTATGGTGCTTATTATAGACCCTACCATCATGCACAGATGTATCCACGGTAAAGCCCCTGCTTACCTTAAAGCCAGGATTCATCCATATGTTCCTAGCAGAACACTTAGATCCTCCAACCTTGGTAAAATCACACTGGCACCATACAAAATCAAAAGCGGCCTAGGCAGATCCTTCCCGACTATCGCACCCTCTCTCTGGAACAACCTCCCAGACCACATAAGATTGGAAACTAACTACATTTGCTTCAACAAACAGGTGAAAACCCACATTTTCAAATAAACGACCTTCTTTGTCAATGCCTAGTTCAGAGTAAAATTACATGGTCGTCCCGTCCTCATGTCTAGTCGCTGTCTGTCTGTCCACTGTGTCCTTGTATCTGCGCCCCGAGGCTTGCGAGCTACCGGCGCAATATAAATAATAAATAAATAAAATAAAAATAAATAAAACATACCTAGCTTGGAAGCATTGGAGTAACATACATAGGGGACGCAGTCAGCGACCACACGCAGGGTGCGTGGGTAGCAGAAGCTGCAGGGATAGGTAGGGAGATTGTGGTTGTGTGGGACAATTGGCAGGTTGTTTTTTCTTTGAAAGTAGGGTTCCCACGTCCTCCCTGAAGTCCTGGTGGGAAGGAACAGTCTTATGTACATTGGACACTTGTTACAGAAACAGTGTGCATTGGAGGAAATGTCTATTTCCTTGTTTTTTCCCTATTGCACTTTTCCTCCAGTCGATATTGTGGCTTGTGGTGGTGGTGTGGCCTCCAAAGATGGGTATTTTTCAGCCACGTAGAGCGGTGTCTTGTTTGTGACAGCTTTGTAGGCGATGCAGGTTATCTTGACCATGATGCATGGTTGAAGAAGAAGCCTTTGCACGTCCTACAGGAGATGGGGGTGATGGGTTGAATTTGGTTAGTCCCATGGTGAGGTGTGTTTCTGCATGCTGGACTTTCAGGGGGCCAATCAGGAATTGGGCCTCCTGCAAGCAGAGTATTCCCACTCTCCAGGTGGGCGTTGACTGGGGTTAGGTGATTATTCTGGAACTTGGCTCGAGGATGAAGAGCTTGAATTTATGAAGGAGAACAAACTGATAGCATGCTGCTTGGGGCTTCTTGAAGGAGTGGTTACAGGTTGATGGAAAAGTGAGAGATTTTGCAGTGGGTAGAAGTTGAGGAGTCAATCGTTCCTTTGCATCAGCGAGTTCTGGACTTGGGCATGTTTGGTGGAGCTGTTTTAGGCGAATGAATATGTTTTTGGTCGGGTTGAGCGTCAGGCAGGTACATGACATCCAGGCTTGGATGAGGGACAGACAGTGCTTGGGTGGATGGATGTCACTGATGCAGTTGGTCTTTAGGAACAACTATGTATCACTTGCTTATGGTGCATCTTATCTATGCCTGTGGACATGATGGAGCCTTTAGGAATTCCACACACTATTCATTGGCACAAGCATCTCTTGGGCCTATCTGGGTGAGTTGTTTTCTGTTGGAGGGGTTAGGAGGCAAACCACTGCAGCACTGTTGCATCAAAGCCCACACTTGGGGTGAGGATGTAGACGAGGACTTCAAGGACAATGGTATGAAAGGCAGTAGAGATGTTGGGTAGGACAAAAAGGCAGAGCTCTCCTTTCTCCAGAACACAGAGGGTGTTGTCAATAACTCGGTTGGTGGCAGTCGCTTTTTTGCATCATGGTCAGAATCCGTATTGGTAGTGACGTAGGAGATTTTGCTGTAAATACCTTTTATGCAGCTGGATGGTGACAGTCCTGTTGATCACTTTGCCGAAAAAGGTAAGATGCATGATGGGGATATCATTGGCACAGTCTCCTTGCTCAAGTGTGGGTTCTGTCAGCAGGGGGAAGATCTGTCCTCTTTCCAATGTGCCTGGTAAGGTGCTTTGCATTAGTAATGTATTAATGACATTGACATGGTTCTATGTGAAAATCTTGCTGCCAAAAACCTGCTGCCGAAAGAGCCAAGTTTAAAAATGCACTTTTGAACACATTTATATGTGGAGGAGGTCCCCCACACCTCCCTCAAATATAACCCTAACCTACCCCCAGATAAATATGTGTTTTAAAGTGCTTTTTCAGCCACTGGATTCATTCGACAACATGTTCACTGGATACGATTGAGGAATGGTGTGTGAGTGCTTCCTCTCTAATGACCTTCACAATGGAGGATGGGAGGATATCCTCTTCATAGGTGGTGGGTTTGAGGGCTGTTAGAGTGTAGGTCATGGTTGTCCAACTCCAGGCCTCGAGGGACGGAAACATGTTGGGTTTTCAGGATACCCCTCATTAATATTCATGAGATAAATTTGCATACAACGATTCTAAATGTATGCCCATTTTTTCTCATGAATATTAACGAAGGATATCCTGATAACCCATCAGGATTGCGGCCCTCGAGGCTTTGAGTTGGACAACCCTGGTGTAGGTCATGTCTTCTGGAGTAATTGCCCTGAATTCATTCCATATTGCCAGTGGCATAGCACAAAATGTGGGGGCCCCCCTGTGAGCCATGCTGAGGGCCCCCACCTCAGCAACAAATCACGTGTCGCACCACACTTTGGGCCGGCCTAGACTACATGTTTGCGCAATACACACGATCATGCTGCTGCAGGGACACGCCGCACACTGCACTAGGAGAAAGATATGAATATGTGTTTTAATGCGTTATACAGCACACTTCCTGAGAAAAATTGGCTAAAAAGCCAGAGCGATACAATTGTTTTGCAGGGTAATTCCAATCCAAAAATACAATACATACAAGTCACCAACAGTGTACAGGAACATTAATGCTTTATTTAATGTAATGCTTTGCTATTAAAAATGCAATGCCACACTGAATTCATGTCCAACTGGCTGCACAATGTAGACCAGTCTAGACACGTAATACACATATTACAGTAAAACATGCCATGCCACATTAAGACACACCTAGATTGGCAACACCCAAATGCCAGTCTAGCCAGGAAATTACACTTAGCAGGGCTGTTTAATCAAAGATGCCCAGTTAAAAAAAAGGCAAACCAAAGAAAGAAATGACTGGACTGGCTGCACCAAAATAACTATCAAGCCACTAATAACACATATCATGTCTGCTTAGCCTGGACATGGATGACCATTACGATTTAGCGCACAATCCCAGCCCCACCCCATATCCTACACATCCCTTCTCCCTCCCACCTTCTACCCCAACCTCCAAAATCAGCTCCTCGGCTCAGAATTACCTCCACATCCCTCTTCCTCGTCCCAGTGCTTATGTGTGAGGCTCCAGGCCTTATAGGTAAGTACTGGGACATGGAAGAGTGGGCCTAGGAGTAATTGCAGAGGTAGCAGTGTAAAAAAGAAGTGCAACTGTGACCCCAGAGTGTGATACTGGGGAGCTTGCTACCATGGAATAAAAACAGGTATTAAAGGCATGGTCTAGTAAAAATTTTTATTGTCCCTACGGGTCGGCCATGTTTTTTTAAGCCTAAGTGGCTTGATTTTAGAAAACTTTCCTATGGACCTTACCCGAGTTTTCGTCCATTAAACGCATGTGAAAACAAGCACCAGGGAGCCGCCATTTTCTGATAATCCTATCTTTTCCCCGATCGCCCTGGCTGACCTGCTTTTGCGGCACTAAATCAATTCCCCCGCCCCTGAGCCTGACATTATCAAAACATTCATATTCCCCGCCTCTCTCCGTGACGTTACTGTGCTGCGTAGGCAAACGCGCCCAGTCGTCTTCTGCGCGACTCCACACAGAACCCGGAAACCAACACAGATCAACTCACAACACAGCGCGCCACAATTCGGAATATGAAACTGTACTTTAAAATGAAACAGCAACACGGTACATTTGGTAAAGTACATTTATTTGACATTAAATGTTTAGAGAATATTCAGCAGTTGCCATATGAACTCCGAAAGCCATTTATTTTCTTTTATCTGTATCCGCAATAACTGTTCCGTTTCATCTTGAGTCACGCGCTGTTCCTTTATGGTACACATGGTAATCATTTTCGTAAAAAGAATCACTTTGGAAGCACGGTGAACCGCAAGGCTGTTCCATCAACTAGGCACTAGTCCAGCCTAAAGATTGATATGTTGCTTCTAGCCACTAGTACAGCGTAAGGGCATGTGGGCCCTTGGCGATCGTCTCATAATATGGTGATCGTGCTCCAGTTGTTGACACGAAGCTGCAGGTGTCTGCTGAAGAATCCATCCGCCGGTGTCTCAAACAGATGGCAGTGGCAGAATGGGATCAAATACCTGTTATGAAAACAAAAAAATTATAATTAGTCTCGCTAGCCGAACTTCATTAATATTACTCATTTTATTTATTACGGCCGATCAGAAACTATTTGCTTGCAAGGATAGTTCAATGGAGTATGTTTGTCTCTAAAATCAATGCGAAAAGTAACGAGATAAATTGAGGCCCACACAAAATGATAAACGACAGTTAGTCTACATGCGTGAGGAATGATATGATATATGATATGGCATTTGTAACGCGCCTATGCTCAAGTGTTTCTAGGCGTGACGAGGCAGGTGGGGAACAAGGGCAGACAGACAACGATCCTACTAGGCCAGGTGTCTTTCTGATCGCGCATGGGGAAGGGCTGTACATGGTTAGTTAAATACAAATTAAATAATAGGGCCAGTTGGTGGCAAGTGCAAGGTAAATGCCAAGAGAAGGGGCTGAAGGATACAGAGACAGTCCCGTAGTGCAGGTAGGCAGTGCAGGGAAAAGTGGCTGGGCCAAGGACCGAGATCGGTGAGACCAGTGGACCTGCATGCCCATGTGCCCACTACGAACACGTTTTACTTGCTTTTCCTAGCTCTTCATTCATTCATTTATTCATGCATCCATTCATTAAATCTTCATTCCGGTATAAAAACGTGTAAAGATTTACTTACATTATATTTGAAATTTCCATTGTGTCTCTTCGTAATGCAGTCTGTAAAACAGACCGTGCTCTTGACAACGATTTTTCGTATACTGAACTAAAATGAAACTCGGTCTAGTTTCTGGATTTTCTGCCTTATCGTCTCTTACTTTATTGCGCACTCCCTTCAAATGTAGTTCTTTCGGCATGGTCCCTGTCTCAAGGTAAAAAAACAATAGACCCTTATACTTCCAGTGCGACTTGTGGGCCTCATCTGGGCGCTGTCCTTCGCATTCTTTATTTGCAACATCACGTAGTATAGGCATCTGTGAGAACTTGAAGTTTAGAATCCGTCTATGTAGTGCGCCTCAATGTGCAAATGCGAACTGGCTTCTCTCCCAAATGCCACGGCCCGCTTGGCTGGCGCGTTCTAAGTGCCCCAATTTTGTCCCCGTTGTCTGCGAGCTTTGCAGCCCAAATTGAGACATTTAATTTTTGGCGGAAGGTCAGGGAAAGTATAAAGTACCACAGGAGTTGAGTTAAAAGTGAGATTTATTGTTTGTTTGTTTGTTTTATTATTTGCAATACGCAAGCCTCCCCTCCGTTAACAGTGCGCAGCATTTACATTTACATGAGATGTGACATGAGAAAAATATATACATACACATATGTGAGGTGAATAGAGAGAATTCAAAGATGACACCCAGCTTGTTCGCCACCCATGATGGTGAAGGTAGGGGTTAGGTTTACAGGTACACTGTACAATAACATTTATTTACAAAAAGACAATCGTATTGCAATTATTTAAACCAGGATTTGTACTTCACAATCAGCTGTGCTTCGGGAGGGCATGGCACAGTCGCAATGTTCGGTGGCAATGGATCACTGCTCTGCACAGAAACGTCCAGAATTCCATATTTGTGCTTCTCTAACACAGCAACAATAAGGCCTTTCACAAAGTCGAACTGCATTTCATCATAGACTGGTTTGATCACCCATTGCTTACTTCGTTTTGAAAACATCTTAGTGTAGCAAGGCATCCTTACTTTACCCCTAGTCCTAGATTGTTCACATCTGACATTGCTGTTATGGGCCAAGACCGCTAGTAGAGTGCGATGTTTCATGCCCCGAAAGCTAAAATGCAAGCGCTTTGGCCTGTACTTTAGGCACATATTGTGGAACACCTCCAAATCTCCTGTGTGACAGAATTCTGTCAGTCCTCTCAAATCTCTTGATAGAGTTTTGTCGAAAAGAATCTTCTCAATGGCATTGTGTGTCGGTGAAGATGGAATCAACCACTTCTTCTTCCGTGCCTCCTCTGGGGACAAAGGGCCATGTTCACATTGGTGGAAATGTTCATTTGCTGTCCAGCGGTGAACGTTGGTACAGTGGTGCATCAGTGACCGCCATTTTTCAAGTAGTATTTCCACTGACCCCTCACAAGTTTTTGAGCTCCACCAAAGATGGTTGGTGATAGAATGTGACCACTGCAAAATACTTTCAAAACCTTTTTTTTCCCTGCAGCCGAGATTTTATTATTGATTGATTTAGCAAGATGCCATACGTCAAATTGATATTTAATATGTGGGAACTGCTCTCTCATTGTCTTGGCAATTGAAACGCGCTATCCGTGGCTATGAGGTTGATGTGCATTCCCCTTGATTGTAGATATACCACTGATTTTATAAATCCTAGTTTCTCCATGGCCACTGACGATGTACATTGTGTTACCTGCACGACCACCGAACTCACAATTTTCTTACTATCCATGTCCTGAAAGTGGTAGGTGCAGTACTTGGCAGAAAATCCAGGGCTGTCGCACTGTCCATCGCCGGCTAGCCTGAATCGTTTGCCTTCGAATGTACTTGCTAGAGACAATTGTTCAATTTTCCAAGCATCACTAATGGCCAGAAACAGATAATCACGTTGGTATATGTAGTACAGCGCTTTAGAAATGAAATGGAGTCCCACAAACTGAAAGAAAGCCTCTAACTTTCTAAAACTGGAGCCACTAAAAAGTGATGCAGCCGCACACAGTAGATTGCCTGCTGGCAGTTTCCCCAGCATCGGTTGTGCAGACCATGAGAACCTATGATTTAATCTACAGGCGGCATTTATTTTGACGTTACTGCCTTTTATTTGACGAGTCACATTAATCAATGGCTTCCCACATACTTTCCCTCTAATGGAATGCACACATTTCAGCATACTAATAATTTCCATCAAACAACTGTCCAATACAATGTATTTGCTCTCTTTCATTAGACTGTCATCCTGCATCAACGTTGTTTCGGCCTGAGACGTTGTGGAGATTTCAACACATTGGAAAGTAATATTGCTGATATCAAGTTCTGATGCGTCTATGGATGCTGCGGCTGGTTCATTCTCTGTCATTTCGACATCTATTACTTCAACATTGATGGGAGAACACAACAATGTCGACAGGTTTTTTGGTGGCAAATTTGTGGCGGGTTTAGATTGTGTAAATTGATCTGCAACTACTTCAGAGCTATCTTCAATACATTCAATAACATCTTCTTGTGGTGGTGCGGTCGCACTGTAGCTATGGTCCAATGCAAGTTTGCTGTAGTCTCCAAACACAGTTAATTCATGTTCTGGCCATTGGACATGAGCATCTCGAGCCTGAACACGCCTCGCCTCAATTAATAGTTCCTCCATAGTGTACACGGTCTGGCAAGCCACATCTCTCATTCGCTTCACTGTCTGTGTGTGTATAGTTCTGACACCCACGGGTAACTGGAGGAGAGATTGGAAAAGGGATGTTCAGTTTAAACACAAGATGGAGTGTAGTAGAATTGACTGGAAAAAAACATAAAATAGTCCCCAGCACAAACATTTTTTTAAAGTTATGAACTGTTTGTAACTAACCTTTTTTTGTTTTTTTTTCTTTGCAACTTTTTTGACTCGACCTTCAACATCTGCATGCTTTAGCTCCGATTCGTTTCCGCATGTCTTCCCTTCCTCTTGCGCTGCAACAACTATATTTTCTGTATCTGCATAGACAGCACGGAATGAGGCTCCATCGTCTCCCTGAAACAAAGTACTTTAATTACTATGTATCAAAATATTGTTAGCATAAAACACACGTGAGGACGAACACACAGGTACATCTCAATAGCCAAACACGATTTAAACATTCTGTGCAACAATCAAACGACAAGTATTCGGCCAGTGATGATCTATTTTGATGGAACTGTCAGTATCCATACCTCTGGCTCTGCATGGACTGCCATGAATGGTTGTATTGGAGAGGAGGCATCAGCATCTCCCTGAAACACAGTACTTGCATTAGTATGCTTTTCAATATTGGAAACACAACACACACTTGGGGTCGACGGCACAGGTACATATAAAGAGATAACCACAAATGATGCATTGTCCAAAAGAATCAAGGAAAATCCAAATATGATCACATTTCATCGACTTATTTCAACGATTGCTTTAAATCTGCATCATCTAAATGAGATGTTGTGATTGTGGTGGAAGCTCCATCGTCTCCCTGAAACACAGTACTTGGATTAGTATGGTTTTCAATATTGGAAACATAACACACACTTGGGGTCGAACGCACAGGTACATATAAAGAGACAACCGCAAATGATGCATTGTCCAAAAGAATCAAGGAAAATCTAAATATGATCACATTTCATCGACTTATTTCTCCGATTTATTTACATCTGCATCATCTAAATTGGATGTTGTGATTGTAGTGGAAGCTTTGTCGTCTCCCTGAAACACAGCACTTGCGTTAATAGGGAAGAAAGTATAGCAAATGGAATCACGTTATATGATCATGCATGATGGAGCTGTCATTATCCATACCTCGTGCTGCTGAGGAATATCTATGGATGTTGCAAATGTAGTGCGCACTTCCGAAAGCTGTTGCACCGATTCGTATACGCATGGTCCCGCTTCCACTTCCCCTGGAATTACTTGAATGTCAGGCTCTGCATCAAGTGCAGGGGTTGACGCTCCATCAACTGCCTGAAACATAGTACTTGCATTAGTGAGGATTACAATAGTGAAAACATAACACACATCTGGGGTCGACAGCATAGGTACATATCAACAGCTAACCACGAATGAAACATTGTGTAGAACAATCACACGACAAGAATTCCAGCTCTGATGATGACGCTCGATGGAGCTGTCAGTATCCATTCCTCCAGCTGTTGAACATCTAGAAATGTTGTAGATGTGGCGGACGCTTCAGCATCTCCCTGAAAGACAGTACTTGCATTAGTATAGATAACACTAATTATAACTGAAAACAAACACCAGTGGACGATAACTAAGGTGTATATCAATTGGAAAGCACTAACCAAACATTCGGTAAAATGATTACACGATAAAATAAAAATATTACTTGACATGCATAAAACAGGTCTATAGCGGATTAGCCTAGTAAGATTACCTGATACGCGCTAGAATTGGTTGATAACTGCGACCACGTCAAGGATGTAGAATGTTCTTGCTTCAGATTCAAGGAATAGTCAAGAAGTTGTAAAGGTAAATTAATGATTGATAATGAAATGCCAATATTAAAAATAGCCATGTAAGGCGACAGAATACTTGTAAAATGCTCAATACAGCACAGTTCCCTGTTCCCATATACATACATTGCGTTTGTGGGTTATGAAATCGAAAAAGAATATATTGGTAAATGTCATTATTCAAAAAACTATACACTCATATCAATATCAAAATTATTACAAGGGATAGAACACCTACAATATCAATTAATCCGTTCGGATACCTACACACTACCGCAAGGCCTAAAGCTAAATCCGGACACTTGACTCACCGGTGGCAGAATGTGGATGAATAGAGTGGGAATAGTGTTTGAGCAATTTCCGTGTCGTTCGCCGTTTATTTTTCTTTGTTACCCAAGATGTTGTGTACATGTCCAAGGAAAAGTGCCGGCTGCAGATGCGGTATTGATCACCCCTCTTGTCCTGTAAGACTTGTTGGACTCTACTTTCCAGCTCATCCAGTGGATATCCACAATGTCTGACCCATTCTCTTATTCGATCAACAGTTTTCGGGAATACATGCATTGTAGTGCCTTCAGATTTAGCATGGGTCTTCGAAGGGCAACCGCTAATCGAACAGGCATTGTTGATAAATCTGAAAAGTAAATATCGACATTATTATACAATCTTCAAGAATAAAGATTTGATACAAAAGTAAATGAATCATACAATGATCAATGCAAGGTTTGTTTTGGTCGCAGGAACTTTACCAGTTCATTATGTGCGGCTTAGTATTTGCATAAGTTGCAGAAATGTATAAATGATGTGACTAAAAACTGAACATGTGACTCATCCCTTGGATGTTCTGTATTGCACGAGAAGGAAACATGCTTACATTATAGACTGGATCCCCGTAGGGTGCAATTCGATGACAATAGACATAGATGAAAATAAATAGATTTATTGATAGCATAGCAATGGAAACTCAAGTCAATAGCAATGAGACCAATGAACCTAGCACTATTGTGTACTGAACTCTCAAATAGATAGAAATTTAAAAATCTGCGAAATATGACTAGGATACATGGCCTTACCTTGACCGACAAACAGTTGGATTCAGCAAGCAGAGCAGTATGTTGCAGGAGAATAGGTGGGTGGCCACAAGTAGCACACTGATGGGTTTGCTCTAAGTGGTCACAGAAGTTCACGGATAGCACGACGATGAGCAGATTAGCGTAGATCTCAGTGGTTGCCAGGTAACACGTTCAGGAGTTGACTTGCAAAGCACAAAGATGTTCTCATGAGACATATCAAGTGGTTTATAAATTATTAGAAACAGGGGTGTGTTTGTGAATGAATGACGTATGTATGTCGTGGTTTTAGGGGGGCGGCCTGCTTCAAGGGGAGGCCTGGCTGGAGACACGGGGTCTGAGGAGGCCATGTGACCGATGGCCCCTTGGCGTGGGACACCTTTTGAAGTGTACATGTAGTTTGGCACCTTGGCCTTTCGCGCCCCCGACAGCCCCCCATGCCAGCGCGCATCCACCGGCACGAACCGCCTTTGATACAGGGGGGTGTGATGGATGGGCCTGGGGCGTGCAGATAAGGCACAAGAAGACTGCTGAATGGAGACACACTTATGTGGATTGCAGCGGGGCGGCCTGCTTCAAGGGGAGGCCTGACTGGAGACACGGGGTCTGAGGAGGCCATGTGACCGATGGCCCCTTGGCGTGGGGCACCTTTTGAAGTGTAGATGTAGTTTGGCACCTTGGCCTTTTGCGCCCCTGACAAGCCCCCATGCCAGCGCGCATCCACCGGTGCGAACCGCCTTAGATAGAGGGGGGTGGGATGGATGGGCCTGGGGCGTGCAGATAAGGCACAGGAAGACTGCTGAATGGAGACACGTTTATGTGGATTGCAGGGGGGCAGCCTGCTTCAAGGGGAGGCCTGGCTGGAGACACGGGGTCTGAGGAGGCCATGTGACCGATGGCCCCTTGGCGTGGGACACCTTTTGAAGTGCACATGTAGTTTGGCACCTTGGCCTTTTCGCGCCCCTGACAGCCCCCCATGCCAGCGCGCATCCACTGGCGCGAACCGCCTTTCTATCAGTATATCGTTGCTTATCAATAACAAATGCCACATACCGGTGATTCTTGTGAGCACAGACCCACACTTCAACCGGCGTATTATAGTGGTCAAGACCCTAAGGCCTGTATAATCCAATGGTAATTATTAGTATAGACATATGTGTGACTTTTATAGAGACATAACCCACTGAAAGACTTTGAACAAGTGTTATTTAGTGCATGCATTATTGAGAATATACTATGTTAGCTTAGATAGTGACCGCCCCGCTTCAGAGCGACCAGACCTTCACCCATTCGGAGCACAGATGTCTGACGTCCATCCTTGAAAGGAGACACACTTGATTCATTTAAAAAAATCGAAACAACCGTTGTTAAAATATATGTGGTGTTTTATTTTGCATATTATTTTCATGACACAAAAATACAAGACTTTAAAGATTATACAGGTCAGGTTGCAGCACAGCGAGAGAAAATCCCCTGTACTGACCGCTGTCACTCGGGAACGTTTCTCTAATGGCACGAACGGCACAAGCGGGTATCACTCTTCGAACGCGGTGTCCAAGCCTCCTGTGGAGCCACCATGTAAAGGAACGATAGGCCACCAGCCTGTACCACCTGTGAAAAGGAATGAAACAAACTGTTTTTAAATGACCAAGATAAGTTTAATAAACGTTTGTTGTCAATGACAATTCTTGTAACTAACGGCATTCTGCACGAACAAATGCTATCTAGACAATGCACACTATTGAACGACTTACATGCGTTACAATGATATGTAGATGTAATTTTGGATATAGTAGAAGAACATGAAATAGGAGTGGCATGACAAGCAGAGTATACTTACTCGTTACTCGGATTACGAGGACGAACAGTTGCGCGAAGTTCGTGCATAAGCACCATCATTATTCTCAACACGGCCCGTGTGAGGCAGGCTGCCCTGAAGTCTGGCAGCTCGGTGATGCATTGCGGTCGTGGCTCGCCTTCCGAAATGTAGGCCAGGCATCCCGAGTTTTCTCGGCAGCAGCAGTTCTCGTCCTCAGTTGGCATTAGCTCGCACCGATTGCATGTGCACCAGGTGGAGACGCCGTCCATTCGACTAGGCCCATGCTCTTCATCTGTTGATTCGTCCTGCCAACTGCCGTCCGAATCCCCATAGTTTTCGCGTGCTTCCCTTTCCAGTAGTTCCTCCTCGGTATACTCAGGCTCGTACATGTAGGGCATTATTGTAGCCATTGTGTGGTAAAAAAAGTAAAATAATTTACCAAGATGGTACAGGTGTTCACACGGGCTACAAGCGGCGAAGGTAGCTGACCAGAGCACTGAAACGAGTCACAGAATACTCAAAGTAACACAGAGAGAGGAATGGAATCGAAAATCTGCTGCTGTGTGTTGTGAAACGGTCTGTTTATACTTATTGAGGAAAGAGGCGTCCTGCCATTTCCATGGCGACACGTCATTAGCTGAAGCGCAGCGAATGTTGACACAAGACGTGCTTTGGCGTTGGGAAATGGGCAGTACGAGTCTGCTGATGACAGGCTCAGGGGCGGGGAATTGATTTAGTGCCGCAAAAGCAGGTCAGCCAGGGCGATCGGGGAAAAGATAGGATTATCAGAAAATGGCGGCTCCCTGGTGCTTGTTTTCGTGTGCGTTTAATGGACGAAAACTCGGGTGAGGTCCATAGGAAAGTTTTCTAAAATCGAGCCACTTAGGCTTAAACAAACATGGCCGACCCGTAGGGACAATAAAATGTTTTACTAGACCATGCCTTTAAGGGATTTGGAAGCATGGGGTAAATGACCCAAGGGGCAGGGAAAACAGGTATGAGTTTAGAGATAACTGGTGAAATCTCTCTTTTCCTTTTCCTGCATTTAGGAATGGCTTCTTATGCACTGTCTTCCTGCACCGAAATGAAGTGATTAGATTTAAAAGGAGTTGAAGTAAAATGCGGAGGTATATTTCAAAGGTCAAAAAGAACAGTTTTGGATTCCAGAAAATGGTTGTAAAATGTAGTGAACTATTCAAAATAAAAATGTAAAATAGTGAAACTCAGTTCCCATTAATTACTGCTCTGTTCGCCCTCTGCCACTAGGCCAATTCCAGAGGGTCAAGTGAAAGCTGTGGTGTGAAAGGGGGCTGGAGTAGTACTGAATTAACACCATCGAGAGGCGGGCATGGGCCTGTGTATGGCCACTCCTGTGGTATTTGTTTGTTTGTTTTTGCATTTACATAGCACTACAAACCCTCAGGCATCTGAGTGCTGCTTACCCACGGTGTGCGGTGCTCATTTATCGACCTCTGAAGGATGAAAGGCTGAGTTTGGCCCTGCAGGGAATCGAACCTACGTCAGCAGGCTCTGCACAGATGTCAAAGTGAGCTCTCTACTCGCTGTGCTATTTGACCAGTACCTGCTATATTGTTCTCCAGGGGTCTAACCTCTCTCCTTGGCTGTTCAACCAATATCTGACACTTCTTGCCCACCGCATTGCAGCGCTCTGCCCCAACCTCCAGTGCTATGCGGATGACACTCAAGTAATTTTCAGGCTCCCTTCTGCCACCTCTTCTCCTTCTCTCATCTCTGACTATCTGTTATCCAGGAGTGGGGTACTGCCAATGATCTCTGCCTTAACGCCAGGAAGTCCGTACTTCTCCTCATCAGCCCACCTGCTCCCTCCTTTCCTGTCACTCTCTGGCTGGTCTCTCTTGGTCCTCTTCCTGCGCCCAGCTGTGAGGCTAAAACCCCTGGGATTATCTTTGACTCCACACTTTCCTTCTCTACTCACATCTCTGACGTCTCTAAGAAGTCACACTACCAGCTGCACCTCCTCAGAGGTATTCTTCCTTTACTCTCCTTCCCCAAGAAGCTACTGTCTCCAGAGCCCTGGTTCTCTCTAGGCTGGGATACTAAAACAGCCTCTTTCTAAATCTGCCTGCCTCTACTCTCTGCCCTCTGCAACTTATCCAAAATAGGTTTGTGAGACTTGTCCCTGGTCTCAAGTCCAGGGAGCGTATCCCTCCAGGTGTGAAATTCCTGCACTGATCCTAGCATGTCACCACTACTTTTTAATCTTTACCGAGGTTCCTGTGCCTAGTCCTCAATCATATTAACATGTTTTTCACCAATTATGCGGACGACACTCAGCTTGTGGTGGTGTTAAGCGGGGACTATAAGAAGGACATTGAAACCGTAACCACCTTATACAACACAGTCGTATCCTGGATGGACCTCAAATGGATGTTTTTAAATAGCAAGAAAATCAAGCTGATGGTTTTCGGATCACACCAAGCTAGGGCTAAACTATCCCCTAATTATGAGTCTTTCCTGATCAAGGATACTCACATCCAGGTATTGAGTAAAGTCAAAACTCTTGGGATGGTATTGGAGCCCCGTATGAGTGCTGACGCGCAAGCTCACTACATCAGCAAAAATGGTTCCTACTACCTCAGATTGTTTAAAGCTATTAGACCCCACTTGAGTGAAGACAATTGCGCCATTATAGCAAGAGCAACCATCGTATCACGTTTGGATTATGGCAATGCACTTTTGTTGGGAGCTAACAAACAATGCGTTGCTAGATGCCAACATATTCAGAACAACGCGGTTAGGATAATTAAACAAAATGCTAAAACCGAGCATATCAGCAGCGCTAGAAGAGACCTGCACTGGTTAAGAGTAGAGGGCAGAGTAGACTTTAAAGCCACAGGAAAGCACCTGCGTACCACAAAGCTAACATCAACCTGTATGTTCCAGGCGAAGCACTAAGATCAGCTATATTGGGTACAGCAGCTATTGCACCTCATAAGCATTCCAACGGCATTGGGAAAAGCCTTCCCCACGGTCGCAGCTCACAAATGGAATAAACTACCTGCTAACCTGAGACTTGAATCTAAATACCTAATCTTTTGAAAAAAATGTAAAACTCACTTGTTTAAGTGGCCTTAATCCCATTCTCGGCTAAACAGTCCTTGCAGTCCGTGTGGTAATCTCCACTAGTCCCGTGTGGTTGTTGTACGTCTCATCTGTCTTAACGTGTTCATGTAAATGCGCCCTGATGCTTGCAAGCTACCGGCGCTATATAAATAAATAAATAAATAAACTAAATTATGTGTACCTGTCCATCCCCCTTTACATGGTCACCCCATATAACAGACACACATTCATACACTCCGACAACCACGACCAGTGTCACACAAAACAATATAATACTAAAAAAGCATAATACATAATTTCTAGAACAAATTAAATTCATTTTTAACATTATCCCTACATAACAGAGAGGTTTGAACACATCGGTCCGGCATCCTTGCTTATCCCTGGAGAGGAGAAAAAAGGTTACCAAGCTAGAGAGAGAGAGAGAGAGAGAGAGAAAGAGAGAGAGGAAGAGAGAGAGAGAGAGAGAGAGAGAGAGAGAGAGAGAGAGAGCAGGAGGGAGAGGGTGAGGGTGCAAGGGAGAATGAGAGGGAGAGAGAGAGAGACCTGGCCGACGGGTTTCTGGACCTTCAAAATTTGATAAATCGAAAAATTGAAAAAAAATAACAAATAAAAGAATAACAAATGAAAAAATGAAAAAAAGAAAAGAAAGAAAAAAGAAAAATCATGCATGTGCCACTGTGAAACTACCCTAGTATGGATCCTTTACTAAATGTTTTCTTATTCAATTATGTCCTTACTCATTCGACTGAGCTTTGCCTTGTCTCAGGTGCTCTGCGGACATCCGAGAGATGCACCCAATATCGTAACCCCCTCACACGGATGGCGAGAGGTGTACAGAACACCACCTCAAATGGACCTTGAAACCTGGGATTGGTCCATCAACGCACAAAGTGTTTTATGTAGATCAGTTCCCCAGGTAATAATGGTCCAGTTGTGGCAGATATGTTTGCAGTTGCTGTCCCTTCCGGTGAGTCCTGTCTTGAGCCCCTGGGTAGCGCAATCTGTCAAGAGATATATTTGAACTTCATACGCACCACTGCCGCCCTGTATGCCTCTGTCCCGTCTCCTGGTCAATTGTTGATGACCCATCAACATATAGTATCTCTCCTTCTGTCAATGCACTGTCTCTAGCTTTAGATTTTTCCTCCTCTTCACCCTTGTATAGAACAGTCATGCATTTTCAGGTCATCATCAGTGGATGCCTCTATCAAAAATGTGGCGGGATTAACCATCCTACACCTTACTATATGAATATGAGGTTTGGATATTATAATCTCATTTGCAGAGGATCTCTGAGTCATCAAGGTCAATTTAGACCTTTCCATAATGGCGATTAGGGAATGTTCGACAAACAAGGTAACAGACCACCCCATGACAATTATGGAACTTTTCTCTATCACAAATGTAACCGCTGCGAGCGCTTGTTCACACACAAACTGTCCCTGCTTGACTGAGTCGAGCATCCGACTATAATAAGCCAATCGCTTGTGGCCCATTGTGCTCTTTTGGGTCACTACTGCTGTCATGAGCTGTCCATCGAAGTGGGAAAAGAAATAAAACTCCTGTGTATAATCCAGAGTTGCTAAAACAGAGGCTGTGCAAATAGCTTCTTTTAAGTCCTCAAATTGTCTATTCATTTCTTCAGTCCATTCCAATTTACCATTTTTTGTCTTCTGTCCTTCTCTGTGACTTTGTAACAGCAGTCTTGTGTAGGCTGCATAGTCTAGGATCCATGCCCCACAATAATTACATAAGCCAAAAAACAGCTGCATTTCCTTGACAGTACTAGGCCTAGGGGTGGTGAATACTGCTGCCGCTCTATCTGGTAATATTATTTTCCCGTTTGCAGAGATAAGCTGCCCCAAGTATAGTACCTCAAGTATAGTACCTCCTGTTGGCAGTATTGCAGCTTCTTTTTATCTGCCTTGTAAATAACACATCATCATCATTATCATTATTACCCTTTGTGAGCCAGCAATTGCGATAATGCAATAGAATCCCTCCTCCACTGATGTTCATTTTCACTACATACCATCAGATCATCCACATACTGGATTATTGTGCTAGGCACCTGAATATTTCCCAAGTCGGCATGCAGTACCCTTGAGGCAATCTCGTGTGCTCGAAGCACCGTTGACCATGTGTAAACGCAGTGAGATACCATGAATAAGGGTGGAGTGGTATTGAGAAGAAGACATTCTTCAGATCCCCCACTGTGAAGTATGTCGCTGTCTTGGGAATGATACATAGAATTGTCACCGGATTTGGAACTACTGGAAACTTCTTCTGCACAATGTCATTAAGAGGAGTTAGATTCTGGATCATCCTCCAACTAGCCCCTGTTGCTCTTTCTTGACTGGATATATGTCCGCATTACACGAGTATATGGATGGCACTATGATCCCTTTCTCCAATAGAGCCATCATTGCGCTGGCACATATCGCATGTCCTTCTCAAAAAATAAAGGCGGGGTCATCACTACCATCTGGGGACACTGTATCTTCCTATACTGCATCATGATATCACGGGGGATGCGGATTGCCAAAAATGATCTCCCCATTTTGGTCACTGTCCTCAAATAACTCCTCATCAGTCATTTCCTTCAATTGTACTGTCAGGTCTACACATAGTACCGTGCTCCACTCGTACCCGTCCTGGTCTGTTCCAATCAGGACTACTCTTTTGTCTGACACTACTAGTCCTAGCAAATCTAATGACAATACTGTCCCTGCCACCATCTCGTGTGGTACCATAGGTCGGAAAATAAAATCTGTTGGCACTCGCCAACATTTTTTCGCAATTTGAGGCACTACTTTTGCTAGTACCTTGATACCATAGACAAAAATGTCCGGGACCACAGGCACTCCACTGACTTCTGACTCCCTTGCCATTGCATTGATTAATACCATTGCTCGAGCTACACACATCCCTGAAGTGGAACACACTACTCCTTGATCTGTGAATGATATAGTTACATTTAGTTTACTGGGCAGATCCCTACTCAACAAGTTAACAGGGGAACTCTCTGAGTATAACAAGGCAGCTCATACTACCTACTCTCCCACTTTTATATCCAGCTCCTCAGTGTATGGAACTGTAAAAATAACCCCAGAGAATCCCTGCGTGTCAAGAGTTTTGCCTGATAGTGGAAAGTTTCCACCATAATGCGTGATTTAGTTGCATCCAAATCTAACATTAATATAAATTGCTTCTTTCCTATTTCTCCCTCCACCAAGGGTTCCTCTTCAGAGTATATGGTTGTCAATAGGTTTGACACGCAAGTACTCTCTGTGGGCTGTCCTAATATGTATTTGTTCCGGGGAATGAAAAAGGGCCACCCGCCATTGTAATTCCTTGGAACGGGGCGCCTGTTCCCCCTGCCATCCTGTTAAACTGTGTTCCTTCACCCTGCTGTGGTTGTTGCCCACATTGCCCTTGCCTGTCAGCCCCATAAGAGAACTGATTTTGACCCCCTTACCCAAATTGCGGGTGTCCAATTCCTTGAGGCCCTCAGAATCCCTGCCCTTGAGGTGATGGCCCATAATTAAATCCCCTCCCAGGCCTGTTCCCTAATCTCCTTGCGAAATGCCCCCATCTCCAGCAATACCAGCATTGTGATTTTCCCAATCCTCCTCCCCGGGGCCCCATCGCCCCTAAGCCTCCTGCTCTTGCTCCTCGAAATCCTCCTCTTCCCCTTGGTGCTCCTTCATATTGCCACTGTGGGTTGGGGCACTGTCCCCCCACCCCATTGTACCCGTCCTCCTTCGGCCCATAGTGCAGCAATTGTGGCATTTACTATTTGTTGAGGGTCTCCTTTCCTTTCTCCCTGAGCTGGTGCCGTCACTGGTGCTTGCACGACAACGTTATTTAGTTTCTTTTCCACTAGTTTCACCTCATCTGTTTACCACTTTTGGGCAGTCTCCCTGTCCCGCTCCTTGCTTCTTGTACAATGGTGGACTATTATACTTTGTATCTCCACCCACCCTTTGGTTTCAACTCCCACAATTGTATCTAGTGCCTTCTGGACCTCTTTTGGTAATCCCCTCTTTATGATAAAATAGAAAAATGGTAATGAATGGTCCCATTGCCCTCCTGTCTCAACTCTCCACATTTCCTGTAGCTTAAGAATAAACCTAACTGGGTCCTCATCATCACCCATTGTGCGCTGCATTAAAGAATATAAGTCAGGGGTATCTGGGTAAATCTTTCGTAGGCCATCCCATACCCTTGCCCTTACCTCATTAAAGGCTGATCCATCAGGTTCATTATCTGCAAGACTTATCCCAGGGTACCCAGCCTTTGTCCATATGTCCCCAGCCTGGTCCCCAACTATGACAACCAGTAAACCCCTAACGTCTCCTAGTGCTAAAGCTACCCCTGTTGTTTGTTTTTCAAATTCATAGATCCATTTACTGGATCCGGCTGTAAACTGGGAGAGAGCGTTAATAAAATTATTTTTGTCAATTTGAGGCCATGGCACATACTGCGCTATCCCTACTCCTTTATGTATAAGAGGCATCTGCATGTCTATTTTGTTTTCAACCCCTTTTTTGTATTTTTCTGATCTTGAACTACCACCATTAAATCTGGTCTATTTCTTAGTCTATCCCTTTTGACTGCCACTTGTGGCGGGGACGGGTACCTCACCGCCTCCTCTCCTTGATCTCGTTCTTGCCTTGCTCCTTTATTATTTCTGCCACCTTGATCTTCGCATTAATTTTCCCTTGTTTGTTCTACTTCTTGACCCAGGACCGTCCATACCCTCTCCCCATCATCCTTTTCGACACAAACATTTCTTATTGCCCCATGGTTGAGTTAACCAAAAAATCTCCTGACTTCCAATCCCCTATTTTCTGAACCGGTACCCTTATTTCTGGTGATGCTTCTTCAGGTTCTTGTAATCTGACCAACTTTTCCCACAATGCTTTTAACGCGTTGTTTATATCTGTTTGTGAACCCCCTGAGTACACTGATGCTACGGGCATGCCAGTGCTTGTGGATGGGTTATATGGAAGTGGAGGTGTAAAAGCTCTTGAGACCCCCCTCCACTTGCTAATCCTGATAATCATGTTGTTGACACTCTCTCTACCACTGGAGGCTTATAAACTGGATTTGTATACCCCACCGGAGGTTTAGGCATTACAGAGTATATCCCCTTACATTGGATCTCTTTTTCATCTTCCTGATCTTCCATATCCTCGAATAATCGCTTATATTTTTCTGCTGAAAAGATGGAATAAAATGTTATGCATGTTTCTGTTATGGGAGCCCTGCTCTGGCCAGGAACAGGGCATCCACCTTCCTTTGTTTCCAAGTTTCCAATACCCATTGTTTATGATATTCGTCTATCCTGACCCAATACAGTGGCAGGGCCCTATGCATGTGTTTAATTAGGGTCTCTTCCCCCATAATGTTGCGTGCGTCCCTAATGCTTCACTTAGACCTTACTGCTATGCTTCGTACACTGCTGCTTGTTACACAAAAATACAGATCACCCCACTTTTTCCCCCACCCCTTTTATTCTTTTCCACTTTGTTTTCACACACACACACACACACCACGACTCATCCACCTTCCTTCCTTTTTTACCACAAAAGACTGCAAGAGAAAATATACAAAAATAACTGACTAAAATCCAGGTCCATTCGTTATACCGAACCACTACTTTGTTTTCCTTATGTCCTTATAGTACCACCTTACCAGCTATTTTTATATGCTAAGGATCCCATTGATTTTATAAAATCATATTGCGTGTTACTACCCTCTCAACCTACTATGGCTCAGGATCCCTTACCTCTCAGTCCTTATATGCTGAGGCTTCCTTTCCTCTCAGTCTTTATATGCTGATGCTCCCTTTTTCCATTATAAAAAGTAGAAAAACAGAAATACGTGACAATTTCAATACATAATCCACCTCTTATCCAATCTATTCCTTAACACATCACTTCAAATCCTACCCAATCTATACCGTATCACATCACCAAAAGGTCCTATTCAATCTATACCTTACCACATCACCAAAAGTCCTATTCGTACTTCATCCATTCATACCAACATACTGTCATACATACATGAATCTACACACCTGTGCGTGTTCACTCGCGTTTCTTCAGTTTCGAGGTCCCAATACTGGCCTGTCTTTCTCTCTGGAGCAATGCCCCGCTTCAGTGAGCAGATAAGATTTCTTTTAAAATGGCTCCTACTAAAACCAGTCAGGAAACACACATTTTTTGATTTTGGGGACCGGTCGCAATAGATGGGCGTGACTCGTTCCTGGTGACTAAGCCTGGGCATTTGAAAAGTACGAGGGAGAAGTGCGATCACGTCGGGAAGGTCACCACTTCTAAAGGGTGGCACTGATTACGCTCACACTACAATAAATACACCCCTCTAGGGAAATAAGGCCAAGAGTCTATCTTGTAAGGATAAGAAGTTTAATCATACAAAAATGCGGATTGTACCAATGGACTCTGCTACCTGAATAGACTTATCCTGTCCCTCTTCCATTCCTTTCCTGCCAAAGTGATGCCAAAGGAGAAGGTGGCATATTTACTAGACACAGGGCCTCATCACGAGTCTGGCGGTAACCCTTAAATGCGGCGGTAGCGCTATTACCGCCGCATTTAAGGGTGTGCCAGATCATGGCTTTGGCGGATTTCCCCCCAGCTCTGAGCTGAGGGGAAATCCGCGGCAAAATTGCCGATTTCCGGCACGATTACTGCACGATTACTGCCGGCAGGAAATCTGCCAGTGGTAGTAGCGCAAATTTTCCCCATTGGGCCCAATGGGGAATGAGGAATTCCCGAATGGGCCCAATGGGGAATGGGCAATAACCCTTCTGCCAAACCCGTGATCCGGCGCTAATAGCGCATGGGGGGTTTGACGGAAGGGCTATTAGCGCCGGCGCTAATAGCGCTGCCGTTACCGCCCAACTCGTGATGAGGCCCACAATCAGGAAAATAACTAGCAGAGAAAGCCTGGAAATGAAAATGCAAGGGGAATTAAAAAAGCACCATCACACGAGCCTAGGTAGCACAATCTGGAAGGATCTAGAAGTTTGGGAGGATTTTCTAAAAAATGTCAATGATAAAGTCATTTTGCGCACGCCTATGAATGACAGCAACAAAAGAGTCCTGTACACGGATGCTCCAGGTGGCAAGGGTTTTGGGGTTTGCTTTGGTAACAAATGGTGCTCAGGTCATTGGCTGACCCAGTGGCGGGACAGAGGGCGGACAAAAAACATCACTCTGCTAGGCATTTTTCCCATGCGGTTGGCTATATGCATATAGGGCGCCACACTGAGCAATACTGAGCTGATTACATCGTCTGACAACATGGCGACAACATGGCAATGGTGCACGTCATAAACAAGGGGACCACATCATGTCAGCTAGTACGAACAGTACTAAGAGATAACCGAACATGCTTTGAAATACAACATTGTGATAAAGGCCGGACATATTGCTGGCAAGAGTAATGACGCTGCTGATGCATTATCTCATTTTCAGACCTTCAGAGCCATAAACCCTCATGCAGATGTGCTGAGGACAGCAGTACCAGAAGAAGTGTGGAAAATATTTTTTTTTAAAGCTGAGTCCACACCCATACTAAAGGAAAGGCGAGGCAAAATCCTGCACATGACCTCACCCAAGGCACGGGTGCTGCAGGCCTCAGAGCAACCCATCCAGAAAATGCAGGTGAGCCCACAGGCATTTTGGGGGAGCTGGCAAGAAATGCATTGGTCCAGAAAACGGCCAAGCTTTACAGCAAATGCCTAAAGGAATTTGGCAAAATAGCTAAGGTTGGTAACATCAGAGAGATTGAGGAAAAGCATGTGCATGGGTTTCTGGAATGGGCATTCAGGCAAAACAAGAAAAAAGCATGGCCGTCATTGCATCTGGCGGCCGTCTCTTACTATAGTAGGTTAGCCGGGGGAATGGATCCCACACACAGCTCACTGACACACTATGCATTAAAAGGTTAGGCCAAACTGGAGGGAGTAAAGAAAGACACAAGGCGGCCATTAAACATTGACAAATTACACATTTTAATTGACATTTTACACAAAGTATGCAGTGACACATATGAAATAACATTACTCAGCATGGCCTTCACTTTGAATTACTTTGGGGCTTTCAGGATCAGTGAAATAGTGGCCAAAAAAACCCTCTCGGAAGAAGGCCTAGAGCTATCCGACATCATTTTGGGCAAGGAATGCATAGCTATTAAGTTAAACACATTCAAAACAGACCAGATGGGAAAAGTGAGAATAATTCATCTGTATTGTATAGATGACAAGAAGTACTGCCCCATTTGCACCACCAGAGCATTCCTCTGCATATGCCCACAACCGGGCGACAACTATTTAGGCATAAAAATGGCAAGGCCCTTAGCAGGTTCCAATTGCAAGCTGTCCTTAAGAAAGCAATAAGGCCGGTACGCTGGGATCCATCAGAATTCGGGTTGCATTCCTTCCGGATTGGGGCAGCAACCTCACCTAGATCGGAGGGATGGATGAGAAGGCAATCAAAGGAGTTGGGGGCTGGAAATCTGGGGCTTACGAGAAATATTTCAGGAAATAATAAATCTAACACCCCCCTTCGTCCCCACAGACCTCCCATCATACAAATCAGCTTGGATTGTGGGCCACTCATTTGTGGCAAGAGCAAGCAGATGGCTGAAGACACACAAGAAGGTCTACATTTCCAAAGGACAAGCACAGCATGGTAGGGCACACCAGGCATGAAGTGGGAGCATATACACGACAGGTTAGCCGACCTTTTTAGGGGTTAGGGTTCCTTCCCCAGAATTTCTGATAATACATTTCTGTGGAAATGGTTTGACCGAGTTGTGTGGGAAGGCACTCTTGGTGGAAATGTGCACCTCACGTAGACGGATCGCAGGTTGCTGGAGACAGACAGAGGTCATGGTCTCCGAGATACTACCTAGGCAGCAATGGCAAGGGGCAGAGTCAAATACAGCAATGGAACTATCCAGAAGGAAATTAAACAACGTGGTAAGCAAATTTTGCTACTACACCAGCCTACAGTTCACCAAATCCAAATCGGGGCCATTGTTTTATTGCTTTAAATAATAACGACTCGTTCCACCAAGATAGGGTCCATCTCTCAATAGAGGGGATGGACATTTTCACGAGAAATATTGTTGGGACTTTGGCAGAAAAGGAGGCATATAAGGGATATTTGGGGGACCTGAGTGGGCGTATAACCCCTCAGGGTGGCGGCAGGGATAAGCCTTGAGTTGGCCCTACGATGGAGCAGGGCCCCCGCTCACCTGATCACATGTTCCACTAGAGCACATTGTTTATGAGCAGTGTCTTTTATGATCAGTATTTTGTTTGGTGTGATAAAGCTTATGGCCTATGTTTTCCCGCCTTTCCTCGTGCAATGCAATGTATGGTGCCGGGAACGGTCATTTGCTACACACACCTACCTTCTCACTATCTCTTCCATGCACTATGCCACTTCCAAGCCTATTACACCGGGGACCTGGAGGTGGAAGGCCCAGTAACATAAGCATGGCTGGGGAAATGAAGGAAGGAAGTGATCCTGTTGAAACTAAGTTCTCTGATCTCCTCCAGCCTCACTGCGTGACTGGCCTTGCTGCAACCTCTTAGATTCACAGAGCCTATCCCAATAGGCTTGAGCCTTTATAAAATGTGTCTGTGAATCAGGACTCTCCCTGGAGCGCAGGAGCGTCTAGTCGCTGTACGGCATCGCGCCTAAATGAGAACCCCCCTCCCGTTCTGGGTGACTTGGAAAATCTACTGCAATTCAATAAAGAAACAAACTCTACCAGCATCACATCATCTACCAGTGCAAATCACAATTGATAGGTTTGTGTTGAAAGCTCACAAGAAGATTACCCGAGATGTTAATTGTGATTCACAAGAGACCACCAAGAAATGCTAAGCAGCATAAAATCTTATTTTATGTTATGTTAGAAACACTTGTATAGCTCAAACCTACACCAGCTAGGGCATCACGGCGCTGAATGCAAAACCGAGGAAGGAACCGAAAGAAACATCAGAAATAAAAAATCTGGCCGAAAATAAGGTTTTAACAGCATGCCTAAATGACAAGTGATCATAGATGCTACGAAGAGAGAAGGGGAGAGAATTCCACAAGAAAACAGAGAAAACAGACAGAGCGGCCCCCCACATTGGTTCGCTACACGCGAGGCACAGCAATGCACAGCGCACTAGCAGAGCAGAGTGGGCGTGGGGGAACAAAGATAATACATTTATTCTGCAGGTACTTCGGGCCAATTTTGTAGAAGGCGCGGTGCACTATGCAGAGAGCCTTAAATTTGACCCAGTTGGCTACCGACAGCCAGTGCTGGGATTTAAGAATAGCAGCGGCAGAAGCAAGATGAGAAGCATCTGTGGCTAGGCGAGCCGCCGGATTTTGGAAGAGCTGTAGACAGTGACGGAGTTAACTGGGTTGGGCTAAGTAAAGAGAATTACAATAGTCAAGAGAACCCGCAACCAGAGAGAAGACAACTAAAGGATGGAGTGCCAAGGGCAGGAAAGGGCACACTTTCCGCAAGATCCGAAGCTTGAAATTAATGGTTTGACAGACCGTGCTCACTCGGGGCAGCAAGGAGAGATAGGCTGGTAGCTTGACCCCAAGGTTTTTCACCACTGCTGAAGGCTCTGGTAGGGGGCCAAGCTTAGGCGGCCAGAAAGCGGAAGACCAAGGGGAGGCGTTCAGAGGGGTGTGACAATAAGAGCCTCCGTCTTATCGCCGTTAAGTTGAAGCCATCCAGACATGAATCGTAGAGAGGCATAGGCAACAGCGCTCGGCTGTAGAAGGGAGGGCAACATCAAGCCGCATTATGATCTGGGTGTCGTCAGCGTACGAATAACACTGAAAACCAAAAGTTTGAATCAGGGTGATAAGGCGGGGACAGAGCAGAACCCTGGGGCACCCCATTGGTGAGGGGAAGGGAAGATGAGGTGAAAGGAGAAAGAAGAAGAGATTGGGATCGATCAGTGGGAAAGGATAGAAACCAGTCGAGGACCCGACCGGAGACCCCCACTGATGATAGTCTCTGAATCAGAATAGCTTGGTCGATGGTATCAAATGCAGCAGAGAGATCTAGGATGATAAGATCTCTGATACCGCCCGGATCTAGAGTCTGCGCCAGATCGTCAATGGCAGACACCAGAACAGATTCCATACCATTACTAAGCCTAAACACTGACTGGAAGGGGTCCGGAAAGTGGGAGTCCTCTAGAAATGAGCAGAGAAGGGGAGTGACCAGAGATTCTAACAGTTTAATGGGAAAAGAAATAAGGGAAATAGGACCGAAATTAGAAGGAAGGGAAGGGTCCAAATTCGTCTTTTCAAGAAGATAAATCACCAACGCGTGCTTAAGTGCAGGGGGGATAAAGCTGTTTGAAAAAGTCAGATTTACAGCTGACGACACTGAGGTCGCAACATGGAGATTAATATCTTTCGGTATGCAAAGAGGGATAGGGTCCGCTGGGGAAATGCATTTCAAAGCTTGAGTGGCAGCAACAATATCAGCTTCCGTAAAGATTGGAAAGTCTGACCAGGAGTCAAGAGAGGGCCCACAAACGGGGGCCGCTATCGCAGACTCAAGCAGGTCCATAGAGACAGTGATCTTCTGCGTTTAGTGCACATTTTATCCAGAAAGAGAGTTGTGCATAAATGTTGAGAGGGGACAACATTATCAGGAGATGGGAAAGATGAGAGAGATTGAAGGAGTTTGAAAAGTTCCTTGGGGGAATTCACCACAAAATGTGAGCACATTTAGCTTTAGAAACATGTGTTGCTTCAATGATCAAACAAGAAGCCCAACCAAGACCCCTATACTGCTCCTTTCCAAATGACCCCCTGACCTCCTGATGCCCTCACCCATGGCTTGCAACATTGGAGTTAATGTTTGACAGAGATGTTACGCAGCCAGACTCAACCTGCAAATTGATACTATTGGGTGCAATCATTTAATTATTTATGAACTGAGAAGCTTTCTCGACTGCCACTACAGTATTAGAGCACTTGACAAAGAGATCCCATGCTCTTCCCCTGCCCTTTTTATGTTTATGTTGTTAATTAATTTATTGTTTGTTTGTACGCGCCATCATGCCTATGGGTCCATTGTGCGCATAATAAATAAATAATTTAATTTTTTTTTTAAAAAGAACGAAACATGAGACAAATCTATGCACGCCTCATACACCACTTCACTAAAACACGTTTCTCTACTTTTGTCATCAGCAACCCGCATGAGCCTACTTCTGGGTCTACTCCAATACTCTTTTGCTCCTCTCGTCAAAGTCTGCACCCTTTTCAACCTGCCTAGATTCTCCTCCACCTTTACCTAGAGTGCTGGATGGCACTCTGTGTAAAGTCTGCACCCTTTTCAACCTGCCAGATTCTTCTCCACCTTTACCTAGAATGCTGGGTGGAACTCCACAACCTGCCTAGATTCTCCTCCACCTTTACCTAGAGTGCTGGATGGCACTCCGTGTAAAGTCTGCACCCTTTTCAACCTGCCCAGATTCTCCTCACCTTTACCTAGAGTGCTGGGTGGCACTCCGTCTAAAGTCTGCACCCTTTTCAACCTGCCAGATTCTTCTCCACCTTTACCTAGAATGCTGGGTGGAACTCCACAACCTGTCTAGATTCTCCTCCACCTTTACCTAGAGTGCTGGATGGCACTCCGTGTAAAGTCTGCACCCTTTTACCTAGAGTGCTGGATGGCACTCTGTGTAAAGTCTGCACCCTTTTCAACCTGCCCAGATTCTCCTCACCTTTACCTAGAGTGCTGGGTGGCACTCCGTGTAAAGTCTGCACCCTTTTCAACCTGCCCAGATTCTCCTCCACCTTTACCTAGAGTGCTGGGTGGCGCTCCGTGTAAAGTCTGCACCCTTTTCAACCTGCCCAGATTCTCCTCCACCTTTACCTAGAGTGCTGGGTGGCGCTCCGTGTAAAGTCTGCACCCTTTTCAACCTGCCCAGATTCTCCTCCACCTTTACCTAGAGTGCTGGGTGGGGCTCCGTGTAAAGTCTGCACCCTTTTCAACCTGCCCAGATTCTCCTCCACCTTTACCTAGAGTGCTGGGTGGCACTCCGTGTAAAGTCTGCACCCTTTTCAACCTGCCCAGATTCTCCTCCACCTTAACCTAGAGTGCTGGGTGGGACTCCGTGTAAAGTCTGCACCCTTTTCAACCTGCCCAGATTCTCCTCCACCTTTACCTAGAGAGCTGGGTGGGACTCCGTGTAAAGTCTGCACCCTTTTCAACCTGCCCAGATTCTCCTCCACCTTTACCTAGAGTGCAGGGTGGCACTCCGTCTAAAGTCTGCACCCTTTTCAACCTGCCAGATTCTTCTCCACCTTTACCTAGAATGTTGGGTGGAACTCCGCAACCTGCCCAGATTCTCCTCCACCTTTACCTAGAGTGCTGGGTGGCACTCCGTGTAAAGTCTGCACCCTTTTCAACCTGCCCAGATTCTCCTCCACCTTTACGTAGAGTGCTGGGTGGCACTCCGTGTAAAGTCTGCACCCTTTTCAACCTGCCCAGATTCTCCTCCGCCTTTACCTAGAGTGCTGGGTGGGACTCCGTGTAAAGTCTGCACCCTTTTCAACCTGCCCAGATTCTCCTCCACCTTTACCTAGAGTGCTGGGTGGCACTCTGTGTAAAGTCTGCACCCTTTTCAACCTGCCTAGATTCTCCTCCACCTTTACCTAGAGTGCTGGGTGGGACTCCGTGTAAAGTCTGCACCCTTTTCAACCTGCCCAGATTCTCCTCCACCTTTACCTAGAGTGCTGGGTGGCACTCCGTCTAAAGTCTGCACCCTTTTCAACCTGCCCAGATTCTCCTCCACCTTTACCTAGAGTGCTGGGTGGCACTCCGTCTAAAGTCTGCACCCTTTTCAACCTGCCCAGATTCTCCTCCACCTTTACCTAGAGTGCTGGGTGGCACTCAGTGTAAAGTCTGCACCCTTTTCAACCTGCCCAGATTCTCCTTTTCAACCTGCCCAGATTCTCCTCCACCTTTACCTAGAGTGCTGTGTAGCAGCACTCCGTGTAAAGTCTGCACCCTTTTTGAATTCCCACTTCTCGGCTCTAAATCCATACAGGTCTTGATCCGCCCCCCCTAACTCGCGGACTTCATCTCACTGTACTCTCTCCCCCTCAAACTCTCTGCGGCTCATCTCTTCACAACCCATCCGTCTCGCGCCACCCCCGCGCCTTTTCCTGCTTTCGCTCCTTTCCCCTGCTAGCCCCTCTCCACTTAAATGAGCTTCTCCCAGTCATGAAAGCCATCTCTTCAGTAGAACACGTCAAAACGCAGCTGAAGCCCTCCCTGTTAACGATGCAAGGGACCCCAGAAACCTTTCCACCCTCCGATCCAACCTGAACGCCCATCCCACCTGCCCTGCGTTCCACCCTCAGGACCACTTTATGTAATTTGTGTAGACAGCGGCCTCAGGTTGTCAATGCTAAACGATATAAATTCTCTGGTTTCTGCACAGTTACCAATCGTATCCTTAAACCCCTAGAGAGTGCCACTCAAATGATGCGCTTATGTAAAGGCACCTTATCCTGCCTCTGCATGATCAACTGGATGTTCCAATGATGTACCAATCTGTCCCAGCACGTTAAAATACATGAAAAAGTATCAGGTATTGAAGAACACTAGGATCAGGTATTGAAGGGCGGACATCCTTCTTCTATCACACTGATGTCGCTTGTGCCGCCGGGGCATGTATAGCAGTAAGTACTTATGAAGGAATCACACTTTGGCCTTCCTCTTTAATGGTGAAATACACCATTGATCTGTTGAAGCATACAATGTTAATTAAGCAATATGCCCCTCGGAGTCCATTTTCCCTTTCCATGGAGGCCATCGGGAGCGAACGCGCTGGGAACAGAAGCGTTCCCCGCGCGTCCACTCCTGAAAAAAAAAAGAAGAAGGTAAGTGGGTTGAGAGGGACAAAAAAAAAAGAAAAAAAACGTACCTGAGAGACTCGGAGCGGGGATGGTCCCGCTCCAAGTCTCCACACGGTTGAGGCTACCATCGTCCCCCACTGGGGACAAAGCAGGCTGAAGGTAAGTGGGGTGGGGATTGCGGGGAGGTGTGAGGGAAGGGAATAAAAAAAAAAATCTGAGCCATGGAAAAGGCGGCTGGAATCCCGGCCGAGAATCGAAGGATTCTCGGCCGGGTAAAGCCCTGGCAAGGGCCAATCAGAATGCTTGTTTCATTCTGATTGCCCCCTCGCCAGGTACTAATCACTATTAAGCAAAGGAACTGAAATGGTTTACTCAGATTATTTTTATATATGGTGTGTAGAGTCTGTAAAGATTTACGGACTATACTTATCAACAAAATGCAAAGCCACAGAATACAGATGTTTATCGGTAGGCACCAGTAACATGACACAAGGTTTGGGAAAAGAAGACAGTAGTTCACTGGAGTGATTCAAATATAGCACTAGCCAGAGCAACATCAATAGCCCGAAGCAAACAAATAAGCAGTAAAGATGGCAGCACCATTCACCAACCAATGTAGCCATTCTGAAAGGCAAGCAGAGCAATGAGAGGGCTCATTAGGCAAGCCAGGGAAGAACTTGGAGCGTCGGGCAATAATTCGATGGTTGTATCTGGAATAATAGCGCATTGCTTAATGGCCGCAATCATAACAAATTAACGTACATCAATGTAGGTGCAGAAAGAGGAATGTCATTGCAAGTTCACTTGGAATCGTATCAATGTGAAATTATTTTCACAGAAGAATGACCCAGAAAGTAGAGCGAGAGATTATTTTAGTATCCTCATTAAAGAGAAATTAGACTTGGAGATCCAGCAGCATCTTAATTACCTATACAGCAATTACCGATCCCCGGGAATGTGGCTAGTTGCAGCACTCTCCTCGTCTCTTGCTTTGTGTCACTCAGCCAAATGGTTTTTGAGAGGACTGCAGTATGATATTTTATTTGTATCGCGCTCATGCACACGTATTTCAGAGCACGACAAGGCAAGGGAGGGAAACAAGGGAGGACAAAATAACCATTTTACTAGGCCCAGTGACATTGAGAACGGGCAAGTGCAGGGGAGAGGGAAGGGGGAAAGTGCAAGGGAGAGGGTAGGGGTGGAAGTGGTGAGCAAGGGATGAAACAACAGCAAATGGTAGTGCAGCCAGCAAGGTAGCAAGTGCAAGGTTTAAGGCGCAGACAAGGGGTGTCTGATAAGTGCAAGTAAGGGGACTGTAGGGTTACAGATACAGACCCAAGTGCAAGAGTTGCAAGGAGGAAGTGCAGGTGTTGTCTGGGTGGGCAAGGACCTGGGCCTGAAATCAGAGGGTAGACAGTAGCACAGAGCCATAGCAGACTGTTGAGTAGAGGAGAGGAAGAGCGAAGGTAGAAGCAAAGAGGAAGTACTTGAGGTGCTTCCGGAACCGGAGATGTTCTTCTCAAATTTCAGAGAAGCAGGGCGCTGTTCCAGAGGGAGGCCCCAGCCGAAGAAATAGATCTACCCCCAACTCGTTGCTTGGAGTAGCAACTGACCCTGAGACAGTTGGAGGTGGAGGAGCGAAGAGCTCGAGTGGGAAGGGACTTACTGAGGGAGAGTTAAAGGTATTTTGGACCCAGGCCCCAGAAGGCCTTGTGGACAATGCACAAGGTCTTGAATTTAAACCTTGAAGCCACTGGGAGCCAATGAAGAGATTTCAGGGCTGGAGAGATACAATCCCAGGGCTTGAGGCCAAGGACAAGTCTCGCAATCCTGTTCTGGATCAGTTGCAGAGGGCGGAGGGTAGAGGCAGGCAGATTTAAAAAGAGGCTGTTGCAGTGGTGAAGCCTAGAGAGAACCAGAGCTGTAGAGACAGTAAGCTTCTGGGGGAAGGAGAGGAAAGGAAAAATACCTCTGAGCAAGTGTAGTTGGTAGTTTGACTTCTTAGAGACATCAGAGATGTGAGGAGAGAAGGAGAGTTTGGAGTCGAAAATGACCCAGAGGTTCTTAGCCCCAAAGGTGGGAGCAGGAAGAGGGCCAAGGGAGGCCATCCAGAGAGTGGCAGGAAAGCAGGGTGCCGGTGTGCCAATGAGGAGAATCTCCATCTTACTGGCATTAAGGCAGAGATAATTGGTGGCCCACCACTCCTGGGTGACAGACAAACAGTCAGAGATGAGGGCAGGGAGAAGAGGTGTAGGAGGGGAGCCTGAAAATGAGCTGAGTGTCTTCTGCATAGCACTGAAAGTTGGAGCAGAGAGTGGCAATGCGGTGGGCAAGGGATGCCAGGTATTGGTTGAAAAGCCAGGGAGAGAGGTTAGACCCCTTGGGAACACCACAGGTAGAGATTGAGATGGAGGAAAGGAACGACCATGTTGGACCTGGGAGCGTCGATCAATGAGGAAGGAGGTCAGCCAGGCCAGGGCCTGATCGGATATATCCAGGTTATCACAGAGACGGTTGAGCAGGATGGCATGATTGACTGTGTCAAAGGCAGAGGAAAGATCGAGTAGGATGAGCATAGAAGGGATGTTAGAGTCAAGGTTGGAACGTAGGTCTTCACAGATGTTCAGGAAAGCAGTTTCCATGCTTCTGGCAGCTCTGAAGCCAGACTGATGGTCATGGAAACAACCAACAGAGTCAGTGTGAAGATTAAGCAGGTAGATGTCCAGTTTTTCAAAGAGTTTGCCCAACAAAGGAGTGATAGAAATTGGGCGATAGTTAGCCGGGCAAGAGGGGACAGCTGTGGGTTTTTTGAGAAGATGGTGCACAAGACAGTGCTTCAGAGGGGAGGGGAAGGCTCCAGAGGCGAAGGAATGGTTACAGAAGACAGCCAGAGCTGGAGCAAGGGTGTCAATATAGTCCTTGATGGATTTGGATGAACACGGAAGGACCTGTTTTGACGAGACTTTCATAGATCTGACTTGTCTGGAAATCTCATCAGGGAAGAAACATCCCGATTATGTTGAAGTCTCCAAGAAGGAGGAGTTGGGTGGTCGAAGCCAGGAGGGAGGAGCAGAGGTCAGCCCACTCGGAGAGGAAAGGGGTAGTCTGACCAGGTGGATGATAGATGGTAGCCACGGTAAGAGAGTGGCCAGGAGATAGAGAGAGCCTACAAAAAAGGCATTCAAAAGAGGAGTAGTCCTGCATAGGAATTCCTGCTTAGGAATCCACTCCAGAAAGATCAAGGCTTCACCACCTCCGGAATAGTTGGGTCTGGGCACGGAGAGGATCTTGCGCCATCAAGGAGGAGAATGTCGAAGCCCGTGACAGAGCTGGCCATGAACCATGTCTCAGTAAGACCGAGGACATCAAGGTCAAGTTCTTCCAGGAGGTGGCAGATGTCAGAGGAGTGTTTGATAGCAGAGCGAGAATTGAGGGTGGCAATATGGAGAAGGTTGCCATCCTTGAAGGACTTCCGGGGAGGGGTACAAATCAGAGATATGCCCTGCGGAGGTGTAGAAGGAACCCGAGGGGTGCCAGAAGAGGAAGGAGGAGAGAGCACGGCAGCCAAGTAGGAGGCATAAGGGGGAAACAAGGAAGCTGAAGAGGGGAGAGACGGGACAGCAGGAGAAGAAAGGAAGTTGATGAGGTGTGGGAAGCGTCTGTCAAAGAGGAGAGGCCCGATGACCTTGGACCATAACGGTGCCATTTAGGTAGACATTAATGATTACCTTATAGGAGTGGAAGGGGTCCAGGAGTGCCTCCCAATGGGTGCCACCATTAATGGGTGAGGAAGAGAAAGGAGAGAGCACAGAGACCATATTAGTAGTCCACAGGTCCGGCGAAGGAGCGACAAATAGGATGTCGGTGAGGGTCTGTCTGGAGGAAGCGCTGTAGTAGGTGTCAGCGATAGGGAGGCCTGGTTTAGAGGCCAAGATATCCTTTTTGAATTTCTTCCTGCCAGACTTAGTGAGAAGGGTAGGATAGTCAATGGAGAAACAGTTTGAAAAATGGAAGAGACAGAGAGTGCCATAGGTGTTGCGGAGGAGGGGGAAGAAAGGAGAGAGAAGCAGACAGAGGGTCTAGACAGGATGTGGGGGAAAAGCAGGGACAAAGGGATAGCACAGGGTAGTAACTGGGCACAGCTACATTCAGAAAAAGTTGACAATGTTACAAACAGCTAAGTTCAAAACAGCACCTAAGTTCAAAACAGCAGCTAAGTTCAAAACAGCCGAAATATTACAAACAGCTAAGTTCCAAACAGCAACTAAGTTCAGAACAGCAGCTAAATTCAAAGCAGAAGCATTATTACAAACAGCTAAGTTCAAATCAGCAGCTAAGTTCAAAGCAGTAGCTAAGTTCAAAACAGCAGCAATATTACAAACAGCTAAGTTCAAAACAGCAACAATTGTTACTAACAGCTAAGTTCAAGATAGCAGCAATGTTACTAAACGCAGTCCAGTCACAGGCCATAAGTGTGGGGAAAAGGGTGAGATGGGGTGAAGGTGGAAAAGTCAGGGGCGCAGAATGCGAGATAGGGGTGACTAACCCCTGCTTGCAGATGTGATAGTGTCTAGGTGGTTGAAGAAAGATAAAGCTGGAGCAAACCTGTTGCCAGGGTTATCAGCCTGTATCCAGTAGCTGCGGCAAACCTGTTCTCATGGGTACGCTACAGTGCCAAATGAGTTGAGCAGTAGCACCAATGTCATTTGGGAGTTGCCTGGGGTATCAGCTGCTGTACAACCCCACCTATCCACATGGTGCCCCTGATCTTGCAACCCCTAAGTCAGAGGTCGCGTAGAGAGAGAACGCAAACACCATAGAGTCAATAGATGAGCTATGCTTTGTTTTTACCAATTCCATTTTAAATATGAGTTCTGTAATGCATGGTGCACGTGGCTGTGGGGTGCTGTTCCGCAATGTATTAATCCAGCTATGAATTTTATTCTGCATGGTCTTGTATTTTTTGCTTTTGACAGATTGTATCAAAGAGAAAATTAAAGGTAGTAATTGGATGTACATCTAGCTCACTAACATAGACAGCTGTATCCACAATGACGTTTACATCCACAAATACAGCCTCCATGTGTGCGTATGTAACAAGCACACAAAGTAAATCATACAGATTCTGCATCATTTATTCAGTGGATATCATGGCCTAATCCCTGGCATTTCAACATATGTTGCTAGTAACTAAATTAGCCCTTCACAGCAGTGATTTCACTTCCTAGGGCGAAGGTCACATGCAGGGTCCACGCTCATGTGAGAGCACATCCTGCGCTGTTATCAGCTGCACAATGCCACTTCCGCTACTATTAGAATTTAGGCCAATTGAACTCCCTGAGACACAACCTAGCCATGTTGCCAGTTGTCTGGTTAGTCCATCTTGACAGTTCCTGGGACAGGACGGGCATACAAATGAGAACCAGCGGAGGCTCACACAGTCAGTGCCCCCATTCCAGCTAGCGACGGGCGATGCCCTTGAATGAATTAGTCTTTTCCAAGAGTTCTATAGCACCTTAATTAGGCCAATATCATAATGAGTCAGTATCGCTTTGGGGGTGAAGAAGGGTCCTTCAGGCTGGTCCCCCCTTTGAGGATAGGCCCCTGCAAGGGCAAGGATTGTAGCATGTAGGTGAGGTAAATTCACAAAAGTCCTGGTTAAATCACGTTTTTGTATAGTGAGGAATTGCAGGTCTTTTCACAGAATTTATATTTATTAAAGCTTTGTTACAAAACTGGCTATGTTTGTTGTCTCATCTCATACTGGTCTTGGTTTTTATGTTTGTTTTTTCCGTCTGTTGTATGTGTGCGTCCTGAGGCCTACGGGCATGTAGCGCAAGATGCACATTTTTTAAAATAAATAATCAATAAATAAATAAATAAATAAATACCCCATACAGGGACATGCACAGCTTCCACATCAGCATTTGCCATCTCCTTGTTCCTTTTTTGTCCTAGACGTCCCTGTATTCCCCGAGAGCGGGGCTGGAGGGTATTACCGCTTCAGGTAATGCCCCGGGCCCATAGTTACAGGCCAGAGCGAAGCGAGGGCCTTAACTCAGGCCCCAGGGCAATACCTGAAGTGGTAATGCAAACCCCTCCCAACGAAGGGCTTACTGCTATTATTTATTTATTATTATTGTATTTAGTCAATTTGACTTTTTACAAACGTAAAACAAAGCATTTTATACAAAAATGTATATACATAGCTGCCAAATCAGGCTATTTGAAGCCTAAGTACAAACAATAGTAAAAGACAGTGATTAAAATGGTTCCAAACGCCCGTCTAAAACAGCTATCCATTGACAGTTTCACGAGGAAGGCGCCTATAGCAGAGTTGATTTATTGTTATCGTAGAGACTGTCAAAGTCATATAAGTCAAATATGCATGTTGAAGCCTAGGACAGTGCAAAATACTTTTAGTTTGTAATTAGCGCAAACACTTATTTAGTACTTACATTTTCCCGTATTTCTTATGGTGACCAAGGAGAACAGTGCCAGTAGGCAGCACCTTTACTATGTGGCACCAGACCCTGTGCAGTGCAACGGGGGCAGACGCTGAGGGCGAGTTCAAACAGCGGCCCCAAAATTCGGCAGATTTCATGGAGTCGTGCTTGTGAACGAGGTTCACATATGTGCACATGTAAAGTGTACTTAGTTTGGAACACTCAGTGAACAGACGTTTCGAAGTTTCCAAACTACCTCTTTTCTTACATACACGACAATATCTCTTCTCCAGCGATATTTTCATTTGCGGACCAAAAATGGATAGAAGCGGGAGTTCATTTATACGAAAGCGCAGCATAAACCAGCGCACTTCTAGATTGGGACTCACAATAATATAAGGTTGTGTTCTTGTGTAGCTATGCACCACATTAGTTACGTTGCTTTAACTCTTTAGAGTAACAATGCATTCATAATTATTGTTCCAATCAAATAGATCAAATTTGGCTTTGCATGATAATTTTTTACTTTGACAGCCAACCCTGATTCTCTAGTTTAGATACTAATTAACTGTTTGGAAACCTAATATCACAAGGTCATCAAACGTGTCGCTGTTCGAGTATCCGCTTATCCCACAGTTTGCACCCAAAATATTAAAAAGAGGGCACACCGGCGACATCTTAGCCGTCAAGAAAGGTTCTACCCTCTTCCTTTCAGCCTGTCCTCCCAGAGAAATCAAACCCAGCTCCAGGTGTACAACCTCCATAGGGACAGAAGGTCTATGTATCAGAAGCTTTCTCCAGAATATCCCCTCGAGACAATTCAACCATCTCAAAGTCCTTCATCCTCAGTGCCTCAAGTCTGTATAAAATAGCCGGACAGAAGTACTACTTATAAAGTATTAGTATCCCCTCGAGGGAGTATCCTGCTGTCTGGTGGGCAAAAGTATTGAAGTGTTTGGTACAACAGTGCCGCTTTCCTCTTCTTATTAGCAATGAAATAAGAGTAAGTAGACCCTGCACTCATTTCCAGCCCAAGATAAGGATAATGATCTACTTATGTCACGTTACCCAGGGAAGAGGCGAGTTTCACTCTGTTTACCTTCTTCCCAGATATTAATAGGATCTTGGTTTTTTCAATGCTAATTTCAAGATCATCATTCTCCTTTCCATAAACGGCCAGGTTCAGCATAGATGTGCAGCCACTGAGAGTATGATCGCAGATAACAAGGTTGCCTGTGTACAACAAACCCTTGACTCTCGTTTGTCCAATCCTGAGCAGGCAATTGTCTCCCCTCCTAAGCTTCACTGATGAGGACAACCCTCCGTCGTTATCCAAACAAACTCTAGCTCCTGTCCCTGAATGAAGCTTCTTGGTTATGTCTAGAAGCCACCCTGGATATCCTACAGACTCCATTTTTCTCCAGAGCCTGGCTCTATTCACAAGGTCGAAAGCCAGCCTGATATCGGTGAAATGTTATATATAAGGAAGGGGCATCTTTTTGTGTAGTCTCTAAGATGAGCCGGTCTAAAAGGCGTATATTCTGCATGGTTGACGAGCCCGGCCGGAAACCCGTCTGTAGACCATACATGATGTTCTCAGCCATAAACCAAGCCTGAATTTCCCTTAATACAAATCCTGCAAAGAGCTTACCACTTACGTCCAACATGGAAAGCAGCCTTTGATTTTCTGGCCTAGTCCTGTCTCCCTTCTTGTAGACAGGAACAAGAACAGACTGCCTTCATATGAACGGAATGGTGTGTTCATGACATACCTTATCACACACCCCTATGGGGGCTCGAATGGGAATGGGGAATGGTTTTGTGAATGATGAATTACCGGGTCCCCCAAGGTAGGAATGACCCAGTAATTCCTCATTCACAGACCCCGGACACGATTTTGGAGGCAGCCATGGCTCTAATAGCACCATGGCTACCTCCAAACTCGTAATGAGGCCCATAGTCTTTTTTCAGTTGCGAAACGCCGTCAGCATTTCGCAACTGAAAAAAAAATGAAAAGAAAATTGATGCCACATAACGGGGAGAAGGGACTACATGTAGACCCTTCTCCCTTTCCATGGTGGCCATTGAAAAAGGAAATAAAATCAAAACAAAGAAAATGGCCACCATGAGAAGGAGAGAAGGGACTACATGTAGGCCCTTCTCCCATTCCATTGCGGCCACTCCCAGAAGAAACCCGGGACCACGGCGGTGAGTGGAGCCTTTTTGGCCAGGTAAGGGCCTGCCGAGGGCCAATCAGATTGTGTAAAACAATCCGATTCTCCCTCGCCGGGTACTAATTCTTAATATCTCCAAAAGAGATATAGTTCTGCCCACATGCCATGGTGATCTCTGGCGTTGATGTCTTGAACCAGTGTCAGCTTCTGCCCAGGGCACACATACAAAGTGGATTGGCCAGGGTTGCACACATACGATGGCAGTCTCTTTTGTTAATTCTTCCAAGTGAGGTTGTTGTTTCTGCATAAATGCAATGACGACGACTTTGGTTAGTGCACATTGAGATTTATTTCTACACACATACCATTATTAGCTCTTAGGATAGTGTCTCCAAATAGGGTTAAGCTTATGTACACACAATGTGAAGATCACTTTGGTTAGTGGTTCCAAGTAGGCTTAGACTTCTGCCCATGTACCATTATAATTTCTTAGTTTAGCGTCTACTAGTAGTGTTATGTTTCTGCATGCACACATGATAACACTGTCATATGTTAATATTCCCAAGTTGCAGTACATATCTGTACACATACCATGAAGGGCTCTTTGGTTATTGTCCCCCAGTATGGTTTAATTTCTACTCATACTATATAGCGGTACATTTCTGTACACTTACGATAACAATGCCTTGATTTACAACAGGAGTCTGCAACCTTGCCCACCAGATGTTCTGGACTATTTCTTCAATGACCCATTACCATTGACTATGCTAGATATAGCGATGGGACTAGTAGTCCGAAACATCTGGAGAGCCAAAGGTTGCAGACCCATGGGTTATACCATTCAAGTAGTGTTATGTTTCAGTACACAAATAGTGAAGAGCTCTTCATTTACTGCAGAAGTACAATGAAAATCTCTTCCGCTAGTGTCTCGTGGTTCTGTTAAGTTTCCAGACACATACAATAGCAATGTCTTAGGATGGTCTCTCCAAGTAGGGTTACGTTTTGGTACACATACAACAAAGCTCTCGCAGGCTAGTGCCCTTGAGTAGGGTTATGTCTCTGCACACATGAAATGGGAATCTGAGAATCTTTGAGTAGGGTTAAGCCTCTGCACACATGCAAATATGGTGTTAGAGTCTTTGGGGGTCATTCCGAGGTTGGAGGTAAGGGAAAAACGATGCCGGTAAAGGATTACTGGCATCGCTTACCGCTACAGGCTATTGTGACCAACCAGACCACTATTTACGGTACCGTAAAGTACGATGCCGTAAATAGCGGTCTAGGGTCGCGCGCGTGACATGCCATGCCGATATTAGCGGCATGGCGTAAACCGGAGCTGATCACAAGTAATGCGCACATGCAAATAACGGCCTCCAGAAGCCCGTTAAGTACCTTACCGGCATGGAGTACATACAGGCATCTCAGAGAAGGTGTTAAGAACCCTGAGCAGTGATTCCAAGAGCCACAGGTGCACACAATCAGTACAGGTGTAGGCAATGGAGTCTACCACAGCAGAAAAGGAGCACACCCACACACCACACCCCCTCCCACACCAAGATGATACCAATAGTGGTAGCATTACTGGAGCAGGAGGCCCTGCTTGCAAGGCCTCAACTACAACAACAACAACAACAACAACAGGCCCCACCACAGAGGAGACACAGGAGGATAATGAGGGTGAGACAGGCCCAGCATGCACCACAAGTGCAGCCACCATTACCACACCGGCAGCCCCCAATCCCTCGCATCAAGTCCAGTCCTTCAAACAAACCCCTGAGCAGACCCACACCCTGTACCGGCTTCACTGTGACACCATCACCACCATAGTCGACCTGATACATGACGACACTGTGAGCCTCATAGAAATACGCACCGCCATCCCCCCTCAACTGAAGGTGGTGTCTGTGCTCCACTTCCATGCCACAGGCACCTACCAGCACACAGTGGGGCACATGCATGGCATATCACAACCATTCATTTCACGGACACTGAACCAAGTGCTGGATGACCTCCTCAAGCACACAAGGGACCACTAATCCCTACCATGGACTACCCAGAAGATATACGATACAAAAGTTGCCCTCCATGCACTGGCAGGCATGCCAAATAGTATAGTGCCCTTGACTGCACCCACATGGAGTTGGCGGTCCCGCATGCCATGGAGGTGGCGTATCGCAAACGCAAGCAATACCACTCCATCAACGTGCAGATATTATACAACGCAAGAAAGATCATCACACATAGGTGGGGCCGACATCCAGGATCAACTCATGACTCAATGGTCCTGCGGAACTCCAAGCTACCACGCTAAATGGAGCGACATGCTGGACGACGTGCCTGGCTGCTTGGTGAGTTGCCTGACTGGGCCATGGCAGTGCATCGGTGTCATGAGGTGGGTGCCTGCATACTCAACCCGGGTGGAAATGTTTACGCCAGTGCACGATGTGCACCCCACCAAACACTGTGCCACAGAGCCAATGTGAAATGGCACATGACTACCGGATCCCACAGTGAAGAAGTAAGGCCCACACCTAACACTACATGACCAACAGGTGACCAGGCCACATCCCACAACACATGCACCACTCATCGGCGACCCTCACACACCGTAAGGGCATCTAGCAATATGCACTGCATATGCACTATGTGGCTGCCTCCAGCATATCACCACACCGGTGAGTCATCCCTGGGAGTGCATTCAACTGAGGCCAGCAGGGATACCACACTGCGTCACTGGTTCTGCACACCCATATGAGTGCTGGAAGTCACCATAGTATGGATCAGAGCAGTATGATGAATATGCTACTGACTACAGCCCACACTCCCTACTACCACATCCCACAGAACACAGCACTTCAAGGATCTTACCCCAAGACTGCTGCATGCATAAACGATGCATGTTCTACAAGATGTGCGTACCATAGTCCATAGACCATCTTGAAGATGCTACCCCCTCTATCATTCCATTGCACAGGACACATAGCAGGGCCAGGAATGGGGTCAATGCATCCATGGACATGTGCGTATGGGCAGAAATGACCTGCTGCCACCATGTAAGACTAGTTCAGTTGTCCACCATGTAAGTACAAACACTCACCTTCATTCCCTTCCCATGCAGGTGATGGTGGCTGTCCCTTCACGCCGTGGCTCAGGACCCCTGTCTGAAACCCACAGAACAGGCACGAGGAGGCCTACAATCGTGCCCATACCCGTGCAGTGGTTAAGCAGGCATTTGGCCTGTTGAAGGCACAAATTTGTTGCCTCAGCCGGTCGGGTGGGGCACCCATCTATAGCCATGAGAAGGTGTCCAAGACCCCCATGGCATGTGTAATGCTGCACAATATGTGCATCCCTTGGAACGTTCCCCTGTCCCCTGACATGGGACTGCTACCACCAGATGATGATGAAGGGTAAGAGGAGGAAGAAGGGGCAGGACAGCATCATGGTGCCGATGCACAGGAGGGACATGCCGTGTGGCAGGCATTGATTGGACAATAAAACTGAAACACAAGTCAGCAGAGGGTGTCATGACATGAGGACATAGGGCACTGGGTATGGGGATACATGTACACCATGCACTGTCAGATATCAGAAGACACATGCGCAATGGTGAATGTCCACACTGGTTTACCTTTGCAACACAAACAGTGTATTGAAATTTTACGAGCATAAGTGTATAACAAACCCTCCACCACCCTCACCCCCCTCTGCCTCCCCCCCAACTCCCCAACACACCGTCATCCTCCTCCCCCTCCCCCTCCCCCCCAACTCCCCAACACTAGTCCCATGGTGTCCATGTAGGCCACATGTGGCAGGTAGTCGTTACTCCGCGCTCCCGCAGCCCGGGGGAGCCATGTCCCGGCGGCGCTGGGAACGGAGTGAACGATGCAGTGGGCACGTCCGGGTTGAGTGACTGGTTGACGGGGTGTCCTCATGCTCAGCCTGCTGAGAAGGACGTGCAGCCTCAAGGGCATCAGCAATGCATCCGAGGACATCACATAGACGGTTGGTGCTGTCCGTCACCACCTGCCGCATTGCTCTTAATTCCTCCCGCCACTCCTCCCTGCCTTGCCGATTGTCCTGCATCAGCTCGGTGATAAGGGCGGTGAGCTGCACTGCACGCTGCGCATCAGCTGATGGTGTGTTGTCCCTGCAGGGGAATGGGCTGCCATGCCCTGCCAGGGAATCGCCTGGGGGACTGGGCACAGGATTGCCTTGTTCCTGTGGTGGTCCACGGGCACATCGCCCAGGTGTGTCTGGCTCCCCCGAGTTGCTGCATGAGACCTGTGGGTAGGTGCTGGCCTCTTGGGGTGTGGACAACTGAATATGTGTCCTCCTCTGCTGCTCCACAGGTGGAAAAGGGGCTGTCTACGGATTCCAGCGGGGCCGTGGCTGCCACCTCTCCAGCGACGCTGGACTCCTCGGACCTTGGGGTTGACAATGTTCCTGACGCCAATGCAGGGAGGGGTTGGGGTGGTGCACCCTCCATGGGCCTAGCAGGAGCCGGTGTAGCACTCCCAGGTGTGCTCTTCCTGGCTGGGATGCAGCGGACCCTACCTTTACCCCTGGAGGTGGTGGGACAGCTGGTCTCGTGGTCCTCGCTGTCATGCTCACTGCCTGTGGGGGTAGAAGAGAGGGACGGCATGAGTGATGATTTGAGACGCAACCTCATTCATGCCTACATTCACATATTCAGTCATTTGGGGTTTATGGGCATTTGGGTATGGAACAGCACTACATTCAATGTATGGGTGGGATATGCATGCAGGTGTCGGTGTCACTCATCTTGGCCGGGTACTGTGCTGTCTGACTAGCACACTGTCCACACCAGTTGCACAGTGTGCCTCATGGGTTGTGTTACTTCATGCAGTATATGTGATGTGCGTTAAGCCCTTGCACTTTGAACTTGCTTGGGTCGCAGTTTGTTGGCATGATTTTAATGGGGGGGACACCATGCCGTGATTCCTTGGCTGGGCCTTTCAAGTGTATATCATGGAATTGGCATTGGCAGTGTTGACTTTGGACACTCACTTCCATCAGTGGACGACGGTGCTCCACACTCCATGTTGCCGACGCCTTCTATTGATTCCTGTCCGATCAAGCCAGCACACGTCTCCTCCCATGGCATAAATTTCATGGGGGAACTTGGGCCCCCTCCGGTCTCCTGTGCCTGGCTGCGGTTGGCCGAGAGGATGCTCTGCACCCTCAGCCGCAGGTCACTCCACCGCTTGCGGCAGTCCTTTGGGGTGCGGGGGGTGCTGCCCACTGCGCTCACCCTCTCGGCCACTAGTGCCCAGATGTTCTTCTTCCTGAGCACTGGCTCTCTCTGCAAGGACGTCAACCATGATCTGCAATTCGTCCAGGCTGAATCGCTGCTTGCGGAGCCGGTCTGCTGTCTTCTTGGGTGCTTTTGGCATTCCTGCTGCTTCAGATGGCCTTTCCCAAGGTTCAAAAAGGTCCTAGGGGTCCTGCCTGGTGAGGGTAACAATGGATTGTGTTTTTAAAGATGGCCACCGCGCTCCTTCCCGTTCCTGTGCGATGACGATATTTCTGGTTCCGTTATTTAGCGGTGACCGTAATTTACAGCCACCGTCATTTACGGACAATGCTGTTTCCACTTTATTCTATGGCGGTAGTGTTAAGTATGGGGCGCTTCATGACGGTAAGGGCTTTTTCGGCCCTTTTGCAGCATGGCGCTAGTACTTTACCGGCATGGCGCAAAGCTTGTGCCCGCGAAGTCGTAATTGGCCGCTATTAGCGGTCTGTTACCAGATCGGACACGTTATTTGCTCCATGCCGGTAAAGCACGTTACTTACCTCCAACCTCGGAATGACCCCCTTGAGTAGGGTTGTGTCTCTGCAAACATGCAATGATGATCTAAGAGTCTTTGTGTAGGGTTAGGTCTCTTTGAGTAGGGTTGTCTCTGCACACATGCAATGATGATCTTAGAGTCTTTGAGTAGAGTTACATCTCTGAAAAAGTGCAATGATGATCTAAGAGTCTTTCAGTAGGGTTAAGTCTCTGCACACATGCAATGATGATCTTAGAGTCTTTGAGTAGGGTTACGTCCCTGCACACATGCAATGAAGATCTTAGAGTCTTTCAGTAGGGTTACGTCTCTGCACACATGCAAAGATGAACCAAGAGTCTTTGAGTAACGTCTCTGCACACATGCAATGATGATCTGTTTAGTTAGTCCCTCCAATTTATAAGTTTCCACACACATGCAATAACAATGTCTTAGGTAAGTGTACCCAAGTAGTGTAACATTCCGATGCACATACAGTGAAGGCCTCTAAGGTTAGTGTGCTTGTCCTTGAGTATGGTTAGATTTTTGCACACATACAGCAACTATGTTTTAGTTAAATGTCTCTGAGTGTGGTCACTTTTCAGTGCATATGCAATGAAGACCTCTTAGTTTAGTGTTCTTGAGTGGGGTTATGTTTCTGCACACATGCAATGACCATCTGCTTATTTAATCTCTCCAATTTCAGTTAAGATCCTGCATGCATGCAGCAAAAATGCCTTAGGCTAATGTCTCCGCGTAGTGATATGTTTCGATACATGTACAATGAAGGTCTCTCTGGTTAGTGTCCTGTAGTGGGGTTAGGTTTCTGCACACATGCAATGACTATCTGACTAGTTAGTGCCTCCAATGTGTGTTAAGGTTCTGCACATACAGCACCAATGTCTTAAGTAAGTATCTGCGAGTAGGGTAACGTTTTGGTACATATTAAACAAATGTCTCTCCGGTTAGTGATGGTGAGTAGGTTCACGTTCTGCACACATGCAATGACGATCTGTCTAGTTAGTCTCTCCAACTTGGATAAATCTTTTACACCCATATAGCCACAATGTTTTAGGTAAATGTCCTAAACCCTGAGTAGAGTTGCATTCAATGAAGACATCTTAAGTTAGTGCCCTGGAGTAGGGTTAAGCGTCTGCACACATGCACTGACATTCTGTCTAGTTAGTCTCTTCAATTTGTTTTAGGTTTCTACACACAAAGAGTGTTACACATTGCACACCTTCATATGTATATTTCAGAATGACAATTTTGCAAATAATGTTATAAATTGTATAAATTCAAGGTGCAGGGGAGAAAAATCAATCCTCGCACATGGACTGAATGATGATAATGGATAGAATAAGTTCCCAAAGGTATGGAACTCACGTCCCCTGCACACTTTCACAGGGCAAAAGATAGCCAAACACTTAATGTAAAGTTACTGAAATGATTAGTGTCTAATAATCAAATAGGTATATAATCATTTTATAAGCATGAAAAATGTCAGCATAAGTTCATAACTCATATACTCAGAATAGCAATGTATGTTCAATAAAATCAATGTCTTGTTGTGACCCAATGCATTTCGAAAAATCATCTCTACATCAGGGGTCTTGACAGGTAATCAAAAGAAGGTAGTCTTATATGGGTATCAAACCAAATATTTCCACAAACCATATCTAAAGTAACTTTAAGTCAGTATACTCCAAAACCACACTATAGTCCACGGTCATAATTTCATTTATTCAAGCATGCATATGCGTAACAAAATCTATCTTACCACCTCCATGGTCCTACCAGTACCACTCCCCTGAATGGTATCCTTCTGGGGGCTGAATTATGTAAGTATAGTGTGTTATTTTGCTAAAAATAAAACATGTATGATAGGCCCATCGGCGATCGCGATCTTCATGATTACTACCTGTTAATAAAGTATGATAAATTAGACAAAACCATCACCTCTCCTTGTGCAGGAAGATTTACTTGAATCCTTCTCCTGTTAACATTGGAAAGTCAGAATCATCCCCATTAAATGTTGTAGGTCCACAGAATGTCTTCCTCCTATAGAAAGAATGTATACTAAGACTAATTGCAGGAGCTGTGTAAATAAACAGATTTTCTAGAAAAAACCAAGTGCAATCATTGATGTGTTCCCATGGGGTGCTCAACTAGCCTTTTAGTTGAGACACTATGGGCTGAATAAGGATGACTGAGCCGGACATAGTACGTTTAGACAATAAAAAAAAAGATACATAGTATATCTGTGAAATAAGTAACTATTAAGTGTGTAACCATATTCTAGATACGGCTCCACAAAATTACCTCTAGCTAATGTTATATGATATAATGTAGCAGATATATGCTCTATACACTCACATCCTCAGAAGTATATTGGTTTTAAAGATGTTTAACTGGCGTCAGAAGGAGACTTCATTTGTCTTCCCCTAAAGTGCCAAGAATCAAGTTGGGATGTATCAGTAAGAGAGTTATTGGTAGCAAAGATCTCATAAAAATATATAGAGTTCCCAAGAAGTCTTCCAATATCTGTGATGACCTATACCTTAAGCTCAGCACACAAAAATACGTTCTGTAGCAGTGGGTCCTTGCATCCGTGCCTGTACTCGGCCGCCCGACAAGTTGGGAAAACAAAATGGTGCCATTTATAGCGGTGTGTAGAGTAGACATGGTGAAGTCATGCCATAATGATGGCAATGACGTCATGTATGTATACAAACCGGCCGCCTTTGATAGAATTGCAGGACCCCATCGGGGCTCGGTAATGCTATGAAATACGCGTGCATTTGAGCATTAAAAAATAAGCTCAAGTAGCCTAAATGTTAAAACCTGCAAAATTGAAATAAACAATGAATTGAACTCCTAATGTGATTTAAGTGAAGGTGAATTATAGGGCTATTCTGTAAAAATGATTTGGGGCATGCCAGGTATCTTGAACTAACAGCTTCTTTTCAGCATGTGGCAGAAAAGGATCAAACTAATATTTCAAATGATCTGTTGCTGATACATTATGTAAACCACACTCCACTGGCTGCATATTAAAGTGTGGGGTGGGTTAGGAACAACAGCTCCTGAAGGTAACCAAGAGATATTGCTGTGCCAAGTATGCATGCTAATGATAAAGCATAATCATATTAAAATGATATTTCCTGGTCGAGTTTTAAAGTCAATGCAAAGGTCTATCCTATATCAACCGAGGGTAAAATGATGTTAGCTGGTCTAGCAAAGTCAAAACAATGAAACCGAAGTGTATGTGTCAAGATTCCAAATGTACAGGTGTAGAGAGTGTGTTGTTGTCTAAGTATAGTCTCACTCAAATGACCTAAGCATGTATCATGCTGAAAAAATTAGTATGTGGATAACAGAAAAAAATGTGCCACATAATATAATGGACACTGTGTTAAAGTTCCATGAGGCTTACAGTCAATTGTATTCTGGTTATTTCAACCTTCTTAGGGGCGTACATTCTAATTCCCAATCAAAAAACAGAGTTCACTTATGCATCATGATCCATAAAATGTGCCTGCTTTGGGTTTTGAAGCACTCTTTGTGTTTTTTCTTTCAATCTTTCTGCCCCGACAAGTGTATCTTTTAAATGTCTGCCCCTTTTGTATGCCCCAAGAGGTGGATCTGGGAACAGGCGATGTAGTATGGGATCTAGTCTAATGAGATTCCAGTTTCACTAAATCACTCTGTTGACATGGTGACTTTGCGCTGAAAAGCATAAAGTGTGTATCATTCTGGAGTTCTCTTTTTTTGGACCGGCTTTAAGAAGATCCTCTCTTCTGTGTAGCTCTGTCCTGCTGATTACCTTCTCTTGGATGTCAGTGAAGTCACTTCTGTCCTTAAACCTCTCAATCATGATGTTGTGTTCCCTCTGTAAAGGGAAGTGTATTATTTACATCAGTTAGTCTCCTGTATATACTGGTAGGTAGTTCTCCACCTGTGTAGGTGACATGAGCATTCAAAGAATGTATACTTAGTTCCCCCATCTCCAGGGTGAATTTGATGTGTTAGTGACAGCCAGTCAGGTATTTGAAAAATTGAGTTAGTTCAGATTTTGTACCTTTCCAAATTGGGAACTCGTCAATCTAATACTTTATAACAACTATTTTCGATATGATGGAAAGTTCTACCTGCAGATAGCAAGCACATCAATGGGAACATATCTATGCTCCACGTTGAGAAAAAATACATCTTAGAGAGACAACCCTGGTCATATAAAATGATGTTCTGGAGAAGATATATAGACGATGTGTTCGCAATTTGGAAATGCACAAAGTCTGAACTAACTACATTTTTTTTAGAATACCTGAATGGCTGTCACAAACGCATCAAATTCACCCTGGAAACCAAGTATACATTTTTGGGGTGTTTTGGTCACCTACACAGGAGGAGAACTACTTGCCAGTATATACAGGAAACCAACTGACGTACATAATACACTTCACTTTAAATGTTTCCACCTCAAAAATGTGAAAATAGGTCTTCCTCACAGTCAGTTTTTAAGACTGAAAAGGTTAGTCTCAAACACAGACTCTTTACAGAGGGAATACAACATCATGACTGAGAGGTTTTAGGACTGAGGTTACCCCACTGACATCCTAGAGAAGGGGATCGCTAGGATAGAGCTACACAGAAGAGAGGATCTTCTTAAAGCCGGTCCTAAAAAAGATAACTCCAGAATGATACACACTTTAAGCTTTTCAGCGCAAAGTCACCAGGTCAGCAGAGTGATTAAGAGAAACTGGAACCTCATTACACTAGATCCCATACTACATCACCTGTTCCCAGATCAACCTATGGTGGCATACAAAAGGGGCAGACATTTATGGGATACACTTGTCAGGGCAGAAAAATTGACTAAACCTCACAAAGAGTGCTTCAAAAACCCAAAGCAGGCACATTCCATTGCTTAAACTGTCAGCATTGTTCCAGCATCATCAAAGGGGATCATATTAGATAACTTAATTTTGGCAAAAAATTAAGCTGTATGACTTCATGACATGGGATAGTAAAAACTTTATCTATGCACTAAGATGCCCTTGTAGAAATATTATGTAGGGCAAACCATTCAGAATGCTAATGATAGGTGGACTGAACATAAGTCCAAGATTACAATGGCCAACATCAAATCACCTGTATATAGGCCTTTTCGGGACAACCTCCACACAAAAGCCCAAGTAAGATGTGTGATTTTGGAGCTAGTGCATCCTCTTCCCAGAAGGACGCAATTAACAAAAAAACTAGCACAACGTGAATTAAACTGGATTTATCACTTGGGCACAATAGCCCCTCTGGCAATGAATGAGGAATTGCATATGGGATCATACCTTTAGAATTCTCTAATATGAGACAGTGTGATTAAGTGCTCCACTTGAGGTGACTAGTTACTAGAACCGTAAACATAAGTAGCAGTTTGTGCGGAACATCTAATCAGGATTAACTATATTTGATTTAAAATACTCTTCCGGTTCTTCTCTATCATCATAATCGCCTACAGACTTTCAGATTGTAAGCTCCTAGGAGATAGATATATGTGACCACATTTTGTGGATCATGATGCATAAATTAAATCCGTTTTTTGATTGGGAATTAGAATCTACACCCCTAAGAGGAGTGAGATAATCAGAATACAATCGACTGTAATCCTCATGTAAATTTTATCACAGAGTCCATTGTATTATGTGGCATGTTTTGTTTGGTTATCCACATAATAATGTATTCAACATGATACATGACTAGGTCATTTCAGTGAGACTACACTTAGATAACAACAAACTCTCTATACCTGTATGTTTGGAATCTTGAAGCAAACACTTCAGTTTCATTGTTTTGACTTTGCTAGACCAGCTAACATCATTTTGCCCTCGGTTGATGTAGGATAGACCTTTGAATTGACTTTAAAACTCGACCAGGCAATATCATTTTAATATGATTATGCTTTATCATTAGCATGCATACTAGGCACAGCAATATCTCTTGGTTACCTTCAGGAGCTGCTGTTCCTAAACCACCCCACACTTTAATAGGCAGCCAGTGGAGTGTGGTTTACATAATGTATCAGCAACAGATCATTTGGAATATTAGTATGATCCTTTTCTGCCACATGCTGAAAAGAAGCTGTTAGTTCAAGATACCTGGAATGCCCCAAATCATTTTACAGAATAGCCCTATATTTCACCTTTACGTAAATCGCATTAGGAGTTCGCTTTATTGTGTATTTAAATTTTACAGGTTTTAACATTTAGCCTACTTGAGCTTATTTTTAATGCTCATATACATACGTATTTCATAGCATTACGGAGCTCCAATGGGGTCCCGCAATTCTATCAAAGGTGGCCAGTTTGTATACATAAATTACGTCATTGCCATCATTACGGCATGACGTCATCCTGTCTACTATACACGCCGCTATAAATAGCTGCCATTTTGTTTTCCCAACTTGTCAGGCGGCTGAGTACAGACCCGGATGCAAGAACCCACTGCTACAGAACATATTTGTGTGTGCTGAGCTTAAGGTATAGATCACCACAGATATTGGAAGACTTCTTGGGAACTCTATATATTTTTATGAGATCTTTGCTACCAATAACTGTATCCTCTTACTGATACATCCCAACTTGATTCTTGGCACTTTAGGGGAAGACAAATGAAGTCTCCTTCTGACGCCAGTAACGTGTTTCCACATCTACATCTTTAAAACCAATACACCTCTATGGAGGTGAGTAGATTCAGCATATATCTGCTAAATTGTATCATATAACATAATCTAGAGTTAATTTTGTGGATGCATATCTAGAATATGGTTACACACTTAATAGTTACTTATTTCACAGATATACTATGTATCTTTTTTTTATTGTTGGAACGTACTACGTCCAGCTCAGTTATCCTATTTCAGTCCATAGTGCTGCAACTAAAAGACTAGGTGAGTACACCATGGGAACACATCAATGAAAACCTGTTTATTTACCGAGCTCATATAATTAGTCTTAGTATATATTCTTTCAATAGGAGGAAGACATTCTGTGGACCTACAACATGTAATGGGGATGATTCTGACTTTCCAATCTTCACATGAGAAGGATTCAAGTAAATTTTCCTGCACAAGGAGAGGTGAGGCTTTTGTCTAATTTATCATACTTTATTAACAGGTAGTAATCATGAAGATCTAGATACCCGATGGTCCTATCATACATTTTTCATTATTGGAAACAGAGCACACTATACTTACATCAGTCAGCCCCCAGAAGGATACCATTCAGGGGAGTGGTACTGTTAGGACCATGGAGATTGTAAGATAGATTTTGTTACACATATGCATGCTTGAATAATTGAAATGATGACCTTGGACTGTAATGTGGTTTTGGAGTATACTGGGTTAACGTTACTTTAGCTATGATTTGTGGAAATATTTGGTTTGATAACAATATAATACTACGGTGGATCCAGCTTCCCCATCCTGGCAGCCAAACTTTGGAACTCACTCCCCAATGACCTTAGAGCAGAACCTTCCTTCCTGAAATTCAAACACCTTACCAAAGCTTGGCTATCCGCCCAAGACAGCTAACACCAGTTTACTGCCCTACTTGCACTTTGACCTACTCTGCATCCCTTATTAACTATCCTGTAAATCACTGCCTTATCGATATTCGCTTGAATGTATATTCTGTAAATTCTCCTGTAATACTCTGTCACATTGCCTTGTCATGCTTTCATCTTGTTGTAACTAAGTTAAGCGCCCGGTTGCCCCTGGGCCTGGTGCGCTATAGAAATAAATAAAATACAAATAAAAATACAAAATACTATCTTCTTTTAATTATTTGTAGAATTGACAACTTCTCAAAACCCCTGATGAAGAGAGGATTTCTCGAAACCCGTTCGGTCACGATAAATTGATTCTATTGAATATAAATTGCTTTTCTGAATATATGAGTTATGAATGTATGTTGAAATGTTTCACTATACCTAGATGATCATTAGACACTAATCATTTAGGTAATTTTTCATTAAGAGTTTGGCTATCGGTTGACTGTGAAATTGTGCGGGGGACGTGAGTTCCCTACCTTTGGGAACGTATTCTATCCATTATTAGATTTCTACACACATACAGCACCAATGTCTTACGTTAGTGTATCTGAGTAGAGTTGCATTTTGGTCACATACAATGAAGATCTTGTAGGTTACTGTGCTTCAGAAGGGTTGCGTTTCTGCACACATGCAATGACGATCAGTCTGGCTAGTCTTTCCACTTTGTGTTACGCTTCTTCACATATACAGCAACAATGCTTTAGGTAAACGCCTCAGAGTAGGGTTACGTGTCGGTACATATACATTGAAGATCTCTTAGGTTAGTGTCCTCGAAGAAGTGTACTTTTTTATACATACAATGATAATCTCTTAGGTTGGTGTTGCCAAGCTGAGATGAAATGTTGTCTCCCTGTTGAGTTAGGTTTTGCTCACTCACGTGCTATAACAACATTCTGAGGTTGGCAAGTCCTAGCTGGGTTTTTCGTTCATCAATGAAAGGAAGCCAACCTTTCAAGGTTAATTCCTCAGAGTTGGCTGGAATGTTCCCACACATGTAGTGACAATCTGTCCAAGAATTGTGTCAGGTTTTTGCACATGTGATGAGCACACCATGATATGACATGATATGGCATTTATAACGCGCCTATACACTATGATCGGATAGCTGATTCAAAGATGACCCTGGTACGTCGGGGTGCATGTAATAGGTATTTCATAGCCAGGCTTCTGTTAGGGGCAGCCTACAGACACAGTGAAGCAGTATCCCATAGAAGCCAGACCCCAGGCTGTGATCCCAACTGAGAAGGTTTATGCAAAAGGCGACTCAGGCCTATAGAAAGCACATTTGTTTATGTTACGTTATGGTGATTTATACTGCACCCAGGGGCAGGCTCCAGTTTGCTGCTTCAGCCTAACTTTAGACCACGTGCTACCAGGCTCACATCCCATAACCTGCCTTATGTTCTCTTTTTGTGTCTCCTTAGGGTCGGAGTTTCTCCGAGTCGGACCTACGGGGATCCAGTCTGCTGCGACGTATTGGGAGCCTGACGTGGCGCCGGAAGAGAACCAGCCAGCAGGAAGCGGCCCCAGGCAGCCCATCAGGGAGTGTTGACCGCCACTCGGCTACTCTGTCTGACTCCAGCCCCAGTATCACACCCCTCTCTGCTCGCTATGGGCCCCGGGGCCAGCCGCTGGAGCTACCCAGTGCCGTACGCTCAAAGACAGGATCGACAAACTGCCTGGAGGTGTCCACCTCCTTCGACTGTCTGCTGGAGCCCAGAGCCGTGGCCCCTGGGGGCTCCATGTCCGAGAGTGACACGTCACTCTGCCGTGACTCTAAACAGTCCACCCCCTATGAAGCTGGGGAGACCCCTGAGTCCCTCCCACAGTGGGCTGAAAGCATCCTCAAGGCCTATATGCCGTTGAAGGGTGTGACCCCTGACCTCCTTGAGCACTGCCACCAGCAGGAGGGTGTCATACTTGCTGGGGCCAACCGAAATGGCATGTTCTCTAGTCCAATCTACACCATCAGTGGTCATGAAAAGGCCTTTGGTCCCCAAGTGTACTCTGGGACACTTCAAGCAGGAGCTGAGAAGGAGCAGGACGGGGCCTGGATGGTGGGCAAGGCGGCAGGGACAATGCACGAGGGAGCCATTGAGGTGCACAAGGGGTGCAATGCCGTTCACACTGGAGGCAAGACGGCACAGGAGGAGGCCATGAGAGAGCACAATAGGGTCACGGCGGTCATTGAGGAGGCTGGGGGCGTGGCGAGCCCTTCTGCGCCCGCCAGGAAGGCCGGAAGGACGCGTTATAAGATCATGATCACTCTGGCCAAAGAGGGGGGCGGTGGCAACCCGGGGGCGCCAGAGCATGGGCCCTGTTCACAGGCTGCGTCGGCCAGCCTGCTTGGGGGCGTGGAGCCCGGCTCAGCAGGTGAGCTCTGCCAGGCCCAACCTGAGGGACCGGTTCGCAATCTGTCAGCAGCGAAGGAATCCCAAATATTCTGGCAGCATGGGGCGGACCCTCCGGCGCGGACAACCCCGACACGCCCGGTCACGGGGCCCCGGGTGTCACAGGAGCCGAGCTGGGAGCCGTGCCCCGGCAGGAGCAGCGATCAGAGAGCGCCGAACAGGGACGGGAGCCCAGGGGCCGAGGAGCGCCCTGCCAGCAACGAGAGCGGCGGCCACAGGTGAGCCTCTGGGGCAGCGGGTGGGCACACTGCCAGCCAGTGGCAGGGCATCAGACGTGACACTGGAGGGGGCATCAAAGGGGGCGGGGGCTGTGACTGGGACTTAGAGGAACCGGGCAGGGGGGGAATGACAGGTGCTCTCTGTACCAGGCAAGCGAGAGAGAGCAATGCCAGCCAGCAGGACTGGCACAGCATCAGACCAGACACTGCTCGGGGGCTGGGGAGCGAAGGGGCGTGGGGGGGGGGGGGTCTTCATTGATAGGGGAGCGATGGGGCAAAAGTAACAGGTGCGCTCTGGACCAGGCCAGCGAGAGAGAGCAATGCCAGCGAGAGAGAGAGCAATGCCAGCCAGCAGGACTGGCACAGCATCAGACCAGACACTGCTCAGGGTGGGGGGGGAGGGGCATTCATTGATAGGGGACCGATAGGGGCGAAAGTGACAGGTGCCCTCTGGACCAGGCCACCGAGAGGAGAGAGAGCAATGCCAGCCAGCAGGACTGGCAGAGCATCAGGTCAGACACTGCTCGGGGGATGAGGGGGGGGGGGGGCATTCCTTTTATAGGGCCATAGGGGACGGAGGGAGAAAGTAACAGGTGCGCTAATGGCGCACTGCCACGCAGCATGACTGGCAGGGCTTCAGACCAGGCACTGATAAGGGTATGGCCGACACACAGGTAGTGGGGGCGTTCCTTGGCATTGTGGGGACATCAGACCAGGCACTGATAGGGGTATGGGAGACACACAGGTAGCGGGGGCGTGCCTTGGGGCAGAGTGGGGGCATCATACCAGGCACTGATAAGGGTATTGGGGACACACAGGTAGTGGGGGCGTTCCTTGTCCTTGTGGCATTGTGGGGACATCAGACCAGGCACTGATAGGGGTATGGGGGGCACACAGGTAGAGGAGGCGTTCTTTGGGCATAGTGGGACCGGGTAGGTGGAGAAAGTGGTGAGCGCCTGGGCCAAGAGGTGAGCACTCTGCCAGCCAGCATGACTGGCAGGGCATTGCACCATGCAGGCACAGCAGGGCTCAATGTCCGAGAAACGGGATAGGGGCGGGTGAGGGTGGAGGAGACGGGAGAGCCTGTGCAGGAACAGGCGAGGCACTGCCAGCCAAATACAGGCTGGGCTGACAGGGCATCAGCGCTGCCGTGCCTCTGACGCGACCATATGCTAGAGGGGGAGGAGGAATGAAGGGCAACAGGGGTCAGGGTGGGGCAGTACGTGACGGGTGAGCCCACTGCAATCCATCGGTCAGTAAGGGCACAAGACCTGGCAGTGAGTGGACCGACATCTGAGACAGGGGATAAGGGAATCCTGCCAGGACACAGCGAGCCTCAGGTGAAGCAGGTGAGCACACTAGCAGCAACCTGCCAGCAGAACTGGCACATTCATCAGGCGTGCCATGCCCCTGGCGAGACCAAATGGCAGGTGGAGGTGCAGGGGCAAAGCAGGACCTGATAGACTGGTCTTCAAACTGGGGGGCCCGAGGGGTGTTTCAGGGCCCCATACTCTTTAAAAAGGGAATAAGATGACTTTTTCAATATAAAATATAAGCAGATTTTTTACTCCTTATATTGTCTATTAAAAAGACAATAGGTGGGTGAATGGATGGATTGGGTGGGTGGATTGATAGGTAGGTGGATGGATAGCTGGGTGGATGGATTGGGTGAATGGATAGATGGGTGGGTGGACGGATTGTGTGGGTGGATGGATAGGTGGGTGGATGGATAGGTGGCTGGATGGAGCTGGATAGATGGGCAGATGGATTGGGTGGATTGATGGGGATTGGGTGGATAGATGTGTGGGTGGATAGATGGGTGGATAGATGGGTGGGTGGATGGATTGGGTGGATGGATAGATGGATGGATGGACTGGGTAGGTGGGTGAAAGGATGGATTGTGTGGGTGGATTGATAGGTGGGTGGATGGATAGCTGGGTGGATGGATTGGGTGGATGGATAGATGGGTGGATGGATGGATTGGGTAGGTGGGTGGTTGGACGGACGGATTGAGTGGGTGGATGGATAGGTGGGTGGATGGATAGGTGGCTGGATGGAGCTGGATAGATGGGCGGATGGATTGGGTGGATTGATGGGGATTGGGTGGATAGATGTGTGGGTGGATAGATGGGTGGGTGAATGGATGGATATGGATAGATGGGTGGACGGATGAATAGGTGTGTGGATGGATTGGGTGGGTGTGTTGGTGGGTGGATGGATGGATATATGGGTGGATGGATGGATTGTGCTGGTGTTTATAGTCCTTCCAAATGGTTTGAATTATTCACAATACCAAGCATTGGTAGCATTTCACACTGCCCACCAATGCCCCATTCTTACACTACACATACATGTGAAAGAGCAATCTTGCCTTGCCAGTTTATGAGAGATGGAAAAAGCCCTACTGTTACCAATCCAGTGCCTTTGTTTTTTGTTTAGTTTTTGCATTCTTTGTCACCATTGCATAAAGTACAGACAAAATGCACAATTTTGCTCATTTAGACTTATTTTGTGATATCTATTGTTTTGCTGATTTCAGATAACCTGAACCTATTTCTGTTCAAGCAAAGCTTTTTCTGACTCTTTACCCAGAGCAGACTTGTATTTGTGTGTTTAGCTTGTGGTCCACAATGCTACCATGCCACGTGTGCTCATGTTACCCCTTGCTTGTTCCTAGGTGATTTATGATCACCCAGGCAGTGTTTAGTGCAGACATGTAGCAGCTGTGTAATTTTACCTGTTTACACCGTTTGTATAGGAAAATTGTTTGACCTGTAATCGGAACCACCGACTTGGTTGATAGATTTGGGTGATTTTTTTCCGACGGGAATGACCATATATGGTCCTTTCTTTGCAAGCATGGGCACTGCACTGATCCCATAAAGATACCTAGTAGTAATGGAATCCTGCTTGTGCTTCATGAGGTTCTCTTATCCACCTTAATTCATACTCCTGTGTGCCCGTGAATGTGGTGTTTGACTGGTCATCCCTGCTGTTGCGAAATTATACTGCCCGTCTGAGTACAGGTATAAACATTGGTTTCTGAACACCTTCTCTGTGACCACACTACTTGGAACAGCAGAGGTCCTAACCGTCAAGGTGAAGCAAGAACAACATGAATGGTAGTCTTCCTTCGCCAAAGATCACCTTGGCCGAGGGCCGGCTATATTTTTCAAGAGGGTATGAGCCAACATGGAAGCATCCAAAACAATGGAATAGTAAGCTGCAAATAAAAAGGTCCAATCAGGGGTCTATAAAATTAAGACTAAGGGCCTCATTACGAGGCTGGAGCTCCCGTAATGAAGGGTGCCGGTACGGGACCGGCATCCTTCATTACGGAACACCCTATTACGAGTTTCCCTTGCGGGACCGGTAAGGACGCCTGGTAAAACCAGGCGTCCTAAGCGGGTCCCGTGAAAGGACCAGGGAGCTAATCGTTATTAGCTCTCTACCCATTCCCATTGAGCCCTATGGGGGCTGGAATGGGAATGGGGATGGATTTTTCCAATGAGGATTTACCCGGTCCTCCAAGGTTGGAATGGGCCGGTAAGTCCTCATTGGAGGAACCCGGTACTGGAACCCGGTATGGAGGCAGCCATGCCCTTATCAAGGGCATGGCTGCCTCCATACTCGTAATGAGGCCCTAAGTATTAAAACACAAACTGCCCACTCCTGTAATATGATGCACAGTTTGGGAGAAAATGGCACTGGGCATTGAAGAACAGGGGTCTACAGGAAAATAGATAAATCTTGTATAAAAGTCCATGCAGTTCAAGAATGTCTTTAAGGGATCAAGCAGGGTCTTTGATCTCTTTGTGGCCGCTAGGACAATGCAGAGTGGAACACTTAAATATACCTTATCTTTTTTGAACCTCAGCAGCACAGAGCCAGGTTTTCTCCCGTTTTTGCAAATCTGGCTCGAGTTGGTGAGGTGGCTTGGACTGATTCAACTTGGCTATGAAGCTCGAAAAAGCTTGGGGAGAAACAGGCGATTGATAGTCTGTGTTGCTTGAAGGCTTGACAGGGTATCAATGTGAGGAAAGCAGAGATTCAGCGGCGACCTGACTCAACTTGGTCTGGCACCGTGATATGTGGCAGCCGCTAGTAGCTCGAAAGAACAAGCAGTGATGTTTTGATCAGCATAGCTTGAAGTGGCTTGAACTTGCACTGCATATAGTTGGACATCTAGTGGTACATTCAGTGGACGACGGATCTTCCCTGTGCCTTTACTGCCTGCACTCGGACCCGATGAACATGGAGGATGACTGTGCGTCTTGTCAAGACATGGTACCCCGCAAGCTGAACGATCAGCGCAGGTGTCAACGAGTGGCAGCAGGCCAAGGCCCCTGCTCTGGGTGAGTCCCGGCAGCATACCACCCCTGCCCAGAAGAATAAAGTTGAGCGGTCTTCTAAGACCTTTTAGAGCGCCCCTCCCATGGGGGCACAACATAAGGCTTAGCACCGAAAGTCCACTGCCACCGGGAGTGCCGTTGCGACAGACTCCTCGGCTGCTAGGGCGAGTGCAGCGTCTCCAGCCCCTTCGACCATGAGCCAGCGCTCAGGATCTTCAAAGAAGAGGAAGTCGGACATCCGGGCAAGCTCTTGGTGAAGACCCTGACAGGCCCTATGGAGAAGGCCAAGGGGGAGCGGGGCTCAGACCCCTCCCCTAAGGTGAAGGCCTCAGGCTCGACCAAGGCCGTGAAGGCCAAGGTACATCTGACGAAGGCCCAACCTTCCAGCCATCACCTCTTTGTTTTTGCTTTATCACCCGAGTGGGACGGGTATGCCCAGATGTGGGTCCCATGCCTGCTGGGCCTAGAGACCCAAGCTGGTGGTGTCCCTCGTGAAGGCCGCCGAGCCGGATCCGCAGGGCATGACCCCGAAGGCAAGAGTATCCCTGCCTGCCTGGAGGGAGTCTTCTTTTCAGCCCATCAAAAAGACACCGGACAAGTTGATGCCTATCATTTCACCAAAACCTTCTCCCTTGGTCGCAGAGAAGGGGGGGGGACACGGTAGGTCTCCAGGGCAAGGATATCTCCTCGGAGGAGCAGCTCACCAACCTCCAGACCCTCCAGGAGGAGCGTTGCGTCGAGAGCAGGCCCTACGGCAAGGTTCCCGACGATGCAGGGGGCAACGAGGAGACCGACGAGCAGCAGGGCGTTGAGGGCGTGGAGGACCAGCATAAGCCACCCTCTCCTCCGTCGCCACAGCCACCTCAGTAACCACCTGCAGATATCTCGTGGACATTCTCACTGCTCTGCATACCCTATGATCGGAGATCCGGACGAGGATTCCTCTTGCGCCGACGGCCCCACCCATGGCGCCAAGACCATCGCGGGATCCACCATCCAAGAAGAGGAGAGTTCACCCTCCGCCTCCTTGCCACCTTTCGCACCCCCCACCGAGGGATGTGACTGATCCTGACACAGCAACGACGGGCTTTGCCACGGACGATGATCGCGGGTTGGGAGATCTCCCATCTCCGCCTCCAAGATCTTCACCGCCCGAAGAGATAGGCTTGTTCCATGCCATGATCTCAAGGGCCTCGGAGCTATTGCAGCTTGTCCCCTTCGTGGTGCCCAAGGTGAGTGGAGCCTCCTTCTGAGCCCCCCATTCTGTCCAAAATTAACTTAAAAAAAACCCCCTGCCCGTCCACCCGCACCCCCTCGCTCCCGCTTCCTGGTCTTGCCTAACCCACCCCCCTAGCCTGCCACCCGCGACCCGGTTGGCCTTCCTGCCCATGTGTTGATAGAGATCACTGTGAGCGTCCCGCAGACCCCCTTTCCTTTGTGGTGCCCAAGGATGAGCCTCCTTCTGAGCCCCCCATTCTGTCCAAAATTAGCATCACTGTGCTAAAGTTTGAATCTAGAAAGTGTGCTTAATAGCGTCACTGTGCCAAAGTTCGAACTTAGAAAGTGTGCCTAATAGCGTAACTGAGTGTGCCTGATTAGCGTCACTGTGCTAAAGGTTGAATCTAGAAAGTGTGCCTAATAGCATCACTGTGCCAAAGTTTGAACTTAGAAAGTGTGCCTAATAGTGTAACTGTGGTATAATTGAATCTGGAAAGTGTGCCTAATAGCGTCACTGTGATGGGGTTGAATCTAGAAAGTGTGCCTAATAGCGTCACTGTGGTATAGTTGAATCTAGAAAGTGTGCCTAATAGCGTCTCTGTGCTGGGGTTGAATCTAGAAAGTGTGCCTAATAGCGTCACTGTGGTATAGTTGAATCTAGAAAGTGTGCCTAATAGCGTCACTGTGCTAAAGTTTAGTGGATGGAGTGGATATATCTCTGTATATCTCTATATCTCCTATTTATGCTATGTATATGCTATGTACCTGTATCCCCATGTTATCTGTATCACATGTTTACCCTATCCATCCTGTCACTTTATATACATATGCCGCTATGTACACCCCCTGTCCTGCTTTCGTGCTTGGTCACAGGCGCTTTACTGATCACCACCATATCACACTAGTACGCTTACTCTCTCCTATGCACCATCATTCAACTAGAACACAGCTGTGCTATGACACATTCGGCCTAGCTGTTCTCATACTAACATGACCCCACAAACACCTCATCCTCCTAATAAAACACAGCTAGCTGAGCACATACCGGCTATTTTAGGCGTCTCCTCAGGCCTAACGCAGCCAGAACTCAGGCTGGGTGTCCACCCTCCAGACTGAACAGATCCAACTGATTTCCTCAGCACCACACCTACTGCAAAGAAGCAGCTATCATGCAACAACCACACCAGCTGCACACATATCCGGTGCGCCCACACACCATATGACACTCTCTCTCTCTACTGACTTGAACTGCAGTTCCCTAGGGCGTTCAACCTACCAGCGCTTTGAGGTCATACCAATGATACATAAGACGCTATATAAATGCCAAGTAACATAACATAACATGACATCGCAGCTCCTGAAATGGCACACAGCTTATTATTTTTTTTTTTATGTTACACAGTTATAAGAAAACTTATAATGTTGTCATTTTATCAGACCACAGTATAAGAAAAAAAGAAAATAAGAATACATTTTTCTTTAAAAAAGAAGATACTCCAAGATCACACATACATTTAAATAAACTTCTAAAAAACGAGTTCGATAATCGAGTATTCTAAAGAAACCATCCAACAGTAATGTCATCATCCGTTTAATTAATACCAACCCCACGTTCTATACCCCTTCAGAGACCAGCAAATCCATTGCATTCATCGAAGATGCATGGCCCCTATGCAGCTCCCCCAGATGGGCACACTCTAGATGCAAGGACTATAAACATCCAATTACAGATAATACAAGTGAGGTGGTCCTTCCTGCACACAGTGGTAATCCTCACGCTGCCACCAGTGCTGGCTTCTCATGCTGCCTGCTGCTACATGCCATACCCACCACTGGAAGCCTCAATTAGGGGCAGCATTGCTTCCTTACACTCCCAATGACTTAAGGGCTTCACCCTAACCACCAATGCACGTTTCTCACACTCCAATGACAATGTCTCATACTTCACCCCAGTGCCACCTGCTCACAGTGCCCATCAGTTTGAGCATCTTTCACTGCCCATCAGTGCTCGTGTATCACTGCTCAGAGTCCCATCTCTTCACACTGCTTGCAAGTTTGAGCCTTTCACACTGCCCACGACCGTGCGCTCCTCACACATGCCATCAGTGTCTGCTGCTTCCACTGCCCACCAGGATACTCCAGACCCGAGAGTCGTGAATTCAGACTCAAGGTCTAGACCTATCGAATTCCTTTGTGGAAATTAGAATTGACGAGGAATGATTAAAGGAAGAGCAGCACATTGTTAGATCTACAGAGAGCAGACAGAGACAGTGAGAGACCACAAGGGTGAGTCAGGATCAGGGAGGCAGACAGTGGAGAGACAAAAAAGTAGCAACAGAGCGGAACAAAAAGACGAAGGGACTCATTTTGCAAAGGAAGTGTCTATTTGCACGGACATGCTTCACGATTTACCCTTCTTGCTGGCAAATAGTAGAGCTTCTTCGTCAGCACTATTTGGCCATCATCCTGGTAAATAGATATTCTGCACTATTTACCCTTCTTGCTGGTAAATAGTAGATATTCTTCACTATTTACCCTTCTTGCTGGTAAATAGTAGAGATGCTATACTATTTACCCTTCGTCAGTACTATTTGCCCATCATCCTGGTAAATAGTCGAGATTCCGCACTATTTACCATTCGTCAGCACTTTTTACCTATCTTCCTGGTAAATAGTAGGGATTCTGCACTATTTGTCCTTTGTCAGTACTAGTTACCTTTTGTTGTGGTAAATAGTAGAGATTCAGCACTGTTTACCTATCTTCCTAGTCAATAGTAGAGATTCAGAATTATTTACCCACCTTCCTGGTTAATAGTAAAGATTCTGCACTATTTACCCATATTCCTGGTAAATAGTAAAGATCCTGCACTATTTACCCTTCATCAGAATTATTTACCATTCGTCCTGGTAAATAGGAGCGATTCAGCTCTGTTTACCCATCGTCCTGGTCAATAGTAGGGATTCAGCACTATTTACCCATCATCCTGGTAAATAGAGATTCTGCACTACCCTTGCAGTTTTCCTCCTTTTCAACACTTAGTGGACAAAACATGTGAAAAAAGGGAAATAGTCATACATTTTTCCCACTTCATTTTGAAAAAAGTGTGAATGGGGGGGTCATTAGTAGTTTGCTGGAATTCCGCCGGTAATACCTTCGGGATGCCGGCAGACTGACCTACCATCTCCACCACCTTATATCCCGGAATTTTCAGGATATTACAGGTGGCGGAAAGGGCAGTAAATCCCAACTCCATGGAGGGGATTGCCGGTATTACCGGCACCGGCAATGCCACCATTTCTTTTTGCCAGTGGTGGCCCGATTTACAACCAGCTGTTGGCTCTTGGCAAATCAGTCACCCCCATTGGCAAACCTGTACTTTTGCGGTGTGGGAAAAGTGGCGGTAACAGAATTACTGCCACTTTGACTGACACTTTTCCAGCACCTCAAACGTTCTGATGTCCCCCCAATGCCTCCTGGAGTGAATGATTTGGGGATTTCGGAAGGCGTTTACAATAGATTCATATGAAATTCTCCTTCCTTTATCAGGTGCTATAACTGGTGGATTCCCCAGGAATCTGTTGGTTTTATGCCAGCATAGAAATGTCATGCTGGCGTCTAACCAAACGCTTTTGCAGGTGAAGCGGGAATTCAGGGCTTGGAACAGATGTCCTGCTCCGTGCCCCACTCTGCCTGCAAAAACCCGCCATCCTTAAAAAAAGGTGTTAAGTCAGGCGCAGCACATTTACACCTGTCTGGGTCTCTCTTTGCTTTCTGTTTAGTGTCTCCCTGCGTTCCATTTGCCTTCTCTGTGTTGTCTCTATGTTCTGTGCTCCCTCCCATTAGTCTTTGCTCACTTCTTGCTTTCTCTTTGCACTCTCCCTACTTTCTCTTTACGCTCTCCTCGCTTCTCTCTCTTTCGGTGTTGGGTCTCTCTGTGTTCCATTTGCCTTCTCAGTGTTGTCTCTATGTTCTGTGCTCCCTCCCATTAGTCTTTGCTCACTTCTTGCTTTCTCTTCACACTCTCCCTACTCTCTCTTTACTCTCTCCTCGCTTCTTTTTCGGTGGTGGGTCTCCCTGCATTCCATTTGCCTTCTCTGTGTTGTCGCTATGTTCTGTGCTCCCTCCCATTAGTCTTTGCTCACTTTTTGCTTTCTCTTCGCACTCTCCCTATTTTCTCTTTACTCTCTCCTCGCTTCTCTCCCTTTCGGTGTGGTGTCTCCCTGCGTTCCATTTGCCTTCTCAGTGTTGTCTCTATGTTCTGTGCTCCCTCCCATTAGTCTTTGCTCACTTATTGCTTTCTCTTCAAACTCTCCCTACTCTCTCTTTACTCTCTCTTCGCTTCTCTCTCTTTCGGTGTTGGCTCTCCCTGCATTCCATTTGCCTTCTCTGTGTTGTCGCTATGTTCTGTGCTCCCTCCCATTAGTCTTTGCTCACTTCTTGCTTTCTCTTCGCACTCTCCCTACTTTCTCTTTACTCTCTCCTCGCTTCTCTCTCTTTCGGTTTAGTGTCTCCCTGCGTTCCATTTGCCTTCTCAGTGTTGTCTCTATGTTCTGTGCTCCCTCCCATTAGTCTTTGCTCACTTCTTGCTTTCTCTTTGCACTCTCCCTACTTTCTCTTTATTCTCTCCTCGCTTCTCTCTCTTTCGGTGTGGTGTCTCTCTGTGTTCCATTTGCCTTCTCAGTGTTGTCTCTATGTTCTGTGCTCCTCCCATTAGTCTTTGCTCACTTCTTGCTTTCTCTTCACACTCTCCCTACTCTCTTTACTCTCTCCTCGCTTCTCTCTCTTTCAGTGTTGGGTCTGCCTGCATTCCATTTGCCTTCTCAGTGCTGTCTCTATGTTCTGTGCTCCCTCCCATTAGTCTTTGCTCACTTCTTGCTTTCTCTTCGAACTCTCCCTACTTTCTCTTTACTCTCTCCTCGCATCTCTCTCTTTCGGGTTAATGTCTCTCTGCGTTTCCATTTGCCTTCTCACTGTTTTGTCTCTATGTTCTGTGCTCCCTCCCTTTAGCATTTGCTCACTTTTTGCTTTCTCTTCGCACTCTCCCTACTTTCTCTTTACTCTCTCCTCGCTTCTCTCTCTTTCGTTGTGTGGTGTCTCCCTGCGCTCCATTTGCCTTCTCAGTGTTGTCTCTATGTTCTGTGCTCCTTCCCATTAGTCTTTGCTCACTTCTTGCTTTCTCTTTGCACTCTCCCTACTTTCTCTTTACTCTCTCCTCGCTTCTCTCTCTTTCTGTGTGGTGTCTCCCTGCGTTCCATTTGCCTTCTCTGTGTTGTCGCTATTTTCTGTGCTCCCTCCCTTTAGCCTTTGCTCACTTTTTGCTTTCTCTTCGCACTCTCCCTACTTTCTCTTTACTCTCTCCTCGCTTCTCTCTCTTTCGTTGTGTGGTGTCTCCCTGTGCTCCATTTGCCTTCTCAGTGTTGTCTCTATGTTCTGTGCTCCTTCCCATTAGTCTTTGCTCACTTCTTGCTTTCTCTTTGCACTCTCCCTACTTTCTCTTTACTCTCTCCTCGCTTCTCTCTCTTTTGTGTGGTGTCTCCCTGCGTTCCATTTGCCTTCTCTGTGTTGTCGCTATTTTCTGTGCTCCCTCCCTTTAGCCTTTGCTCACTTTTTGCTTTCTCTCCGCACTCTCTCTACTTTCTCTTTACCCTCTCCTCGCTTCTCTCTCTTTCGGTGTGGTGTCTCCCTGTGTTCCATTTGCCTTCTCTGTGTTGTCGCTATGTTCTGTGCTCCCTCCCATTAGTCTTTGCTCACTTCTTGCTTTCTCTTCGCACTCTCCCTACTTTCTCTTTACTCTCTCCTCGCTTCTCTCTCTTTCGGTGTGGTGTCTCCCTGCGTTCCATTTGCCTTCTCACTGTTTTGTCTCTATGTTCTGTGTTCCCTCCCTTTAGCCTTTTCTCACTTTTTGCTTTCTCTTCGCACTCTCCCTACTTTCTCTTTACTCTCTCCTCGCTTCTCTCTCTTTCTGTTTGGCGTCTCCCTGCGTTCCATTTGCCTTCTATGGGTTGTGCCCCTCCCATTTCTCTTTGCTCCCTCCCTACTTTCCCTTCGCCCTCTCCTGGTTCTCTCCATGCTCTGTGCTATTGTCCACTTTCTCTTTGTCCCCGTTTCCCTCTTCCCTCTCAATACTCTGTGCCCACTGGCGTCTTCGTGCTCTATGCCATCCTTCCCCTCTCTGTGCCCTCTTCTTGCTCTCTGTTCCCACTTCCTGCTCTCTGTGCCCACTGCCTGCTGTCTGTGCCCTCTGCCTGCTGTCTGTGCCCACTGCTTGCTCTCTGTCCCTACTTCCTTGTCCCTGTCCCTACTTCCCGCTCTCTCTGCCCAGTGACTGCTCTCGGTGCCATCTATGTCCTTTTCCTGGTATTTCTGCTCTCTTCCTGCTTTCTGTGCACCTTTCCTGTACCCATTGCCTCCTTCTCTCTGTGCCATCTTCCTGCTGTCTGTGTCACCCTTCTTGCTCTCTGTGCCCACTTCCTGCTGTCTGTGCCCACTGCCTGCTATGGGCCTGCTCTCTGTTTCATTTTCCTGGTCTCTGTGCCCCCTCCCCTCTCTCTTTTCAAACTCCCTGCTCACTGATCCCTCCGCCTGCCCACTCTGTGCTCTTCTTTTGTGTGATGGGGCTTCCCGTGCCTCGGGCCGCCCTGTATTAGCATCAAAGCATACGCACACAATAAGACTCGCATACGCACGTCTGATCGTTCCAGGGTCCCGGCGGCATCTGCCCCACGGACCGACTTTATTCTTTATGCGCATGCGCGTCCATAACGAGGCTCGCGTATGCGCACATGCGTTATGGACATAACGTCCCTTTTTTTCTTTAACGAAAGAAACAACAAATTACAACTGAAACATACTCACATGTCAAACATGAACGTTACCAACATTAAATTTCTGAACAGTGAATCATTGATCAGGGACAGTCACCTCTTCAGTCTCCTGAGTCTAGAAAGTAGTCCTTGAGCCGAACAGGTATGGCGCGGCCTTGTCGCGCCGGGTACCGCCGTTCCGCCTGCGTGCTGAGCCGTGGGGTCCCGACTGTCAGTGGTGGACCCACAGATGGGTCATCTTGTGGAACCTCTGCATCTTCCTCCTGCTGCGTAGGCCTCGTCGGATCAGCGTCTGGTGGCCGGCTGTCAAATCTTTTGAAAAAGGACTGATTGCGGCTGATGGTTCCCCTTGCATTCGCCGCAGTAATCATAGATCCTTTGACATGGGTGACGACCCACGGTTGGGGTTCATATGGCAGTGACAGTTTTCCCTCTGGCCTGTACCAGTACAGAGTCTCCAACCGCTATCTCCTTGTCTCGCAGTCCTCTCCTTTCGTTCTCCGTGGCATTGTGGGCTTCTCGTTCCCTTCTCACCCGGTCATTGTTTATGATCCCCGGCTCACGACCTTCCACCTCCGGGAGGAGTCCCCTCAGGCATCTCCCAAACAGAGCTTCGGCTGGAGCCACACCGGTGGATTGATGCGGTGTCGACCTATATTCTCGAAGAAACTCAAATAGGGTCCTCTTTAGTTCCACCCCACTGTTGGCCGCTATGCAGAATACCTTGTTAAGTGTCCTCATGAGCCTTTCGGCCTCTAAATTCTCCCTGGGCCACAGTGGCGACACCTTCCGATGTTGTATGCCCCTTTCTCTCAGATATTGTGCGAATTGGTTCCCAGTGAATGGCGGACCATTGTCCGAGCAGAAGATTTCAGGGAGGCCATGCGTGGCAAACATCTTTTCCAACGCAAGGATCGTATGATATGTGGCATGTGAGTCAAGTAGTTCCACCTCCGGATACCTCGACCATTGGTCTACTGCTACTAAAAAGTACATGCCCCTTCCAATTGACCCAAAGTCTGTGTGGACTATGCCCCACGGCTTCTCGCTCCGTTCTATAGACTTGATCGGGGGTGCTTTTTCTATGGGGCTGGCAGCCTGGCACGACAAACATCCTTTCACATCCAACTCACCGAGGGACTCCAGATCTGGTAACCAAACTTTTGTGCGCAGCCTCGCTTTCATCTTCGCCACCCCCTGATGTCCGGTGTGAGCCAATTCCATGACTCGGGCTCTTAGCGACCGAGGTACTACTATCTGCCGACCTCTTAGTAGCAACCCATCCTCCAAAGTGGAGAGTTCATTGCGGATTTTCCATAGTGCCTGACGATCCCTCTGGGCTCTGTCCTCCCTCCTTGTGTTATTCTGCAGAATACTTCTCCAATCGCCATTCTGAATTGCAGCTCTGATGATTTTAAACACCTCGTCATCTGCCGACTCTTGTGCCATCCGATTTCTGTCCAACGCCACCGGCATGGCACCTGCCACGACATTGTGTATGAACTCTTTGCACTCTGCCACATCTCCCTGATCACGTTCTCTTTTCATATTGGGATGAGGGGACAAGTAGTCCGCTGGATTGTTCGTCCCTGGCCGGTACACCAATTTGATCCCGTATTCAATGAGGGGGAGCATCCACTGTTCTATCCTGGGAGGAGGTTTCGAGGATACACCCGCTAGGTTTGGAAGAAGCGGTTTGTGATCCGTGATGACAGTTACCGGTTTCCCAAGAATGTACAACCTGAAATGTCTGCAGCCCCATAAAATGGCCAGGGCCCCTCTCTCTATCTGAGAGTAGCGACGTTCAGTCTCTGTGAGGGCTTTACTCGCATATGCGATAGGTAGCATTTCACCTCTCGCATCCCTCTGCATCAACACAGCTCCTAGACCCACCGGACTTGCATCTACAACCACCTCAGATTCGGCTGCGGGATCAAAATACGCCACCGTGTCCTGATCTGACAACGCCTTCATGATCTCATCGAATGCCTCTTGTTCTTTGGTACCCCAGACCCAAACAGCGTCATTTTTCGTGAGAGCCCGGAGGGGTTCAGAGAGGGATGCCAGCCCCTTGTTGAAGCGGCCGCAGTAATTCACCATCCCCAGAAAACTGCGCACTTCTGTCTGCGATTGGGGGGGTACAGCCTTGCGGATGTCTCTGACCTTTTCCGGATCCGGGGATACACCGTTGCCATGAAACACGAAGCCAAAAAACCCAATGCAATCCTTGAAGAATTCACATTTCACACGATGTAAGGTGAGTCCAAGATCTTTCAATCTCTGTAGGGTTGTTTTTGGACGCTTCATGTGCTCGGTGTCAAGTATCGGCAGAAATCATCAGTGTTAGGACGCCGTAATTATCCGGCTTCCACGGCTTCCACGAGACCTAATACTTGTGGTTCTCGTATTTGCCGACGAACGGTGGTTACGGTCCCTTTAAGACCTCGTCTGCCGGGAGCTTGGAAGTTAGCATGGAGACGATGGCGTCCTCTCACGTCTTTCACTTTTCCCCGTACACGTTGAAAGACGTATAGTGATCATGTAACTATTATTTAAGCCACGCCTGTGCGTTTTGCCGGTGCTTCTGAATCTTGTATTCTAGCGGCTTGCTTTCTCTCGTATCCAGGTTCTTGTCCCTTTTTTGCCTTGTTTTCCTGTTTCTCGACCTCGGACTGCCTCCGGACCCGACTTGCTTACTCCTTTGTATTTTTGCTGCCAGTCCTGCTCATCGACCTCGGATCGTCCACGGACCTGCATTGCTTACTCCTTTGTACTTTTGCTGCCAGCCCTGCTCATCGACCTCGGATTGTCCACGGACCTGCATTGCTTACTCCTTTGTACTTTTGCTGCCAGCCCTGCTCTCCGACCTCGGACCGTCCACGGACCTGCCCTGCTACTCATTTGTACTGTCTCCCGCTTACCGTTTTTTCTCCTGCATTAGAACTCTGCACCATTGGTACACGGACTAGAGACTGCCTTTAATGTACCTTTAGGCGTCCTCGTGCCGTCGGTTTAGATTTTGCTCTTTGGACATTCAGCTTGGATCTTCACCCTGCTTCTTGCTTTGCCTTCATTTCTGGATTGATTTCCTGGTCCTTTCGTTTTGGGGTTGCCACTACCTTACTTCTTATTCCTTCCTGGGGATATTCGGAGATTCGGAGACTCTGAAGAACCGCACAGGTTAGTGGTTGCTTTCTGTTTTGATGTCTGCATTTTTGGCATAGAGTCGCATCAGTGTGATTATTGCTCTTATTGCAGCTGTCTGGGGGTCTTGCCTGTACACCTTGAGAAGACATCCCGTTCCAGTATCCTGTTCCATGCGGTTCTGGATTCTTCATTGGCATTCCATCTTTCCGCCAATCAATTGTTCTGGTTGTTCATTGTACTGACTAGTTCGGTAGATTGGCGAGAAGAATTCCTCGGCTACACTACGAGGGCAAGAGCGCTACTGACACTCGGCATGTGTAGTGGCAAAGACCAAAATATCGTCACTCATATTCATTACTCCCCTTAGACCTACCAAAGCACCCCTAATGGCATTCTGAAAAACCTCCGCAGCTGAGGATATCCTGAAGCTGAGGCGCTAAAACTGCGTTGTAAAAGTAATAATATACCTTGAGTCCGCATGCAACTCCAACTGGTGATATCCCGCTCTTAAATCTAATTTCGAGAATATCTTGGCACCCTGCAGTTCATTGATGATATCATCTATTTTGGGAGTTAAGTGGCGTTCTCTCTTAATAGCAGCATTGGGCAAACGCATGTCCACGCAGATGCGAACCTTGCCCGGTTGTTTGGGCTTCGGTGCCACCACGATTGGCGAGACCCATGGAGTCGGCCCTTCCACCCTTTCGATGATATCCATACTGATCAGTGCTTTGAGTTCCTCTTCAACCTGGGACCGAAGATGGAACGGAATTCGTCGGTGTTTTAATGCCGTTGGGTGGATCGTTTCATCTATGTGCAGTTGCACTGGTTCTGCTTTCAGTCGGCCAATCCCGTGAAACGTACTCTCAAATCTCTCCAAAAGTGAGTCTATGTCCCCTTGGTAAACTGCAAACGCAAAGTGGACCAAATCTAATGCTTCCGAGGCCGCACAACTCAACAGGGACCGCGGGCTCACCTCCGTGATGAAAAACCTTGCCTTAATCATCTTTCCTTCACGGGCTACAGGAGCTACAAACACCCCTTTGATTGGTAGGGGAGTGTCACCCCCGAACGTGAAGATCTTCGCCCTCGATTGGTCCAATGGAGGGGGGCCTGGGATGGCTTCGTAATGTTCGGTGGCCAACACACATACTGAGGCGCCAGTGTCTATTAGTACCTGCGTAGGGACCCCTTGAATGTTAACAACACACATCGGTTGTCTGCGTTTCCTTGCCCCGGTAGCCAAGTTTGAGATGAAAAAGACTTCTTCATCCTCTTCCTCCTCCTCTGCGATGTTGAGTCTTTGGACATCCTGTTCCACTTTAGCGACACGTTGTTGCGTTGTTTTCTATATCCGCCGCTTAATCTCGCAGGTCCCCGCTGTGTGGCAACTGGGGCAGCAGCTCTGCACATTCTGGCATAGTGCCCAGGCGTGTTGCATCTTCTGCAGGTCCTCGATTTGGCTGGACAGTCCTCCGAATGCGGCAAATCGTACCCACAATACTGACAAATGACCGCATTGCCTTGTGGTGATGTAGGTTCCTGCCTCTTCTGGCTCCACCTCGACTTTGTCTGGGACTGTCTCCCAACAGCAAAAGCTTCCTCAAGCTTGCCTGGGCGTGCAGCAGCGTCCATCTTAGCTGCTCTACTCTCGGCAAGTTTGTATACCCTTCCGCTGTCCAAAATCTGCGCCAGCGACATACCTGGCTCTCTCAAGACCTGCCTCCGCAGCTTCCCTGAGCTGCACCCTTGGATCAGTTGGTGGCGGACCATTAACTCAGCATCTGTCCATCTGCACGTGGTGGCTAGCTGTCTCAAATGTGCACAGAATTGATCTAATGACTCGTCTTCGTGCTGCTTTTCTCCACACATGACAAACCTTTCAAAGTCCACGTTGGATAAGGGGGTTTTGACCGCATCGTAGTTTACCACAGGTAAGGTGAGAGATTCATAAATGCGCAGTACCTCTGTACCCGCCGAGTCCAACAGCGTCGCCACTTTGGCATCATCATCTGTTTCTCCGGTGGCGGTGAAAAACATGTCAAGTTTTTTTATCCAGAGAAGCCATCTCAGGCCTAGTTTTGAGGGGGGACCCGAGGTGTCAAATTCTTGCATTGGTTGTAAGGAGCCATGCTGCCTTCTCACCACCCTTACCGCCTCAGAGGTCTCTCCGTCGTTGTCCGTCATGTACACAGGTCGCACAGGCACCTCAAACCGTGTTAGAGGCCGCAAACCTGGCTACCTACGTGTCCGACGTACCTGGCTTGTTGGGCAGAGATACTGGGATGATGTGAGGTGTCTCTTTTCCCCACACCGCCTGTTCGCTCAGGCAGAAAGGGCAGTCTTCCTTCCTAGGAAGACTGCAGAGTGTCCAAAAATTGAGGGATTGTCTACCTCAGTGTTTAGACAGCGCACAAGCACCCTCGCGGGCTGCAACCGCCTTAAACACCATAAACAAAATGGCCGCCATCACTCGTGTGAGGATCGTAACATACGTGAGATTTAATGCCCATAACGACACGTTTGTACGTGCCAAGCGTTTCTCTCCCCGCATCCCATCCTTGTCGCCAATGTGATGGGGCTTCCTGTGCCTCGGGCCGCCCTGTACTAGCATCAAAGCATACGCACACAATAAGACTCGCACACGCACGTCTGATCGTTCCAGGGTCCCGACGGCATCTGCCCCACGGACCGGCTTTATTCTTTACGCGCATGCGCGGCCATAACGAGGCTCGCGCATGCGCAAATGCGTTACGGACATAACATTTTGCTCATCCCATACTTTATCTGTCCTCTTTAGGCACTCTTCTTCTGCATTTTTTCCAATCTTTATTTATGATTTTCTTGATATAAGAGATTTAAAAACCACAATAGTAACATAATAAACAAGGGCATTGGGTGAGGCAGGGCCACATCTTACTTAATATCAGCCTTAAGGGAGCAGAGACTGGGGTCTGCAACCTGCCGCTCTCCCGGTGTTTTGGACAACAACTTACATGAGCCCCCACCATTGACCTTGTTGGCTAGGGATGATGGGAGTTATAGTCCAAAACATCTGAAGAGCCAAACATCGGAGATCCCTTGTTTAGTATAACCAATGCCGCTTAACAATACAGTAGTGAGCCGTCCTCTGGTCAACCCTGCCAGGTTAACGTATCTACATTAGCAAGGTATTATCTGATCAGCACCCTCCCCCTGCTGTGTCTGTCCCCTGTGCTTTCTGCTGGTTTCCCTGCTCGCGCCCACATTCTATTCCCCACGCGCTGTTCTCTGCTCACTTTTGAACTCAACACTGAAACACTGCATTGGGCCTCATTTTAAGGCTGGCGCTCCCGGAATGAAGGGGTCCGGTACGGGAACGGCCCCCTTCATTACGAGAGCGCCAGCCTTATAATGAGGCCCAATGTCTCTGAATCCCCCACCCCCACTCCCCCTGAACGAAATGCACCAAGTACCTCATGGGCTTTGTGTCCGCTAAAGCAGGGTGGCAAAAAAGGTAGAATGGGTCGAAATTTAAATTCTGCTGGTGAAATCAGCAGCAAGTCATTCTTTTTCACTTCCTTAAATTTCAAAATTGTGCACTTATTTTGTAACGATGCCTCGGGACTGGCGGGACGGCAGAATGTAATGAATGCATGATTTGTTTTCCTGAAAAAATGAGTTGACAACACAGGCACCGAATTTTAACTTAGCCTGCTGAGGAATTCCCCACCAGAAGTTAGTTAGCAGATTCAGACTTCGGACACTTAAGGGCAATCCAAATCTTGTAAAAATCTGCAATGTTCAGTTAAACCAAGAATAAAAAATAAAAAAAATGAAAAAATAACAAATTAGCAGATTCTTTCTGCAAATGTAATGAGAGCGTGGGACTTTCATTTGACAATGGTTAAACCCGAAAAACCTGTCTTGCAGAATGCACCATCCCGCAAAGTTCCAGATTTATTTTTTGCATTTCTATAAATATTATGCAGGGTTTATAGTCATTTTTTCAAATACAAAAATGTCGAGTCATTTTTTCGAAAAAATAATATTAATTTTTTTTTATTATGTTTTTTATTCGAAATGGGGGGGTTCTCCCCAAACCCCCCTTTTTTGTTGTTTGTTTTACCCATTTTTTTTATTCCCGGATCCCAAAATAAATATATAATGAAAAAAAGAGAATTTGACTTTTTTTTTTGGTTATTATTATTTCGACATTATTGTCTTTCGACATTTTTTTCCGAAATTATGACTGACCACCATTATGCAGTTGGTGAAACATGATGGATTTATGCAAAGTTCTGCAAAATGAGTGGAAGAAACATTGCCTGATTCTGCACGGGACGGTTACAAAGTAGCACAGCTTTCAATTGAACTGAGGAGGTCAATTTACATTCGGCCCATCCGGACCCCCCCCCCTAACCCCCCAGCCCAAGATCACCCATCTCTTCAAGACATATGAGGGTGCAAAGGTTTCGCATCTCTCTATGGGTTCATAGGATGGGGTGATGAGGAGAGCACAGAAGAACGTAGCCGCAGGCAGGGTTGACTGGGCATAACATTGTCTTGGGCACCTATTAAAATGTGGCCCACAGTTGCAAATGCCAATTCATTCTTTTTGTGGCACTGTTTGAATAGTACCCAAGGGGGAGATTTTTGTTGATAAAAATGTGATGCAAATTGTGCAATTTAAAGAATATTCATTTAGCAACAATGGTCAAAACTCCTAGCCGCATAGTGAAGTAACTCATGAAACGTGTCCACATTGGGTGAAAAAGTGGGCCACTTTGACCAAAAAAGCAGACCCTCGCTAGCATTTTGAGTTTTTGGTTCAGGCATTGCCCTATTCCTCCTTAGGCCAGTCCGAGCCTGACCGCAGGACCTCGAAGGGAGTCCGGTCAAGAACAAGCAACTTTTTAAAGTCTTAAACCTTCCTTGTTTGGAGGTGTAGGGCGGTGAGAGACATACAGGGTGTTTGCGTCTATCCCTGGGTGCAATACGGACGGGTCTTGACTCACCTGCGTACTTTAGAATGGTAAAATAGCTCCGCGGGTTGAGTGCCTACACCAGGTCACTAGTATCAATCAATCTCAGCAGGGACAACTCTCTGCCTTTCATCACTGCCAGTCCCATTGAATGTTCTCATACTGATAAGATATGCTGTGGCATTTATAACGCACCTGTACACAAGTGTTTCTAGGCGCGACAATCTACCATCTGTTATTCAAGTGCCAAGAGGCAGATCTGTTTGTGATTTGCGCTTTATGAGCAGTGAACTGTATTTCATGTGAGAAATCCCCAAACATCAATATAACGACCACACAGCTAGTCTGCCCTTTTGCCAGCCTGTTGTAACTGGAGACTCTACTTGGTCTCCAGTTTTACACTTGTCTTTCCATTTGCTCTTTCTTGTCTGTGCATTTCGTGACGCTTCTTGGTATACCATGCACTCCTTGATCCAACATCACTAGTAACCAAACAACAACAAAAAAGAACTCCCTGTTTACGATGCCCCCAGCTGATGGCAGTAGAATGCGCTCCTGCTTTAACGGTGTGAGGCGCCCTGGGGCGCTGGGAGGGCCATTCTGCGGGTTGAGATAGTTCCCATGTTTACAGTGTGCACGCGTGGTTTCACTTGTATGTATTACGAAATGCCAAAACACAGCAGGCGCATTCCCCACAGCTGTGAGGCCTTTGGGTGTTATTGCAGAGCTCAGAAGTGTTGGTTCACGGCAAGGGCAGCTTCCTAGCGGCACCAGGTGCCCTCGGGCTTCCAATGATTAAACACGCAACAATAATAACACAAATACAATATTGGCAGTTTGGACAGGGCGCGGTATGAACTAACGTGTCATGAAAACATGTATTATGGGATGCTTAGAGTTGTTTTACTAGGCCCCAAGCTCGTCCGGAGAGTGCCCTATTGGGCCCCCGCGAGGGGTACCCAGACCTTGTTCTGGGAGAATAGAAAAGGGTAGCAGGGGAGGCAAAGGATTCATGGAACTTTTAACGCGGTGCAAAGTGACTTTGCACTGCCAACAAACAGTGCTGGATTAGACCCAGTGTAGGCCTCGAGGCAGTCGAAATATCACCCCACCCCTTGCAAATTATCTCCTAATACATTTTTTATTTTTTGCACCGCTTTACTTTGATCCATTGTTACGGAGCCCCTAAAAGGAGGGGGGACATAGGCCGGTGCCTACTTAACCTAATGGATAATCCGGCACTGCCACAAACACCCTGATTCACAGAGCGGTGCAAAGTGTATGTTTGTAATCCAAAGTGACTTTGCCCCACTTTTTGCACCAGTGCAAATTCACTTTGCACTGCGCTAAAAGTTCTATGAAGTGGGCCCTAAGTGCACGTGAAAGGCGTGTACTGTTACGAAAGGGGCTGGGGGTACGGATAGAGTGTGTGATAGGAAGGGAGAGTGTTCTCCTGGCTATCTTGCTTTAGTGGTTCCAAGAATGGTTCTAACACAGTGGTTATTGCGATACAGTTTTTGCTTTTATTTGTGCTAGTGATGGGTTGTTCTACATTCAGTTGTTATGCATCTAGTACATTTGGGGCAATTGTGTCCCCTGGTTGTCAGCTGACACGTGTTTCGACCCGTGGGTCTTTATCAAGGCCTAACAGGAGCCACTGTCTCTACAGGACAGCCACCCACCACTATGAACCAGGACCCCACAGCGGGCTACAGACTGTATACAATAGCCTTCATAAAGATCCACTGTTTTAGAACCATTCTTGGAACCACTAAAGCAAGATAGCCAGGAGAACACTCTCCCTTCCTACTCAACAATTGGGGTGCTGGCTAAACCCCTACAGCTCCTGTGATCTTGCGATTTATGAATCCTATTAGTATGCTTAAGAAACAATAGAGCTTAGCACAGGTTGCTTCCACACCTAGAGCCAACCATGATTCTAGAGTGTGTGATAGTTTGCAGGCCTGAAGAGTGAGCGCAGTGCGATCCTAGCACAGCACCGGCGGGAAGGGGGCAAATGCGCAATGCACCTGTAAATGAGCATGGGTAGGGCCGGTCCTGGGATTTGCAAAAGTCGTGCTGGGTCCCTAATTGTAATATGTATTAACATCTCTGGAAGTGACATCATAGACAGTAATATCATCCTTTTAACCACGAGAGCATCACAGGAGATTCAGGGGGTAATTCATGGATTATCTGCGCCGAAAAAAACGGGATTTGTGCGCCATTCTGCCCACAAATCCCCATTTGTTAAACATGGATTTGCGGGCAGAATGGCGCACAAATCCCGTTGTTTTTGGTGCAAATAATCCATGAATTACCCCCTCAATTACGATAAATTAGTTGCAATACAAGTGATGGATACCTTTGTGAAGGGACATATATGAATAGCCACTGTGATTATGAAATATATGGAGCAACATTACCGTCTATTTAACTATGAGGTTTTTAATGGTGTACACAATGAATGATTAACTTCCAGGGTCTCCTTATTTCGGAAAATAAGACACAGTGAGACAGAACGGGTTGCCCAGGGTCACACAATGTAGTTAAATAGTGTAATAGTTAAATAGTTAAGCCAGGGGTTTGTATTTGTATTTGTATGTATTACGTTTATATAGCGCTTTATGCCAAAACGCTTTACATTATAACAAGGATACATAGAACATGATAACTAGAAGCATAATTACAAACATGAGACAAGCATTAAAAACAGTATGTAGAACAATTTACCTAGGTTAAAGGAGTGAAGGAGGGAGGAGAGATACGGGGAGTCAGGGGGGAATAAGATGAACTTTCAAGGGGAGTAGAGGAAGTGTAAGAGGAAAGTGAGAGAGAAGAGGAAGGGAAGTGATGAGGAAAGTCAGGACGGGGAAAAGAGAAGAGATTTCAAGGAGGCGCAGAAGGAGGAGGTGGTGGTAATGGAGCGGATAGAGAGAGGTAGAGAGTTTGTGTAGGGGGGCAAGGAGTTGAAAGAAATGGAAACGAGAAGAGGCACAAGGGGAGGGAGGAACAGTAAGTAGGAAGAGATCAGCTTAATGGAGAGAGCGGAAGGGAGTGTAGAACGAAAGGAGAGGAAAGACAGGGGGAGCAAGATCATGAAGAGATTTAAAAACGAGACAAAGGAAGTGAAATTTAAGTTGGGAGTGAAAGGGAAGCCAGCCAAGGTAAGAGAGCGAAGAGGAGATGGAGTCATGAGGAGTGACAGGAGAGAAGTCAGACATGCAAGCGGACGGGGATGTGAGAGGAGGGCGAGGAGGGGACAGGGGGGAGGAGGGATCCCTGTCTATGGGGCTTGACCACGTACACTCTCAGCTCGGGCGGTTTTACATGTGCACTAATGATTGGCACTGAAATGCTGAACACTATTGTTTTAGAGGATTGACTTGAAAAGTACACAACGCATGTACTCAACCAAACAGACAGGTATGCAAATCCTCACAGACGCAGGTAAACAGAGTAGGGGTTTAGTTGTATTTTTCCATTCCGGATAGAGAAGCAATTTCATCCTTAAAAGATCTCCAGTGATTTACAGCTGTGCTTCTAAGACATCAAAAAGCAGTGGGATACATTTACCTGCTTGTAGTTATTGTTTGGCGCAGACATGCAGATTGTTACTGTGCACATGTGAAATTATTTAAAATGACCTTGTGTGCGTGCCAGCAAGCATACACCATTGAAATAACGGAGATGGCTGGAGCAGTGGGGTATATTGTGCGACAACAAGTCTAGTGAAATGAGACGCACCTGAGCAGCTAACTGCAGCTGTGTGGGGCTTTTGCATGAAACGTGCGCCTCTGCTCCTCATATCCGCCGCTCGCGAGGCGCTGCGCGTCGCGTCAGCGTCATGTGTCTGTATTTTCAGAAGGACATTTAAACCTAGCTGCAGGGCCGTACACAGCGCTCACAGGGTACCAACAGGGCGTGGCAGGGTATTAGGGAAATAAGCCCTCTCAGTGGAAAACACCCATCGGCAATCTGCCCTTGACTCCAGCAAAAGTCGTTATTCTGTAGCAGCTGCCGCCACTTGGGGTCTCCATTGGAGTCGGGCCCTCCAGCGCTGGGGGCCAATGTCAAAAGGATGTTTGAGGACATCCGTGTCTGCAACTGGCACATCCTTCCTGCATATGCGGACAGCAAACATGCATTGATCTGGTGTAGTGTCGGGTTTCCGATGTAAAATGGAAGTGGTGAAATGGGAAATAGCTTTGTCGGACAAAAGTAGTTTCGGTTGGTGCAGTTTTGCACACCAGAAGTACAATCAATAAAATATACATAATGGGAAGATTGAACAGAGTGCAACACAGGTGAAGGGCTTCTGCTGGGGGAGGGAGCTGTGTGGTGCAAATATTGTAGATCATGTATTTCCTAATGCAAATTGGAATTTGCATTAGATAATCCGCCCCGTGTTATCCTTGAGGTTGCCTGAGATGAGCCACTCTTGAGCTGCGTTAATCGCATAGCCTCTTCCCCCACCAAAGAGCCGAACCATGGCAAAATACGTCTGTGATTAGTGAACGCCATTTGGCGAGTTGAGTTCTGTCTTTGGCCTGCAAGTGCACATTATTTAAAGTGACACCACTTGTAGTTTGTGAAGACTGGTGCTCCCTTAATGGATATGCACAGACTGCCAGCCCCACCTTGTGTCTTCATTCTCTGGCAAAACCCTAGAAAAAGACATGGAGGGGCGAGTGAGCGGCTGCAGATTATAAATGGACAGGTTACTGACCTCTGCACAGCAGAACAAAGAAAGTCATCCAAGAGGGGCATCTGAAACTCTAAATGTCCGCTTAAGAAAAGCTATTAAGCTGTCTTTGTTACAGTTACAGGACCTCCTCCGCAAGACATACAGGCCCATTTCAATTGAAAAAGCTGAAAGGCCCCAACGGCAAACGTAAGTCCACCACACTGCCTGCCCATGCCTGGGTCCCACCCTGTGTGTGGGCAGCGTCTAGTACTTACATGGAAGTACTGAAATTAGTGAGTAGTTGTGTGATGGGCTTGGGATGCTCTCCAGCGTACCCTCGAAACATGGAGGCATGTTACTCCATTGGGTCTTACCACAATCCGACATACTCAAGACAGATACATCTGGCATTGCCCAGCGAGGGAGCCCAGAGCGGACTGCGAGCGAGGCCAATAGGTGGGCACACTTGGGTCATTACCCAACTCAATGGTACCCCTTGTGTTCATTTTGGGAGCATGGGAGGCAGCTGGCCAGCCAGGCCCCCAAGCAGTGGCCTGCAAGTTTTATGCTGCAGGACCCGCCTCTGAGTCACCAGGCAGTGCACCTTGAGGAACCAGTTCCGCCAAACTTAGGCTGACCTGTTTTAAAGCACCAATGTTTTGCCGGCATGCCTACAGGTGACCAATTCCTCTAATGTCCTCAATTCCCACTTCCAAGCTTTCTTGAATGGCTAGAGAGTGGACAATGGACTGACCTTGAATGCTGACCGTTCCATGGGCAGTACACAAGAAGGGGGAAGGGTAATGCACAATTATAGAGCGTGCCGCTGTGGGTGGCAAATGTCTCTCATTTAGAAGAAAGACCCTGTGGAGAGAGAACATGGAAGCAGTCATAATCCTTTTCGGCTACATTTTTCCAAGGTTCCCATTGACCGGAGCTGGGTATGTAGCGGAGTATGGACCATAGGTCTTTAGTTTTAAAACTTAAAGTTTTAAAAAGAAATCCTGAAAATGTAAAGTTCAGAAATGCATATTTTGCATTGTCATTCCTTTAAGTGGAATAACATTTTTTCATGTTTCAATTTTATGTTTGAAGTCCTTGCTGCCATCCTGGCATTCCACAGCCCAACCCCCTGCCGTGTCCAGTTCATGCTGCCCCACTCTGCAGCCCAGGGATACTTTATTAATATTATGCAAGAGGGCGGGGCTCACATCATTGTCCCCTCTTATGCTGCTGACCCTTTTCCCACCTTTCCCAGAAGCGATGTGCCCTTTTGCCTTTTTTTGTTAAAGCTTTTCTTTTACTATTAAAACGATGGCAGAGCCCTCATTTCTTGTGATTCTAATAGTTTATTTGTAGCTTACTTAAAGGATAGTTCCGGGACTTTTTTTTTATTGTCCCTACGGGTTGGCCATGTGTTTGTAAGCATAAATCGGTAGATCGTAGGAAACTTTCCTATGGACCTTACCCGACTTTTCGCCCATTATCGCACTCGAAATCAGCCTCCATTTTGTGATAATCCTATCATTCCGCCGCATCGACCTGGCTCACCTGCCTTTGCGGCACTAAATCAAATCCCCCGCCCCTGAAACAGACTTTATCAAAACATTCATATTCCCCGCCTCTATCCGTGACGTGACTGTGCTGCGTAGGCAAACGCGCCCAGGCGTCTTCTACGCGACTCCACACAGACCCCGGAAATCAACACAGATCAGCTCACAATACAGCGCACCACAATTCGGAATATGAAACTGTACTTTGAAATCAAACCGCAAGATTGTAAATGTGGTAAAGTACATTTATTTGACATCAAATGTTTAGAGAATATTCAGCGATTTGCATTTTTATTTGCTCATGTTCCAAAAAGTTCGTATTGAGGAACGCGATGGTCCTTTGCTGTACACAGGGTCTTAGAGCATCTCACAATACAGCACCACAATTCGGAATGTGAAACCGTGGTTTAAAAGCAAACGGCAAGATTGTACATTTGGCAAAGTACGTTTATTGGACATCAAATGTTTAGAGAATATTCAGCGATTTGCATTTTTATTTGCTCATGTTCCAAAAAGTTCGTATTGAGGAACGCGATGGTCCTTTGCTGTACACAGGGTCTTAGAGCATCTCACAATACAGCACCACAATTCGGAATGTGAAACCGTGGTTTAAAAGCAAACGGCAAGATTGTACATTTGGCAAAGTACGTTTATTGGACATCAAATGTTTAGAGAATATTCAGCGATTTGCATTTTTATTTGCTCATGTTCCAAAAAGTTCGTATTGAGGAACGCGATGTTCGTGTGCAGTACACAGGGTGTTGGTTTACGATAAAAATAAGCTCTTCTGTCGCACTGATAATCGCATGGCTGTTCCAACAACGAGGCACTAGGCCACCACAACGGTAGGTATGTTGCATCTAACCGTTAGTACCGCGTAAGGGCATACTTGTACTTGGCGATCGTCCCATAAAATGGTCAGGGTGGTAACGTTGTTCACGCGGAGAAGCAACTGGCGGCTGTAGAAGCCGTCCGCCGGTGTCTGGTACTCGTGACACAGACAGTAGTGAATGATGTACCTAAAAACATAAAAAATGAAATTAGTCTCACCATCAGATCCTTATTAAAATTATTCATTTCATAGCGAGGACAGCGCTACTGGGTGTACACAAGTGTTTAAAGGCGTGGCGAGGCATGGAGGGGGGGGAGTGGAGTACAAGGTAAGTAGCATAAAATAATAAATAAATAGGGCCAGCTGGTGGCAAGTGCAAGGTAAGTGCAGAACAAGTGCTGGGAAGGGGGGGCTGTAGGATACTGAGACAGTCCCCCAGTGCAGGGGTTGACAGGGAGGCAGTGCAGGTGGAGAGTGGAAGGGCCCAGGACCGAGGTCGCAGACAGTGGACCAGTTGTAGCAGGGGAGAGGGAGAGAGAAAGCAGAAGCAAAGAGGAAGGTTTTGAGGTGCTTCAGTAAAAGAAGATGGTTCTCCTCCAGATAGTGCGCGGTAGAAAACACTATGCCACATAGAACGAACAAGTACAACTGAACCCGTCTTTAAAGCCACTGTATAGTAATGAAATTGCGGTATAAACTCATCAAAAGTTACTTACATTATATTTGCATTTTCCATTGTGTCTCTGTGTAGGGCAGACCCGAAACACCACTCCTTCTTTGCCGACGTTACTTCTTCTAATGAACGTGGCTCATCGTTTCGTTTCTGAAATTTTATTCATTATCTTTTCTTAGTCTTTCAGGATGGTCCCGGCCTGTCAAGGTCAAATCACAATAGAACCTTATATTGGGTCGTGGGCCGTTCCGCCACCCGAGCAAAACATCAAAGCAGCTGACCTTCACTTTGAGCGAGCACACATTTCTAGTTAGCTCCAGTTAGTGTAAGGGCATCTTGTCTGCGTGCCTTTTTTTTTATTGTCCCTATGGGTCGGCCATGTGTTTGTAATACGGAAACATTCTATAATTTTTGTAAAAATGATTTATATTACTGTTTGGTTTAATTGCAATGGGCCTGCAACATGAGGAGACTCGAGAGAACAGACAATCGAATTACAATCATTTAAACCGTGATGTGTATTTCTCAATGAGCTCTGCTTTAGGTGGACATGGAACAGAGGCAATGTTGGGTGGCAATGCAGTTGTCCCCTGCATAGGTTCGTTCACCACTCCATGTATGTGCCTATCGAGGACATCTACGATAAGTCTCTCAATAAACTCATATTGCATATCCTCAAACACTGGTTTGATCACCCATTGTTTACTTCTTTTAGTGAAGGCCTTATTGTAGCGAAGCGTCCCTAAAGTTCCGGTCGTCCTACTTTGTTGACGGCCAACATTATGGTTATGTGCCAAGACCGCTAGAAGAGTCCGATTTATCATGCCTTCCATGCCAAAATGCAATCTTTTGGGCCTGTACCATAGGTCTTTAGTTTTAAAACTTAAAGTTTTAAAAAGAAATCCTGAAAATGTAAAGTTCAGAAATGCATATTTTGCATTGTCATTCCTTTAAGTGGAATAACATTTTTTCATGTTTCAATTTTATGTTTGAAGTCCTTGCTGCCATCCTGGCATTCCACAGCCCAACCCCCTGCCGTGTCCAGTTCATGCTGCCCCACTCTGCAGCCCAGGGATACTTTATTAATATTATGCAAGAGGGCGGGGCTCACATCATTGTCCCCTCTTATGCTGCTGACCCTTTTCCCACCTTTCCCAGAAGCGATGTGCCCTTTTGCCTTTTTTTGTTAAAGCTTTTCTTTTACTATTAAAACGATGGCAGAGCCCTCATTTCTTGTGATTCTAATAGTTTATTTGTAGCTTACTTAAAGGATAGTTCCGGGACTTTTTTTTTATTGTCCCTACGGGTCGGCCATGTGTTTGTAAGCATAAATCGGTAGATCGTAGGAAACTTTCCTATGGACCTTACCCGACTTTTCGCCCATTATCGCACTCGAAATCAGCCTCCATTTTGTGATAATCCTATCATTCTGCCGCATCGACCTGGCTCACCTGCCTTTGCGGCACTAAATCAAATCCCCCGCCCCTGAAACAGACTTTATCAAAACATTCATATTCCCCGCCTCTATCCGTGACGTGACTGTGCTGCGTAGGCAAACGCGCCCAGGCGTCTTCTACGCGACTCCACACAGACCCCGGAAATCAACACAGATCAGCTCACAATACAGCGCACCACAATTCGGAATATGAAACTGTACTTTGAAATCAAACCGCAAGATTGTAAATGTGGTAAAGTACATTTATTTGACATCAAATGTTTAGAGAATATTCAGCGATTTGCATTTTTATTTGCTCATGTTCCAAAAAGTTCGTATTGAGGAACGCGATGGTCCTTTGCTGTACACAGGGTCTTAGAGCATCTCACAATACAGCACCACAATTCGGAATGTGAAACCGTGGTTTAAAAGCAAACGGCAAGATTGTACATTTGGCAAAGTACGTTTATTGGACATCAAATGTTTAGAGAATATTCAGCGATTTGCATTTTTATTTGCTCATGTTCCAAAAAGTTCGTATTGAGGAACGCGATGGTCCTTTGCTGTACACAGGGTCTTAGAGCATCTCACAATACAGCACCACAATTCGGAATGTGAAACCGTGGTTTAAAAGCAAACGGCAAGATTGTACATTTGGCAAAGTACGTTTATTGGACATCAAATGTTTAGAGAATATTCAGCGATTTGCATTTTTATTTGCTCATGTTCCAAAAAGTTCGTATTGAGGAACGCGATGTTCGTGTGCAGTACACAGGGTGTTGGTTTACGATAAAAATAAGCTCTTCTGTCGCACTGATAATCGCATGGCTGTTCCAACAACGAGGCACTAGGCCACCACAACGGTAGGTATGTTGCATCTAACCGTTAGTACCGCGTAAGGGCATACTTGTACTTGGCGATCGTCCCATAAAATGGTCAGGGTGGTAACGTTGTTCACGCGGAGAAGCAACTGGCGGCTGTAGAAGCCGTCCGCCGGTGTCTGGTACTCGTGACACAGACAGTAGTGAATGATGTACCTAAAAACATAAAAAATGAAATTAGTCTCACCATCAGATCCTTATTAAAATTATTCATTTCATAGCGAGGACAGCGCTACTGGGTGTACACAAGTGTTTAAAGGCGTGGCGAGGCATGGAGGGGGGGGAGTGGAGTACAAGGTAAGTAGCATAAAATAATAAATAAATAGGGCCAGCTGGTGGCAAGTGCAAGGTAAGTGCAGAACAAGTGCTGGGAAGGGGGGGCTGTAGGATACTGAGACAGTCCCCCAGTGCAGGGGTTGACAGGGAGGCAGTGCAGGTGGAGAGTGGAAGGGCCCAGGACCGAGGTCGCAGACAGTGGACCAGTTGTAGCAGGGGAGAGGGAGAGAGAAAGCAGAAGCAAAGAGGAAGGTTTTGAGGTGCTTCAGTAAAAGAAGATGGTTCTCCTCCAGATAGTGCGCGGTAGAAAACACTATGCCACATAGAACGAACAAGTACAACTGAACCCGTCTTTAAAGCCACTGTATAGTAATGAAATTGCGGTATAAACTCATCAAAAGTTACTTACATTATATTTGCATTTTCCATTGTGTCTCTGTGTAGGGCAGACCCGAAACACCACTCCTTCTTTGCCGACGTTACTTCTTCTAATGAACGTGGCTCATCGTTTCGTTTCTGAAATTTTATTCATTATCTTTTCTTAGTCTTTCAGGATGGTCCCGGCCTGTCAAGGTCAAATCACAATAGAACCTTATATTGGGTCGTGGGCCGTTCCGCCACCCGAGCAAAACATCAAAGCAGCTGACCTTCACTTTGAGCGAGCACACATTTCTAGTTAGCTCCAGTTAGTGTAAGGGCATCTTGTCTGCGTGCCTTTTTTTTTATTGTCCCTATGGGTCGGCCATGTGTTTGTAATACGGAAACATTCTATAATTTTTGTAAAAATGATTTATATTACTGTTTGGTTTAATTGCAATGGGCCTGCAACATGAGGAGACTCGAGAGAACAGACAATCGAATTACAATCATTTAAACCGTGATGTGTATTTCTCAATGAGCTCTGCTTTAGGTGGACATGGAACAGAGGCAATGTTGGGTGGCAATGCAGTTGTCCCCTGCATAGGTTCGTTCACCACTCCATGTATGTGCCTATCGAGGACATCTACGATAAGTCTCTCAATAAACTCATATTGCATATCCTCAAACACTGGTTTGATCACCCATTGTTTACTTCTTTTAGTGAAGGCCTTATTGTAGCGAAGCGTCCCTAAAGTTCCGGTCGTCCTACTTTGTTGACGGCCAACATTATGGTTATGTGCCAAGACCGCTAGAAGAGTCCGATTTATCATGCCTTCCATGCCAAAATGCAATCTTTTGGGCCTGTACTTTAGGCACATATTGTGGAACACCTCCAAATCTCCTGTGTGGCAGAATTCCGTGAGTCCCCTCAAATCTCTTGTTATAGTTTTATCAAATACAATCTTTTCAATGGCCTTGTGAGTGGGTGATGAAGGAATCAACCACTTCTTCTTCCGTGCCTCCTCTGTGGACAAATGGCCATGTTCACATTTGTGGAAATGCTCATTTGTCGACCATTGATGTACGTTGCTACAGTGCAACATTACTGACCGCCATTTTTCCAGTAGAATTTCCAACGACCCTTCACATGTTTTTGAGCTCCACCAAAGATGGTTGCTGATTGACTTGGACCACTGTGAAATACCTTGCATATCTTTTTTTTTTCCTGCAGCCGACAATTTTTTATTGATTGTTTTTGCAAGATGCCATACGTCAAATTGGTGATTTATATTTTTGTACTGTTCTCTCATTGTCTTGGCAATTGAAACGTGTCTGTCCGTGGCTATCAGGTCGATCACCATTCCCCGCGATTGTAGTTCTTGCAATGATGCTACAAAGCCAACTTTCTCCATGGCCACTGAGGATGTACTTTGTGACACCTGCACGACCACCGAACTCACAATTTTCTTACTTTCCATGTCCTGAAAGTGGTAGGTGCAGTACTTGGCTGAAAATCCTGGACTGTCGCATTGTCCATCACCGGCTAGCCTGAAGCGTTTGCCCGCGAATGTACTTTCCATTGACATTTTTTCCATTCTCCAAGCTTCGCTGATGGCTGGAAATAGATAATCGGTTTGGTATTTGTAGAACTGACTTTTCGCAATGAAATGGATTCCCACAAACTGAAAGAAATACTGTAACTTTTTAAAACTTGAACCACTAAAAAGTGCGGCCGCTGCACAAAGTAGATTGCCTGCTGGCAGTTGCCCCAGCATGGGTTGTGCAGACCATGCGAACGGATGATATTGTGTACAGGTGGCATGTATTTTAAGGTTAGTGCCTCGAATTGCACGAGTCACATTAATCAATGGCTCCCCACATACTTCCCCACCAACCCAATGCCCACATTTCATCATCATAATAATATCCATCAAACAGCTATCGAATACAATGAATTTGGCCTCTTTCCTTATACTGTCACTCTGCATCCCAGCTGGTTCGGCCTGTAACGTTGAGGACATGTCACTCGCATGAAAGGTACAATCTCTGATATCGTCTTCCGCTATGCTGAGTGATATTGATGGTGTTTCATTGTCGTCCACTTCATTCTCTTCCATTGCAACATCTGTTCCTTGTCCGGAGATGGGAGAAAAAAACAATGTCTTCAACTTTCGCGCGCTCTTATTTTTTGCGGGTGTGGATTCTGTGAATTGATCTCCGACTGCATCCAAACTACCAGGAGGACATTCACTATCAATGGCTGGTGGTGGTATAGCTCCGTTGTCAATCACTTCATATTCTTCCCATTGGCACGATGCATCTCCAGTCTCAAGTCCCTGCCAAAAGGTTTGACAAGCAACATCTCTCGTTCGCTTCACTGTCTGTGTAGATCTAGTTCTTACACCCACTCGCAACTAGAGGACAGATTAGAAAAGGGATGTTCAGTTTAAACACAACTTACAGTATTGAACTATTGACAGTGAAAGACAACATAATATAGTGAACAGGACACTAACCTTCTTTTGCTTTCTTTTCTTTGAAACTTTCTTTCCTCGAACTTCAACATCTGGACGCTGTTGCTCCGACTCGTGTGTGCATGTCTCCACTTCCTCTCGCGCTGCAACGACTATACTTTCATGATAAGCACATCCATCACTCACTGAGGCTCCATCGACTCGCTGAAACATAGAACTTTCATTAGTATGTATAATAATATTGAAAACACAAAATGTACTTGGGGACCAATACCCATACGTACATCTCAATAGCAAAACACGAATGAACGCATTGTGTAGAACATTCAAACGACAATAGTTCACGCATTGTTGATCTAGTTAGATTGAACTGTCAAGATCCATACCTCGGGCTCCGCATAGACTTCCATTGATGATATTATTGAAGATGACGCTTCAGCAACTCCCTGAAACACAGTAATTGCATTAGTATGGTTTTCTATTTTGTTTAAAAGAACATAAACTTTCTGCAGGCGTCAACGGCTCATCTAAATAGACCTGCACAAATGATCAGTTGTCTAAAATAAATAATGGATATCTAAATATGATTCGATTTGCTCCATCGTTGGAAGTGTCACCACCCAGAGATCTGCATCAACTACTAGGGGTGATGTTTTTGTTGAAGAAGCTCCGTCAGCTCCCTGAAACATAGTACTTGCGTTAATAAAGAAGGAAGTATAGCGGATGTAATCACGTCATTTGATCTCGCATGATTGATCTGTCAGTATCCATACCTCGAAATGCATAAGAACATCAAGGGACGCTGTAACTGCGGTGCACACTTCTGCAAGCTGTTGCGCCGACCCGTAACTGCATGCTCCCCCTTCCTCTTGGACTAATGCTCCATCGACTCCCTGAAACATAGGACTTTCATTAGTAATGAACACAATATTGAAAAAAGAAGACACATAGGAGGGCGACGACAGAAGGACATACCAATGGCTAAAAACGAAAGAAACATTGTGTGTAACAATCACGCTACAAGAATGCAAGATCTGATGATCTCCATCGATGGAACTGTCCGGAAACGTACCTCGAGCATCTGAGTGACATCTACGGTTGTCGTCAATGCGTTGGACTCCTCAGCATCTCCCTGAAAGACAGTACTTGCATTATTTTGGATAACAATAATTATAACTGAAAACAAAGACTAGAGGACGAGTACTGTGGTGTACCATTATGTAAAATAATTACACGATCAATTAAAACTATTGATTTACATGCCTAAAACAAGTCAGTGTCAGAATAGCTAAGTAAGATTACCCGATAGGCGCTTGAAGTGGCTGATGACTGCAATAACGACACGGATGGAGAATCTTCAGCCTTCATATTGAGTGGATACATAAATGGGGAAATTATTGTTAGCTAATGCTACACACTACCGCAATGCCGAGAGATAAATACGTAAACTTGACTCACCAGTGGAGGGATGTGGACGAATAGAGTGGGAATAGCGGTTGAGAGCAATTTTCGCCTCGCTCGCGGTGTTTTCGTCCTTATTAGCAATGATGTGGAGTACATGTCTGGGCTAAAGTGCCTGCTGCAGATGCGGTATCGATCACCCCTCTTGTCCGCAAAGACTTCTAGGACTCTACTTTCTATCTCAGAGGCTGGATATCCGCAATATCGGACCCATTCTCTTATCTGATCTATTGTCTTAGGGAAAACATGCATTATAGTACCTTCAGATTTGTTATGGGTCTTCGAAGGGCAACCGCCAATGGAACAGGCAGGCATTATGGAAAGTTCTGAAAAGTAAAGATCAACAATTCTCTATGAATACCAATGTGTTAAAACATTAAATGACACATAAAAGGTTCAATGCAAGGTCCGTTTTGGTTCTTGGAACTATACATGTTATTCACATGCGGATAAGTATTTCAATAACTTTCAAAAAATAGAAAAAGTAATTTGACTAAACTCAGAACATGTGACTAGTTCCTTGCATGTACTGTCGTGAACGAAAAGAAAACATGGATGCAATTTGATGACTACTAGCAAATAGATATAAATTAAAAAATTGGACGCAAAATGATTATGGTACATGGACTTACCTTGACGAACAAACAGTTAGATGCAGGGATCAGAGTAGTTTCTTGTCGTAGAACAGGGAGCAGTTCACAGGTTGCAAACTGACGAGTTTGCTCAAAGTGGTCACGGAAGTTCACAGAGACGAAGAGCAGATAACCAGCACCTTCACGGGTTGACTAGCAAAGCGCAAAGAAGTTCTCATTAGAAATATGAAGTGGGTTATAAAGAATTCGAAACAGGGGTGTGTTTGTGAATGAATGACGTGTATATGTCGTGGCATTATGCGGTCTGCAGGGGGCCGTCCAGCGTGAGGGGGGATGCTTGGCAGGAGACACGGGGTCTGGAGGTAGACATGGGAACAACAACCCATGCTCTATAGACCACTTTGAAGTGTACATGGTCTTTGGCACCTCTTGGCCTTTATCGCTCCCTGACAGCTCCACTTGCCAGCACAAGTACCCCGGTGCGAACTGCCTTTGATAGGGCGGGGGGGTGGATCGGGGCGGTGGTCGTGCAGACAAGACACAGGAAGACTCGTGAATGGAGACACACTTATGTGGATTGCAGGGGGCCGTCCAGCGTGAGGGGGGATGCTTGGCAGGAGACACGGGGTCTGGAGGTAGACATGGGAACAACAACCCATGCTCTATAGACCACTTTGAAGTGTACATGGTCTTTGGCACCTCTTGGCCTTTATCGCTCCCTGACAGCTCCACTTGCCAGCACAAGTACCCCGGTGCGAACTGCCTTTGATAGGGCGGGGGGTGGATCGGGGCGGTGGTCGTGCAGACAAGACACAGGAAGACTCGTGAATGGAGACACACTTATGTGGATTGCAGGGGGCCGTCCAGCGTGAGGGGGGATGCTTGGCAGGAGACACGGGGTCTGGAGGTAGACATGGGAACAACAACCCATGCTCTATAGACCACTTTGAAGTGTACATGGTCTTTGGCACCTCTTGGCCTTTATCGCTCCCTGACAGCTCCACTTGCCAGCACAAGTACCCCGGTGCGAACTGCCTTTGATAGGGCGGGGGGTGGATCGGGGCGGTGGTCGTGCAGACAAGACACAGGAAGACTCGTGAATGGAGACACACTTATGTGGATTGCAGGGGGCCGTCCAGCGTGAGGGGGGATGCTTGGCAGGAGACACGGGGTCTGGAGGTAGACATGGGAACAACAACCCATGCTCTATAGACCACTTTGAAGTGTACATGGTCTTTGGCACCTCTTGGCCTTTATCGCTCCCTGACAGCTCCACTTGCCAGCACAAGTACCCCGGTGCGAACTGCCTTTGATAGGGCGGGGGGTGGATCGGGGCGGTGGTCGTGCAGACAAGACACAGGAAGACTCGTGAATGGAGACACACTTATGTGGATTGCAGGGGGCCGTCCAGCGTGAGGGGGGATGCTTGGCAGGAGACACGGGGTCTGGAGGTAGACATGGGAACAACAACCCATGCTCTATAGACCACTTTGAAGTGTACATGGTCTTTGGCACCTCTTGGCCTTTATCGCTCCCTGACAGCTCCACTTGCCAGCACAAGTACCCCGGTGCGAACTGCCTTTGATAGGGCGGGGGGTGGATCGGGGCGGTGGTCGTGCAGACAAGACCCGTTTGCCGCAGGGCCTCACCAAGGAGAGGCCATCTAACTGAATGTAAGAGGATGGCTGCAGGATCTACTACATGGAATGCAGGGGGGTGAGTTTATAAATACCTCACCCTCCCAGGAGAATATACACTAGATTCATTTAAAAAATCAAAACAACCATTGTTAAAATATATGTTGGGCTTTATTTTAGATTTTAATTAAACATAAATAATAAACATTACACATTGTAAAGTTGAGGTTGCAGCACATCGAGGGAAAATCCGCGGTATTGTCCACTGTCACTGGGGAAATATTGTCTAATGGCAAGTACCGCACAGGCAGGTATTACTCTCCGAACGCGGTGTCCGAGCCTCCCGTGAAGCCACCAAGTGAAGCAACGATAGGCCACCAGCCTGTACCACCTGTGAAAAAAAAAGATGCAAACTGTATTAAACTGACCAAACTTTCTTATCAATGTCGATTCAGGTAACACATGTCATTTTTCTTAGAAAAAAATTATATCTAGAAAATGCACTATATGGAACAAATTTACATGCGTTCGAATGATATGTAAATGTAATTTTATATGTGGGAGACGACCATGAAATAGTGGTGGCATCACTGACATCACAAACAGAGTATACTTACTCGTTACTCGGATTACGCGGACGAACAGTGCCGCGAAGTTCGTGCATAAGCACCATCATCATCCTCAACACGGTCCGTGAGAGGCAGGCTTCCCTGAACTCTGGCAGCTCGGTGATGCATTGCGGACTTTGCTCGCCTTCCTGCAGACTTTGCTCGCTTTCCGAAATGTAGGCCAAGCACCCGGAATTTTCACGGCAGCAGCAGTTCTCCTCCTCAGTTGGCATTAGCTCGCACCGATTGCACGTGCACCAGGTGGAGACGCCGTCCATGCGACATGGTCCAGGCTCTTCATCCGTTGACTGGTCCTCCCAACTGCCGTCCGAATCCCCATCGTTTTCGCGTGCTTGACTTTCCAGTAGTTCTTCCTCGGTGTACTCGGGCTCGTACATATACGGCATTATTGTGGCCATTGTGCGGTAAAGATAGTAAAATAATTTACAGAGATGGTACAGGTGTTCACACGGGCTACAAGCGGCGAAGGTAGCTGACCAGAGCACTGAAACGAGTCACAGAATACTCAAAGTAACACACAGAGAGGAATGGAATCGAAAATCTGCTGCTGTGTGTTGTGAAACGGTCTGTTTATACTTATTGGGGAAAGAGGCGTCCTGCCATTTCCATGGCAACACGTCAATAGCTGAGGCGCAGCGATTGTTGACACGAGACGTGCTTGAAATGGGCAGTACGCGTCTGCTGATGTCAGGCTCAGGGGCGGGGGATTTGATTTAGTGCCGCAAAGGCAGGTGAGCCAGGTCGATGCGGCGGAATGATAGGATTATCACAAAATGGAGGCTGATTTCGAGTGCGATAATGGGCGAAAAGTCGGGTAAGGTCCATAGGAAAGTTTCCTACGATCTACCGATTTATGCTTACAAACACATGGCCGACCCGTAGGGACAATAAAAAAAAAGTCCCGGAACTATCCTTTAATACCCAGAGGTTTCTAAACACGGACCCGGGAATCGAACCTGTGTTGCTGCGCATCATCTTGCTTCTAAAACGAATGCGTTGCGCGTAGCTATATCCTCCCCAGAGCTATCCTCTCTTCCTGGTAACCGTGACCTCATTCTACTAATTCTTTTTTCTTGTTGCTTCTTTTTTCTCACTTTTGATATTCTACCACTTGTATTTTCATACTTTTGTTTTGAAAGTTAGGGGGGGGTCATTTTTAAATAGTACAGGATACAAAAGTAAGGCGTAAAAGCAGGGCGTTAGCCATTGACACTGCAGGACATTGTTTGCCCTTGCAGGGCATAGGAGGGGTACAAGGCAGAGTTTGCATCTCCGCTTTGTGCCCGTCCAACTTGGAAAAGCACCCGGTTCTACGCCTCTGATATTTTCATGCTGGTGTAAAGCAAGTGGGTTGCTATGGAATACGCCTGGCACTTATTTACACCTGGTAAATAGTTCACTGAAAGCTCCTCCAGACTTTCCTTTTTACCTCCTCCTCCCCCCTCTCCCTCCTTTGCTGAACCCCACAGTCACTAAGACTGATGAGCAGGGCCCTCATGTGTCCACCTGAGTCCTGGCCTCTCACCCCTAATCCCCTTCAGCCTCTGGCCACTCACAGCACTTGCCTTGGCCGCCCACTAGACTGTACTACCATAGGTCTGCACTTATTTATTGGCAGCGGACCACTCTTACCAAATGATCTCTGCCAGTCACCTAACAGCTGCTTGCTACTTAATCCCTGGCAAGCCCCCCACCCCACAGGTACTCCTAGCACTTACCCCCTTCCTCTTCCCTCTCTCTCTCTGCACTTGCACGTTGTGAATGATCACAAGGCCTAGTAGGACTGCCTCTCTCTTTCATTGTTATATTTGCCTTTCATTCCCATGTTCCCTCCCCAATGCTCTGTGGGCGCTTGAAACACAATTTACTTGATGTCTAAGCGCCTTACAAATTCCAAATAACAAAAAAAAAAATTGCTGGTGTATTCCATAGGAACCCATCAGTAAACAGCATCTAGAAAGCAACACTTGCAGGCAGTGTTTCATTTTTTACAAAACAGAGTGTGAAAGTGAAGAGTAAAGGCGATTTCTCCTTGATTTGCTCATCGCAACTACACTCAGCTTTGAAAATGATGACATTTGCACCCAGGGGACCCAAGAGAATGCTAGTGTGCAGAAAGAATTGCCAGGCGTATTTTACGGTAGGATATGGAAACCTGGTGTGAATTGGGGAAGCTGAGAAGTGCTATGAAAAGGGAAAATAACACTTACCTTGGAGATTGAATTTCACGTCTGGCTTAGAGAAGCTAATCGAAGCCTACAGAGGGAGGGCAAACAAGGCAAGCATTAGAAAGGAAATTAAGGTCCATCTGAGGAACGTGGCGGCCTTCCTTAGCGAGGGAACCTCATGGCGGCTCTCAAGAGCTTGAAACACATGATTATTTTCAGGGTTAGGTCTGAGGCCTGCCTTCTGGAACCTGAGACCTCAAATAACGAGGCCGACCGCAGATAATTCAATCAAAGGGGAAGTGAGATGTACGATGGAGCGGGAAAGACTCTCCTGCTGTGTGGAAGGAGATTGGAGCCTTTTTCCAACTTGCCCTACCTTAGAAACAAGAAGCCCTACTGCTGAGGAGGAACGAGAGGCCTCTCTAGAATCAGGAATCCAGGCCTACCACACAAAGAAGGAAATGAAGGCCTACTGACGTGCGGAAACGCGAGACCTACTCTGAGGAGAGAGATGAAGACCTGGCTGTGAAGGGGAAAAGGGGTACTTTAGTGACGAGTCAAGCTGTAGCAAATGCAGTACTGCCCCCTGAGGGGTAACCAAGGCCCTCCTTAGAGGGGCAATACAAGGCCTAGTGCACAGAGAAAACTCAAGCTACCCCTTCCTACGGAGGGCAATCAAGGGTTATTCTGAAGAGGGAAATGCAGGTGTGGGGCGGAATTGCAGAAAAGCCTGTTTTAAATGAGCCTATTAAGACCTACTTTGGACAGCAAAATAGAAAATGTATGTGGTGAGGGACATTGGAGCCTACCGTGAAGATAGAAAATGAGGCCTACCTTGAGCACGGGACCAAGGCCTACTGTAGTTCAGAGACAAGGCCCACTGTACGGATGGGATATGGGCTCCACCTAACAGAGGTCTCCATTAGAGAAAGTGAAACCAACTCTGAAAAGAGAAATCAAGATACATCTTGTGTTCCCTGCCTTGGTCCTGCATGTAGGCTTGCCTGAGAGAATGCCTGGTGGAATGTATGCCTGTGGAATGTTGTGGTGCGAGAGCCCCTGTAAGTTCCATGATTGTCAGTTGGAGTGAAGCAGCCAGTGAGAGAGAAGGCCGGTGGATGTCTCCTGTGTACCGTCCTTCTTAATTACCCTTGGACTTACCTGATGTATATACCTTGTCACTGGAATTTAGTAAAGAAGTTCACTTCCCCTTCCTGCAATATCAGACTTTCTTTTCACCCTGCTACACTTGCGACGAGGATGGGCCACTGAAATAGTAGTGAGCATCAGTGGGGCCACCCTTAAGAGTGTTGGCCACTTAAACAGGAGTTATAAAGAGTTGGAGCAGTTCCCAGCGGGGCCACCATGAAGTTTTGGCCACTGGTCTGCACTCCCCAGTGGGGCCATCCTTAAGAATTATGGGCACTGGAGGAGACCAGCAGCGGCACTATGAGGGATCTGGCGTTTAGCTGTTGGAGATAAGAAACGGTACCCACAAAGTGCTATGCCAGAGGGGCAGATGAGGGTGAGCACGGAGCGGAGAGCATAATGGCTGCGCAACGGCCCTGTGCGCACATCAGTACAGCCGCGGGGTGGCATTGACAGTATGCAGCAAGGGCTGGTCACAGTTTTTTGTTGAGCGGGATCTTACCTTCTGGTCTCGACAGCAGTTGGGGCATCCCGGGTGCATCCTGCTCGGGGGCGCAGCATTGTAGAGAGCGGGAGCTCTTCTCCCATCGGCGCTCTGTAAGGAATGATGACGTTGGCCACAACTCCAACGGCCATGGCGTGTCTACGTTCTCTGCGCTATGCAGAGGTGCTTTCCTCTGATGGGCGTTGTGCTCATCTCCTGGTCAAAAGGAGGCTTGACGCTGTTCCTTGCATGACTGAACAGAACGCTGATGAAAATATTAACTTGATGGGCACGTCGTTTGAAAAAAGAAGGCAATTAAAAGTTAAAGATTTGGCGGGGCACACACAAGAATGACGTTTCATGTTAGAGAAGAAACCAGTTATGTAGGTGGACATGGGCACGGATTTGGAGGGGCAATCAATGCTGCACTCTCATGGATATTCAAGGTACTGTTACATGGGCTCTGCACAGTTCTGTTTGTTTGGTCATGGGTGAAGTGGGTATGGTTTAGAGTTTGATGTTTGGCTGATGTGACTGTATTTGACGTGGCCTCTGTTGAGATAATTTTTTACCAGTAATGTATTGGCTTTTAGCGTTTTCTTCCACAGTACCAATATGCACATGTAATGGACTCTAAAGTTAAGGATTTTTTTTCACACAATGTTTAGAGTTCCAACATTTAGAATGATAACTACCACACACAAAGTGCATAATATGTAAGGATCACTTCCCTTACCTGCAGTATTTCCTTGGATATTGTTGGAGGTTTTGGCCTTGTGTAATTTTTTGGGGGTTTGGAACCCGGAAAAAGTTCTTTCAGGGGTGTTCTGCCACCCGTGACACTGATATTGGGGTTTGGAACCCGGCACTAGATTTATAGGGGTGTTCTGCCACCCGCGCCACAAATGTTGGGGTTGGAACCCAGCACAAGTTTTTAGGGGTGTTCTGCCACCCGTGCCACTGTATTGGGGTTTGGAAACCAGCACTAGTTTTATAGGGGTGTTCTGCCACCTGTGCCAATGTATTGGGGTTTGGAACCTGGCACAAGTTTATAGTGGTGTTTTGTGCCCCGTGCCACAACAAAATAAATAATTGGGGTGTTGGACACTGCGCCTGAGGGGGTTTCTTGCCTGTGCCTTTGGGGAGAAGGACGCCGGCACCTTAGGGGCTGGTCCTCTCTGCCTGTTGTGCATAGCAGTGGGTGCCTGTGCTCTGCGCATTTTATTTCCCAAAACACTTTTTATTGGCATTTATAGAAAACATTAGCTTCAGTATTCTCAATGACATGTTACCAAGGTATCATGGTAACAAACAAAAGACAATGCGCATTTTGAGCATTGATTATTTGTTCTGGTCTTGGATTGGAGTTTTGGTGTTTGGAGTGGAGGTGACTAGAGTGTTGTTGGTTCATACTTTGGTTGCGTTACCCAGTGTATTTCCCTTGTACTTCTTTCCGTACCTTTATCTTGGTTTCTGTTGAGGAGGGAGATGTGTTACATCTTGTGTTCCCTGCCTTGGTCCTGCATGAATGCTTGCCTGAGAGAATGCCTGGTGGAATGTATGCCTGTGGAATGTTGTGGTGGGAGTGCCCCTGTAAGTTACATGAATGTCAGTCGGAGTGAAGCAGCCTGTGAGAGAGGAGGCCGGTGGCCTTCTTACTTACCCTTGGAATTACCTGATGTGTGTATTTTGTCACTGGAAATTAGTAAAGAAGTTCCCTTCCCTTACCTGCAGTAGCAGACTTTCTTTTTACCCTTCTACAATACACCTTCTCACACAGATACAATAAGACCTACCGCATAGGATGGAATTTAGCCCTTTCATTCAAGCGGCTATCATGTCCTACTGTTTGAGGCCGTCTGTGATGAGGAGACGGAGCTCGCCCTGCAGATGGAAAACAATGCTTGTATAGGACAGGAAATCTGCAGGAGAATTTGATTTCCATCTTGGGGTGGTGCGTTGAGGACCACGTAGGCGAGAGAAGTCAAGGTCTAGCGTAAAAAGGAAAAGTGAGGCTTTGTTCGAGAAAGCGAGGTCTTGTTCAGAGCCAGGCAGAGGCACTCCTTGCTCATCTTCCTGGAAAGGCCTGCTGACTCACCAGGGCTACTTGAAGCACCTGCGCTTGTGTTTTGGCTCGCATTCCATTTCAGGGCAGGTTCTGGGAGGCTCTGATACTCGAGCACTCTGTCACAGACACAGAAGTGCTCCGCTGTGCTAACTCCCTCCTAGAGACAGACCTGCTTCCACCACCCCTACACACACCTACTAAGTCGCAGGGTACCCCCCTCCCCACCTATATTCACTTCTGCTCCCCTATGCTCACTCACTCCTAAAGGAAAGCATGTTCTTCCTACCTTTATTGTCAGAGACAGACGAGCTAGCTCTGAACCCGCATGCTAGCGCTCCATCCACTCTCTGCTGCAGGAAGAAATGCTGCCCCTACTCCCACTGGCTGGTACTACACCCACTCACTCCCACAGGCAGAAATGCTGCCCCTACTCCCACCGTAAGATACAGACGGGCTGGTACTACACCCACTAAGTCCCACAGGAAGAACTGCTGCCACTACTCCCACCGTCAAATACAGACAGGCTGGTACTACACCCACTCACTCCCACAGGGAGAACTGCCGCCCCTACCTTCGCCGACATGTACAGACATGCTGGTACTACCCCCACTCACTCCCAGAGGAAGAACTGCCACCCCTACCTTCGCCGACAGGTACAGACAGGTTGGTACTACGCCCACTCACTCCCACAGGAAGAACTGCCGCCCCTACCTTCACCGTCAGATACAGACAGGCTGGTACTACCCCCTCTCACTCCCACAGGACGACTGCCCCCTCTACCTTCGCCGTCAGATACAGACGGGCTGGTACTACCCCCACTCACTCCCACAGGAAGAACTGCCGCCCCTACCTTCACCGTCAGATACAGACGGGCTGGTACTAGACCCACTCACTCCCACAGGAAGAAATGCCGCCCCTACCTTCACCGTCAGATACAAACAAGCTGGTACTTCACCCACTCACTCCCACAGGAAGAACTGCTGCCCCTACTCCCACCATCAGATACAAACAGGCTGGCACTACACCCACTCAACCCCACAGGAAGATCTGCCGCCCCTACCTTCACCGTCAGATACAGACAGGCTGGTACTACGCCCAATCGCTCCCACAGGAAGAACTGCCGCCCCTACCTTCACCGTCAGGTCTAGACAGACTGATACTACACCCACTCACTCCCACAGGAGGAACTGCCTCTCCTACCTTCACCGACAGGTACAGACAGGCTGGTACTACCCCCGCTCACTCCCACAGGAAGAACTGCCTCCCATACCTTCACCGTCAGATACAGACGGGCTGGTACTACACCCACTCACTCCCACAGGAAGAACTGCTGTCCCTACCTTCACCATCAGATTCAGACAGGCTGGTATTACTGCCCCTACGTTCACTGTCAGATATAGACATTCTGGTACTTCACCCACTCACTATCACAGGAAGAACTGCTTCCTCTACCTTCACCGTCGGATACAGACAGGCTGGTACTACACCCAATCACTCCCATGGGAAGAACTGCCGCCCCTACCTTCGCCGACAGGTAGAGATGGGCTGGTACTACACCCACTCACTCCCATGGGAAGAACTGCCACCACTACCTTCGCCGACAGGTACAGACGGGCTGGTACTACACCCACTCACTCCCACGGGAAGAACTGCTGCCCCTACCTTTGCCGTCAGATACAGACGAGCTGCTACTACACTCACTCACTCCCACAGGAAGAACTGCTGCACCTACCTTCGCCGTCAGATACAGACGGTCTGGTACTACACCCACTCACTCCCACAGGAAGAACTGCTGCTCCTAGCTTCGCCGTCAGATACAGACAGGCTGGTACTTCACCCACTCACTCCCACAGGAAGAACTGCTGCCCCTACCTTTGCCGACAGGTACAGACAGGCTGGTACTACCCCCACTCACACCCACAGGAAGAACTGCCGCCCCTACCATCGCCGACAGGTACAGACAGTCTGGTACTACGCCCACTCACTGCCACAGGAAGAACTGCCGCCCCGGCCTTCGCCGTCAGATACAGAAAGGCTGGTACTACATCCACTCACTCCCACAGGAAGATCTGCCGTCCCTACCTTCGCCGACAGGTACAGACGGGCTGGTACTACACCCACTCACTCCCAGGGGAAGAACTGCCACCCCTACCTTTGCCGACAAGTACAGATGGGCTGGTACTACACCCACTCACTCCCACGGGAAGAACTGCTGCCCCTACCTTCGCCGACAGGTACAGACGGGCTGGTACTACACCCACTCACTCCCACAGGAAAAACTGCCACCCCTACCATCGCCGTCAGATACAGACAGGCTGGTACTTCACCCACTCACTCCCACAGGAAGAACTGCCGCCCCTACCTTCGCCGTCAGATACAGACAGGCTGGTACTTCACCCACTCACTCCCACAGGAAGAACTGCCACCCCTAGATTCGCCGTCAGATACAGACAGGCTGGTACATCACCCACTCACACCCACAGGAAGAACTGCCGCCCTACCATCACCGACAGGTACAGACAGACTGGTACTAACCCCACTCACTCCCACAGGAAGAACTGCCTCCCATACCTTCACCATCAGATACAGACAGGCTGGTACTTCACCCACTCACTCCCACAGGAAGAACTGACACCCCTACCTTCACCGTCAGATACAGACAGGCTGGTACTACATCCACTCACTCCCACAGGAAGATCTGCCGTCTCTACCTTCACCGTCAGATACAGAGTATTTCACCCACTCACTCCCACAGGAAAAACTGCCGCCCATACCTTCACCGTCAGATACAGATGTGCTGGTACTACACCCACTCACTCCCACAGGAAGAACTGCCGCCCCTAGATTCGCCGTCAGATACAGACAGGCTGGTACGTCACCCACTCACACCCACAGGAAGAACTGCCGCCCTACCATCACCGACAGGTACAGACAGGCTGGTACTACGCCCACTCACTCCCACAGGAAGAACTGCCGCCCCTACCTTCGCCGTCGAATACAGACAGGCTGGTACTACCCCCACTCACTCTCACAGGAAGAACTGCCGCCCCTACCTTCACCGGCAGGTACAGACAGGCTGTTACTACACCCACTCACTCCCACAGGAAGAACTGCCGCCCCTACCTTCACCGACAGGTACAGACGGGCTGGTACTAACCCCACTCACTCCCACGGGAAGAACTGCCGCCCCTACCTTCGCCGACAGGTACAGACAGGCTGGTATTACACCCTCTCAAGCCGACAGGAAAAACCGCCGCCCCTACCTTCGCCATCAGATACAGATGGGCTGGTACTACACCCACTCACTCCCACAGGAAGAACTGCCGCACCTACCTTCGCTGTCAGATACAGACGAACTGGTACTACCCCCACTCACTCCCACAGGAAGAACTGCCGCCCCTAGCTTCGCCATCAGATACAGACAGGCTGATACTTCACCCACTCACTCCCACAGGAAGAACTGCCGCCCCTACCTTCGCCGACAGGTACAGACAGGCTGGTACTACCCCCACTCACTCCCACAGGAAGAACTTCCGCCCCTACCTTCGCCGACAGGTACAGACAGGTTGGTACTACGCCCAATCACTCCCACAGGAAGAACTGCCGCCCCTACCTTCGCCGTCAGATAGAGACAGGCTGGTACTTCTCCCACTCACTCCCACAGGAAGAACTGCTGCCCTACTCCCACCATCAGATACAGACAGGCTGGCACTACACTCACTCACCTCCACAGGAAGAACTGCCACCCCTACCTTCACCGTCAGATACAGACAGGCTGGTACTACACCCACTCGCTCCCACAGGAAGAACTGCCGCACTTACGTTCACCGTCAGATACAGACAAGCTGGTAGTACGCCCACTCGCTCCCACAGGAAGAACTGCCTCTCCTACCTTCACCAACAGGTACAGACAGGCTGGTAGTTCACCCCCTCACTCCCACCGGAAGAACTGCTGTCCCTACCTTCACCATCAGATTCAGACAGGCTGGTACTACTGCCCCTACCTTCACTGTCAGATACAGACATTCTGGTACTTTACCCACTCACTCCCACAGGAAGAACTGCTGCCCCTACCTTCACCGTCAGATACAGACGGGCTGGTACTACATCCACTTACTCCCACAGGAAGAACTGCCTCCCATACCTTCACTGTCAGATACAGACAGGCTGGTACTTCCCCCACTCACTCCCACAGGAAGAACTGCTGTCCCTACTTTCACCATCAGATACAGAGTACTTCACCCACTCACTCCCGAAGGAAAAATTGCCACCCATACCTTTACCAACAGATACAGACGTGCTGGTACTACACCCACTCACTCCCATGGGAAGAACTGCCGCCCCTACCTTCGCCGACAGGTACAGATGGGCTGGTACTACACCCACTCACTCCCACAGGAAGAACTGCTTTCCCTACCTTCACCATCAGATTCAGACAGTCTGGCATTACTGCCCCTACCTTCACTGTCAGATACAGACATTCTGGTACTTCACCCACTCACTCCCATAGGAAGAACTGCTGCCCCTACCTTCACCGTCAGATACAGACGGGCTGCTACTACACCCACTTACTCCCACAGGAAGAACTGCCTCCCATACCTTCACTGTCAGATACAGTCAGGCTGGTACTTCACCCACTCACTCCCACAGGAAGAACTGCCGTCCCTACATTCACCGTCAGATACAGAGTACTTCATCCACTCACTCCCACCGGAAAAACTGCCGTCCCTACCTTCATCGTCAGATACAGACGTGCTGGTACTACACCCACTCACTCCCATCGGAAGAACTGCCGCCCCTACCTTCGCCGACAGGTACAGACGGGCTGGTACTACACCCACTCACTCCCAGGGGAAGAACTGCCACCCCTACCTTTGCCGACAGGTACAGACGGGCTGGTACTACACCCACTCACTCCCACGGGAAGAACTGCTGCCCCTACCTTCGCCGACAGGTACAGACAGGCTGGTACTACACCCACTCACTCCCACAGGAAAAACTGCCACCCCTACGATCACCGTCAGATACAGACAGGCTGGTACTTCACCCACTCACTCCCACAGAAAGAATTGCCACCCCTAGCTTCGCCGTCAGATACAGACAGGCTGGTACCTCACCCACTCACACCCACAGGAAAACTGCCACCCTACCATCACCGACAGGTACAGTCAGGCTGGTACTACGCCCTCACTCCCACAGGAAGAACTGCCGCCCCTACCTTCGCCGTCGGATACAGACAGGCTGGTACTACCCCCACTCACTCCCACAGGAAGAACTGCCACCCCGACCTTCACCGGCAGGTACAGACAGGCTGTTACTACACCCACTCACTCCCACAGGAAGAACTCCCGCCCCTACCTTCACCGACAGGTACAGACGGACTGGTACTAACCCCACTCACTCCCACAGGAAGAACTGCCTCCCATACCTTCACCGTCAGATACAGACGGGCTGGTACTACACCCACTTACTCCCACAGGAAGAACTGCCTCCCATACCTTCACCGTGAGATACAGACAGGCTGGTACTTCACCCACTCACTCCCACAGGAAGAACTGCCGCCACTACTTTCACCGTCAGATACAGACAGGCTGGTACTACATCCACTCACTCCCACAGGAAGATCTGCCGTCTCTACCTTCACCGTCAGATACAGAGTACTTCACCCACTCACTCCCACAGGAAAAACTGCCGCCCATAGCTTCACCGTCAGATACAAACGTGCTGGTACTACACCCACTCACTCCCATGGGAAGAACTGCCGCCCCTACCTTCGCCGACAGGTACAGACGAGCTGGTACTACACCCACTCACTCACACGGGAAGAACTGCCGCCCCTACCTTCGCTGACAGGAACAGACGGGCTGGTACTACACCAACTCACTCCCACGGGAAGAACTGCCGCCCCTACCTTCGCCGACAGGTACAGACAAGCTGGTACTACACCCACTCACTCCCACAGGAAGAACTGCCTCCCATACCTTCACTGTCAGATACAGACGGGCTGGTACTACACCCACTTACTCCCACAGGAAGAACTGCCTCCCATACCTTCACTGTCAGATACAGACAGGCTGGTACTTCCCCCACTCACTCCCACAGGAAGAACTGCCGTCCCTACTTTCACCATCAGATACAGAGTACTTCACCCACTCACTCCCGAAGGAAAAATTGCCACCCATACCTTTACCAACAGATACAGACGTGCTGGTACTACACCCACTCACTCCCATGGGAAGAACTGCCGCCCCTACCTTCGCCGACAGGTACAGATGGGCTGGTACTACACCCACTCACTCCCACAGGAAGAACTGCTTTCCCTACCTTCACCATCAGATTCAGACAGTCTGGCATTACTGCCCCTACCTTCACTGTCAGATACAGACATTCTGGTACTTCACCCACTCACTCCCATAGGAAGAACTGCTGCCCCTACCTTCACCGTCAGATACAGACGGGCTGCTACTACACCCACTTACTCCCACAGGAAGAACTGCCTCCCATACCTTCACTGTCAGATACAGTCAGGCTGGTACTTCACCCACTCACTCCCACAGGAAGAACTGCCGTCCCTACATTCACCGTCAGATACAGAGTACTTCATCCACTCACTCCCACCGGAAAAACTGCCGTCCCTACCTTCATCGTCAGATACAGACGTGCTGGTACTACACCCACTCACTCCCATCGGAAGAACTGCCGCCCCTACCTTCGCCGACAGGTACAGACGGGCTGGTACTACACCCACTCACTCCCAGGGGAAGAACTGCCACCCCTACCTTTGCCGACAGGTACAGACGGGCTGGTACTACACCCACCTACTCCCACGGGAAGAACTGCTGCCCCTACCTTCGCCGACAGGTACAGACAGGCTGGTACTACACCCACTCACTCCCACAGGAAAAACTGCCACCCCTACTCCCACCGTAAGATACAGACGGGCTGGTACTACACCCACTCACTCCCACAGAAAGAATTGCCACCCCTAGCTTCGCCGTCAGATACAGACAGGCTGGTACCTCACCCACTCACACCCACAGGAAGAACTGCCACCCTACCATCACCGACAGGTACAGTCAGGCTGGTACTACGCCCTCACTCCCACAGGAAGAACTGCCGCCCCTACCTTCGCCGTCGGATACAGACAGGCTGGTACTACCCCCACTCACTCCCACAGGAAGAACTGCCACCCCGACCTTCACCGGCAGGTACAGTCAGGCTGTTACTACACCCACTCACTCCCACAGGAAGAACTCCCGCCCCTACCTTCACCGACAGGTACAGACGGACTGGTACTAACCCCACTCACTCCCACAGGAAGAACTGCCTCCCATACCTTCACCGTCAGATACAGACGGGCTGGTACTACACCCACTTACTCCCACAGGAAGAACTGCCTCCCATACCTTCACCGTGAGATACAGACAGGCTGGTACTTCACCCACTCACTCCCACAGGAAGAACTGCCGCCACTACTTTCACCGTCAGATACAGACAGGCTGGTACTACATCCACTCACTCCCACAGGAAGATCTGCCGTCTCTACCTTCACCGTCAGATACAGAGTACTTCACCCACTCACTCCCACAGGAAAAACTGCCGCCCATAGCTTCACCGTCAGATACAAACGTGCTGGTACTACACCCACTCACTCCCATGGGAAGAACTGCCGCCCCTACCTTCGCCGACAGGTACAGACGAGCTGGTACTACACCCACTCACTCACACGGGAAGAACTGCCGCCCCTACCTTCGCTGACAGGAACAGACGGGCTGGTACTACACCAACTCACTCCCACGGGAAGAACTGCCGCCCCTACCTTCGCCGACAGGTACAGACAAGCTGGTACTACACCCACTCACTCCCACAGGAAGAACTGCCTCCCATACCTTCACTGTCAGATACAGACAGGCTGGTACTTCACCCACTCACTCCCACAGGAAGAACTGCAGAACCGCTGCCCCTACCTTCATCAATTACAGATGGGCTGGTACTACACCCACTTACTCCCACAGGAAGAACTGCCTCCCATACCTTCACTGTCAGATACAGACAGGCTGGTACTTCACCCACTCACTCCCACAGGAAGAACTGCCGTCCCTACCTTCACCGTCGATACATAGTACTTCACCCACTCACTCCCACACAAAAAACTGCTGCCCATACCTTTACCGTCAGATACAGACATGCTGGTACTACACCCACTCACTCCCATGGGAAGAACTGCCGCCCCTACCTTCGCCGACAGGTAGAGATGGGCTGGTACTACACCCACTCACTCCCACAGGAAGAACTGCCACCCCTACCTTCGCCGACAGGTACAGACGGGCTGGTACTACACCCACTCACTCCCACGGGAAGAACTGCTGCCCCTACCTTTGCCGTCAGATACAGACGGGCTGCTACTACACCCACTCACTCCCACAGGAAGAACTGCTGCACCTACCTTCGCCGTCAGATACAAACGGTCTGGTACTACACCCACCCACTCCCACAGGAAGAACTGCAGCTCCTAGCTTCACCGTTAGATACAGACAGGCTGGTACTTCACCCACTCACTCCCACAGGAAGAACTGCAGAACTGCTGCCCCTACCTTCATCAATTACAGACGGGCTGGTACTACACCCACTTACTCCCACAGGAAGAAATGCCGCCCCTACCTTCACCGTCAGATACAAACAAGCTGGTACTTCACCCACTCACTCCCACAGGAAGAACTGCTGCCCCTACTCCCACCATCAGATACAAACAGGCTGGCACTACACCCACTCAACCCCACAGGAAGATCTGCCGCCCCTACCTTCACCGTCAGATACAGACAGGCTGGTACTACGCCCAATCGCTCCCACAGGAAGAACTGCCGCCCCTACCTTCACCGTCAGGTCTAGACAGACTGATACTACACCCACTCACTCCCACAGGAGGAACTGCCTCTCCTACCTTCACCGACAGGTACAGACAGGCTGGTACTACCCCCGCTCACTCCCACAGGAAGAACTGCCTCCCATACCTTCACCGTCAGATACAGACGGGCTGGTACTACACCCACTCACTCCCACAGGAAGAACTGCTGTCCCTACCTTCACCATCAGATTCAGACAGGCTGGTATTACTGCCCCTACGTTCACTGTCAGATATAGACATTCTGGTACTTCACCCACTCACTATCACAGGAAGAACTGCTTCCTCTACCTTCACCGTCGGATACAGACAGGCTGGTACTACACCCAATCACTCCCATGGGAAGAACTGCCGCCCCTACCTTCGCCGACAGGTAGAGATGGGCTGGTACTACACCCACTCACTCCCATGGGAAGAACTGCCACCACTACCTTCGCCGACAGGTACAGACGGGCTGGTACTACACCCACTCACTCCCACGGGAAGAACTGCTGCCCCTACCTTTGCCGTCAGATACAGACGAGCTGCTACTACACTCACTCACTCCCACAGGAAGAACTGCTGCACCTACCTTCGCCGTCAGATACAGACGGTCTGGTACTACACCCACTCACTCCCACAGGAAGAACTGCTGCTCCTAGCTTCGCCGTCAGATACAGACAGGCTGGTACTTCACCCACTCACTCCCACAGGAAGAACTGCTGCCCCTACCTTTGCCGACAGGTACAGACAGGCTGGTACTACCCCCACTCACACCCACAGGAAGAACTGCCGCCCCTACCATCGCCGACAGGTACAGACAGTCTGGTACTACGCCCACTCACTGCCACAGGAAGAACTGCCGCCCCGGCCTTCGCCGTCAGATACAGAAAGGCTGGTACTACATCCACTCACTCCCACAGGAAGATCTGCCGTCCCTACCTTCGCCGACAGGTACAGACGGGCTGGTACTACACCCACTCACTCCCAGGGGAAGAACTGCCACCCCTACCTTTGCCGACAAGTACAGATGGGCTGGTACTACACCCACTCACTCCCACGGGAAGAACTGCTGCCCCTACCTTCGCCGACAGGTACAGACGGGCTGGTACTACACCCACTCACTCCCACAGGAAAAACTGCCACCCCTACCATCGCCGTCAGATACAGACAGGCTGGTACTTCACCCACTCACTCCCACAGGAAGAACTGCCGCCCCTACCTTCGCCGTCAGATACAGACAGGCTGGTACTTCACCCACTCACTCCCACAGGAAGAACTGCCACCCCTAGATTCGCCGTCAGATACAGACAGGCTGGTACATCACCCACTCACACCCACAGGAAGAACTGCCGCCCTACCATCACCGACAGGTACAGACAGACTGGTACTAACCCCACTCACTCCCACAGGAAGAACTGCCTCCCATACCTTCACCATCAGATACAGACAGGCTGGTACTTCACCCACTCACTCCCACAGGAAGAACTGACACCCCTACCTTCACCGTCAGATACAGACAGGCTGGTACTACATCCACTCACTCCCACAGGAAGATCTGCCGTCTCTACCTTCACCGTCAGATACAGAGTATTTCACCCACTCACTCCCACAGGAAAAACTGCCGCCCATACCTTCACCGTCAGATACAGATGTGCTGGTACTACACCCACTCACTCCCACAGGAAGAACTGCCGCCCCTAGATTCGCCGTCAGATACAGACAGGCTGGTACGTCACCCACTCACACCCACAGGAAGAACTGCCGCCCTACCATCACCGACAGGTACAGACAGGCTGGTACTACGCCCACTCACTCCCACAGGAAGAACTGCCGCCCCTACCTTCGCCGTCGAATACAGACAGGCTGGTACTACCCCCACTCACTCTCACAGGAAGAACTGCCGCCCCTACCTTCACCGGCAGGTACAGACAGGCTGTTACTACACCCACTCACTCCCACAGGAAGAACTGCCGCCCCTACCTTCACCGACAGGTACAGACGGGCTGGTACTAACCCCACTCACTCCCACGGGAAGAACTGCCGCCCCTACCTTCGCCGACAGGTACAGACAGGCTGGTATTACACCCTCTCAAGCCGACAGGAAAAACCGCCGCCCCTACCTTCGCCATCAGATACAGATGGGCTGGTACTACACCCACTCACTCCCACAGGAAGAACTGCCGCACCTACCTTCGCTGTCAGATACAGACGAACTGGTACTACCCCCACTCACTCCCACAGGAAGAACTGCCGCCCCTAGCTTCGCCATCAGATACAGACAGGCTGATACTTCACCCACTCACTCCCACAGGAAGAACTGCCGCCCCTACCTTCGCCGACAGGTACAGACAGGCTGGTACTACCCCCACTCACTCCCACAGGAAGAACTTCCGCCCCTACCTTCGCCGACAGGTACAGACAGGTTGGTACTACGCCCAATCACTCCCACAGGAAGAACTGCCGCCCCTACCTTCGCCGTCAGATAGAGACAGGCTGGTACTTCTCCCACTCACTCCCACAGGAAGAACTGCTGCCCTACTCCCACCATCAGATACAGACAGGCTGGCACTACACTCACTCACCTCCACAGGAAGAACTGCCACCCCTACCTTCACCGTCAGATACAGACAGGCTGGTACTACACCCACTCGCTCCCACAGGAAGAACTGCCGCACTTACGTTCACCGTCAGATACAGACAAGCTGGTAGTACGCCCACTCGCTCCCACAGGAAGAACTGCCTCTCCTACCTTCACCAACAGGTACAGACAGGCTGGTAGTTCACCCCCTCACTCCCACCGGAAGAACTGCTGTCCCTACCTTCACCATCAGATTCAGACAGGCTGGTACTACTGCCCCTACCTTCACTGTCAGATACAGACATTCTGGTACTTTACCCACTCACTCCCACAGGAAGAACTGCTGCCCCTACCTTCACCGTCAGATACAGACGGGCTGGTACTACATCCACTTACTCCCACAGGAAGAACTGCCTCCCATACCTTCACTGTCAGATACAGACAGGCTGGTACTTCCCCCACTCACTCCCACAGGAAGAACTGCTGTCCCTACTTTCACCATCAGATACAGAGTACTTCACCCACTCACTCCCGAAGGAAAAATTGCCACCCATACCTTTACCAACAGATACAGACGTGCTGGTACTACACCCACTCACTCCCATGGGAAGAACTGCCGCCCCTACCTTCGCCGACAGGTACAGATGGGCTGGTACTACACCCACTCACTCCCACAGGAAGAACTGCTTTCCCTACCTTCACCATCAGATTCAGACAGTCTGGCATTACTGCCCCTACCTTCACTGTCAGATACAGACATTCTGGTACTTCACCCACTCACTCCCATAGGAAGAACTGCTGCCCCTACCTTCACCGTCAGATACAGACGGGCTGCTACTACACCCACTTACTCCCACAGGAAGAACTGCCTCCCATACCTTCACTGTCAGATACAGTCAGGCTGGTACTTCACCCACTCACTCCCACAGGAAGAACTGCCGTCCCTACATTCACCGTCAGATACAGAGTACTTCATCCACTCACTCCCACCGGAAAAACTGCCGTCCCTACCTTCATCGTCAGATACAGACGTGCTGGTACTACACCCACTCACTCCCATCGGAAGAACTGCCGCCCCTACCTTCGCCGACAGGTACAGACGGGCTGGTACTACACCCACTCACTCCCAGGGGAAGAACTGCCACCCCTACCTTTGCCGACAGGTACAGACGGGCTGGTACTACACCCACTCACTCCCACGGGAAGAACTGCTGCCCCTACCTTCGCCGACAGGTACAGACAGGCTGGTACTACACCCACTCACTCCCACAGGAAAAACTGCCACCCCTACGATCACCGTCAGATACAGACAGGCTGGTACTTCACCCACTCACTCCCACAGAAAGAATTGCCACCCCTAGCTTCGCCGTCAGATACAGACAGGCTGGTACCTCACCCACTCACACCCACAGGAAAACTGCCACCCTACCATCACCGACAGGTACAGTCAGGCTGGTACTACGCCCTCACTCCCACAGGAAGAACTGCCGCCCCTACCTTCGCCGTCGGATACAGACAGGCTGGTACTACCCCCACTCACTCCCACAGGAAGAACTGCCACCCCGACCTTCACCGGCAGGTACAGACAGGCTGTTACTACACCCACTCACTCCCACAGGAAGAACTCCCGCCCCTACCTTCACCGACAGGTACAGACGGACTGGTACTAACCCCACTCACTCCCACAGGAAGAACTGCCTCCCATACCTTCACCGTCAGATACAGACGGGCTGGTACTACACCCACTTACTCCCACAGGAAGAACTGCCTCCCATACCTTCACCGTGAGATACAGACAGGCTGGTACTTCACCCACTCACTCCCACAGGAAGAACTGCCGCCACTACTTTCACCGTCAGATACAGACAGGCTGGTACTACATCCACTCACTCCCACAGGAAGATCTGCCGTCTCTACCTTCACCGTCAGATACAGAGTACTTCACCCACTCACTCCCACAGGAAAAACTGCCGCCCATAGCTTCACCGTCAGATACAAACGTGCTGGTACTACACCCACTCACTCCCATGGGAAGAACTGCCGCCCCTACCTTCGCCGACAGGTACAGACGAGCTGGTACTACACCCACTCACTCACACGGGAAGAACTGCCGCCCCTACCTTCGCTGACAGGAACAGACGGGCTGGTACTACACCAACTCACTCCCACGGGAAGAACTGCCGCCCCTACCTTCGCCGACAGGTACAGACAAGCTGGTACTACACCCACTCACTCCCACAGGAAGAACTGCCTCCCATACCTTCACTGTCAGATACAGACGGGCTGGTACTACACCCACTTACTCCCACAGGAAGAACTGCCTCCCATACCTTCACTGTCAGATACAGACAGGCTGGTACTTCCCCCACTCACTCCCACAGGAAGAACTGCCGTCCCTACTTTCACCATCAGATACAGAGTACTTCACCCACTCACTCCCGAAGGAAAAATTGCCACCCATACCTTTACCAACAGATACAGACGTGCTGGTACTACACCCACTCACTCCCATGGGAAGAACTGCCGCCCCTACCTTCGCCGACAGGTACAGATGGGCTGGTACTACACCCACTCACTCCCACAGGAAGAACTGCTTTCCCTACCTTCACCATCAGATTCAGACAGTCTGGCATTACTGCCCCTACCTTCACTGTCAGATACAGACATTCTGGTACTTCACCCACTCACTCCCATAGGAAGAACTGCTGCCCCTACCTTCACCGTCAGATACAGACGGGCTGCTACTACACCCACTTACTCCCACAGGAAGAACTGCCTCCCATACCTTCACTGTCAGATACAGTCAGGCTGGTACTTCACCCACTCACTCCCACAGGAAGAACTGCCGTCCCTACATTCACCGTCAGATACAGAGTACTTCATCCACTCACTCCCACCGGAAAAACTGCCGTCCCTACCTTCATCGTCAGATACAGACGTGCTGGTACTACACCCACTCACTCCCATCGGAAGAACTGCCGCCCCTACCTTCGCCGACAGGTACAGACGGGCTGGTACTACACCCACTCACTCCCAGGGGAAGAACTGCCACCCCTACCTTTGCCGACAGGTACAGACGGGCTGGTACTACACCCACCTACTCCCACGGGAAGAACTGCTGCCCCTACCTTCGCCGACAGGTACAGACAGGCTGGTACTACACCCACTCACTCCCACAGGAAAAACTGCCACCCCTACTCCCACCGTAAGATACAGACGGGCTGGTACTACACCCACTCACTCCCACAGAAAGAATTGCCACCCCTAGCTTCGCCGTCAGATACAGACAGGCTGGTACCTCACCCACTCACACCCACAGGAAGAACTGCCACCCTACCATCACCGACAGGTACAGTCAGGCTGGTACTACGCCCTCACTCCCACAGGAAGAACTGCCACCCCTACCTTCGCCGTCGGATACAGACAGGCTGGTACTACCCCCACTCACTCCCACAGGAAGAACTGCCACCCCGACCTTCACCGGCAGGTACAGTCAGGCTGTTACTACACCCACTCACTCCCACAGGAAGAACTCCCGCCCCTACCTTCACCGACAGGTACAGACGGACTGGTACTAACCCCACTCACTCCCACAGGAAGAACTGCCTCCCATACCTTCACCGTCAGATACAGACGGGCTGGTACTACACCCACTTACTCCCACAGGAAGAACTGCCTCCCATACCTTCACCGTGAGATACAGACAGGCTGGTACTTCACCCACTCACTCCCACAGGAAGAACTGCCGCCACTACTTTCACCGTCAGATACAGACAGGCTGGTACTACATCCACTCACTCCCACAGGAAGATCTGCCGTCTCTACCTTCACCGTCAGATACAGAGTACTTCACCCACTCACTCCCACAGGAAAAACTGCCGCCCATAGCTTCACCGTCAGATACAAACGTGCTGGTACTACACCCACTCACTCCCATGGGAAGAACTGCCGCCCCTACCTTCGCCGACAGGTACAGACGAGCTGGTACTACACCCACTCACTCACACGGGAAGAACTGCCGCCCCTACCTTCGCTGACAGGAACAGACGGGCTGGTACTACACCAACTCACTCCCACGGGAAGAACTGCCGCCCCTACCTTCGCCGACAGGTACAGACAAGCTGGTACTACACCCACTCACTCCCACAGGAAGAACTGCCTCCCATACCTTCACTGTCAGATACAGACAGGCTGGTACTTCACCCACTCACTCCCACAGGAAGAACTGCAGAACCGCTGCCCCTACCTTCATCAATTACAGATGGGCTGGTACTACACCCACTTACTCCCACAGGAAGAACTGCCTCCCATACCTTCACTGTCAGATACAGACAGGCTGGTACTTCACCCACTCACTCCCACAGGAAGAACTGCCGTCCCTACCTTCACCGTCGATACATAGTACTTCACCCACTCACTCCCACACAAAAAACTGCTGCCCATACCTTTACCGTCAGATACAGACATGCTGGTACTACACCCACTCACTCCCATGGGAAGAACTGCCGCCCCTACCTTCGCCGACAGGTAGAGATGGGCTGGTACTACACCCACTCACTCCCACAGGAAGAACTGCCACCCCTACCTTCGCCGACAGGTACAGACGGGCTGGTACTACACCCACTCACTCCCACGGGAAGAACTGCTGCCCCTACCTTTGCCGTCAGATACAGACGGGCTGCTACTACACCCACTCACTCCCACAGGAAGAACTGCTGCACCTACCTTCGCCGTCAGATACAAACGGTCTGGTACTACACCCACCCACTCCCACAGGAAGAACTGCAGCTCCTAGCTTCACCGTTAGATACAGACAGGCTGGTACTTCACCCACTCACTCCCACAGGAAGAACTGCAGAACTGCTGCCCCTACCTTCATCAATTACAGACGGGCTGGTACTACACCCACTTACTCCCACAGGAAGAACTGCCTCCCATACCTTCACTGTCAGATACAGACAGGCTGGTACTTCACCCACTCACTCCCACAGGAAGAACTGCCGTCCCTACCTTCACCGTCGATACATAGTACTTCACCCACTCACTCCCACACAAAAAACTGCTGCCCATACCTTTACCGTCAGATACAGACATGCTGGTACTACACCCACTCACTCCCATGGGAAGAACTGCCGCCCCTACCTTCGCCGACAGGTAGAGATGGGCTGGTACTACACCCACTCACTCCCACAGGAAGAACTGCCACCCTACCTTCGCCGACAGGTACAGACGGGCTGGTACTACACCCACTCACTCCCACGGGAAGAACTGCTGCCCCTACCTTTGCCGTCAGATACAGACGGGCTGCTACTACACCCACTCACTCCCACAGGAAGAACTGCTGCACCTACCTTCGCCGTCAGATACAAACGGTCTGGTACTACACCCACCCACTCCCACAGGAAGAACTGCAGCTCCTAGCTTCACCGTTAGATACAGACAGACTGGTACTTCACCCACTCACTCCCACAGGAAGAACTGCTGCCCTAACCTTTGCCGACAGGTACAGACAGGCTGGTACTACCCCCACTCACACCCACAGGAAGAACTGCCGCCCCTACCATCGCCGACAGGTACAGACAGGCTGGTACTACGCCCACTCACTGCCACAGGAGGAACTGCCGCCCCTACCTTCGACGTCAGATACAGAAAGGCTCGTACTACATCCACTCACTCCCACAGGAAGATCTGCCGTCCCTACCTTCACCGTCAGATACAGAGTACTTCACCCACTCACTCCCACAGGAAAAACTGCCACCCATACCTTCACCATCAGATACAGACATGCTGGTACTACACCCACTCACTCCCACAGGAAGAACTGCTGCCCTACTCCCACCATCAGATACAGACAGGCTGGCACTACACCCACCCACCTCCACAGGAAGAACTGCCACCCCTACCTTCACCGTCAGATACAGACAGGCTGGTACTACACCCACTCGCTCCCACAGGAAGAACTGCTGCACCTACGTTCACTGTCAGATACAGACAAGCTGGTACTACGCCCACTCGCTCCCACAGAAAGAACTGCCTCTCCTACCTTCACCGACAGGTACAGACAGGCTGGTACTTCACCCCCTCACTCCCACCGGAAGAACTGCTGTCCCTACCTTCACCATCAGATTCAGACAGGCTGGTACTACTGCCCCTACCTTCACTGTCAGATACAGACATTCTGGTACTTTACCCACTCACTCCCAGAGGAAGAACTGCTGCCCCTACCTTCACCGTCGGATACAGACGGGCTAGTACTACACCCACTCACTCCCACAGGAAGAACTGCCTCCCATACCTTCACTGTCAGATACAGACAGACTGGTACTTCACCCACTCACTCCCACAGGAAGAACTGCCGTCCCTACCTTCACCATCAGATACAGAGTACTTCACCCACTCACTCCCACAGGAAAAATTGCCACCCATACCTTTACCGTCAGATACAGACGGGCTGGTACTACATCCACTCACTCCCACGGGAAGAACTGCCGCCCCTACCTTTGCCGTCAGATACAGACAGGCTGGTACTTCACTCACTCACTCCCACAGGAAGAACTGCCGCCCCTACCTTCGCCGACAGGTACAGACAGGCTGGTACTACACCCACTCACTCCCACAGGAAGAACTGCCGCCCCTACCTTCGCCGACAGGTACAGATGGGCTGGTACTACACCCACTCACTCCCACAAGAAGAACTGCTGTCCCTACCTTCACCATCAGATTCAGACAGTCTGGCACTACTGCCCCTACCTTCACTGTCAGATACAGACATTCTGGTACTTCACCCACTCACTCCCATAGGAAGAACTGCTGCCCCTACCTTCACCGTCAGATACAGACGGGCTGCTACTACACCCACTTACTCCCACAGGAAGAACTGCCTCCCATACCTTCACTGTCAGATACAGTCAGGCTGGTACTTCACCCACTCACTCCCACAGGAAGAACTGCCTCCCATACCTTCACTGTCAGATACAGACAGGCTGGTACTTCACCCACTCACTCCCACAGGAAGAACTGCAGAACTGCTGCCCCTACCTTCATCAATTACAGACGGGCTGGTACTACACCCACTTACTCCCACAGGAAGAACTGCCTCCCATACCTTAACTGTCAGATACAGACAGGCTGGTACTTCACCCACTCACTCCCACAGGAAGAACTGCCGTCCCTACCTTCACCGTCGATACATAGTACTTCACCCACTCACTCCCACACAAAAAACTGCTGCCCATACCTTTACCGTCAGATACAGACATGCTGGTACCACACCCACTCACTCCCATGGGAAGAACTGCCGCCCCTACCTTCGCCGACAGGTAGAGATGGGCTGGTACTACACCCACTCACTCCCACAGGAAGAACTGCCACCCCTACCTTCGCCGACAGGTACAGACGGGCTGGTACTACACCCACTCACTCCCACGGGAAGAACTGCTGCCCCTACCTTTGCCGTCAGATACAGACGGGCTGCTACTACACCCACTCACTCCCACAGGAAGAACTGCTGCATCTACCTTCGCCGTCAGATACAAACGGTCTGGTACTACACCCACCCACTCCCACAGGAAGAACTGCAGCTCCTAGCTTCACCGTTAGATACAGACAGGCTGGTACTTCACCCACTCACTCCCACAGGAAGAACTGCAGAACTGCTGCCCCTACCTTCATCAATTACAGACGGGCTGGTACTACACCCACTTACTCCCACAGGAAGAACTGCCTCCCATACCTTCACTGTCAGATACAGACAGGCTGGTACTTCACCCACTCACTCCCACAGGAAGAACTGCCGTCCCTACCTTCACCGTCGATACATAGTACTTCACCCACTCACTCCCACACAAAAAACTGCTGCCCATACCTTTACCGTCAGATACAGACATGCTAGTACTACACCCACTCACTCCCATGGGAAGAACTGCCGCCCCTACCTTCGCCGACAGGTAGAGATGGGCTGGTACTACACCCACTCACTCCCACAGGAAGAACTGCCACCCCTACCTTCGCCGACAGGTACAGACGGGCTGGTACTACACCCACTCACTCCCACGGGAAGAACTGCTGCCCCTACCTTTGCCGTCAGATACAGACGGGCTGCTACTACACCCACTCACTCCCACAGGAAGAACTGCTGCACCTACCTTCGCCGTCAGATACAAACGGTCTGGTACTACACCCACCCACTCCCACAGGAAGAACTGCAGCTCCTAGCTTCACCGTTAGATACAGACAGGCTGGTACTTCACCCACTCACTCCCACAGGAAGAACTGCTGCCCTAACCTTTGCCGACAGGTACAGACAGGCTGGTACTACCCCCACTCACACCCACAGGAAGAACTGCCGCCCCTACCTTCGACGTCAGATACAGAAAGGCTCTTACTACATCCACTCACTCCCACAGGAAGATCTGCCGTCCCTACCTTCACCGTCAGATACAGAGTACTTCACCCACTCACTCCCACAGGAAAAACTGCCACCCATACCTTCACCATCAGATACAGACATGCTGGTACTACACCCACTCACTCCCACAGGAAGAACTGCTGCCCTACTCCCACCATCAGATACAGACAGGCTGGCACTACACCCACCCACCTCCACAGGAAGAACTGCCACCCCTACCTTCACCGTCAGATACAGACAGGCTGGTACTACACCCACTTGCTCCCACAGGAAGAACTGCCGCACCTACGTTCACTGTCAGATACAGACAAGCTGGTACTACGCCCACTCGCTCCCACAAAAAGAACTGCCTCTCCTACCTTCACCGACAGGTACAGACAGGCTGGTACTTCACCCCCTCACTCCCACCGGAAGAACTGCTGTCCCTACCTTCACCATCAGATTCAGACAGGCTGGTACTACTGCCCCTACCTTCACTGTCAGATCCGGACATTCTGGTACTTCACCCACTCACTCCCAGAGGAAGAACTGCTGCCCCTACCTTTACCGTCGGATACAGACGGGCTAGTACTACACCCACTCACTCCCACAGGAAGAACTGCCTCCCATACCTTCACTGTCAGATACAGACAGACTGGTACTTCACCCACTCACTCCCACAGGAAGAACTGCCGTCCCTACCTTCACCATCAGATACAGAGTACTTCACCCACTCACTCCCACAGGAAAAATTGCCACCCATACCTTTACCGTCAGATACAGACGGGCTGGTACTACACCCACTCACTCCCACGTGAAGAACTGCCGCCCCTACCTTTGCCGTCAGATACAGACAGGCTGGTACTTCACTCACTCACTCCCACAGGAAGAACTGCCGCCCCTACCTTCGCCGACAGGTACAGACAGGCTGGTACTACACCCACTCACTCCCACAGGAAGAACTGCCGCCCCTACCTTCGCCGACAGGTACAGATGGGCTGGTACTACACCCACTCACTCCCACAGGAAGAACTGCTGTCCCTACCTTCACCATCAGATTCAGACAGTCTGGCACTACTGCCCCTACCTTCACTGTCAGATACAGACATTCTGGTACTTCACCCACTCACTCCCATAGGAAGAACTGCTGCCCCTACCTTCACCGTCAGATACAGACGGGCTGCTACTACACCCACTTACTCCCACAGGAAGAACTGCCTCCCATACCTTCACTGTCAGATACAGTCAGGCTGGTACTTCACCCACTCACTCCCACAGGAAGAACTGCCGTCCCTACCTTCACCGTCAGATACAGAGTACTTCATCCACTCACTCCCACCGGAAAAACTGCCGTCCCTACCTTCACCGTCAGATACAGACGTGCTGGTACTACACCCACTCACTCCCATCGGAAGAACTGCCGCCCCTACCTTCGCCGTCAGATACAGACAGGCTGGCACTACCCCCACTCACTCCCACAGGAAGAACTGCCGCCCCTACCTTCACCGTCAGATACAGACAGGCTGGTACTACCCCCACTCACTCCCACAGGACGACTGCCCCCTCTACCTTCGCCGTCAGATACAGACGGGCTGGTACTACCCCCACTCACTCCCACAGGAAGAACTGCCGCCCCTACCTTCACCGTCAGATACAGACGGGCTGGTACTAGACTCACTCACTCCCACAGGAAGAAATGCCGCCCCTACCTTCACCGTCAGATACAAACAAGCTGGTACTTCACCCACTCACTCCCACAGGAAGAACTGCTGCCCCTACTCCCACCATCAGATACAAACAGGCTGGCACTACACCCACTCAACCCCACAGGAAGATCTGCCGCCCCTACCTTCACCGTCAGATACAGACAGGCTGGTACTACGCCCAATCGCTCCCACAGGAAGAACTGCCGCCCCTACCTTCACCGTCAGGTCTAGACAGACTGATACTACACCCACTCACTCCCACCGGAGGAAGTGCCTCTCCTACCTTCACCGACAGGTACAGACAGGCTGGTACTACCCCCGCTCACTCCCACAGGAAGAACTGCCTCCCATACCTTCACCGTCAGATACAGACGGGCTGGTACTACACCCACTCACTCCCACAGGAAGAACTGCTGTCCCTACCTTCACCATCAGATTCAGACAGGCTGGTATTACTGCCCCTACGTTCACTGTCAGATATAGACATTCTGGTACTTCACCCACTCACTATCACAGGAAGAACTGCTTCCCCTACCTTCACCGTCGGATACAGACAGGCTGGTTCTACACCCAATCACTCCCATGGGAAGAACTGCCGCCCCTACCTTCGCCGACAGGTAGAGATGGGCTGGTACTACACCCACTCACTCCCACGGGAAGAACTGCCACCACTACCTTCGCCGATAGGTACAGACGGGCTGGTACTACACCCACTCACTCCCACGGGAAGAACTGCTGCCCCTACCTTTGCCGTCAGATACAGACGGGCTGCTACTACACCCACTCACTCCCACAGGAAGAACTGCTGCACCTACCTTCGGCGTCAGATACAGACGGTCTGGTACTACACCCACTCACTCCCGCAGGAAGAACTGCCGCTCCTAGCTTCGCCGTCAGATACGGACAGGCTGGTACTTCACCCACTCACTCCCACAGGAAGAACTGCTGCCCCTACCTTTGCCGACAGGTACAGACAGGCTGGTACTACCCCCACTCACACCCACAGGAAGAACTGCCGCCCCTACCATCGCCTACAGGTACAGACAGGCTGGTACTACGCCCACTCACTGCCACAGGAAGAACTGCCGCCCCGGCCTTCGCCGTCAGATACAGAAAGGCTGGTACTACATCCACTCACTCCCACAGGAAGATCTGCCGTCCCTACCTTCGCCGACAGGTACAGACGGGCTGGTACTACACCCACTCACTCCCAGGGGAAGAACTGCCACCCCTACCTTTGCCGACAAGTACAGATGGGCTGGTACTACACCCACTCACTCCCACGGGAAGAACTGCTGCCCCTACCTTCGCCGACAGGTACAGACGGGCTGGTACTACACCCACTCACTCCCACAGGAAAAACTGCCACCCCTACCATCGCCGTCAGATACAGACAGGCTGGTACTACACCCACTCACTCCCACGGGAAGAACTGCTGCCCCTACCTTTGCCGTCAGATACAGACGGGCTGCTACTACACCCACTCACTCCCACAGGAAGAACTGCTGCACCTACCTTCGCCGTCAGATACAAACGGTCTGGTACTACACCCACCCACTCCCACAGGAAGAACTGCAGCTCCTAGCTTCACCGTTAGATACAGACAGACTGGTACTTCACCCACTCACTCCCACAGGAAGAACTGCTGCCCTAACCTTTGCCGACAGGTACAGACAGGCTGGTACTACCCCCACTCACACCCACAGGAAGAACTGCCGCCCCTACCATCGCCGACAGGTACAGACAGGCTGGTACTACGCCCACTCACTGCCACAGGAGGAACTGCCGCCCCTACCTTCGACGTCAGATACAGAAAGGCTCGTACTACATCCACTCACTCCCACAGGAAGATCTGCCGTCCCTACCTTCACCGTCAGATACAGAGTACTTCACCCACTCACTCCCACAGGAAAAACTGCCACCCATACCTTCACCATCAGATACAGACATGCTGGTACTACACCCACTCACTCCCACAGGAAGAACTGCTGCCCTACTCCCACCATCAGATACAGACAGGCTGGCACTACACCCACCCACCTCCACAGGAAGAACTGCCACCCCTACCTTCACCGTCAGATACAGACAGGCTGGTACTACACCCACTCGCTCCCACAGGAAGAACTGCTGCACCTACGTTCACTGTCAGATACAGACAAGCTGGTACTACGCCCACTCGCTCCCACAGAAAGAACTGCCTCTCCTACCTTCACCGACAGGTACAGACAGGCTGGTACTTCACCCCCTCACTCCCACCGGAAGAACTGCTGTCCCTACCTTCACCATCAGATTCAGACAGGCTGGTACTACTGCCCCTACCTTCACTGTCAGATACAGACATTCTGGTACTTTACCCACTCACTCCCAGAGGAAGAACTGCTGCCCCTACCTTCACCGTCGGATACAGACGGGCTAGTACTACACCCACTCACTCCCACAGGAAGAACTGCCTCCCATACCTTCACTGTCAGATACAGACAGACTGGTACTTCACCCACTCACTCCCACAGGAAGAACTGCCGTCCCTACCTTCACCATCAGATACAGAGTACTTCACCCACTCACTCCCACAGGAAAAATTGCCACCCATACCTTTACCGTCAGATACAGACGGGCTGGTACTACATCCACTCACTCCCACGGGAAGAACTGCCGCCCCTACCTTTGCCGTCAGATACAGACAGGCTGGTACTTCACTCACTCACTCCCACAGGAAGAACTGCCGCCCCTACCTTCGCCGACAGGTACAGACAGGCTGGTACTACACCCACTCACTCCCACAGGAAGAACTGCCGCCCCTACCTTCGCCGACAGGTACAGATGGGCTGGTACTACACCCACTCACTCCCACAAGAAGAACTGCTGTCCCTACCTTCACCATCAGATTCAGACAGTCTGGCACTACTGCCCCTACCTTCACTGTCAGATACAGACATTCTGGTACTTCACCCACTCACTCCCATAGGAAGAACTGCTGCCCCTACCTTCACCGTCAGATACAGACGGGCTGCTACTACACCCACTTACTCCCACAGGAAGAACTGCCTCCCATACCTTCACTGTCAGATACAGTCAGGCTGGTACTTCACCCACTCACTCCCACAGGAAGAACTGCCTCCCATACCTTCACTGTCAGATACAGACAGGCTGGTACTTCACCCACTCACTCCCACAGGAAGAACTGCAGAACTGCTGCCCCTACCTTCATCAATTACAGACGGGCTGGTACTACACCCACTTACTCCCACAGGAAGAACTGCCTCCCATACCTTAACTGTCAGATACAGACAGGCTGGTACTTCACCCACTCACTCCCACAGGAAGAACTGCCGTCCCTACCTTCACCGTCGATACATAGTACTTCACCCACTCACTCCCACACAAAAAACTGCTGCCCATACCTTTACCGTCAGATACAGACATGCTGGTACCACACCCACTCACTCCCATGGGAAGAACTGCCGCCCCTACCTTCGCCGACAGGTAGAGATGGGCTGGTACTACACCCACTCACTCCCACAGGAAGAACTGCCACCCCTACCTTCGCCGACAGGTACAGACGGGCTGGTACTACACCCACTCACTCCCACGGGAAGAACTGCTGCCCCTACCTTTGCCGTCAGATACAGACGGGCTGCTACTACACCCACTCACTCCCACAGGAAGAACTGCTGCATCTACCTTCGCCGTCAGATACAAACGGTCTCGTTCTACACCCACCCACTCCCACAGGAAGAACTGCAGCTCCTAGCTTCACCGTTAGATACAGACAGGCTGGTACTTCACCCACTCACTCCCACAGGAAGAACTGCAGAACTGCTGCCCCTACCTTCATCAATTACAGACGGGCTGGTACTACACCCACTTACTCCCACAGGAAGAACTGCCTCCCATACCTTCACTGTCAGATACAGACAGGCTGGTACTTCACCCACTCACTCCCACAGGAAGAACTGCCGTCCCTACCTTCACCGTCGATACATAGTACTTCTCCCACTCACTCCCACACAAAAAACTGCTGCCCATACCTTTACCGTCAGATACAGACATGCTAGTACTACACCCACTCACTCCCATGGGAAGAACTGCCGCCCCTACCTTCGCCGACAGGTAGAGATGGGCTGGTACTACACCCACTCACTCCCACAGGAAGAACTGCCACCCCTACCTTCGCCGACAGGTACAGACGGGCTGGTACTACACCCACTCACTCCCACGGGAAGAACTGCTGCCCCTACCTTTGCCGTCAGATACAGACGGGCTGCTACTACACCCACTCACTCCCACAGGAAGAACTGCTGCACCTACCTTCGCCGTCAGATACAAACGGTCTGGTACTACACCCACCCACTCCCACAGGAAGAACTGCAGCTCCTAGCTTCACCGTTAGATACAGACAGGCTGGTACTTCACCCACTCACTCCCACAGGAAGAACTGCTGCCCTAACCTTTGCCGACAGGTACAGACAGGCTGGTACTACCCCCACTCACACCCACAGGAAGAACTGCCGCCCCTACCTTCGACGTCAGATACAGAAAGGCTCGTACTACATCCACTCACTCCCACAGGAAGATCTGCCGTCCCTACCTTCACCGTCAGATACAGAGTACTTCACCCACTCACTCCCACAGGAAAAACTGCCACCCATACCTTCACCATCAGATACAGACATGCTGGTACTACACCCACTCACTCCCACAGGAAGAACTGCTGCCCTACTCCCACCATCAGATACAGACAGGCTGGCACTACACCCACCCACCTCCACAGGAAGAACTGCCACCCCTACCTTCACCGTCAGATACAGACAGGCTGGTACTACACCCACTTGCTCCCACAGGAAGAACTGCCGCACCTACGTTCACTGTCAGATACAGACAAGCTGGTACTACGCCCACTCGCTCCCACAAAAAGAACTGCCTCTCCTACCTTCACCGACAGGTACAGACAGGCTGGTACTTCACCCCCTCACTCCCACCGGAAGAACTGCTGTCCCTACCTTCACCATCAGATTCAGACAGGCTGGTACTACTGCCCCTACCTTCACTGTCAGATCCGGACATTCTGGTACTTCACCCACTCACTCCCAGAGGAAGAACTGCTGCCCCTACCTTTACCGTCGGATACAGACGGGCTAGTACTACACCCACTCACTCCCACAGGAAGAACTGCCTCCCATACCTTCACTGTCAGATACAGACAGACTGGTACTTCACCCACTCACTCCCACAGGAAGAACTGCCGTCCCTACCTTCACCATCAGATACAGAGTACTTCACCCACTCACTCCCACAGGAAAAATTGCCACCCATACCTTTACCGTCAGATACAGACGGGCTGGTACTACACCCACTCACTCCCACGTGAAGAACTGCCGCCCCTACCTTTGCCGTCAGATACAGACAGGCTGGTACTTCACTCACTCACTCCCACAGGAAGAACTGCCGCCCCTACCTTCGCCGACAGGTACAGACAGGCTGGTACTACACCCACTCACTCCCACAGGAAGAACTGCCGCCCCTACCTTCGCCGACAGGTACAGATGGGCTGGTACTACACCCACTCACTCCCACAGGAAGAACTGCTGTCCCTACCTTCACCATCAGATTCAGACAGTCTGGCACTACTGCCCCTACCTTCACTGTCAGATACAGACATTCTGGTACTTCACCCACTCACTCCCATAGGAAGAACTGCTGCCCCTACCTTCACCGTCAGATACAGACGGGCTGCTACTACACCCACTTACTCCCACAGGAAGAACTGCCTCCCATACCTTCACTGTCAGATACAGTCAGGCTGGTACTTCACCCACTCACTCCCACAGGAAGAACTGCCGTCCCTACCTTCACCGTCAGATACAGAGTACTTCATCCACTCACTCCCACCGGAAAAACTGCCGTCCCTACCTTCACCGTCAGATACAGACGTGCTGGTACTACACCCACTCACTCCCATCGGAAGAACTGCCGCCCCTACCTTCGCCGTCAGATACAGACAGGCTGGCACTACCCCCACTCACTCCCACAGGAAGAACTGCCGCCCCTACCTTCACCGTCAGATACAGACAGGCTGGTACTACCCCCACTCACTCCCACAGGACGACTGCCCCCTCTACCTTCGCCGTCAGATACAGACGGGCTGGTACTACCCCCACTCACTCCCACAGGAAGAACTGCCGCCCCTACCTTCACCGTCAGATACAGACGGGCTGGTACTAGACTCACTCACTCCCACAGGAAGAAATGCCGCCCCTACCTTCACCGTCAGATACAAACAAGCTGGTACTTCACCCACTCACTCCCACAGGAAGAACTGCTGCCCCTACTCCCACCATCAGATACAAACAGGCTGGCACTACACCCACTCAACCCCACAGGAAGATCTGCCGCCCCTACCTTCACCGTCAGATACAGACAGGCTGGTACTACGCCCAATCGCTCCCACAGGAAGAACTGCCGCCCCTACCTTCACCGTCAGGTCTAGACAGACTGATACTACACCCACTCACTCCCACCGGAGGAAGTGCCTCTCCTACCTTCACCGACAGGTACAGACACGCTGGTACTACCCCCGCTCACTCCCACAGGAAGAACTGCCTCCCATACCTTCACCGTCAGATACAGACGGGCTGGTACTACACCCACTCACTCCCACAGGAAGAACTGCTGTCCCTACCTTCACCATCAGATTCAGACAGGCTGGTATTACTGCCCCTACGTTCACTGTCAGATATAGACATTCTGGTACTTCACCCACTCACTATCACAGGAAGAACTGCTTCCCCTACCTTCACCGTCGGATACAGACAGGCTGGTTCTACACCCAATCACTCCCATGGGAAGAACTGCCGCCCCTACCTTCGCCGACAGGTAGAGATGGGCTGGTACTACACCCACTCACTCCCACGGGAAGAACTGCCACCACTACCTTCGCCGATAGGTACAGACGGGCTGGTACTACACCCACTCACTCCCACGGGAAGAACTGCTGCCCCTACCTTTGCCGTCAGATACAGACGGGCTGCTACTACACCCACTCACTCCCACAGGAAGAACTGCTGCACCTACCTTCGGCGTCAGATACAGACGGTCTGGTACTACACCCACTCACTCCCGCAGGAAGAACTGCCGCTCCTAGCTTCGCCGTCAGATACGGACAGGCTGGTACTTCACCCACTCACTCCCACAGGAAGAACTGCTGCCCCTACCTTTGCCGACAGGTACAGACAGGCTGGTACTACCCCCACTCACACCCACAGGAAGAACTGCCGCCCCTACCATCGCCTACAGGTACAGACAGGCTGGTACTACGCCCACTCACTGCCACAGGAAGAACTGCCGCCCCGGCCTTCGCCGTCAGATACAGAAAGGCTGGTACTACATCCACTCACTCCCACAGGAAGATCTGACGTCCCTACCTTCGCCGACAGGTACAGACGGGCTGGTACTACACCCACTCACTCCCAGGGGAAGAACTGCCACCCCTACCTTTGCCGACAAGTACAGATGGGCTGGTACTACACCCACTCACTCCCACGGGAAGAACTGCTGCCCCTACCTTCGCCGACAGGTACAGACGGGCTGGTACTACACCCACTCACTCCCACAGGAAAAACTGCCACCCCTACCATCGCCGTCAGATACAGACAGGCTGGTACTTCACCCACTCACTCCCACAGGAAGAACTGCCGCCCCTACCTTCGCCGTCAGATACAGACAGGCTGGTACTTCACCCACTCACTCCCACAGGAAGAACTGCCACCCCTAGATTCGCCGTCAGATACAGACAGGCTGGTACATCACCCACTCACACCCACAGGAAGAACTGCCGCCCTACCATCACCGACAGGTACAGACAGGCTGGTACTACGCCCACTCACTCTCACAGGAAGAACTGCCGCCTCTACCTTCGCCGTCGGATATAGACAGGTTGGTACTACCCCCACTCACTCCCACAGGAAGAACTGCCGCCCCTACCTTCACCGGCAGGTACAGAAAGGCTGTTAAAACACCCACTCATCCCACAGGAAGAACTGCCGCCCCTTCCTTCACCGACAGGTACAGACGGGCTGGTACTAACCCCACTCACTCCCACAGGAAGAACTGCCTCCCATACCTTCACCATCAGATACAGACAGGCTGGTACTTCACCCACTCACTCCCACAGGAAGAACTGACATCCCTACCTTCACCGTCAGATACAGACAGGCTGGTACTACATCCACTCACTCCCACAGGAAGATCTGCCGTCTCTACCTTCACCGTCAGATACAGAGTATTTCACCCACTCACTCCCACAGGAAAAACTGCCGCCCATACCTTCACCGTCAGATACAGATGTGCTGGTACTACACCCACTCACTCCCACAGGAAGAACTGCCGCCCCTAGATTCGCCGTCAGATACAGACAGGCTGGTACGTCACCCACTCACACCCACAGGAAGAACTGCCGCCCTACCATCACCGACAGGTACAGACAGGCTGGTACTACGCCCACTCACTCCCACAGGAAGAACTGCCGCCCCTACCTTCGCCGTCGGATACAGACAGGCTGGTACTACCCCCACTCACTCTCACAGGAAGAACTGCCGCCCCTACCTTCACCGGCAGGTACAGACAGGCTGTTACTACACCCACTCACTCCCATAGGAAGAACTGCCGCCCCTACCTTCACCGACAGGTACAGACGGGCTGGTACTAACCCCACTCACTCCCACGGGAAGAACTGCCACCCCTACCTTCGCCGACAGGTACAGACAGGCTGGTATTACACCCTCTCAAGCCGACAGGAAAAACCGCCGCCCCTACCTTCGCCATCAGATACAGATGGGCTGGTACTACACCCACTCACTCCCACAGGAAGAACTGCCGCACCTACCTTCGCTGTCAGATACAGACGAACTGGTACTACCCCCACTCACTCCCACAGGAAGAACTGCCGCCCCTAGCTTCGCCATCAGATACAGAAAGGCTGATACTTCACCCACTCACTCCCACAGGAAGAACTGCTGCCCCTACCTTCGCCGACAGGTACAGACAGGCTGGTACTACCCCAACACACTCCCACAGGAAGAACTGCCGCCCCTACCTTTGCCGACAGGTACAGACAGGTTGGTACTACGCCCAATCACTCCCACAGGAAGAACTGCCGCCCCTACCTTCGCCGTCAGATAGAGACAGGCTGGTACTTCTCCCACTCACTCCCACAGGAATAACTGCTGCCCTACTCCCGCCATCAGATACAGACAGGCTGGCACTACACCCACTCACCTCCACAGGAAGAACTGCCACCCCTACCTTCACCGTCAGATACAGACAGGCTGGTACAAACACCCACTCGCTCCCACAGGAAGAACTGCCGCACTTACGTTCACCGTCAGATACAGACAAGCTGGTAGTACGCCCACTCGCTCCCACCGGAAGAACTGCTGTCCCTACCTTCACCATCAGATTCAGACAGGCTGGTACTACTGCCCCTACCTTCACTGTCAGATACAGACATTCTGGTACTTCATACACTCACTCCCACAGGAAGAACTGCTGCCCCTACCTTCACCGTCAGATACAGACGGGCTGGTACTACACCCACTTACTCCCACAGGAAGGACTGCCTCCCATACCTTCACTGTCAGATACAGACAGGCTGGTACTTCCCCACTCACTCCCACAGGAAGAACTGCCGTCCCTACCTTCACCATAAGATACAGAGTACTTCACCCACTCACTCCCACAGGAAAAATTGCCACCCATACATTTACCGTCAGATACAGACGTGCTGGTACTACACCCACTCACTCCCATGGGAAGAACTGCCGCCCCTACCTTCGCCGACAGGTACAGATGGGCTGGTACTACACCCACTCACTCCCACAGGAAGAACTGCTGTCCCTACCTTCACCATCAGATTCAGACAGTCTGGCACTACTGCCTCTACCTTCACTGTCAGATACAGACATTCTGGTACTTCACACACTCACTCCCATAGGAAGAACTGCTGCCCCTACCTTCACCGTCAGATACAGACGGGCTGCTACTACACCCACTTACTCCCACAGGAAGAACTGCCTCCCATACCTTCACTGTCAGATACAGTCAGGCTGGTACTTCACCCACTCACTCCCACAGGAAGAACTGCCGTCCCTACCTTCACCGTCAGATACAGAGTACTTCATCCACTCACTCCCACCGGAAAAACTGCCGTCCCTACCTTCACCGTCAGATACAGACGTGCTGGTACTACACCCACTCACTCCCATCGGAAGAACTGCCGCCCCTACCTTCGCCGACAGGTACAGACGGGCTGGTACTACACCCACTCACTCCCAGGGGAAGAACTGCCACCCCTACCTTTGCCGACAGGTACAGACGGGCTGGTACTACACCCACTCACTCCCACGGGAAGAACTGCTGCCCCTACCTTCGTCGACAGGTACAGACAGGCTGGTACTACACCCACTCACTCCCACAGGAAAAACTGCCACCCCTACCATCACCGTCAGATACAGACAGGCTGGTACTTCACCCACTCACTCCCACAGAAAGAACTGCCGCCCCTACCTTTGCCGTCAGATACAGACAGGCTGGTACTTCACCCACTCACTCCCACAGAAAGAACTGCCACCCCTAGCTTCGCCGTCAGATACAGACAGGCTGGTACCTCACCCACTCACACCCACAGGAAGAACTGCCACCCTACCATCACCGACAGGTACAGACAGGCTGGTACTACGCCCTCACTCCCACAGGAAGAACTGCCGCCCCTACCTTCGCCGTCGGATACAGACAGGCTGGTACTACCCCCACTCACTCCCACAGGAAGAACTGCCACCCCGACCTTCACCGGCAGGTACAGACAGGCTGTTACTACACCCACTCACTCCCACAGGAAGAACTCCCGCCCCTACCTTCACCGACAGGTACAGACGGGCTGGTACTAACCCCACTCACTCCCACAGGAAGAACTGCCTCCCATACCTTCACCGTCAGATACAGACGGGCTGGTACTACACCCACTTACTCCCACAGGAAGAACTGCCTCCCATACCTTCACCGTGAGATACAGACAGGCTGGTACTTCACCCACTCACTCCCACAGGAAGAACTGCCGCCACTACTTTCACCGTCAGATACAGACAGGCTGGTACTACATCCACTCACTCCCACAGGAAGATCTGCCGTCTCTACCTTCACCGTCAGATACAGAGTACTTCACCCACTCACTCCCACAGGAAAAACTGCCGCCCATAGCTTCGCCGACAGGTACAGACGAGCTGGTACTACACCCACTCACTCACACGGGAAGAACTGCCGCCCCTACCTCAGCTGACAGGTACAGACGGGCTGGTACTACACCAACTCACTCCCACGGGAAGAACTGCCGCCCCTACCTTCGCCGACAGGTACAGACAAGCTGGTACTACACCCACTCACTCCCACAGGAAGAACTGCCGCCCCTACCTTCACCGTCAGATACAGACAGGCTGGTACTTCACACACTCACTCCCACAGGAAGAACTGCAGAACTGCTGCCCCTATCTTCGTCAATTACAGACGGGCTGGTACTACACCCACTTACTCCCACAGGAAGAACTGCCTCCCATACCTTCACTGTCAGATACAGACAGGCTGGTACTTCACCCACTCACTCCCACAGGAAGAACTGCCGTCCCTACCTTCACCGTCGATACATAGTACTTCACCCACTCACTCCCACACAAAAAACTGCTGCCCATACCTTTACCGTCAGATACAGACATGCTGGTACTACACCCACTCACTCCCATGGGAAGAACTGCCGCCCCTACCTTCGCCGACAGGTAGAGATGGGCTGGTACTACACCCACTCACTCCCACAGGAAGAACTGCCACCCCTACCTTCGCCGACAGGTACAGACGGGCTGGTACTACACCCACTCACTCCCACGGGAAGAACTGCTGCCCCTACCTTTGCCGTCAGATACAGACGGGCTGCTACTACACCCACTCACTCCCACAGGAAGAATTGCTGCACCTACCTTCGCCGTCAGATACAAACGGTCTGGTACTACACCCACTCACTCCCACAGGAAGAACTGCAGCTCCTAGCTTCACCGTCAGATACAGACAGGCTGGTACTTCACCCACTCACTCCCACAGGAAGAACTGCTGCCCTAACCTTTGCCGACAGGTACAGACAGGCTGGTACTACCCCCACTCACACCCACAGGAAGAACTGCCACCCCTACCATCGCCGACAGGTACAGACAGGCTGGTACTACGCCCACTCACTGCCACAGGAGGAACTGCCGCCCCTACCTTCGACGTCAGATACAGAAAGGCTGGTACTACATCCACTCACTCCCACAGGAAGATCTTCCGTCCCTACCTTCACCGTCAGATACAGAGTACTTCACCCACTCACTCCCACAGGAAAAACTGCCACCCATACCTTCACCATCAGATACAGACGTGCTGGTACTACACCCACTCACTCCCACAGGAAGAACTGCTGCCCTACTCCCACCATCAGATACAGACAGGCTGGCACTACACCCACCCACCTCCACAGGAAGAACTGCCACCCCTACCTTCACCGTCAGATACAGACAGGCTGGTACTACACCCACTCGCTCCCACAGGAAGAACTGCCGCACCTACGTTCACTGTCAGATACAGACAAGCTGGTACTACGCCCACTCGCTCCCACAGGAAGAACTGCCTCTCCTACCTTCACCGACAGGTACAGACAGGCTGGTACTTCACCCCCTCACTCCCACCGGAAGAACTGCTGTCCCTACCTTCACCATCAGATTCAGACAGGCTGGTACTACTGCCCCTATTTTCTTTGTCAGATCCGGACATTCTGGTACTTCACCCACTCACTCCCACAGGAAGAACTGCCTCCCATACCTTCACTGTCAGATACAGACAGACTGGTACTTCACCCACTCACTCCCACAGGAAGAACTGCCGTCCCTACCTTCACCATCAGATACAGAGTACTTCACCCACTCACTCCCACAGGAAAAATTGCCACCCATACCTTTACCGTCAGATACAGACGTGCTGTTACTACACCCACTCACTCCCACGGGAAGAACTGCCGCCCCTACTTTTGCCGTCAGATACAGACAGGCTGGTACTTCACTCACTCACTCCCACAGGAAGAACTGCCGCCCCTACCTTCGCCGACAGATACAGACAGGCTGATACTACACCCACTCACTCCCACAGGAAGAACTGCCGCACCTACGTTCACTGTCAGATACAGACAAGCTGGTACTACGCCCACTCGCTCCCACAGGAAGAACTGCCTCTCCTACCTTCACCGACAGGTACAGACAGGCTGGTACTTCACCCCCTCACTCCCACCGGAAGAACTGCTGTCCCTACCTTCACCATCAGATTCAGACAGGCTGGTACTACTGCCCCTATTTTCTTTGTCAGATCCGGACATTCTGGTACTTCACCCACTCACTCCCACAGGAAGAACTGCCTCCCATACCTTCACTGTCAGATACAGACAGACTGGTACTTCACCCACTCACTCCCACAGGAAGAACTGCCGTCCCTACCTTCACCATCAGATACAGAGTACTTCACCCACTCACTCCCACAGGAAAAATTGCCACCCATACCTTTACCGTCAGATACAGACGTGCTGTTACTACACCCACTCACTCCCACGGGAAGAACTGCCGCCCCTACTTTTGCCGTCAGATACAGACAGGCTGGTACTTCACTCACTCACTCCCACAGGAAGAACTGCCGCCCCTACCTTCGCCGACAGATACAGACAGGCTGGTACTACACCCACTCACTCCCACAGGAAAAACTGCCGCCCCTACCTTCGCCGTCAGATACAGACGGGCTGCTACTACACCCACTCACTCCCACTGGAAGAACTGCTGCACCTACCTTCACCGTCAGATACAGACAGGCTGGTACTACGTCCACTCACTGCCACAGGAAGAACTGCCGCCCCTATCTTCGCAGTCAGGTACAGACAGGCTGGTACTACCCCCACTCACTCCCACAGGAAGAACTGCCACCCCTACTTTCACGGTCAGATGCAGATGGGCTGGTACTACCCCCACTCACTCCCACAGGAAGAACTGCCGCCTCTACCTTCGCCCTCAGAGACAGACAGGCTGGTACTACCCCCACTCGCTCCCACAGGAAAAACTGCCACCCATACCTTCACCATCGGATACACACAGGCTGGTACTACACCCACAGTAAGAACTGCCGCCCCTACCTTCACCAACAGGTACAGACGGGCTGGTACTACCCCCACTCACTCCCACAGGAACAACTGCCTCCCATACCTTCACCGTCAGATACAGACGGGCTGGTACTACACCCACTTACTCCCACAGGAAGAACTACCTCCCATACCTTCACCATCAGATACAGATAGGCTGGTACTACATCCACTCACTCCCACAGGAAGATCTGCCGTCCCTACCTTCACCGTCAGATACAGAGTACTTCACCCACTCACTCCCACAGGAAAAACTGCCGACCATACCTTCACCGTCAGATACAGATGTGCTGGTACTGCACCCACTCACTCCCACGGGAAGAACTGCCGCCTCTACCTTCGCCGACAGGTACAGACGAGCTGGTACTACACCCACTCACTCCCACAGGAAGAACTGCTGCCCCTACCTTCGCCGACAGGTACAGACGGGCTGGTACTACACCCACTCACTCCCACGGGAAGAACTGCCGCCCATACCTTCACCATCAGATACAGACGTGCTGGTACTACACCCACTCACTCCCACAGGAAGAACTGCTGCCCCTACCTTCGCCGACAGGTACAGACGGGCTGGTACTACACCCACTCACTCCCACGGGAAGAACTGCCGCCCCTACCTTCGCTGTCAGATACAGACGGGCTGGTACTACCCCTACTCACTCCCACAGGAAGAACTGCCGCCCCTAGCTTCGCCATCAGATACAGACAGGCTGGTACTACCCCCACTCATTCCCACAGGAAGAACTGCCGCCCCTACCTTTGCCGTCAGATAGAGACAGGCTGGTACTTCTCCCACTCACTCCCACAGGAAGAACTGCTGCCCTACTCCCACCATCACATTCAGACAGGCTGGTACTACTGCCCCTACCTTCACTGTCAGATCCGGACATTCTGGTACTTCACCCACTCACTCCCACAGGAAGAACTGCTGCCCCTACCTTCACCGTCAGATACAGACGGGCTGGTACTACCCGCACTTGCTCCCACAGGAAAAACTGCCTCCCATACCTTCACCGTCAGATACAGACGGGCTGGGACTACACCCACTTACTCCCACAGGAAGAACTACCTCCCATACCTTCACCATCGGATACAGACAGGCTGGTAGTACACCCACAGTAAGAACTGTCGCCCCTACCTTCACCGACAGGTACAGACGGGCTGGTACTACCCCCACTCACTCCCACAGGAACAACTGCCTCCCATACCTTCACCGTCAGATACAGACGGGCTGGGACTACACCCACTTACTCCCACAGGAAGAACTACCTCCCATACCTTCACCATCAGATACAGATAGGCTGGTACTACATCCACTCACTCCCACAGGAAGATCTGCCGTCCCTACCTTCACCGTCAGATACAGAGTACTTCACCCACTCACTCCCACAGGAAAAACTGCCGCCCATACCTTCACCGTCAGATACAGATGTGCTGGTACTGCACCCACTCACTCCCACGGGAAGAACTGCCGCCCCTACCTTCGCCGACAGGTACAGACGAGCTGGTACTACACCCACTCACTCCCACAGGAAGAACTGCCGTCCCTACCTTCACCGTCAGATACAGAGTACTTCACCCACTCACTCCCACAGGAAAAACTGCCGCCCATACCTTCACCGTCAGATACAGATGTGCTGGTACTGCACCCACTCACTCCCACGGGAAGAACTGCCGCCCCTACCTTCGCCGACAGGTACAGATGGGCTGGTACTACACCCACTCACTCCCACGGGAAGAACTGCCGCCCCTACCTTCACCGACAGGTACAGACGAGCTGGTACTACACCCACTCACTCCCACAGGAAAAATCGCCGCCCCTACCTTCGCCGTCAGATACAGATGGGCTGATACTACACCCACTCATTCCCACAGGAAGAACTGCCGCACTTACCTTCGCCGTCAGATACAGACGGGCTGGTACTACACCCACTCACTCCCACAGGAAGAACTGCCGACCCTAGCTTCGCCATCAGATACAGACAGGCTGATACTTCACCCACTCACTCCCAGAGGAAGAACTGCCGCCCCTACCTTCGCCGACAGGTACAGACAGGCCAGTACTACCCCCACTCACTCCCACAGGAAGAACTGCCGCCCCTACCTTCGCCGTCAGATACAGACAGGCTGGTACTACCCCCACTCACTCCCACAGGAAGAACTGCCGCCCCTTCCTTCACTGTCAGATACAGATAGGCTGGTACTACCCCCACTCACTTCCACAGGATGAACTGCCCCCTCTACCTTCACCGTCAGATACAGACGGGCTGGTACTACCCCCACTCACTCCCACAGGAAGAACTGCCGCCCCTACCTTCCCCGGCAGATACAGACGGGCTGGTACTACACCCACTCACTCCCACAGGATGAACTGCCGCCCCTACCTTCACAGTCAGATACAGGCAGGCTGGTACTTCACCCACTCACTCCACCAGGAAGAACTGCTGCCCCTACTCCCACCATCAGATACAGACAGGTTGGTACTACACCCACTCGCTGCCACAGGAAGAACAGCCGCACCTACGTGCACCTTCAGATACAGAGAAGCTGGTACTATGCCCACTCGCTCCCACAGGAAGAACTGCCACCCCTACCTTCACCGTCAGGTACAGACAGGCTGGTACTACACCCACTCACTCCCACAGGAAGAACTGCCTCGCCTACCTTCACCAACACGTTCATACAGGCTGGTACTTCACCCACCCGCTCCCACAGGAAGAACTGCTTCTCCTACCTTCACCGACAGGTACAGACAGGCTGGTACTTCACCCACTCACTCCCACAGGAAGAACTGCCAACCCTACTTTCACCATCAGATACAGACAGGCTGGTACTACACCCACTCACTGCCACAGGAAGAACTGCCGCACCTACGTGCACCGTCAGATACAGACAGGCTGGTACTACACCCACTCACTGCCACAGGAAGAACTGCTGCCCCTACTCCCACCATCAGATACAGACAGGTTGGTACTACACCCACTCGCTGCCCCAGGAAGAACAGCCGCACCTACGTGCACCTTCAAATACAGACAAGCTGGTACTTCACCCACTCACTCCCACAGGAAGAACTGCCAACCCTACTTTCACCGTCAGATACAGACAGGCTGGTACTACATCCACTCGCTGCCACAGGAAGAACTGCCACCCCTACCTTCACCGTCAGGTACAGACAGGCTGGTACTACACCCACTCACTCCCACAGGAAGAACTGCCTCTCCTACCTTCACCAACACGTTCACACAGGCTGGTACTTCACCCACCGCTCCCACAGGAAGAACTGCTTCTCCTACCTTCACCGACAGGTACAGACAGGCTGGTACTTCACCCACTCACTCCCACAGGAAGAACTGCCAACCCTACTTTCACCATCAGATTCAGACAGGCTGGTACTACTGCCCCTACCTTGACTGTCCGATACAGACATTCTGGTACTTCACCCACTCACTCCCACAGGAAGAACTGCCAACCCTACCTTCACTGTCAGGTACAGACAGGTACAGACAGGTTATTTTATCAGTGCAAAGCCAGTACAAAGTCATGTTTGCAGTACAAAATGACTTTGCAGTGACACTGCACTGCAAAAATACATGTTGCACAGTTCCATGATTCAGGGTTTGTGTTGGCAATGCAAAAACACTTTTCAGCAGTGCCAAGTCACTTTGGACCATGCAGAAAAAATTCCATGAATCGGGCCCTGAATGGAATGAGATGTATAGCTAAGGCTAGCAGCCCATGGCCAGGGAGCAGAGTTCCTAAAGAAAAAAATAACCGTCTACCACCTGACAAAATCACTCAGATCAAGCATCGACATTCGGCTAGTATCAAAACCTTACAACAAAAGAAAACTCGGAGGATCATCTTTCCTCACGTAGCAACTTCCACCTGTAATAACCTACCAAAACACATACGCAACACGAGGGGTCATTTGGAGTTCAGAAAACTACTCAAAACTTGGCTCTCTGGTCCAGATTCAGGAGGAATCATCTAGGAAGAAAGGTCCACAACAAAACCCTATGAATGCACCTCCTGGAAACAAAAAACCCTAACCTACCCCTTCATTAGAAAGAGGGGGCAGGCACGCACTGCCCACCCAGCCCTACATGCCACCAACCCTAAAGGATATTTGGATAGGTAGGGCCAACCAACAGGATGGACAATAAGGGACAAGGGCTGTCACCAAAACTACACCTCCAGCAGGGCAGTGGAAATAGCGGCTACGAGCTAGATAAACAAACCACTGGGGCGACACAAAAGAGAGCTCCCATTACGCCACATGACTGCCAAGTAGGCAGTCTAAGTAGAGTACCAAATACACAGGATAACCATAGAGGTTGAGCGCAGAAACGCAAAGACAAAGTGGTAAGAAATCGACAAATACTTGAAAACCATTATAATCGTACCTTAAAATTTGAATTTTCTGCATACTCAACATACAGAAACTGACCCAACCACCCTCTGCACAACAATTTGCACACACTTCACCACATTGCAACAGCAGACTAACAACACATAACCCGCCACAACATCACATGGGAATTCTAGCACCAATCGAAAACCGCACTTGAGCTCAGCAAATGGTGCAAACCGAACTGTAGCGGCCAACAGGACATCACAACTCTCACTTTCCTATTCCCACTACACCCTACTAACCTCCCACCTCCCCACCTTTTTTTACACCTTCCTTTTCAGATCCACCAGAGCGCCTGGGGACCACAGCAGTGGTGACTGTGTGCGTTACAAATACCTTTAACATTATGTTATGTTATGTTACCTGAACTTGTAGAGCGCACGGTCGCCCAAGGGCATCATGGCGCTGGTTGAGGAAAGCTACCAAACAGGAAGAACAGTAATAGTCAAAAAGCTAAAATAAAGTAGTTTTCAGAGCTTTCCTGAAAGCCAAATGGTTAGAGGTAGACTTGAGTGGTAGTGGGAGGGTGTTCCACAGCCTGGCCGCGGCAATGGAAAAGGCTCTGCCACCGAGTCTTTCCCGGTTATACCTGGGAACCACCAAGAGGTTGGTGTTCAGGGAACGAAGATTACGTTCCGGGATATAACGGACAAATTTGGTTTGAAGAAACTCGGCGCCTAGGCCCTGGATTGCTCGGTGGACAATACACAGTGACTTGAACTTAACTCGCTGGGCCACTGGGAGCCAGTGGAGTTGGCGAAGCACTGGCGAGATATGTGCTCCATAGGGAGAACCTGTGGCTAGTCTGGCTGCCAGGTTCTGCATGCGTTGGAGACGTTGGAGAAGGCCCGCCGGCTGGGCGAGGTATAGGGAGTTACAATAGTCCAACCGGGAGAGGACTAATGCAGCCACCACAGGAGGGCGCATAGCCTCTGGGATCATAGGGAGGACCCTCTTAAGTACCCTAATCTGGTGGTGGGCGGATTGGCAGACCGTTGAGACTTGATTTGTCATGGACAGGGAGGTGGAAAGAATGACCCCTAAGTTCTTTACTTTGTCCACTGGGCAGGGCAGGGGGCCCAGTGAAGTAGGCCAAAAAGCAGGGGTCCATAATGATGGGCTGGGAGGACAACCCACCAGCATCACCTCAGTTTTATCGCCATTGAGCTTGAGCCAGTTTTGGTCCATCCAGCCACCGACTGATGTCAGACAGTCATGAAGAGAAGCTGAGACCTTGGTATGATCCTGATCCAAACGGATCAGGATTTGAGTATCATCCGCGTAGGAATAACAATTAAGTCCATACGAGCGGATAAGGCAGACCAGTGCCCATATATAAATATTGAATAAGATAGGGGAAAGAGAGGATCCCTGGGGGACACCACAGGTGAGGGCACAAGGGACAGAGAGGAAAGGGGGCATAGCAAGGGTCTGAGTGCGGTCTGCAAGAAAAGAGGTAAACCAAGCCAGGACTGATCCAGAAATCCCGATTTGTGCTAGACGTGAGAGGAGGATAGGATGGTCCACCGTATCAAATGCGGCGGACAGATCCAGCAAGATCAAAGCTCCAACTCCACCTGCGTCCGCAAGTCTGGACATATCGTCTTGCACTGAGACAAGCACACTCTCCGTCCCTCTTCCTGGCCTAAAGCCTGCCTGGGCAGGGTTAAAGATCTTAGAAGATTCCAGAAAGGAGGACAGAAGGGGCGTGACCAAAGATTCCAAGAGTTTAGACAAGAACGGGAGCAGGGATATGGGGCGAAAATTAGAAGGGATAGTGGGATCAAGAGACGGCTTCTTACTCCCTGCAGAAGAGTAATGAAGTTATATTTTTTAACAAATAGCTTAATTGCTCACAAGGTTAAATCAAACTTACAGTATGTCTTCCTTCATGAAGAAATAGTTTAATTGCAATTGTTCACACTTGTTCACACTAGCACGTTTCATGATAAACTGCTCCGGGGAAGTCAGAGGTCAGCAGGAAGTTACAAAATGGCTTGCTGCCATTTTGAATCATCTCTTTTTTTTCAAACTCAGTGCCCGATCCAGATGTCAGTATTAATTTTAAAAAGTCTTGTTCCTTCTAAAAGACCATATGCTGTGAAAGAAAGAATTTGGCGACCTGTTTGACAGTTCTTTGCAAATTTAGAAAAGTGTTGTTCCATGAAGAAACAGCACTTTTCCTAAAAGCACCATATTATGTGAAAGAAAGAATGTGGTAGCCTGACATCAAAGCCTCCACTCTTCAAGGTCGCTCATTTACGGCCTGATAACAGCTCTTGCAATTGTCAGTAATGTGGGATAGACACAGCGAGGGGATTCTCCTTGCAGAGCCCTCCTTTTGCATTAAAAAAAGAAGTTAAAATACGGCACAATTGAGGTGCCCTTAACACCGATTTCACAAGCCTGTCATACCGTAAACCATGTAAGCTAGGCATTTTCTGGATGGCAGCACCGTGATTCTGATTGATTTAAGGCTCAAGAAGACTTTTGTAAATCTGAAGAGGGGGAGACTTTAGGGGAACGCTTGCTGGTACACATGCTGTGCCCACAACGATAGATTTTGTGAGCTTTTACAGCTGGAAAGCAAGACAGCACCACTCCAATCATCCCACCCACCTTAAAAAGGCGGTGCAGGAAACTGGAGGGGAGAATGCCGGCTTTGCACACTACTTTTCCCTAGAGCTCAAAATCTGGCCCTCAGAGACGTAGAGGATCCTGGCACCCTCTCTTCGTGGAGGACACATCAGCGACGGTGGGGCCCAGCTACTCGCGAGAATTCCCCGGGACGTCCCCACTCTCTTGTTGGTAAAGCTCTGTCCCATTGCAGTGGCCAGTTCACGGATGGTGGTGGCAGGGTGGCCCCCCTTCCTGGCACACAGTCGGTGACCCTAAACGTCCGCCTAGAGGGTGAGGATTTCTCCTTGGACCCGCAAGGCTCAGAAAATATGGAGCGAGCGCCATGCCCACGCTTGCTTCTCTGGAAAGAGGTTGGCACTGCTTGAGCTCAGCGGAGGTGGGTCAAAGAAATCCTCAGAAATCTACAAGCACTGGTTCTCAAATATGAGTCACTAGGGTGACCAGATGTCCCGGTTTTGCCGGGACTGTCCCCCTTTCTCAAGATTATGTTTCCACTGGAAACTGCAGTGATCCTGGTTTTTGGTAGTTGGTCTTCATAGCTGACAGGCATGAATGCACAATCTAACAGAAGAAATGCTGCATTTTACAATTTAAGATGGTGTTAGTTTGTGATAAATTAATTATAATATGTGTTTATTTGAACAGTAACATTTAAAACCCCTTCTTCTCCAAACGCTACTGAAGTGTAGTGCCTTGACAGCCACTTTCAAGAGTTAGTCCTACTTTTATGTTAGTTGCCCTGTCCCGATTTTTTACTTTTTATATCTTGTCACCCTAAATATGACCCATGAGAAAGAGGACACACACAGGTGCTCAATACTTGGAAACTATGTGAGTTAATAGGTTATATGTAATTCTTGGGTGAAATGTATATTAAGTTAACTTGTATGTTCTGCGTATTTAATGTTATAGACAATTTAAGAAAGGGACAGTTTATCACGAAACGTGGGAGAATGAACATTTGCGAATTTAAGTATGTCTCTTTGAAATAAGAAACATTTCAAGTTTGACTTAACCAGTAAGGAATTAAATAATTTCATTAAAAAAAAAATCACTTCACATTTGCTCTTCTGGAAGCTGTGCAATAAAAAAGCCTTACCTTTACATCTCATTCAATGTAGTGTTTAGTGTTTATGATACCCCATGTCCTTAGGGGGTTCTCGCAGTGCCTCATGGAACGACTAGACTGGAAAACTGCCAAGGAAATCATATACGAAAGAGCCTATATCAAATCCAGATAGAAAAGTGGGTGTGTGATAGGGGAGGTTCAGACCCCTAACAAGGATGGCTCCTAACCCCCAGCAGCAGGTGGCGTCTGGACATGAGTGCAGTTGGGTCGAAGGAGGACCTGAGGGGTGAAGAAACCCCCAGGGCTCCTGAACCTGAGATCTGCTGAAACCCTGTCCCTGAGAGGTGATGAAACTTTGATCCCGTGAGTTGGTGAAAGAGTGGACCTGAGAGGTGCTGATGTCCTGAACATGAGAGGTACTGACACCCGGAACCCACGAGATGCTGAAAGACGGATCCAGAGACGTCCTAGACACGTAGCCATGTTTAATCCCCAAAGCTGGGAGGCGTTCAAACTTTAAACCTGAATGGGGCTAAAATCCTGAGTTTGAGGGGTGCTAAAATCTTAAATCTGTGAGGTGCTTAAATGTTGAACCTAAGAGGTGTTGAAAGCCAAACCCTAGCAGTTCTGAAACCCAGAACCCAACAAGTGCTGAAAGCCTGAACCAGAGAGGTACTGGAAACCCAGATCACGAAAGATACTGAATCTTTGAATCTTAGATGTGCTTAATCCTTGAACCTTTGAGGGGCTGAAAGGTCGATCATGAGACATGATTCAATCATCGCCTTAAGGTGTGCATCAACCTTAAATCTGCAAGGTGCTGACTGAAAAATCGAAGCTCAGAAGTACTGAAATCCAGGACCCAAGAGACGCTGAAAGCCTGATTCAGAGAGATGCTGGATCCTTGAATTTTAGCTGTGCTTTAATCCTCAAATCTGAAAGGTACTGAGACCCAGGACCCGAGAGATGCTGAAGCCTGATTCAGAGAGGTGCTGGATCCTTGAATCTTAGCTGTGCTTTAATCCTCAAAGCTGAGCCGTGCTGACACCTAGGACCCGAAAGATGCTGAAAGTCCGATCCGGGGGAGGTGCTGGATCCTTGAATCTTAGCTGTGCTTTAATCCTCAAAGATGAACGGTCTGAGACCCAGGACCCGGAGATGCTGAAATCCTGATTCAGGGAGGTGCTGGATCCTTGAATCTTAGCTGTGCTTTAATCCTCAAAGCTGAGCGGTGCTGAGACCCAAGACCCGAGAGATGCTGAAAACCTGATCCAGGGAGGTGATGGATCCTTTAATCATAGCTGTGTTTTAATCCTCAAAGATGAGAGATGCTGAAACCTTAAACCTGAGTGGTGCTGAAGCCCTGAATCTGAGATATTCTACACTCTGGAATCTGAGGATGATGAAAGGCTGAGGCAGAGAGGAGCTGAATCCTTGTACCTTAGTTGTGCATAATCTTTGAATACTTGAATATGAGAGGTACTGAAACCTTCTGAACCCTTAACCCTGAGAGGTTACCATCATTTGAAACCACTCAAACTCTGGGAAGTTGTCAGAAAGAGAGAAATTTGAAGAATTATAAAAGAATTGGGAGTGATAGGATCCAATCGTCGTATGCAAAAGACTGCAATGCCTGGCAACGTCTAAGGGGTCTGAATCAAGGCAGACGTAAAGTTTCAAGGCCAGTTCAATAGTCATTGTGGTGAAAGTGCCAGGAAAGAGAGAACTCCAGAACAACGGCCCCGAAAACCGTGGCACAAGAAAACAGGAAACCGTGTGGTGCTAAAAAGTGAAGTAAGTCCAGTGGCCCAAAAATGCAGAGAGTCGAGAGGAGAAGAATTTTATGGGTAAGGTTCATGTGAAAGAAAGAGGAAAATAAAAAAATAAAAAGTTTGGAAAACCTGTGATTTTGAAGCACTGAAGATCAGTTCTACATGGTTTCATCGAAGCAAATTATCTTGTGGTAATTTACTTTACTGAAATTATCTCCTGGCTTTTTCTTTTTTTCTTTTTCCTATTAATGGGGGATGTCTCTTCATACCTCCAACACACCTTCTACCACCGCCCCTTATGTCCCTCATCGACATATACATACATTTTGTACCGCCAAGGGGTAATTTCTGTGAACTGAATTAGCGCAATGTAATGTACTTCGATGAAACAACAGTGTACATTGAAGATCAGTCATAAGTGTGAGAATACTAGCTAAAGCCAAAACCAAAATATATGAATTCAAATCCATCGAGTCTATTTAGTGCTTTTGACACTGGACTGCAAACAGTAACAGACTCCTTCAGAACCAGTAGCTTGCCTATGGTCCCTGTATGGTTACATGATTGCCCACAAAACGGCTTATCCAGCATGGCTCCGGGGAATGTAAAAAAGAAAATCCAGAATGCTTTCTGCAACATTGTTTTTTCTCTATACCCACCTACACTGTTCTGCTACACTCTTTCCAATACCCTTTATCTCATCTCTACCACACAGAGGCGTGCTGATCAAAAAATGTGTCCCGCTCATGATTTTAAGTTGTCTGCTCTAATGCCTGGTTTGTGTTCTACTGTCCTCTCTCTTAATGTTCCAATAATTGTACCCACATATGTATTCAGCCACAAGTGCGCATTAGCAAATATGCAGAACAGCTTCATAAAGATATTGCAAAGTGCTTTGACCCGATTGTTCTCCTTGCATATTGAATAGTTAAGGCAAGAGAACATTCCTAACCTATTTTCCTGGGAATTAATATTAGCTACGTTGTCGCGGTTGCACAAGGTCAGTTTGCATCGGTCAGTCCGCCATGTTTAATGATCTTCGCTATTATGTCCCTTGTAATAGATCTCATTTCCTGATCCCAATGTCACATTCTCCAATGTTTGTAGGCTTGTGGATCTGTGTGCTTTTGTGTAAATCATCTTATGGGATGTGTGTCTCTCTTTCGCTGCTCTTCTTTAAGCTGTCAATCTAGGGTTTGGAGCGGTTTCACTCAGTGCTTGTTTTAAAGCTTCTGCTGAAAAGCCTCTTTGTTCAGATCAGGCTTCTAGTACTCACACCTTTGTTTTGAAATCAGTGTCAAGCCTTTGGAGGCTTCTTCACTCTAAAAACTGCAGAACGGGTAAAGCTTTCAGTTATAAGGGTGAGTGAAAGGACTCTGCATGCAGGAATGCCTGCCGCTCCCTCGACTTTCTGGCCCTCATTACATGTTTGCGGGTACGGAAAGAAGTGCCAGTAACAACGGTAACCAGTTTTTCTGGACCATTAAACTACAAGTCTGCCCTTAGGGGCATTGAACCACCGCCGGCCTGACCGGCCGGTAGTTCAAGCCCCTACCGGCAGATCTTTCATTGAAGCACCGTTACTAATGGTGCCAGTGCTTAAGTGTTCCCAGGATATCAGGTGGCAGAATCGGTAAGCACAGGTTGGCGGCCTACCAGCATCCTCCTAAAGAGGGCCTCTGTGTACCTGAAAAATAAAATCACCATGTACTGATGTGTCAAACAATTGAATAGATCCAATTGAAAGTTTGGCTAGGAATTTTGGCTGATTGTTAGGTGCTGGATATTAATCTGTTCTACAACCATGGTTAGTTGTGTTGATAAACCTTTCCAAAGGCCGAATATATTGTCGATGAAACATATGTGGTGTAATAAGCAAATTGTGCTATTATCCAGATATTTAAAAAATATTTCTCTTTTCATGGCCTTCATAAATGCATTATCCAGATGAGGTGCAAAAGTGACACCCATGGACATTGCTTTAATTTGCAATTAAAACCCTGTTGTCATGTCTTACTAGGGTACTGTTCATGACAAGATCGAATATCATCTTCAGATATTCGTGACTGGGGTCTGTGATTAGTGACCCCTCAATGTTCAATTCCCAGTTGCAGAACAGCTTCATCTATCCCCTCTCCAGCTCTCTCTACTCTGCCCCCAGTCCGCAAAACCTCATTTCCAAAAGTTGACCTGTTCCCATGATGATCAGTTATATTCCAAGCACTTTCTACTGTCACTGCCAGAGGTATGCCTGCCCCCAACCAACCACAGGCAGGCCTGCCGACCACTCCTATTCCCACTACACCAGCTCCCAGAGGCAGAACGCTACCCAGCAAACTATGCTGTTCCCCTCCTGCGCTTCCAGTCTCCATAATCTCATGTCCAGAGGTTGACCTGTTGCCATGAAGGTCAGTCATGTGTCAATCACTCTCGTGGCTCTTCCTCCTACTGCCACAGCCAGAGGCAGGCCTGCTTCCACCACACCTATTTCTTTCCCCCGGCGACCACTCTTGTTCCCTCAACACTATATCTCTGAGTCAGAGCACCGCCTAGCCAACTGTGCTCACTGGTGTCTCCCCCACCCCCGTCCCTCTATGCTCCCTTTGAGAGTTTGACTTTTTCCCATGACAGTCAGTCATGTTCCCATCGCTCTCACTCTTGCTCTCCATTCCCTCCCTTCCAGCCCTCTAAAGCTCATTTCCAGAGGTTGACCTGTTCTCAAGGTGACCAGTCATGTCCCAACCACTTGCACTCCTGCTCCCTCGCCTGTCACTGCCAGAGGCATACCTCCTCCAACCACACTCACTGCTCTTCCCAGGTGACCACTCCTGCTACCTCTACGTTGCCCCTCCACATATGCTCACTCTTGCTGTCCAGCTGCCACTCCTTCTCCCCCTATGCTCACCCATACGCCCCTCCCTAATCATACTGGCACAATCTTTCAACTTTCTTCGGAGACTTCCTTAATATTTACCCTCTCTTTTAATGCATTTCCAACTTTAGAGGCCTAGACGTTTCTTGAAGTTGTTCCATGATTTCTGCCTCAAAGAACATTCCCTTCCTTTGCCTCCCCCATCTCCTACCTTCTCCTACCCCTCCTCACTTCTGTTCTTGCCTTCTCTTCTTACATTACGTTATACTTAGTAGACACTATTTCATCAGCCAAAGGTAACTTGAACATGCATTCTTCTTAGACCCATTGCATCAACTCAGCTGAGGACCATCCATCCCATTACTCACTTCAGGCTAATAACCTGCTTTGTACTTGAGGCCCATTCTTGCTCCTAACCCGAGGCTCATACCTTCTCTTATCCCGAGGTCCATCCTTGCTATGATGCCCTTACATGCCCTGAAGCCCATCCTTTCCCGAGGCCTATCCGTGCATCAAGGCCCATCCCTACCCCAACTCTTTCGTGGTCGCAACCAGAACTGCTTTGGCGGTGATAGAGATTATTACTGGGACAAGGCAAACATAAAAAGCGAGGCAACGCCATACATGATGTCATGACATGTGACCAAGAAGGCCCGATCGCAGACGGAAAGAAATCCCCAGAGGTCATATATATGTAATTATAAGCATTAAGGTATATAGTGCAGATGTAACACAATGTAACATATAGAAAAGGTGGGAGTTCCATCATTAAGGAAACCAGACTCAGTCCAAATGAATGAATTCCCTAACAACAAGTCCATCACACTACACATGTAGTCTTAACTCACACTACACCACTATCTCATGAAAACCACTTTAGCATGGATGGGAGATACTTAATATTTTAAGCAAGTATTGGTTTAATGTAAGTGAAGGTTACATTTACTCGGCGTTGGACTATTTCTGTAAAAGGGAGTGAAGGGTTAATTTGCAGTGTGATGGTCCTTGTCTGTAAAAGGGCGTGAAGGTTTAATTTGCAGTGTGATGGTCCTTGTCTGCAAAAGCGTGTGAAGGTTTAATTTGCAGTGTGATGGTCCTTGTCTGCAAAAGGGAGTGAAGGTTTAATTTGCAGTGTGAAGGTCCTTGTCTGCAAAAGCGTGTGAAGGTTTAATTTGCAGTGTGATGGTCCTTGTCTGCAAAAGCGTGTGAAGGTTTAATTTGCAGTGTGATGGTCCTTGTCTGCAAAAGGGAGTGAAGGTTTAATTTGCAGTGTGATGGTCCTTGTCTGCAAAAGCGTGTGAAGGTTTAATTTGCAGTGTGATGGTCCTTGTCTGCAAAAGGGAGTGAAGGTTTAATTTGCAGTGTGATGGTCCTTGTCTGCAAAAGGGTGTGAAGGTTTAATTTGCAGTGTGATGGTCCTTGTCTGCAAAAGGGAGTGAAGGTTTAATTTGCAGTGTGATGGTCCTTGTCTGCAAAAGGGTGTGAAGGTTTAATTTGCAGTGTGATGGTCCTTGTCTGCAAAAGCGTGTGAAGGTTTAATTTGCAGTGTGATGGTCCTTGTCTGCAAAAGGGAGTGAATGTTTAATTTGCAGTGTGATGGTCCTTGTCTGCAAAAGCGTGTGAAGGTTTAATTTGCAGTGTGATGGTCCTTGTCTGCAAAAGGGAGTGAAGGGTTAATTTGCAGTGTGATGGTCCTTGTCTGCAAAAGCGTGTGAAGGTTTAATTTGCAGTGTGGTGGTCCTTGTCTGAAAAAGGGAGTGAAGGTTTAATTTGCAGTGTGATGGTCCTTGTCTGCAAAAGCGTGTGAAGGTTTAATTTGCAGTGTGATGGTCCTTGTCTGCAAAAGGGAATTAGTTCCTTTGAATTTAGCATTTTTACCTTTTCGTTGGAATTCCAAATCTTGGTAGAATTTATATTTCATTACATTTGGACTCTTTAGAGATAGTAAATGTAACTGTTATAAAACGTGTTCTTTTCCAATTACTTCCTCTCCTTGTTTTTTTACGTGTGCATATTCCATGCGTGTGATGCATGCTTACTTTCATTTTTTCATTTTGAAGGTAATGCCTATTGTCCTAGCCTGTTGTGTTGTTGCCTTAATGCGTTAAATTCTTGCATGTTGCTTGTACCTGCTGTAGCTGGCTATTATGAGGTTCGGTACTGGACGTCTCTGTGTGGCCAATGTGTATTGGTCATCCATGTTGTATTGGTCATACATGTTGTCTTGGCCCATGTATTTCACCATTACTTGAATGATCCTTGCATGCTGCACCTGCCTGCTGTAGGTGGCTATTATGAGGTTCTGTATTGGACTTCTCTGTGTGGTCAGTGTGCTTTGGTCATGCATGTTGTCTTGGCGCATGGTGGTTAATCTGGTTGAGACTCTAGCCGGGATATAGGCCAGTAGATAGAGACACTCCCAGAACCCCCCCTTACTTGTGCATATTAAGTAGCTTTGGGTTTTCATCCTAAGTTACTAGAGTAATCCAGATGTGGAACCCTTGCTCACTGTTCTTAGTGAGGCACAGCTCCACCTCACAGACAAGACCTAACCAGGCCAAACCACGTGTCTGGGGTTGCTGTTGGTACTCTTGTTCAGAAGATAATTGCCTGGAATTTCGGTGCTGGGATTCCCTAACGCAGAACAAATACCAATATGTAGTGGACAATTCTCTTCTGTGAAAGGATGGTGAGCTAAAGAATCTGGTTGAGACTCTAACCCGGGATATAGGCTGGTAGATAGAGACACTCCCGGAACCCCCCCTTACTTGTGCATATTAAGTAGCTTTGGGTTTTCACCCTAAATTACTAGAGTAATCCAGATGTGGAACCCTTGCTCACTGTTCTTAGAGAGGCACAGCTCCACCTCACTAACGAGGCCAGCCAGGCCAAAACACGTGTCTGGGGTTGCTGTTGGTACTTTTGTTCAGAAGATAATTGGCTGGCATTTCGGTGCTGGACTGCCCTCGGGCAGGACAAAGACTGATATGTAGTGGATATTTCTCTTCTGTGAAAGGATGATGAGCTAAAGAATCTGGTTGAGACTCTAACCCGGGATATAGGCCGGTAGATGGAGACACTCCCAGAACCCTGCTTACTTGTGCATATTAAGTAGCTTTGGGTTTTCACCCTAAATTACTAGGGTAATACAGATGTGGAACCCTTGCTCACTGTTCTTAGAGGCACAGCTCCACCTCACTGACAAGGCCCAACCAGGCTGAAACACTTGTCTGGGGCTGGTGTTGGTACTCTTGTTCAGAAGAGAATTGCTGGTAGATGGAGACACTCCCAGAACCCCCCTTACTTGTTCAATTTTATTCCACCATGGCTTGTATGATCCTTGCATGTTGTTCCTACCTAATTTCTATGGCTCTTGTGCTGATCTTTACTGTGTATGCATGTTGCTCCTGCCTATTGTGCCTGGATGGCGTGCTGATTTGTATTCCATGTGTGCATGTTCTCCCCGTGTGAAGTTCCTGACTGTTGTCTGTGGCTAGTATTCTGTATTGTGTTCTTTTCAAGCGTGTTGACTGTGCAGTTTGGGTGTCTATTTTGTCTGGGCCCATTGTGGTTGGATCGCTGCATGTTGTTGGCGCCTGTTTGCATCGCACTGCGAGCATGCACATTGGGTGTTAGCATTGTCTTAGCGAATTATGGTTACTTTTCATGCGCATTGTGTTGTCTGTGCCTTTTGTTACGCCTGTTGTTCTGAAATGTATTACGTGGTAGTGTTTTCAATGCACACACTCACAGTGAAATTGCACTCGCATTACACTATGAACTGTGCATTGTAGGGGTGCATTTTTCGTATGGCTATTGTGAAGAATTGTATTACAGGTGTGCTATTCTGTGCAATCTGTTCCCGTCATGGTGTGGCCTTCTGTGCGAATACGTCATCCACAAACGTGCATGCTAGTGTATGATACACTCTAAATGTGCACTCATTAGTCCATAGATACATTTGGGGATTTTACAAAGTAAATATATCTCATTTTAAAGTTGATAGAAACCAAGGGCTTTTATCTTTGTTACTGGTTTGCTCGGCGACTCCTCTATTCATTTCTTGTTTTTGCTTTTGCCTCTTTTATGTCTCTTTTTTACTGTTCAACTATTGGTCCAATTCTTGTCGCGTCTCGAAAGAGTATGGCAGTGAAAAGGCGAAGCCCTCTCAAAAAGACAAAATAACAAATACTCATTGAGACCATGCACCAAGTGGTATCACCATCACCATAGTTTAATAGTATGACTTAGACGCAGAGAGATTGTGATGTACCCCACTAAACCAATGACTAAGTTAAGGGACCATAGAAGACGGATGTTACAATCTGCCGAAACACGTGTCATCCAAAGGGCATACTATTAAACTATGGTGATAGTGATACAACTTGGCACACGGAGTCAATGATTATTTGTTATTATATCTCATTTTTAGCGGGTATGATTTTCAAAATTATTGCGGCGCACCCCAGTTCTACGTAAATGGTGAACATCTTAAATATCAAAACTATCAAAAAATATGGCATGAAAGCTCGTTTTTTGGGGCTCTCTGGTAAACCGAATACAAAACACTGACACTTTACTTTAGAGTCATCCTGGTAGTTTATTCAGTGAACCCCAGCTCCTGCAGGAGTTTAGTCCAACCCCTGTGCCTGATACGATGCACAATGAAGTCATTGTTGAAAGACCCTGATCGCGTTCAAGTGTGTGATTTCTCGGGCTTCCCACAATGCACAGAGCGTACATAATGGCTATCTGTGTATTCTCTTCCAATAATGTCATTAAAGGTGTTGGGTAATGAACGAAGGCCAAGTGGTTTGTAAATGTCACTTGGACCCCTCCATGGCATCAATGGGGCATATCAAACACTCACACAAACATACACACATGTTACACATCAACATATATGTACACACAGACGCAAAGAATAGATACTAGACATAGGCACATAAATATGTATGTACTCATGTGCACTTCTATAGCATTAAAGGCATGCTTGCGGGTTTGTAGGCATTTGGTAGGCATCAGTGGCGTACTGAGTGGGGGGCGCTGGGAGGGCAGCTTGCCCCACCACCCCTTGTGGCTCTTTTAGAGCCAGACCGGAACATTTGACAGTGGGACACCTCTCCCGTTCGGCACAGGGAAGGTGTCCCACTACCAGCACATGAGAGTGCCGAGCATGGTGTTCCTGCTCTGCACCCTCATTGTCCTGGCACAGAGCATTACAATGACAGCCATTAGACATTAATGGGAGGGAGGGGGCACTATTAACAGGGACATTTGTCCAGAAATGGGAATGGGGTCATCAGAAGTGAGAAGGGTGCATAATGCTGCATGGTTTATGAAATAAGCACTATGGCCTTAAAACCCATTAATCTGAATTATGCTATTGTGACTTTGCATGCCGGATGGGGAGAATAAAGCTAAATCCATACTCTTATTGCTCAACATATTTCTATTGCGATGTACACAGTGTCTAGTGTGTTTACTATGAAAGGCTAGTTTATTATGTAATGTGGTTTGCTTCCAAGGCATTGCTATAAATAAAGTAAGCACATGAAATGCAAAGCAAAACCTTAATACATATCTATATCAACTAATCCTGGGACGATGTGTTCAGTTACTTAAATTGTCCACAACCTGACACAAAAAGAGGTGGGGGGAACAGAGTCTTTATACTGCTCCACCAAACTTGCCCCCTAACTTAGGAAAACCTTAATATAACATACAGAAAGGTTGGTGGACAGTGAAGTAACACAGGTGAGACATGGACCTCTCGCTAGATCAGTCTTCCCAACTGGGGGGATATTATCACCACCCTAAAGTGAGGGATCAAACAGCCATCTTGACACTGCACAATATGTAATTGGAACCATAAGATTACCAAAAAATATATACATTTTATTAAATTGATTAACAATGATTAAAAAAAACCTTCACACGGCTATTGATATTAAGCTGCACAATACAATATAAAATGTGAAAAAATAAACAGGGAAAAACTCAAGAATATAATACACAGGAACAGTGTAAGGTGAAAGAAACCACCTTCAATCAGGTTACATATATGAAATAGAGGGAAAATCCCTATTCACAAAAACACACAGGACTAAAATTAATTCATCTATGTTAAACTGGAAACTCAATAACCCCAAAAGACCAACACTCCATCATACGCAATCAGCCCAACATGTTTCATTCCTCATACAATCACGTCACACACAGTAAAGGGAAATTCATCAGGGGCATGTATTCTAAAGAACAACAACAATTCACAATAGCAAAAGTTTGTGCAATTATGAAGGCTAAACAAATGGCAAAAAAGCCGTCTTTATCAATGCAGAGTTTCCTGGTCGGTTCCAGGATCCACTGATAGTTCCCACTATCAATGTGGTATCACGGCTAGAAGAGTGGAAGAGAGTGGTAAACGCAGCAAAAGTGCTGCCTTGACCATCAACTTGTTCTCTGATTCAGTGGGAGGTCGATGATGCACACCTGTAAACAACAAAAAGGGATAATCATGAGAAGGCTAATCAATAAACCATCTCTATTATCAGAATATGTCATTACAATTCTGAGGAGTACACAATAAGGTTTGTAAAGTGACTCCAAATCCCCATACCAACTTTGGTATCTGGTGCTGGGACATGCAATGAATTTGAAAATACAAACAGAGAGAAGGGAACAGTGGGCTAAAAAGGAAGGACTGCTTTAGCACACATCACGCAATCACCATCCAGGTGTCACACCTACAGCAAAACTCTAAAGCTGCAACAATATCTCCCTCACGGCAAACGATAATCGTCTGCACATAGTTAAAAACAACCCCATTACCTCTTTATTAAACAAAGACTGAGGGGCACTCAGGCTTACTACCCATGTTTGTAAAAGGTAATAGCCTTGCAATCAGATATCCTTAGCGCCCGGCGGGCTGGGGTCTAAATGCAGTCAGTGGTCAAAGTGTAAGAAAAGAAGTAGTGGAACAATGTACCCTGCTGGCCGGACCCGCTCCTCACAAACCCCATTGCCCTGCTCCGGCCCACACACACAATACAAACCCCCAAACACATTTGTCTGCTATTTGAGGGAATGTGCAGTGCAGTGCACTGAAAGTGCAAGTTTCAACTTCTTCCTACACTGTTATTTTAAAACGAAACCGTTCCAGAACAGTTTCGTTTTAAAATAAAAGTATAGGATCTGTAAAACTTAATTAAAAAAAGTAGAGGCGCACCGCTCCCAACCGCTCCCGCTCACTTCGACCACTGAATGCAGTAATGTCTCATCTAGAACCGGCCTCAACATGTCCCCATTAAACCCAAAGACAAGACAAAAGAAAAAAGAAGAAGAAAGACAAAGGAAAGCAAAAAAGCCCAAGATGATGAGGCTACTGCCAACTGGCGCTTGGTCATATCAAATTCACATGTCATACCTTAGTTAGGGTTGTCAAACATATGCTAGAGTGTACTGCACATGCAGAGACAACTTCGATCCTCAATGGAAAGAGGCGCTCCTCACAAACTCAGCAGTGTACTATGAACGTCAAAAACAAATATAATTCAGCATCATGTCGAAAGATCTTACAGCAGAGCAGTCATTCAAATACACAGCAACCGCTAACCGATAGATGTATGGTCTACCCAAATCTGCCGGCAGTCACTCTCGCCGCAGCTATGGGGAGCAGCCTTCCAGTGACGCGTGGTCGTCAATTAGCGGGAATATCGGGCGGATCCAGGCATCTCTAAATCAGAAAGCCTGCCCAGAAAAAAGGGGAATTGATTTGAAATTGGGAATCCAAGGTAAGTCAGTATCCCGAGGGGCACCATTAATCACTATAGGCCGGCCGTCGTTTTTTTCTTATTGAGGAAATAGTGTGCAAGCGCCAGTCTCACTGGAATATGGTAGTAACACAGCGTACACCGTGCACAATGTAAGGAGCTAGCCCGTCACTACTGGGACTTGGACTAGGTCTAAATCACAGGTCCAACCCAAAGCGATGTTACACCGTTGAAGGGACTCACCTAAACTGCGGCTGGTAGCAGTATACAGTCAGGGGTTCGTAGTAACCCCTCTGTGTAGGTCGAGCTCCGTCAGCACCTCCAGGCAATCCGAGAATCAAGCAGGGAACCTGAATCTCGCTTGCTGTTGGAGTGTTTATGTAGCTTCCTACTTCTTCTTCTTCTTAATTATCGGAGGCATGGGCGGACCCACTCAGGCGCTTCCCCATCCTATAGGATGATGTGCACCGTACCCACTAATTATTATTTAGCTCCATTTAAGCTCACAACTCCTCCCACCTCCCCGTCTGCCTCACAAAATCCAACATCACACTACTCCTCCTCCTGCCTCTCTCCCCATCACCTCCCAGTAAAGTCCTCCCACTCAGCTCAGCCACACCCAACGCAGTCAACCGAACCCTCATCAATTCTCTCTTTGCAACATGTCTCTCACACCTAATCAAAAAATGTCCCACCGTTTCAGGCACCCCACACACCGCACAGTCCCTTGATTCACGCTTCCCTATTCGAAATAGACAGTCATTCAGCCCCACATGACCTATCCTCAACCGATTCAGCATCACCTCCTCCCCCTCCTCCATTCTGAACTCCCTGCATCCACCTTCACCGGCACTTTCCCACGAACACCGAACATCCACCTGCCCTTCAACCCACTCACCCACCTCTCCTGCCACTCATCCAGGACCCATCTCACCATCACAGCCTTCACCTCATCCACACTCAAAGGCAACCTCAACCGCTCCCTTCCTCATACCCTCACCCGCCGCCAGATCCACCAACTCATTTCCCAAAATTCCACTGTGACTGGGAACCCACGCCAACTCCAAATCCATACCCCCGCGCACACACCGATCAATCTTCATCCTAATGTCCAAAATCACATCCTTCCTATCACCATCCCCTGCCACAATCGCCTGTAACCCACTCAATGAATCCGAGAACACCACCACTTTCTCATACCCCAACTCACACACCCTATCAATCACCAATGCAATCGCCACCAACTCAGCCGTACAAATAGACACATCATTCGTCAGTCGTCCTATTTTATACTCCCCAATGCTTTCTAGATAATACGCCATTCCCTTATGTAGCTTCCAAAGCTGCACAGTGCAGCTGCACGGGGAACCGCCTGCCCTTGTGGAGTACGAGCTAACGTGCTGCAGGTGTGCGCATTCGCGCTAATCGTCATGGTACATTGAGTCCTAGTGCAAAGATCTTGGACGGACTGTGCTCGCATGGTATAATGCTGTGGGAACATGCGGTGCCGGCACAGAAACTCAGCCATCGCGAAGCAAAAAACAGAGAAAGTGAACGCGCAGTTGGAAAAACTCAGCAGCACAGAAATAAATGCCACCAAAGTCAGTGTACGATCAAAAACCGCGGATCGATCACCCCACGGTATAACACTCACACACATGATGCAGGTAAAGCTCGGACTGTCATCGAGAAGCACCAATGCATATGATACGTCTCGTACATAACTGGAATCACTAGCATTTAATCTGTCCCCACACTCTAGAATATCCTCTGAGGACATTATTTCGCATTGATGAAATGTGCAAGATGCACTTGGGCTCTTCGTGTGCTACAAACAATGTTGACAAGTATACTGTCTAAATAAAGTATTCAAAATGCAATCAAACGCTTCATACGCTACAAAAAATGGTTGTAGCGATTGCACATTGGTTGATCTTGGATTATTATAATCATCTTTTTAACAAGCCAGTGAACTCTCTAAGAAGGATACTGCTGGAAGCTCTTAGCACTGAGTAAAGGGTAAAGAGTAAAATGGGATATGATTAAGCGAAAAGGCCCTGCAAAGGGCCATGAGCAAAATGCGATGGAGTTCACACTGCAGATATATCAATCACTGAACTCCCGCGTGAAGGTGGTGCCCGAAGCATAAATGCTCATCAAGCTAATGCGGCAGTGGGACTTATCCCATACCCTAATCATACCCCCCACTCGATTTTATCGTGTAATCCGATCTCAGCACTGCGAGTTAGAAAGATCATCCGTTGTTCTTTCTGGAGTAGCTTGATCTTATCACGGTTACTATCCCCTGAGGGATTGATTCGCAAGATCACACTCCATCGCAGGTCTTCCACTTTGTGCACAGATTCAATCCAGTGCTCAACCAAAGGGGCATTCAAAGTTCTATTGCGGATACAGCTCTTGTCCACATCCTGGTTTCACCATTTAACCAAAGTGTGTGACCCTGGGCAAATCATTTCATCGCACTGTGTCTTATCTCCAGCTCTGTAAGTGATTCACTTCACAGCTTATGTTAATATATCATGCTGTTATAAAAAAAAAAAACGCCCAATCACCATAGAGTTGCTCCATATATAATAATTGTGCAATTTAGTTATTTGCCACTTCGCTTACTTATGACAACTTATTCTAAAGTCACTTCCACGGTACCTCCAACTCTCAAAGTCTGATGATGCTCATTGCAATGTCCTTTTCTGGGAAGTCACTTCTGTTGGTGCAATCCATATGCACATGTGTAGGTTTGCATGTGTTTTGCCCCTCAGAGCCTGGACAGAGCTCTAATAGATACGTTTCCTGCATCTGTAAATTGTCCCACTTCTTTATTTTTGTTCTTATATATATATATGTGTTAAAATGTCATCTGTCGCTAATGTTACCAAAAAGTTGATTGGGCCGGGGGCGAGGGAGGGGTTGGATTAGGGAGGGCACGAATTAGACCATATGGAATCGCGAACACTGCCTTTGGGGGGAAACGTAGCCAGACTTTTTTCGTGTCTCGCCCCCCCACTCTTGTAATGCTGAATACTCCCCTGGTAGGCGTGCGTGACAATGGCAGATTGCCGCACAGCCTGCAGCTCACTCTGCTGTCTCTTGAACGATCAACGAGGCACATATTTCTTCAAAGTTTACTCTTTGGAATCTTTTAACTTCAAAGCAAACGCAATGAAGTATTTTCCCATCATTTCTCTGTATCTGACAGAGGCGTAGCCAGGATTGTCTAACAAGTGGGGCCTGAAGCTTATGCCACAGCAGTGACATTTACATCTGTAAATGCCCAGACAGTGCTGGTGAGTAGGTATGTACAGATGTTGGGTGGTCCTTGCCCGCTCAGGCCCTATCCTGTCTACGCCTCATTCTTGCACTTAGTGGGGGCTACACAACATGGACGTTTTATGCAAACTATGACTGAAGAGACGGGCCTGTCTGTACCTCGGGCCCGTCCTTTCTGTCTCTGTCCCTTATGCCACTCTGTCCTTCAGGCCTCACAGTCTCCCAGCGCTCTTGATCCTTTAGCTTCTCTCTGTCTCCCATGACATGTTGTTTTTGAGACCTCTTTCTGTCTCTCATGCTACAGTCAGGTCTCTAGGTCTCTTTGTCCTTTCTTTATCTCTAAAGCCTTGCTTTGCACCAGTTCCCCCAGAACTCTGCATATGTGTTGGGAAGGATTTCCTTTTTGCAACTGTCCTCCATTGACTACAATGGAGTTCCAGCGGATCTACTTGTTCTCTAAATCCTTACGGATTCTTCTGTTTAGCGAGGATCTTTTGCATCATTCACCTGCTTCTTTTAGTTCATTTGGGGGTCACTGGTCAGTCCCTGTGGCTTGCAGTGCAGGGAATGTGTCTCCTGTTGCGTTTCACCATTAATATGATATGATATGGCATTTGTAACGCGCCTATACACAAGTGTTTCAAGGCGCGACGAGGCAGGGAGGAGGAACAAAGGGAAGACAGACAGCGATCCTACTAGGCCAGGTGTCATTCAGATTGCGCAAGTGCATGGGTAGAGGGGAAGGGAAAAGTGCAAGGGGAAAGGGAGAGGGGAAAGTGGAGTACAGGGGTAGTAGAATAACAAGATAAATAATAAGGGCCAGCTGGTGGCAAGTGCAAGGTAAGTGCAGACAAGTGCTGGGAAGGGGGGCTGTAGGGATACAGAGACAGTCCCGCAGTGCAGGGGTTTCCGGGAAGGCAGTGCAAGGGGAGAGTGGCTGGGCCAAGGACCGAGATCGGTGAGAGTGGCCCAGTTGCAGATTCAGCGCAATTTCAGTCAGGAATTTAGCAGGGGACAGGGGGGGAGAAAGCAGAAGCAAAGAGGAAGGTTTTGAGGTGCTTCCGGAACCGGAGATGGTTCTCCTCAGGTTTCAGGGAGGCAGGAAGGCTGTTCCAGAGGGAGGCCCCTGCCGCGGAAAGAGATCTACCCCTAACTGGTTGCTTGGAGAAGCGGCTGACCCTGAGGGAGTTGGAGGCGGATGAGCAAAGAGCTCAAGAAGGAAGATATTTAGGAAGAATAGGAAGAAAGAGTTGAAGGTATTTTGGCCCCAGGCCCCAGAAGGCCTTGTATACAATGCAGAGGGTTTTGAACTTAATCCTCGCAGCCACTGGGAGCCAGTGTAGAGATTCCAGTCCTGGAGAGATACGGTCACTGGGCTTGAGGCCAAGGACAAGTCTCGCAGTCCTGTTCTGGATGAGTTGCAGAGGGCGGAGCGTAGAGGCAGGCAGATTTAGATAGAGGCTGTTACAGTAGTCCAGCTTAGAGAGAACCAGGGCTCTGGTGACAGTGAGCTTCTGGGGGAAGGAGAGGAAAGGAAGGATACCTCTGAGGAGGTGCAGCTGGTAGTGTGACTTCTTAGAGACGTCAGATATTTGAGGAGAGAAGGAGAGTGTGGAGTCGAAGATGACCCTGAGGTTTTTTGCCTTGCAGGTAGGAGCAGGAAGAGGGCCGGGAGAGGCCGGCCAGAGAGCTGCAGGGAAGGATGGAGTGGGTGTGCCGATGAGTAGAATCTCGGTCTTGCTGGCATTAAGGCAGAGGTCATTGGCGGCACACCACTCCTGGATGGCAGACAGACAGTCAGAGATGAGGGAAGGAGAGAAGGAGGCCGAGGGTAGCCTGAAAATGAGCTGGGTATCATCCGCATAGCACTGAAAGTTGGGGCAGAGAGCGGCGATGCGGTGGGCAAGGAGTGCCAGATACTGGTTGAACAGCCAGGGAGAGAGGTTAGATCCCTGGGGGACACCACACTTAGAGAAAAAGATGTCAGAGAGGAAGGACCCCAGTTGGACCTGGGAGGGTCGATTGGAAAGAAAAGAGGTCAGCCACGCCAGGGCACAAGCCGGCACAAGCCACCTTAAGTGGAGTGCTGCATTGAGACCTTTTGTCCATTTCTTTCTTTAAGTAACGTTCCAGTTACGTTTGTGATGTGCACTGAACAGGCTGGTGGCAGTGAACATTTTCTTTAATTGTTTTCCCAGTGCACAGATGGGCCCCTTTATTCTTTACCATAATAATGCCATTTTGAATTCTGTATAATCAAAATGGCTATCCTTTATGGTATATGGTTCTTTGTGCCATCGTCTTTTTTGCCATCTTCCTATATTTTAAGGTCAGAAATTACCATATGCATTTTCACAGTAGTCCAGTTCTGGGGTCCAGGCCAGTGATGTGTGTGTGAACCGACTGACACTGGGTTTTGGGGCGGTCTGGTCCAAATTCATATTGCAACCAGAGTATATGCTCTTTTGCAGGGCAGAATGTGAGGTGAAAGGCTGCCTCTGATTGGACAGCCTCTCCCAGTTTGGATGTTGCAGGTCACTTCTATAGGTGGGGTAGCCCCCAAACTGTATTCTGGGTGAAAAGAGAAGTCCAAGAGGCATTTGAGATCAAGAAGTCACATGATACAAGCATCTGAAGCCGAAGGACCACCAAAGACCCTCCAGAGGACTGTCTCTGAGACTACCTACCATTGGTCAAGCCAAAAAGCATGTTTTGGACCTTTGCATTGAAATCCAGTGGGAAAGCCTGAACCCAGGTGCATTCCTCCACTGGACTGGTGGGACCAACTATTCTAAAGCCCTGCTCTTTACTTATCACTGTGCCAAGACCAGAGTCATCACCTGGTCAGCATTTGACCTGCATCTTTCTGGAACTGGACTACATTTGTGCTGGCATCCGAATGTATGTGAATATGGTGAAAAGAAAAAGAATTTCGAATCCCAAAATACTGTTTTAACCCCTTTGTACTGCATATATTTGCGGGGGAGACCTCCCCCATACCCCAATCCCCCAATCCCCCATACCCTACGACCCTTTTTATTTACTTACACACACGCACACACACATATATATATATATATATATATATATATATATATATATATATATATATATATATATATATATATATATATATATATATATAATTATTTTTTATTTTTTTTATGGTAAAAAGGGGGTCTTGCATTTCGGTATTTTGGTATTTTGGGATTCGAAATGTTGGGCATTCTCTATTTTGCTATTTTGGTATGATTGCTTGGCAACCTGCGAGCACTGCTGTTGCCTTGCCAACCTGATGCTCCGGTCTCTCTTGACAGGGAAGGGCCTGCTGGACCCCAAGTTCTGACTGCACTGCTCCCCAGGGCCTGCCGAACCTGTCCTGAGTCTCTTTAACGTCTGCCCCATCTGCTGCTCTTGAGGGGTTCTCCTGTGCTAATGGAACCGAATTTAAGCTTTCTTGACCCTGTCTGGGGGACTCTGTCTCTATTGGTCTTTAAAACCATACTAACAGGGCGACCAACCTTTCTTGTAGTTTTCCCGCTGAGAGCAATAGTTTACACCTGCTGCCCCAGCAACCCTCTGTCCTTCCAGTGACCCCTTGTCTTGTCAGTGACAGTGTGGGGGCTGGGTCCTTCCTAAAGCCGCACAACAACCGCTTTCTGAACTTTCCTCCAGGACCGGACTGGGACAGAAGTAGGCCTGGACACCACAAGAAAAGGTGGCCTGCATTCCATACTTTAGAGGACCTTACCTAAGCCCTACGTGATAATTAGAATAAAGCAGGGGTAGCTGTTTTCCTCTAATATATTACATTAGTAGCTATGCAGTAGCTTTTATGCATATGAACATTAAAAAATACAATTTGTTTGCTTGTGATGGTGTTTTTTATCGGTGTAATATGAAATCGGAAAGTTTTTTTAGCTTTACCTGATGTTTATATGAATTATGGAATGAACATCTGGTTACTTTTTACATTATGTGCATTATATTAATAACATTTGAATATACACATATTTCTATGTCTCCCTGACCTGGTCCACCCTCTAATTCACCAGTGGAAGTCTATTGTTTACATATTATTATCCTTGATATTCCGTGAGACATAACTCCCCTGTCTATTGGTCTAGTTGCTTCCCCCATGTCCAGGATGAAGGGGACACCCATGTGTTTGGTATACGTGAATAACAGTTTGCAATTTATGACCAAAAAATATTTGAATAATTAAGGGGAGCGCATTTTTGGAGCAATGTAGGTACCACAATCCAGTGAAACCACATTGGGCCAGTGCTACACCTATCATCCGTACAGACCGCTAGGTGATCCTACTGCTCTACCATGGCTTTTTGGACTCTCCCTTTGGCATTGCGCTTTATGCCCTATATGCCAGTCCGAGCCCACCTCCTTCTCTTTGATGCTGATGCTGAATCAGCTGGTTTACTGTGAGCCTCCCCTGGACCAAAGAGGTGCCAGGACTTTTAGGGGAGGACACAATTAAGGACTACATCAATTTGCCATCAATGCATGGACTGCGAAGCAACTGTGCTCTGGTGGGCGTCCTTGCAAAACAAACAATAAAAACCCACTGCGCTCTAAAGCGCCCTTTCAGTTACAAGGGAGTGCTGTACACGCCTCATAAATAAGCTAATTAATAAGGCCTATGTTTAATGCTGGTTCATAGAAAACAAATCAAGCCGCTGATAATTGTTAAATGCTTATGTGGTTCGAGGTCTTGAACGGCGGCACAAAAGACCGACCTTGCAGATTGCATGCCGAAAAGGTGGCATCCAGCAGGTCGGCTTTTTGTGCCCGGCCCTCTCCCGTTCTCTTTTGGACCCCGCCCACACCCCTCGGCCACTGCGCTGCCCACGCCCTAACCAGCCCCGCTCCCTCACCACCCGCTTATCTGCTGCGCTCCAGGAACACTCGTCCGGCTGCCATCTAGGCCTTGCCCCCTACAGACGTACGTAGGGGAGACAGTGCCGGATTATCCATTAGGCCAAGTAGGCAAAGGCCTATGAGGCCCACTCCTTTTGGGGGCCGCAGGAAGGCAGAGGCCTTGATGCGCTACTGTGCTGCTCAACGGCCTGTGCCGCGTTAGCATTCTTATAATTTGCGAGGGGGACCCGAAATTTAGACTGTCTAGGGGCCTCCATAGGGTTCATTTCGGCAGTGACCAAGGGCGGCCTATTGTATGCAGCATCCTGTAAATAGACCTTTCGGAGGCGTGGCCTATAGACCGCAAATGGTTTGTGTGTATGCTATCATGTCTCGAACGTTCCCTAGCTGTCTCTCAGATCGCTCTTCATGTCTCTTATGCCGCCTGCTAGCCCGAGTCCCATGTCTTTTCATGTGTGTCTTTTCATTAGGGTATCAACTAAAAGCATGAAAAAAAATGTAAAGCAAAAGAATGGAAGGAATAAGGAACATAAAAGGGGAGAGGGTGTGCCCAAATGAAAAAAATAATAATGTCAACAAATTAAAGCAATTGTCCTCTACTATGTTCATGCCTCACAGACTCCAGCATCTGTCTCCTAATTCCCAAACACTGCTTATCAGGCTCCCCTCACTGAGATTGACTCTCAAAGATTTGCCCTTTAGCACATCTGATATGATAGGTTATTTATAACGTGCTTAATACACAGAGGTTTTTAAGCGCAGACCCAAGGATCTAACCTGCGTTGATCTGTGTCGTCTTGCTTCCAAGGCGAGCGCGTTGCCCCTGAGCTATCCTCCAGAGACTGAGGTACCCTGGGAATCTCTGAACTGCACCGGCTACATTGGACCAGATCCACAAGGACTAAAACTGAGGCAGATCTGGAGATGCCCGGAGCATCTCTGAGATGCCCACAGGGAAATGTGACTCTCAGAGATTTGCCCGAGGGCATCTCAGAGGTACCCCAGGAATCTCGAGATATGCTGGAGTTTTAGCTTTTGTTGATCAGGTGTAAGGTAGCAGGTGTAAATCAGGCATGCTCACCGGTAGCTCTGATTTACTTCAGTTCAAACCTTAGAGAATCAGGTCCACTGTCTCTTGTTGAGATGGACAGGACAAAATGTGGCAGATGTTCCCTGGCAGCCCTCTTCGGATGGAAAGTAGAGTTGCATGGGTGGTGGCGGGCAGGGATGCAGAGGTGACACACAGGGGACCTCTCGTGACTGACGTTTCTGGTTTCATGCTGCCATTACTGATTTGTGTCTCTTTTGCATCTTTCTAGATTTTTCGAGGAGGGCTTTGAAGAGTATTCCACCACTGAGATCCCGCCGGATAGTGAGGAAGGCCCATCAGGATCGGAACATCTCCAGTGCGATATGGAAGCGGCCCCTGAGGGACCCGGCACCCACCAGACTGCCACCAGAGGCGTCTCCCTGAAGAAGGCCGCTCCGCCCCTCTCGTTGGCAGAAGCAAGGCACCGCTTGTACAAGGTCTCCCTGGTGCTCACCAAGAAAGAGAGCAGCACCATCCAGGGGGGCGGAGCCCCCGCCTCAGTTAACATCCCAGAAGATGAGAAGCCAGGAAAGGCGTTACTCAGGGCGCATAACAATGTCTCGCCCCATAATCGAAGGGGTTCTGTGGAGGACGATGCCGCAGACAAGGCAACATCATCAGGCCAATCACCCAGGTGCTCTTCGTTGAGAGAGAGGCGGAACCCTACGAACCCAGACCTGCCCAACATCCCTGTTTTGCACTCAGCAGTGTACGCGCAGGTGTACTCGCCTACCAAGCGGGCCTGGAAACATGTGGAGTTTGGCCATGTTAATGGGAGTGACCCCGCTCCAAACAGATCACCGAAAGATGCAAGCTTACACAATGGGGGTGTCAGGGACTGGCCCAGTGCCAAGGAAAGCCCAGAGGCTGACACCACAAGCATGGACTCCTGGCAAAATGTGGCCAACAGGTCAACCAAAGAAAGCACTCCCCAAAATAGAGCTGGCAGCACAGGGATGGGTTCCTCGCCACCAAGGAACAGCTGGAAAAAGGAACCCACTCTCATGGTTATTGGCTATGCACCAGAAAGTCGCAGGCGAACGGAAAGTGACACAGTAGCCACCGGATCCCCAACACAAAAGCACTGGGAAAGGGAAGGCCGCACTGCAGAGTCTGTGTCACCCCAAGAAAGCAAATGCCAAAGGGATGGCAATGAAGTGGTGGCAGGCTCTTCGAAAAGGGGGAATACATCACCACAGCACACCAGCTGGCAAAAGGAAGATGATACTTTAGTGACTGAATCCCCACCCAAAAGCCCCCAGCATAGCACACCGCACAGTATAACAACAAGATCACCCCCAAGAAGCACCTGGCACAGTACACCCCTCAGTAAAGTGGCCTCGTCCCCACCACGAAGTTCATGGCTCAACAAATCCACTAGTCTCGGAAGCAGATCACCACCAGAAAGCCCTTGGCACAACAAACCCAGCATCAGGGGAACCTGGCCACCACCAGCAAGCACGTGGCATAACAGACCAAGCAGCATATCAACCGCACCCCCAACAGGAAGCTCAATGCACAATAAATCGAGCAGTGTGGGAACCCACTCGCCAACAGCAGTCCCATGGCACAATAGAGCCAGCAGTTCAGGGACCTCAGCAAGCTCTATGAAACCCACATCACCAGTAAACTTGTGGCATACGAAACAAAGCAGTGCCATGGCCACATCGACTGCAGGAAGCCCAGGGCACAGCAGACCCAGCAGTATAAAATCTGTGTCACCACCGGAAAGCCCCAGTAGAACAAAGGACACATCCCCAGAAAGCCCTGGGGAAATAAACCCTAGACAAATGTCTGCATCGCTAAAAGAAGACCAGGGGCAAATCACAGCTAGTATTATAAGGTCCCCATCCCCCACAGAGATCACAAAGAACAATAAAGCCAGCAGATCCATAGGCACGTCCCCAACAAGAAGCCCTGAGCCCCATAGTCTCAGCAGAACAATAAGCAGGCTACCACCATTAAGTCCTGGGCACAAGGATCCCAGCAGAACAATGGAAGCATCACCACAAGGAATCCCTGGTTACAGTGATCCCAACATAGCAATGCAAACATCACCACAAAGCGATACTGGACAAAGAATGGAAACAGCACCACCAGGGAGCCCTGGGCACAAGGAACCCAGCAGAAGAATGCAAACATCACCACCTGGAAGTCCCGGACACAGCGAGCCCAGCGGACCAATGCAGACTTCACCACCAGGAAGTTCTGGACACAGCGAGACCAGCGGAGCAATGCAAACTTCACCACCAGGAAGTCCTGGACACAATGGACCCACTGGTATAATAATCACATCACCGCCCAGACACCCTGAGAGCAATGCAACTAGCAGTGTAATGGACAGATCGCCTGGGGAAAGCCAGGAGCACAGTGCAGACTCCAGAATAATAGACACTTCACCTCCAAGACGACCTGGGTACATGAAACCCAACAGTATTATAGAAGGTTCACCACCAGAGACCTTTCAGCAGACAGAACACAGTATTATAGAGGCTGCCTCACCGCCAAGAGTCCCTGGATGTGTAATGAACACACCTGGGTCTAAACACCCTCGCCACAAGACCCCCAGCATTAAAATGGATGCTTTGGCTCATGAAAGCCCTGAGGGCTATCCAGCTAATAGTATAATAGGAACACCAGGGAGCACTGAACACCATACATCCAACAATGTGATGGACACAATACCAACACAAGCCTCTGACTACAGAAAACCCAACAGCATAATGAACATGGGACCTCCCGAACGCACTGGGTATCATGAGACAAATAGACTAGAAGACAGAGTGCCACCAGTAAGCACTGTCACCAGTGCACCAAACACTATAATGGAGACAGTACCACTAGAAAGCCATGAACAGAGTGAACCAAACATTGTAATTGACACATTACCACAAGAAAACCAGGAGCAAAATACACTCAGCACTAACGTTTCCAAACAACCACCGGAAAGTGACACCAGTAGTTTGATTACAAACCCACCACCAAAAAGCATTTGGCATGATGGGGTATCTAGTACAGGAACAAGGTCCTTACCGCAAATCCCATGGAACAATGCAACCAGCAGCATAACCGAATCGCAGCTGAAAGCCAATGAGCAAGATGTAGCTGACGGCCTAGTGACCACATCACCCACACAATGTCAGGCTCAGAATGAAATGAGCAGCATAGAGAGTGAATCCCTGCCAAAAACCAACAACCAATCAGTAACCGAAACAACATCGCAAAACAGCAACCACTATGTAGCCATTAGGACGGTCACAGAAATATCTCCGAAAATGAACAGCCAAGATGGAAGCAACAGTGCTGTAGCTGAATCTGTACCAAAAACAAGTCACACAACTGAAACCAGTTTGACAGTAACTAAACCAGCACCACCCAGCAACAATCAACTTTCATCCAGCATGACAATAATGAAATCACCTGCGGAAAATGACAACCAAATTGAATCCACAAGGAGAGAAACTCAGTCACCCCCAAAAAGCACAGTTCAAATGGAAGTCAACAATACAGATCCCAATTCATCTGTGAGGATCCACTGCCAAGAGGGAGGTGACATGCCAACAGCTTCACCACCCAAAGGATGCAACTTGCAAATTGTAACAGAACCCACAACTAACATATCAATACAGGATAACCAGAGCAATTATAACTCATTTGACGATGCCGTCACAACACAACAAGGGAGTGGAGACCATAATGCTACGCTTGCACAAGGAAATAGTTCAATGCACGATTCTGGCGTGAATACAGGTACCATACTGCCGGATGAAACGTACATGGAAAGTAGTGGTGATGTCATTGAACCGACATTGCCAGTACTCATCACGGATAATACAAATATTGACTCAGGCAGTGATCAGCCACCAAGAGAACAGCAAGAGACCACAGATAGGACACTTACCGTCACTGACATTTTCCAAGTGCCAGACATGCCCTCCACAGAAACAGAAACAGTGTTGGCCTTAATCCATCTCCCACCAGTAGAGGAGTCCAGTCAACACCAACAAATGGCACAGGAGGAGCCCGATGTTACCCTTGACATGGAAAGTTGGGTGGACACGGTTCGCAGCCTGGAAACCCCTGAGATCATGAAATATCCGAGAGTGGAATTGGGGAAACAGCCACGGACCTCTGCCTTGTCTGTGTATGCAACCTTGCCACCAATAAAAGAAGATGCGTCCTCCCCAATATCATCGCCACCTTTTCCTGGAATTGTAGACATAGAGCACAGGTTCTCACCAACTATGGCAGAGGAAGAGGAGGAGATGGAGGACATAAACCCTTCCGTTGAGATGGACACTGGTGTTGCATTGACTAAGAGCAGCGAGGAGCTGCCAGCACCTGCTGATAAAGCCAAAACAGTCTACTCATGGGAGAACTCCATGAACAGAGCAATGGGCCTTGATAAGTTGTCTCCCATGGAAATGATGAAACGGCACATGGCGGATAACAGCAGCAACCCTTCCAGAAGTACCAGCTACAGGTCTTCACAGGATGAAAACAAGCCGGTGCGGCAAAGCTGCAGCATCGGCACTCTACTGTTGTCAGAACGTCTGGAGAAGAAGGCAACACCTTCCGAGGAGAAGCCCTATTCCCGGCTGGATAGTCTGCTCTTCAACAGCTACAAGGCTTCTGATAGGGGATCCTTTGGTGGGGTGGACAAAGAGAGAACCCCAAAGACAGTGTTGACCACGCCTCAGGTCCCTGTGGTGCCAAGCTCTGACGACGAGATCGAGATCCCACATTCCAACCCCCCTGACCAGATCTCAGCACCTCCAGAGGAATCTCCTGCTGTTTTGCCACGTACGGTCCCCGATAGCCTTCTGAGCACACTAACCCCACTCCCACCGGATCTTCCGAAGCTCCCGATCAGTGACACAAGCAGCCGAGTGGCATCCTCCGTCTCTGACGAGGCCCAGCAAAATGGCTCGCAGCCTCAGCCGGAGCTGAGAGCCTTCCCCGACGGATGGGTGAGTCCATTGATCAGTAACACTTTCTGGGTAATACCTAGTTGCTCACCTTAATGAATGGACTCCTGATCCTACTCTCCAGTATTAATATGATACGGGAAAGATAAGGTGTTTTAGTACATTTTCTCTTCATACCTAGTTATTATGGATCAGTCAAATGTGTGCTGGAACACCCAATTGAAGGGAAACCTTATAGTACATGAATTGTACATGTTATATTTTCTGCTATGCAATCTGAACATGAGCAACAACAGACAACTACATACCAGCACACTAATCCACCCTGAAACACTAGCGGTAAATAATGACTTCCACAATGGTTATTGTTTTTTTCCTTCATCCATGTAATCCATTAGATAATGTGCATTTCATATTGAGATATATTCTCATGTCATTTACAAGAAGAGAGAATAAAGGCATATGTATTAGATTATTTCCTGAATTTACAGGTTAAGAAAGCTTGTAGTTACACACAGGCGCGGTCTAGTTGTTAAGTCTTGGTTAACGTATTGACAACGTAGGACAATGACTAGAATGGAAAACAGACTGCACAGTTTGCCACTGGCGGGGAGACACTATGGGCAGTCTGGATTTCAGTAAATCCATGCAAGTAACACATTGACCAGGATTGCGTTAACATGAGAGGTTTATTTGCTTTTTTCAAAGTTTGACTAAGATTTGAGTTTGTGATACGTGTGTTATATTTTTGCATTAGAGATTGTTTCCTCTGATGAAGGGGTTTTCATCACAGTACACACTGAGGTTTAGGATGGCATGCTTCATATGCATGTCCAGCGTTTGTGGATTAAGCTATTCAAGATTATGAGAAATGTGATTACATCTATTGAGATACTTTCGAAATGAATTAGAGCTTTCTCCGCTTCAACGTCCTTACCCCCGGACCCTGAAGTTCCTCGCATGCTTCTATTTATTGTTCACCCTCATGGTACTAGTGGGTAAGGGGTTAACCACCTCAACTAACGCAAGAGGTGACTGGATCATTGAGGAACATTTCACTGAGCAACTAACTCCATTTGTTCCATAGCTGGCCACTGTCATTCTCAGGAGCTGTGAGGAATTAACTGGTCACACTGATAGGGGCTTAACTGCTGTACCTGAGCAGCCACAGCAGTTTAGACCACGGGATCATGGGCAGGTGTGTACCATGAGCGCTCTTACAAAAATCCTGGGCTCGCCTTAAGGTATCACAGCTGAGCTCAGGATTTAACTCTGCAGGAGGTTGTGGGGATGTGAGAAAGAGCAAGCACAACCCGAAAAAAGATTCAATGCATGTCCAAAGTCATTTATACAAATGGGAGATCACTTATTGTGAGCACATACAAGGTTATGGATTATTCTGTCCGAGGCAACAGTGAAGAGCAAAAGGTTGTGGATTATTCTGTCAGAGGCAACAGTGAAGAGCAAAAGGTTATGGATTATTCTGTCGGAGGCAACAGTGAAGAGAAAAAGGTTGTGGTTTATTCTGTCGGAGGCAACAGTGAAGAGCAAAATGTTACTGATTATTCTGTCAGAGGCAACAGTGAAGAGCAAAAAGGTTATGGATTATTCTGTCAGAGGCTACAGTGAAAAGCAAAAGGTTATGGATTATTCTGTCGGAGGCAACAGTGAAGAGAAAAAGGTTATGGATTATTCTGTCGGAGGCAACAGTGAAGAGAAAAAGGTTACGGATTATTCTGTCGGAGGCAACAGTGAAGAGAAAAAGGTTGTGGATTATTCTGTCAGAGGCAACAGTGAAGAGCAAAAGGTTATGGATTATTCTGTCGGAGGCAACAGTGAAGAGAAAAAGGTTATGGATTATTCTGTCGGAGGCAACAGTGAAGAGCAAAAAGGTTATGGATTACTCTGTCAGAGGCAACAGTGAAAAGCAAAAGGTTATGGATTATTCTGTCAGAGGCAACAGTGAAGAGCAAAAGGTTAGTGATTATTCTGTCAGAGGGAACAGTGAAGAGTCTTCCTCTCGTCATTGCTCGCAACTGTGAATGGATGTGATAGAAGGAGCAGTACCCTGGGTTTCTTTGGCCAGGATCCTCTGGCCAACGTCACAATAGGCCCATAGGGAATGCATAATCTGCTGCAAATTTGGGGCTCCCGCTACTGTTGGCACACTATGCCTTGGCACAACATGGCCGTTCTCTGGGGACCACAGCTTCAGGGCTACTTCGGGGACCTCTTTAGCAAGCTTGTTCTCTCCCCACAAGATGGACTGGCCATGTCTGCGACCAAATGCTGCTTTGCAGTTCTAGGGGAACTTGAACCTCTCTAAGGAAAGGCAGCCGCACCCTTAAACTGTAAATTACACCGGGCTGCACTGTAACTGGTATGACTACCAGGGCACAAAAGTCCTTTACTGGAGCAGAATCCCAAGTGTTCAAAACTTTCTCTGAAGCAAAGTGTAAAAACGTGCCTGTTAGGGGCTTCTTTGCACAGGCGGGATAGAGTTTGACCTTTTATAGGGGAATTCTTTAAACTCACTGCTGCCACTCGCTTCCCTGAAAGTACCCATGGTCATATTATTACACTGTGATGACTCTGTCCCCAACCACGTGACTTCCGTTCTGGGAAACCAAGGTCCAAGAGGAGTTCTTTTCTTTCCTACTTTACTCGTATTCCCAGTTGCTGGCAGGCTTTTCATGACATGACAAGAGTGCATGGGCTAGTTGGTCCTAAGGTGGTAATTGTATTGGAGGTACATCCTCAACATTACCGTCGAAGATTGTAGCATGGAGGTGCTGCAATGTGGCAGTAACGTAATTACCACCACTTTCCCGCCACATGTTACTGTACCGCCTTACTTGTAATGAGGCCCAGTTACTTCCTTGAAGAAGAAAGATGACTTTCTGTATCTAGATTTCTGCTGTCCATCTTTTCTGCTGTTCCCGTTCTATCATGGCGGAAGTGTGAATCTGCTTTCCTGTTCTGTTATGTCTGTGCAGTTGTTGCTCCTTTGTCAAGTCATTGGCTAGAGCTTTGTACATGTTGACTTGTAGGTGTAATAACAAAGCCATTACTGATGCCAAGGCTGACGTCATGCTGGTGCTGCCATTACATTTAAAGGCAGGCATCCTTCTGCATATTTAAGAATGGTAGCTTAACAGTGTTGTGCAGTTTGATGCTGCAGAGGGATCTGCCCTCCATAGTGTCGGGAGGATAGCTCAGCGGCAACTGTGCTCACCTTGGAAACAAGACTGCACGAAGCAGCAAAGGCTCGAACCCCGGGTCTGCGCTTAGAAACCTCTGGGTATTAAGCACGTTATAAATACGCAACTAAGACATATTCCCATAACAGCGCCTCAATGCCCCCGGGCTGTGTGAGTGCTATAAAAATGCAAATAAATAAAATAAATAAATAAATGTGGGTAAACAATGATCCACGTGCTTCCTGTAGAGAGGCCTAGCCAACCTACGGGACCACAAGTCTCGTGCATGTTCAGTGTATACAATGCATGATGGTTCGCCTGTAATATTCAGGGACTGGGCACGGGGCCCAGAATATTCCTTGCACACGTGCGCTGGTTTGCAGACCGGTAGAGTGGCAGGATTGCTTCTCACGAGGGAGGCGTGCCAGGTGTGTGTCTTGCGTGAGACGAACATGATACCTCATGTGAAATGTTCAGACAGAGACGGGGTGAAGGGGTGTCTGTGGGGAAATGGTAAGAGTCCTGTAAATGGGCAGCAGTGAGCTAGACCTCTGCCCGCCAGTACTCAGGTCAGCTCATGGGTCGCTGTTTTTTAATCTCTGTATTTTGGCCTTTGGCTGCCCTAATCCTTGCATTCTGATGGTTACTTGCCCTAACTATCTGTCCTAATCCTTGTCTTTTGGTAACTGGCCCTCCTAACCTTTGTAGTTTGGTTTCTCTGCCTGCTAATCTTTGTATTTTGATTGCTGCCTGCCATTTTCTCTGTATTTTGATCACTGATTGTTCTAATCTCTGTATTTTGGTAACTGCCTATCCTAATCTCTGTGTTTTGGTCATTGTCTGCCCTAATCCTTTCCTTTTGGCAACTGGGTGTCCTAAACATTTGCATTTTGTTCCCGTCCTGTGCTAATCTTTAGATTTTGGTTGCTGCTTGCCCTAACTATCTGGCCTAATCCTTTTCTTTTGGTAACTGGCCCTCCTATCCTTTGTAGTTTGGCTTCTTCATGTGCTAATCTTTGTATTTTGATTGCTGCCTGACATTTTCTCTTTATTTTGATCACTGATTGTTCTAATCTCTGTATTTTGGTAACTGCCTATCCTAATCTCTGTGTTTTGGTCATTGTCTGCCCTAACCCTTTCCTTTTGGCAACTGGGTGTCCTAAACATTTGCATTTTGTTCCCGTCCTGTGCTAATCTTTAGATTTTGGTTGCTGCTTGCCCTAACTATCTGGCCTAATCCTTTTCTTTTGGTAACTGGCCCTCCTATCCTTTGTAGTTTGGCTTCTTCATGTGCTAATCTTCTATTTCGGTGGCTGCCTGCTCTACTCTTTGTATTGTGGTCACTTTCTGTTCCAATCTCTGTGTTTTGATCAATATTTGCCCTAATATTTGCTTTTTGGTTTTAGCCTGCCCCCATCTTTGTATTATAGTGACGATATGACCTAATCTTTGTATTTTGTTGTCTGACTGTACACATCTTTTAATTTTGGTAGATTTCTGCCCTAATCTCTGTATTTAAATCACTGACTGCCCTAATACCAGCACTTTGGTTGCAACCTGCCCCATTCCCTGTATTTTGGTAGTAGCCCTCACCCAGACCCTCTCTCCTTTGAACACACTGCTGTTCAATGTCTCGCACCAACCTCTTCTACTCAGTGGCATCGCCAGGAATCAAATTTAGGAAGGGCAAAGAGGGGGCCAAAGGCAAAAGTAGGGGGGCACAGACACACGTGGGGGGCAACTATGAAAGGTAATGTGTGACATCAGAAGCACTCCTGCAGAGGGGCTTTTGTGCACACCAACTACCCACACCCCACTGTACCTCACCCCCCATCAGAATGCAGGCACGAAACAATTCAGTGACTAATGGCCCATCATTAGCACTTTTGTGGACTACATTCTGCTGGGAGGGGCTGCAAGCTGCTCTATCACTGCTCACTTTGAGACAAAGGAGCATTGCCCGTGTGATCTGCAGACATTTGCCTCAGTACTGTCAAAAATAACACCACGAACAGAGAACACAGTCACTGCTCTCCTTAGGTAGGTGGGGCACAAGGGGGGGTGGTGGCACTGGCCCCCCAGATCCCTACCTAGCAACGCCACTGTGACTCATACCCACGCTAAATATAGTCTGGCCTTCTGCTTACAAGTCCAGCCCTCATACTGAGGAATCGGGGCCCCAATGGAAACAATGTGGGGAAATCCAGGCTTTTCTCAAAATGTAAATACAGCAGATATGGAATCGGGAAATATATGGAAAAAAGGCTAGTCTATCACAAGCGCTCTCGTGGAAATTAAGCGCCTGACAGGTTTGTAGTTGCGAGACTGTGCCTTCTTCGGGATGGCCTCGCTAGCCTAGCCGTGAAGGCGCAGGCTATGCTCACACCAAGGGCAGGGGTTAGAGTCCATCAGGGGTGGGCAGGCACCTTTACACAAATGTGCAAGAGAGTCTGCAATTCCACTCGGAGGGGTGGACAGCCACCTTTTGCTAAAATGTGCAAGAGAGTCTGCAATTCCACTCAGAGTGGTGGACAGCCACCTTTTACTAAAATGTGCAAGAGTCTGCAATTCCACTCAGAGGGGTGGACAGCCACCTTTTGCTAAATTGTGCAAAAGAGTTTGCAATTCCACTCAGAGGGGTGGACAGCCACCTTTTTCTAAAATGTGCAAGAGTCTGCAATTCCACTCAGAGGGGTGGACAGACACCTTTTGCTAAAATGTGCAAGAGTCTGCAATTTCACTCAGAGGGGTGGACAGCCACCTTTTGCTAAATTGTGCAAAAGAGTCTGCAATTCCACTCAGAGGGGTGGACAGCCACCTTTTGCTAAATTGTGCAAAAGAGTCTGCAATTCACTCAGAGGGGTGGACAGCCACCTTTTGCTAAAATGTACAAGAGTCTGCAATTCCACTAAGAGGGGTGGACAGCCACCTTTGGCTAAAAGGCCACCTTTTGCTAAAAGGCCACCTTTTACTAAAATGTGCAAGAGAGTCTACAATTCCTCTCAGAGCCGTGTTAGTGGCGGGGCATGTCTCATTAACCCTTTGCTGTCTGTCTTGCCATCTGAAACCTGCCTGTTGCCCCAAAGTGCAGCGTTGGGTGTGAATATCTGCAGCCTATCGGTACATTTGAAATCAGTGCCTGTGGTGTTCCTGCAGTGTCTGAAGCAAGCCCCTCACCAATTGACCTCATCATCCCTACCCTAATACAATAATGCAAATCCTGCTTGGAAATAGCTGCCAACATTCAGGGCCTTTCTAGATATTTTTAAAACAATTATGCAATGTGGGGCGCGGGCTTGCATAGCCCCATGTGCAAGTGGAGGGGCACAGGGACTGAGATAGAAATGTTTGCGCTCTCTCTTTCTCTCTCTTCATGCATGGCTTCAACTATCTGACTACTTTTACTTTAAGCAGCACTTGGTGAACTCTAAAACCATGGAGGGAGACTGCGTCAGCCACCGGCAGCACTCTCTACCGCACCCACCCTACCACACTCTCTCTACACCCATCTTCTCTACCGCCACCCCACTCTATCTACCCTACTCCCACTCTCTCTACCCCACCCCCACTCGCTCTACCCCCACTCGCTCTACCCCCACTCTCTCTACCCCCACTCTCTCTACTGCCACCCACCCTTACCCCACTCTCTCTACCCCCACCCACTCTTCTCTCACTCTCTCTACCTCACCTGCCCTCCCCCACCCTCTCTAACTCACCCACCCTCCTCTTCCCCTCTCTTCCCCCTCCCCCTGCCCCCACTCTCTCTACCCCCACTCTCTCCACCCCCCTGACCCACCGCCCCAGCCCCACTCCCTACCCCCATTCTCTCTACCCCCACCCCACCTAACCCAACTTGCTCTAGAACCCACACACCCTAACCCCACTCTCTCTTGCACCCACCCACCCTACCCCCACTTGCTCTACCCCCCACCCACCCTACCCCCACCTTTTACTTACCCCCACTGTGAACACCATCCTACCCCCACTCTTTACCACCACTCTTTACCCCCACTCTTTCTACAGCCACCCACCCTACACCCACTCTCTCTACTCCTACCAGCCCAAGCCCCACTCATCCACCTTACCGAACTCTCTTTGCCTCCACCCACCCTACCAATTCTCACTATCCCATCCTCCCAGTCTACCAACTCTCTACTCCCACCCACGCTAACAACTCTCTCAACCCCGCCAACCCTACCCTCACCCTCTCTACCCCATCCACATGGGCTACACCCTCTCGCTATCCCCACCCTCCCTACCCCCCTCTTCCACCACCCATCCTATCCCCTCTTTCCTTTCTAAACTACCACCTCTCTTTACCCCAGAAACCACCATAAACTCTTTTCCCCTCCACCCACCCTACCTCATCCTACCTCCTCTATTCCCCACCCACCCATCTTAGCCCATATCCCTATCCCCTCTCATCCTTCCTCTCACACACTTGCTTTATTCATACCCTCTCACTCTTTATCGCTCGTATTTCTTCTTGCTCATCATCAATGGCATCCTCTGTGAATGGCTTTCTCCTTTACTCTATCCCCCGTCTAATTCTATTGCACACCTGCACCCCATATTGCATCCTCCTTTCAACCTTTGCACTCACCTCTTTGCACCCTGGTGCCTATAAATGTAAAATGCAAAAACCAGCAGTAGACACCCAAACTATTGTTATTGCCAGTGCTTGTTTTTAGTGGGGGATGGGCCCAAATGGAATATCGCAGAAGATGCCTGTCAGTCATAATCCACTGACTCTATATAATTAGACATACAATATTTCAAAGACAAGCCATATTGATTTCGTGGCTGTCTAGTGTTAAAAAAAGCATTCATATGTTTTTTTTTAAAAAAAGTTTAAGGTAGAGGCTTTTAGACAATCTATGTGCTCACTCCAGGTTTAGTTTCTATTTGACAACTTCTCGACATTCATTAGGCTAGATCATGCGCTTGGGCAAATGAATCAGAATGCAAATAAAGCAATGGGGACAATAGTAAGGGTGCAAGCAACAGTATAATTCCATTGAGACTAAGATGTCCCTCCCAGATTTCCCTGGCACTCTCTAATGTCAGTCGGGGGCAGGGAAATCTGGGAGTGGACAGTATATTGACATGGATGTAACCAAAGTGTGCAGTAAAGGTGACCACACTTGGTGAGTGTCACAAATAACACCACGAACAGAGAACACAGTCACTGCTCTCCTTAGGTAGGGGGGGCACAAAAGGGGCACAGGATTTTAGAGGGGGGGGCACTGGCCCCCCAGTCCCTCTCCTAGCGACGCCACTGCTTCTACTACATTCTCACATACAAGCCCTGTGAACCTGCAGCCTCTTCCGACAGCATATGTACCTCGTTGTGGGATCTCTTCCTACTAAAATCCCAGCTATGTTAATGGGGAACTTAAACCTTCCAAGCATGATGGAGATTCACAAACTCAAGGTGGACTCCACTCCCTGGCCACTTTCTGGTTACCTGCGATAACCTGTCAAGTTACAAGTTCTGCAATTCCCTTGATATCATCTCTGCCTGTATTTTCTGCCCTCTCTGTCTATTTCACTGTCTCTGTCCATCCCCTCTCTCCCTTTAACCTTCTGCATAAATCACAGAACACACATTTAACCCAAACTGTATGGCTCCTAAATTCGATTCAGTTAAAACCACCTTAAAGCTTTCTCTCCACCTCTTGCTGACTATCTGACTGGCGTTTGTGGAATTCACTCCTGCTCCGACATCTCTCTTTGAGAACCACTTCTCCGTTTGCTCCATCACTCCCTCTTGCCCATGGCCTGAATCATGGCTCTGCCCAGACATTTAACAGCTGCAGAGAACTATACGTCTCAACCTGCACTACTCGATAACAACTCACTCCGTGCAGAGAACTATACGTCTCAAGCTGCGCTACTCGATAAGAACTCACTCCGTGCAGAGAACTATACGTCTCAACCTGCACTATTCGATAACAACTCACTCCGTGCAGAGAACTATACGTCTCAACCTGCACTATTCAATAACAACTCACTCCGTGCAGAGAACTATACATATCAACCTGCCCTATTCCACAGCAACTCACTCCGTGCAGAGAACTATACGTCTCAAGCTTCACTATTCGATAACAACTCACTCCGTTTCTCCCACTGTATCCTACAAGGAATCCCTCTTGCACTCAAAAGACCACCATAGTAAGCCAAATCCCTTTACGACATCAACATCATCTCCTCTCTCTGCTCCAATCCTCGTAAGCCATCCAAAACGTCCTTGACCACACTTCTCCTCCAAACTATTCTCGCTCTCCTGCCTCTTTGTCTCCGCTATCCCCCAACCTCACCCTTTCCTTAATGTGTCCCCCACTTTCAAGCTGAAAAGGCCCCTTTCCGTTGGTTGGCCAAGCCCTACTATGCTCCTGCTCAGCCCTACACTCCTCAAAATGTCAAGAAACTGGCACTCTTGACCTGCCCCTACATATCACCTCTTTAAACTTTCACTGGCCTTTTGGATCTTCCCAGCCTGTTTAAAGGTGGCCATCATCGTACCCATCTTGAAAAAGATTCTTTGCTGACTCACGCAACTCAGCCAAATATCAGCCCATCTCCCCCCATTCTTACTAATCCAATGTAATCAATGCATCTCTGACTCCCTGGAGGCGGACGGTCTCTGTGACTCCCTCTAGCCTGGATTGCGCACCTGACATTCAAGGCGGCACTGCTTACCCCTGTCGCCAGTTCACCCGGAATGCCCACCACTGTCACCTGCTCTAACTCTTTCTTATCTCTCTGTGGCCTTTGGCACAGTTCATCGTCCGTCTCTCCTTCAGACCCCCCAGATCTTGGTTTTCAGAGCGCAGTCCCCACTTGGTCAGTTTCCTACTACGCTGATGGCTCCTTTTACTCTTTCCATAAACACTGCATCTGCTAGCCGCCTCCTTGCACGGCTCTCCCAGTGTTTCCATAAACACTGCCCCTACTAGCCGCCTCCTTGCACGGCTCTGCCATGCTAGCCACCTCTTTGCACGGCTCTCCCAGTGTTCCCATAAACACTGCATCTGCTAGCCACCTCCTTGCATGGCTCTCCCAGTGTTTCCATAAACACTGCCTATGCTTGCCGCCTCATTGCACGGCTCTCCCAGTGTTTCCATAAACACTGCTTCTGCTAGCCGCCCCCTTGCACAGCTCTCCCAGTGTTTCCATAAACACTGCCCCTGCTAGCCGCCTCCTTGCACGGCACTCCCATGCTCGCCGCCTCCTTGCACGGCTTTCCCCCATTAACACTGTCCCTGCTAGGCGCCTCCTTGCACAGCTCTCCCAGTGTTTCCATAAACACTGCCTCTGCTTGCCGCCTCCTTGCACGGCTCTCCCAGTGTTTCCATAAACACTGCCTCTGCTAGCCGCCCCCTTGCACAGCTCTCTCAGTGTTTCCATAAACACTGCCTCTGCTAGCCGCCCCCTTGCACAGCTCTCCCAGTGTTTCCATAAACACTGCCCCTGCTAGTCGCCTCCTTGCACAGCTCTCCCAGTGTTTCCATAAACACTGCCTCTGCTTGCCGCCTCCTTGCACGGCTCTCCCAGTATTTCCATTAATACTGTCCCTGCTAGCCACCTCCTTGCACAGCTCTCCCAGTGTTTCCATAAACACTGCCCCTGCTAGTCGCATCCTTGCACGGCACTCCCATGCTAGCCGCCTCCTTGCACAGCTCTCCCAGTGTTTCCATTAATACTGTCCCTGCTAGCCACCTCCTTGCACAGCTCTCCCAGTGTTTCCATAAACACTGTCCCTGCTAGCCGCCTCCTTGCACAGCTCTCCCAGTGTTTCCATAAACACTGCCTCTGCTTGCCGCCTCCTTGCACGGCTCTCCCAGTGTTTCCATAAACACTGCCTCTGCTAGCCGCCCCCTTGCACAGCTCTCCCAGTGTTTCCATAAACACTGCCCCTGCTAGTCGCATCCTTGCACGGCACTCCCATGCTAGCCGCCTCCTTGCACAGCTCTCCCAGTGTTTCCATTAACACTGTCCCTGCTAGCCGCCTCCTTGCACAGCTCTCCCAGAGTTTCCATAAACACTGCCTCTGCTAGCCGCCCCCATGCACGGCTCTCCCAGTGTTTCCATAAACACTGCCCCTGCTAGCCACCTCCCTGCACGGCTCTCCCATGCTAGCCGCCTCTTGCTCAGCTCTCCCAGTGTATCCATAAACACTGCCTCTGCTAGACGCCCCCTTGCTCGGCTCTCCCAGTGTTTCCATAAACACTGCCCCTGCTAGCTGCCTCCTTGCATGGCTCTCCCAAGCTAGCTGCCTCCTTGCACGGCTCTCCCAGTGTTTCCATAAACACTGTCCCTGCTAGCCGCCTCCTTGCACAGCTCTCCCAGTGTTTCCATAAACACTGCCTCTGCTAGCCGACCCCTTGCACGGCTCTCCCAGTGTTTCCATAAACACTGCCCCTGCTAGCCGCCTCCTTGCATGGCTCTCCCATGCTAGCCGCCTCCTTGCACGGCTCTCCCAGTGTTACCATTAACACTGTCCCTGCTAGCCGCCTCCTTGCACAGCTCTCCCAGTGTTTCCATAAACACTGCCTCTACTAGCCGCCCCCTTGCACGGCTCTCCCAGTGTTTCCATAAACACTGCCCCTGCTCGCCGCCTCCCTGCAAGGCTCTCCCATGCTAGCTGCCTCCTTGCATGGCTCTCCTAGCGTTTCCATAAACACTGCCCCTACTAGCCACCTCCTTGCACGGCTCTCCCAGTGTTTCCATAAACACTGCCCCTGCTAGCCACCTCCCTGCACGACTCTCCCATGCTAGCCACCTCCTTGCACGGCTCTCCCAGTGTTTCCATAAACACTGCCCCTACTAGCCACCTCCTTGCTAGCCGCCTCCTCGCACGGCTCTCCCATGCACGGCTCTCCCAGTGTTTCCATTAACACTGTCCCTGCTAGCCGCCTCCTTGCACAGCTCTCCCAATGTTTCCATAAACACTGCCCCTGCTAGCCGCCTCCCTGCACGGCTCTCCCATGCTAGCCGCCTCTTTGCATGTATCTCCCAGTGTTTCCATAAACACTGCCCCTACTAGCCGCCTTCTTGCACGGCTATCCCAGTGTTTCCATAAACACTGCCCCTACTAGCCACCTCCTTGCACGGCTCTCCCAGTGTTTCCATAAACACTGCGCCTGCTAGCCACCTCCTTACACGGCTCTCCCATGCTAGCCACCTCTTTGCACGGCTCTCCCAGTGTTTCCATAAACAATTCCCCTACTAGCCACCTCCTTGCACGTCTCTCCCAGTGTTTCCATAAACACTGCCCCTGCTAGCCGCCTCCTTGCATGGCTCTCCCATGCTAGCCACCTCCTTGCACGGCTCTCCCATGCTAGCCACCTCCTTGCACGGCTCTCCCAGTGTTTCCATAAACACTGCCCCTACTAGCCGCCTCCTTGCATGGCTCTCCCTGTGTTTCCATAAACACTGCCCCTGCTAGCCGCCTCCCTGCATGGCTCTCCCATGCTATCCGCCTCTTTGCACAGCTCTCCCAGTGTTTCCATAAACACTGCCCCTACTAGCCGCCTCCTTGGACGGCTCTCCCAGTGTTTCCATAAACACTGCCCCTACTAGCCGCCTCCTTGGACGGCTCTCCCAGTGTTTCCATAAACAATGCCCCTACTAGCCACCTCCTTGCACGGCTCTCCCAGTGATCTGTCACTGATCTTCACACTCTCCTCCTCTCCCTGCAAACTCATCTCTGTTTGTGACATGTGGCATCATCTATTAGCAGATAATAGGCAAATCTTCTCCTTCCCGTCCTTTGCTCAAGTTGTTCTATTGCATCGCTAACTGACTCACTCAGTGGTGGAGCCGGGGGCAGGGCGTATGGGGAACGGACGCCCTCCCTGGATCCCCCCTGTTGCCCAGTACACCCCTCAGACCCCCGCTGGTGCCATATTAGCCTCTCCTACCCCCCAGGCACCAAAAGCTGCCTCCGCTACTGGCCTCACTGCCATCTGAAACAGGATGGAACTGCATTGCCTGATACTAAAGTGAAGTAGAAAGGATCTATCTCATGGCCTCCAATACCCCCCCCCCCCTCCCATACCTTATGATCTAGTGATTCTGTCATTACCCCCACTGCCACGGTTGCCATGTTTAACCTCTGAACCCCCTGTAAAGTCTGCCATCCTCACCCATCTAAGCATCACCTTCAAGCGGGGGCCATCAGCTCTCCATGCAGAATCGGCCACACCTCAAATTCCTTCTTCATTGAATCAATCCATTGTCTTTGCACCCTTGCTTCCTACCTAAGTGCCCCATCACCATTCTGTGCTGCCGTCCACTTTCAATCTTCCACCCTACAAGCACCTGGAGCCTGCCCCTGGGTGGTAGCGGTGTGCGGTATAAGTCAACATACCATAACTACCTGTCTCCGGATCATTGGCAATCCCTACCCGCAAGATTCAAGCACATTCCATGAGATTGCCCTTAAGACCACCACCTCTCCCAGGAAGGTGCGCCAGAGCTTTATGGCACGATAATCCCCCCAGGAATGGCATATGTTTAAATGATTTATCTAACTACTCCTTTTTATGCTTGCACTCCTCTGTCCGGATCACAACCCGGTTAAATGTTTCCTCGAAGTGATGAACTGGTGTAAAACACGCAGCAGCCAGCGGGACTACTCCAAGCACCAACTTGCCCTCTGCCCAGTGTTTCCCATGAAAACTCTCCCCACCATTAACAGATAAATACAAAATAAGGAGACAAAATACAAAGGTCCCGGTGATGTGCAACCTAGGCCCACACTGTACACAGTGGGATGATAGATATGGCCAGTCAGTCCCACTCCGAAACCCAATTGTGCCATGTTGGCATAATCAGCTGGGCCAAGTGGTTGGAAGGGTTTGCCCATATTGGGGCAGACCTTCAGCGGGTGCGGTGACCCCTGACCCCTGTATCTGAGGCTTTCGTATGGGAAGTTCCTCGGGGAAGACATTCAGCGGGTGCTGTGACCCCTGTATCTGAGGCTTTCATATGGGAGGTTCCTCGGGGAACACATTCAGCGGGTGCGGTGACCTCTGTATCTGAGGCTTTCATATGGGAGGTTCCTCGGGGGAGACATTCAGCGGGTGCGATGACCCCTGTATCTGAGCTTTCGTATGGGAGGTACCTCGGGGGAAGACATTCAGCGGGTGCGGTGACCCATGTATCTGAGGCTTTTGTATGGGAGGTTCGTCGGGGAAGACATTCAGCGGGTGCGGTGACCCATGTATCTGAGGCTTTCGTATGGGAGGTTCCTCGGGGAAATCATTCAGCGGGTGCGTCTGACCCATTTATCTGAGGCTTTCGTATTGGGAGGTTCCTCTGGGAAGACATTCAGCGGGTGCGGTGACCCCTGTATCTGAGGCTTTCGTATGGGAGGTTCCTCAGGGAAGACATTCAGCGGGTGCGGTGACCCCTGTATCTGAGGCTTTCGTATGGGAGGTTCCTCGGGGAACACATTCAGCGGGTGCGGTGACCCTGTATCTGAGGCATTGGTATGGAAGGTTCCTCAGAGGAGAAATTCAGCGGGTGCCGTGACCCCTGTATCTGAGGCTTTTTAATGGGAGGTTCCTCAGGGAAGACATTCAACGGGTACGGTGACCCCTGTATCTGAGGCTTTTGTAGAGGAGGTTCCTTGGGGAAGATATTCGGCGGGTGCGGTGACCCCTGTATCTGAGGCTTTGGTATGGGAGGTTCCTCGGGGAAGACATTTGGTGGGTGCAGTGACTCCTGCATCTGAGGCTTTGGTATGGGAGGTTCCTCCGGGAAGACATTCAGCGGGTGCGGTGACCCCTGTATCTGAGGCTTTGGTATGGGACGTTCCTCGTGGAAGACATTCAGCGCGTGCGGTGACGCCTGTATCTGAGGCTTTGGTATGGGAGGTTCCTCGGGGAAGACATTCAGCAGGTGCAGTGAACTCTGTATCTGAGGCTTTGGTATGGGAGGTTCCACGGGGAAGAAATTCAGCGGGTGCGGTGACCCCTGTATCTGAGGCTTTCATATGGGTGGTTCCTCGGGGAAGACATTCAGCCAGTGCAGTGGCCCCTGTATCTGAGGCTTTGGTACGGGAGGTTCCTCTGGGAAGACATTCAGCCAGTGCGGTGACCCCTGTATCTGAGGCTTTCGTACGGGAGATTCCTCAGGGAAGACATTCAGCGGGTGCCGTGACCCCTGTATCTGAGGCTTTCGTATGGGAGGTTCCTCAGGGAAGACATTCAGCGGGTGCGGTGACCCCTGTATCTGAGGCTTTTTTATGGGAGGATCCTCAGGGAAGACATTCAGAGGGTGCGGTGACCCCTGTATCTGAGGCTTTTTTATGGGAGGTTCCTCAGGGAAGACATTCAGCGGGTGCGGTGACCCCTGTATCTGAGGCTTTGGTATGGGAGGTTCCTCAGGAAAGACATTCAGCGGGTGTGGTGACCCCTGTATCTGAGGCTTTTTTATGGGAGGTTCCTCAGGGAAGACATTCAGCGGGTGCAGTGACCCTGTATCTGAGGCTTTCGTGTGGGAGGTTCCTCAGGGAAGACATTCAGCGGGTGCCGTGACCCCTATATCTGAGGCTGTCGTACGGGAGGTTCCTCGGGGGAAGACATTCAGCAGGTGCAGTGACCTTGTATCTGAGGCTTTCGTATGGGAGGTTCCTTGAGGAAGACATTCAGCGGGTGCCGTGACCCCTATATCTGAGGCTATCATATGGGAGGTGCCTCAGGGAAGACATTCAGCGGGTGCGGTGACCCCTGTATCTGAGGCTTTCGTATGGGAGGTTCCTCTGGGAAGACATTCAGCGGGTGCAGTGACCCCTGTATCTGAGGCTTTTTCATGGGAGGTTCCTCTGGGAACACATTCAGCGGGTTCGGTGACCCCTGTATCTGAGACTTTTTTATGGGAGGTTCCTCAGGGAAGACATTCAGCGGCTGCGGTGACCCCTGTATCTGAGGTTATGGTATGGGAGGTTCCTCAAGGAAGACATTCAACGGGTGCGGTGACCCCTGTATCTGAGGCTTTTTAATGGGAGGTTCCTCTGGGAAGACATTCAGCGGGTGCGGTGACCCCTGTATCTGAGGCTTTCGTATGGGAGGTTCCTCGGGGAAGACATTCAACGGGTGCGGTGACCCCTGTATCTGAGGCTTTGATATGGGAGGTTCCTCAGGGAAGACATTCAGCGGGTGCAGTGACCCCTGTATCTGAGGCTTTGGTATGGGAGGTTCCTCGAGGAAGACTTTGAGCGGGTGCGGTGACCCCTGTATCTGAGGGTTTCGTATAGGAGGTTCCTCAGGGAAGACATTCAGCGGGTGCAGTGACCCCTGTATCTGAGGCTTTTGTATGGGAGGTTCCTCGGGGAAGACATTCAGCGGGTGCAGTGACTCCTGCATCTGAGGCTTTGGTATGGGAGGTTCCTCCGGGAAGACATTCAGTGGGTGCGGTGACCCCTGTATCTGAGGCTTTGGTATGGGACGTTCCTCGTGGAAGACATTCAGCGCGTGCAGTGACGCCTGTATCTGAGGCTTTGGTATGGGAGGTTCCTCGGGGAAGACATTCAGCAGGTGCGGTGAACTCTGTATCTGAGGCTTTGGTATGGGAGGTTCCACGGGGAAGAAATTCAGCGGGTGCGGTGACCCCTGTATCTGAGGCTTTCATATGGGTGGTTCCTCGGGGAAGACATTCAGCCAGTGCAGTGACCCCTGTATCTGAGGCTTTGGTACAGGAGGTTCCTCTGGGAAGACATTCAGCCGGTGCAGTGACCCCTGTATCTGAGGCTTTCGTACGGGAGATTCCTCGGGAAAGACATTCAGCGGGTGCCGTGACCCCTGTATCTGAGGCTTTCGTATGGGAGGTTCCTCAGGGAAGACATTCAGCGGGTGCGGTGACCCCTGTATCTGAGGCTTTTTTATGGGAGGATCCTCAGGGATGACATTCAGCGGGTGCGGTGACCCCTGTATCTGAGGCTTTGGTATGGGACGTTCCTCGTGGAAGACATTCAGCGCGTGCGGTGACGCCTGTATCTGAGGCTTTGGTATGGGAGGTTCCTCGGGGAAGACATTCAGCAGGTGCAGTGAACTCTGTATCTGAGGCTTTGGTATGGGAGGTTCCACGGGGAAGAAATTCAGCGGGTGCGGTGACCCCTGTATCTGAGGCTTTCATATGGGTGGTTCCTCGGGGAAGACATTCAGCCAGTGCAGTGACCCCTGTATCTGAGGCTTTGGTACGGGAGGTTCCTCTGGGAAGACATTCAGCCAGTGCGGTGACCCCTGTATCTGAGGCTTTCGTACGGGAGATTCCTCAGGGAAGACATTCAGCGGGTGCCGTGACCCCTGTATCTGAGGCTTTCGTATGGGAGGTTCCTCAGGGAAGACATTCAGCGGGTGCGGTGACCCCTGTATCTGAGGCTTTTTTATGGGAGGATCCTCAGGGAAGACATTCAGAGGGTGCGGTGACCCCTGTATCTGAGGCTTTTTTATAGGAGGTTCCTCAGGGAAGACATTCAGCGGGTGCGGTGACCCCTGTATCTGAGGCTTTGGTATGGGAGGTTCCTCAGGAAAGACATTCAGCGGGTGTGGTGACCCCTGTATCTGAGGCTTTTTTATGGGAGGTTCCTCAGGGAAGACATTCAGCGGGTGCAGTGACCCTGTATCTGAGGTTTTCGTGTGGGAGGTTCCTCAGGGAAGACATTCAGCGGGTGCCGTGACCCCTATATCTGAGGCTGTCGTACGGGAGGTTCCTCGGGGGAAGACATTCAGCAGGTGCAGTGACCTTGTATCTGAGGCTTTCGTATGGGAGGTTCCTCGAGGAAGACATTCAGCGGGTGCCGTGACCCCTATATCTGAGGCTTTCATATGGGAGGTGCCTCAGGGAAGACATTCAGCGGGTGCGGTGACCCCTGTATCTGAGGCTTTCGTATGGGAGTTTCCTCTGGGAAGACATTCAGCGGGTGCGGTGACCCCTGTATCTGAGGCTTTTTCATGGGAGGTTCCTCTGGGAACACATTCAGCGGGTTCGGTGACCCCTGTATCTGAGACTTTTTTATGGGAGGTTCCTCAGGGAAGACATTCAGCGGCTGCGGTGACCCCTGTATCTGAGGTTATGGTATGGGAGGTTCCTCAAGGAAGACATTCAACGGGTGCGGTGACCCCTGTATCTGAGGCTTTTTAATGGGAGGTTCCTCTGGGAAGACATTCAGCGGGTGCGGTGACCCCTGTATCTGAGGCTTTCGTATGGGAGGTTCCTCGGGGAAGACATTCAACGGGTGCGGTGACCCCTGTATCTGAGGCTTTGATATGGGAGGTTCCTCAGGGAAGACATTCAGCGGGTGCAGTGACCCCTGTATCTGAGGCTTTGGTATGGGAGGTTCCTCGAGGAAGACTTTGAGCGGGTGCGGTGACCCCTGTATCTGAGGGTTTCGTATAGGAGGTTCCTCAGGGAAGACATTCAGCGGGTGCAGTGACCCCTGTATCTGAGGCTTTTGTATGGGAGGTTCCTCGGGGAAGACATTCAGCGGGTGCAGTGACTCCTGCATCTGAGGCTTTGGTATGGGAGGTTCCTCCGGGAAGACATTCAGTGGGTGCGGTGACCCCTGTATCTGAGGCTTTGGTATGGGACGTTCCTCGTGGAAGACATTCAGCGCGTGCAGTGACGCCTGTATCTGAGGCTTTGGTATGGGAGGTTCCTCGGGGAAGACATTCAGCAGGTGCGGTGAACTCTGTATCTGAGGCTTTGGTATGGGAGGTTCCACGGGGAAGAAATTCAGCGGGTGCGGTGACCCCTGTATCTGAGGCTTTCATATGGGTGGTTCCTCGGGGAAGACATTCAGCCAGTGCAGTGACCCCTGTATCTGAGGCTTTGGTACGGGAGGTTCCTCTGGGAAGACATTCAGCCGGTGCGGTGACCCCTGTATCTGAGGCTTTCGTACGGGAGATTCCTCGGGAAAGACATTCAGCGGGTGCCGTGACCCCTGTATCTGAGGCTTTCGTATGGGAGGTTCCTCAGGGAAGACATTCAGCGGGTGCGGTGACCCCTGTATCTGAGGCTTTTTTATGGGAGGATCCTCAGGGATGACATTCAGCGGGTGCGGTGACCCCTGTATCTGAGGCTTTTTTATGGGAGGTTCCTCAGGGAAGACATTCAGCGGGTGCGGTGACCCCTGTATCTGAAGCTTTGGTATGGGAGGTTCCTCAGGAAAGACATTCAGCGGGTGTGGTGACCCCTGTATCTGAGGCTTTTTTATGGGAGGTTCCTCAGGGAAGACATTCAGCGGGTGCAGTGACCCTGTATCTGAGGCTTTCGTATGGGAGGTTCCTCAGGGAAGACATTCAGCGGGTGCCGTGACCCCTATATCTGAGGCTGTCGTACGGGAGGTTCCTCGGGGGAAGACATTCAACAGGTGCAGTGACCTTGTATCTGAGGCTTTCGTATGGGAGGTTCCTCGAGGAAGACATTCAGCGGGTGCCGTGACCCCTGCATCTGAGGCTTTCATATGGGAGGTTCCTCTGGGAAGACATTCAGCGGGTGCGGTGACCCCTGTAGCTGAGGCTTTTTCATGGGAGGTTCCTCTGGGAACACATTCAGCGGGTTCGGTGACCCCTGTATCTGAGGCTTTTTTATGGGAGGTTCCTCAGGGAAGACATTCAGCGGCTGCGGTGACCCCTGTATCTGAGGTTATGGTATGGGAGGTTCCTCAAGGAAGACATTCAACGGGTGCGGTGACCCCTGTATCTGAGGCTTTTTAATGGGAGGTTCCTCTGGGAAGACATTCAGCGGGTGCGGTGACCCCTGTATCTGAGGCTTTTTTATGGGAGGTTCCGCTGGGAAGACATTCAGCAGGTGCGGTGACCCCTGTATCTGAGGCTTTTTTATGGGAGGTTCCTCGGGGAAGACATTCAGCGGGTGCAGTGACCCCTGTATCTGAGGCTTTGGTATGGGAGGTTCCTCGAGGAAGACTTTGAGCGGCTGCGGTGACCCCTGTATCTGAGGGTTTCGTATAGGAGGTTCCTCAGGGAAGACATTCAGTGGGTGCAGTGACCCCTGTATCTAAGGCTTTTGTATGGGAGGTTCCTCGGGGAAGACATTCAGCGGGTGCGGTGACCCCTGTATCTGAGGCTTTCGTATGGGAGGTTCCTCAGGGAAGACATTCAGCGGGTGCAGTGACCCTTGTATCTGAGGCTTTGGTATGGGAGGTTCCTCGGGGAAGACATTCAATGGGTGCGGTGACCCCTGTATCTGAGGTTTTGGTATGGGAGGTTCCTCAGGGAAGACATTCAGCAGGTGCGGTGAACTCTGTTTCTGAGGCTTTGGTATGGGAGGTTCCACGGGGAAGAAATTCAGCGGGTGCGCTGACCCCTGTATCTGAGGCTTTCATATGGGTGGTTCCTCGGGGAAGACATTCAGCCAGTGCAGTTACCCCTGTATCTGAGGCTTTGGTACGGGAGGTTCCTCTGGGAAGACATTCAGCCGGTGCGGTGACCCCTGTATCTGAGGCTTTCGTACGGGAGATTCCTCGGAGAAGACATTCAGCGGGTGCCGTGACCCCTGTATCTGAGGCTTTCGTATGGGAGGTTCCTCAGGGAAGACATTCAGCGGGTGCGGTGACCCCTGTATCTGAGGCTTTTTTATGGGAGGATCCTCAGGGAAGACATTCAGCGGGTGCGGTGACCCCTGTATCTGAGGCTTTGGTATGGGAAGTTCCTCAGGAAAGACATTCAGCGGGTGTGGTGACCCCTGTATCTGAGGCTTTTTTATGGGAGGTTCCTCAGGGAAGACATTCAGCGGGTGCAGTGACCCTGTATCTGAGGCTTTCGTATGGGAGGTTCCTCAGGGAAGACATTCAGCGGGTGCCGTGACCCCTATATCTGAGGCTGTCGTACGGGAGGTTCCTCGGGGGAAGACATTCAGCAGGTGCAGTGACCTTGTATCTGAGGCTTTCGTATGGGAGGTTCCTCGAGGAAGACATTCAGCGGGTGCCGTGACCCCTATATCTGAGGCTCTCGTTTGGGAGGTGCCTCAGGGAAGACATTCAGCGGGTGCGGTGACCCCTGTATCTGAGGCTTTCGTATGGGAGGTTCCTCTGGGAAGACATTCAGTGGGTGCGGTGACCCCTGTATCTGAGGCTTTTTCATGGGAGGTTCCTCTGGGAACACATTCAGCGGGTTCGGTGACCCCTGTATCTGAGGCTTTTTTATGGGAGGTTCCTCAGGGAAGACATTCAGCGGCTGCGGTGACCCCTGTATCTGAGGTTATGGTATGGGAGGTTCCTCAAGGAAGACATTCAACGGGTGCGGTGACCCCTGTATCTGAGGCTTTTTAATGGGAGGTTCCTCTGGGAAGACATTCAGCGGGTGCGGTGACCCCTGTATCTGAGGCTTTCGTATGGGAGGTTCCTCGGGGAAGACATTCAACGGGTGTGGTGACCCCTGTATCTGAGGCTTTGATATGGGAGGTTCCTCAGGGAAGACATTCAGCGGGTGCGGTGACCCCTGTATCTGAGGCTTTGGTATGGGAGGTTCCTCGAGGAAGACTTTGAGCGGGTGCGGTGACCCCTGTATCTGAGGGTTTCGTATAGGAGGTTCCTCAGGGAAGACATTCAGCGGGTGCAGTGACCCCTGTATCTGAGGCTTTGGTATGGGAGGTTCCTCGTGGAAGACATTCAGCGCGTGCAGTGACGCCTGTATCTGAGGCTTTGGTATGGGAGGTTCCTCGGGGAAGACATTCAGCAGGTGCGGTGAACTCTGTATCTGAGGCTTTGGTATGGGAGGTTCCACGGGGAAGAAATTCAGCGGGTGCGGTGACCCCTGTATCTGAGGCTTTCATATGGGTGGTTCCTCGGGGAAGACATTCAGCCAGTGCAGTGACCCCTGTATCTGAGGCTTTGGTACGGGAGGTTCCTCTGGGAAGACATTCAGCCGGTGCGGTGACCCCTGTATCTGAGGCTTTCGTACGGGAGATTCCTCGGGAAAGACATTCAGCGGGTGCCGTGACCCCTGTATCTGAGGCTTTCGTATGGGAGGTTCCTCAGGGAAGACATTCAGCGGGTGCGGTGACCCCTGTATCTGAGGCTTTTTTATGGGAGGATCCTCAGGGATGACATTCAGCGGGTGCGGTGACCCCTGTATCTGAGGCTTTTTTATGGGAGGTTCCTCAGGGAAGACATTCAGCGGGTGCGGTGGCCCCTGTATCTGAGGCTTTGGTATGGGAGGTTCCTCAGGAAAGACATTCAGCGGGTGTGGTGACCCCTGTATCTGAGGCTTTTTTATGGGAGGTTCCTCAGGGAAGACATTCAGCGGGTGCAGTGACCCTGTATCTGAGGCTTTCGTATGGGAGGTTCCTCAGGGAAGACATTCAGCGGGTGCCGTGACCCCTATATCTGAGGCTGTCGTACGGGAGGTTCCTCGGGGGAAGACATTCAACAGGTGCAGTGACCTTGTATCTGAGGCTTTCGTATGGGAGGTTCCTCGAGGAAGACATTCAGCGGGTGCCGTGACCCCTGCATCTGAGGCTTTCATATGGATGGTTCCTCTGGGAAGACATTCAGCGGGTGCGGTGACCCCTGTAGCTGAGGCTTTTTCATGGGAGGTTCCTCTGGGAACACATTCAGCGGGTTCGGTGACCCCTGTATCTGAGGCTTTTTTATGGGAGGTTCCTCAGGGAAGACATTCAGCGGCTGCGGTGACCCCTGTATCTGAGGTTATGGTATGGGAGGTTCCTCAAGGAAGACATTCAACGGGTGCGGTGACCCCTGTATCTGAGGCTTTTTAATGGGAGGTTCCTCTGGGAAGACATTCAGCGGGTGCGGTGACCCCTGTATCTGAGGCTTTTTTATGGGAGGTTCCACTGGGAAGACATTCAGCAGGTGCGGTGACCCCTGTATCTGAGGCTTTTTTATGGGAGGTTCCTCGGGGAAGACATTCAGCGGGTGCAGTGACCCCTGTATCTGAGGCTTTGGTATGGGAGGTTCCTCGAGGAAGACTTTGAGCGGGTGCGGTGACCCCTGTATCTGAGGGTTTCGTATAGGAGGTTCCTCAGGGAAGACATTCAGTGGGTGCAGTGACCCCTGTATCTAAGGCTTTTGTATGGGAGGTTCCTCGGGGAAGACATTCAGCGGGTGCGGTGACCCCTGTATCTGAGGCTTTCGTATGGGAGGTTCCTCAGGGAAGACATTCAGCGGGTGCAGTGACCCCTGTATCTGAGGCTTTCGTATGGGAGGTTCCTCAGGGAAGACATTCAGCGGGTGCCGTGACCCCTATATCTGAGGCTGTCGTACGGGAGGTTCCTCGGGGGAAGACATTCAGCAGGTGCAGTGACCTTGTATCTGAGGCTTTCGTATGGGAGGTTCCTCGAGGAAGACATTCAGCGGGTGCCGTGACCCCTATATCTGAGGCTCTCGTTTGGGAGGTGCCTCAGGGAAGACATTCAGCGGGTGCGGTGACCCCTGTATCTGAGGCTTTCGTATGGGAGGTTCCTCTGGGAAGACATTCAGTGGGTGCGGTGACCCCTGTATCTGAGGCTTTTTCATGGGAGGTTCCTCTGGGAACACATTCAGCGGGTTCGGTGACCCCTGTATCTGAGGCTTTTTTATGGGAGGTTCCTCAGGGAAGACATTCAGCGGCTGCGGTGACCCCTGTATCTGAGGTTATGGTATGGGAGGTTCCTCAAGGAAGACATTCAACGGGTGCGGTGACCCCTGTATCTGAGGCTTTTTAATGGGAGGTTCCTCTGGGAAGACATTCAGCGGGTGCGGTGACCCCTGTATCTGAGGCTTTCGTATGGGAGGTTCCTCGGGGAAGACATTCAACGGGTGTGGTGACCCCTGTATCTGAGGCTTTGATATGGGAGGTTCCTCAGGGAAGACATTCAGCGGGTGCGGTGACCCCTGTATCTGAGGCTTTGGTATGGGAGGTTCCTCGAGGAAGACTTTGAGCGGGTGCGGTGACCCCTGTATCTGAGGGTTTCGTATAGGAGGTTCCTCAGGGAAGACATTCAGCGGGTGCAGTGACCCCTGTATCTGAGGCTTTGGTATGGGAGGTTCCTCGTGGAAGACATTCAGCGCGTGCAGTGACGCCTGTATCTGAGGCTTTGGTATGGGAGGTTCCTCGGGGAAGACATTCAGCAGGTGCGGTGAACTCTGTATCTGAGGCTTTGGTATGGGAGGTTCCACGGGGAAGAAATTCAGCGGGTGCGGTGACCCCTGTATCTGAGGCTTTCATATGGGTGGTTCCTCGGGGAAGACATTCAGCCAGTGCAGTGACCCCTGTATCTGAGGCTTTGGTACGGGAGGTTCCTCTGGGAAGACATTCAGCCGGTGCGGTGACCCCTGTATCTGAGGCTTTCGTACGGGAGATTCCTCGGGAAAGACATTCAGCGGGTGCCGTGACCCCTGTATCTGAGGCTTTCGTATGGGAGGTTCCTCAGGGAAGACATTCAGCGGGTGCGGTGACCCCTGTATCTGAGGCTTTTTTATGGGAGGATCCTCAGGGATGACATTCAGCGGGTGCGGTGACCCCTGTATCTGAGGCTTTTTTATGGGAGGTTCCTCAGGGAAGACATTCAGCGGGTGCGGTGGCCCCTGTATCTGAGGCTTTGGTATGGGAGGTTCCTCAGGAAAGACATTCAGCGGGTGTGGTGACCCCTGTATCTGAGGCTTTTTTATGGGAGGTTCCTCAGGGAAGACATTCAGCGGGTGCAGTGACCCTGTATCTGAGGCTTTCGTATGGGAGGTTCCTCAGGGAAGACATTCAGCGGGTGCCGTGACCCCTATATCTGAGGCTGTCGTACGGGAGGTTCCTCGGGGGAAGACATTCAACAGGTGCAGTGACCTTGTATCTGAGGCTTTCGTATGGGAGGTTCCTCGAGGAAGACATTCAGCGGGTGCCGTGACCCCTGCATCTGAGGCTTTCATATGGGAGGTTCCTCTGGGAAGACATTCAGCGGGTGCGGTGACCCCTGTAGCTGAGGCTTTTTCATGGGAGGTTCCTCTGGGAACACATTCAGCGGGTTCGGTGACCCCTGTATCTGAGGCTTTTTTATGGGAGGTTCCTCAGGGAAGACATTCAGCGGCTGCGGTGACCCCTGTATCTGAGGTTATGGTATGGGAGGTTCCTCAAGGAAGACATTCAACGGGTGCGGTGACCCCTGTATCTGAGGCTTTTTAATGGGAGGTTCCTCTGGGAAGACATTCAGCGGGTGCGGTGACCCCTGTATCTGAGGCTTTTTTATGGGAGGTTCCGCTGGGAAGACATTCAGCAGGTGCGGTGACCCCTGTATCTGAGGCTTTTTTATGGGAGGTTCCTCGGGGAAGACATTCAGCGGGTGCAGTGACCCCTGTATCTGAGGCTTTGGTATGGGAGGTTCCTCGAGGAAGACTTTGAGCGGGTGCGGTGACCCCTGTATCTGAGGGTTTCGTATAGGAGGTTCCTCAGGGAAGACATTCAGTGGGTGCAGTGACCCCTGTATCTAAGGCTTTTGTATGGGAGGTTCCTCGGGGAAGACATTCAGCGGGTGCGGTGACCCCTGTATCTGAGGCTTTCGTATGGGAGGTTCCTCAGGGAAGACATTCAGCGGGTGCAGTGACCCCTGTATCTGAGGCTTTGGTATGGGAGGTTCCTCGGGAAAGACATTCAATGGGTGCGGTGACGCCTGTATCTGAGGTTTTGGTATGGGAGGTTCCTCAGGGAAGACATTCAGCAGGTGCGGTGAACTCTGTATCTGAGGCTTTGGTATGGGAGGTTCCACGGGGAAGAAATTCAGCGGGTGCGCTGACCCCTGTATCTGAGGCTTTCATATGGGTGGTTCCTCGGGGAAGACATTCAGCCAGTGCAGTTACCCCTGTATCTGAGGCTTTGGTACGGGAGGTTCCTCTGGGAAGACATTCAGCCGGTGCGGTGACCCCTGTATCTGAGGCTTTCGTACGGGAGATTCCTCGGAGAAGACATTCAGCGGGTGCCGTGACCCCTGTATCTGAGGCTTTCGTATGGGAGGTTCCTCAGGGAAGACATTCAGCGGGTGCGGTGACCCCTGTATCTGAGGCTTTTTTATGGGAGGATCCTCAGGGAAGACATTCAGCGGGTGCGGTGACCCCTGTATCTGAGGCTTTGGTATGGGAAGTTCCTCAGGAAAGACATTCAGCGGGTGTGGTGACCCCTGTATCTGAGGCTTTTTTATGGGAGGTTCCTCAGGGAAGACATTCAGCGGGTGCAGTGACCCTGTATCTGAGGCTTTCGTATGGGAGGTTCCTCAGGGAAGACATTCAGCGGGTGCCGTGTCCCCTATATCTGAGGCTGTCGTACGGGAGGTTCCTCGGGGGAAGACATTCAGCAGGTGCAGTGACCTTGTATCTGAGGCTTTCGTATGGGAGGTTCCTCGAGGAAGACATTCAGCGGGTGCCGTGACCCCTATATCTGAGGCTCTCGTTTGGGAGGTGCCTCAGGGAAGACATTCAGCGGGTGCGGTGACCCCTGTATCTGAGGCTTTCGTATGGGAGGTTCCTCTGGGAAGACATTCAGTGGGTGCGGTGACCCCTGTATCTGAGGCTTTTTCATGGGAGGTTCCTCTGGGAACACATTCAGCGGGTTCGGTGACCCCTGTATCTGAGGCTTTTTTATGGGAGGTTCCTCAGGGAAGACATTCAGCGGCTGCGGTGACCCCTGTATCTGAGGTTATGGTATGGGAGGTTCCTCAAGGAAGACATTCAACGGGTGCGGTGACCCCTGTATCTGAGGCTTTTTAATGGGAGGTTCCTCTGGGAAGACATTCAGCGGGTGCGGTGACCCCTGTATCTGAGGCTTTCGTATGGGAGGTTCCTCGGGGAAGACATTCAACGGGTGTGGTGACCCCTGTATCTGAGGCTTTGATATGGGAGGTTCCTCAGGGAAGACATTCAGCGGGTGCGGTGACCCCTGTATCTGAGGCTTTGGTATGGGAGGTTCCTCGAGGAAGACTTTGAGCGGGTGCGGTGACCCCTGTATCTGAGGGTTTCGTATAGGAGGTTCCTCAGGGAAGACATTCAGCGGGTGCAGTGACCCCTGTATCTGAGGCTTTTGTATGGGAGGTTCCTCGGGGAAGACATTCAGCGGGTGCGGTGACCCCTGTATCTGAGGCTTTGGTATGGGAGGTTCCTCAGGGAAGACATTCAGCGGGTGCGGTGACCCCTGTATCTGAGGCTTTGGTATGGGAGGTTCCTCGGGGAAGACATTCAACGGGTGCGGTGACCCCTGTATCTGAGTCTTTCTTATGGGAGGTTCCTCGGGGAAGACATTCGGAGGGTGCGGTGACCCCTGTATCTGAGGCTTTGGTATGGGAGGTTCCTCAGGGAAGACATTCAGCGGGTGCGGTGACCCCTGTATCTGAGGCTTTCGTATGGGATGTTCCTCGGGGAAGACATTCAGCGGGTGCGGTGACCCCTGTATCTGAGACTTTGGTATGGGAGGTTCCTCAGAGAAGACATTCAGCGGGTGCGGTGACTCCTGTATCTGATGCTTTGGTATGGGAGGTTCCTCGAGGAAGACATTCAGCGGGTGCGGTGACCCCTGTATCTGAGGCTTTCTTATGGGAGGTTCCTCGGGGAACACATTCACCAGGTGCAGTGACCCCTGTATCTGAGGCTTTCGTATGGGAAGTTCCCCAGGGAAGACATTCAGCGGGTGCGGTGACCCCTGTATCTGAGGCTTTGGTATGGGAGGTTCCTCGGGGAACACATTCAGCAGGTGCAGTGACCCCTGTATCTGAGGCTTTCGTATGGGAAGTTCCTCAGGGAAGACATTCAGCGGGTGCGGTGACCCCTGTATCTGAGGCTTTGGTATGGGAGTTCCTCAGGGAAGACATTCAGCGGGTGCGGTGACCCCTGTATCGTATCTGAGGCTTTGGTATGGGAGGTTCCTCGAGGAAGACATTCAGCGAGTGCGGTGACCCCTGTATCTGAGGGTTTTGTATAGGAGGTTCCTCGGGGAAGACATTCAGCGGGTGCAGTGACCCCTGTATCTGAGGCTTTTGTATGGGAGGTTCCTCGGGGAAGACATTCAGTGGGTGCAGTGACCCCTGTATCTGAGGCTTTCGTATGGGATGTTCTTCAGGGAAGACATTCAGTGGGTGCGGTGACCCCTGTATCTGAGGCTTTGGTATGGGAGGTTCCTCGGGGAAGACATTCAGCGGGTGCGGTGACCCCTGTATCTGAGGCTTTCGTATGGGAGGGTCCTCGGGGAACACATTCAGCAGGTGCAGTGACCCCTGTATCTGAGGCTTTCGTATGGGAAGTTCCTCAGGGAAGACATTCAACGGGTGCGGTGACCCCTGTATCTGAGGCTTTTTTATGGGAGGTTCCGCTGGGAAGACATTCAGCAGGTGCGGTGACCCCTGTATCTGAGGCTTTTTTATGGGAGGTTCCTCGGGGAAGACATTCAGCGGGTGCAGTGACCCATGTATCTGAGGCTTTCGTATGGAAGGTTCCTCGGGGAAGACATTCAACGGGTGCGGTGACCCCTGTATCTGAGGCTTTGGTATGGGAGGTTCCTCAGGGAAGACATTCAGTGGGTGCGGTGACCCCTGTATCGTATCTGAGGCTTTGGTATGGGAGGTTCCTCGAGGAAGACATTCAGCGAGTGCGGTGACCCCTGTATCTGAGGGTTTCGTATAGGAGGTTCCTCGGGGAAGACATTCAGCGGGTGCAGTGACCCCTGTATCTGAGGCTTTTGTATGGGAGGTTCCTCGGGGAAGACATTCAGTGGGTGCAGTGACCCCTGTATCTGAGGCTTTTGTATGGGAGGTTCCTCGGGGAAGACATTCAGTGGGTGCAGTGACCCCTGTATCTGAGGCTTTCATATGGGAGGTTCCTCGAGGAAGACATTCAGCGGGTGCCGTGACCCCTATATCTGAGGCTCTCGTTTGGGAGGTGCCTCAGGGAAGACATTCAGCGGGTGCGGTGACCCCTGTATCTGAGGCTTTCGTATGGGAGGTTCCTCTGGGAAGACATTCAGTGGGTGCGGTGACCCCTGTATCTGAGGCTTTTTCATGGGAGGTTCCTCTGGGAACACATTCAGCGGGTTCGGTGACCCCTGTATCTGAGGCTTTTTTATGGGAGGTTCCTCAGGGAAGACATTCAGCGGCTGCGGTGACCCCTGTATCTGAGGTTATGGTATGGGAGGTTCCTCAAGGAAGACATTCAACGGGTGCGGTGACCCCTGTATCTGAGGCTTTTTAATGGGAGGTTCCTCTGGGAAGACATTCAGCGGGTGCGGTGACCCCTGTATCTGAGGCTTTCGTATGGGAGGTTCCTCGGGGAAGACATTCAACGGGTGTGGTGACCCCTGTATCTGAGGCTTTGATATGGGAGGTTCCTCAGGGAAGACATTCAGCGGGTGCGGTGACCCCTGTATCTGAGGCTTTGGTATGGGAGGTTCCTCGAGGAAGACTTTGAGCGGGTGCGGTGACCCCTGTATCTGAGGGTTTCGTATAGGAGGTTCCTCAGGGAAGACATTCAGCGGGTGCAGTGACCCCTGTATCTGAGGCTTTTGTATGGGAGGTTCCTCGGGGAAGACATTCAGCGGGTGCGGTGACCCCTGTATCTGAGGCTTTCGTATGGGAGGTTCCTCAGGGAAGACATTTAGCGGGTGCGGTGACCCCTGTATCTGAGGATTTGGTATGGGAGGTTCCTCGGGGAAGACATTCAACGGGTGCGGTGACCCCTGTATCTGAGTCTTTCTTATGGGAGGTTCCTCGGGGAAGACATTCGGCGGGTGCGGTGACCCCTGTATCTGAGGCTTTGGTATGGGAGGTTCCTCAGGGAAGACATTCAGCGGGTGCGGTGACCCCTGTATCTGAGGCTTTCGTATGGGATGTTCCTCGGGGAAGACATTCAGCGGGTGCGGTGACCCCTGTATCTGAGACTTTGGTATGGGAGGTTCCTCAGAGAAGACATTCAGCGGGTGCGGTGACTCCTGTATCTGATGCTTTGGTATGGGAGGTTCCTCGAGGAAGACATTCAGCGGGTGCGGTGACCCCTGTATCTGAGGCTTTCTTATGGGAGGTTCCTCGGGGAACACATTCACCAGGTGCAGTGACCCCTGTATCTGAGGCTTTCGTATGGGAAGTTCCCCAGGGAAGACATTCAGCGGGTGCGGTGACCCCTGTATCTGAGGCTTTGGTATGGGAGGTTCCTCGGGGAACACATTCAGCAGGTGCAGTGACCCCTGTATCTGAGGCTTTCGTATGGGAAGTTCCTCAGGGAAGACATTCAGCGGGTGCGGTGACCCCTGTATCTGAGGCTTTGGTATGGGAGTTCCTCAGGGAAGACATTCAGCGGGTGCGGTGACCCCTGTATCGTATCTGAGGCTTTGGTATGGGAGGTTCCTCGAGGAAGACATTCAGCGAGTGCGTGACCCCTGTATCTGAGGGTTTTGTATAGGAGGTTCCTCGGGGAAGACATTCAGCGGGTGCAGTGACCCCTGTATCTGAGGCTTTTGTATGGGAGGTTCCTCGGGGAAGACATTCAGTGGGTGCAGTGACCCCTGTATCTGAGGCTTTCGTATGGGATGTTCCTCAGGGAAGACATTCAGTGGGTGCGGTGACCCCTGTATCTGAGGCTTTGGTATGGGAGGTTCCTCGGGGAAGACATTCAGCGGGTGCGGTGACCCCTGTATCTGAGGCTTTCGTATGGGAGGTTCCTCGGGGAACACATTCAGCAGGTGCAGTGACCCCTGTATCTGAGGCTTTCGTATGGGAAGTTCCTCAGGGAAGACATTCAACGGGTGCGGTGACCCCTGTATCTGAGGCTTTTTTATGGGAGGTTCCGCTGGGAAGACATTCAGCAGGTGCGGTGACCCCTGTATCTGAGGCTTTTTTATGGGAGGTTCCTCGGGGAAGACATTCAGCGGGTGCAGTGACCCCTGTATCTGAGGCTTTCGTATGGAAGGTTCCTCGGGGAAGACATTCAACGGGTGCGGTGACCCCTGTATCTGAGGCTTTGGTATGGGAGGTTCCTCAGGGAAGACATTCAGCGGGTGCGGTGACCCCTGTATCGTATCTGAGGCTTTGGTATGGGAGGTTCCTCGAGGAAGACATTCAGCGAGTGCGGTGACCCCTGTATCTGAGGGTTTCGTATAGGAGGTTCCTCGGGGAAGACATTTAGCGGGTGCAGTGACCCCTGTATCTGAGGCTTTTGTATGGGAGGTTCCTCGGGGAAGACATTCAGTGGGTGCAGTGACCCCTGTATCTGAGGCTTTCGTATGGGATGTTCCTCAGGGAAGACATTCAGTGGGTGCGGTGACCCCTGTATCTGAGGCTTTGGTATGGGAGGTTCCTCGGGGAAGACATTCAGCCGGTGCGGTGACCCCTGTATCTGAGGCTTTCGTATGGGAGGTTCCTCGGGGAAGACATTCAGTGGGTGCGGTGACCCCTGTATCTGAGACTTTGGTATGGCAGGTTCCTCAGGGAAGACATTCAGCGGCTGCGGTGACCCCTGTATCTGATGCTTTGGTATGGGAGGTTCCTCGAGGAAGACATTCAGCGGGTGCGCTGACCCCTGTATCTGAGGCTTTCGTATGGGAGGTTCCTCAGGGAACACATTCAGCAGGTGCAGTGACCCTGTATCTGAGGCTTTGGTATGGGAAGTTCCTCAGGGAAGACATTCAGCGGGTGCAGTGACCCGTGTATCTGAGGCTTTGGTATGGGAGGTTCCTCAGGGAAGACATTCAGCGGATGCGGTGACTCCTGTATCTGAGGCTTTGGTATGGGAGGTTCCTCAGGGAAGACATTCAGCGGGTGCGGTGACCCCTGTATCTGAGGCTTTCGTATGGGAGGTTCCTCTGCTGAATAAGGACAAGCTGAATGGCCCGGGTGAGGGCAAGCAAGTAGTTTTGTATCTGATATGTCAATGTCGCTTCAAGCCATTTGCCCTAGTACAGAAGCTGGATGGACCCATAACTTCTTTCAGTAGCGGCTTCACGATAGCAGATTCTGGTTCTTTTGGTACCACTCCTGAGGCCACAGGAACTTTAGAGACTAGTTTGGTGTCTGCCAAAGTTAGCCTATGTAGTCTATCGTCTTGGAGCGATCATGATGCTTTGTTGGTAGCAAATAGTTTTGTTAGTTGTGCAGTGCTTAATTTGTAAAAGAAAATAAACGCTGGGGCGCAAATATTTTCTAACACGCCCATGACACATCAGGTTGGGCAGCTCCCCGCCCACTATTGCCACCACTCACTGCCAAGATATACGGGGTTAAAGCTGCAACTCCCACCGGCTTATTGTGGTTGACGGATGTACTCAGTCACTGCGGCAGATGTGTGATTTACAAATACCAATCAACATACACATAAAATAACATGCTCGTCGTGTCTTGACATGAGACACATGTTTAAGTGTGTCTTTAAACACAATCACCATTTACCTTTTGCTCTGATTCTATAGGTGTTTATAATGTGACTGGCAGTTACAATAATAAAGTTGACAAAACTCAACATCACAATCAACCTGAGTCTGAGAGAATAAGTACCGGGGCTCAGAAATAAGTGCCAGGGCAGAGCCTGGATCACAGGAACGTGAGCTGCTCCTCAGTGGAAAAGAATTCCGTACCCTCCTCAATTTCTTAGAGAAGAAGAAAGACAAGGAATGAAAAGTTCTGACATTGCAGAATTATCCTTATTTACGAATTTAGTATTCATTAATTCATTCAAGATATCTAAAACTTCTTTTTTGAGGTATTTGAGGCATTTTACGCTCTTCAAGTGAAAAATTGCCATTTTGTTTTTTAAATGATGGTTTAAGAAATCAAATGTTATGAATCATTGGAGCAAATATCATTGCCGCATTAAGATCGGGGCCACAACTGCACCTCAGTCTTGAGGGACAATCTCTGTTGGCCGAGTTTATTTGTGAGCGATTTATCAGAAGTATTTTTCGGTTTCTTAGATATTGCGCCTCATTTCCTGTGGTCATTCTGCCAAGCTATTTTGCCATTATCACCCATCAGTTTAGCGGTTGGCAGGGCAGCATTATCCCGAATACAGAGTCTACATGGGGGTTTGGAGGAGTTACCTCTGGGGGTAAATTGAGCCATGTTGAATCCTCCATTGGTCTGGAGGAAATACGCCCAGCCGAGTGCAAGAGGTATTGCCTCTGATTGTCCTCCAGACTTCAAACATGGCAAGGAGGTCAACATATTTTAAGTGTACCGCCACACTCATAAGGGAGTCTTTAATGTATTAAATGGAGCCAGTCGGTCTGAAAGGTGCTCCTCACCCTGTGATCTGCACTGGCGCCTTGTGAAGGTCCACAGACATTTGACATGTTAGAGCATTTACAGGACTCAAGGAATTTGGATGGTGGTGTCTGGGGACTACCTGGGACCATGGACCCCCTCCATGTACAGCGCTGGCCTTATGAGTTGTGTTAAAGCTACAGCTAGTGCAGATCACGGGTGCTGTGATTCACAAGTGTTTTCCACTTCGAGCGAAGGACTCCCGCCCTACGACCTGCCCGGCTGCCGATCTGAATGTGGAGATTGCGGCCTTTGCCGCAGTGATTGCTGACCATCCTGTGTGCGAACCTTCTTGGCTATGCACATATATGTTAGGTGCAGAATTGCCTGCAATTGCAGCAGAAGCTCCCACTAGTGCACACCGCGGCCTTGGCTGCATTGCGAGTTTTCCTGCTTGAAGGAAATTGCTCCCATGCAGTTAACGCTACGGGGTCGCGGTAGACTGCCGAGACGGCGACTTTACTTCAGTGGTCGAAGTGTAAGAAAAGAAGTAGTGGAACTATGTTCCCTGCTAGCCTGCCCCACTCCTCACAAACCCCATCACCACACCGCCTCCCACACACAATTGAAACCCCCAAACACATTTGCTTATTGAAATCTCCAAACACATTTGCTTGCTGTTTAAGGGAGAATGTTCAGGGCAGTTCACTGAAAGTGCAAGTTTCAACCTCTTCCTACACTGTTATTTCAAAACGAAACCGTTCTGAAACGGCTTCTTTTTAAAATAAAAGCATAGGAGCTGTAAAACTTAATTAAAAAAAGTAGGGGAGTACCGCTCCCACCCGCTCCCGCTCACTTCGACCACTGCTTTACTTACAGTTTGTGCTGGAGTCCCAGCTCGTGCCAGGCGTGGCACCTCTGATGGCGCCCAGTGAGTGTGTGCACACTGTCCTATGGCCCACACAAGTCTTCATTTTTACGGGTTGCAAAGTCCACTGACTGCCTGGGGCCTTCTGTGACTGATGGCGCTCCCTGTAGTGCGTAGGGCACTGCGAGAAATACTGTTCATTCCTCATAAGACGTTCACAGGGCGTTGGTTTCTGCAGAGCTGCGCCTTGATGTTCTCAAGCCCTGCTGTAGAAAGGGCACTCAGGCTGGGAAGGGGGGATTAGAAGGATGGGGACAAGGTCTTCCCCTCTCCCCTACTCTATCAATGGGCTTTATTGGTATTGATTTGTTTTATCCGCGTTCCCCCTATCAAAAGAGCAAACGCCGTTTCCTCACATAGCACCCAAACTTTGGAATGCCCTACCCAACGCACTCTGAGCTGAACCCTCACTATCCACCTTTCGAAAAACCCTCAAAACTACTCTGTTCAACTAGCTCCACTCCCACACTTGTTTATCACATAACTAGGTTTACTGCATCCTATGTAACCATTAAGCTGTAATGTAACCACTGCTTGCTATGTAACCTCCAAGCATTCTGTATCCCCTGTAACCAGCAAGATCCTCTGTAACAGCGCCACAATGCCTAAGGGCTGCTGCACGCTTAAAACATGCCAATAAATAACTAAATAAATTAAAGGCTATATATGTATTTATGAATTATTAATGAGCTCGAAGCTGGATATGAAGCAATGGAGCACCGTACAGCAAGGGTACAACATTTGGATACAATTAAAAGACTGGACTATTAGTGTTATTGGGATAAAGCAGTATGCTGGTGTTGCCGGCATGGGCGGTCTACTTTAACCCTTAAGTGCCCTCATGAGATATGATTGCATACTCATTTTGCATTCAACGTTTGTAAAGCTCCTTAATGAAGTAATAAATAATACATTATAAATTCCTCTTTATTTTAGGGAGGATCCTGTTGAAACATCTGGCACAGAGGTGTGCATACACCATGGCTTATAAGGGGTTAATAAAAATAACATTTAATGACAGCACTACCGCCCAATGGAGGCTTGCAAAAGCAGACGCTGCAGCCCTGCTTGAACCTAACATTACTCTGCTGCCCTCTTTTGACAGGTAGAGGTAACTGTAGCCCAGGCTATGATGAGAGGACAAAGCTGGGCCATGCAGATTAACTCCCAGAGGAGCACAGTCTTCACCCAACTGGAATTCAACCTTCCACACCACCATTACAATCAGCATACAGTTCCTAGTAGGCCTTAAGAACTTTCATGTACATGTGGCGCCCTGATGTCTGTGGGCTCCGGCGCGGTAATATAAATAAATAAATAAATAAATGGAGCAACAGACCAAAGCCACCCTCATTTAGGAGTGCATGCAGTTCCTCCCAACTTTCCTGTCTATAGATCCCATCTGTTCATGGTTGTTCAGGGTCTTGGGAACAGTTGGAGGATTGTGTGCTCACCTGCTCATTTGGGCATCACTTGAATACACTGAGCTTTGCAGCAAGGCCCCAGAGATGGAGCTTAAGCTTCCAGGAAATGGAAATGGAAGAGGGGCTCTGCACAGAGTCCTGCCTTCCCTTTCCGTGGCTGCCATGTTTATTGAGTTGTTTTTTGTTTGAAATAATGGTTCACAGGCTCGCAGAAGCCTATTACTTCACACAGGATCGTTGCTCTCAGCACCCAGGTTAGCAAACCTGAGGTACTAATAGCAATAATCACCCCATTTCCTGGGCTGGATCCGGAGGAAACTGCGTAGGGCCTGTCTTAATAGGCATACGGCTGAGGCTGCTGGTATACTTAAGCTCTGCAAAATACAAAATTATTAAAATCGGGCCAATCCTCCTCATTTTGTAGGCCTGGCCAGGCCATTTTTGCTACACTTTTCGGGAATCTTTTTCTCTCACTTACAGCACTTGGCCTACCTCTAACCTCACCACAATTTCTAGATAGGAATTTGTCACCATCCCTCATTATACAGGTCATCCAAAAAAAAGCCTCTGCTTCACAATATACAGAGCTTGAAATATCAAATGTGTTTAGTATTCTGTGTTTTTGGACTGAGGATATGTTCTGTTTCCTTTCTTTTCAGCAACAGCAAGACCGAGAGCGTGGAAAACTGAACCCGAGGCCTGGAAAGGTAAGAGAGTGGTGTGTCCTCCGGGCTCTCATGCGTGGCTCTGTGCCCCATCTTGAGAACCTGCACTATACTAGATTGGCACACCAGGCTTTCAGGAAATGTACTAGTATGATAGGTTCCTACATCACAAATCTAGTAAAATAGATCATAGTTATGACAATACCGCTGCAACTAAGCCTATGGCGCTGCTGTGCGTGCCTTACTCTTTATTCAGAACAATATGTGCATTGTTTTGCATCATGAATCGCTCTGTGGGCCTAATTCACAGAAGCAGTTTATAATGGCAAAACCCCCATTGGAAAACGCTCTTTGAATCAGGGCCTGTGTGTATATTTGACCTCCTCGGTGCATGAAGGTTGCTGTATGTTCTGCGCAACATGGGTTGGCACTAGCACCTTCCTTTGTCAGGTGCTAGAGATGAACACAGAAATAGACATAATAGAAATCTACCCCTTTTTAAGGTGCAGATGTACCTATCGCTACTCCCCAAACAGCCCATGTTACCACAAGGAACTCTTTGTCACAACTGCATAGGTAAGGTGAAGGTGAAGTCAATGGCGGGCAGAGGGAGTACAGCGGGGGAAAGCAAGGGCAGAGTAGATGTTGAGAAGAAAAGGCAGAGGATACACAGATGAGAGTGAGTAGCAAGGGAGTGGGAGAGGAAGGCATTAGAAAGATCTGGAGCAATTGGTGGTAGGGAGGTTAACGTGGAGAGAGTAGATATAAAGTGGGACAGTAGCAGGATTTAGGGTAGGGCAGGTATAAGTAGTGTTGGGTTGGGCAGAGCCCACAATGATTCCTTATGGGAATTTAGGACGAACCTAGACGGCCTTAACCCTTAAAAAGCATTGTCATTGTCCACCTCATGATCAACAGTGACCTTTTCATGTGCGGCGAAACAAGGAATGCCCGGTTTTCGGATTGCTGTGCAGCAGCCTGTCATGTCTGAAGGACGGCAGTGCCTATTTCTTCGTGTCAGCGATGCGGGCACCATGCATTGCATAAGGATGAAAGCCCACAGGCAGCCAAGCCCCTCTTTACTGGTAGTAGAAAATCCTTGGAAAGTGGTTGCTAGGACTTCTATCACCGGGGTAACATGCCATCAGATGTCCTCATCAACTAAACAAGCACCCCCCTCAAATCATACACCGGACCCAAGTCAAACCTGGGACAGTACGGATTGTGGAACAATAAAACATCCACACACCCTGAGCCAAGCCTACTAACCTTCTAACCCCCCCACGCTTCTTCTCCTCTCACGCACACCGCCCATGTATTATGCACGCCCATAAGGGTCAGCCATACTATAATTTATAATTGTTCTTTATTATAGTTGTTCTTTTATAAGTCGCTTAATACCAGAGATTGGTTTCTAAGTGTGGGTTGGGGATGCAAACCGGGGTTGCGCTGTGTTGTCTTGCTTCCAAGACAAACAAGTTGCCCCTGAGCTATCCCCCCTCCCTATACACATAAACACACAAGCCACACACCCGCCACAAGAACATACAGCCGAAAACAACAAACAACCCACACACTGGACATTACCCCCCTGGACACAACAAGCCGAGTTCACACCACAAAACACACCGAGAAAGACGACAGGCACAGACGCCAGTTTCTCCTGGTTCTGCAAGCATCAACAGATTATCCTATCCCTCTTTCCACACTAACCGATCCCACCTACTTTCTTACAGAGCCCTGTTAGCGCCTGGAGACCTGTGCGCGGCATAAGCCTGGAGACCTGTGAGCAGTATAAATCAACATACCATAGCGTGACCTCTTCCCATTGTTTCGCCCCGAGGATAAGCCAGATTCGACTTTCTGCAGAAAGCTGAAACTGGAAAAGCAAGAGGGAGACGGCATGCTTAGGTGCCTTGCAGACTGCATTTTGTTGCAGAGTGGGAGCTGGTCAGAGTGTTCTAGGGTACAACATCATAGAGAACTCGTCTCTCAATCCCCAAACCCAGCCTAATTGCTGCTAACGATAGTCGCACCTTCAACCCCATTGGGCCTCATTTCCCAAGTCCCCAGAATGCAAACAATGGTACAAGCCAGAGGCGTAAAAGTGTGATGCCTGCCATAGCACCATTTTTCGAGCTCATTGGCATTTTTGTGTTTTTGGGGGGTAAGAGTGGTGTACAAAATGGAATGTCTGCGTCGGCCATGAGTGTACACTCTTGCTTCAGAAACCACATGGCATTTCATGCTGGTGTAAAACCAATGGATACCGATGAAATCCGCCTTCGCAGGTGCAATTGTCTCGAAGTGTGATCTATAATGTAACTTTAGTTCTGGGGGGGGGGATATGCATGGTGCGCAGAAAGTATGTATGCAACGTGTTAAGCATTTTTGTATGCACTGTAAAAAATTTCTGAAATTTCCAGCATGGAGGGGGTGATACAGATCAGAATTATTGAACCTTCCACCCCCACCCACTCCGTGTCGTGAACTCATCAGCTTTTCGGCTCTCAAACAGAATCTGCATATGTGTTTCATCTGCAAAAAGCCAGCAGTCTCCATAGGAATCTTGTAAATGCTGCCCACCGTGCATGGGCGTGGAGGCATTTGATATCTGCGTTGTTACTGGATGTGCATCCACTAAACCACAAAACCTCATGACAGTGTCTTCAAAGCACACTTCTTGTATTGGTAGTTTGCTTTCCATATAATATTTAAATATAGGTTTTTGGGTTAAAAGGTGCACACCTTTTATACTTTGCCACCAGCGTACTAGGAAAATCTCCTATAGCTGTTGTTTTCTTCTTTTCGGGTATTGATGATTCATTTTGGGATAGACAATGCTCATTTCTAGTTTGAATTTTCTTCTATTAGGAAGGCCAGTTGAATTAAATGTGCATATTTTACTTTAGGATACGTTCAGTCCCAGTGCGTATGTTAATGACCCCTCACACTTTTTTCTGGACTTGAGCCCTATTGATGACTTTTGAAGACCTGCGGAATTGCTTACTTTGGCTGCCTCAGTACCTTTCCAGTAAATAGGTTATGTTAAGAATGCACTATCCTGCAGCAACAGTCCTTTACCCTGTCTGTCCCTGCCCTTAGATCCTTGGACCGTGCAGGCACTTTAAGGTATGTTTTCATTGCTTACTGGTGATCTTCATTACTCTTTGCCCTGCTCGTCACAGTACTTTCTTTTGAGGTGCCCATCTGTACAAATGATTCAGCTCACTCGGTCGGCTATTCCAAAATAGGCCTCACTCCTGATATAGCTACAACCATAATATTAACAGTTAAAATTCAGATATTGAATGTCATTTTATTTGATCCCCACAGACCTGAATTAATGTGACATCATTTTCTGTGATGCAAATAAAGGGGCCTCACACATTTTTTGCCGCCCCTGGCCCTGCAAATCCTAGGCCCAGCTGGCCTGTGCCTTCTCCATACTCACAGTGATGCGATATCAAGACCTTCCTTTCCTTTCTCAGGATGTAAGTCATGGTGGGTAAGGTATGCAGGGATCTCCCTTTTTCTCTTGCTGTCTAGGAATGAGGAAGCTGGTTTGCCTTAAATGATGTTGTGCGCTTTGCTGACATCTCACGAGACTTGCTTTGTTTTGAGCTAAGAGGATCTCCTGTCGCCCTGCCCCATTGCTCTGCTTGCGGCATGCACCCTATCCATCTTCTATCTGTAGTGTGTTTGCTGGTGATCCATGTTCACACTGTCGGTGTGCCATACAAAGTACCCTGCCGTTCTGCTAGTTTGCCCTCAAAGTCCTCCACCCCCTCCTCTTCTCAGCGTAAGGGTGAGTGTGATCTCTCGACTCTGGGTGCTTGAGGCTTCTCTCTTGTTATTCTCTCTAGTCTCCGGAGGGTGCTGTCAGCTTGGCTGTCAGCATGTACTTATCTGTCATTGACACTGGTCTTCATGACTCCAGCACTCACCCATTAGTGGAGCTAAATATTATCATAGTTAGCATCTCTCCTCCTTTGCCTTGAGTGGAGAATGCTTTTTTAGGCTCCACCCTCCAATTTATAAACTTGTCTTTCCTCCCGTGCCCTTGACTTTCTGCTTTGCTCATCTCTCACCTCCAGACTGCAGGCTTTGTCTGGTGAAGATGGCCTGCCACTCCTTTCTCTGTTTACTGCTAGTATCTGTTCAGGGCTGCGCTGGAGTCTGTGAAGGCAGCTCCTTAGCATAGCAAGCTCTCCCTCTGGTATCCTTAAGGACAAGGTCCCTGTCGGTACTTGGGCACTTTTTCCCCTAAGGATCCCTTATAAGTGATTTTTTCCTCCAGTCCCATGATGTTCCACCGTCCACCCATTTCTTTTTAGTTCAGGAACTCTGGTTGAAGGTATTGCTTGTGCCATTGGGATTGGAGGATAGCTCAGGGGCAACGCATTTGTCTTGGAAGCAAGACAACGCTTAGCAACACAAGTTTGAACCCCGGTCTCACGCTTAGAAACTGTTCTCCGGTATTAAGTATGTTATAAAAGAACAATTATAATCCAATTTACTACCTGCACCATAAGTAATTAGTTTGACAGAATGTGTCTTGACAAATCTCTCTTGATCTTTCGGGGCCTCAACAATGCTGCCAATTGATGCATATGTTCACCATCACAACTATGCGTGAAAACTCTGAACTCAGAATGAAGTTTTGAGGACTTCAGGAGTTTGATTGGCAAGTCCTTGGAAATGTACCCTGGCTTCAGACACACCTTTCACACTGATATTTGTTTTTCTGTTTAATTCTCTACATCGTTTTGAAAACCATGTTGGGGTGCATTATATGTTCAGCACTGGGATTGATATTGGAAATTTACAGTGGAATTTCCTGATTCCTATTGACCTGGAATCAGGTGGATTAATGCTCTGTTGCTGTTGACTTGACTCTGCATCCTTGCTGACTACTGTCAGCGTCAGTGTGACCGTTCTACAGAAGTTCATCAGTGGTTGGGAGGCTCTGACTCCTAATCCTCACTGAATACAATGCTCCGTCCGCATGACCTTCCTTCACCTTTTCATCAGTGATAAGGTGCTCTGACTCCTGATCGTCAAGGAATGATGTAGTGTTAACATGACCGTCCTTCAGATCTTCATCATTACTTGGGAGATCTGATCCTCAGTGAATGAGATTTTCCGGAAGCATGACCGTTCTTCAGGTCTTCGTCATTACTTGGGAGATCTGATCCTCAGTGAATGAGATGTTCTGGAAGCATGACCTTCCTTCACATCTTCATCAGTACTTGGGAGATCTGATCCTCAGTGAATGAGATGTTCTGGAAGCATGACCGTCCGTAAGGTCTTCATGAGAGGTTGGGATCCTCTGATTCCTGATCCTCAATGAATACTAATGGAGTGTCAGTGTGACCGCTCTCCTGATCTTCATCAGTGGTTACGAGCTCTGACTCCTGATACTCACTGAATACTGAAGAGTGTCAGTGTTACCGCCCTCCTGAGCTTCATCAGCTGTTAGGAGCTCTGACTCCTGAGGCTCGCTGGCTACTGATGGAGTGTCAGTGTGACCGCCCTCCTGATCTTCATTAGTGGTTAGGAGCTCTGCCTCCTGAGGCTCACTGGCTACTGATGGAGTGTCAGTGTAACCGCCCTCCTGATCTTCATCATTGGTTAGGAGCTCTGACTCCTGAGGCTCACTGTCTACTGATGGAGTGTCAGTGTGACTGCGCTCCTGATCTTCATCAGTGGTTAGGAGCTCTGACTCCTGAGCTCACTGGCTACTGATGGAGTGTCAGTGGGACCGCCCTCCTGAGCTTCATCAGTGGTTAGGAGCTCTGACTCCTGAGGCTCACTGGCTACTGATGGAGTGTCAGTGTGACCGCCCTCCAGATCTTCACACTGGCTACTGATGGAGTGTCAGTGTGACCGCGCTCCTGATCTTCATCAGTGGTTAGGAGCTCTGACTCCTGAGCTCACTGGCTACTGATGGAGTGTCAGTGTGACCGCCCTCCTGAGCTTCATCAGTGGTTAGGAGCTCTGACTCCTGAGGCTCACTGGCTACTGATGGAGTGTCAGTGTGACCGCCCTCCAGATCTTCATCAGTGGTTAGGAGCTCTGACTCGTGAGGCTCGCTGTCTACTGATGGAGTGTCAGTGTGACCGCCCTCCTGAGCTTCATCAGTGGTTAGGAGCTTAGACTCCTGAGGCTCGCTGGCTACTGATGGAGTGTCAGTGTGACCGCCCTCCTGATCTTCATCAGTGGTTAGGAGCTCAGACTCCTGAGGCTCGCTGGCTACTGATGGAGTGTCAGTGTGACCGCCCTCCTGAGCTTCATCAGTGGTTAGGAGCTCTGCCTCCTGAGGCTCACTGGCTACTGATGGAGTGTCAGTGTGACCGCCCTCCAGATCTTCATCAGTGGTTAGGAGCTCTGCCTCCTGAGGCTCACTGTCTACTGATGGAGTGTCAGTGGGACAGCCCTCCAGAGCTTCATCAGTGGTTAGGAGCTCTGACTCCTGAGGCTCACTGGCTACTGATGGAGTGTCAGTGTGACCGCCCTCCAGATCTTCATCAGTGGTTAGGAGCTCTGACTCGTGAGGCTCACTGTCTACTGATGGAGTGTCAGTGTGACCGCTCTCCAGATCTTCATCAGTGGTTAGGAGCTCTGACTCGTGAGGCTCACTGTCTACTGATGGAGTGTCAGTGTGACCGCTCTCCAGATCTTCATCAGTGGTTAGGAGCTCTAACTCCTGAGGCTCACTGGCTACTGATGGAGTGTCAGTGTGACCGCCCTCCAGATCTTCATCAGTGGTTAGGAGCTCTGACTCGTGAGGCTCACTGTCTACTGATGGAGTGTCAGTGTGACCGCTCTCCAGATCTTCATCAGTGGTTAGGAGCTCTGACTCGTGAGGCTCACTAGCTACTGATGGAGTGTCAGTGTGACCGCCCTCCAGATCTTCATCAGTGGTTAGGAGCTCTGACTCGTGAGGCTCACTGTCTACTGATGGAGTGTCAGTGTGACCGCTCTCCTGATCTTCATCTGTCAATGGGAGTGAAATGGCCATTCTTGCTTTTGTGTTTTCTCCCATAAAGTATTCTGATTTAAGTTGAACGCCCAAAGTTGTTTGGATGTTCGCAAGAATATTCCTTCGATTACATATCTCAACTCGAATACTACTTGCTGATTGTCTGTTTGTTTTTGCTTTAATTATGCTTTGAATACCCTGCACTGGCACCAGTGATACCCCGCACTGGCACCAGTGATACCCTGCACTGGTACCAGTAATACCCTGCACTGGCGCCAGTGATGTGGCTGATCTAGTCCCCGGGCTCTGTGTAGGGCATTAGATAGCAGCACCAAATTCATTGAGACCTCTAGCTATCTTCAGGAATGTCAAAGCTAGCATTTACTCTTTGAGCTCTTACAATCCTCTCTAGAGTTCATCAATACAGTGCAGTATCAGCCATTGTATCCCTGTCACTGCCTCAAAGATGGCTAAATGAGTCCCAGATTCCTCAAGAAAGCATTGAAGTCCAGGAATGTATCCTTAGCTCAGCACCACCTCATTCCGCCACTAAGATCACATGATTTTATTTTAACAAGAGTGAAAACAATATTAAGTTATAAAAAAAGTAAGCACACTGACAAACCTTCTAGGAGCAACCCAACCAGTGCGGTTATTTTCAGTGCATAAAAATACAAACGCATCTGAATGTCATTTCAGGGACCTAGTAGGATATTAGAAAAAGGCTCTGCAGCAGTACTTCCAGCGTTTGCTCTAAACTGAGGGGAGGGTTTCCAGAAAGCGGCCCGCCTGTCAATCCCTCCTCGAGAATTGTCTGAACTCATAATAAGCTGGGCGTTGCTAGGGGGGGCTAAGGGGGCTATAGCCCCTGATCTTTTGGTTGTAGCCCCGGATAGAATCTCAGGAGCTGCAGCAAAAAGACTAGCTAGCCCCCAGTCCCAACACTTCCAACATCAGCGTAGCCCCGGGTCTTTTCCAGACCTAGCAACTCCCCTGATGATCTAAACAACCTGATACTGACCTAGCCACGTATGCACCCCTTAATCTAAAGAAGTGGGGCTGTTTCCTTTCCCTCCACCCACTTTCTGCTGGTAAATTCAATTTTAGAAGAAGGTAGCATGAGATAGGGTTAGAGGCTGAGCTTCCGAAATGGTTGCCCTGTCTTCTAGTCTGTATTTTCATTCCTCTTCATCTTTGGTGCAAACACATGTATCTATGGGTTTTAATAACATAACAGCTGTATTTGTAGAGCACTCTGTTTACCCCAAAAGGGACATTTTGGCACTATTGACAGATAACAGATGTTTATTGTTACCCAACTTAATGGCACTCATTTTATCAGCCTCAGCACGATAAAGGGCTGAGTGGACCAGTGACCATGAGGTCAAACCCAGGTTCCTGTAGTGGATGCATTAGTCCACTGAGCCACAGACCCGACTAATCCACTGAGCCACAGACACAGCTTTATAAAGCATGAACCTAGCTGGGAAGCAGCAGAGTACTGTACATAGGAGATGCACTCACAGGGTTACAAGTACGGGTCACAGCGTAGTAGGGGAGCTTTCAATTCAGGGGCTGACCCCAGTTTGTTACAAAGAGGGATGACGTTTGTGTACAACCCGCCCACCTCCGCTCTAGGTGAAATTGCTAACCAAAAGGCACAGGCATCTCTTCGGCAATTGAGAACATTCTTTTACTGTAACTAGATGATTGGATGCCATGGGAGGGCAGGGGTGATTGGCATGGGGAGAGTACATGGCAACAATGATATGGACAGGGAAGGTGGTGTGGTGGGAAGTGAAATGATGTTGCAGAGCAGTGTATGCAGAATGTGGGGGAGAATGCAAAATGGAGTGCATGCCGGTGAGTATCTCCAGTGAAGCCATTGCACAGTGCAGGCCGCTCTCTCTCCTCAGAGTCTACTTTATCTCCCTTGGCAATGCTCACATTTCTCCTCCTTGTGCTCATGCAGATGGTGATCTTCTCGGAGCCCGGTCTTCAGGGAGAGCAGCACGAGATCTGGGGTGATGTCTATGATGCTACTGCCCTCGAGCTGCCCATCGCCATCTCTATACGAGTGGTCCGTGGTGGGTGAGTAAGGGCGGAACGGGACAAGGGCACGCAAGTATGTGGTGGGTGAGTGGAGAGGGAAGGATGTCTGTGGTCGACGAGTTGGGAGGTAAGTTCATCCTCTTAGTATGAACCGTGCACATGGATGAGTATGGCTAAAGTGGGTTCCTTGTTGGGCTATTCAGTGTGGGATTGTGGTGCTTGGTTGTTGACTGTATGAATAGTGAAGGAGAGGATTTGCGGTGAGGGCAAATCAGTGAGTGTGTGAGTCAGTCAGTCTTTCAGTTAGTGACTAGGTACTGATGTTCATGGTGACTGAAAGAAGGGACTGTGAAGTGCTTTTTTTGGGTGCGGGTGTGATGGTGGGTTCATTGGTGGATAAATGACGGGGGAGTGGGGCCCTTGGTGGTTGACTGAAGGTTGTTCTCAATTGAGGACTCCTATATGCAACACCAGTAAAGCTTTATTAAAGCTGCCCCTAGGGCATGGAATTCTCTCCCGCTTGACCTAAGGGAAATGAAGTCTACTGAAATATTCAAGAAAAAAATTTAAAACTCTGTTATTTTACTAGCTTCCCTACCAATCTTATCTCCATTCTCTGGCATTTAGGCAGTCTTAGTTCTAGACCCTGTCCTTGTGCTAACTGTCCGTCTGTTAATTTGATGTGCGCCCCTAAGCCTCCGGGTTCCTGGTTGCGCGTAACAAGTGTACAAAGTAAGTAAAGTAAAAAGTAAAGGTGTGATGCCAGTGAAGAGTTACTGTATGGAGGCAGCATTGGTCACCACAAGGGTTGTGTACTCTAATCTGAGAATTATGCACACAGCATTGGTCACATTGTATCTGCGTACACTCCTCTGATATATGTTGAAACCTAGTAGCAGGAGGAGGGTCATCTGGTTGCAATGCGTGTAAATTATCTCAGGATTGGTGGTTTGGCCAGTCTGGTCACTTGCCTTTGGAATTTGATTGGAAGGGGCCAAGATCCACAGGGAAGAATGACTGTTTTTCCCTAGGTGTCAGGAGCCTCTGAGAGGTCCCGGAGGGAAAGAGTCCCAAGGAGAACCCTGGGAACAACAACCTATTGTCTCTCCCTATCTTGTATTTGGTTGGTCTTTGGATCCCTAACCATCTTGTGATTTTTTTGTGCAGATGGGTCATGTACGAGAAGCCCCGCTTCCAGGGCCGAAAGATTGTGCTGGAGGAGGGGGTAATTGAGATGAGCGACCCCTGGGGCGACGGCGATGATGATGGTGATGCAGAAGAGTTCTCAAAAACCTCAGTGGTCATTGGATCCCTGCGACATGTGGTTCGGGTGAGTAAATTGTGTGAATTGTGCAAATCCCCATACGCTCCATATTTATGCTCAGAGGAAATTGATGTCTTCTCACATGGTGTGCACTATATGCAACGAAGAGAAGTAGGCGGAAACTGGGAGAGTGAAATATGGGGAGGCTAAGTGAAATGCAAAGTGTATGGGTGGAATAGTGATAATTAGAGTGCAATATGGCAAGTTCATATGAAATAGGGATCATTTAGGGGAAATAGACCAGGTCAGAGAGAATTGTTGGATAGTAGGATGAAATGGGGCTAGTAGGTGTATGTGGCCAGTCTACTGACATGCTATAGGACAAAATAGAGTAGGTTATGTGGAAGAAGCACGACTCTGTGTGAAAAAAGGATGTGGTAGGGGGAAAAGGGTTGGGTGTTTACGATTAGTGGCAGGGTAAGAAATAAAAGGTCTACTGTCCTATAGGGAAATTGGTGAGCTTTCTTCAAAGGTCAATGAGTGTCCAGCACTGGGTCTAAGCGCAAAAATCTCCCACAAACAGTTCTTGTTTATTCTACGCACCTTCTACGTGTATACTTCCTCCTCCTCAAGATAATAGCTAATAGCACACCCTGGAGCAGCGTTCTCCAGAACTCACATCCAAAAGCTGACCAGTCCTACCAATGAGCTCCAAAGTCAATGGGGCATTGCCTGGAAGTCTACCCAACAACTCGGCTACAGGATCGGGGAGCCATGTCTCATCATGAGAGCGTAGGTCATGTGATTCAATGCCCACCAACATGCTTTAATCTTCCCCCTCATGTGCAGTTGTGCAAAAGAAGCTGCCTAAATGTTCCAGATCAGCTTCTGCAAGTTGGACACATTTCTGCAGTTATACCTTAAAAGGCGAGAACCCTGTGCTTGAGTCACGCCGTGCTGGTTTCCTGTTCAGCTGCCATTCTTTATGAGACCTGTTGCTCCTAATGTACTGTCTCTGTCGCTTGTCCCAATGCAGGCTCCTCTCTGAGAGCATTTGCGGAAGTGCAGATGTGAAGCATGTGTGGTCAGGTTTGGATTTCCTGTTATGCCACAGTCCTCTGCTTCTTTGCATTTTTCGGTGCTGGTTTCCTGGACCACACCGATAATTTCATTATAGGTCTGCAATGATCGGCCTCACGTGACCGAACACACACCTGAGAGGGGACCTTTGTAGACCACCTGGAACCAGCCAACAAAAATGTGCTAGCCCAACACAGACGCCATGCTTGCTGCATCGCTTGTTGTTTGCTTTGCCTTAGAAAAGAAATTGTGGGACTGCATCACACCCTGGCTTCTCACAGAGCCTGCTAACACCAGAAATATCATTGTGGACAATATTTTGTGGATCAACAGATATCAAATGCAGTTTGTGATTCGGCTCCCTAAGACACCCCAACACGCAGTGCACAACCCAACACCTGCACAGACACTTCGAAGCCATACAAAGAGGCTAAATAGAAACCTTATTCTAAACAAGCTGAGGCTTTTTTTTTTCTTTTCTCAGAACTGAAAGGAAGTGAAAACAGGGCTCACGAAACCAGAACACACTCTCCGTAAAGCAAAATCAAATGGCAGCCAATAGCAACTCACAGAGAACTGCAAGAAAGACTACATGTCAATGTGGGAGTGCACCGCTGCACAACCCAGGTGCAAGCAGCAAAGAGCTCTATCAAATATTCAAGGTTTCTGAAGGAACTTCTAAATACTCAAACTCCACAAAACACACCTTGTCCATCTGAGTGCTGCACAAAGCATACAAAGAATATCCATGAATGAAATCCAAATATTCTGGACAACCATCCGAAAAGTGGATCACCCCTCCCACGGGAAACCTGCAGACCGCCAATGTAAGCGTCAACAAACTGCCAGACCACACCAATCTCCACTACCATCAGTTCACCGTAGCGCCCAGCAACAGTCAACAAGTAAACAAAACGATCACCAGCTTGAAACCCAGACAGGCAGGCAGGCCGGTGCCCACCAAGAGTGGTCAAAGAACACTCAGAGACACTAGCAGCAGCATCAGCTGTTCTAGACAAGAGGAGCATTGCCCCTGTATGATAGCAGCCAGGGCTGCTCCTTCCATAAAGAACCCCACAATAGATCCAGCCTGTTACAGACCAGTGTAACACATACGCTTAATTGCTAAAGTAATTCAAAAGGCAGAAATCAACTAACAAACCATCTTTAAGCCCTCAATGTGCTAGGTGATTGCTTCTAGAGCAAGACCCAGCCATGCTCGGCATAAAAGAGCCGAGCATGGTCATGAATTAAGAGAGACATAGATCCAGTCTGGTCCTACTGGACCTGTCGCCTGCCTTCGACATTATACCGGATTTACTGACTAGTAGTAACAATGTTCATAAAAGAGATGACCCAGAGATGTTCTGGATCCCTCCTGCCCAACAGGCAAATGCAGACTGAACGACCATGAAACCATATTATTATTATACCGATCTACTGACTAGTAGTAACAACGTTCGTAAAAGCGATGACCCAGAGATGTTCTAGACCCCTCCTGGCCAACAGGCAAAAGCAGACTGAACGACCATGAAACCATGTTATTATTATACCGAATCTACTGACTAGTAGTAACAACGTTCGTAAAAGAGATGACACAGAGATGTTCTGGATCCCTCCTGGCCAACAGGCAAAAGTAGACTGAATGACCATGAAACCATGTTATTAGTTTGGAGCGCAAAGAGTGAAATACAGAGCTCGGGAAAGCAGAACATAGCAGACATAACGAACTATCAAAGAGAAGCAAAAAATAACAGATGCACGCAACGTACCATTGGCACATTATTCTCAACCATTACTCCCATAACAGAAGGAGTCCTGTAGGGTTTGGTGTTTTGCTTATCATAGTATAACACGTATGTGACATTTCTCTGTGATCTCTGCATAATCAAACTTAGACAAAGGTTTCACTACATCCACACAGCTCTAAATGTGAGGACTAAGTACTCAGGGACATTAAACACCCAGTAATTTCCCCCTGGATGTGATCAAATGAAGTTAACCTCAAAAGTGAAATGTCAGAGTGACTGATGCTATGCTTATTTATAACCGAGCGTTGATAACCCACTCCAGTGTACTCACACCATAATACTCTACTGGCCTCCCAACACATTTCTGCACAATTGCAAGGGCCTAGGGGTACAGTTCAGCCCCCAACCTAACACAGAAGGGAAGGAAACCCAGTACCAGGCGTGTGTTTGATACCTATAGGTCCTCCCGATTTCCTATGTTCCAAAGAAGCTATACACATGTTTGGCGACAATAAAAAAGAGATTAAAAAGCAATGGTAGTCAACTGAGAGCAATTCGACTACATGAACATTTATTTTTGCCTGACTTTCTGCAGAGAATTGACAATACGGCTAAAGAAGCAGTAACATACAACCTCAAACCTTTTTAATCCTCAGAAAACTCTGGACCAAAGTTGACTCTCCTCCAAATTCAAACTGATAGTCAAAGTCCACACATACTGCCTGTGCCTACTCCAAGATCCACCCAATTAAAGTCCAAACCATAGATTGTATCTTGTAACTGCAGTCTCCCCACCAGCACAAGATTGAAGTCCCAACCTATAGGCCGTCACAGCTTGAGCACAGAGTGGAGAAGCCGAAACGCAAGCCTGATGTCCACCAGCAGAAGGTTCTGCTAATACCAAAGTGCCCCAGATCCTGAGGACTGCACCCTCATAAAGAGAAATTCCTCACTGGACTCCAATGTAACACTTGTAGATAAAGCCTTCATGTATACGGCTTGTGACCTAATGCATATTCGGATCCGATATGATCACCTGTCAATTAAAGCCATAGAACTGTCCTGGATTATTGTAATTTACAAATCATTCTGAATAAAAATATCTGAAAACATACCTCTGAGATCCTAAATCCTGTCAAGTTATCCAGTGCAGAATTCCAACAGTACAGGGTTTCTCTGAGAAAGAAAAACAAAGTGTTGCAATGATGGAGTGTGCGTTTCGGAATCCTCATTATCGCAACCACTCATTAGTTCACTTGACCCACATGAGTGCCATCCGGCACTGGCAGCATTCCCGCCAACATGTATATCCTGATGCTTCTTCGGCATATGAGAGCATGTAGGTGCAGAGCATCCGCCCGCTCTACCAGGCGAGAGGTTCTCACGCTGAAGATGCACAGCGGCCATAATCCTCCATATTAGAATGCACCGTACTCCACCTGTGAGTTTAGATGGCATCAAGGGCGTCCCTTCTAATAGCCCTCGCTTGCCTCGGCCTATTTCTGGCAGTGCTGAACTCTGTAGCAATCAGAATCTCACATGTACCTGAACTCATAAAATCCCACCCCCCTGAAAAAAACGTAAAAACACATTTCCTCACCAACAGCAATAATAAGGCGGGGAAAAGATTGACCACATATGCCAGGGCCATAAAACACATAAAACACCCGTGTACCAAAGGGTTTTATTGTTATACAAAGATGAACATGCAGATCCATCTCTCTAAGCAAATTCCGAAACTTTGCATTTCTAACTAACAGTCCATTGTACTGCTATATCTGGCTCCCAAACCTTGCATTTCTAACTAACAGTCCATTGTACTGCTATATCTGGCTCCCAAACTTAACATTTCTAACTAACAGTCCATTGTACTGCTATATCTGGCTCCCAAACCTTGCATTTCTAGCTAACAGTCCATTGTACTGCTATATCTGGCTCCCAAACTTTACATTTCTAACTAACAGTCCATTGTACTGCTATATCTGGCTCCCAAACTTTGCATTTCTAACTAACAGTCCATTGCACTGCTATATCTGGCTCCCAAACTTTGCATTTATAACTAACAGTCCATTGTACTGCTATATCTGGCTCCCAAACTTTGCATTTCTAACTAACAGTCCATTGTACTGCTATATCCGGCTCCCAAACTTTGCATTTCTAACTAACAGCCCATTGTACTGCTATATCTGGCTCCCTATTGCTATTGGAGTATAGTCCAAAATTAACCCTTTTCAGTCATTCTCTCTGGCTTACAGTTCTGGTGTTTCTCCATTACGTGAATCTTATAACACTTGCTGTGAGAAATTGCCCCTTGGCAAGGGGGCAAATCCATGGCTTTTTTGATTTATTAACAAAGAGAATGATGAGAGTAATTCCATCTCAGAAAGGGGTAATCTGCCAACCAGATTCCCCCTTTCCCATTGACTCAATGCCAAAAGCAAAGTGCATTCATGCCCTGCCTTGTCAATAGTCTGATTGGTGGCACCCGCTCTATTCGTGGCACAGAGCAGGTTTGAAGGTCACGAGAAGACCACTTGACAGCTGCACAGACAGCCAAGTCCCTGTGGTGCAGAAGAGGCATTTAAGATATGCCCCACTCTACCCAAAACTATGACGACCATGAGTCACCCATGCTGGTGGCAGGGTCAACTCTAAATAAAACTATGCCTAACGTTTAGACATGGTGCATGGAACTACTTATGATCATGACCACCACATCCCAATTGATATCGCACATGTGTCAGCTCCAGTGAGCCAACTCCACTATGATGGCAGGACGAGAACCTGGAGGGCCGGACCTCCTCTTTGATCTATTTGTGAGGGCAATTAATACCCTCAAGCTGAGACAGCCTCACAGCAGGCAGCTGTCCTGGGCCCGGACATCAAGAGAGCACACCTATTCAAAAGGAGTAGCCTCACACCAGGGTGCTGCATCTCTAAAGGTCTTTGTTCGCGATAAGAAAGGAAGGGGGTGGGATTATGATAAGAAGGAGGGCCCTGGTCAATGGGAGAAGGTTTCCACCATTTTGCGTCTCACTGTCCCTCTCTCTCTTCCCTGTCCCCTCCACTTCCTCTGGGGCAAAGCACTTTGAGTGTGACATTAACAGGGCAAAGTCCACTCTGTCTCAGAGCAGGGATTGGACCACTAAGGCAGGCAAGCTTTAGTCCAACTATCTGTGGACTTTTGCCTTTAAAAGAAGGGGTCTTCTACCCCTTCAGTATATTCGAGCAGTTCCTCTCGGATCCTTTAAGGCCGCAGAGTCATTCTGAAGATATCACTGTACTTCCCTCAGCCTGAGGTGAAGAACGAATCATCCAAGATCTGTCCGCCGCCACTCCCAGGGCACATCGGAAGTAACCTCTACTATGGATCAGGACCTACCACTCTGCGCCAGAATCTCCTGAGCTGGGAGAGCAGAACCTGAATGGAACCCTGCTATCCTCGAGTTCCCCTGAAATGGCGTCACAGCAACCGGAGGACAGACCAGCCCAAGCTCTCTGTTCACCGCACCTGGAACAAGATGGAAGTCATTGGAACTGGTTTCTGTGCTCCTTGACCCATCGAACATTGCTTGCACCTTCGACCGGCCTGACACTGCATTGTGTCCCATGCCAAGCTCATCACCTGGTTGTCCCGATGCAACTGCTCAATGCCGGGACCCAAAACAAATAACTGGTGAGTCACTCACTGACTCTAGCCGGGGTTTACAACCATGGCTCGTTCCAGCTAGCCCTTGAACTGCCACCTCATTGATCGGCCATCAACGCACACAAGACCACCACTTCGCTGACCGTCATCTGCTGACTTGAACTGCTGGAGCATCACTCATCGACCCTTACCAGCGGCTAAAGCCTGAATCGACCTGGCCAACTGCAAATCGTTCTCCCGACTGCCCCGACCTGCATCCTTAAAGAACCGCAGTTCTACTGCACAGAGTAACCGCATTTGCCCCTACTCGGTGCCTGCTTGCTGCCAGGGCCTCCACAATCCTAGGTGCCAGAACTGAGCCGAATCAGCTCACATCTACATTCGCCCTGGGTCTGTTGTGTCATCCCACCAAGATCAGAATCCAGGTACTGTTGTCTCTGAACTGCCCTCTCGGTCCATTTGGATCCTAAAGACTGGTCTTCTCATGATCCCTCCTGTTTTCTACAAAGATGTCCTTTTATGGTAGTACCTTACCTACCACCCCTAGAACTACGCTCAGGGTGCTACTCTCTGCAGTCTGTCGCGTCATCTCTGTTCTTCCTTTGGGGTGGGTTTTTGTACAGTGTTTCTATTTGTTCTACGTGCAGATGGTGTGTTTTAATGAAAGTGTTTAAATTTGTATAGAACCTTCTTTGGACATTCCCTTTATTTTGGACTGTGATACTGTGTTGTTTTGGTCACTACAGGTTCACCTTTACACTACTCATTAGAGCATAGCCTTCCCTCAGCCCACGTTGCCACAAAGGCAAAGGAGGTTGCTTAATTTTTAAGAAAATAAGTGTCAGTGCCAAAATATTTTCTAGCATGCCTATTACACATTGGGGTGGGCAACTCTTTGCCCACTGTTGACACTACCCATGGCTGCTCCATACATGTCAACATATTTGTGGTTAATGCTGCAAGTCCGACCGGTTAATTGAGGGTGATGGATCCACTGTGCGATTTACAGATATCAATCGACATATTCGTTTTGTCTTGAACTAAACTAAATGTTTAAGTATTTCTTTAAAACACATCACTGTTAACATTTTGCTCTGATGCTATCATTGGCAAGTGGAATATGAACCATCTATCCATGGAAAAAAAGGACAGGCTTGCTTCCTCCCTGCGGTAAATTGATAGACAAATGCAGGCAAAATCATTACTTAACTGATGAACTTGCCTGTCAAACACTGCAGCAAGATTGTCTTATATAAGTGTTCACTCATGACAGGAACTCCTCTTTGATATTGGCCTTTCACTGACCTTGCTCCTGTGTTGGGGCTGCTGACTGGTGACTCTCCTGTTGTTGTCAACCAACCCTGATGGCCATTGCAGGAAAATGAGTCCCGCCATGGCATGATGATACTGGGGGGAGGGAGGGGCAGCATGATTCAGCCCCAGTTTTTGGAGACTGCCAGGGCCTAGGCTTCAGCCCACCTAAAGCACTGGCTATCAAACTTAGGGAAGAGATGTCAGACAGTGAATCTACATCCTTCCTCTTTCCCTATTTTTAGTTTTGGTTGCAATGGTGCATACTTGCCACTAGGGTGAAATGTATGTAGTAGTGGGAGCCAAATTCTTAGCATTCCACGGACCATCACCTGCACCATATTATATTATAATTGGTTATTTATAACTTGTTTAATACCAGAGGTTTCTAAGCACGGATCGAACCTGTGTAGCTCCGCGTCGTCTTGCTTCTAAGGCGACCGTGCTGCCCCTGAACTTTTCTCCTCAGATATTATCCATACACATTCCATGTAGGACTCTGAAGTGTGTCTCTTTCCTCATTGGAAAAGTGTGCAAGGCCTGTGTCTTCTGGCACATCTATACTCTGGGTCAAGTTCTGTGCCTCCCTCCCTCCCTCCTTTCCTTCGTTCCCTCCTTTCTTTCCTTCCTTCCTTCCATTCCTTCCTTCATTCCTCCCTCTCTCGCGCCTCCCTCCCTCCCTCCCTCCTTCCCTCCCTCCCTCCCTCCCTCCCTCCCTCCCTCCCTCCCTCCCTCCCTCCCTCCCTCCCTCCCTCCCTCCCTCCCTTCCTTCCTTCCTTCCTTCCTTCCTTCCTTCCTTCCTTCCTTCCTTCCTTCCTTCCTTCCTTCCTTCCTTCCTTCCTTCCTTCCTTCCTTCCTTCCTTCCTTCCTTCCTTCCTTCCGTCTCTTCCATCCTTCCCATCCTACCCTTCCTTCCTTCCCTTCCTTCCCTTCCATCCTGCCTTCCTTCCTTCCCTTCCATCCTGCCTTCCTTCCTTCCTCCCATCCTGCCTTCCTTCTTTCCGCTTCAATCCTGCCTTCCTCTTCTTCTCTCCCTTCCTTCCCTTCCCTTCCTCCCTTCCTCCCTCCCTCCCTTCCTGCCTTCTTTCCTCTTCCACCCAGACTTCCTCTTCCTCCCTCCCCTTCCCCTCCCTCAATCCCTCCTTCCCTCCCTTCCCACTTTCTTCCCTTCCTTCTTTCCACTGCCTTCCTTCCACTTCCTCCCTCCCGAACGCATGTCCCTACTGCCCCCTCACACGCACACCTCTCAGAGCGTGTGTTTTTCCTATCCTGTTTCTGTTCTATGAGTATTCGCTTGATTTTTGCGTGTTTGTAATGCTTTCATACTTTCCTTCCGGTTCCACTTGACGTTTCGATGGTTGCTGTTTATATTTTCTTATGTGTTCCGGGCCCTTCAGCCCCGTCGTCGTCTTTCCTGTTGTTCCGGTTTCTTGATACATCTGGTGAGAGAGAGTTCTGCAGGACTCCCCGAGGGAGGATCTACAGTCACAGGCGTCAAAACACTTCCAAGGGCAGGGCTCCTGCGGCAGGCCTGGCCTAGCCGCAAATCCAGCTGTTAACCATTCATGCCTGTCTAGCTGCCTATCCAAATAAGCAACCCTGCCAAACACACCACCACGACATCACCACATCCGAAATCCAGCTGTGAACCATTCATGCCTGTCTAGCTGCCTATCTAAATAGGCAACCCCGCCACACACACCACCACGACATCACCACATCCCAAATCCAGCTGTTAACCATTCATGCCTGTCTAGCTCCCTATCCAAATAGGCAACCCCGCCACACACACCACCACGACATCACCACATCCCAAATCCAGCTGTTAACCATTCATGCCTGTCTAGCTGCCTATCCAAATAAGCAACCCTGCCAAACACACCACCACGACATCACCACATCCGAAATCCAGCTGTGAACCATTCATGCCTGTCTAGCTGCCTATCTAAATAAGCAACCCCGCCACACACACCACCACGACATCACCACATCCGAAATCCAGCTGTTAACCATTCATGCCTGTCTAGCTCCCTATCCAAATAGGCAACCCCGCCACACTCACCACCACGACATCACCACATCCCAAATCCAGCTGTTAACCATTCATGCCTGTCTAGCTCCCTATCCAAATAGGCAACCCCGCCACACACACCACCACGACATCACCACATCCCAAATCCAGCTGTCAACCATTCATGCCTGTCTAGCTCCCTATCTAAATAGGCAACCCCGCCACACACACCACCACGACATCACCAGATCCCAAATCCAGCTGTTATCCATTCATGCCTGTCTAGCTCCCTATCTAAATAGGCAACCCCGCCACACACACCACCACGACATCACCACATCCCAAATCCAGCTGTTAACCATTTATGCCTGTCTAGCTCCCTATCTAAATAGGCAACCCCGCCACACACACCACCACGACATCACCACATCCCAAATCCAGCTGTTAACCATTCATGCCTGTCTGTTCTGACTTGAGTGTCGTGTAGACCGATGAGACCTCCGTCCCCAAGTGACGCACAGGGGAACGAAATAGAAACCCGCTGTGCGACCCTTGAGGCCACAGGTGAGAGATGTCTTCCCAGATCCACGGAGCCTCTGGAACACCGATGCTGCTGTCAAGAAGGAAGGAGGTTAAGCACCAGGCAATCACAATACAGACAGGTAAACAAAAGAATCTAAAGTGTCTTACCTATCTGGTGTAAGGGAGACCCAGGTAACCTAGTAGGGAGGTTCGAGGCTCATTAGATGCGGCGGTCCCTGGAATGGTAGAACCGCAGGTTAGCGTGGATGAAGAGTAGCCACCTGTGGGAGTCAGGGCTTGACTTGAATCCCCAATAGGGAAAAAGGCGTAGAAGATCAGCAAGGTACCAAGGGATGATCCAAAGACAAGTCGAGGTGCAGTCCAAATATCCGGCAACAGGTAAACAGTTCCAAGCAAAAGTACCAAGGGGTGTCCGAGGGAGTCCGAGATAGAGTTCCGTGATCAAGGTAACAAGGAGCAAGATGTAACGCCAAACAGTGTCCGAAGCCAGCTGAGAAGCAATGAGCGTTCTGTCTCTCAGAGCTTTATACTGATCGCCCCTGGGTCATGTGACTTCTCTGGATCATGTGACGTCCACCAAGATCACATGGGGAACGCCATAGCGTATCACGTGACCGGCGTGAAGACGTAAGGCCGCCCTTTCTGCTATACGTTCTCCAAGGCAGTTGCCAATGCAGAAAGGGTTGCAATCGAGCCCGTACACTGGTACGGAGTTTTCGGTTCTGTGGTTTCACCGAATCACTTGAGCCTCGAAGCTTGGGAGGAGATGTTGGGGGAATGTGAGCAGTGTTCTGATGTGTCGTGGCCTGGTGTGCAGAGGATCGCCTAACATAGCCCCCCCCCAACGGCCCACGACCCGGTGGGCAGGACGGATGATCCCTATGGAAGCGGGCTACCAACCGCGGGGCGTTCAAATCAGATGCGGAAACCCACGAACGCTCCTCCGGGCCGTAACCCGTCCAATCCACCAGAAACTGGAGCCTACCCCTAAACCATCTAGAACCCAAAATGGCCGACACCTCAAAAACATCAGGAGAGGTCAAGGACACCGGCGCAACAGGGGTACGAAGACGGACTGAGTCAGGACAGGGTTTGAGGAGGGAGACATGAAACACAGGATGGATACGCCAAGAGCTGGGGAGTACTAGACGGAAAGCCACCGGATTAACAACCTGTGAGATCACATACGGCCCGGCAAAGCGAGGCAGCAATTTCCGGCAACCCACTAGGCGAAGATGTCGGGAAGATAACCAGACCCTAGAACCCACCACCAGAGGGGGAGCAGCACGACGTTTGCCATCCACACGGGCCTTCATAGAGGCCTTTGCTTCAGTGAGATGAACCACTGTACTCGCATGAATAGCAGAAAGATCCCTAAGACATGTCGTGGCCGCAGGATTCGAAGAACCAGAGGCATCAGGGACCGGCAAAACCTTGGGATGTTGACCATAGAGGGCGTAAAAAGGAGAATAACCAGTAGCTGAATGAGCCGCATTGTTATACGCGAACTCCGCAAGCCGCAAAACGGCCAACCAAGAGGACTGATGTTGCAATATGAGGCAACGAAGGTACTGTTCCATCGATTGATTCGTCCTTTCGGTCTGACCATCGGTCTCCGGATGATAGGCCAAAGAATACCTCGTATCAATGCCCAATAGTTTCGTCAAGGATCTCCAAAACCGAGAGGTGAACTGTGAACCTCGATCGGAAACAATGACCGAAGGGAGGCCGAATAGCATAAACACATGTTCAAAAAACAAGTCCGCCAAGACAGGGGCCGAAGGGATACCTTTGCAAGGAACAAAACGGGCCATTTTTGTGAACGTGTCCACCACTACCCAGATGGTATCGAAGCCTTTCTACTTGGGGAGATCGGTAACGAAATCCATTGTCAATGTATGCCAGGGCCTGGGAGGTACCGGAAGCGGAAGCAACAACCCAATCGGTCGACCCCTTTGATGTTTAGCCTGAGCACATACCGCACAAGACCTGACATAACACTCCACATCGCGCTTCATAGAAGGCCACCAACACCAACGCTTGAGAAGGTCTAAAGTGCGCTCTTGTCCGGGATGGGCATTAAAGGGAGCGTCATGAGACCACTCAAGGGCAAGATTACGTGTATCAGGTGTAGGAAGGAACAGGCGTTCATGTACGAAAGGTAAACCATCAGAATATACCGGATCCCATTCTCGTAACTGGTCAGAATGATCGCTAGTCCAGGATCGAACCGAGTCTATCAGTGACAATGAGGGAGTACAGAGACAAATCACATGACTCTTTTCGAGAACAGTGTCGGGGAATGTAGGCAATTGGACCCCCCACGGGGAACGTGACAAGGCATCCGCCTTCCCATGTGCCGTTCCAGGACGGTGCATAATACGGAAGTCAAAGGAGGAAAAGAAAAGATGCCATCGGACCTGTCTGCTATTAATGCATTTCAGGGAGGCCAAATCCTGTAGGTTCCGATGATCGGAGTATACTGTGACAGGATACTTAGCCCCCAGAAGATGATGACGCCAAACATGGAACGCGTCCATGACCGCCAAGAGTTCTTTTTCCGTAACGGTATAATGAGACTCAGTACTGGAAAACTTACGGGAGTGGAATGCCACTGGATGTAATTTGCCGGTATTGGGACACGTCTGTGACAGCACCGCCCCGAGGGCAAAGGAAGAGGCATCTGCCTCGACTATGAACAGAAGATCCGGATTGGGATGTTGGAGTACCGGTGCGGTAGTAAAGGCGGTTTTCAGAGTCTCAAAAGCCTCCTGCTGTTCTCTCTGCCACTGATATGGTACCCGAGGACTAGTCAGGGCCGTGAGTGGGGCTACAATCGTGGAAAAGGAAGAGATGAAACGCCTATAGAAGTTGGCGAATCCTAAAAAGGCCTGCAAGGACTTGAGTGTTTGAGGTACTGGCCAATCTAAGACTGCTTTGACCTTAGACTCGTTCATGGATAACGCCCCAGGGGTGATGTGGAAACCCAAAAACTCAACAGAGGTCTTATGGAACTGACATTTCTCAGGTTTGGCAAATAAGGAATGTTTGCTTAAACGGGTTAATACTTCTCGGACGTGTTTTACATGGTCATCCAGATCACGAGAGAAGATCAGGATGTCGTCCAAATACACAACCATGTACACATCCAGAATATCCCTGAAAATGTCATTCATGAATCGTTGGAACGTGGCCGGGGCGTTACATAAGCCAAAGGGCATGACAAGATATTCGTACAATCCGTAACGAGTACAGAAAGCAGTTTTCCACTCGTCTCCCTCGCGAACGCGTACCAAATTGTATGCGCCGCGTAGATCAAGTTTGGTTAAAATGGAAGCATGTCTTAAATGATCTAAGAGTGGAGTGATTAACGGGATGGGATATCTATCCTTCTTGGTGATCGCGTTAAGACGCCGATAATCCACACAAGGACGTAAATCCCCCTCCTTCTTAGGTACAAAAAAGATAGGACTTGCCGCTGGTGAAGTGGAGGGGCAGATGTGTCCTAAACGCAGGGCGTTCTGTACATATTCTTTTAACACCAGTTCCTCCGAAGGAGACAGAGAGTAGATCCTGCCCGAAGGAACGGTGGAATTAGGAAGCAATTCGATTGGGCAGTCATAAGGTCTATGTGGAGGAAGTACCTCAGACGAGCCTCGATCGAAAACTGATTCGAAAGCCAGATATTCTGGCGGGATCCCAGACACCAACCCCCCAACAGTATGGGACTGTATGACTTCTGGATCGTCAACCGCCAGTGTGAGTTGTGCTAGGGCTCCCAAGACCCGAGAGGGTGTGTCAGGGGCTTGATGGATCGGGAGACAATAATTCTGACAAATATCGGACTCAAAGAGTACAGTGCCTGCTTGCCAATTGATCAATGGATTATGTTCACGTAACCAGGGAATCCCTAGTATGATACCGAATTGAGGTGCGGTGATCAAATCAAAACTTAAGGTTTCTGTGTGTATGTCCTGTATGTTCAACAAGAGGGGTGCAGTTTGATGTCTAACAGGACCAGAAATCAAAGCGGAGCCGTCTACGGCTTGGACAGGTTCCGGTCGTGTTTTTACCACTAAAGGTAGATTGAGGGAATGGGCCAAATCAATATCTATGTAATTACCAGTGGCACCAGAATCGATAATGATATTGACTGCATGTAGAAGGCCAGTAGAGGGACATAGAGTAGCCTTTATGGAGATAGGTTGAACACGAGCAAAGGTAAGAGGGGTTCCCGGAGAAGATGATGGGACACTCGACCTGGTCTCCGGTTCTAAGGTCGAGCCATCCGAAAAACCTGACTCTTCTTGGGACGTCGAGGACACTCTTTCACGAAATGTCCAGTGGTGCCACAGTAAAAGCACGCATTATCAACCCTTCTTCGTTCCCTCTCAGATGTTGTAATAGGACTGCGTACCCCTCCCACTTGCATAGGTTCTTCAGTAACGGAAACGGGAGTATTAACAAGAGGAGGAGAGGAGGAGGTCCCCGATTCAGCTCTACGCTCCGCTCGGCGTGCATCTACCTGCAGGACGAGATCAACCAATTCCTGGTACTGAGTAGGCATAGAAGGGATCACTGCTAAAGCGTCTTTCATGGTGTTACTCAACCCCCTATAAAAGACCACCGCCCGCTTATTTTCTGGCCATGATGTTTCCGCAACTAGCTGATTAAACCTGGTGATGTAATCTATCAGCGTTCTTTTGCCCTGAGTCAATTCCAACAACTCCAAATCCCTAGACTGTGCCTTGTGTCGAGTATCGAATACTCGGGACATTTCTAGGACCAACAAATCAAAGTCGTAAAGAACTGGGCTATTGTTTTCTAACAGGGGATTAGCCCAAGCGGCAGCTGTTCCAGCTAAATGGGAAAGGGCGAAGGCGGCCTTAGCAGTGGACGTGGGAAAAGCCAAAGGCCTGCATAAGAAATGTAACTTGCACTGGTTAACAAAGGTTCTGAATGTCTTGGGATCACCCTGGTAACGTTCAGGAGCAGCCAGGGGGGAAGGAGTTGGGAGGACTATTGGAGTCGGGACTGGCGGTGTAGGGGAGGAGCTGCCCTCTCCAAACTCCGGGTCTGCAGGAAGGGAATGCTGAACGCTCTGTATGGTATCCAGCCTTTGGTGGATCACTGTGTTCGCGGCGGCCATATCTGCCCTTAGTATTGTAATTGCCTGAACTAAAGCAGTTATGGGTTCGTCCGTGGATCCCTGCATCGTCTAACACGACTATACGGCTTCTCAGTCTGTTCTGACTTGAGTGTCGTGTAGACCGATGAGACCTCCGTCCCCAAGTGACGCACAGGGGAACGAAATAGAAACCTGCTGTGCGACCCTTGAGGCCACAGGTGAGAGATGTCTTCCCAGATCCACGGAGCCTCTGGAACACCGATGCTGCTGTCAAGAAGGAAGGAGGTTAAGCACCAGGCAATCACAATACAGGCAGGTAAACAAAAGAATCTAAAGTGTCTTACCTATCTGGTGTAAGGGAGACCCAGGTAACCTAGTAGGGTGGTTCGAGGCTCATTAGATGCGGCGGTCCCTGGAATGGTAGAACCGCAGGTTAGCGTGGATGAAGAGTAGCCACCTGTGGGAGTCAGGGCTTGACTTGAATCCCCAATAGGGAAAAAGGCGTAGAAGATCAGCAAGGTACCAAGGGATGATCCAAAGACAAGTCGAGGTGCAGTCCAAATATCCGGCAACAGGTAAACAGTTCCAAGCAAAAGTACCAAGGGGTGTCCGAGGGAGTCCGAGATTGAGTTCCGTGATCAAGGTAACAAGGAGCAAGATGTAACGCCAAACAGTGTCCGAAGCCAGCTGAGAAGCAATGAGCGTTCTGTCTCTCAGAGCTTTATACTGATCGCCCCTGGGTCATGTGACTTCTCTGGATCATGTGACGTCCACCAAGATCACATGGGGAACGCCATAGCGTATCACGTGACCGGCGTGAAGACGTAAGGCCGCCCTTTCTGCTATACGTTCTCCAAGGCAGTTGCCAATGCAGAAAGGGTTGCAATCGAGCCCGTACACTGGTACGGAGTTTTCGGTTCTGTGGTTTCACCGAATCACTTGAGCCTCGAAGCTTGGGAGGAGATGTTGGGGGAATGTGAGCAGTGTTCTGATGTGTCGTGGCCTGGTGTGCAGAGGATCGCCTAACACTGTCTAGCTCCCTATCCAAATAGGCAACCCAGCCACACACACCACCACGACATCACCACATCCCAAATCCAGCTGTTAACCATTCATGCCTGTCTAGCTCCCTATCTAAATAGGCAACCCCGCCACACACAACACCATGACATCACCACATCCCAAATCCAGCTGTTAACTATTCATGCCTGTCTAGCTCCCTATCTAAATAGGCAACCCCGCCACACACACCACCACGACATCACCACATCCCAAATCCAGCTGTTAACCATTCATGCCTGTCTAGCTGCCTATCCAAATAAGCAACCCCTCCACACACACCACCACGACATCACCACATCCCAAATCCAGCTGTTAACCATTCATGCCTGTCTAGCTCCCTATCTAAATTGGTAACACCGCCACACACACCACCACCAGATCACCACATCGCCACACCGCAAGCATGTATTCGAATAGTTAACATACCATTTTCCAGATCTAAACCTTGCATGAATATCCAGGAGCTCTTTAGATCCACCCACTGGGGCTGTGACTCTGATAAGTGGTTGATCAGGGGATTCACGACAAATGAAACTGAAGCGCGGGCTGGAAGCGCATTGTGGTGGGAAGGATTGTAGGGGTCATGTCGGGTGATTTGTTGTGCGGTTGTAATTTGTAATTTATTGCAGGTAGATGGGTATTGGGTAATTAAGGAATATGGGATGTGGGACTGATTTGGCTGTGTGGTGCAGTAGAAGGAACCTTTACCCACAATGCTGAGCACAGGGATGTGTGCTAGCACAGCTAGATGTCAAACGAGAGGGATGCCCCCCTCATGCCTGGGTGGGATACTAGAAATGCGTGCCTCTCTAATGAGGGGTGTTGGAGAGGCCAGGGTGGGATAGTAGAAATGCGTGCCTCTCTACTGAGAGGTGTTGGAGAGGCCAGGGTGGGATAGTAGAAATGCGTGCCTCTCTACTGAGGGGTGTTGGAGAGGCCAGGGTGGGATAGTAGAAATGCGTGCCTCTCTACTGAGGGGTGTTGGAGAGACCAGGGTTGGATAGTAGAAATCCGTGCCTCTCTACTGAGGGGTGTTGGATAGGCTGGGGTGGGATAGTAGAAATGTGTGCCTCTCTACTGAGGGGCGTTGGAGAGGCGAGGGTGGGATAGTAGATATGTGCGCCTCTCTACTGAGGGGTGCGGGAGGGGCCAGGGTGAGATAGAAGAAATGCGTGCCTCTCTACTGAGAGGTGTTGGATAGGCCAGGGTGGGATAAGAAGAACAGGGCCCTTTTTTTCTAGGCAGGGCTGTCAGAGGGTTTGGTGAGGCCCGGGAACAAAAATGTAGTGAGGCCCCTTTCTATATTTGGCGCTGGACCAACATCAATGCAGCACCAGCTACAGAAGACGCGACAGCTCTCCTTTGAGTTTATGGTTCAAAGACCCTGAATTTGGTTTATTATGACTGCAGAAATAACAGTGATCAAGGGATAGGATAATGTTTGCATTGAAATGCCAATCATTTAACACCACCAGGCACCATTAAGCACCAATAACCAGCTCCTATGTGGAATGGGAGCAAGCTTTGTGTCACTGTGGTGGTGCAGAAGATGTGTAACACCCACATGCCACCACATAGATCCAACACAACCATCTGTTTGGCTCGAATCTCCACCAAGGTAAAATGAAGACCAGTCTCTCCAGCAGAGGTTGACTCAAGGGCCATGAGTGTCACCGGCAGGTGCTGAGCTTATCATCGGCACCCCCTCTTTCCATAAGCAGTCCCATGCTTCATTGCCAAACCTACTAAGCACCCATCTTTAGAGGGGACCATTTCTCCTTCGCCACATAGGTGTCCGTTTCCAATACATCCTCCCTCACATTCCCTCCCGAGTTACCATATCGTATTAGGGGAAGCATGATTCTGTTTTTCCCCTGGAAGCATATGCATAACAAATAAAAGAAAACCTGCTGTGTACAGGTAGGTCACCCGGGACCCTCATAATGTAAGGGCGTCTGTCTGAGTGGCTATCTCTCTCATCCTAGTGTTGCAGCTAAACCTCCCTGAAAAGCAGCCAATCGACTGCCGTCGCTCTGAAACAGTTCCATAAAGACCCCTCTCTGAATTTGACACAACCTCGGTGGGCGTGTCAGTCGGTCAGTTGCAAAGGGTTTCTATTGGGTCCTGCTGCAGCACATCCGCTTTGGACATTGGGCAAGAGAAAAAAACAGGGGAATTCTACATATTAAATAATGCAAGCTAAAACAGCTGTACACTTCTGAATTGAACACTTTATAGCAACATGACACATTTGGGTTTGCTTGCCTATGCCTCTCTCTGCTGCATTGTATACAAAAATAATACAAGACTCAAGCCCTCAAGCAAGAAACATTAATATAAGCAGGAACAAAATTGCAAAGATGTTCACCTAGAACGCACTGATAAAATTATAATTGCTCTTTTATAACGCGCTTAATATCAGCAAGTGGTTTCTAAGGGTGGGATCAGGATTCGAACCTGTGTGGTGCTGCATTGTCTTGCTTCCAAGGAAATGAAGTTGCCTCTGAGCTATCCTTCCTCCCTAATCCATTGTCTTCCCGATGAGCATTAGTAAATCTCCCGTTTTGCTGTCAAGAAAGGCCCAGGAGCGATTTTAGTTTATCAGGCGAACTCCGTTATCATAGCCCAAATGACTCTGCTGGATATAGCTGAAACAATTTCTTAAATGTCAATTGGAATTTTACTAGCATGAGCCGCTCTGACTTGGAACCACTTGCAATATTCCAGCCCTGCTTTGCCAATGCTTGTTCAGTTTTACATAGCATTTTTGTAAGGTCGTCCCTGTGTTAAGCACTACCAATTCGACTCTTAAGTGGACGGAAGCACAGAGAGTGAAGGTGATTTGCCCAGGGTCACACAATTTGGTAATGTGAGGGAATTCAACTTTCCTGTTTCCAAATTATACAGTTTGACACAAATAAGAAATGTCATATCGAGAAAATTTAGCAGGCCTCCTGCGCAAATATTTGTTGTGCATTGGTTAGAAATGATTAGAATAACTTGTACACCTGTGGACGGACGCACCATATCTTTTATCGATCTGTGTTGTCTTTCGGAGGTCTGGACCCCACCAAACATATAACCTACATCATTCATTTGACTTTTTTTCCGTGAAACAAGTAGGACTTATAAATTAACCCCACACTATATACGGTTATAGAAACCTGTTAGGAAATAAAAACATGTCCACTTTCAGAGGAGAAATGGCCAAAACAGGAAATGCATTTAGTGGACTATTAATGTGGTTTAATAGATAGATTAAAACATTAGAAATGCATGTCTGTTATTCACACAGTGGGATATTCAATACATGGAAGGACACATGCTGTGAATTAGGATTTCACAAGTTGACAAACTTAATGAAACAAAACACACTTCAAGATTTCAGAATACAAGATTACCTGCTACATTTTTAAAAGAAAAGAATGCCACTCTTGCAACAACAAGGAAAACACGGTGCATTGCTGCAGACAGCTGTTGACACTGCAGCTGCACTGCATTAAATTGTGCTCCAGATGTTCCCAAGATGAGAGTGGCCCTTCAGGAAGGCCCAGCACACAACAGATGAATGGGAGGCAACAGGGAGAAAGCACAGGCAGCTCTACGTGCCCTGTCAGGTCTGGGCCTGGACACCAAGATAAATAAATAAATAAATAAATAAATGCTCCCTTCATGTCCCATGTGTAGCGTGAGGCCAGGGGCAAATTGCCCCACTCCTCCTCACCCCGATGATGTCCTTGTTTCTGGGTGGGATTTGATGGTGGTGGAAGCAGGGAGGAGGGACCTGGAACCTGAGATGTTGAGTTGGGTCTAGGGTACCGATATGTGTGGGTGGGAGCAAAGTGCCTACTCACTGGTTTGGGGGTATGCGGGTAAGGCACCCTGACTACAGAAGGGTGTACGAGAAATCTTGCAATAGCTGCGTGATGGGTTGTAGAGACTTACACCCTTAGTGTTAGTGGGTTAGGAGAGATGAACTGTAGCCTCATTGCTTAGTGAGGTAGAATGGACATAGATCCTCACTACTGAGGTGTTAGGAGTGGTCTGCAGCCTCATTACTGAGTGGGTTGGAAGGGACTTGCACATCCCCTGCTGGTAGGAGTAGTAGGGATCTGCAACCTTGGTGCTCAGCAGCACAGGAGGGGCACCCACCCTACCTGGTGAGAAGTGTAAGAGGGGCTTGCACCCACATCGCTCATACCCTGTACTCTCCTCTCCCTGCCTTTCAGGACTATGCTGTCCCTGCCATCAGCGTGTTCACGGAGAACAACGGAGAAGGTAAGAAGATGAAGTTCCTGGACGCCGCGCCCGACGCACGGATCTTCGGGCAGCCCGTGAAGGCGGCTTCCATCATCATCCACTCTGGCCTGTAAGCCGTAGGGTCTGGGGAGTGGGTTTAATGGATGAATGGTATAAAACCTCATGGATCAGGTGGGAAGAGGGCATCAATGGGTTGCTCTGGAGTAAATTTGCCGGCCTTTAGGTTTGAGAGCTGTTTGTGCTTTAAGATGCGCTGACTTCAGAAGAATGAAAGGCTGAATTGGCCATGCTGGGATTCAAACCTGCAGATCACACACAGATCACAGCAGCAAGCGCTCAACCTGCTAAGTTATCTTACCGGCTCAATTGTCAATGTATACTTTGCCAGTTACCACTTTAGTGCTCTCCCGGAGTTGAGCTTTGCCTGTAGTATGTATTGCTGCCTGAAATGAACCAACCAGCAGTAAAACAACTAACCGTCTAAAGAAAGAGTGTGTTGAAAGATTTGCGTTCACTCAGAGCCTGGGCCTGATGTCGGTTCTGCAGTGAAACACATGCCTGCGTTTTTACATTGCCCTCATGAAGCCCTTCAAGGTTGTGTGACCTGGAATTGCCTTCTGCATCTGTTGGGTTTGTTCTATGATTCACACCTGACAGCTCATTCTGCCGGTGTGCATTTCTGGCACGCACCACGTACAGTGAACTCAGACGTGGGTGACATTCTCCCGTTTTAACTCAACCTCCTAAATGTTTCCTCAATCAGCCTCAGCCAACCATTTCATGAAGAGCTTAGAGAGACTGAGGCCTTCTCTGTGCGCTAGACGCAAATTCCCACGCATTCACAGTGTGACCAGCCTTAGCCGTCCACTATGTGATCTCTTGACGAAACTGGGTGTCCGTTTTTCCACCTATGCTGATGGCACTCAGCTCATCACTGATTTAAGCGGCGAATACGAAAAGGATGCTGGGAGGATTTCCTTGATCTACCGATCCATTCATAATTGGATGGCAGCTAAAGGCATGTGCCTAGAGGCTGCAAAAACGGAGCTCTTGATCTGTGGGTCGTCACAAGCACGCTCAAAACTTGGCAGCAAGTACGCTGGCTTTCTTATTGATAAGCAATGTTTCAGCGCAGTGGCCAAAGTTAAGACCCTATGGGTAGTTCTCGAAGCATCATGACATGACCAGCATCCGAGATTACTCCGGTTGGTGAAACCCTATGTTTCAGAAGCCAACTGCACCACGCTGGTTTGTGCACTATTCATGCCTAGGATCGACTATTGTAGCGCGTTGTTAGCTGGCGCTAGTAAGGGCAGTCTGGGGAAACTTCAAGTTCTGCCAAACGATGCAGTGCGCTTCGTGAAAAGCATACCCAGGCACGAGCCAATATCGATCCATAGCAGAAACCTACATTGGCTTTCAGTTGAGGCTAGAATCCACTTTAAGCTCAGCACTATGTTTGTTTGTTTGTTTGTTTATTTATTTATATATCGCACCAGACCCAAGGGTATTGGGGCGCGAAGACATGAAGAGGGTTGTCAACTTAAGTTACAGAATCAGCAGAATGAAATACAGTACAGCCATGGTTACAATGCTCTATACAGGCACAGACGTGGAGAGAGGAACCAAAACAAGGTACATACAATTAGTAGGGGGAATGCATAAAAAAGGCGGAGCATACATACAGTGGATCTCTGAGCGGCTGGTGCGGTATGGTCAGACGTCATGTTCCTTTAGCCTTCTTTCTACAGTTTTGATTTTGATTGGTTATATATTTATGTATATTATATGTATTTTGTATATATTGTAAATAAATGAATAAAAAAAAAAAAAATGTTCCTTTAGCCAATGAATGAGGTTGGATCTGAATTGTAAGTAGGGGAGATCTTCCCTTAAGGCAGGGGGAAGGGAGTTCCAGTGTTGAGCTGCTTTGACAGGGAAGTATATAAATGTCTTTATGCACACGCACCTAATTATCTAAACGATTCTGTTAATGTCTTCAACCCCAAGGGAACCACCAAGTCTATTGACGCTGTGCATTTGATTGGCCCTAAGAGCAAAGAGGCTAGAAGCATAGGTAGATCGTTCTCGACACAGGCAGACTTGGTATGGAATAATCTCCCTAAGGGGCTGCATGTCGATAGCAACTTAACCTTTAAGAAGCGACTGACCTATTTCAATACATTCTGTGGCAGGTTCCCTTCTTACTGTGGGCCTGGTCCCCCAATTTGTCTTTCTTCTGCTCCCTGATGCCTGCGGGCTGTGCCGCATTCCAAATAAATAAATCCCTAAACCTGCTCTGCACTTTCAGTGGAATAATTGATACTGTGTAAATGGCACGCATCAAACACTGAATTGCATTGCATATGTGAAATATTAGTTGTTCTTAATATGCACAACCTAACTGCCAATATTTTAAAAATGTTGGACCTTTGAATAGAGGGATTAGTCCAGATGGGATTTAAATAAGTAGCCAGCATATGATGTACACTGGGTCTCATTATACGTTTGGCGGTATCTCAGGGGTAAATCCACTGAGATACCACCAAACTGTATTACCGTTACTGCCCCTTGGTCCAGTGGTATTAATGCCAGATTCCAAGTGGTGGTAGGTGGGGTTATTCCTCATAGGACTCCATGCAGGATTTTGGCACTGTTACCGGCAACAGTAATTCAGCTGGCAGTACTACCGCCAAATTTGCCGTTTTTGGGTGTTAAGGTGGCGGAATTACCTCCAGCTTCTTGCTGGAGGTTTTTCCTGCACATCACCCCCAAACTTGTAGTTCGGCGGTGCGGTAATGCAGTAGTAACGGTATTACCGCCACATTTGTACTGCACCAACAAACTTATAATGCAGCCGACTGATCTCTACACTGGACGCTTCTAAACCCACTAAGGAATCTTTCCAGCGGTATAGTGTCCTTGCATCAATGCCTTTTTTTACGACAGGTGTTTTTCTGCAGCATTTTTGCTGAAAAAAAGTTTCGATTTTTTTTTGCCGGGTGGGCAAGGGCATTTAAATGGTTGGGATTGCCGGGAATAAAAAATAAATAGGTAATTGATGGGGTTTTTGGGGGCACCTCCTCAAAAAATTTTTTTTACAAAATTCAACAGGTTTTTTTCAGCAAAAATTCTGTGGCAAAACACCTGTCGTAAACACGGGTGTCGATGAAATGACATAGAACACTTTCCAGAAAACACTCCAGTACTCTCTTCTGATGTCTTCTTACCTGCAGGTATGAGAAGGAGGGGGCGATTAGGCTTTTTAAATGTGAAAATCTGCGTGGTTCAATTTAGACCTTCTATAAATGCTCGAGCACATTTGAGTTCAGAATTCCCATTGGTCCATCATATCTTTAGCTGGTTCGATGGGCATGTGTTCCTGAGTGCCCGTGAGGTTGACGTCAATTGCTAGTTGTGAGAATCTGAAGCATATCAAAGATAAATGACTTCATGTTACTGGGCTTCTTATAGCGCACTCTGCCATTTACATGGCCTCCAGGCGCCCTGGCCGATCTGAGAGTTAGGTGGGGGTTGGAATAATGCGGGGAGAGGGAAAATCCTAGGTTGCTTTGCGGATGTGTTGATGCCTGCAGCTCGGAAGTACCCGGGTACTGTGCGCTGGTCTTTTTCTTGGTGTCCTGCCCCAAGGGCATAGGAGTATTTGTGTCCAGAGTGGAGCCTGGTGTCCCCTTGGCGCTAGGATGCATTGACCGAGGCAGTGATATGTAAGTTGGTTGTAGAGGGGTAGAGTACTGGTGTTTGACCTCTGTAAGTATGGATTTTGAATTGCTGTGTGAGAGTGGCGTGGTAGGTCTTTTGAAGAAGAGAGTGTGAGTGCTGTGGCAAACCATTCATACCATGAGCTAACACTTATCAGGGACGCTGTGGAGCAAAATACATGGGGTCATCAAATTAACAAGGTCAAACAGTTCAACTAGAGGAAACTGTACAGTGGTAAGGAGCAAAGTACTGTGCAGCACATTTAAACTCGGGCAAACAATTCATACAGTGGGCAACAGTTAATCGAGGATTCTAATGAGCAACATGCAGTGGGACGATTAAACTAGGGCAAACAATGTATACATTGGGGCATCAATTAAACGAGGGCAAATGATAGAAATGAGAGTGTGTCACTGTGTGTGTGCAAGTGTGAAAATGTGCGATTGAACATGCGCAAGTGTACACATGTAGGAGTGTGCAAATGTGTACGTATTTTCTGCCCTGTGCATGCTACCTTCCATGCCCAAGTGATGGAGTGTCAGGGATATCTTCTGATGGAAGAACCAATGAAAATGAGCTTTTCATGTAATTGCATTTTAAAGTGGGAAAGCTCTGTGCCCCTCACCCTTTTCTATAATACCCATTACCTTTTTTAGATGTGGTGCTCATTCCCTGATAAACGAGCCAAAACAATGTAAATGCACCCGTGCAAATGCACTGATGCAAATGCAAAACGGTGCAAATGCACTGATATAAAGCCTGTCATCCTCTTGATACCCCAATATTGAGTCCCTATGGCAGTCTAGTGGCTCTGAGTGGCAGTCGGTAAGAGGAAAGGAAAGGCACATTTCTGGTGACATGTAATCAACTCTGGCCCTTCCTCATGTTCATATCAAAGGGCCAGACCTGCTGAGAAATATCAAGATTCCACAGCATTCAATTCCACCACAGGCACTAGACTGCCATAGGGATTCCACAGCAGTCAGATCCCACCAGAGGCACAAGACTGCCATTGGGATTCCACAGCGGCCAGATCCCACCAGAGGCACAAGACTGCCACTGGGATTCCACAGCGGCCAGATCCCGCCAGAGGCACACGACTGCCATAGGGATTCCACAGCGGTCAGATCCCACCAGACTGCCGTAGGGATTCCACTGCGGACAGATCCCACCAGTGGCACTAGACTGCCATAGGGATTCCACAGCAGTCAGATCCCACCAGATTGCCATAGGGACTTCACAGAAGTCAGATCCCACCAGAGGCACTAGACTGCCATAGGGACTTCACAGCAGTCAGATCCCACCACAGGCACTAGACTGCCATAGGGATTCCACAGCGGTCAGACCCCACCAGAGGCACAAGACTGCCATAGGGATTCCACAGCGGTCAGACCCCACCAGAGGCACACGACTGCCATAGGGATTCCACAGCAGTCAGACCCCACCAGAGGCACAAGACTGCCATAGGGATTCCACAGCGGACAGATCCCACCAGTAACACTAGACTGCCATAGGGATTCCACAGCAGTCAGATCCCACCAGATTGCCATAGGGACTTCACAGAAGTCAGATCCCACCAGCAGTACTAGACTGCCATAGGGATTGCACAGCAGTCAGATCCCACCAGACTCAGACTGTCATAGGGATTCCACAGCGGACAGATCCCACCAGTAACACTAGACTGCCATAGGGATTCCACAGCAGTCAGATCCCACCAGATTGCCATAGGGACTTCACAGAAGTCAGACCCCACCAGCAGTACTAGACTGCCATAGGGACTTCACAGAAGTCAGATCCCACCAGCAGTACTAGACTGCCATAGGGACTTCACAGAAGTCAGATCCCACCAGTAACACTAGACTGCCATAGGGATTCCACAGCAGTCAGATCCCACCAGATTGCCATAGGGACTTCACAGAAGTCAGATCCCACCAGCAGTACTAGACTGCCATAGGGATTGCACAGCAGTCAGATCCTACCAGACTCAGACTGCCATAGGGATTCCACAGCGGACAGATCCCACCAGTAACACTAGACTGCCATAGGGATTCCACAGCAGTCAGATCCCACCGGATTGCCATAGGGACTTCACAGAAGTCAGATCCCACCAGCAGTACTAGACTGCCATAGGGATTGCACAGCAGTCAGATCCCACCAGACTCAGACTGCCATAGGGATTACACAGTGGACAAATCCCACCAGTAACACTAGACTGCCATGGGGATTCCACAGCAGTCAGATCCCACCAGATTGCCATAGGGACTTCACAGAAGTCAGACCCCACCAGCAGTACTAGACTGCCATAGGGATTCCACAGCAGTCAGATCCCACCAGAGGCACAAGACTGCCTTAGCGATTCCTCAGCGGTCAGATCCCATTCCACAGCAGTCAGATCCCACCTTCTGTAACAGTGCACCAGTGGGCTCTGGATAAGCCCCTCTTCCTCTCTTCTCACTATGTGTCTTTCTTCCAGGTGGGTTGTGTACCATGAACCTTACTTCGAGGGACGGCCTTGCATCCTGGAACCAGGCGGTTATCCCACCCTGAAGGCTTGGGGTGGCGAGGAGCCCAAGATTTGCTCGCTACAGCCAATACAGATAGTAAGTGTGGGGCATGGGTGATCTAGGGCCGCTGTCTCGATCAGAAGCGTGCTCTACTGAGCTCCCAGCGAGTAGCCATGATGTTACCTGGACAGGTATCCTGGGCGTGGACAAAGGGACATTCTTATGGCTGGGTGGATGATTTCTCATGGGTGATGGGCAAGGATTATGTCTTCTGATTGACTTTCAGACAGATATGACAAGGGGTTGTCACACTCAGTGGTGTGCGACTATTGTTTGGAGGGGTAGCTTTAAACCTAAATGTCATAGCTTTTTCTTTTCCTTTTAGGGGTGCCCCACTGTTGAGAAGCCATTTGAGCCCAAGGTAAGTGAAAATGCAAAAACATCGTTTGAGTTATCCAAAGATCTACCCAAGCCACCACGTAGCACCTTCTCTAAGAAAAAAAAACAGCTTCTTCCCAGCACTGTCACACTTCTGCCCCATTCACGACGCAGCACTTAAACCTGTGGACAACTTCAGCCTGCTCTAAGGCATTTTGAATATTGGTGCACTGCTGCCTGTGCCATGCTTGCGGTCTTAGTGCCAGATAATGTTGTTGCACAGCTTCCTGTGCCATGCTTTGGGTCTTAGTCCCAGATAATGTTAGTACACTGCTGCCTGTGCCATGCTTGGGGTCTTAGTCCCAGGTAATGTTGGTGCACTGCTGCCTGTGCCATCTTGGATGTCTGATTTCCATTGCATATTGATGTGCTTCTGCCTGTTCCTGGGTCACTGATGAGTCCCAATGGATGTTGGTGGATCTCTGCCCGTTGCTTGCTTGTGGGCATGAATTCCAGATAATTATGTTGGACCGCGCTGCCTGATCCATTTTGAAGGATTTGAGAGCCAGATAATGATAAACCTTTGTTACTGTATCCAAGCTTTCGAGAATTGATCTGAAATTATTTCAGCACCTTTACTTAAAGGAAAATAAGAAGAAATGAAAAGAACAGCGTATATGCCTCGGGAGGTCTCCCAGTTGGGGCAAACCACTCCCAAGAATTTGCTCAATTATCATGGGGGAATAGTGACTCTCAGTGCAAGGGAACTAACTCAGTCCTTTCGCTCCTTTTTCCCAAGGAGATTTAGCCTCTAGGAAATAATATATGAGCAACGGTTCAGGACCCAACTCATTACCTGGGTTTTTGGATATCAAAGGTAGCAGCTTTTCTGCAGTGGCAGCGCTGTGTGATGCTCGCGGAGTGGTGTTGCTTTAGTGGGTCTCGGCCCTTTGTAGGTACTCTGAGAACAGAGAACACCAGCAGCAACTGAAAGAAACGTAGCCTCCAAGGCACAAGCTCAGTATTGTTAGAATCCTCAGCTTGCAACAGCGTATCTTCACCTGGTGGCAGACTTCAGCAGCGGGGTCCGTGGGTAAGAATCAAAGTTGCATCGTAGCCCCAGGAGCTGAAACAAAGTTGCAGGCAGGGATGTGCGAAACTGACGAATTTCGTTCCATGGAGAAATTGGCGAAGTCTGCTTGCTTCATGAAGAAAAAGTGGGCATTTTGGATATTTCCCTGGCCGAAATTCAGCTTTGGGCAAGTTTTGCTTCTAGCACCCACAATTTGGCCAATTAGCAGAGCCACAAAATGTTTTGTGACCTAATTGGCCAACATGTCGGGCACTCAAAAATAGAACCAAACAAAAAAACAATATGCTCCGAAAAGTGTCAAATCGTTGAAACAATCTGCTATGCTGAAGAGGTGAAAACGTAGACGAATTTTGCCTATTTCACTTCGCCATCAGTTATTTCGTCCACCCTTTTTTGCAGGCAGATATAGTGTACTGTGTCGGGAAGCCAGCAATACCTTCCATGGCAAAACAGGAAGCAGGAACAAGAAACAGAAAGCCACAGAGACAGTTGCAAAGCTTCCCCTAATTCAGGGAGAAGTCCATTTATAATCTTATAATCTTTGTGATCCAAGATATCGGAAGCCGCCTTGTTTGGGCAATAGAGGTGGCTTGATACGTGCAAAGGTCCCTTCTTCAGTGCAGTGAGCGGAGATTGGGACTCAAGTGCCAAGATCAGGCGCAGTGGCGAGATGCAGACAGAGAGCCCCTGTGGCTTGGGTTTGAAAGCCGGCAGTGGTACGCCCTGTGTGTGAGGTGGTATCGTGTGACAGATACCGTGAGACAGTGCTGAACTCTGATCTGCCTCATAGGTGTGTAGACTCGTGAGTGGGTCTGGGGGCACCTTTGTGGCAGGGAACTGCAGTAATCACTTTTAACGGGCTAGCCACACACTGCCCCTTTTTAATCTGCCGCTCTTTGACATTCTCGGCCCTGCTTTGTATTTGGGCTGCCTGGTGAGGGCAGGGGTCTCAGTGTCGTCTAATTGTGGAATGCAAACCTGCAGTTTGATGTTGGGTTGGACCGCATGCTTGGAGGTCGGAATATAGAGTTCTTTTATTCCTTCCCCTCTCCTTCACAATATCCTGAGGTATTTAGTTATGTGAGTTTCCACCTAATTGTTGCCAGAGAGTTTGTTTTCTGTGACACACAAAGCCACCCGCAGAGTTGACGTTGGACTGTATTCTGCGGTAGCCCGTGGGGAGGCATGGAGAACTGGAGAACTGGAATTATTGGCTAACCCTAAACATCTGGAAGAGAGTTTGGAGCTCTGAGTAAGGAACGCCATCCACGATCTCACCCTAAAACATGAATGTTGATTTGAGAAATGTCTGTGATTTAGCCCTTATTGCTGTGAACAACCCTGTCATATCCTTGCCATTGTGTTGCTAATTATGCATGGGCTACGGAGCAATACGCTAGCGGAAGATAGTGCCTGCTCTACTCGTCCGTTCAATTCGGAGAGTCAATCTTATGCAGCAGCTGCTCAGAAAAAATGTCTAAATTACAAACTGACATTGAGACATGTTTCACAAAGCACAATTGAGAAACCAGGATCAAATTGCATCTACAACGATAAATGCCTTTCTCTCTGACAACAAACATGTAATGTCTGCTGATAACATTAGACTGGGTGTGGAGTCATTAATAATAGCAGAGAAAGAGGAACTACCCTCGCTAGCACTACGTACAACCGCTGAGACGACAAATGATAATTCTCAAGAACAAAGTGAAATTATAAAGGAATCGGGAAGGATAATGAATGCTCCTGACTAATCAGATCTTCACACTAGATCACCCTCACTGTTCGGTAATGACTATAAATCAGTTGAGCCCTCCTCATTTGCTTATTATCCATCTAAAGATGCACCACCACCTCCTAAAATGCAAGACTATTCTGATATAAACCAACCCATGGCATATTCCTCATTACCTCCTCTTAAATTCAAATCCCCTTGTATATTGTATGGGACCAAAGGCCAAACATATAATGAACAATAAAATAGCCCTCATAGAAGGATATATTATAGCTAAATCAAATGGACAGGAATGTGAAAGTTGCAAGGGGTTTGAGAATTCGGGAAAAAACAGAGAGCAGAGCATCAGATGAAATACTGTTGGAAGAAACCCTGATTAATGTTTGTCAAAATAAAAACAGCACCACTCCCAAGAAGTTAATTCACTGTGATGTGCAAGTTCAAAATAAGACAAAAAGGAAAGGAAACTCAAAACGTAAGAAAAAGTCCCAAAATATTAAGAACAGTCCTACGAGAAGTAATGCAGGCTCGAGAAAATTCTTAAGAAAAAGTCTGTGGGTTGACGCTTCAACAACTGCCTGAAACATAGTATTTGCATTAGTAAGGATTACAATATTGAAAACACAACACACACTTGGGGTCGACCGCACAGGTACATATCAATGGCTAACCACGAATGAAACATGGTGTAGAACAATCAAACGACAAGTGTTCCAGTCCTGATGATCACGGTCGATGGAGCTGTCAGTCTCCATACCTCGTGCTGCTGAAGAACATCTAGGGCTGCTGTCAATGTGGTGGACGCTTCAGCATCTCCCTGAAAGACAGTACTTGCATTAGTATGGATAACACTAATTATAACTGAATACAAACACCAGGGGACAACAACTAAGGTGTATATCAATTGGAAAGCACTAACCAAACAATTGGTAAAATAATCACACGATACATAAAAACTATTACTTGACATGCATAAAACAAGTCTGTAGCGGAATAGCCAAGTATGATTACCTGATACGCGCTAGAAGTGGTTGATAACTGCGGGCACGTCACGGATGTAGAATGTTCTTGCTTCAGATTCAGTGGATAGTCAAGCAGTTGTAAAGGTAAATGATTGTTTGATAATGAAATGCAAATATTAAAAAATTGCCATGTAAACCGACAGAATACTTGAGAATAATGCTATTGAAAATGCGCAAAATAGTACAGTTCCCTGTGCCCATAAATAGATTTCCTTTGGGGGTTGTAAAATCGAAAAATAATTTATTGATAAATGTCATTATTCAAAAATCTATACACTCATATCAATATCAAAAGTATTACAAGGGAGTATTATAAGGGACACAACACCTAAAATATCAATTAATCCATTCGGCTACCTACACACTACCGCAAGGTCTAAAGCTAAATCCGGACACTTGACTCACCAGTGGCGGAATGTGGACGAATAGAGTTGGAATAGCGTTTGCGAGCAATTTTCGTGTCGTTCGCCGTTTATTCTTCTTTGTTACCCAAGATGTGGCGTACATGTTCGAGGAAAAGTGCCGGCTGCAGATGCGGCATCGATGACCCCTCTTGTCCTCTAAGACTTGTTGGACTCTACTTTCCAGCTCATCCAGTGGATATCCGCAATGTCTGACCCATTCTCTTATTCGATCAACAGTTTTCGGGAATACATGCATTTCAGTGCCTTCAGATTTAGCATGGGTCTTCGAAGGGCAACCGCTAATCGAACAGGCAGGCATTGTTGAAAATTCTGAAAAATAAATATCAAGATTATTATAAAACCTTGATGAATAAAAATGTCATAAAAAAGTAAATGAACCATACCATGTTCAATGCAAGGTTTGTTTTGGTTGCCGGAACTATACCAGTTCATCATGTGCAGCTTAGTATTTGCATAAGTTACAGACATTTTTTAAATGATGTGACTAAACTCAGAACATGTGACTCGTCCCTTGGATGTTCTGTCTTGCACGAAAAGGAAACATGCTTACATTATAGACTGGACCCCCCGAAGGATGCAATTCGATGACAATTGACACAGATGAAAATAAATAGATCTATTGATAGCATAACAATTGAAACTCAAGTCAATAGCAATGAGACCAATGACCCTAGCACTATTGGGTACTGTAATCGCAAATAGATAGAAATGTAAAAATGACCGAAATATGACTAGGATACATGGCCTTACCTTGACCAACAAACAGTTGGATTCAGCAGGCCGAGCAGTATGTTGCAGGAGAACAGGTAGATGGCCACAGGTAGCACACTGACGAGTTTGCTCGAAGCGGTCACAGATAGCACGATGACGAGCAGATTAGCATAGATCTCAGTGCTTCTCAGGTAGAAGGTTCAGGAGTTGACTTGCAAAGCACAAAGATGTTCTCATGAGACATATCAAGTGGTCTATAAAGTATTACAAACAGGGGTGTGTTTGTGAATGAATGACGTGTGTATGTCGTGGTATTATGTGGTTTGCAGGGGGGCGGCCTGCCTCAGGGGAGGCATACCTGGAGACACGGGGTCTGAGGAGGCCATGTGAGTGATGGCCCCTGGGCGTGGGATACCTTTTGAAGTGTACATGCTGTTTGGCACCTTGGCCGTTTGCGCCCATGACAGCCCCCCATGCCAGCGCTCATCCCCGGGTGCAAACCGCCTTTGATAGAGGGGGGTGGGATGGATGGGCCTGGGGTGTGCAGATAAGGCACAGGAAGACTGATGAATGGAGACACACTTATGTGGATTGCAGGGGGGCGGCCTGCCTCAGGGAAGGCCTGCCTAGAGACACGGGGTCTCAGGAGGCGACTTGAGCGATGGCCCCTGGGCGTGGGATACCTTTTGAAGTGTACATGCTGTTTGGCACCTTGGCCGTTTGCGCCCGTGACAGCCCCCCATGCCAGCGCTCATCCCCCGGTGCGAACCGCCTTTGATAGAGGGGGGTGGGATGGATGGGCCGGTGGGCATGCAGGCAAATGTGTGGGAGCGAGGGGCCATCAGGCCCCTCTCATCCTTTACTTCTCAGTAGAAACTCGGACCAAGTGCCTCCAGTAGTGGGTTCGCCGTTGCCCTTATGTGATGTTAACTTTGGTTGACATTCGTGTAGATGGGACCACTGAGCAGGACACGGGGCATCCATTTTTGTACCCCCTTTCCACTCCATCTTCTTGACCAGGCCTCACTGCGCAGAGCACATGGCCCCCACCCTCGTTCCCACTCTGACTGGAAAACTCCAGAGGTATTTGCAACAGCTAATAAATGTAACACATCACTCTTCCTCTGATATCACTGACCTGCATGTGAACCAACCTAAACTAAGCACATAGCTCGTTCATCTCCACAAACGTGTCCTTGCCCACGCACCCTCGCCAGTGGAAACTTACTGCCATTCTGACCCTGTGTCCCTGCAAGGTATTCTCTTCATGTGCCAGACCACTGACCACGCCATGATGCCCACCTAGCAGATCCCCAACTAACATTAGACCCATACTGCAGTATATCGTTGCCTATCAATAACAAATGCCACATACTGGAGATTCTTGTGAGCACAGACCCACACTTCAAACAGTGTATTAAAGTGGTCAAGACCCTTAACCTAAGGCCTGTATAATCCAATGTTGATTGATAGTATAGATATATGTGTGACTTTTATAGAGACATAACTGACTGAAAGACTTTTAACAAGTGTTATTTAGTGCATGCATTATTGAGAATATATTATGTTAGCTTAGATAGGGACCACCCTGCTTCCCAGCGACCTGACCTTCACCCATTCGGAGCACAGATGTCTGACATCCATCCTTGAATGGAGACACACTTGATTCATTTAAAAAATCGAAACAACCGTTGTTAAAATATATGTGGTGTTTTATTTTGTATCTTATTTTGATGGCACAAAAATGCAAGACTTTAGACATTGTACAGGTCAGGTTGCAGCACAGCGAGAGAAAATCCCCTGTACTGACCGCTGTCACTCGGGAACGTTTCTCTTATGGCACGAAAGGCACAGGCGGGTATTACTCTTCGAACGCGGTGTCCACGCCTCCCGTGAAGCCACCATGTAAAGGAACGATAGGCCACCAGCCGGTACCACCTGTGAAAAAGAATGATACAAACTGTTTTTAAATGAACAAGATAAGTTTAATAAACGTTTGTTGTCAATGACAATTCTTGTAACTAATGGCATTCTACTCGGACAAATGCTAACCTGACACTGCACACTATTGAACGACTTTCATGCATTACAATGATATGTATATGTAATTTTGGATATAGTAGAAGACCATGAAATAGGAGTGGCATGACAAGCAGAGTATACTTACTTGTTACTCGGATTACGAGGACGAACAGTTGCACGAAGTTTGTGCATAAGCACCATCATTATCCTCAACACGGACCATGTGAGGCAGGCTGCCCTGAAGTCTGGCGGCTCGGTGATGCATTGCGGTCGTGGCTCGCCTTCCGAAATGTAGGCCACGCATCCCGGGTTTTCACAGCAGCAGCAGGTCTCCTCCTCGGTTGGCATTAGCTCGCACCGATTGCATGTGCACCAGGTGGAAACACCGTCCATGCGACTAGGTCCAGTGTCTTCATCTGTTGATTCGTCCTGCCAACTGCCGTCCGAAGCCCCATCGTTTTCGCGTGTTTCCCTTTCCAGTAGTTCCTCCTCGGTATACTCAGGCGCGTACTTGTAGCGCGTGCCATTGTGTGTTAAACAAACTAAAATAATTTATAGTGGTGGTACTGGTATCTGTTCACACGAGCTACAAGCAACGAAGGTAGCTGACCAGAGCACAGAAACGAGTCACAGAATACTCAAAGTAACACAGAGAGAGGAATGGAATTGAAAATCTGCTGCTGTGCGTTGTGAAACGGTCTGTTTTTACTTATTGAGGAAAGAGGCGTCCTTCCATTTCCATGGCGACACGTCTTTAGCTGAAGTGCAGAGAATGTTGACACGAGACATGCTTTGGCGTTGTGAAATGGGCGGTACCCGTCTGCTGATGACAGGCTCAGGGGCGGGGATATGATTTAGTGCCGCAAAAGCAGGTCAGCCAGGGCGACGGGGGAAATGATAGGATTATCACAAAATGGCAGCTCCCTGATGCCTGTTTTCGCGTGAGTTTAATGGACGAAAACTCGGGTAAGGTCCATAGGAAATATTTCTAAAATCGAGCGACTTAGGCTTAAAAACACATGGCCGACCCGTAGGGGCAATAAAAAATGTTTACCAAACCATTCCTTTAATGAGGATCCCACCAGCTCAACAGAGATATTAAGATAGACAAGCCCATTAGAAGACCTTATGGAACAAGGACTGTAGTTACTTAGAATCCTCCACGTTCCTTGCCATAGATGCTTCTAGTAAAAGGGATGGGGCTTACACGCTATTTTTGAAGACTCCCTAAACACTCCCCCTGCTACTCCCCCTTGAGCCAGGTAAGTGACTAGACAGGGTGAGTGCACAATTCTGGGATGGGGTGGGGTATTTAAAGAGGTGTGTGTAAGTTTGAAGGTGTGTTTTGGGTGAAGACAGGAGATGGAGGAGGACGTCCCAGAGACCAGAGGAAACTGGCCATCCTTCCACACTCCAGTCCAGTCAGTGCCAGGGAGCCAGCACATATGTCATGCACCTCACCAGGGGCCCTGTGTGAGTGGTCCACTGTGCCTCCTCTTTGCTCCAGAGGGCACCCTCCAGCCACTGTGCCGCTTTCAGGCTTGCTCAGGATCTCAGTGGGGGGTGGATAGCTTCCCCACCACCGCCGGGCCCACTATACAGCAGGCAGCGACTTTGGAGGCAGGGCACACGTCTCTTCTGCTCCCATCACTGGGTCTGCACACCGCGCCTCCCCGACCTCGTGCACAATGGAGCAGCCCAGCAGCTCAGCCAGGCCCTCTCGCGCTCTTATCCTCCACTGGGTCCCCCCACACAGCGCATCGCATCACCGGCCTTCAGCTTCTGCTCAAAGGGGTATGATGGACCCAGATTCCCTCTAGTGATTCATGAACCAGTGGAGTGAAAACATACTGAAACTAGCTCCTCGTGCTGGCCTCCATCCTTTCCAGATTTACAGGTCCAGGATGTGCCTTTTATTCTGCACACTGAGTTGTGAGAAATTGCCATCTGGAAGAGGTGTAAAGCCCTTGCTTTTGTTGAGTTTAATTAATAAGTCACTCATATAATTCCATCTCAGAAAGGGTAGTCTGCTAATCAGATGCCCCTTTCAGAAAGCTCCATGCCAAAAGAATAGTGATACCTGTGCCCTGTTGCATCAGTCTCCTAATCTGCAGCCCATTCTCTCCAGTAGCACAAAGCAGGTTCAAGAGGTCACATGTGCCCTGTTTCACAGCTGATATGACAACAAATTCACTGCAGTGCAGAGGCTGCATTTAAGTATGCACCTCTGTTTCAAAAACATAATAATTATTCTAAACTATTGCCTGGTGGTGGGTTAATCTGGAAATATAATCCATAGCTAGGTTTTTGTATGGTGACTAATAATTCACATAATTATTAAAGGCACATATGACTTGTAGCATACCAGTGATAACCCTGTGAGCTCAGTCCAGCTATGAGAGGTGATGTGGATTCTAGGCACCCGGCTGCCTGCATTCCAGTGACTAAGACAAATGGCAGGATGCCTGTATCTGTTTACAGTCTGGGAATGTGGGTAACTACTTCCTGACAGGCTCTGTAATTTATAACAGGGGATATCTTTGGAGCCTGGCTTCAAAGAGGCCTCTAGGGGGTTGCACATCACAGAGGCCTTATGGAGGATTAGAAAAGGGGGAAAGTTTAGGCAGTCATTCAGAGCAGAACACAGTAGAGAAAGGATTTCTACACCTTGGTTTTCTGTGGGCCTCTCTTTCCTTCCTGTCTCCTATATTTCCTGCACAAGCGAAATACTTTGAGTATGTTTCCAGAAGAAAAAAGTCACTTGTTGCCCCAACAGGTGTGGGATCTCCGAAAGCAGACTTGCTTTTACCCAATCTTGACTGTCCTTTTGCCTTTACATGGAAAGGGCTCACCACTCCTTCCTTTATTCATTTATGGACCTTCAGGACTTCAAGAAGAATTTATTTAGACCCTGCTGGGAGAGCAGTGCATTCCAGAGTCCTCCATTTGTGAGGTGAAGGCTGGTATTCCAAGGCAGAGGCGAGCTCTGAACCCTACACATCCCAAGGGCACATTGGGAATGAACTGCTTTTGGAGAAAGACCTGCCTCTCTCTGTCAGCTACACTGGTACCCAGGCTCCTCACCAGAGGTGAAGGACTCTTATAGGTGCTAGCTAGCTAGCTTTCCCCGGGTTGGGAGTGTAGAGAAAAAGGACCCATCTTGTCCCTGAGGCCCATGGACTTGGACTCTGGAGTGTTGAGCCATTTAATCACCATTAACCATGTTTGGACACATTTGAACCGCCAGGATCCACGATACCACTTTTGGCACTTCTCCAAACCTCCTCAAACCACTGTTGCTGCTCTTCGAACCAGTTTGCTACTGCTCCTCGTCAGCTGAGCGCGTTGCTTGCTCTGGCTCGAAAAGAAGTCTTTGAACCGCCTTGTCTTTATCATCAACACATGCTCAACTGCTGAACTGCTCTTGGTGGACTCGCCGTCATGCATCCCAACTCAATGCCTGCTCACCATATAGGACACAGCGACACATTGCAACCAAACCTGGTTCGATCCGTTCACCCAACATGAAGAAGAGACTGCTAAGCCACCCTTTGGATGCTGTTAGCTGGGCCTGCTCCGTACTTGGGGAATTGTGGCATGCGCTGGGTATAAGTACCATTGGGAGTTGTTAGGTGAGCCTGCCCCATGCTTGCGGAACTGCGGCTTGCGTTGGGTCTGAGTCCCATTTGATGTGGTTAGAAGGGCTTGTTCCATGCTTAGGGAACTGAGACCCCTTTAGGTATTATTGGTCTGTGCGTGCTGCATGCTTGGAAGTCTGATCCCGAGTGGATTATGTTTGAGTGTATCAGACGTATGCTTGGGGTTAGACTCCAATGGCTGTTAATGAACTGTTTCTGTGCCAAGTTTAGCAAGAGCGCCATTGTAAGACTGTGCTCTCTGCTAATTTGGTGTAGAAGTGCCATTAGATGTTGTCGGACTGTGCCTGTGGCATCCTTCAGGGACTGAAGCCTCATTAGATATTGTTGGACTGTGCCTCAGTCCAACAGTGAATGTTGATTCACTGCTTGGGGTCAGACTGCCATTAGTTGTAATGGACTATTCCTGCGTCATTTGAGATTGCTGCCCCGTCTGTGGGTGTCAGTGAATTTTGATTTACTGCTTGGGGTCAGACTGTCATTAGTTATAATGGACTATTCCTGTGTCTTTTGATGTTGCTGCCTTGTCTATGTGTGTCAGTGAATGTTTATTCACTGCTTGGGGTCAGACTGCAATTAGTTATAATGGACCATTCCTGTGTCTTTTGATGTTGCCGCCTTGTCTATGAGTGTCAGCGAATGTTGATTCACTGCTTGGGGTAAGACTGTCGTTAGTTATAATGGACTATTCCTGTGTCTTTTGATGTTGCCGCCTTGTCTATGAGTGTCAGTGAATGTTGATTCACTGCTTGGGATCAGACGGCCATTAGTTGTAATGGACTATTCCTGTGTCTTTTGAGGTTGTTGCCCTATGGAGGGCGGGGGGTAAGACTGCCATTAGTTATAATGGACTATCCATGTGGCATTTGAGGTTGTTGCCTTGTCTATGCGTGTCAGTGAATGTTGATTCACTGCTTGGGGTCAGACTGCCATTAGTTGTAATGGACTATTCCTGTGTCATTTGAGGTTGCTGCCCCGTCTATGAGTGTCAGTGAATGTTGATTCACTGCTTGGGGTCAAACTGCCATTAGTTGTAATGGACTATTCCTTTGTCATTTGAGGTTGCTTCCCCATCTATGGGTGTCAGTGAATGTTGATTCACTGCTTGGGGTGAGACGGCCATTAGTTGTAATGGACTATTCCTGTGTATTTTGAGGTTGCTGCCCTATGGAGGGCAGGGGGTAAGACTGCCATTAGTTATAATGGACTTTCACTGTGTGATTTTAGGTTGCTGCCCTATTGAGGGTGTGGGGGGTATGGGGGGGGGTAAGACTGCCATTAGTTATAATGGACTATCCCTTTGTCAGTTGAGGTTGCTGCCCTGTCTATCAGTGTCAGTGAATGTTGAGTCACTGCTTGGGCTAAGACTGCCATTAGGTATAATGCACTAATCCGGTGTTATTTGAGGTTCCTGCCATTTGGGGGGTGGGGGGGTAAGACTGCCATTAGGTATAATGGACTATTCCGGTGTTATTTGAGGTTCCCGCCTTTTGGGGGATGGCGGGTGGGGATAAGACTGCCATTAATTATAATGGACTATTCCGGTGTTATTTGAGGTTCCTGCCATTTGGAGGGTGGGGGGGTAAGACTGCCATTAGTTATAATGGACTATTCCGGTGTTATTTGAGGTTCCTGCCATTTGGGGGTGGGGGTAAGACTGCCATTAGTTATAATTGACTATCCCTGCGTGATTTGAGGTTCCTGCCCATTTGGGGGGTGGGTGGGGGAGGGAGTGCCATTAGTTATAATGGACTATCCCTGTGTCATTTGAGGTCGCTGCCCCATGGGGCTTGGGGGGGGGGTGAGTAAGATTGCCATTTGTTAAAATGGACTATCCCTGTATCATTTGAGATTGGTGCCCTTTCTATGAGTGTCAGTGAATGTTGAGGCACTGCTTGGGCTAAGACTGCCATTAGTTATAATGAACTATTCCGGTGTCATTTGAGGTTGCTGTCCTGTGCACTCAGCGTGTTTGGTCTATGAGTGTCAGTGGATATTGTCAGACTTTGTGTGTGGCATGCATTGTGACTGTGTGTCTTTGGATGTTTTTGGACAGCTGCATCTGGATAGGAGGCAGGGAACCTGACACCCTCCAGATGTTTTGTCCTTCACCTTCCATCAGCACCAGCCAGCATAGTGAACGCTGAGGGATCACGGAATTGGTAGGCCAAAACATGAAGAGGCTAACAGGTTGGCTTCCCCTGCTCTGTTTGTTTTTGATTGTTGCCTGTCTCATCATTGGGGGCAAGTAGGTTGCATGCGTTGTTGCCTTGAACCTGGGATCAGTGCATGTTGGTGGGCGGGGTATGTGGCGTGCTTGTGGTCATTGTCTATGTGCATGTTGCTGAACTACTTCCTGCCACATGCCTGCAGGCTGAGCACATGCTCTGGGGTCCCAGGCACAGTCCATGGGAGGGCCCCAAGATCAATGTATTTATGTTCCTGTGATAAGAGTGCATAATTTAAGGATTTCCTTGATCTTTTCTCTACTGCTTCAGATAATCATGTTCGAGAGTGCGCATTTCGAAGGCCGCAGTTGGGAAATAAATCGAGACATCCATGACCTGAAGAGAGAGGACGATGATGAGAGCCCACCCCTGTCCACGGTGGGGTCACTGCGAGTCCTGGGAGGATGGTGAGTGCTGGAGTTTGCCACATAACACACAACTGAAGACAGAGTCCAGTTCACATGTAAGGCATAACATGGCAGCGAGTATCAGGAGAGGGGCACCAAATTGCCCTTTCATGCTTCAAAAGCCGACCCTGTGTCACAGGGACCCCGTGTGGCTGGCAAAATGTCAGGTGTGAAAGAAAGAAAAAGTTCCCAACTAGAGAACTCACGTCCCCTGCACACTGTCAATGGCTCAAGAAGTAAGCCCAACTATTAAGAATAAATATGAGTCCCTTATGTGCAAGGAACCTTATCTCCTTATGCCCTAACGATTATCATTTATAGCATTGGTGTGGAAAATGTGTTGTAACAAATATGCATCACAATTCAATATGTGGTTCACATAAAATGTTAACAATCAGATGGCCCAACGAGTTTCGAGAAACTCTCTTCATCAGGTGCGTGTTATTTTTTCAGATTTTTCTACAGATAATAGAATTCAAATAGATATGTATCAATATTCAATTGCTAAATAAACGCAAAGAATAATTTATACAGTCTTTCAAAAGAAGGAAACAAACCTAATCTTTTTTACATTCCATATTCAATTACTTGCTGACTACAGAATATCATCAGTATTGGATCAGAGCAGAACATTTCTGGATAATTTCTTCTATTGCTTAATCAGAACGAAAAGATTACCAATTGCTCAGATGTCTAGGTATTGCTACAGCAGTCTGATAAGCAAGTCTCTTTATGAAACATGAGTAGTTCAATTAATCTCTGGTGATAAAGTTATTACCAACGAGTTTAATAAACTCCACATTAGTAAGATAGTTTGCGTTCTGTACTAACAAATTAGTCCGTTGTGGTTTTATATGAAAAATACTGACCTTCATCCTATATCCCGTCAGCCAAAAGTAGATCAGGATTAAATTATCTGTTCTAAAGTGGTGACAGTTCCTCAGGTTTTCACAAAGGCTAGAGTTAATTTTCAACCTATAGAGAAAGTGTAGAATATATTGAGGGGCTCCAGTGAGAGTGGTATCCATGTTTAATCAAGTTGTCTATTCATAAAGGAACATTATTCTTACCCGTATGAGGTGGTGCCTTGTTTGTAGATCTGAATGGCCTGTTTTCCAAGGATGGTTAAATGAAAGGATATGTCTCAGGGAGTCCACTGGGATCAGGATCTCTGAAGTAGATTCACAAATTCTAAAAACGAATGTGGGCGAGCTATTAATGGCACCTTGGGGCGCCTAATAGGCATATTAGCGTATTTGTAAAGAAAGGAAACTTATTTCTTACCCTCAGAAATGATTGTCTTTGGCGTAATATTACATGGCCCAGTTGGCCGGTGGGCAGCCTTGACTTTGAAATTTGCGGGAATCCTGTCTGTAAAGATAAACAATATAAAAGCTCTAAATACAGAGCAACTGACTCGTGGGTCCAGTGGCAGATCCTATTTATAAAAAGTAGAAGGTGTTTAGTCATCCAATGGTACTTACTAAGCAAGACTGGAACGGCTGTGTAATCTCATCAGTCTTCCAATGCGGGTGTGATTCCCTAAAACAAGATGGCCGCTTAATATAGCGGCGATTCGTGATGACGTCATCACCTATCAACGTGCATGACGTCGTACTTGTAAACAACACCAGTAATGTAGATGGGTGAATGGGTTGTTATGTCTCAGCTGATGAGATATTGTTAATGGTAAAGTTGATAACTTTGTGGAGCCTCATAAGGGCAAGTCTCCTGAAGGCAGACTGAAAAGGGTCGACGCAGCAGGAATCTTCCAGAAAAGAGGAAAGCAGAGGCATAATGAGCGGTACAAGAGGTTTCATTGCAAAGAACAAGAGAGAGCTGGGACGGAAGTTAGCCGGGAGAGCGGGGCCCAGGTTGGACTTTATAAGAAGATGAATGACCAACACGTGTTTTAGAGAAGGGGGTATAACAACAGTAGATAGAGAAGAATTCACAGGAGAAGACATCAGTGAAGCAATCTCAGGAATAATCTCCTTGACGATCCTGAGAGGAATAGGGGCAGCCGGGGAGGCTGATTTAAGATGAAGCGGGGCTGCGATGATGTCAGCTTCAGAGAAGACAGGAAATGGAGACCAGAGAGCCAGGGGAGTAGGGACCGGACAGACAAGGAGGGGCTGAGGGACCAAACGCTGAGATACAGTAATCTTCTGTTGGATGAGAGAGATGCTGTCCTGAAAAAAAGGAAGATAAAGAGCAGCAAAGAGATAGAGAGGGGCTAATCGGATTAGCGGAGGGAAGGGTGGACAGAGCATGCCCAATGTTGAAGAGAGTTTTTGGGGCATTAGAAGCTGCTTCGATGGAAGAAGTAAAAAGGCACGGTTGGCCTCAAAAATAGCTGACTGATAAATGGCCGTAGCTCCACGGAGGGCGAGCAGGGCAGAGGAAGAATAGCCAATTCTCCATCTGCGTTCAGCCTGGCACCTGAGTAAGCGCAGCTCCGCGAGAGAAGCCAAAAACCAAGGCTGCGAAAGACAGCCGTGAGGCATAGAGGGCCCAAGAGGAGCCACAATATCGGCACATCACACATGCAATGTAGGATTATCATTACCTTCCCTACCCTACATCACAAATATGGCATCTATTACCATCCCTTGCCTACATCACACATGCAATGTAAGAGTATCCATTACCTACTTTTCGCTGTGTCGCTGCATCACACATATGGTGTAGGAGTATTCATTACCATCCCTTTCCTGCAACACACATGCAATGTAGGATTATCATTACCTATCCCTCGCTGCATCACACATATGGTGTAGGAGTATTTATTACATCCCTTCCCTGCATCACACATGCAATGTAGGATTATCATTACCTATCCTTCACTACAACACACATATGGTATTTATTACCATCCCTTGCCTACATCACACATGCAATGTAAGAGTATCCATTACCTACTCTTTGCTGTGTCGCTGCATCACACATATGGTGTAGGAGTATTTATTCCCATCCCTTTCCTGCATCACACATGCAATGTAGGATTATCATTACATATCCCTCGCTGCATCACACATATGGTGTAGGAGTATTTATTACCATCCCTTTCCTGCATCACACATACAATGTAGGATTATCATTACCTATCCTTCAATACATCACACATATGGTATTTATTACCATCCCTTGCCTACAGCACACATGCAATGTAAGAGTATCCATTACCTACTCTTCGCTGTGTCGCTGCATCATACATATGGTGTAGGAGTATTTATTACCATCCCTTTCCTACATCACACATGCAGTGTAGGATTATCATTACCTAGCCTTCGCTGCATCACACATATTGTGTAGGAGTATTTATTACCATCCCTTCCCTGCATCACACATGCAATGTAGGATTATCATTACCTATCCTACATCACACATATGGTGTAGGAGTGTCCATTCATTACCATCCATTACCTGCATCACACATATAGTGTATGAGAATTCATTCCGCTTCCTTCCCTGTATCACTCATATGGAATAGGATTATTCATTCATTACCGTCCCTTCCCCACATCACAGATATTAATTTGTGGCCGATTCCCTAGTTTGAAAAAGCGCCTAAACAAATTCATTGAATGGATTGGTGATATGTGGAGCTGCTCAGAATCATTTCGCTTGGAGATGTTTGCCGCTGCAAACACTCTGTGCTTACATTTTACCCATATGACGCTACTCATTCACCTGACTCTTAAACATCATCCTCAAACAGGTGAACATTACAGGAAAATACATCCTGAGGCTGACGCAAGAGTCTAAAATGGCCATGAGAACAGCTGCCGCGAATAGAGGACAAAGAGCAGGTTTCTGTCCTTCTGCCAACAGCAGACAAGTCCTTTCAACAGCAAAGAGAGAGGAACAGACCCTAACAGAGAACCAGCCTGAGTGTGGTAAAGCTTACAACCCCCTAGAGGCTGTCAAGAGGAAACGCCTCACCACCAAGCCGCTATCGATATTTACCACAACAGACAAGCCCCATAAGTGCTAAGGGTGTGTATTTTCATACAATTCATATAGATGTGCGTGATAGGCCATCACTTAGCCAGGGTTAATTCGCATCGCAGGTATCGAAAACCGAAGCTGTCACTATGACATCAGTGTCGATTACCATAGTTCACGCTGGCGTTCCACCTGTCTAAAAGTGCGATAAAGGCCAGTGTCAGGGCCCAATACTGAGCTGCATGTAAATATAGGAAAGTGCTCTTCTATGAAGGAAGAACACTGTTCTTAAAAGCCCCATATTCTGTTAAAGTGAGAATGTGGCGGCCTGGCATCAAAGCCTCACTTTTTCACGTGCCTGAGTTATGGCTTGACAACAGCCCTAGCAACCATCAAGAATGCAGGGCAGGCACTGCAAGGGGATCTGCTTCCAAAAGCCATAGTTGTGCATGTAACAGAGGAATTAAAATATGGCACCTCTGAGGTGTCGTTAACTTCTACGGCACCCGTTTTCATTTATAATTAAAGCATTTCTCAGTCTGCAGCACCACTGTTCTTGTTTACTGAAGGGACAAGGACACTTCGTAAATAAGAAAAGTAGTTTATGTAACTGGTGCACACCAAGGCCCTGTAAAGACAGATTTTAAGCTGCCAAGGACATCTACCTTCCAATCTTTCCACCCACCTCAGAATCGTGGTGCATGAAACTGGTGGGGAGAATGGCGTCCGAGGTGTCACTGGGGGGCGAGGGCTGAGGGGGCTATAGCCCTGGGTCTTTTGGTTGTAATAATAAGAATAGTTTTGCATTTATATAGCTCTACAAACCCTCAGGCATCTGAGCAATGCTTATTATTTCCCAGGGTGTGTGCTGCTCATTTATCACCCTCGGAAGGATGAAAGGCTGAGTTTGGCCCTGCCGGGATTCAATCCTGCGTCAGCAGGCTCTGCACGGATCTCTACTCGCTGTGCTAACTGACCAGGTAGAACTGCCCTTGTAGCCCTGGATAGAATCTCAGGGGCTACAACCAAAAGACTAGCTAGCCCCGAATCCCGACAGTCCCAACATTAATGTAGCCCCGGATCTTTTCCAGACCTAGCAGCACCCCTGCGTCCTTCTTCGCTCGTTTTATCCCAAGCACTCTGTCATTTATTTAGACACCACACCCAGAATTATAATTTTGACCAGATCTTTTAACAACTTCTTTGCGAATCCTGAATCCAAACCATTTTGAGTTTGACAGGATTCGTGTTGCTCTGCATACAGATTTATAGCTTGTGACATTTGACTCAGTGAGAGTTCTCTTTCGAAAAAGATAAAAGGGACCCCCCAGGGGACAAAGCGTGTTTTTCTTCTCTCTTCTGTGTGCAGCTATTCTGCCAGAGCAGCAGCAGTGCCACTGAAAGGTGGTGCAGCGGGGCCACAGCTAGTAGTGTGTCAGGCTAATGCTAGACACAGGACTGACCCTGTGTCTAGCACATTTATTTATTTTTTACATTTATAAAGCGCACAAAGCAGCCCTTAGGCATCGTGGTGCTGTTGCACGTAGGACTTGCTTGGTTACAGGCAGACTAAGCCTCAGGTGCTGGGCACACTTGTTCCCAGACTGCTCTATGTCACAAGCTTTAAAGATCACAAATGACTCCCAATCCAGAAGTTGGGCAACTCACACCTGCTGCAAAATTGCAGTCATATCACAATGCCTTCCCTTCCTTGCTTCTCTCAACAGGATTCACGGGGAACTGGGTTGAGCGTTGCTCATCCTTGAAACGTAGCTTTGGTAGATGTGTTTAGAAAGTGTGGAAAGCCAATTGCATAACCAAAGAGCACTGAGCATTACACTCTACGGGCTTCATTGCAAGTTCGGTGGTGGCGGTGAAACATGCAGTGTTCAAGAACCCCAGAAGTTGGACCCCTCTGCCAAATTTCAAGTTTCAAAATTAAAAACCAGCTGCTTTTCTGTGGGAGAAATGTCCTACACACAAAAGCGTTACCACATGCAGTAATATGGCATAACGCTATTAGAAGGATATATAAGGGGATCTTATTTTCCCTGAGGCAAGCTGGGATGAAGTTAGTAGGCCAGATTATGAACATGGGTCTGCACTTTGGTCGTGGCTTGGCGGTATTGTCTTAGGTGCAGCACTTCGCTCACTAGGTCCAACCGATTTCTCTTGAATCCATATATTGCTGAAAACAACCCGCTACTAGCTATGCTGGGCCTCCAGACTCTCTTTCTGGAGGATGGAAACCAGGGCAGGGATTCTACTCTAATGGCGCGCCCACTCTCCGCCACTGTAATTCGATCAGGTACCTCCTGACTCTCATGGCTGGTGCCGGGTCCAGTCCATGAGTGGTCTAGACGTCCGTCTAGGCTCACACCGCACAGTGGAGGTAAAAGCTATCAAGCTTCATGTTACTTGAGGTTGATATGTAGCATTTACATCGTAGTCCAAACTTCCCAAGCATAATGCAGATGTATTGCACACGGCAAGGCCAACCTCATCCCCAAGGGGAGAAATAGAATACAGAATGCAAGGAAGAGCCAATGATTTACCTACAATGACTCTAAATGTATGCAAATGTGTCCTCATGAATATTAATGAGGGATATCATGAAAACCTGTCAGGCTTCCAGTTCTTGAGGCCTGGAGTTGGACAACCCTGTAAGCTTAAGCCATTTGGAGAGAGGCATTCCCATAGCAGCTCTAACCCCTGTGCCGTGAAGCACTCAATACCACTAGGACATCCTGCAGCATTCCAAGAAGGTAACAGACCTCAACTCACAGTACTGCGCTACTGTTAATGAATGCCAGCACAGACGCTGGCTACGTACACCCTGCACAGCACTCCGCTGCTCTCGATCTAGGTGCGTGTCGTAAACAATAAAATACAATATGAAATAGGGTGGGTGAGCAGGAATTTAGGTGCCATGTTCAACTTTTTTCATCATATACAAAATATAATGTACGCCTGAGTTTAACAATCTTGCGGAAGTATAATCCAGACATGCAACTGACTCTACCCCATCCCTGGTACCTTCTCAGCGGCAGTGACATTTCCGAGTACCCATGGGCTGTGGCAGGCATGTCAGAAACCCTTGCAGAGCAGCCAACCTGCCAGTGAGCAGAAACAGGCCCATGTACCTGGGGCCCCAGGGCAGGCAGGCAATGAAAAGGGAAAGCTCACCTGTAAACATGCACAGAATCTTAGAATAATAACGCAGATGTTTCCTAATGCCACGGGTGGCTTGTTTATTTGCTTTGGCAGTTTGTGCAGAGCTTGTGCAAGTAGCTAGGAAGGCAAAGGAAAAACAAAGGCCGGATAGTGCGCGACTCACGGGGGAGTGAGATATGCTGGCGGACGCTGAAAGTACTAGGCTGGTGGGATTATTTTGGATATTGAAGGCCGCATGCAAAAAAAACAGATTTATTTCGGCCAATTTTGTGCAGCATTCAATATTCTTAAATATAACTTTTCAGGGGGCCTTCGCTCCGCTGAACCCCTGTAGAAAGCCATCCCTTTCCCACCCTCACCCTTTAAATCATAGGGGGGTTCCACCCCAGGACTCCTTTTACTCCCCCGTCCCCTCACCACCATAAACATTCATAAACAAACCCACACTCCCCTCACAGACACACACAGAAACAGAAACAGAAACACAAACACTTACTCGCCTCCTCCTTTCCATACTACAAACATTCCCCCTCAAACAGAAACACAAACACTTACTCGCCCACTCGCCCCCTCCTTTCCACACCACAAACATTCCCCCTCAACATACGCACAGACAAACACCTCTCACACACACAGCTTCCAATTTCATCTGCCCGTCGTGCCGGTCAGCCCTTGTGCGCACTCGTGTGCAGCAGCAGCATGACTTATTTAATTTAGAAAGACTGCTCCGAGCGGTCTCTGAGCGCTCTTTCATAAACGCTCTTTTGATTTATTTTTTAAAAAATACATTTTCACTGAGGACCGCTCGCAGCACGTATGCACATCTTACAATATATCCCTTGTGAATTACCTGGTTTCCAGCGTTACCTTATAAAATCTGAGTGCCTGAAATCAGAAAACATAACTAATCAGATGTGCCTCCCAGCTGCCCGCCGCGCCTGCGGTCACACAAAGTACTCATATTTTCAGCAGGCAAGTGTTTGCATGTAGGTGGATGCTTACAAGTTGCCTGGTTGGTGGTATTCCTAGTTTTTGGGTCCTATCTACCGCCAACCATGAGTGCTAACCTTTAAATGTACCTGCAGGATGGATGAGGAGTAGAGACTTAGGGCACACCCTTTGACCCAGGTGATATCAAGGAAAGTGACATCAGGGAAAGTGACATCAGAGATATCTATGTGCGGGTGGGAGACAGTAAGGATTGACCATATGTTTATTATGACACTCTTTTCAACAACAATAAAAATGATTTCTAGAAAATTGATAATAACTAATAACCAGTGGCATTGCTTTGGCCAATCTTTCATACCATAACAAGTGTTCCTGTATGTTCCATTGCAGAAGAGGACCAACTGTTTGCAAACCAGTCTTGGTTCTGCTGCCGCTGGGTGCAGTCCGGTCAGAAATGCTAGACAATGCAATCTGTACGTGCACACAAGCACCCCAGACATGTCTCAGCCCTGTTGGACCTCATCAGTGAGGTGCAGCTTGATTCCATTGGCATAGCACGTGAGGGGGCTAGCGCTGAGCATGAGAAGGCAAACTAAAACCAAAAAGAAGAATTGGAATCAATCGTAACCACTGGCATTGCTCTGGTGAGCTTTCCATACCATTGTACCCGAATCAGGCTTGGCCCTGCCACCAATGCGAGTAGTCAGGCGCAAACTGCTAGACCTCAAGACAGAAGCAAGTCTGGGATCACAAGTGCTCCCATGCAGAGGGGATGTGGCCTAGCAGTTTTGACTGGACACAGTGCCGGCCCCAGGTCTGCCAGCGCCCTGTGCAAGATTATTTGGTGCCCCACCCACCCCATCATTTAGACAGCACCCATCGGGCCTCACTGAACCCTGCCTGAGACTCTTCTCCAACCCAAAGATGTGTTTGGTTGGCGAGAGCTTGCCCTTTGGCCAGCGCTGCTAGCAATCCAGAAATAAACACATCCATTCTCTTCAGTAAGAGCATTAAAACTCGCCCATTTAATTTTTCTTAATATATGTATTAAGCATACGTGCTTCACGAGGCCCACCATTCTGTGTGATGGAATGGTCCTTCAATTTCAGCTTGTATCGCTACAAATCTACAGAGCCAATATACCTCCAGGTGAATGTATGCGCTCAACTAAACACAATACAATGCAACACAATACCACGCAAAGTAGCAATCAGTTTGAAAAGGTCCTAATATGGCAGCAGGAAGTAGAGGGAGGAATTCTGGGAAACCGACAATAAAATAGAACCATCAGCACGCATACAAATAGTGCTGAGGCCGCAAAACCGGAAGCACAGTTTTAAACCCTGTGCAATGTATGGAATTCTTTGGCTTCCTTTCCTTTGATATTTCCCACCTTAAAAACACTCCAAAAGGGCTGCCTGCAGTACCGGGAGGGTGAAAAAGGTGGATAATGGTGCCATTGTGTGAGTTGCAGTATCCGGGTGTATGCATTGGACATCTTTGACTACACCCCTTTCTACAACCCAAACAAAGATTTATCCAGAACAAAACAAACAGTAGGATGACGTAGGGGCAGGTAATAATAATAATAATAATATTGTTTCCTGTGAGGGTGTAACCCAAACAGATCAGCCCAAATCCAGGTAGTTAGAAGCCAGGCAGTTTGCATGCCGACTCTCTTCATCGCCGTACCCTGTCTCTTTCTACCTGTGCTCGATCTCTTTCTGTCTCTGTCCTATCTACCTTCACCTGTGCCCTGTCTCTTTCTAGCTGTGCTCAATCTCTTTCTGTCTCTGTCCTATCTACCTTCACCTGCACCCTGTCTCTTTCTACCTGTGCTCAATCTCTTTCTGTCTCTGACCTATCTACCTTCACCTGTGCCCTGTCTCTTTCTACCTGTGCTCAATCTCTTTATTTCACTGTCCTATCTACCTTCACCTGTGCCCTGTCTCTTTCTACCTGTGCGCGATCTCTTTCTGTCTCTGTCCTATCTACCTTCACCTGCACCCTGTCTCTTTCTACCTGTGCTCAATCTCTTTCTGTCTCTGACCTATCTACCTTCACCTGTGCCCTGTCTCTTTCTACCTGTGCTCAATCTCTTTATTTCACTGTCCTATCTACCTTCACCTGTGCCCTGTCTCTTTCTACCAGTGCTCGATCTCTTTCTGTCTCTGTCCTATCTACCTTCACCTGTGCCCTGTCTCTTTCTACCTGTGCTCAATCTCTTTCTGTCTCTGTCCTATCTACCTTCACCTGTGCCCTGTCTCTTTCTGTCTGTGCTCAATCTCTTTCTGTCTCTGTCCTATCTACCTTCACCTGTGCTCTGTTTCTTTCTACCTGTGATCAATCTCTTTCTGTCTCTGAACTATCTACCTTCACCTGTGCCCTGTCTCTTTCTACCTGTGCTCAATCTCTTTATTTCACTGTCCTATCTACCTTCACCTGTGCCCTGTCTCTTTCTGTCTGTGCTCAATCTCTTTCTGTCTCTATCCTATCTACCTTCACCTGTGCTCTGTTTCTTTCTACCTGTGTCCTGTCTCTAAATCTCGGTGTCCTGTACTTCACTTTACCTGTAGCCTGTCTACACTCGTTCTATGGGAACATTTCGCTTTTTGTAGGTCGCTCAATAAAAAAGAGCGATTATTTTTGGCTGGTTTTGGGCGGTCTACAAAAAGCAAAAACCCACATTACCTCACCCCCTCACCAACCCCCACCCACACCCTCTCCCACTCTCCCCCAAGGGGATTTGTAAAATAAACAAACACTCACACAAACACACACACAACACACACACTTAACCATTCCCTGTCACAGCCACTTCCGGGTCCTGGCTGCCTGTCGCCCCTATGCGGAGTCGTGAGTGGCAGGGGCGTGACAGTTCGCTTTAGAAAGTCTGCTCTGTGCGGTCAAGTAGCGGTCTTTCTAAAGCAAGCTTTTCGTGAAAAGATCTTTTCACTGGGAACGGTATAGACAGGCAGACACCTGCCTGTCGCTTGTTGTGCGGCTCCTTCCCCTCTGCATTGTCTCTCTGTGTTTCAAGACCCCCGTTATCTCTGTCCTGCCTCTCTACATACCCCTGTCTAGACAGTCAGGCACCTGCCTCTTGCTTATTGCGCATCTCCTTCCTCTCTGCATTGTTTCTCTCTCCGTGCCATGTCCCTCTCTACCTGTGTCCTATTTTTCTATGGCCATGCATTCTTCCTGCCAACATATGTCTCCCTTTTCCTATCTCCTCCCCTTACTTTCTTCTATGCACTTACTCTATCAGAATTGTCGCTGGACCTAATATGATAGCAACCTTGTCTGTTTCCTCCACCCTCCCATTACTGTTTTTTCCTCCCCACCATGCCTCCAGCACTATCTGAAATGTCGTCAGGCCTAGTATGATAGTCGCTTGTTTTGTTCCTCCCCTCCCTTTCTGCACCCCTCTCCCTCACCTTTTGTTTTTCTCTGGCTCTACCAGAAATGTCGTCAGGCCTAGTACGGTAGTCGCCTGTCTGTTTCCATTTCCATCCCACTCTCCCCTCCCTTCCTTATCTATGTCTTAGCTCTTGCACTGTCTGAAATGTCGTCAGACCGAGTACGTTAGTTAATTTCACATCCTTACTGTTCATGGCCTGTAAAAATGTGGTTGTATTTTCCCTTGTTCCCTCCCTTGCCTTGAAGCGCTTTGAAACACATTGTGTATAGGCGCTATATAAATAAACAATCATATCATATCATGTCCCTCCTGGTGTCTGTGGCCTCTTTATGATTGGCTGTATACCATTTATCCCTTCCTGCCTGACCACTCTGACGTGTCCTAGCTCCAATTACCTCTGTCCAAGCTATGAGGGCACTACGAAACGAAACGGCTCAGTCCATGCCTGTCACCTTCAAAAGCCCAATGAAAATAAATAAATACAAATAAAACCTCTCCTTATGTTCTCTCTCTTGCTGTCTCTTGCACCTGCTTGCCTATGTGCCCTGTCTACATCTCTGTCCCATTGTAGACACGCTCTTCTCTCATGCTTGGGGCTCTCTCTTTTTCTCTATCGCTCTCTCTTTCACCACCCCTCTCTCTTATCTGTGTCTTGTCTATCTCCGCTTTATCCAGTTGTATCCTGTCTGTCTTCTTCTCGCTGATAGATTTTATCCATGTGTCTAGGACATGTGTCGTATTTTGTGCTTTGCCAGTACACGCGAGGCTGCAGACTCCACGCCGTGCACCCAAAACGTATAGGGCGAACTCTTCCATAATCTCAGCCGCAACTCACAGCGGACGGACGCGCGAGGCAGCAGAATGTCTTTTGCACCCTACTTTGTGAGGCTACTCGGAACGCATCACGTAAGGCGCTCGAACAAAGAGAAAGCGTTTCACCAAATGAAGCTGCCCCATCCTTTGAGACCCATAGAATGTGGAAATGAACAATGATAGGGTGGGGTGCCTTAACCATGCGAGAAGCAGCAATTTAAGATTAATATCGCAGCAGTACTTCAAGACTCTACTGCTCTGACTTGGCCCTGAAGAAAGTGCTACACGCTGACTTAACCACTGAAACCGGTAGGCCCACTTCGGCCCAAGAAAAAGGAACTTACTAAGAAACCTGGATAAGAGGCCGAAGATTTACCCCCTCACCACAACCAGAAGGGGATGTTTTTCGTTGTTACTCCAATCAACACTAAACTGAGAACAAAAAGAATTCTGAACTCTGTGTTAGTGTTAGGGGTTTGAAATCCGAGAAAGCTCGGTCGGCTGTTGGTGGCACTCTGCACCAGGTGCATGAAGCCAAGCAACATTGTTTTGATTTTTAGGTTTGATTGACATAGGAGACGAATAATATTGTTACCACTCCACTTGCCGAGCAACGCACACATCCTGTATATGGTACAACATGTGTTTTTAAAGCCATAATGCACTCACTACAATAGCCTAGTGTTAGGACAAGCTTCTTGCTGTGTCCCCTCTCCTTGGGAAGGCGACACACCAGTGCACCCAAGGGCAAGAGAGACAGGACTCAAAACATGTATTGTCACTATAGAAACATTATTTCGATTGCATTACGTGAGATTTGAAATGGGTGAAAATATTGAATAGGGTACGTCCCAGGTGCAGTACCCAACATGGTCCAATACATGTGTGTTTGATCGTCTTTTGTAATAACATTGTCACGTACTGTATGACATTTTTTATTTTGTATAATACGATTTCAATATTTGATCCTGATCATCCTATCCTGATTTTTTAAATCGTAATGGTGTCTTAAATTAAATATCCAATTGTGCACTAGTGTGATATTTAGATACATTTTTAATTGTATATTGTTGATTATTGCCTAATGATTTTATATCGAATGAAGGCTTATGGATTGGAATGGAATGGAAACTAAATACTTCTGAGCTTCCGTAACTGGAAGCCACATTTTAAACACATTGCATGATATGGAAGTCTTTGAACTCCCACCAACCTCCGCCCACTCCTGCCTAGCCACACTCCAAGTTCTAAATAACTGAAAAACGTTCTCATGTATACTCTGTGGCTGGTTTGTTTGAAAACCACTTTGCAGTTAGAGGCCTTGTTCTGCAGTGATCTACAAACTGTGGCTCTCCAGATGTTTTGGACTTCGACTCCCATGATCCCTCATTGTTGAAGAGGCTGGCTAGGGCTGATGAGAGTTGTAGTCCAAAACATCTACAGCACCAAAGGCTGAAGACCCTTAACAGTCAGGCTCCATAATGCTCATTATGCAAATATCTCTTGAGCCTACTCTTCCCACTAGTGGAAACTCGCCTTTTGACGCACGTGCTTCCTGTCTGTTTCCTGCCTCTTTTGTCTGTGTCCCATGTCTCCTGTCCGTTTGTCTGCAACTTGACCTGAGTCTGTCCATCTGTCTCTCCATAGTTGGGTCGGCTATGAGAAGGAAGGGTTCCGAGGACACCAGTACCTGCTGGAGGAAGGAGAGTACGGGGGATGGAAGGACTGGGGAGGACATGGCGCTGATCTGACGTCTATCCGCCTGATTCGCACGGTGAGTCCAAAGGGCCCGAGAGTCTAAATGGAAACTCTTCCTGTGCCAAAATCTCTCAACTAAGGTCCAGTGAACGTGGGGGATTCCCTACAGAACTTACCCAAATATTTCCCACTTTTATTGCTGGGGACACTCACCTTCGAACCGGACTCTGTGTTACAACCAGTTACGCCTAGAAAACTGCTCCACTCTTAGCGTGTAAAACATCTTTAAAAGGTTCTATTGTTATGTTATGTTAGGAGAATTTCTAGAGCGCAACATTCACCCAGAGGTATCTTGGCGCTAAGGTAGACAGTACGGTGCAGTATTGCTAGTGACACCGTAAAACTGCCCCATTACAAAGAGAGGTGTTTTCATTGCTCCACACGGGATAACGCCTGCAACAGGAAAGGGCAGCTATTCAAAGCCTGACGATGTCTGCTCCCGTTGAGGAGTACAGGTTTTATTTATTTATTTATTTTAAAATTTGTAGAGCGCGCGAAACCCTTAGGCATCAAGGCGCTGGCCACGTAGATTGAGCAGGTGCAATCATGCGATAATCGCAAAAACATGTTGCTTAGAGTCTGTGGTAAGCAGCGGGAGTGTCTTAGTGCGTGAAATCTTGGAACGTGCTGTCCAATGAGAATAGCCATGTTTTGAGGTTCGTCCGGAAGACCCAGTATGAGGGTTCAGATCTTAGTGAGAGTGGGAGGGCATTCCAGTTCTTGGCAGCAATCAGCGGGAAGCTAAGACCGCCTGATCTTTGACGTTTGGATCTGGAAGACGTGAGGGGGTTAAGGTATGTAGATCGGGTGGGTCTGGAGGATTGGCTTTAGTTGAACTTGGAGGAGAGGTATATCGGTGGAGTGTGTGATATGCACTTGTGAGTAATGGCTAAGGATTTGAACAGAATGTGATCCCAGATGTGCAACTAGTGGGTGTTAGGTCCACAGCCTAAAGGAATCAGATCCCGTGAGCAATTCAGGTAGCGGTCTACAGTTCCACAAAGCCCGTCCATTCAGAGCCATGCTTGGCCAGTTGTGTCCTAAACCCCCTCAGACTCATATGTTATGTTATGTTAATTGACGTTTGGCTGGCTCCTTTCACCATTTGTATGGTCTCAACGTGCTGTTGTCCTTTCTTTTGGTTCCCCTCGCCGCCACACCCGCGTCCTCTCTTTATGAAAGAAAAGAAGCTCTTTGGAGTTCAAAGGCGTGCTCCTTCTCCTGCTCATCCTCGGCCCCTTTGCTATAATGATCATGTTTCTGGTTCCCTCATAGGACTTCTCAGAGCCGGCATTGGCCTTGTATTCAGAGCCGGACTTCGAGGATGGACCAAGCCTGGAGCTGTGTGATGCGCTGCCGGATGTGGAGCTGGCGAGATATGAAACCTGCACTCAGTCCATCCTCGTGCACAGTGGCGTGTGAGTTCCAAAGCAGGCGCGCGGAGGTTGTGAGTCAACATTTGTCAAGAGAGACGTGTGTGTATCCTGAGTGTGCAGAGTGATGTGTTAGGTGCTCGAAGGAGGAAAGCAAAGTTATAGCTTCACAAGTGTTAATGAGTGGGTGAAAGTTTTAAAAACACGGTGGCAGTTTTAAATTAGTTGCAAGGGTGGTGGAAAACTGGTAACGATCACCCCACCCCCCAAACCGCACCGTCTAACTATTTTCAAGTCTATTAACTTATTACAACAATTTGTTGGCTCAGCTCATTCGTCCCGAATGTTAACATCTCCTGCATTTGGCCTAGACCATTCCATAGAGTTTTCATCCTCACCACCTGTGCCAAAGGTAGTTTCAATTCACCCACTTCTGTAGGTGACTTCTGCTTAAAGTTACCCTATGCATCCACCAGCTCTGCAGCGGGACTCTTCCATCCATCACTTCTCCTGGAAGCTGTTTCATGAATCCAACACCTCTACTGATGCCATGGATTGGCCACCTCTCCTAGGGGCTGAACTATGAATCCAACACCTCTGCCAATACCATGGATCGATCACCTCTCCTAGGGGCTGTACTGTGAATCCAATACCTCGGCCGATGCCATGGATCGACAACCTCTTCTAGGGGATGTACTGTGAATCCAACACCTCTGCCAATACCATGGATCGATCACCTCTCCTAGGGGCTGTACTGTGAATCTAACACCTCGGCCGATGCCATGAATCGACCACCTCTCCTAGGGGCTGTACTGTGAATCCAATACCTCGGCCGATGCCATGGATCGACCACCTCTCCTAGGGGCTGTCCTGTGAATCCAACACCTCTGCCAATGCCATGGATGGGCCACCTCTCCTAGAGGCTGTACTGTGAATCCAACACATCTGCCAATACCATGGATCGATCACCTCTCCTAGGGGCTGTACTGTGAATCCAACACCTCGGCCGATGCCATGGATCGACCACCTCTCCTAGGGGCTGTACTGTGAATCCAATACCTCGGCCGATGCCATGGATCAACCACCTCTCCTAGGGGCTGTACTGTGAATCCAACACCTCTACCGATGCCATGGATGGGCCACCTCTCCTAGAGGCTGTACTGTGAATCCAACACATCTGCCAATGCCATGGATCGATCACCTCTTCTAGGGGCTGTACTGTGAATCCAACACCTCTGCCGATGCCATGGGTCGTCCACCTCTCCTAGGGGCTGTACTGTGAATCCAACACCTATGTCTATGCCATGGATCAACCACCTCACCTAGGGGCTGTACTATGAATCCAAAACATCTGCTGATGCCATGGATGGGCCACCACTTCTAGAGGCTGTACTCTGAATCCAACACCTCTGCCAATGCCATGGATCCATCACCTCTCCTAGGGGCTGTACTGTGAATCCAACACATCTGCCAATACCATGGATCGACCAGCTCTCCTAGGGGATGTACTGTGAATCCAACACCTCTGGCGATGCCATGGACCGACCACCTCTTCTAGGGGCTGTACTGTGAATCCAACACCTCTGCCGATGCCATGGGTCGTCCACCTCTCCTAGGGGCTGTACTGTGAATCCAACACCTATGTCTATGCCATGGATCAACCACCTCTCCTAGGTGCTGTACTACGAATCCAACATCTCTGCTGATGCCATGGATAGACCACCTCTCCTAGGGGCTGTATTGTAAATCCAACACGTCTGCCGATGCCATGGATGGGCCACCTCTCCTAGAGGCTGTACTGTGAATCCAACACCTCTGCCAATGGCATGGATCGATCACCTCTCCTAGGGGCTGTACTGTGAATGCAACACCTTTGCCAATGCCATGGGTCGTCCACCTCTCCTAGGGACTGTACTATGAATCCAACTCCTATGTCTATGCCATGGATCAACCACCTCTCCTAGGGGCTGTACTGTGAATCCAACACCTCTGCCAATGGCATGGATGGGCCACCTCTCCTAGAAGCTGTACTGTAAATCCAACACCTCTGCCAATACCATGGATCGATCACCTCTCCTAGGGGCTGTACTGTGAATCCAACACCTCAGCCGATGCCATGGATCGACCACCTCTCCTAGGGGCTGTACTGTGAATCCAACACCTCGGCCGATGCCATGGATCGACCACCTCTCCTAGGGGCTGTACTGTGAATCCAACACCTCAGCCGATGCCATGGATCGACCACCTCTCCTAGGGGCTGTACTGTGAATCCAACACCTCTGCCAATGGCATGGATGGGCCACCTCTCCTAGAAGCTGTACTGTAAATCCAACACCTCTGCCAATACCATGGATCGATCACCTCTCCTAGGGGCTGTACTGTGAATCCAACACCTCAGCCGATGCCATGGATCGGCCACCTCTCCTAGGGGCTGTACTGCGAATCCAACACCTCGGCCGATGCCATGGATCGACCACCTCTCCTAGCGGCTGTACTCTGAATCTAACACCTCGGCCGATGCCATGGATCGACCACCTCTCCTAGGGGCTGTACTGTGAATCCAACACCTCTGCAGATGCCATGGATCGATCACCTCTCCTAGGGGCTGTACTGTGAATCCAACACATCTGCTGATGCCATGGATCGACCACCACTCCTGGGGGATGTACTGTGAATCCAACATCTCTGCCAATGCCATGGACCAACCACCTCTTCTAGGGGCTGTACTGTGAATCTAACACCTCTGCCAATGCCATGGGTCATCCACCTCTCCTAGGAGCTGAACTATGACTCCAACACTTCTGCTGATGCTATGGATCGCCCACCTATTGTAGTGGCTGTACTATGAATCCATCACCTCTGCCGATGCCATGGATCAACTCCCTCTCCTAGGGGATGTACTGTGAATCGAACACCTCTGCCGATGCCATGGGTCGTCCACCTCTCCTAGGGGCTGTACTGTGAATCCAACACCTATGTCTATGCCATGGATCAACCACCTCTCCTAGGGGCTGTACTACGAATCCAACACCTCTGCTGATGCCATGCATCGACCACCTCTACTAGGGGCTGTACTGTGAATCCAAACCCTCTTATAATGCCATGGATGGGCCACCTCTCCTAGAGGCTGTACTGTGAATCCAACACATCTGCCAATGCCATGGATCGATCACCTCTCCTAGGGGCTGTACTGTGAATCCAACACATCTGCCGATGCCATGGATCGACCATCTCTCCTGGGGGATTTACTGTGAATCCAACACCTCTGCCGATGCCATGGACCAACCACCTCTTCTAGGGGCTGTACTGTGAATCCAATACCTCTGCCGATGCCATGGGTCGTCCACCTCTCCTAGGGGCTGTACTGTGAATCCAACACCTATGTCTATGCCATGGATCAACCACCTCTCCTAGGGGCTGTACTATGATCCAACACCTCTGCTGATGCCATGGATCGACCACCTCTCCTAGGGGCTGTACTGTGAATCCAACACCTCTGCCAATGCCATGGATCGATCACCTCTCCTAGAGGCTGTACTGTGAATCCAACACATCTGCCGATGCCATGGATCGACCACCTCTTCTAGGGGCTGTACTGTGAATCCAACACCTCTGCCGATGCCATGGGTCGTCCACCTCTCCTAGGGGCTGTACTGTCAATCCAACACCTATGTCTATGCCATGGATCAACCACCTCTCCTAGGTGCTGTACTACAAATCCAACACCTCTGCTGATGCCATGGACCGACCACCTCTCCTAGGGGCTGTATTGTGAATCCAACACCTCTGCCGATGCCATGGATGGGCCACCTCTCCTAGAGGCTGTACTGTGAATCCAACACATCTGCCAATACCATGTATTGATCACCTCTCCTAGGGGCTGTACTGTGAATCCAACACCTCGGCCGATGCCATGGATTGACCACCTCTCCTAGGGGCTGTACTGTGAATCCAACACCTCGGCCGATGCCATGGATCGACCACCTCTCCTAGGGGGCTGTACTCTGAATCCAACACCTCGGCCGATGCCATGGATCGACCACCTCTCCTAGGGGCTGTACTGTGAATCCAACACCTCTGCAGATGCCATGGATTGATCACCTCTCCTAGGGGCTGTACTGTGAATCCAACACATCTGCCGATGCCATGGATCGACCACCACTCCTGGGGGATGTACTGTGAATCCAACACCTCTGCCAATGCCATGGACCGACCACCTCTTCTAGGGGCTGCACTGTGAATCTAACACCTCTGCCGATGCCGTGGGTCGTCCACCTCTCCTAGGGGCTGTACTGTCAATCCAACACCTATGTCAATGCCATGGATCAACCACCTCTCCTAGGTGCTGTACTACGAATCCAACACCTCTGCTGATTCCATGGATCGACCACCTCTCCTAGGGGCTGTACTGTGAATCCAACACCTCTGCCAATGCCATGGATCGATCACCTCTCCTAGGGGCTGTACTGTGAATCCAACACATCTGCCGATGCCATGGAACAACCACCTCTCCTAGGGGATGTACTGTGAATCCAAAACCTCTGCCGATGCCATGGACCGACCACCTCTTCTAGGGGCTGTACTGTGAATCCAACACCTCTGCCGATGCCATGGGTTGTCCACCTCTCCTAGGGGCTGTACTGTCAATCCAACACCTATGTCTATGCCATGGATCAACCACCTCTCCTAGGTGCTGTACTACGAATCCAACACCTCTGCTGATGCCATGGATCGACCACCTCTCCTAGGGGCTGTTTTGTGAATCCAACACCTCTGCCGATGCCATGGATGAGCCACCTCTCCTAGAGGCTGTACTGTGAATCCAACACCTCGGCCGATGCCATGGATCGACCACCTCTCCTAGGGGCTGTACTGTGAATCCAACACCTCTGCAGATGCCATGGATCGATCACCTCTCCTAGGGGCTGTACTGTGAATCCAACACATCTGCCGATGCCATGGATCGACCACCACTCCTGGGGGATGTACTGTGAATCCAACACCTCTGCCAATGCCATGGACCGACCACCTCTTCTAGGGGCTGAACTGTGAATCTAACACCTCTGCCGATGCCGTGGGTCATCCACCTCTCCTAGGAGCTGAACTATGACTCCAACACCTCTGCTGATGCTATTGATCGCCCACCTCTTGTAGTGGCTGTACTATGAATCCATCACCTCTGCCGATGCCATGGATCAACTACCTCTCCTAGGGGATGTACTGTGAATCCAACACCTCTGCCGATGCCATGGGTCGTCCACCTCTCCTAGGGGCTGTACTGTGAATCCAACACCTATGTCTATGCCATGGATCAACCACCTCTCCTAGGGGCTGTACTACGAATCCAACACCTCTGCTGATGCCATGGATCGACCACCTCTCCTAGGGGCTGTACTGTGAATCCAACACCTCTGCCGATGCCATGGGTCGTCCACCTCTCCTAGGGGCTGTACTGTGAATCCAACACCTATGTCTATGCCATGGATCAACCACCTCTCCTAGGGGCTGTACTATGATCCAACACCTCTGCTGATGCCATGGATCGACCACCTCTCCTAGGGACTGTACTGTGAATCGAACACCTCTGCCAATACCATGGATCGATCACCTCTCCTATGGGCTGTACTGTGAATCCAACACCTCAGCCGATGCCATGGATCGACCACCTCTCCTAGGGGCTGTACTGTGAATCCAACACCTCGGCCGATGCCATGGATCGACCACCTCTCTTAGGGGCTGTACTCTGAATCCAACACCTCTGCCGATGCCATGGATCGACCCCCTATTCTGAGAACAGTTGCATGTGTTCACCATCACTGCTAAGGTTGCCTCACAGTCCAGCCACAGATGAGCTTGACATCTTAGCACAATAAGTGATCATATCATAATAATAATGATAACAAATAGTTAATGACATGCCAAGTGCATTTGTCTCAAAATATTTAGAAAATGGAAATGCACTTAAAGGAAACCATCAACATTGTTCCTGGGAGGTAATAAAAGGCTAGAACACATGGGATGCTTTGTTAAGCTTCCCTGCCTAGCGTAGCTCACGTAGACTCAGGTCCAGATGTCTCACTCCGCAACACTACATTTACTGCGACAGGTTTCATCAAACGTCCTGATAATAAGGTTCATGCTTTATAGATTGAATGCTATGCATGTTGCATGAGCAGAATTGGTCAAGACATGCTAGCCGTGTCAGGCCACGTGTGTGGCAACCATGTCCTAACTGCGGAAGTGTAATCTCATCGATTACCATCTCATTTTAGATTCAAGGGCAATTTTCAGGGGTGCCTTTAACATTTGTTCCAAATTCAAAGCTAAATAATAATAATTGTGTGCTCTTATAATGCTGGATTCCTCTCGTTTCTAAGTATTGTGAGGGTTCTGTGTTGGATTGATGCACACCACTTTTCCTGAACTCTTCTTTCACACTGTGGGTTTCAGTTTCCCGAGTCCTGCTAGCAATTCCCCTCTCCTGCCCCATCTGAGCCACAAAGTGGGATAGACTCCTGCAACCTCCGTCCCCTCCCCCCTGTTCTTCTCTCTCTGTTTGTGCCGGGGCGACCTCCTGGTGCTCCCTCGCCCCACCTACTCACTCAAGATGGCGAGACTCCCTCATTCTGAAGATGGACCTCCTTATTTCTGCCTAAGTGGCCCTGGGTCGCTTCCTTCCTAAGCTGCACGCCTCTGGCACTAATCATATTTCCCAGTGTACTTCACTGCTGCACTCTACCTTTCATGCAAAAAATGCAAACTTCCCATTTAGGAAAAGTACTATTCGCAAAATTGCTTGTGGGAAAGCCGGGCCTTTCGGCTATTATAACAAGTGTTATTATTAATCATTTTAAAAGTGCTCAAGCCGGTAAGATAGCTCAGTGGGTTAAGCACTCGCTGCTGTGATCTGTGTGTGATCCACAGGTTGAAATCCCGACAAGTTGGACTCTGCCTTTCATCCTTCCCGGGTCTATGATATGATAGGATAAGTCATTTATAACGCACCTGTACACAAGTGTTTCTAGGTGTGACAAGACAAGGGAGGGAATACAGAGGGAGGACAACCCAAAATATCTTACTAGGCCTTGTGTCATTCAGATCGTGCAAGTTCAGGGCGGTGGGAGAGGGGAAGTGCCAGGGGGAACGAGGGGGGAGTGCAATCAGGCCAGCAATGCTCTGAGCAAGCGCAGCCAGGGCAACGCGGCTCTGGGTAAGTGCAAGAAGGCAAGGGACTGAAGGGTTCCAGATACAGCCGCTAAGTGTGCGGTAACATGGAGGCAGTGCAGGGGCTACTGGTCAAGGGGAGGTCTGGTACCCGTGAGACTCTGAAGGTAGCCAGGCAGCCAGTCAGCACAGCATACAGGTTGGTCAGCAGGGGAGAGAGAGAGAGAAAGCAGCGAAAAGGAAGGTCTTGAGCTGCTTCCGGAACTTCAGGTGGTCCGGCTCAAGTTTGAGAGCGGCAGGGAGGCCACCCCAAAGGGAGGCACCTGCAGAGGAGAGAGATCTACACCGCACTTCTTTCCTGGAGAAGCGTCTGACACTCAGAGAGTTGGAGGTGGCTGAGCGAATGGCTCGAGAAGGAAGGTGTTTCGGAAGAGAGAGTTGGATGTAGTGCGGGCCTCGGCCCCAGAAGGCCTTGTGGACGATGCAGAGGGTCTTGAACATGATCCTTGCAGCCATCGGGAGCCAGTGGAGAGATTTCAGGGCTGGAGAGATATGGTCCCTGGGCTTGAGGCCAAGGATAAGTCTTGCAGTCCCGTTCTGAATTAGTTGCAGAGAGTGGAGAGTAGAGGAAGGCAGTTTGAGAAAGAGGCTGTTGCAGTAGTCCAGCCTAGAGAGAACCAGGGCTCTGGAGACAGTGAGCTTCTGTGGGAAAGTGAGGAAAGGAAGAATACCTTTGAGGAGGTGCATCTGGTAGTGGGCCTTCTTGGCAAGGTCTGTGATGTGAGGAGAGAAGCAGAGAGTGGAGTTGAAGATGACACAAAGGCCCTCATTACGACCCTGGCGGAAAGCGACTGACCGGAGCGCCACAGCGTAAATAGCGTTTCCGCCATTGCACGAAGAAGCAAAGTGCGGCCCATTCCGACCCATCGGGCACGAGCACCACGCCACGGCGGAAGTGCAAAGTCCGCGATGGCGGAAATGACCCCAAAACGGCCCACACCGCCGCCGTACGGCGCCCTAGGTGCAATACCGCCACCCCTCTTAGCGGTCACCGCAGTGTGCGCCTACCGGAAAGTACGGTGCCCGGAAATATACGGAAACGGAAGTTAAAACATGGGCCCGGAACGGGAAACATCCCGGCGTACGCCTATAAAAACACTAAAACCACACAACCACTAAAATCACTACCCTGAAACACACCCCAACCCGTCAACCACCCTAGCGAAACCAAGAAAAATGGGAAAAGTAGCGAAGAAAGCGTGCGACCGCAAGCGGCAGGTCCACTTCTCCCGTGAGGAACTCACCGTGCTAACAGAGACCCTCCAGGAGAATGCTGCCGTCGTCTTCTCCACGCAAATGACCAGGACGGCACTTGCAAACAAGAAGGCCATATGGGCTCTGGTGGCACAGCGGGTAAGTGCGGTGGGGACCGCACCCCGCACCCCACAGCAATGCCGCAAGCGATGGGACGACCTGCGGATACGCGTCCGCAGCATACTCTCTGCCAACCGCAACATTGCCACAGCCACCGGGGGAGGTCCTGAATCACCCATCAAGTTGACCCCCTGGGAAGAAATCTGTGCCTCCACCATCGGAATGGAGAGCATAGAGGGAGTCGGAGGGATGGAGAAAGGAGTGCAGACATCCGAAGATTCAGGTAGGTGGGCCAGATAAAACAATGCCAAATCCACACAGTCCATCCATGTGAAGTACCATGCGTCCACATAGTGCAACAGAAACACATGTCCAGGAGAACGTCCACACACATCGGCCTGAAAGCGCACGTCAAAACCCACAATAAATACATAAATAATTAAAACCCCCTAATACACGCACTACACGTGCAGCAGGCACACCCTAACTGCAGGCTGCCAAACAACTGCACCCTCACTCCACACACAAATCAAAGCACCTCCAAGACCCCGACCCAAATCACCCTCAGGTACCACCCCAAAGCATGTGATACAATGCCATTCCAATTCCCACAGACCCATCAATAACCCTCGCCCTCCTTTACTCCACCACAGGGTCCGATCCAAACGACGAGCTACAGGACACCCCTACCAGCACACCTGCAAAGAGGGCCAAGACCAACGGCCAGAGACCCTCCACCTCAGCTGCACGCATCAAGACACGGCAGCAGCACAAATCAGGTGGCAGCACAGAGGAGGGAACATCAACAGGCACCCCAGCAGCCAGCATGCCCACAACACCACCACCACAGGTCCCCCCAATGGATGCCACAGAAGGCACTGCCTCTGGTGGCAGCAGCACCATAGGTGACACCCCATTGATGGCAGCATGCTCGGACACAGAAAACGGGGATGCCGAAGTCAGATCCATCCATGACCTGTCCCAATCCCCCTGTCTGTCCCATCCCGTACAACATGAGGATACCACGCAGGGGCACCCACAAGACGACGACTGGCCATCCCCCACAAGCCCTGTGGCAAGGCAACATGAGGACAACAGCCCCTCTGTGACACCCCCGCAAATGGCCATGGCCCAGCAGAGGCAACAGTCCCTCGACCAGTTGATCGAACAACAGCAGCAACTGGCCACACTCCTCAAGGACCATGCCGATGAATGTGGGGGCACTAAGGCAGACATAGAAACATCAACTGAGACACTTAGGGCAGAAATGGAGAGAGGTACAGAGACGCTAAGGGCACAAATTGAGAGAAGCACCGAGAGCCTGAGGGGGGAACTGCATGCGACGTCCAAAGACGTATGTGCCGAACTTGCCGCAGTGCGCCGTGTGCTCACTGAGCTCTCGCAAACCCTTAGGGACATGCATGTGGACGTGAGCAGGCAGACACATCATCCGTTGCAAGTTCCGTCCAGGGCAGCCCCCAACGTAGATCTGGAAGGAACATGCGCTCCACAGGCAGGGGTGCCCCTGATACCCGCAGAGGGGGCATGCAATAGCGACAGCCCACTGACAATGAGCATCTTTGGACACTGGTGTTCGGGGGGGAGGTAGGAGGGTGGAGGGGGTGTGTTGGGCTCACTTGGGTGGCGGGTCGATAGGGTGTTCAACATGATATCACATATGCCATAAAAAGTGCACGATCAACCAATGAGAAGTGTGGACATTGATCTTTGTGTACTAGGCCATCATAGGCGTACAGTCCATATTGTGCATGTCCCAGACACACGCAGTGCCACGAGTCCCGTGTCCATGTATCAGCCACCAGGCGTGAGTGCTAGAAGCATACATCAATGAGATGCTGACGAATGTCACGGGCCTCCGGTGCCTCGCAGACTCCATGAGGTGCTGCCACATCCCCACCCTCATCATGACCATCATCAGGTGCTTGCAGTTCTGCGTCAGGGGGCATGGGCACATTTCTACGTACGCACATGTTGTGGAGCATGACACATGCCATCACCATCTTTGCAACCTTCTCATGGCGGTACAGGAGTGCCCCGCCAGACCTGCTGAGGCAGCGGAAACGGGTCTTCAGTAGGCCGAATGCCTGTTCAATGACTACACGGGTACGTGAGTGGGCATGGTTGTAGTCCTCCTCATGCTGGTCCCGTGGGTTCCGGACTGGTGTGAGGAGCCATCTCTTCAGTGGATATCCAGCATCACCTGTATGTGGACGAGAAACGTATGATGTGGAATGCCATTGATACGTACGCACACCCCCCCCCCTTCCTGGCAGGTCATTGCCAATTCACATACCCCACATCATCATGCATGTAATGAGACTCACCGAGTAGCCAGGATCTGTTCCCTGCGTGTCGCTCCATGTAGCGTGGTATTGTAGAGTTCCTCAAGACCATAGAATCATGGGTTGATCCAGGGAATCGGGCACAACAATGTGTAATGATCCTGTTGGAGTCACACACCATCTGTACATTCAGGGAATGAAATTGTTTTCGGTTGCGGTACTGGGCCTCCATGGCATGTGGGACGACCAATTCAACATGGGTGCAGTCGATGGCACCAATGCAACCCGGTATGCCGGCAAGTGCATGGAATCCCACTTTTGTGTTGGTTATTTCCTGCTCCGAGCGTGGTAGAGAGATGTAGTCGTCTGCGTGCTTCAGGAGGGCATCGAGCACTTGCAATAGTGTCCGTGAGAACAGTGGCTGAGAAATGCCATGCAACTGTCCGACTGTGTGCTGGTAGGTGCCTGTGGCCAGGAAGTGTAGTACAGACACCACCTTCAGTAGGGGTGGGATGGCGGTTGGGCTATCTATCATGCTGACAAGGTCAGCCTGTGTCATGTCCACAATGGCGGCTATGGTGTCCCGGTCCAGACGGTAGAGGGTGTGGATCTGCTCATCAGTGAGGTTGAACGGATGTGCTCGGAGGCGTGGGATTGCGGGCTGCCTGCGTGGTGGTAGTGGCTGTGCTGGTGGGCCTTGCTGGCCCTGCCTTAGCCTCCTCCTCCTCCTGCGTCTCCTCCGTGCGGCTGGTTGTAGTTGGTGTTCGTCTACTTCTTGGAGTCGGAGCACTTGCAGTGCTATCAGGTCCCCCAGGGCCAACATCGCGAGTCCTGCCGGTAGCATTTCGGTGTGGTTGTGGGAGGAGACTGGCTGTGCAATTTATGTGTTTTCAGGCTGTATGGCCTCCACCTGTGGTGATTGATTCCACCTGTGCAAACTGCTCTCCCCTTTGGCCGAGCACGTCCCGCGCACAACGCTGCAATTCGGGGAATTGTATCTTGCTATTGCAATCATGTATTTGTACCCGATGGCCGTGTAAGATTGGTTGATATGTTCATTCTGCTGTGGTCCCATTGTTTCACATACTATCTGTGCAGTCGCGAACAGACTTGTGAGGGGTCAGTGGAACGTAGTACTCGAGTAACGGTGGGCCCTCATGCATCACTGTACCGAGTTGCAACGACGGGCGGGGCGTCCCATTCGTGGGTGAAGGCAGTTGCCATTTTCACACACAGCCGCACTCGATGGAATAATTAGTGATTTCAAACGGCCACAGATGCCTTTTCGACGTGATGTTGCAAATGAGGAATTCGAAGGGCGGCGCTTTCGGTTTCCAGCTAGCGGCGAGGAGATGCCCACAGGTCTGACTGCAAATGTAACGTTCTATTGTTCTATGTCCTTGAGACAGGGCCCATGGCGAGGGAGCAATGATTGATATGAATAGTTTGGGATGCGCAATAGCTACGTGGGCGATGAGGCCGTCCGTTCCAAAATACATGTTACTTCACAACACTGGAATTACGGGCTGGGGCACTGTGGATTTAGCAGGCTGCATAACGCACAGACTCAATGGATGTTTCTAATGTTATGTGAGTAATTATTCAGGCATTTTGATCCCGGGATGAGGGAATGATGGATGGATGCATGGGCAGGTGATTTGATACAGAGTTTGCCATGTACAGGGCTTCTTGGGATCTATCCGCCTCCCCTACGCTATGTGATGCAGGGCTGCCATAGTGGGACCATCGTCCATCTGGCCTTGTTGAGCCCTCCCTGTCTCGAGGCGCCCTCAGACACTCGTTTGTGATGGTGTTTGCACCTCGATATAGATGGTTATGAGTCGCAAGTGGTTTTGGGGTGGTGATGATCCTTTGGAGTGGGCTAGCATGCATATGGCTGTGGATTTCGTGTGATCATTGAAGTGAGTTGTTGGAATGTAGTTCTGATGGCCATTCTGTTCTTTTTCTTTTCTTTTGGTTGACAGGTATCTCCTCCCCTTTTGCCACTGCCATCTGTATGCCACTCCTGCAGATGGATTTTACTCCCGACACCTGCTGCTTCGTGTTAATCAGTGGAGCAGCATTACGATCTTATGGGACGATCGCCAATGGGCCACATGCCCTTACGCAGTACTGGTGGCTCGGAGCAACATTTCGGCCTTTCAGCTGGACTAGTGCCTCCCCATTGGGACGGCCCTGCGGTTCTGTGCGCTTCCATGTTGCCTTTTCGTACGTGAATGTGGCTCTGTGTACCATGGGGGAACAGGGCGACACACAGGTAGTGGCTGGTCATTTCTTGCGGAAGCAGCCCACAATGGTGATTAGTGTTTTGGAGTTCATGGCCTGATGGCTGTATGGCCTTGGTGATTTTGATGTGCATAAAATTTCTATTCTGATTTGGCCCGTGTAGCGTTTTTCTTTGCAAGTGATGTGGCATATGCCTATTTGGGGGGCGATGTATTGTGAGGAGATCTGCATTGGGTTCCAGCTTCGGGGTTTAGTAGCGTGGTACTGTGCTGTGCGCGTTTGCCTACGAAGCCCAGTGAGGTCAGGGATGGGGGCTGCCAATATGACAGTTTGAATGTTGTCATGCTCAGGGGCGGGGGATTGGGTTTTGTGTAACAGATGCCGGTCAGCCAGGTGGACTGGTGGAATGATGTGATTTTCGGAATATTGCTGGTCACAGGTGCCTGTGTTTGCGTGCGTTTCTTGGTGGGGGACTGTGGTCATGTCCATTGGGATGGCTTCTGTATTCGTGCCATCTGTGCCCTGCAGCTCCCATTGGCCCCTCTTGTGTTTCTTTTGTTCGTTGGCATGCATGGGTGACTTGTACATTTCAATGGTTGCATTGTGGCTTCATTGCACCTACGGGGAGTTGTACTTTGTAGGCAGGGAGCGGTGTACAGGCACTCAGTGGGGCCGTTTACGGTTGATTCGCGATGCCGTACTTCTCGCCATGGCGGAATGGTACATTACGCCATGCCTGATGGCGTTAGGTACATGTCCGCTAGGGTCGGAATTGGCGTACCGTTGCACCATGGTGGTGTTTGCGGTTTGGCATGGCGCGCGCGCGCGTGCTTGGTGCAGTTAGCGTTGGCGTTCACTACGGTGTCGCTAATGGCTTCGTACTTTGCGGTGACGGGTCATAGTCGCACCGTGCGCTATTCGATGGCGGTATTGCATTTCCGCCATCGTTTTTCGATTTCCGCCAGGGTCGTAATGAGGGCCAAAGTGTTTTAGCCTCACAGGAACTCAAAGAAAGAGGGAAAGCAGGAGCGGGGGTCCCTATAAAGTGAGTACCAATTTTGACTTTGTCATAATAATTGAATATAAAAAATACTATGTTAAGCACTGTGGATAAAAGGACTATGTAAATGACAAATTATTGTTATTTATCAACATCGGAAGGTAGAAGGGCTGAGTCGAATTCGAACTTGTGTCTGAGGTGAGCTCTTAACTCCCGAATTATCCTCCCATAAATCATGAGCATAGGCAGAAAAATTCCCATGATATAAATGATCCCGTTAATTTCTCATTATTTAAGTGATTTTTCCTCAGGATGGGGATGTTCTGCTAAACCATAGCTCTCTCTTTAATTCCCTACTTTACGGGTTGATGCTCGATTCACACTTCTGCTCTCAATCTTTATGGCTGGCGCGTAGAGCATCATTTTTCACGGCATCATAGGACTTTTGCATTACAAGTTGCTTGAACCTTAACCCCTTAAATGCTGAACTCTATGCATTTCTATGCAAATAGGGCGAGCATACTAATAAAGTGAAAAGAATGATTGCCCTCAAAGCCAATGTCTGTGTCTACCTCAAGTCTTATCGTATTGCGGACGCTAGGGCACAATTCAGTAAACCCAAACACAACCTGCCAAAAGTAGGCTCTGCTTGATAACATTTTATGCTCCCATCTTCCAAAAATGTATCCAACATTTTATAACCCTACACCAGAATGGGCATAGCGTTGACTTCTGATACTCATCGGACAGGGTGAGCTTATGCTCATCTGGTAGGTTGAATGAAGAAACCCCCGTAAAGGAGCTCAAAGCACTTAAGGGTGTTTTAGCTCTTAATTCGATCTCATTCTGGCTACCAAAATCAACCTAACATAAATTATTCTAGAATGTTAGACGTAGAACATTAAGATGCGTACTCCCATTGTTGCTTCTTCCAGAGACGCTAATTTCTAGACCGGCATTTAGGTTTGCCGAATGCTGCTCTTTCTCATTTAAGGAATGTACATTTCAATATCAGTTGCCTATGCAGAGTTTGCTAAGGCAAGGAACCGGCATTGCGGACCCACAGGTGTTATGGTGTAAGTGAAGAAGAGTAGTATTATCAGAATATAGTAAACTCTTAAGACTGATTTTTATTATTCTAGAGGCAGGTCCAGATGGTAGATGCTAGTAAGAAGACAACTGCCCCTGATATAGGGCTTTGTGTTGACAAAGTAGTATCCACTGGATTATTTATTAAGAACCATTACCCTTTGTAAAAATGTATGATTAGTGCCAATCTACCTATTCATAAACCTATGGCAAGCAACTTGAGTCAAATACAAACTGTGAATCCACATATCACCAATAACATGTTTGCAGTTGTAAGAGGATTGAGATGGTAGGGCTGATTGACCTCAAGTTCAACAAGGTGTTCCAATCCCAATTTGCTAAACACATGTGTTCACGACTGCCAAGGGCACCAGATGGAATATATCAGCAATACTTTATTGGGGCAATCTTAAAGGGAAACCGACTGGCAGTGTTGTGGACTACCTCCTAGTGAATGGAACGTCTACCTGTTTAATCACTAGGCATGGTAATACATCTGCCCACTCATCTGTGTTAAGATTCAGCATAAGCACTCTGTCTGGTGCTCCTTCTTTTAATCAATGGCACTACTTCTTTCGGACACTAGAGCGGCAGTAGCCCTGACCCTTTCGGCAGAGCATGAAGTCCATCACCCAAACACAGATGATCCTGCCACTCCCCTGGTGGAATCACGTAGCTGCTGCACACCTACTTTTACATATCTATGATTTTTTCCCACAGGCCGTTTTTTCCAAAGCCGTCATCCTGCACCGGGCATCAGCATTAGAGGAAGAGGATTGAGATGGTTAGGCTGGATTGATCTCAAGTTCAACAAGATGTTCTGTTCCCAGTTTGCAAATAATGTTCGCTTCTCCCAAGGGCACCAGCTGAACTATGTCTGCAATAATGTATTGGGGGAATCTGTTGTGGATCTCAAGTGAACCTACTGAAAATTTGGTACAACTACATTTCACCTCCTAGTGAATGGAACCGTTACCTGTTTAATCACTAGGTAGAACAAAAACGTAAATTCCTCTGCTCACCCATCAGTGTTAAAATTCAGCATAATCACCCGGTCTGGTCTGCTTTCTTTTAATCATTCGCATTGCATAAAGTCCATCGCCTAAACACAGATGATCCTCCCACTCCCCTAGTTGAATCATGATGCAATTGCTCATGTGGGGTACTTAAGAATGATGACAATTAACTAGAGTTCACAATTTCAATTGACTACATCAGAAAATTGCAAGAGATAAGTATACCCACACAGAGCAATGGTAACAACAATCTCGTTTACCATTCTAAGATGGCCACCTCAGTTACAGAAAAATGTATATTGTCCGGTCCCCGCAAGTAAGCATGGGTTTATAGTCTTGTAAAGAGTGAGTGGTGACTGATAAACAGATTGTTGTTATCAGCTGAAATCACGTCTTGCATAGTGGTTGAGCTTGCAGATGTTGCTGCCAACAATTTTGTGTTTAATTACAACATTCAGCTTTGAGTGGTCACAAAGAATATTTGTGGCTATAGAGCGGAGGTTTGCAACCTATATGCTCTCCAGATGTTTTGGACTATGTCTCCCTTCACTAGGCTGGCTAGAGCTGATGGTAGTTGTAGTCCACAACATCTGGAAAACCAAAGGTCACAGACAGCTGCTCTGGAGAATATGATCAGGAGCTATGATCAGAAACTGTTCTAGGGTAAGGCAAGACTAGTTGCGACCCCACAGTGTCAATTGCAGGGTGTGCCAGAGTCTCTCTCTAAACAGAAAAGTGTGCTCTTGTACTGAGGGCAGAGAGGCAAACTTGAAGTTGTAATTCATAACAAAGTTTTGTGCATTGACTTTGGCTGAGACTCTTCACCAGACACATATTGTGAGGCTCCGAGTGCTTTGTAAGTGGTCACAAGGTTGTGAGAAAGGCTGAGAAAGTAAGGCATTACTAGAAGCTCCAACTGGAACCTGCATGTCAAGACGTCTTGTAGTGGTGACAAATGAATGATACATATAAATACTAGTTTGTAGAGGCTATGTGTGGAGTCAGAATCCCATATACACTGGTAAAAGATGCTCCTTGTCATCCAACAGGTGGGTAGCCTATGAAAACGTGGACTTCTCTGGTACGCAGTATATCCTGGAGAAAGGGACGTATCACTGCTGTCAGGATTGGGGTGCAAGCAACAGCAAGATATCCTCCCTTCAACCTGTCCTCCAGGTAAGAGCACTGTACCTTCGTCTGGGTGTGTTGCTACATGCGTATCTCCTGCAGGAGGACAACCTGAAAATGTATCCGCTCTAGAGAAAAGTCCTTTATATGTACCACCTTCATGAGAAAGTTGACTATTTTATCCTCCCATTTTGGGAATCTGTGTATGTTCCTCCAACAGATGTAGTTCTGTATGGGTTCCTCCTCAAGAGGTGAGTTGTGTATATGCACCTCCTCTAGGTGACGATTCTGCATCTACAACACTTCCAGGGAGTGTTCTGCTTTTTTACTTCCTCAAGGGTAGTCTTACGTTTCTTTACCTCCTCCAGATGAGTGCTCTGTTTCTGTACTTCCTCCAGGGGAATCTTCTGTTCAGCTTACTTCTTTCAAGGGAGTGTTCTCTTAGTTTACTACCTCCAGTGCAGTGTTCAGGTGGTTTATGTCCTCCAGGGGAGTGTTTGTTATGCTTACTTCCTACAACAGACTGTTCTGTTCTCCCCAATGGTAGTGTTCTCTTAGTGTCACTCCTTCACAGGAGTGTTCTGCTTTACCTTCTCCACGGGAGTGTTCTGTTTGTTTTCTTCCTCCAGGGGAGTGTTCCCTTAAGTTTACTTCCTCCATTTGAGTGTCCTATTCTTCATCCAGGGGAGTGTTCTATTAGTTTACTTCCTTCAGTGGAGTGGTCTGTTCATTTACCTCATTCATGGGAGTATTCTGTATGTTTACTTCTTCCAGGGGAATGTTCTGTTATTCCTCCAGGCAAGTGTTCTGTTACTGCATCTCCTCCAGAGGAGTGTTTTGTTTGTTTACCTCCCCCAGGAGAGTGTTCCCCTAGTTTAACTCCTCCAGGGAAGTGTTTTAATTTACTTTCTCCACGTTAGTTTCTGGTTCTTTTCTTCCTGCATACGAGTGTTCTCTTAAGTTTACTTTCTCCACATGTGTGTCCTGTTCTTCATTCAGGGGAGTGTTCTGTTATTCCTCCAGGCCAGTGTTCTGTTAAGTTTACTGGAGTGTTCTATTCTTCCTACAAGGGAGTGTTCTATTAGTTTACTTCTTCCATGAGAGTTTATTGTTCTTCCTCCAAGGGAGTGTCCTATTAGTTTACTTCCTTCAGGGGAGTGGTCTGTTCATTTACCTCCTTCAATGTAGTGTTGTTTGTTTAGTTCCTCCAGGGGAGCGTTCTGTTATTCCTCCAGGCGATTGTTCTGTTAAGTTTACTGAAGTGTTCTATTCTTCCTCCAAGGGAGTGTTCTATTAGTTCACTTCCTCCAGGAGGGTGTATTGTTCTTCCTCCAAGGGAGTATCCTATTAGTTTACTTCTTTCAGGGGAGCAGTCTGTTCATTTACCTCCTCCACAGGAGTGTGTTGTTTGTCTACTTCCTCCAGGGGAATGTTCTGTTATTCCTTCAGGCAAGTGTTCTGTTACGTTTACTGGAGTGTTCTAGTCTTCCTCCAAGGGAGTGTTCTATTAGTTTACTTCCTCCAGGAGAGTGTATTGTTCTTCCTCCAATGGAATGTTCTGTTAGTTTACTACCTCCAGTCGAGTGTTCTGTTCATTTACCTCCTCCACAGAAGTGTTTTGTTTGTTTACTTCCTACAGGGGAGTGTTCTGTTATTCCTCCAGGCGAATGGGCTGTTAGTTTACTACCTCGTTAGTTTACTACCTCCAGTGGAGTGTTCTGTTAGTTTATCTCCTAAAATAGAGTGTTTTGTTTATTTACTTCCTACAGGGGAGTGTTCTGTTCTCCCCCATTGTAGGGTTCTCTTAGTTTAACTCCTCCATGGGAGTGTTGTGCTTTACCTTCTCCATGTGAGTGTTTTGTTTGTTTTCTTCCTCCAGGGGAGTGTCCTCTTAAGTTTACTTCCTCCAGGAGAGTGTACTGTTCTTCCTCCCAGGGAGTGTCATATTCGTTTACTTCCTCCAGGGGAGATGTCTGTCCAGTTACCTCCTCCACAGGAGTGTTTTGTTTGTTTACTTCCTCCAGGGGAGTGTTCAGTTATGCCTCCAGGCGAGTGTTCTGTTTTTACTTCCTTCAGGGGAGTGCTCTATTCTTCCTTCAAGGGAGTGTTCTGTTAGTTTACCTCCTCCAGGGGAGTTTACTGCTTTACCTTCTCCAGGGGAGTGGCCTTGGTTTACCGTCTCCAGGGGAGTGGTCTTAGTTTAATTTCTCCAGTGGAGTGTTATGTTTATTTACATCTTTCTGGTGTTTTATTTGTTTACTTCCATCAGGGGATTGTTCTGCTTGTTTACATACACCAGTGGAGAGTTGTGTATATGAAACTCTTACATGGGAATGTTCTTTGCGTGTACTTCCTCCAGAACAGTGTTCTGCTCTACCTCTTCCAGGGGAGTGGGCTCTTATCTCCCATAGTAGTGTTCTGTTTTTCTACTTCCTTCACAAGAGTGTTCTGCTTGTTTACCTCCTCAAGGAGAGTGGGGGTGTTCTGTTTGTTTACTTCCTCAAGTGGACAATTACCCCACCCGGGGGTCTATATGGCTATTAGCACATGTTGGTAGTAGCAATACATGTTTCTGAGTTTTGGTGGTGAAGAAGCAAATGTTACTTTAATAGTGAATAGAGTAAATAGAGTGAGTTAGTAAATTAAATGTGTTTTCATTTGCTAGTATTTTAATAGCATGGTTGTCTTCATAAACTAAGCATTTTATTTGTAACTTGGTTGAACTGGAACATGTTTAACAAGACCATGCATTAGGTGTCATGTAAACATACATGGTTTCCCTATAAGAAAGCAAATCATTTTCCAATGTTTTATCTTTCACATTTGTGTGTTAAATAGCATGTTGCACACACAAAATGAAAATATGTCCTCCCAGAAAGGACGTGCACTGTTGAAAACAATCTTGCCTTGAATTTGTCGTGTTGTTTTCCTATGCAGTCAGTACCAGTAGTTATTAACTGCACGCTAGACATCCTGATTGGCTGAGAGGAGGCTAATAACAATCTCCATGTGTTAATACAGTTTAGACGACTTTGTTTTCTCTGACCTCTCTTTCATTCTATGAAGTTAACGATTACTCTTGGAATAAGTGACTCCATTGTGCTTGCTGGGTATTGAATTGGAGACAATACGTAAAGGATGATGGAACAAGTGTTAGTGCTTAAGCGGGAATCTTTGCTGTGGGGTGTTTTGGTGTGGATGCGTTTACAGTGCTGGGGCGCCCTGTGACACCGAGAGGGTGAGTGAGCTTAGGGCGTGATTGGGATCGCTTGTCCATATGCTGATGAGGGAGATTGTAGCGTGCTTGGTCTGTCTTGGAGAGAAATGCTGAGATCTGTATGAGGCAGGGTGATTTTAGGGTGCTTGCCAAGTGCTTAGGTGAGTGTGTGGCGATACAGGAAGAGGCATTATGACTTTCATGTGCAGGGTGCTGGAGTGGATGCTTGGGGGATTGCAATCTGAGTTCCTTTAAGGTACTAGCCTGAGTGCCAGGATGTCTATACACTGGTAAAGTGGGTGCTCGTAGCATTGAGGGACAATTTTATTTTATTGTTCATTTGTAAGGTGCATCAAGTAAATTGTGTTTCAAAGTGCCCACTGGACAACATGGAGGGCACATGGAAGTGAAGACAAATTAAACCATTAAAGATACAGGCGGACCTACTAGGCCTTGTGAGCATACAGAACGTGCAACAGTGATACAGGTGGTGCCTGTATAGCAGTTTGGAGAATGCTTGCCAGCACTCTTGAAGATTTCTATGGAGTACTGGTGTGTGTACATTTAGGGTGCCAAATGTCTCGGGAGGATAGCTCAGGGACAACGTGCTTGTCTTGGAAGTAATACGACGTGGAGCGGCACAGGTTCGATCCCCAGGTCCGCGCTTATAAATCTCTGGGTATGAAGCGTGTTATAAATGACCCATTATTGGTTGTTTGTTACTTGTGAGGAGCTGGAGAGGGAGGTTTTGTAGTGGGTGGACAGGTGATTGATGGGTGCCAGTATTCTTTCAGGGTGCTACGGGAATAGTAAGAAGTGTGCTTATATGGCCATAAAGCGTGTGCTTGTCAGTTGCCTGCTCGATGCTTGTAAGGTTTCTGGTGTGTGTTTATGAAGCTGGGAGACTGCCAAGATATCAGGGTGACACTCGAAAGTGTTGTCCTATGGTCCTAGGGTGGGTGTTTGATGTTTGGTGGGAGGGTGCTTGCATGGAATTGGGTGTGCGTTCATTTGGTATCGAGGGTGCACTTTTAGGCCGTTGATTGGGTGCCTGAAAGCTGCCATGATGGGTGAAAGTGAGTGAAATGTGTGGTTTTTTTCAGGGTGCAATAATGGAAACTAGTCTGTTATCTGCATGCTTTCAGTGTGCTAGTGTGAGCACTTACTGCTAATGATTTGATGCTGATTGGTGATTGGGTGCATGTGGGGTGTGAAGGCTGGTCTTGCTGTGGTGTAATGATTTGATGCTGATTGGGCGCATGTGGGGTGTGAAGGCTGGTCTTGCTGTGGTGTAATGATTTGATGCTGATTGGGTGCATGTGGGGTGTGAAGGCTGGTCTTGCTGCTGTGTAATGATTTGATGCTGATTGGGTGCATGTGGGGTGTGAAGGCTGGTCTTGCTGTGGTGTAATGATTTGATGCTGATTGGGTGCATGTGGGGCGTGAAGGCTGGTCTTGCTGTTGTGTAATGATTTGATGCTGATTGGGTGCATGTGGGGCGTGAAGGCTGGTCTTGCTGTTGTGTAATGATTTGATGCTGATTGGGTGCATGTGGGGCGTGAAGGCTGGTCTTGCTGTGGTGTAATGATTTGATGCTGATTGGGTGACTGTCGGGCGTGAAGGCTGGTCTTGCTGTTGTGTAATGATTTGATGCTGATTAGGTACATGTGGGGTGTGAAGGCTGGTCTTGCTGTTGTGTAATGATTTGATGCTGATTGGGTGCATGTGGGGCGTGAAGACTGGTCTTGCTGTTGTGTAATGATTTGATGCTGATTGGGTGCATGTGGGGTGTGAAGGCCAGTCTTGCTGTTGTGTAATGATTTGATGCTGATTGGGTGCATGTGGGGTGTGAAGGCTGGTCTTGCAATGTCCTTGACTGGGTGCTTATATGCAGTATTGCGGACGAACTGCAAATGTCCAATCCCATCTGCTTTTGTCTTTTTCAGGTCGGTGAATCTAATCTGCACTATGATTCAAAGGTACAGTAAGGGTTGCTTTTATCTTCCCGCACCCCCGTGTCCATGATTCTCAACTCAAAGCTTGTCACCATCCAGGTGGCCACCCCTCTTCCTCTGTCATGGCCCTCCAGGGGGACTTTCTAATACCTCTCTCCCTGGACACCATCTGAGATGTTCTTTAATGTCCCTTCTGCTGCCCCTCCATCTCAAGGGAATCTTTCCTACTGCCTCTCTTCACCCCCCACTCGCAAAGGTCCATGGATTCACCCAGTGGAGTAACCTTGCTGAAAATGTTGGGGGGGCATGACATCTGATGAAAAAGTGCCCCAGACAAATGAATGGGGACAAAATGGTGTGCCATGAAAGTTGGGGGGACAAACAACCCCGTCGCCCCCTAAAATTACACCCATGGGTACACCACTACCATCTTTTCCCTAGTCTCCGCTTAAGGGAATCACCTTAAACGTCCTGTCCTCTGCCATTTTTAGATCTAATGCCCCCCACACTAAAATCTCTCCTTCTTCTCCCAACAGATCCAGCTGTTTTCTGAGCCCGGCTTCTGTGGCGATGACTTGATCTATGAGGATGAAAAGGGCACTCTCCCGGAGGGGTTCAACCCCAAGTCTTGCAGAGTTCATGGTGGCAGGTGAGTGGTGCCACTTAAAGCAGCCAGACCACTGGGCATCAGCAGTAAACAGATACCCGTGCCTGTTGCTGCAAGGTCACGTGGGCCTGCCTGACCAATAGAAACTCCCTGCCTGTAGATAGATTGGTGCGTGCACACTGGGTTCATGTACCCCTCCCTTGCATGTAGAAGTCTGCATCCCACTATGCACGACAAATGTATCATTCGTAAAGCCGGTGCTTCAAGTGGGATAAGAAATCGAGGGAGGGAGGGGTCTCTAACACATCATGATGCAATATTTAGGGGCGGGTCCTAAAAAGTGTCTTGCGCAGCTTGATTTCCCAAGTAGTTAATAAACCTTTAAAAGAGGTGGGGCCTATGTAACTAAAGGTGTGATCCAACAGAACAATCAAGTGTTCAAATGTGTAATGGAAAGGAGTACATGTTACTTTAAAAGGTGTATTAAAATATATTTAATGTGTGCACAAATATTGACCAAAGTGAATGTATTCAAACATAAAATAGGACATCAACTCAAAATAGGTCATTGACACTGATTTTCATTGCTGCAGGGAATTAATCTGGCTGGGGAAGTCAGTCCGGGGAACCGTGGCAGAGCCATTGCTCAATGTCAATATTTTGAGACTGCCAGGGCTGAGCCACGCTAGCCCTGGCCCACTTAAAGTCCGCTGTAAAGCTTTGTTTACCAACCGTTTTAAAGGTCAATTTCAGCATTAAATAAAAAATGTGAAAAGCCATTAACTGTTTTTTGTGCATCGGTTTTGTAAGATTGTGTATGGGGAGAGGGGTAGTGCAAGCACTGTTATTTGTTTGCTGCTATGTTTAAAGGTGTGAAGTTGGAGGGTTGTTTTACAAGAGTTGTAATATTTTGATGTTCAGCTATTGTTAAGCATCCTAAATTACATTTAACTATTGAAGCACTTTCATCATATGACTTTCAGGTACTAAATCGTATTGAGGGGCCACGACATAAACACATGCCAGGGCCTGCTTACAAGGTGTATGCTGGCAAACGCTATAGACATCCTCCACAATGGACTATTTGCCTCATTAACGCAGGGTACAAATACAAGCAAAAACAAAGAGTACATGCTCAAGACCTAACGAGTCAGCTATCAGAGTGATAAGCATTTTGGTTCTGGTCCGTCCTTGTGGGCGGGACAAGACTAATATGCAAATAGATGTTTCACCTCTGGGCAGGTGCAGTGAGCTAAAACGTGATTGCAGACCCTGCCCGGTGGGTACCTTCCTACAGAACAGGCTATTTAATCTGTGTTCGCCCTCAGCAGAGTGGCTATCACATTTTTGGATGGCATGGTAACATGCTAGCGTTGCTAATGTCCCTGCCTGCCCCATTTCATTCATGTTAGCATAAGGACTGGCAAGAGAGAGCATTCACTCTTTCAAGACAGACCTACAATGGACAAACATCATGTGTTAACAAGAATGTCATTCAAGTAATTATTATGCACTGCCTTACGGGTCATGACAGTCTTAAACGTGATTGGGTGCACTGCACAGATGCTGCTGATAACTAGGTAATAAGCAGCGGCAGGAGGGATTCAGCAGAGCAGGATATGTTGCAGTATTGCAGGATATGGCTGCGCATAACCGAGTATGGCAGAATCTCGTAGGGTATGAAGAATCATGGTAGGATATTGCAAGATATGGCGGGACGTAGCTTGGCATCACAATGCATGGCAGACAAGAGAGGATATAGCAGAGGATGGAGGGGTGTGGCAACGTATAGCAGATCTTTGACCATGGCATAGAATGGCAAGGTGCTGCATAGAATGGCAGTGATGGTGGTGCTCGCGATAGTGGTGTGGAAGGGGAGACTAGATCATGACAGGACATGTTAGGAAACAGCAGGTAGCAAAGGGGATGGTAAAGTTTGGTGAGGCATAGCAAGGTGTGTCAAGGCGTGGCAGAGCAACACAGAGCATGGCATAGCAAGGAAGGTTAAGTCCCTGCTTGATGAGGCATGGCAGGGTGTTGGAGGGTATGGGATGGGGGATGGCAGGAAATGTCATGTAGTGGAGAGATGCAGGATATGGCAGCTTTATGGCATAGAATGTCAGGACAAGGCAACGCTTAACAGTGCATGGCAGGACATGGCCATGCATGCCAAGCCATTCTTGGACTACCAGCTGATTGATCTGTACTCTCTGCCAGCTACAGAGTTCTACGAACAGGCAATAGTATTAGGTGAGGTGGATGTTCAGTGTTATGCTCTGAGTTGTCATTATATGCAAGACCGCCTGGTATCCCCCGATGATTCATTTCGCTGTCACATTGACGTGCAGGGGTTACTAGAGATGGGGTATACAGCTCTTCCGGGATCCCTTGGACTGTGGTCACCAGGCTTTATTGAGGACCCTTCCACTGAAAGGAGGGTGGGACATGCATTCACCTACGCCTTTTCGGAAAAATTGACTTTGCCTCGAGATTGCATTCCTGCAAGAGCACATGTAGCTGTATTGCCTGCGGAGGTCATGCCCTTGCTGACGCCATCTGTGATGTGCCATTAAAGCACCAATGATTATTTTCCAAAGTTAGGGGAGCTAGAGAGATAGTGCATTCTGGTCCCTTGGCATGTACAAATCCAGGTTTTCCTCTTCTCACCCTACAGTGGAAGACCCCTGAGAGTGTGGGTAGACCTTGGAGACCTCCACTTGCCAGGAACCACCTACCACCAACAGATAGTGGGACGGGAGAGCCCCAATGGCATACCATGCAGAGGGCGGCAAACTGGTACATATGGTGGGGTGCCCTAAATGTATGGGTCTGTAGTGCCACTGGAGGGAGAGATTCTCCTAGAAAATTCTATTGGGGCTGCATGGGTAGTGTAACACTAAAGAGCAATTAGTGCTACCCTCTAAAGTGAGTGGGGGCTGTCTAGTCGCTTAGATGTTCTGAGTGGTGGTCTTTATTTTCACTGGTGGAAGCCCCTCTGATGTAACCTCTACCTGGGGTTCGCCGAGACCGGTCAGCCCCTGGCTATAGCCACCATTCTGAAGGATTTGTGGCTTTAAAGTCATAAGGCCTGGAATAGATTTGCACTGGACAATCAGCGATGTCCGTTAGCATGTATGATTTGCACCGGCTACCTGATACACAAAGGGTTAAAACTGGAGCAAGTCTAGGGATGCGCAGAGCACCTCTGAGATGCTGACATGCAAATGTGATTCTCAATGATTTGCCAAAGAGTATCTGTGAGATGCTGATATGCAAATGTGATTGTCAATGATTTGCCAAAGAGTATCTGTGAGATGCTGACATGCAGATATGATTGTCAATGATTTGCCAAAGAGTATCTCAGAGATGCTGACATGCAAATGTGATTCTCAATGATTTGCCAAAGAGTATCTGTGAGATGCTGACATGCAAATGTGATTGTCAATGATTTGCCAAAGAGTATCTGTGAGATGCTGACATGCATATGTGATTCTCAATGATTTGCCAAAGAGTATCTGTGAGATGCTGACATGCAAATGTGATTCTCAATGATTTGCCAAAGAGTATCTGTGAGATGCTGACATGCAAATGTGATTGTCAATGATTTGCCAAAGAGTATCTGTGAGATGCTGACATGCAGATATGATTCTCAATGATTTGCCAAAGAGTATCTCAGAGATGCTGACATGAAATGTGATTCTCAATGATTTGCCAAAGAGTATCTCAGAGATGATGACATGCAAATGTGATTGTCAATGATTTGCCAAAGAGTATCTCAGAGATGCTGATATGCAAATGTGATTGTCAATGATTTGCCAAAGAGTATCTGTGAGATGCTGACATGCAAATGTGATTGTCAATGATTTGCCAAAGAGTATCTGTGAGATGCTGACATGCAAATGTGATTGTCAATGATTTGCCAAAAAGCATCTGTGAGATGCTGACATGCAGATATGATTGTCAATGATTTGCTGACATGCAAATGTGATTCTCGATGATTTGCCAAAGAGTATCTGTGAGATGCTGATATGCAAATGTGATTGTCGATGATTTGCCAAAGAGTATCTCAGAGATGCTGACATGCAAATGCGATTCTCGATGATTTGCCAAAGAGTATCTGTGAGATGCTGACATGCAAATGCGATTCTCAATGATTTGCCAAAGAGCATCTGTGAGATGCTGACATGCAGATGCGATTCTCAATGATTTGCCAAAGAGTATCTGTGAGATGCTGACATGCAGATGCGATTCTCAATGATTTGCCAAAGAGTATCTGTGAGATGCTGACATGCATATGTGATTCTCAATGATTTGCCAAAGAGTATCTGTGAGATGCTGACATGCAAATGTGATTCTCAATGATTAGCCAAAGAGTATCTGTGAGATGCTGACATGCAAATGTGATTCTCAATGATTTGCCAAAGAGTATCTGTGAGATGCTGACATGCAAATGTGATTCTCAATGATTTGCCAAAGAGTATCTGAGAGATGATGACATGCAAATGTGATTCTCAATGATTTGCCAAAGAGTATCTGTGAGATGCTGACATGAAAATGTGATTCTCAATGATTTGCCAAAGAGTATCTGTGAGATGCTGACATGCAAATGTGATTCTCAATGATTTGCCAGAGTATCTGTGAGATGCTGACATGCAAATGTGATTCTCACTGATTTGCCAAAGAGTATCTGTGAGATGCTGACATGCAAATGTGATTCTCAATGATTTGCCAAAGAGTATATGTGAGATGATGACATTCAAATGTGATTCTCAATGATTTGCCAAAGAGTATCTGTGAGATGCTGACATGCAAATGTGATTCTCAATGATTTGCCAAAGAGTATCTGTGAGATGCTGACATGCAAATGTGATTCTCAATGATTTTCCAAAGAGTATCTGTGAGATGCTGACATGCAAATGTGATTCTCAATGATTTGCCAAAGAGTATCTGTGAGATGCTGACATGCAAATGTGATTCTCAATGATTTGCCAAAGAGCATCTGTGAGATGCTGATATGCAAATATGCTGATATGCAAATGTGATTCTCAATGATTTGCCAAAGAATATCTGTGAGATGCTGATATGCAAATGTGATTCTCAATGATTTGCCAAAGAGTATCTGTGAGATGCTGATATGCAAATATGCTGATATGCAAATGTGATTCTCAATGATTTGCCAAAGAGTATCTGTGAGATGCTGATATGCAAATATGCTGACATGCAGATGTGATTGTCAATGATTTGCCAAAGAGTATCTCGGAGATGCTCCTGTAACCTGCAGATTTGCTCCAGTCTGTAATCTGCAGATTTGCTCCAGTTGTAAGCTTTGTGAATCAAGTATAGCATGTACGGTAGAATATGGAAATAGGAAATGGGCATGAGCATCTCTGATTTGCTCCATTTCCAATCTTTGATATTCAGGCACTGTTTCCCTGGTCTGTCAGAGCCTAAGATGGAGGTTCAGTGCAGATTCATGGAGACACCCCCATGAGTTCTGTGCAATATCCTACGGAGGGGCTTGAACGTAGGGTAGGAATGAGTGGGCATCCGGGATTGCAGCCACCTATGCAGTAAGAAAACAAGTGCATTTGTGTCAAAAGTGACTATTGTCTCCACTGAAAGAAAGATTTCACTTTCTATCAAAACTGAGCGAAGCACAGGCTGTTTTAGTTAACAAGTTACCCTTGCCACAGTGCCATGTATTATCCATCCCTGGGTGTTCAGCTCCACTTCATAGCCAAAGACCAAAGCACTGACATTGAATGCTTGCACTTGTGCTCCATATTCGATTAACGTAATTCTTTTATTACGTTTTATCACCTCAATACCAACGGCTCTCAGGAACGCAACAAAATAAACAGCCCAGACTTCTGGCTGTGTAAGCAGAGGGGATTTCCCTGAGGTTTCAACATTGTAATCTAGTACTAGGGACTGTAATGGGGCAGATGAGTATGCAACTATCACCTATTGTCCCTATTCAAGTACCAATTCCTGCCCCTACTCTTCACCATTACTATACAGGTGAGAACCGATACAAGCGGAGGCAGCCCTACTGATCCATGGGCCTAGGGGTGAGAGACGATGCAAGTTAAGGTCGAGTCTATAAAACAATACGCGTAAACAGACAAGGCACATGTGTCTGCCATGAAGAATTAGTTAGGCTGTGCAACACTAATAGGAATCAAAACGAGTTGTAATATGCACATGTAGTGTGCTGTACATAGCATAGAATATGGGCAGGTTCCAGCATTCCAAGAGGGGGACTCACTACACTGTTAGGGCAGATATAATTATAGGAACATAAGAGCACAGTATACATGGGAAGGAAACCGACATATGACAGATGTACATGATAAATGTAACAGGAACAGACACAAATATAAGTCACCAACATGAAGGTGCAGGTACAGAAGTGCAACCATTTTCCTTGCCCAGATGCCGCAGCAGGCCTAGAAGTTAGCAAGGACTCAAACAAGATACTGAATTCTTAAAAACACATTTATTTTAGAATCTCTGAAGCTGGCCAGACTGTAGTTCATAGCAAGAGCCAAGGTCAGATGCACGGAAGGGAGTAAGGGATGTGCAGAACGCAGGGACGAGATAACAGTTCCCAGGACGAGAAGCAGTAGACTCCCAACTTAACTTAGTTAAAATAAGGGCACAAACAGCCACTGATGTCCAGGTAAATGGGATCAGTATGCCAATAACTCTATAATGTTGGACCACTGGAGACACACAGTGACCACTGGAGACACACAAAGTGTGTCTCCAGTGGTCACTAAGAGTACAACATGCAGATTAGAATTAGGTGAAAGCTCAGTAAATAGGAAGAAATGAATTCTCCAACATGGTTCCCTAACATGTGATCATGACATGAAGAACACTGGCCATTATGAGCCAAGTACAGATAAGACACCTGCTGAACTCCCAAGCACACACACTGACACAAGATGATACACAAGGCCAAATACAAAACAGACAGGCCACATGGCCTAGGAATAATGGGGAGGTTTTTTTAATTGGAATTAGTGCAGACCATGAACTTCTCTCTCCCCCTACGCCCTTGTCAAAGTGTGCAAGGTTGGTGAGTAAAGTGTCAACCAATAGAAACCGCTCTTGTCACACTGCCATGATGAATAACACCAGCCAATCAGTAGCCAATGTAATGATATAGTGAAAGTATTATCTATGATGGGTTGGGCTCAGCAGGAGCCATCAAATAGGTGTCGACCAATGAATTAACTAACGCCTATGTATTCTATATGTAGCTTGAGAGATTAACCAACCCTAAATCCCCATATGTTTTGTAAACTGATATTGCACTATGACATCACTGCTTAAGTATTGTTGGTAGAAAATCTGCTTACAATCATTGTAATTTGAGAGCTACGAGAGAGAGCTGCTTGCATGCTGTCCCGGCCGAGATTCTGTTTTGAATAAAGCTGGCTTTTGTCGTGCATTTTGAGTACTCCATTATTGAGTATTGATTTTACCAAGTTTGCTAAATTAGGGCCTATCTGTACAGGACAAAGCGATAGCAACAGAGTTGAATCTGGCATACATCTGGGAATAACCTGGAAATAATCTATAATACAACCCCAAACATTCCTACATAAATCTGGAGAATGTGTTCTGGGATAGAGGGAGCAGGAAACTGAATCCAGATACCAACATAACATGCTTCAGAATGCTGTGATAACTGCTTTCTTTTTTACTCATTTTCCCTTTCCCTTCCTCTCTTCCCCCAAAATTCCCTTCCTACCATCCTTCCTCCCTCCCTTCCTTCATTATTTCCTCATTTGCACCGTTCCTCTCTTCCCACCCTTCCTTTCTTCCCCCTTTTTTCTCATGTCCTTGCAGCTGGATCCTCTATGAAGATCTGGAGTTCTCTGGGGAGCAGTACGTCCTTTGTGAGGGAGAGTACCCCACCCATACCGCCATGGGCTGCTTTTCTGATACTGTCATCCAGTCGCTGATGCAAGTCCCAATCGTGAGTACCTTGGTTTTAGTTTCCAACTAAGAGGTTGCAAAACAAGGAAGGGTTACATCTGGTGCTCTAAGATCAGAGTGCTATCTTTCTTTGGCTTTATCCCTCTCACCCCAGAGATATGGTATGATATGATATGGCATTTATAATGTGCCTATATACAAGTGTTTCAAGGCGCGACAAGGCAAGGGAGGGGGAACAGAGGGAAGACAGAGACAACGATCTTACTAGGCCAAGTAACATTGAAATCACACAAGTGCAGGGGAGGGGGGAAGGGGAAATTGCAAGGCGGAAGGCGGAGGGGGCAGTTTAGTACATAGGATATCAGTAAAGTAAATAAGGACAGTAAACAAAAAGTGCGACCATCTGGTGGCAAGGGTAAGTGCAGACATCAGGTGTCAAGTGCTGATAGGGGGAAGTAGGGATACAGAGACAGTCCCACAGTCCCAGAGTGCAAGGGTTGTCAGGGGGGCAGTGCAGGTGCAGATCCCTCTATCTCATACTTGAGAGGGCAGTCTTCAACATCCTCAAGGCCCAGAGGTCCCTCTATCCTATGCTGGGGCTGGCAGTCCGCATACCACTCACTACTTAAATCCACTGCAGAGGGCACTCTTCATTTCACCCAGCCCATATTATCCATCTCTCCAACACTAGAGATTGCAGTCTTCATCCACCTTATCCAAGAGATCTCTTTGTCACACCCTACCCAACTACAAGAGCTCTCTTCACATTTCCATGGAGATTACTTTTTCCTATACTAGAGAGGTCTCTCTGCACCTCATCTTTCCAAAGATCCCTCTGTCCCACACATTAGAGAGGGCATTCTTCATATCCTATCACACCGGAGATCCTTCTATCACACATACGTGATGGAAATCCTCATCCCTCTAATCCGAGAGTTGCCTCAGTCCCAAGCCAGAGAGGGCTCTCTTTACCTTCCATCCCATAGATCCCTCTGTCCTACATTCCAGAAGGGATATTATCCATCCCACCGCACCCGAGAGATACACCAGAGATCCCTGGGGTCCTACACAGCAGAGGGTTGTCATCCCTTCCCCCAAACAGGGATCTCACACTGCAGCTGATAGTTTACATTATCCTCACACCCACAGAGATCTCCCTGTCACACACAGTAGCGAGTGTTCCTCAACCCTCTTGCTCCACTGATCCCCCTATCCTATACTGGAGTGGACTTTACCTATCACCCATAGATGCATTGTCCCCCACTAGAAAGGGCTGTAGTTGCTCCTCTCCTACTTTAGACATTTCATATTGTCTTCATCATCATCAAACACACCGAGATCCCTGTGTCCTACACAGTAGAAGCAACTCCTTGATCCTCCAATCACAGAGACCCCTCTGTCCCACACTGGAGAGTGTAGTCTTCTTCATCTTCAAGCCTTAGTAACTCCTCTGGCCCACACTGGTGAGGAAGATCTTCATCACTCTCACCCCAGAGATCCTTATACCACACTGGGAGATCTTCATTTCTCTAACCCTCGATATCCCTCTGTCGCACAATGGGGTCTTTCGCCATCCCTTTCATACCAGAGATGCCTCTGTCCGTACAGGAAAAGCCAGTCTCCACATATTCCCCCTAGGGCTTAATATGAATGGTCGTGCACACACCCTTGAGAACTCAATCCTCGTATCGGCTCAGAATGCCCCCACAATTCTCCAATTCTCCAAAGCTCTCAAAACGTGACCCTTTCGACAATATCCGACCAAGGACGAAACCGGACGGATGCACAGACGGCAACTCGTAGTATTGCTCTACTGTTAAAAGACGCCTGTCCAAACGCTGGCTGCCTACACATTGTGCAGCGCTCTGCTTCTCTTGAGCTAGATCTGCACTTTAAACAATAAAATAAAACAAATTAAATTAAGATGATGATATACATTTAAGCAGGTAATAACAATGCAAAATACTTTATTAGCATAATATGTCAGATACGAGGAAACACATAGGGTACACAGCGTAATACACTACAGATCTCTGCCGGCCGCTGAGATCCCTTTGTGGTGTACTGGAGAGGGGTGGGCTTCACCCACTGAACCCCCTCTTTCCTACATTGTTATGGAGTGTTTGGAAGGCTGTGTTCAATGCTCTCGCCTAAAGCCCCCTCTGCTATACTCTAGAGGGCAATGCCTCCCTCTGCCACCTCATTCCTCTCTTCCGCAGGTTGGGAACATGGGATTTGGTTGAAGGCAAGAGGGATGGAAAGTGGAAATTTGCAATGAAGAAACATCCAGAGGGGAGGTGGCAATGGGGTTCAGTCAAGGGTGATAATTATAATAACTGCTGGGAGGATAGCTCTGGGGCAACGTGCTCGCCTTGGAAGCAAGACGACGCAGGGCAACAGAGGTTCCATCCCTGGGTCCAGTGCTTAGAAACCTCTGGGTATTAAGTGCGTTATAAATAACCAATTACAAAATAATTCACTAATTTATTTGTTTCACTTTTCTTATTTCTATTCTTCTGCACCTTTTTGACTTCACCATGCCCCACTGTACCCCTCCATGTACCTTGGTGCAACTCTTTGACCCCATCGCCCTCTATTCCCCACGCCTGTCTTCGGCGCATTCCCCTTTGACACTTTACCCTTGAGTTCCTCTGTTTTGTGCCTTCCCTTTCCACCTTTTCCCTCGCCAACCCCCTCCATTTTGGGTCCGCCACCTTTGCCTTCTGCTGACTGTATGAGCCTGTTGGCCTCCTCCTCTGTTCCCCACTCCTTCTCACCTGGTCCCTAATCTCTGTCATCCTCCCAACCCCCACCCTATGTTGATTTCTTTTCCTTGCCTCTGACACCTTTCCTTCCCCTCCGTTTGGATGATCCTTTCTTCTGTTGCCTCCACAGCATTTCTCTGAGCCCGCCATCTCACTTCATGGCCTGGAAAGTTTCGAAGGAAAGGAAATCCAGCTTCGGGAGGAAGTGCGGAGCCTTCACGCAGAAGGATTCAATAACCACGTGCTGTCCGTGCGAGTGAAGGGAGGCATGTGAGTCTTCACCACAGGCTGCGCGCGCCCCGTGCTCCTCCCATGTCCCACCTCACGTGCAGTCAGTGTAGGGATTGCTGATGAGGCCGCTGCTGACAAGGAGCCAGCCTCCCGGACAATGATAGGGGATTCCAGCTGCCGACAAGCAAGACTCAGGGACCACCACAGGAGATAGCTGATGAATGGGAGGGGCTAGAGGAGGATGGGTGGGATTCACGAGGAACAATAGGTATGGCGGGTGAATAGGTGTCCTTGCTTATTAATTAGAAATATTGGAACCGAGTAGGAGGGTTGCTGATCAGTGAGAGAGTTTGCTGGTGAACAGGAGCAGTGCTTAGGAATAGGGTACGTTGTTGATAATTAAGAGAGAGTGCTTTTCGATGGTGGGGACTGCTCGTGAACAGGAGAGACTGCTGGCAAGAAGAAAGGATTGATATTAAGCAGAATGTCTATGGAATTTAGAGAGAAAAGTGGAGGAGAGAGAGTTTTATGATGGAAGAAAACTGCTCGAGTGGAATAATCATATTCCAAAGTGATGAAGTGTCAACGTGCTTGGATATTTGTAATGAGTTGGTTTGAACGTGACGTGCTGGATGGAGTGGCTTTCTGCTAGAGGTAATGGCTATGTGCTGGTGGGAACGTGACGTGCTGGAAGGAGTGGCTATCTGCTAGAGGTAATGGTTATGTGCTGGTGGGAACGTCAAGTGCTGGATGGAGTGGCTTTCTGCTAGAGGTAATGGCTATGTGCCGGTGGGAACGTCAAGTGCTGGATGGAGTGGCTATCTGCTAGAGGTAATGGCTATGTGCTAGTGGGATTGTCAAGTGCTATATGGAGTGGCTACCTGCTAGAGGTAATGGCTATGTGCCGGTGGGAACGTCAAGTGCTGGATGGAGTGGCTTTCTGCTAGAGGTAATGGCTATGTGCTGGTGGGAACGTCAAGTGCTGGATGGAGTGGCTTTCTGCTAGAGGTAATGGCTATGTGCTGGTGGGAACGTCAAGTGCTGGATGGAGTGGCTTTCTGCTAGAGGTAATGGCTATGTGCTGGTGGGAACGTCAAGTGCTGGATGGAGTGGCTTTCTGCTAGAGGTAATGGCTATGTGCTGGTGGGAACGTCAAGTGCTGGATGGAGTGGCTTTCTGCTAGAGGTAATGGCTATGTGCCGGTGGGAACGTCAAGTGCTGGATGGAGTGGCTATCTGCTAGAGGTAATGGCTATGTGCTAGTGGGATTGTCAAGTGCTATATGGAGTGGCTACCTGCTAGAGGTAATGGCTATGTGCCGGTGGGAACGTCAAGTGCTGGATGGAGTGGCTTTCTGCTAGAGGTAATGGCTATGTGCTGGTGGGAACGTCAAGTGCTGGATGGAGTGGCTTTCTGCTAGAGGTAATGGCTATGTGCTGGTGGGAACGTCAAGTGCTGGATGGAGTGGCTTTCTGCTAGAGGTAATGGCTATGTGCTGGTGGGAACGTCAAGTGCTGGATGGAGTGGCTTTCTGCTAGAGGTAATGGCTATGTGCTGGTGGGAGTGTCAAGTGCTATATGGAGTGGCTACCTGCTTGAGGTAATGGCTATGTGCTAGTGGGAGTGTCAAGTGCTGGATGGATGGCTATCTGCTAGAGGTAATGGCTATGTGCCGGTGGGAACGTCAAGTGCTGGATGGAGTGGCTATCTGCTAGAGGTAATGGCTATGTGCTAGTGGGATTGTCAAGTGCTATATGGAGTGGCTACCTGCTAGAGGTAATGGCTATGTGCCGGTGGGAACGTCAAGTGCTGGATGGAGTGGCTTTCTGCTAGAGGTAATGGCTATGTGCTGGTGGGAACGTCAAGTGCTGGATGGAGTGGCTTTCTGCTAGAGGTAATGGCTATGTGCTGGTGGGAACGTCAAGTGCTGGATGGAGTGGCTTTCTGCTAGAGGTAATGGCTATGTGCTGGTGGGAACGTCAAGTGCTGGATGGAGTGGCTTTCTGCTAGAGGTAATGGCTATGTGCTGGTGGGAGTGTCAAGTGCTATATGGAGTGGCTACCTGCTTGAGGTAATGGCTATGTGCTAGTGGGAGTGTCAAGTGCTGGATGGATGGCTATCTGCTAGAGGTAATGGCTATGTGCCGGTGGGAACGTCAAGTGCTGGATGGAGTGGCTATCTGCTAGAGGTAATGGCTATGTGCTAGTGGAAGTGTCAAGTGCTGGAAGGAGTGGCTATCTGCTAGAGGTAATGGCTATGTGCTGGTGGGGGTGTCAAGTGCTATATGGAGTGGCTACCTGCTAGAGGTAATGGATATGTGCTAGTGGGAGTGTCAAGTGCTGGATGGATGGCTATCTGCTAGAGGTAATGGCTATGTGCTAGTGGAAGTGTCAAGTGCTGGAAGGAGTGGCTATCTGCTAGAGGTAATGGCTATGTGCTGGTGGGGGTGTCAAGTGCTGGATGGAGTGGCTACCTGCTAGAGGTAATGGATATGTGCTAGTGGGAGTGTCAAGTGCTGGATGGATGGCTATCTGCTAGAGGTAATGGCTATGTGCTAGTGGAAGTGTCAAGTGCTGGAAGGAGTGGCTATCTGCTAGAGGTAATGGCTATGTGCTGGTGGGGGTGTCAAGTGCTATATGGAGTGGCTACCTGCTAGAGGTAATGGATATGTGCTAGTGGGAGTGTCAAGTGCTGGATGGATGGCTATCTGCTAGAGGTAATGGCTATGTGCTGGAAGGAGTGTCAAGTGCTGGATGGAGTGGCCATCTGCTAGAGTTAATATCTATGTGCTGGTAGGAGCGTCAAGTGTTGGATGGAGTGGCTTTCTGCTAGAGGTAATGGCTACGTGCTGGTGGGAGTGTCAAGTGCTGTATGGAGCGGCTACCAGCCTGAGGTAATGGCTATTTGCTAGTGGAGGTGTCAAGTGCTGGAAGGAGTGGCTATCTGCAAGAGGTAATGGCTATGTGCTGGTGGGATTGTCAAGCGCTGGATGGAGTAGCTATTTGCTAGAGCTAATGGCTATGTGCTGGTGGGGGTGTCAAGTGCTGGGTGAAGTGGCTATCTGCTAGAGGTAATGGAGTGGACATCTGCTAGAGGTAATGGCTATGTGCTTGTGGGATTGTCAAGTGCTGGATGGAGTAGCTATCTGCTAGAAGTAATGGCTATGTGCTGGTGAGAGCGCCAAGTACTGGATGAAGTGGCTATCTGCTAGAGGCAATGGATATGTGCTGGTGGGAACATCAAGTGCTGAGTGGAGTGGCTATCTGCTAGAGGTAATGGCTATGTGCTGGTGGGAACGTCAAGTGCTGGATGAAGTGGCTATGTGCTAGAGGTAATGGCTAGGTGCTGGTGGGAACGTCAAGTACTGGATGGAGTGCCTGTCTGCTAGCGGTAATAGCTACGTGCTCGTGTGAGCGTCAAGTGCTGGATGGAGTGGCTTTCTGCTAGAGGTAATGGCTATGTGCCGGTGAGTGTCAAGTGCTGGATGGAGTGGCTATCTGCTAGAGGTAATGGGCAGTTGCTGGTGAGAACGTCAAGTAATGGATGTAGTGACTATCTGCTAGAGGAAATGGCTATGTGCTGGTGGGATTGTCAAGTGCTGGATGGAGTAGCTATCTGCTAGAGCTAATGGCTATGTGCTGGTGGGAGTGTCAAGTGCTGCGTGGAGTGTCTATCTGGTAGAGGTAATGGAGTGGCTATCTAGAAGAGGTAATGGCAATGTGCTGGTGGGATTGTCAAGTGCTGGATGGAGTATCTATCTGCTATAAATAATGGCTATGTGCTGGTGAGAGCGTTAAGTACTGGATGAAGTGGCTACCTGCTACAGGCAATGGATATGTGCTGGTGGGAACGTCAACTACTGGATGACGTGGCTATCTGCTAGCGGTAATGGCTACGTGCTCGTGTGAGCGTCAAGTGCTGGATGGAGTGGCTTTCTGCTAGAGGTAATGGCTATGTGCCGGTGAGTGTCAAGTGCTGGATGGAGTGGCTATCTGCTAGAGGTAATGGGTAGTTGCTGGTGAGAACGTCAAGTAATGGATGTAGTGACTATCTGCTAGAGGAAATGGCTATGTGCTGGTAGGATTGTCAAGTGCTGGATGGAGTAGCTATCTGCTAGAGCTAATGGCTATGTGCTGGTGGGAGTGTCAAGTGCTGCGTGGAGTGGCTATCTGGTAGAGGTAATGGAGTGGCTATCTGGAAGAGGTAATGGCAATGTGCTGGTGGGATTGTCAAGTGCTGGATGGAGTATCTATCTGCCAGAAGTAATGGCTATGTGCTGGTGAGAGCGTTAAGTACTGGATGAAGTGGCTACCTGCTACAGGCAATGGATATGTGCTGGTGGGAACATCAAGTGCTGGATGGAGTGCCTATCTGCTAGAGGTAATGGCTAGGTGCTGGTGTGCGTGTGAAAGTGCTGGATGGAGTGACTATCTGCTATAGGTAATGGCTATCTGCTAGAGGTAATGGCTATGTGCTAGTGGGAGAGTCAAGTGCTGGGCGGAGTGGCTATCTCCTAGAGGTAATGGCTATGTGCTGGTGGAAACGTCAAGTGCTGGAAGGAATGACTATCTGCCTGGGGTAATGGCTATGCGCTGGTGGGAGTGTCAAGTGCTGGATGGAGTGGCTATCTGCTAGAGGTAATGGAGTGGCTATCTGCTAGAGGTAATGGCTATGTGCTGGTCGGAGTGTCAAGTGCTGGATGGAGTAGCTATCTGCCAGAGGTAATGGCTCTGTGCTTTAAGGGTGTCAAGTGCTGGAAGGAGTGGCTATCTGCTAGAGGTAATGACGATATGCTGGTGGGAGTGTCAAGTGCTGGATGGAGTGGCTATCTCCTAGAGGTAATGGTTATGTGCCGGTGGGAACGTCAAGTGCTGGATGGAGTGTCTATCTCCTAGAGGTAATGGTTATGTGCTGGTTGGAACGTCAAGGGCTGAATGGAGTGGCTTTCTGCTAGAGGTAATGGCTATGTGCTGGTGGGAACGTCAAGTGCTTGATGGAGTGGCTGTCTACTAGAGGAAATGGCTATGTGTTTGAAGGAATGGTTTGGCACTGGATGGGGTGGTAGTGTACTGGATGGTGTCATGTTATTTTGGCATCGATCTCCATGGTTCAGGCTTCCTGCGCCACACCTGGCTGTAACTTCTTCCATCCTCTGCTGCCACGTTAATTGCCCTGGAGACGCGGTATCCCAGTCTCTGACTGTCACGCCATGTCTGCGACATGCCCTGGACGCCTCCACCTTACTTTTTGGTGCTCTCCACTCAGGGAGGCAAGGGATCATGGGAGATTCCATTGTTATCCTCTTTGCTCCCCTTTCTAATTGTAGTTTTTGGGTTGGTCAGCGATGGTCCCACACCGTATTGATGGCAGAAGTATACACTTTGCAGTGATATGCATATAATGATGTTGCCTTCTTTCTCTCCTCCCTTCCACTGTCCTTCTATGCCTGTCCCTCGTGTGCAATCTGTTTTCTGCTGTTTTACCCTCTCTGACTCTGCCTCGCCCCATCATATTCTCTTGCCCTCTGGTTTGCTCTTTCATCTTATTTTGTGCCTTGCATGCTCTCGTGGTCTCTTCTTTGTGACCCCTGTTTCCTGCTCTTTGTCTTGCCTTGGATCTACCCTTACTTTATTTCTTCCTTACTCTATGTCTTCCCTTTCTCTCCATTGCTTGTGCTTCATTCCCCTGATCCCTTTGTTGCTGCTCTGCAGATGGGTGGTGTATGAGCACTGTGACTACCGGGGGCGTCAGTGGCTGTTGGACTCCACCGAGATTGCCAATTGGCTAAAGTACAGTGGCCTGCAGCGGATTGGTTCTCTTCGCCCCATTTGGCAGGTGAGTAGAAGGCATTGCAAGCTTCTTTTCTGGGAAGCAACTGAACGTTCTCCTTTATCTTGTGGGCAATGAAAGCAAGAGTTCACAGGGAAGGTAGGCACAGTAGGGGTAAACATAGAGAAAGCCATCCTAAGGTATGATAGTGTGCGGCACGCATGCTATTTATGAACAATGGGATCTACACGCATGTTGGTGTTGGGGCATGCATGCCGTGGAGTAGGCCACGATAGGTCATTCGTTCGTTCGCCCGCCCGGCCCCGTTGTTAGAGCCCCGCTCTGTTGTATTGATCGCTTGTAATCTGCTTCTTTTGCTGTGTGCTTCCCCCTGTGACTTCTAAAGTGCTGTGGTGCTTCCAAAAGTTAGGTCCTCAGTCATTAAATGCCGTAATAATTAATATGAATAGATTCCCCTCGTTGCTGATTGCTTTACTGTAGCATGCATGATATCCCTGTTTCTTCTGTGCGCTGCAGAAGGGGACGGTCCACAGGGATAACCTAGAGATTTCCCAGAAGGCCTCTCTGCTGGTCACGCTGGCCAAGAGTCAGTCATTTGTCAGGCTTCTGTTTACCCTGCAAAGTAGTCTTCCATCCTGAAGGGGCAGAGTTGTTCAGCTTCCGGCTTCCTTTTTCAGAGACGGATTTACTTCCATGTCAGGAACCGGGCGCTGCAGCAGTTCCTGTGCCTCAAGGAGGATGCAGAAGACATGAAGGCTGCGCGGGTGCTGGTGTCGGATCCTTGTGACGAGGCCCGGCTTGTCTGGTATTATGAAGATGGATGCATAAAGAACCAGGTGAGCCTTGACATAGTATGAGAGAAATGCTGCAATCATGCAAAACCTGCTACAAAACGTAGCAGGAACTCATGGATACATGTAGAACGAACCAGGCACCTAAACTCATGCTCGCGCACACACAGTAACAGATTTTTGGATATGCATTAGCTCGCACAAAAACACAGGTGTGTGCTTCTGTTGGCACCAGAACTGCCTATGCTCGCCTTTCTAACCGATCATATCACATGCGCCCTTCACCCTCAGTCATAGGGAATTTCCAATAAATACTGAGGACATCCAAGTCTACGTCTCCGTTGGGGTCACCCACTGATCCTCCCGGCCCTGGGTTGTCCAACTTCAGGCCTCCAGGGCTAGGTCCATGCTGGATTTTCAGGCTATTCCTCATTAATATTCATGAGGTAAATTTGCATACAATGATTCTCAATGTATGCAGTTTTTTCCTCATGAACATTAATAGAGGCTATCCTGAAAACCGATCAGGATTTCAGCCGTTGAAGCCCGGAGTTGGACAACCCCTAGAGTGAGAAACCAACTATACCGAGGTCAGTCCTGGGGTGCAGAAGCACGGATGGCCAAACAGATTCTGCATCGATGCAAGGACCTCATGATGATGCATATTTTATACGGCCTCCAACCCAACACCCCTGGGGGGGGGGATCAATGCAACGCAGGGGACCGGCATTCTGATCACTGCGTTGGTTTCCATGCACTGGCAAAAAACCAGATGCAATCCATGGCGGTCCCGATACTTACAGTGGCAGCCGTCTTTGTGCAATCTCTGTCATGTGAATAGCTTATGGAAGAAGTCAACCCAGTCTAAGGGCTTGCATGTGGTGAAGGATAAGGAAAACTGGGTGGATCACGGGATACTGCATGCATCGCTGCATGCATGCAGTGATGCACTAACCGCGGAGGCAGAATAGAAGCATGGGAAAGAGAGGGAGAATGCGCAATTGGATTTTTTCCACATGGGCCGACCTCAGGAATTGGAATAAAGTGGGATTCACGAAGAAAGATTGTAGCTATTAAGAGAATTTGAAGGGGGAGTCGAATCTCACGTGCCTTACATGAACACATGGCACATCTCTATGGAAATGGATGTAAAAATGTCTTCCCAGGGAATTATTATTGGTCAAAGGCTACTTACCTCGTTAGTTCTGGAAAAGCTGCCGTGATAAAAACAGGACTGGAGCAGAATTCAGTCCTCTCTGCTTGCACGTCACAAAAGCCGCCATGATGAGCTCGGAGCGGAGGGGTGCTGATTGCGACTGAACGCCCATTTTAAGCAGTGCCCATTCAATAACCTGATCATAGACAACTAACCCAACGTAGCCCAGTTCCATCCCATAAACGTTCGTTTGGCCTTTTCCAGTCCACTCTACCTTCTGTCATCGTATCCCAATGAGCTCCCTTCCGATCCTGCTCAAATTACTTCCTATGTTCTCACAGAAGAACTCAAAGCTCTTTGCAGAATGGGAAATCCATGGACTAGGGCCAAGTGCTTAAGGGTGCTGACATGTGAAATGTATACCAAGCGTCAGGGTCGAAGAAGGGGTCGAAGTGGGTGGGAACTGAGGGGGACACGGTTCCCCTTCGTTTTGGTTAAATTATTCATTATTCCCTTGTTTTTAATGTCTGAGAACAGTTCCTGACAGGGGGCGAAGGTCACGTTTGTTTTCTGCTGCCCCCTATCTGGGGATTCAAACCTCAGGCCCCTGTATCTGCTCTAATGTCACATCCCCCTTAAGCTATCTTGCAGCCCCTGACCTGCTGCTGTTTATTTCAGTTGCCTGAATGGGACACAAAGCCCATTCCCAAACCCTCTCATGGCCCTGCTCCCGTGGAGATCACTGTTTTGTCTTCTGCTCTAAGCAACTGATTCTCGTGAAATTGCTGCAGCAACAGCTGTGTGTGGTAAGGGTGGGTTTAGTCTTTGCCCTGTCCCTTAAAAGGTGTGAACGGTGGGTGATTAGAACGTGGAGGTTGTATGAAGCTGTATGATTTGGGGGACAGTGACCAAAAGTCATGGTGCATGGTGGTTGTTTAATAAACATGCATGTATTTCTCTATTTTTTTTTTTGGAATCGGCCGAAATGACTAAATTCCAATGTACTACCCCACCAAAAGACCTAAAATACATACCACCAAAAGTTTGAACTACAAAAAGTTTGAACCTTTTGTGGTATGTATGTTTTGGGGGGGTAGGTAAAAAAAAAAACTATACCGTATAGCAGTGGTCTTCAAACTTTTTTGGCTCAGGCCCCCCCTGAGCCAAGTTTGGGCAGGTCGGGCCCCCCTAAAAGTGCCGGATGGACAGTATGTAGAAATCGCTATGAACCTTTGCGTGCTGTCACCACACCCTACTCCCAGTACAGACCCTGGGCTCTCCCCACCATACTCCCACCACTATCCCAGTTCTGCCGCCCATCCTGCTCCCACCACAGTCCCATAACACAAGCATACACACATCCATACACATTTAAATAAAAAATAAATCGCCATGAACTTACCTTCTTCAGGGGCCTGTGCATGGTTGCTAAAATGCCCCGCTCCAGGTTGCTCTGCCCATATGTGCGAGGAGGCGCAGGAGCACCCCCTCGCACATACATACATGCAGTGCCCCAGCCAGCATTTCCAATGAGCTATGCAAGGCTGGCGAAGCAAAACACCCCCAACGTTGCATGGCTCAGTGATCATGTGCGGCTGGGGAAATGAACTGTCAAAGGCAAACAGTGTTTCCCTTTGACAGTTCAGCCAGCCCAGGAGCACTCCCTCAGCTGGAAAAAGCAGCTGAGGGAGTGCTCAGTGTTTCACTAGATAGTATAGTGAGCAGGGATTGCGGGGGACACCCCCGCAGATGAACCCAAAGTCAGCGTGGGCTGTGAGGGTGTCCCCCGCAACACCCCACTGACCATACTTTACAGTATAGTGAGCAGGGTTTTGGGGGGACACCCCCGTTGCTGCCCGACAATCCCTGAGGTGCCGGTTCCCGATCGTGGAAGTGAAAGGGAACCAGCGTCGCAGGGACACCGCGCATCGAGGTGAAAGGTAAGGTGGGGGGTGAAGGTGTGTTCAGGGTGTGTTAGGGGTGTGGGTGGAGGTGTGTGTTTGGGCAGGGGTTAGGGTTTTGGGGCTGTTTTACAAGGAATGTCCGCATGAGAAATGTACGAACATTTATGTATATCGTACATTTCTCTTGCGGTCATTTCCGTCGCGGACATTTACGCCATGGAAAAATAACCCCAATTCGTTTCTTTCAGTCTTTGTTACACAGTTGTTAAACACAGTGGAGGTTGGGAGTAGTGTGGTGTGGAAAAAAGGCAGGAACCAGCAAGGGTTTTATATTGGGGGGGGGGAGATATGATATGATATTTTATTTGTATCGCGCCCATACACAAGTGTTTCAGAGCGCGAAAGGGAGGGGGTTGGAAAGGTTTGGAGGAGGGGGTTGTGGGCATGCGGTTGATGGGTGGATGTGTCGGACCAGCAGGGAACAAAGCTCCACACAGGGATGATAGTTTCACTTCCCTTTGTTGTACACCTCGACCCCCAAACCAAGCGCTAAGAGGTTATCAGTATGGACTTAATTGGGCCGAATGTCGTGAGGTAATCAGAGCTGGCGGTCCTCTGCGGGACCCACTGCATGCTGCCTGGGACCAGCAGCTCGGAGGACCAGCGCACATGCCTGCTCAGTGGTGAAGTGGGCACATGTGGAAGCCCTCTGCACTGGCACCATCTGCTGCGCCCTCATTGACGTGGCCCATGACTTTGCACAGTGTCCTTTTTCACCGGCATGTCCCGAGGCTCCCACGCATGGCACGGGTCACCGGCTTGAGACAATGTCGGAGCTGCCTTTGGCAGTCGGCCTCAGCCGGGGTGAACAGGCTTTGCTTCAGTGGTCGAAGTGTACGAAAAGAAGCAGTGGAACTATGTTCCCTGCTGGCCTCCACCCACTCCCCGCAAACCCCATCACCACATCCCCTCCCACACACAATACACACCCCCAAACACTTGCACCTGCCGTTTAAGGGAACGTTCAGTGCTGTGCACTGAAAGTGCAAGTTTCAACTTCTTCCTACACTTTTATTTTAAAACGAAACCATTCCGGAACGTTAAAAAAAAACAAAAAAAGTATAGGAGCTGTAAAAGGTAATTTAAAAAAGTATAGGGGCACCGCTCCCGACCGCTCCCGCTCACTTCGACCACTGCTTTGCTTGGAGTGCCAGAGCCCTCATCGTCGTTCCTTTCTTGCATGCGCTTTCCTCTTCTGGAATATGCTTTAAAGCGTCAGGTTGCTTGGTGGCGACATAGCTTTAGGTTTCGGCTGCCTCATGGGTTCCTCGAGCTCTCTCTGCATAGTCAATCAAGAGCAAATGACCCATATTTTCACAAGCCACAGAACAGGGGGACTTTTTCTGGCTCCAGAACGACTGCTTGATGGAAAGGGCTGTGGTTCACTACTTGCACCGTCAGAGGTTTCCATGATCTACCTGCGCTACCTAATAACGGGTCATCGTTTGAGTTACCCGAACAGTCTAATTCAACCAGAACTTCTTCTTTAGGCCACAACTCGTTAAGCTGCCTTCTAGGACTCAAGTGACAGCGACCAGTGACACAAAGTGCTGCACTATTCTAAGGATGGGACACCTGCGTTCTCTGAGACCTATGTTGGCCTTAGTCCACCCCGAGGGGTCCAGTGGACCTATCCCGAGCAATGGGAGAAAAACCCAGACCTGCCTCTGAGGTCTTCCCTACACCAGGGTACACCAGGGGTCACCCGTGGTATGCTACCAAATCGTCCCCTTAAGTGTGTAAGCACCCCATAAGATGGTGCTGGTTTGCAACAGCAGTGCAGTTGATGGAGTCAGCCTCTCGCACAGCTGAGTCAGTACCCGGATCTCAGTAATATTCATGAAAGGGGGGGTACGCGACCACTGGGGGCTTCTGGATCTCCTCAAGCAGGGTTGATGTAGTTCCTTGCCTCGCTCGGTGCTACAGTATTGCGCTATAATGAGCTTCCAGTGGCTCCGGTAGGACATGGTGGGGGAAACCCACCAAACACAGCTGCCCATATCTTTCAGAAGAGGAATAAGATGATCACCCTGGAGTACTTTGAAACTACTAAGGTATCACTCTGTGGTTAATATTCTTTACATGCAACTCGTGTCCAAATCCGGGGTGTACATAGGATCCCTTTGGGCCATCTTCTTAATCCAAATGCACGCAAGGGGATATCAGTCTCTCTGAGTGAGGTTATCCCTTTAGCTCACAGGAGAATACAGACCCACAGAAAAGAAGGCAACAGGTACAGTTGCATCCAGACCTCTGAGAACTAGGCAGACCGGCCCTAGAGAGTAATGGTCACAGCTGCCAGGGGACCTCTGTGGGAGAACTGGGCAAGTTGGCCCTACAGAGTAAAGCATTAAGCACAGCCAAATGAAGACCTCTGTCAGAGGACTAGGTGGGCTGGCCAGAGAAACGCTCACATGAAAGGTAAACTTAGGGAAGGTCTAGAGGCACACACATGTTTCATTCTTTACATCATGGTCAGGAGAGGGACAGCTAAACAGGTGTAGACTTCTGCGTCCCCTTCCAAGATCTTGGTATTTCTCTAGGCCATTGGCTTTTGTCCAAGTCCTCTGAATTTCCTTAGAACCTGAGGCTCTACTTGACCTATCTGCTACCAGTCTCTCTCTTGGGTGACCGCACACAGGAATCCAGAGTCGTGCTGTCTGGTATCAGTAGCAGCATGAGAGGGGCTGCCTCTTTGCACTCGCAGAAAGCGGCCTCTGGGTGTCCCTTAAGTGGATGCCTTCTGTCAAAGCTATACATCCTGGCCCTTACCTGGAAACGTGTCTGGATCTCAGGAGTTCTCTGGATAAACCCTCACCCTCACCCTCTGGTCCTTGAACCTGAGACTGGACAGCTGCACCCAACCGCTAGACCAAACTGGGCTGCCCTGCTGCATACATTTCCTAGGAGTTTAACACAGCCTCCTGGCTGTTGCCAGGTGATTGATATCACTGTCAAAATCTGAGGCACAGAGCACATAGAGAGACACTGTTTCATTTGGAAAAACAACAACAACAAGTCCGGACCCTTGTTTTCTATTACAGAGGTCTGTTGACATAACACCTATTTAAAACCCCTCAGATGTTACAGTAGGCATATTCATTGATCCTAGAGGGTTGTCACACACACGCTCAACCCTGAATAACATGGACGTGGCTGACGGGGGCATGACTTGAGTGCATGGCCAGCAGTGGCGCGAAGTGCAGGGAAAGGCTCTTTACAAGGCATTTGATTGGAGGGAGTTGATTCTGGTGTAGCTTTTGAAGATAGAGAGCTCAGTAACTGTGAGGGGGTGAGGCATCCATCCTATGTGACCTTAGGTTAGCTGTGGTGATCCACTTGTGACGCTCACAGATAGCTGGTTAGGCCCACTCATTCTCCAGGGGCGGGGTGAGGCACCAATCCTATGTGACCCGAAGTCAGCTGTGGTGATCCACTTGTGACTTTCACAGATAGCTGATTAGGCCCATTCATTCTCCCGGGGCGGGGTGAGGTGCCCATCCTATGTGACCTTAGGTCAGCTGTGGTGATCCACTTGTGACCTTCACAGATAGCTGATTAGGCCCACTCATTCTCCCGGGGTGGGGTGAGGCACCCATCCTATGTGACCTTAGGTCAGCTGTGGTGATCCACTTGTGACGCTCACAGATAGCTGGTTAGGCCCACTCATTCTCCAGGGGCGGGGTGAGGCACCAATCCTATTTGACCCGAGGTCAGCTGTGGTGATCCACTTGTGACTTTCACAGATAGCTGATTAGGCCCATTCATTCTCCCGGGGCGGGGTGAGGTGCCCATCCTATGTGACCTTAGGTCAGCTGTGGTGATCCACTTGTGACCTTCACAGATAGCTGATTAGGCCCACTCATTCTCCCGGGGTGGGGTGAGGCACCCATCCTATGTGACCTGAGGTCAGCTGTGGTGATCCACTTGTGACGCTCACAGATAGCTGATTAGGCCCACTCATTCTCCCGGGGCGGGGTGAGGTGCCCATCCTATGTGACCTTAGGTCAGCTGTGGTGATCCACTTGTGACGTTCACAGATAGCTGATTAGGCCCACTCATTCTCCCGGGGTGGGGTGAGGCACCCATCCTATGTGACCTGAGGTCAGCTGTGTGATCCACTTGTGACTTTCACAGATAGCTGATTAGGCCCACTCATTCTCCTTTCCCATCCCTCCGGAGCTTGCAGAACTGCTCCGCCACGTAACAGAACTGCTGTTTGACCTTAATCAACGGCCATCCAAGAAGCCTGCGTCCACCTTGGAGCATGTTCCGTGGATTCCACTCATACTACCCAGCTTGGCCAGCTTGGGAGCAATACAGGGTTGCGTGTTGCCCAACCAATCTGCAGCATGAGATTAGCAAAGGATCGGTTGTGCCAACTAAATCTCCTGGATCTGAGATCCTTGTTGATTCCCCAGCTGTACAAGACAAGATTGTGCTTGTGTTTTATGGCTCACTCCGCTGGGATGTGTTATGCCGACAGACAGGGTGGTCCACATCACAGCTCTCGCTCCTAGAGCCAAAGGTGGGGGAGTGTGCCCCAAAGGGATGACCTGCCTGTTACCCATCTTGCTGAAACCCTTAATTCTTAAGCTGACCGACTCAGCAAGTTGACCCATTCACCTTTTAAATGGGAACCCCACCTGGGTGTGTTGTTCTTCTCATTCCTATCAAATAATAAAGATACTTTCCTTGCCTATGCATCTTGGATGTGAACACCTCATTACGGGATGCCCTCCTCTGAGACTGCTGGGGATGATCCCTATGTGTACTCCCACCACTCCATTGATTCCCGAACGTCCTCAACATCTGAGGACATCGCGAGGATGATCCTGATGGTTCCACTTAGACTCACAAGGACATCGCGAGGATTATCCTGATGGTTCCACTTAGACTCACAAGGACATTGCGAGGATGATCCTGATGGTTCCACTTAGACTCACGAGGACATCGCGAGGATTATCCTGATGGTTCCACTTAGACTCACATGGACATCGCGAGGATGATCCTAATGGTTCCACTTAGACTCACGAGGACATCGCGAGGATGATCCTGATGGTTCCACTTAGACTCACATGGACATCGCGAGGATGATCCTGATGGTTCCACTTAGACTCACAAGGACATTGCGAGGATGATTCTGATGGTTCCACTTAGGCTCACGAGGACATTGCGAGGATTATCCTGATGGTTCCACTTAGACTCACATGGACATCGCAAGGATGATCCTGATGGTTCCACTTAGACTCACGAGGACATCGCGAGGATGATCCTGATGGTTCCACTTAGACTCACGAGGACATTGCGAGGATGATCCTGATGGTTCCACTTAGACTCACAAGGACATCGCGAGGATGATCCTGATGGTTCCACTTAGACTCACATGGACATTGTGAGGATTATCCTGATGGTTCCACTTAGACTCACGAGGACATTGCGAGGATGATCCTGATGGTTCCACTTAGACTCACAAGGACATCGCGAGGATGATCCTGATGGTTCCACTTAGACTCACAAGGACATCGCGAGGATGATTCTGATGGTTCCACTTAGGCTCACGAGGACATTGCGAGGATTATCCTGATGGTTCCACTTAGACTCACATGGACATCGCAAGGATGATCCTGATGGTTCCACTTAGACTCACGAGGACATCGCGAGGATGATCCTGATGGTTCCACTTAGACTCACGAGGACATTGCGAGGATGATCCTGATGGTTCCACTTAGACTCACAAGGACATCGCGAGGATGATCCTGATGGTTCCACTTAGACTCACGAGGACATCGCGAGGATGATCCTGATGGTTCCACTTAGACTCACAAGGACATCGCGAGGATGATCCTGATGGTTCCACTTAGACTCACGAGGACATCGCGAGGATGATCCTGATGGTTCCACTTAGACTCACAAGGACATCGCGAGGATGATCCTGATGGTTCCACTTAGACTCACGAGGACATCGCGAGGATTATCCTGATGGTTCCACTTAGACTCACATGGACATCGCGAGGATGATCCTGATGGTTCCACTTAGACTCACGAGGACATTGCGAGGATGATCCTGATGGTTCCACTTAGACTCACAAGGACATCGCGAGGATGATCCTGATGGTTCCACTTAGACTCACGAGGACATCGCGAGGATGATCCTGATGGTTCCACTTAGACTCACACAGTCTCGACCTGCTTCCTGGTCTCTGATGTGCATTCTGCCTCAGGTGTATCTGATGCCTCACCAACAGTGATGAGCCTTCCGTCTCTCTCTTCTACCTCTGAACAAAGCCGTCTGGATCCTAAGCGAACAACTGAGTGATCCTGGGCTTAAGGGAAAGAAACACCTGGATATCGGGCTAGAAGCAAGGCATCTCTTTAGAAGCTGCCAAAACATGAGACCCAGACCTTGGCATTTGGCTCTTGGCAAAAGGATCAACCCCTTTTACCCATCCTGGAATGATGAGCTTTCCTGGCTGATTCCGGTATACTTGACCCTCAAAGTAGGTCCCATTGGAGAACGGCCTCTGTTAGGGTACGTAGAAATGTAGACAGGCAATATTTCTTGCAATAAAATGCAGTGATGGAGCAGCACTTTTGGGGGCTTCAGCATCTGTATCTACCAGTTTGAATGCCTTACGTAGTTGAGGAATTAAACATAGGTACCAGTTCTTTCTTCATAGACTTTTGAGCTCCTGATGATCATTGATAGTCAACGACTGTCACGGGCGACCGTAATTTGGCGGCAGAGCCATCTGTTCGGCGGTTATGCAAGCTGTAATAGATACTCACTGCAGAACCTCAAATAGTAGTTCATTCACATAAAGTTGTAACAAGGACTAACCTCTTCCTTTTTTTTACCAGAACTTAAAATCAGAGCTTCATGTTGTTCACCTTAAAAAAGTTCTTCATGCATTTTGTCAATGTAATTTGCAATACTTAGAAACTCCTACACAATCTGGATTTCAGGAGGGCTCTCGAAATGTCTATGGGCTATAGGATGGAATTGAATGAGTAGGCCGGGCTGTTTATAACCCAGGGTGTCTTCTCACCCCCAAGCAGGCCTCTAAATTCCCCCAATGCAAGATAGGTCTTTTTATGTATTCTTTGTTCATTTATTTGGAATCTTGTAACATGCTACATTTATACCGAGCTGGTTCAGAGGGCCATGTTAAACCCTAATGTTAATTCTGGGACACATGGCATGCATGCCTTAGTGTAAAAGCCAAGGCAACCTCAGTGGCCAGTCAGGACCTTATGCCTCTTGATGTATATTAGATGAAAATCATCAGTTGGGCTACTTGCAATGCCTTTTAGGAGCCATCTTACCATGGATGATGGAACAAGATAGGAGATGCCATTTGGTTCCGTCATCCTAAAAACCACTTTGGCTAAACGTATATTTTCACACTGCCTTCTCCACCCCTTATCAGAATTGTACTCTATTGCAGTATCCCATAAGCCTGTGGGAGGGAGTTGGACGTAACAGTAGGAAAAGGTTGCTAATGCTAACCATAGCGACTCTTGCGCCAGTGCTCCTGAGTCCCAATTGGTGGGGCGGACCCATTGCTATGCAGTACCAATTCAAGAATCACTGTAGCGACTCTAGTCTTGGTACTACATAATCTCCTCTTCAGAAGATTCTGCTTATCTTATTGGCTCCTGTCATTTTATCCTCGGACTCTTCACTGTTTACTTTCTGCCCAGGTCCCTTTTACACCATCATCAATTCATGTCAAGAGACTCCTCCTCTCCTCGCGCACTATCTTCATTTTGCCAGGGTACACCTCTGCCTTAAAAATGGCCATCTCTTCCTGGCCTCCATCATCTTCTAATAATGCCCTTTCTAGCGGGTGTGGTCGTTGTTGGACCATCACTTGTGCTAAGCTCTGAAACCTGCTCCCCGTCGATATCCAGAGAACGAGCAGTCTGATGACTTTCAGGAAAATGTTAAAAGCGTTCCCCTTCTAGTCTGTACAGTTCCGCAGGGCCCAGAGCCTACCCGGTTTAGGGGCTTACGTACCTTCTGGGTGTGGCACTGTTGCCCATGTTTAGTTTTGGCATTGCCTAAGCCGGATTGCTATCTTTGATCAAGTATGGCGTCACTTATTCATCTGTCTTCTTACCTTGCTGCCCTCTATTGTAACCTTATAGATTGAGCGTGGGATCATTATCACAGTATAATGGCCTGCCCCCAAGTTATGGCCAATTGTTCCAAGCGTAATGAGCCATCCTGAGGTTTAATAGGATAGTAGCAACTTGCGTTAATAGCAATTAAGTTTTAGGAGTGGTGGTGGGGAAGTAAAGCATCTCACTTTATTAGTAATTAAATTATACAAAAGGTGTGAGTAAATTAAATGTGGCTTTATTTCCTAATATGTAAATAATTAGATTGTCTATTAGGTAAGCATTTTAACTGTCAACTTGGCTGGTCTGGAACAGTTTTAGCATGTGTTGGAATCAGGTGCAATGTTAAAGTGAATATTTTTCTTTACAAAACCATGTTGTTGCTATCACTTTACAATGTTAAATCCTGTGTGGGGTATCCTGATGAAAAAACATTGCTGGCAAAATGCATTGCTGTTTGTGGAAAGTGGAGACATGCTTTCCGTTGTTTCCCAAGCTGCTCCTCAAGTCAGTTTGTCTGGAATGCAGTAGTTATTGGCGGCACTCTGAACATTCTGATTGGCTGAGAAGAGATCAATAATGACTTCAGTGTGCTAACACCACTTCCTGCCCTGCTCTTCCCCTCCCTGTAAATTGCACCAGATCACGCCCCTGTTTCTGCAGAGCCATCGCAACCTGCCAAGGCGTTGCAACACTCATGCTCCCACATATTTGACTGCCTAGGTTATTATACATTCGTACTTAAGCTCCTCCCCATCACTATACCCAGAGTTCGCTACAACTCAAGCCTTAGTAACATCTTTTACGTCACTGTTACATATTGTACCATGTAATTACTTCCTCTGCAGAATGCTTGCCTCCTGTTGCAATAGCATCAGCTTCTGATTACAATCTCCCCACCGTCATTTCCTGTCTAGACTCCTTCGCGCATTTAAGACTTCAACTAGTGCCAGCCATGGTTACTCTCCTCATTCTAAACCACTGCCACCTCCTGCTCAGCCGCCTACCCATTACTGTGCACTGGCCTCCCTTCTTGCCACGGCTTCTCCCTCTCCTTGGCCAAAGCCCTCACTTCCTGTTAGAACTCTTGGCCATCTCATGCAATGCCCCGACTTCCGGTTCGGAATTCTCCAATCATTCAGTAATGCCTTGATGTTCAGGTGCCCTACTTCCTGTTGGCTGGAACTTGGCACACTGGGGGTTATTACTGCGCAGACTCACCAGTGCTCTGGGCAAATATCATTATATCTCCGCCCATAGTGTTCTGACTTTCCCTTAGGCCTTCTCTTGGGAGATCCCATGACACATGTGCTTTGTTTGTTCTCAGGTTGCACCAGACATGAGTCTGCAGGTGATCGGAGCTGCTAATAAAGGGGCCAAAGTGGTGCTGTGGTCCCAGTCCCGAATCCCATGCCAGACCTGGAGAATCGATGCCAATGGGCACATCTGCAATCAGTTGTTCGAGCGCATGATCCTCGATGTGAAAGGTAACCTCAGCAGCACAGACCTGGCTGGAGTGTGTGCTGCCGGCAGCGGTGTCAATTGAAAGGGCTTTGGGGTTAAAGGCTTTTGGGGAGTAGGATGGAAGAATACCCTTCATTTGGAGAGACATGGAGGGGAGAGAGTGAGAGTGAGAGAGAGTGAGAGAGAGAGAGAGAGAGACTGTGTGTGGGCTGGGAATAGGGATGTAACAGTATAACGGTATACCGTTAAAGATACCGTGAACCACTTAATTGAACAATAATAACCATCACATTGTTTATACCGTTATACCGTTCATACCGTTAAGTGTGCTTTTCAATCTGATTTGGAAAGGCTGCAGTAAGCAAGTGCTGCGCAGTCTTGGTCTTGCACTGTTGGATGTGCCGTCTGTCAAGTAGTTTCAGTTGGAGCAGTTTTTAATGCCATGCCATAAACCACACGTGCCCGACACAAAATCAATATGTTAGCAATAGGAAGAATAGATACAGTGCCATGAAGGAAAAGGGTTTACTTTGGGTGGCGGCTTTGGGGTTTATATATTTATAATGGATAATGTTCTCTAAACATATGGCAATGGGGGATTTCCCTGGTTCTATCATTGAATTTACATATAATAAGTCACACTGCGAAATTCACTCATCTGTCGGTATTCCCTGCTGCCATACCAAAGGGTAACATGTCCGTGATTACTGACCACCTTTTGGCCCGCAAGTAAACTAAAGGCTGTAGTGTAAAGAGAGAGTGCATGTGTGTGTGTGTGTATGCGCACAAGCCTATACTACCATCAGCCTCCATTGATCTGTGGCATGCAGCTTATCAAGATGGCAACATGCTCATCTTCACCAGTAGCCAGTGGGGGAGCAAAAAGCCTAAATGACCACTTAAGAAAAGCTATTCAGTTTGCTTTGCAAGTTATAGCAGCCACCCCGCCCCTACACACGTGTGTTTGTGTTTGGTGGAAGCAAGGCATTTCAGTGGAAAGTATGTTGAAAAGCCCAATTCTGGCCCTGGTTGCCTGGTTTTGTTTGTGATGATAAATCTGTCAATTTATGACCTTTTAGAAAATATTTGTTAAGATTAGTTAACTCCACCTGCTATACCGTGATAAACATGATGTACCGTGATTTGGCAAGAAGGTTATCGTACCGTCATAAAACTAATACTGTGACACCCCTAGCTGGGAACATTAAAATGTGTACAATTATGGCATTTTACCTCTGCCTTTGAAAACATCCTGGCATTGTGAAAAAAGCTCACAATGTCAATGAAGCGCGTTGCAGTCACAGAAATGGAAATGATGAAGCTTAGACCGAAAGGTAGCATGGTTTAAACCCTTACCCAGGCAGAGTCCGTCCCTGAAGACGGCGGGATATCCCTCCTTTCGTGAACCATCGGATTGCACCACCGCCGCTGTGCTCAAGATTGCCTCCACCGTGCCCGGTTGAAGTTGGTACTTAAGTGCCCCTTGGTCCATCCACTCTACCAATTGTGACTTTTTTCAGTATATATACTTTACACACCACTAATTCCCTCTTGAAACTCACCACACTCTATCTGTAACCCAGCACCGCAATGAGGCGTGGCCTAACGTCCAGCACCAACAGGGACCTAGCCTTTTCTGGAAATGCCTTGGTGAACACCTCAAAGAACCAGTATCAATCATCATGCCAAACCTCCTCCATTCAATGTCCATGGTGCACCACGGTCCATCACAGCCACTGTAAATTTCCAGCAGCCCCCGCGCCCCGAGTCATCCAACTCTACACCACCTTTCCAACACAGCTCACGCTTTCTCCACACCATTATGGCACATCCTGTAAACATGACCACCACTGCCTCCACTTCCCTTGCCCTGTCGGCTCCATCCAGCAGAGAGCAGAATATCCTCAAACACTCAGCATCTAATGTTGCTAACAATGAAGCTTTCTTCTAGTTGTCCCCTTAGCGATGACTCCCTCTATTGTATGTAGGTATATAACTGAAGACAATCTTACCACACTTCCCATGTGTGGGTGTCTCCCCTGGTAGCAGGTGAAGTTCCTGCAAAGGTTACACATGTTGCATGTTCCTGGACTGTGGGGGCAGATGCTGTGAACTGACTGGGTGTGCCATTGTGGCCTGGTATGGAGGCTATACACTGCCCAGAGGCATGGGAAATGGGATGCTTCCTAAAGAGTCTTCCTAGTACAGAGATGTGTAAATTATCACACACCAAGCGTGCAGGTCCATATGAAAGGGACCTAACACACACAATATGGAAGGCTGCAATAACACAGTTGCATAATTTCACTACGTATCACCCTTTTTTGAGGGAACTACAACCACTGACCTTAGTGGGGGGTCTAACACACCTGACAAGAAAGGTAAGCCAAACCCCTCTTAAAGGTAAGTAACGTGGGCAGAGCGACAAGGCTCAACTCACAGGTAGGGGTAACAGGTTGCCACAAAGGTTCAATTAGTTCGTCTTTAATCAGTAAATCAGCCGATATCTGGAGGTGAAGTGGAGGATTTACCTCCAGCAGCAAGCCGTAGATGAATCATTCACTCTTCCTCTACAAATTGGCGGATTTACTGCACTGTAATTCCGCTGATGGTAAACAGTGGTAAGTTCAGTACTGCCCAAAAAAGTGGGGGTAACACAATTACCACCACTTTTGTTCTGCACTGCCAAACTTGTAATGAAGCCCATTATCTCCAGAAAACAAAACAATGGAGTGACAGCCTTGATAGCCTTTTTATCCTCACATCCACAATATAAGGATGTTCGAATATGTATAATTAGTTAATCGTTACAAACACTTTAATGTTAGGGTGAGTGTTGTGGAAAATGCAATGAACACCTAGCACAATGTGCATTATGTACCTATGGATATAAGCATACAACTCTGTTTACCACATGCATGTTTGCCATATATAAATCAGAAACTAATTGATATGGTTATTTTAGGTTTTGATCATGCCCTCTGCTCAGTAAGACAAGCATAACATTCTCATTATGACTATATAGTGGAAGTGATCTTTAGCAATAAAACATTGTCCACTTTTACCAAGAGGCAGTTTACAACGCTTATACAGTTGAATAATGCCCCCCTTTAATAGCTTCTTTCTTTTGCCAAGAAAATGTATCCTTTTCTCTCCCAAAAGTCCTTCCTTCTTGGAATAGGCCATACTCAGATTTTCTTCTCTGAGCACTTAGCCAATATTCAATTTAACAGGCTTACCACTGATTGGTTGGTAGAGTTGCTGAATCTGTTCATTTGTTACAGTCTGCACAAACACCAACAATTAACATAAAATAGAAAATAACAAACACAATTGCAAAACATGCAGCCTGGTCTTCTGGGCCCTTGCAAGGTTTGCCAGAACCCCAGGGCCACTCACAGAGCACACCTACGCCCCCATCACTCCCTCCTATGGACGGTGTGCACTCGGCGTCATGGCGATATTGCTGCAGGATGTACTCGGTCGAGGGACTCCTCTGTTTCCCTGCGGCTCCCATTCACAGCAACTTCCTTCAAGATATCCATGCTTTTCTTCTGGTCCTGCTGCACTCAGTAACAGATGAGGTGGCTCTTGCGAGCATGCACCCGACAATGCGACTCGCACCAACAGAGAGAGAAAAAGAGAGAGCGGCATAGAGTGAAACAGAGTGAGGCCGAGTGAGTGAAAGGAGAGAGTGAGAGAGTGAGAGAGAAAGACAGACTGCATATTTTTTCTTATTAGTTTTTATTAAACTTATTGTTCTTTCATTAACTGTTATTCATTTATTTGCATTGTTGTTATTTTGTATTACTTTTATGAAAATATATATTTCACTTAATGTTGGATTTGTCAATTGTGCAAAATTGGTCGTAATAAAAATATATGCATGATTAGGTAATAGCATTGTTACAGGAAATGGCCTTAAGGAAAGCAATGCAATGCTGAAAGAAGATAATATAATGTCATATGCTATAACATAATATATAATATTTATAATTTAGTACATATGGGATAATGTACCCCTACTGTACGTTAAAAGGATATTGCAAGTCATCGAGTAGATCTGTAAAAGAGTGCGAGTTCCATTACAAGGATTCAGAACTGCAAGGTGACTTTCAATATCCTTTTACGTATGGAAGGGGGTATTATATTCCTTATAATACATGACCTCTTGCTTAATCTAATATACGAGATCTTCAAGCTGTTGGTATACATAATCAGTATAGAATCGGTTTATGATATATGATATGATATGGCATTTATAATGGGCATATACACAAGTGTTTTAAGGCGCGACGAGGCAAGGGTGGGGGATAAGAGGGAAGACAGAGACAACGATCTTACTAGGCCAAGTGAGATTGAGATCGCGCAGGTGCAGGGTAGGGGGGGAAGGAAAGTGCAGGGTGAAAGGGGAGAGGGCCGTACAATACATAGGATCAACAGTAAATAATAAATCAAATAAATATAAATAATAGGTAAAAGTGTGGCCAGCTTGTGGCAAGTGCAGGGGTAAGTGCAGACATCAAATGCCAGGAGCTGGGAAGACTGTAGGGATACAGAAACATCCCCCCCAAGTGCTGGGGTTGCCCAGGAGCAGCTGGCAGGGGCGGGGCCCTGGGCCCGGGATCAGAGGGTAGCCAGGTGACCAGTGCAGTTTCAGTCAGGAGTTCAGCAGGGGAGTGGAGGAGAGAAAGCAGAAGCACAGAGGAAGGTTTTGAGGAGCTTCCGGAACCGGAGATGGTTCTCCTCAAGTTTCAGGGAGGCTGTTACAGAGGGAGGTTCCAGATGAAGAAAGAGATCTACCACCAACTTCTTGCTTGGAGAAGCGACTGACCATGAGGCAGTCGGAGGTGAAAGAGCGAAGAGCTCGAGATGGAAGATATTTTGGAAGAGAGAGTTGGAGGTTTTGAGGCCCCCAGGTCCCAGACGGCCTTGTGGGCAATGCTGAGGGTTTTGAACTTAATTGTCGCAGCCACTGGGAGCAGGCGCAGAGATTTCAATCCTGGAGATATACGATCCCTGGGCTTGAGGCCAAGGACAAGTCTCACAGTCCTGTTCTGGATGAGTTGCAGATGGCGGAGAGTCGAATCAGGCAGATTTAGAAAGAGGCTGTTGCAGTAATCCAGCCTAGAAAGAACAAGAGCTCTGGAGACAGTGAGCTTCTGGGGGAAGGAGAGGAAAGGAAGAATACCTCTGAGGAGGTGCAGCTGGTAGTGTGACTTCTTAGAGATATAATAGATGTGAGGAGAGAAAGAGAGAGTGGAGTCGAAGATGACCCTGAGGATTTTAGCCTCACAGGTGGGAGAAGGAAGAGGGCCAATAGAGGCTGGCCATAGAGTGACAGGAAATGAGGGAGCAGGTGTGCCGATCAGTCTTACTGGCATTGATGCCGAGATTGTTGGCGGCACACCACTCCTGGATAGCATACAGAGATGAGAGAAGGAGAAGAGGTGGTGGAAGGGAGCCTGAAAATGAGCTGAGTGTCTTCTGCATAGCACTAAAAGTTGGGGCAGAGAGCGGCAATCCGGTGGCTAAGAAGTGCCAGGTATTGGTTGAACAGCCAGAGAGAGAGGTTAGACCCATGGGGAACACCACAGGTAGAGATAGAGATAGAGGAGAAGAAGGACCCACATTGGACCTGGGAGGGTCGATCAGAGAGGAAAGAGGTCAGCCAAGCCAGGGCCTGATTGGTGATACCCAGGTTATCACAGAGACAGTGGAGCAGGATGGCATGGTTGACCGTGTCAAAGGCAGAAGAGAGATCAAGTAAGATGAGGACCCAGGGGGTATTGGAGTCAAGGTTGGAGAGCAGGTCTTCACGGATGTTCAGGAGAGCATTTTCTGTGCTTTGGATCAATAAAAGTAACATGCAGAGTATAATGTGTTGCAAAAAATACTTTAAGCAGTTTACAAAAATGGATCGAATGCACATTTTGTGCATCACAATAAGTAATAACGTGCAGATAAATTCTTGCTCCCAAGTGTTGTACTTCAACAGTACATAAAATGAACATACTACCATACACAGTATCTTATCAGTTAATTAATATAAATGACACAGAAAGCAATTTTACAAGAAAGGAATTTCAACAGCTTGCCCCAGCTTTAATTAAGTGCTGCTGTGACAACTGGTATCTTGCTCTGTGCTGGCTGAATCAGCAGACATTGCGTTGTCACAAATCAAAAGTAATAATTGATTGCAGTTCACAAGTGATTCAATGTTCTTGTTGCAGGCCATTAGTGATTTCACAACTAGCTTCTAAAAAGAACATGATGTATAGGCTTCTATAAGGAGCTTGCAGGCTTTCATGCATTATGATATAGTATAACATGAGAAAGGAAATGTGAGTAAGAAACAACAAACAAGTGACATCTCTACTAGCTGATTGATTCTTCTTTCCCATTCCCCACAGGTGGTCAAGTCTACGATCGGGACCATGTAGTCCTTTGGGATGTGGCTGAGGAAAGACCTACGCAGTTGTGGACCATCGAAGTGCTATGAGAATTTGGAGAAGCTAGACATAGCTAAATGGGAAGAGGGTCCTTTCTCTTCTTCGAAGGCGACACCGAAAGAAGATTCCCCCGTCATTAGATGTTTCCTCGATTCACATGAAGACACTCTGGGGATGTCAGACATTGTAAATTGTAAATTAATTCTTTACGAAAGTGCTACAGCCGTTGCCACATGGAACAACACATTCTGCCAGAGTTTTTTGTTGCCGCTCTTGTGGGGACCTCTCCTACATGTGGCTTGAAGACGATACTTGAAGTACTCATGGACACACCAAGCTGCAAAAGGAATACCTCGACTTGTGGAGGTGGCCTACTAACATGCATTTGATGCAGTTTCTGTTGGCCACCACCAGCAAACAGACTGTGGCACCACACTGTACAGCAATACACTGTTATTTTTTATATACCCTGCCACGTTACAAGCCTTATGAAGGTTTACTATGATGTCTCTTTGTACAGATTTTTTCTTTCAACCCGCCAGAGCCTGGTACCTGAGCACATTGGTGTAGGTGTGGGGGAGCAGTTGGCTACACCCCTCCACATTTTACAAATCCGTTCTCCAGTTACTGTGACCTCAGTACCCAGGACGTACAGTGGGACCCCTGACCAACTTAACAACCTCACCTTTTCATGTGTCCAGGACACCTGTCCATTGTATGTAAGTCAGTGTCTAAAACAGAAGAAACTGTAATATAAGATTTATTTTCTAACTATTACTCTCAGTCTCAGTTTTTGATATTTGTATTTGGTGTATTGGAATCGATGTTATACACACACATTTACACACACACACACACACCTGCTCAAGCACACACTCTCACGCTCCAACAGTCCAGTCAAATGAGTCTTCCGCGGTGTGTAAATATCGCATAAATTGAGAAATGACCCTAAATCCTCTTTAAAAAATCCAATTGATAAATGTAGCAAGATAAAACCTTTTCCTATTGGAGTCCCTCCACAAAGCTCCTATTCTCGATTCCCCAGTGTGAGATGCTATTTAGGGTGCCCTCCAATCTCTGTAGACAATGTCTAGGTCTTCTCATCCTGAATACTCTAAAACACAACATTGTCCTAATAATTATGCAACCATATCCACTGAGTGATAGCAAGCACTGTCATAGAGCGAGAGGCATAGAGCCAGTAGTGGAGGTAGAGTTTGCTGCCGGGGGGCGGGTAGCCAACAGGGTGCCAGCGGGAGGCTGGTGGGTGCACTGGACACCAGCAGGGGATGCAACAGGGAAGGCTGCCCCCCCAGCTCCGCCACTGCATATTGCAAGCTCTCTGCACCATCACAACTTCTGTTGACTGTCTTTGGAGCCATTGAGCATGAAAGTGAAGTATCTCAGTGTTGTCCCGCGTCGATGCTTCCATGTCCAGCGGAAGGGGATGAATTAGAAGTGCAATGGAAATTGGTTAAGGTTGAGAAGGATAACACTGTAGACCTTCATTTAGCTTGAACGTGGGCCTGCCACCATTTCCATTTACCCAGAGTCGGCGGAGAGACTGCCATCTTTGTTATTAAAGGTTTGGTAGGCCTAGAGGTGCGGGGCAGGGAATGTTTTATTTCAATTCCATTTAATCAACTTTATTTGGTGGTTAAGCAATCAAAGGGCACAAGCAATATAAAACATGTTTTAATTATATTCAGCACAAGGAACCATAAGAACCCACACCTCTACCTCCTATGCCACAGTAACCCCACTGTTTAGATTCAACAAAACCACAGAACAAGAAACCCTACGTATCCTTAGACCTCTGAAACCATCAAGATCTAAAGGGGATGTATGTCCTGCCTCTCTCATCAAAGACTCTGCTGAAACACCAGCACCGTTCAACACAGCATTAATCAACTTTTCCTTCTAGGCAGGCACATTACCATCCAGCCTAAAAGAAGCCTGGGTTTTCCCCCTTCTAAAAATCAGCACTTGACCCTGCTTTTCCCAACAACTACCGGCCCATCACTACCATCCCCTTCCTACTATAAATATTTGGCAAAGCAGCCTATGTACAAATTCAACATCACCTGGAAGTAAGTCACATCCTAGGAGTCAGACAGTCGTGCTTCCGTCCAGGACACGGAACAGAGTTAGCACTCCGTGACCTCAAAAAACAGATTGATGAGATCAGGGACGTGGGAAAACCTGTCCTGCTTATCTTTCTAGACCTCTCTGTGGCCTTTGACCTAGTTGACGCCATATTCTCTGCCACCATCTCACCACCGCAGCCTCCTTCTCACCAGAAGCAGCAGCATGGTTCACCTTCTTCCTGGAAGGTAGAGCATTGAAAGTCTTCTCCCAAAATGCCTGTGCTGCTCCCTCCCCTATCAAGTGTGGAGTACCTCAAGGGTCATGTGTCTCCCCAATGCTATACAATATATTCACGAAACCACTCTTCGATCTCCCGAACTCCCCCGACATAGCATACACTAACTATGCCACCGACACCCAAATTCTCCTCCCCTCTCTGACGACTACTTTAATGACATGGCGATGTTGAACATAGCCTGTGTACAACCATCCAAGCTTGGATGGCGACCCATGGCCTCTGTCTCAACGATGAGAAAACCGAACTCCTACTAGTCAGACCACCATCCATGCTTAAAAAAAACTCAACCCAAAATACTCAGCATTCAATATCTATGGGTCCATGATCCCAGTCTCCCCAGTGGTCAAAACCTTAGGGGTCTCTCTTGATGCAACCCTCTCCTTGACCCGCCACATAAATGCCATCTCTTCTTCAGCGGCCTATTCAACCAAGCTGCTAAACTCTGAGAGACCATTGCTCTCCACAGACAGCTGTCTAATGATTGGATGCACAGTTGTCGGTGCTAGGCTAGACTGTTGTAGCGTACTATTAGCCAGCACCTCTGCGCACAACATACAAAAACTTCAGACCATCCAAAATAACTCTCTACGAGCTGCCTTGGACATACTCAGATCTGAACACATTTCGGCCTGACGTAGAGCAGTACACTGGCTCCCTATCCGAGAAATAATCACTTTCCAGACACACACAATCACACACAGGTGCATCTCCAAATCTGCCCCTCCTTATCTGGACCAAATAATTGCTAAGACCTACTCTTCCAGGCCTACCAGAACTCCATACAACCACAGACTCGCTCAACCCAAGTTTAAACGTGACAAAACTGAAGAGACAGGTTCTCCAGTAATCGCTGCAAAATAATGGAACTCTCTCCCACATGCACTAAGGGCGAAATAATCCTTCTGGGCATTCTGAAAAGCCCTCAAAACCTGGCTGTTTGCTTAACTATTGTATACTACGTCCTCTATCCTGCCCGGACCCTATGCTCTAATAACTCTGTATGTGTCTGTCTAGGCACCGGCTATGTATCTGTCCTTGCACCTGTAACTGTCTATTCACCTGTTAATTCCTGTACACTGCCTTCGGGCTGCATGTAACTTGATTCCTCTGATAGCGCCTAGATGCCTATGGGTTTGTGTGCGCTTTTCAAATGAAAACCTGAAAAATAAATAAATAAAATACAGTAAGCTAAAATGAAATATGTTACACTTTATCGCCCCCCTGCCCAATAAAATATATTACAAAAACTCTTTTGGGACACGATCAAATCAAACTCCTAGTTACTATAAACCAAAAATGAATCATTTAAAATATGGTTAAAGGGATAATTATTACTGCTCTTATCCCGATTGGACAATGACCTACAAGGATGGGGATAGTCAGTGGAGAGACTTTCTAAAATGTAGGCCCTCCTTAATGAACAGATCCAAAGCCTGAGTAACTACTTTATCTAAGACAGCATAACAGGGCTGGCTTAAATTGGTGAAACCCTCTATTTCTTGGGACGGGTTTTAGTGTCCACTGTCGTATCCCACGATAGTCTCCGCAAAAGAATACAAAATGCCCTATGGTTTCCAGAGTATCCATTCAAACGGACACATCTGTGACTGCGGCTTCCTCGAAATGTTTTATTTATATTTCGGATGAAGCGCTGTCTTTTAGTTCTTGTGAAGCAAAAGTTTGCTCTTGGATTTTGGTTTCAGTATCTAGTGACCAGCTTCAACTTTAAAAGAAAGAGTTTGTCTAACTGATAAAGAGTAGAGGCTTTTCGTCAACCGTGGGATTTTCATATGAATAAAAGAGCAGTGAGGAGCCCACTGCATATGGCTCTTGTCAGGTTCTCATTTTAAGGGATGGCCTCCCTCTGACAGTTGGCCTCGAATACCTTATACAATTTAACGCTCATGGTTTGAGGGCAGGTGAAAGGTGCACATGTTATGCCCCTGAGAAAGTTCCACTTTCTGTGAAGAAATGCTGACAAACCTGAAAAATGTGCTTTCCCTCGAGTCTTAGTGTTTTGCCTGGAGCTTTTAAAGAAAGAAAGTATTTACCTAAAATGTAACCTCAAACCCCCCCCCTCTCAAAGAAATTGACATGGAGGGAAGACAACAGAAAAAAATTCCCCAGAAGCATTGCTCAAGGCTTCTTGAAAGATAAGATGTAAATGAGGGCCATTAGACTCATGCTTGGGTACTTCATCCTAATGAGGTGGTGAGGCTGAAAAGTGAACTTTAAAAAATAATCTTCCTCTATTGGGACTGAGAATTTGTTTAATGACATTTGTCTTCATAAATCAGAAATTGCGAACAGCTGAAAACTTCAGATTTGCACCACACAGTATATTGGGGATGTTTTGCAAGTGGATTTAAATTTGCCAGTATCGGATCAATTCTTTTATAGCCAACTGACTACTTATTATTACAGAATGATGCACTTTCTTCAAAAACCATGTAAAAATTGTCCTAAATGTATAGTAAAAATAAGAAAAGATTTTTTTTACACAGTGGCTCACTTTCATAACAAAAACTTTTGTTTTTGTCTGGGAGCAACTCGTTTTTGTCACACTATTTTCTTGAAAGAAACTATTTGGAAACTATTTTTTTTTTTTTTTTAAGAATTGCTTCTTTATTTTTTTTAAACATTGGTTGGTTTTGTATCCATTTATGTTTGTCTTTTCCGTAAGACAAACATTTTAGACGACATGGCGATGATTTGAACTTTACCAGAGGAACTCATTTTCTTCCAGAATCTGCCCTGTGGATTTTGTTGTGAATTAAATTAGCCAGGCCCTCCTCAACATACCTCGGGGTTTGGGAAATGACTGAAACTCCCAGTGTTTTTTTTTTCCTCTTAAGCATTGGCGGCTTCCAAAGAGTTAAATGATAGGATGAGAATGATGTCAATGCTGACATGCCATTTTCTCTTCACATGCTGGATAAATAATTGTACAGATACCTTATCCATTTCTGAAAATTCCAAACAGGCTGTGGTGCAGTTTACTTCGTCTCCTTGCTCCATAGCTTTTCCTGATCACTATTCTTTTAACCCATCAACCTTCCTCTCCCACCTCTGGATCACTCCAGAAATTGAACATCCAAAGGCTGACATGAACCACCCCCTGTGGTGCTAGCGTGCATTTTTCCCCCTATACTCTTCTCACTCATCACAAAGGCACTGTCTGCGCTCACATCTGCCTTCGATGCTGCATAAACTGCCTACTACACCAATGTTATCTAATACCATGAATCCCATCCCCATAAACTCTACTGCGCTACCACTTGACTTCTCCTTACATCTTCCAATGACATTGCGCTCTACTTCTCACTAAAAATAGTTTGGAGTACCACATTGCTCTGGTGTGGGCCCCTTGTTATGTTACTCTCTACTCCTCCTCCCTTTGTAAACGTACTGCTTCCGTTGACTGTCCTACCATCTTTTTGTCGATGACACCCAAATCTTCTTTTTCTTCCCCTCTGTTACGTCTGAACCCCAAGCTACGTGTTTATTTTCTAGCTTTTGCTGTCTCATGATATGTTCGGATCTATGTGATTATTGCGACGACTGAAAATGCTGACTTTTTTTTTTAAACCCCTTTACACCACATAAATTTGGGGGTGGGGACACCACCTGGAACCCCCCATATAATATTATATTCTATACCCCCACATATAAATATGGTTTAAGGGGGGTAAAAAAAAAGTCAGCATTTTCGGCCGTCGTAATTGTGAAGGCGACATTTTGGTACGATTCCATATGTTCTGCTAAAGCCGAGGTTATCTTTATCCCTGTTTAGCCCCTTCCCACCCCGCCCTATATCACTACCTTCTCCATACCTACTTGCACGCAATCATAGGGGTTTATTTAGCAGGCAATCTAAAACTCCTCAGTTCATTGTTTCTACCACTACTGCTGCCAGTATTAACTTAAAAGACATCAGGAAAGCATGCCCTCTCAGTGCCCATCACTCAACACAGTGCCCAACACTCAACGCAAATGTAAATCTCCACTCTTCTATTTACTATGGTAGCCTCTTCTGAGGACTTGCTTGTACCCTTTTGCCAAATCCTAAATTGCACTACTTGTACATTCTACAACCCTAATTACTCCTCGCTCATCTCTCCTGCCCGCCTTCACGCTGGCTGGCTCTCCATGCCTAACTGATCCCTCGAAAAATTCCTCCTCCTAGTGTCCAAATGTTTCTGTGGGCAATTAGCCCTCTAACTAGCTGATGCTGCCTCTCGTTACTCCCCCACTTGAAGCCTCCAAACTAACGCCCTTCTGAATCTCTCCCCACCCTATCCCCCTGACCACTTCTGCTCCTTCTCTCCTCTTGTCCTTCTTCCCTATCAAACCTTTAAATCCGCACTCCATCTACTACTCATAGAAAATCATCCCCTCACTAACCGGCCACATTGCCCACCCCACCTAATTCTATCTCCAAACCATTGGGTGACCACTTTTCCCTGGCCTTTGCATGTTTCATCTCTAGTAGAGTCTTCAGCCACCTGGCTATTGTTATCTCACTCCCTACTACACGCATGCGGGATGGCTCTGATTCACTGCATAACTATGTGTTTATGCTCGAAACGCCTTCTTCCCAAGAAACACAAACGTAAAGTGTGGTTGGCCAAAATACCAGCAATAGATGATGGAGTCTTAAAAGAACATCTAATGGCCAGATAATTCGTGGATCCCCAGCCTACCACCCAGAGTGGTTCCTTCTTTCTCACCCTGTATCTGATGGTCTATGTTTCTAATTGTATCAATATCACAGTATCCTGTTTCATTATCCCCTTGTTGTACAACGTTCCACTGAGGTTCAGTTACACAGTACATACAGACACACATACACGTGACATTGGGCCACATTCCAGCTGTTCATATATTATCAGCCAGTGCGGCTTTAGAACGTTGATAATCCACTTCAGCTCTGTGGTTGGAGCCGTTGTGCCACCCGTAGAGTGCAACAATGCAGCTCACACAATCCTACCACAACACACTGAATGCCAATAACACGCACTGCCTTTGAAAAGGCAAGAGAACAGATCTCCGAAAACCTGTTGGGCGACTACATAGCAGGCACAGGATCTCCACACGGTCTGCCATCTAAAGAAGGGTATCTACTTACTGTAACTCACCAGGATTCACCCTCAACTGAAATTGCACCAAAGGCAAGGGCATACCTGGGCATCAGCCCCATAGATGGGCAGATGTTTAGAAATCTCTCTTTGTCCTGGTGCAACTCTTGATATCCCTCACGGATGACTAGTAGCAGCAATTACTACTCCTGTGTTGCTTCTGGCACTCCCAGGCTGATAAATGAGCTTTTAAAAGTCCTCCGTTTAGAATATGGTTGCTGCAATTATGGCGCAGTTGGTAGTTGCTTGTGCCTCTTCCAATTGGTATTTATTACCATTCTGAAGCATTCAGTTTTCAGTAACAACCGTGAGGTTATGCCACTTCAGCAAAAGGGCATGCACTATCCCTTATTAAGATGTCAACACGGGCGAAAGGTGTTTGTGTTGAACTGGACCATCCAGCCCTTTAAGATGAGATAGCAATACCCTTGAGATAGATGGGGATGCAGAATTGTATCCAAACATCAATAATCGAAAATACTCAGGTAGTTGGCAAAAGGATAACTGTTTTAATATCAATTATCTAAAACAGGGAGTACAACGGACATCAGCAGATGTCTCTCATCACAATCTCAAAACATTTCATTAAAAAAATCACACTTTTATAGTAAATATTCATCATTGATGACGTTAACCTGCATATCACTAACATCATCCTACGTGGCAAAACTCAGAAACATATGGGTGAATGTGATAGGGTCTAAACGGATCATCTAGGTATACGATCCATACTCGTTTGGGCAGTGAAATAAAGTGATAGGCTTCTTAACATCAGGTGGGGCAACTAAGCCCTTCCCTAAAAATGTGTCACTATGAATGTCACTAAATATACAACGTCTAATTGGCTACACAACTATAGGACCCTTGATCATGCGGTCCTCTACCATTGGTTACTTTCTAACCTCCGTCAGTACCCTCCCAACCTGTGTTAGCAGCACGCAGGCTGAGCGGCCAGGTGCAGATAAGCTAGTCTTAATCATAGCTTCCCACCAATTAACATGACCATCCATCATCACCTCAGTGGTCTGCTGTAAATTAGGGCTTTGAACTCATCCTTAGAAATATTCCTTCCTACTGAAGAATTTAGGGGAGTGAAGGCACACTCTGCCCTCGTGTGTAGGTGTTACCAATTTGCTCGTCCGACTTCTCCTCCCCACGTGACTAAAGACTACAAAATTGAGCTTTCAGTGTATTAAAATGCTATTTTCCAATAGACATCTGACGTCTTCTTGTTTTCTTCCATGCCTTCTGAACAGGAAGCCTTTCTCTTTCACACGATTTGTATCCAATGTCAGCTCACCCCAGTCTGATAAGGCCTTGCTTTCTTGGCTCATCCAACCTCGCCTTTCTGAGTTTTCACCTGTAATTCACTTGTTTTCTAACTGTGCCATACTTGGAAACTGGGGAAAGCAACCTTCCTTCTTTTACTCAGCACTGCTATCGTATGTAGTGGGAACATCCATCCTTTACTGACTCCAATATATATATATGTATATATATATATATATATATATATATATATATATATATATATATATATATATATATATATATATATATATATATATGTATATATATATATATATATATATATATATATATATATATATATACACATATGTTGGTGCATGCTGCACTCTATTTACTTTAATGCTAGCCTCAAGAATACTTCATATGCTTGTGTTTCTTTGCATATTTTCACATGTGAAATTGCTTAGTATCTTCATTATTTTTGTAGCATGAGTCTCTTCATCTTGGTCCCAAGATGTCATTCATCTCAGTACGTTCTTGATGCCTTATAGAATTATCTATAGCCGCTGGTTTCTGCATCTCTTCTCTATATACGTCAGCTTTGCATTTGTATAACGTCATTATTTCTCTTATTTTCTTCAATGTGTCCTGCTTTCTTCCGGACTATCACTCGGACAGCGATCATACTGTCTCATATGCGTGTATGGTTGTCTCAATGGGAACCTTGCTTTCAGGATTCTCCTTGGTATCTGTAGTTCAAAGGGCTTTGTACGTCTATCGCATTCTGGTGTCCAGCAGATAGGCAATATGGGCGAAGTGATTGAGGTGGGGGTACTTAGCTCCTTCTCTACAATGGCACTCCTGCTGTCCTTCATGCCAGCCACGAACACTGTCATACTTTTGTTCCACTGACAACCCGCTCACTCACTGTGTAACCGACTGACACGCAACCATCACAAGTATAAACAAAGAAAAGGCCTGCCAAGAAATGATCTCTTAATAGAGATACATATATAGGGCAATATAAGAGAAACAGAACTTCCGAAAGCTTCTTCATGGGACCTCAAATGTGGCAAGGAAGACACTCATAAGCTCTTTGCGTGCCCTGGGACCTGCCAGTCTGAGGAACCATACGATAAAGAGGAACCCAGAAAATGGGCTGAGTTTTGCACCTCACTGTTCACAAAAATCAAACGTGAATGTGCAACTCCCCAGTCATGGAAAATTGTGATTATTGTGCCCATTTTTAAAAAGGGTAATAGAGCTAACCCAAAAAAGTACTGGCCAATCGCACTCTAGGACGTCCCGGGGGGCAATTTACACAAACCATTTGCAACGTCAACTTCAAGAGTGAATTACATCAAGTCAACATTTCAATCTTAGGCAATCTGGCTTTGTAAAGGGCTTAGGTTCTGGTTTAAATCTACTAACAATAAATCTTATGAAAATGGAGGCGATAAGTACAGAAAGAAAGGTTTTCCTTGCCCTTGTAGATCTATCGCACGCCTTTGATAATATTGACAGTGAAATCCTTTGGTCAAAATTGCTTAAGTGGAATTGCCCTATAAATTAACTTCTGGCTATCAAGTAAATACATACCAATACTGAAATTAAGATCAGGTTGGATCAAGCGGGAATTTTGTCAGAAGAAATAACAACGTTCTGCGGAGTGAAACAGGGGTGTCCGTTGGCTGCAATAATCTTCAATTTGTTTCTCTCAGATTTTGGCAAAACCATTGAAAGTTTACCCTCATTTCCACCGAAGATGCATGGATCTCATATTAGTTGGCTTCTTTATGCCGACGACCTTATTCTGTTGCATGTAACACAAATTGGCCTACAAAGAAAACTTCAAGCCCTTGTAAAATATGTCAACTCTAATGGCCTATGCATCAACACGAATAAGTCAGAGATTCTGATATTACAAGCTCTTTGGAAAAATAAGTTAGGCACAAGAAAGAAATTCCAATCGCACCTGGGAGACATTAAGAATGTATCATAAACTAGATACTTGGGCATGAAGATCAGCTCAAACTTGAACCACTCACCATGGGTTGAAAATGTGAAAGCTAAATGCCAACAATTAGCGACTTAAACTACTGTATTAAATAAAAAATACAGGAAATTCTCTCTGAAACCAGCCATCATTTTTTACCAACAAAAAGCGGTACCGGCCTTAATTTATGGAGCGCTATGTGCCCTAGGCTGCCCGCATGCATTATGGTCCTCGTTGGAGAACATGTTTTGGACTAAAGTCTTATAGCTTCCTAAGGGGACATCTACAGTTTGCATTCGCTATGAATTAAATCTAATCCCACTGAATGCAAGGATTTGTTGGAATATGCTAACCCTTTTTCGTAAGATGACCATGGAAGATACACCTCCCCAATTAGACTTTTTGTATGACCCAAGAAGTGGAAACAAACAGTGTATTCTGACGCTCTGGATTGATCGATGCAAAGAACTATGAAAATACATCGACATCGATATCACTGTGCTTCACACTAATCCGAATCTTGCCCAAAAAAAACTTTGGAGACATGACTGGTCCTTGACTGTAGAACAAAGGGCAAATCATAATATCATGAAGAACGTACCTAGTGAAGCAAAAGTGATGAATGAAACACAGCAATATATGGCAAAATTCCCTGATGATCGTCGTCGAAGATTGCTGTACATGAAATTTTGTCTTAATCTATTCAAGGCGGATGAGAGAATAAGTATGTGGACAAACCACACTGGGAGTACACAAAAATGCAGGCTATGAAATCAACAAGAGGAAACATTAAAACATTTAGCACTGTTTTGTTTGACCTTGCGCTCGGAAAGAACCAAGCATTTGGGGAGGCAATTTGCAGAGAGGAAGACCCTCAGCGCTGAAGACTGGTGGCAAGTGTTATTTGATGAATCTGATAGGAAGCTAACAATTGCGACTCTTGCGCCAGTGCTCCTGAGTCCCAATTGGTGGGGCGGACCCATTGCTATGCAGTACCAATTCAAGAATCACTGTAGCGACTCTAATCTTGGTACTACATAATCTCCTCTTCAGAAGATTCTGCTTATCTTATTGGCTCCTGTCATTTTATCCTCGGACTCTTCACTGTTTACTTTCTGCCCAGGTCCCTTTTACACCATCATCAATTCATGTGAAGAGACTCCTCCTCTCCTCGCGCACTATCTTCATTTTGCCAGGATACACCTCTGCCTTAAAAATGGCCATCTCTTCCTGGCCTCCATTATCTTCTAATAATGCCCTTTCCAGCGGGTGTGGTCGTTGTTGGACCATCACTTGTGCTAAGCTCTGAAACCTGCTCCCCGTCGATATCCAGAGAACGAGCAGTCTGATGACTTTCAGGAAAATGTTAAAAGCGTTCCCCTTCTAGTCTGTACAGTTCTGCAGGGCCCAATGCCTACACGGTTTAGGGGCTTACGTACCTTCTGGGTGTGACACTGTTGCCCATGTTTAGTTTTGGCATTGCCTAAGCCGGATTGCTATCTTTGATCAAGTATGGCGTCACTTATTCATCTGTCTTCTTACCTTGCTGCCCTCTATCGTAACCTTATAGATTGAGCGTGGGATCATTATCACAGTATAATGGCCTGCCCCCAAGTTATGGCCAATTGTTCCAAGCGTAATGAGCCATCCTGAGGTTTAAAAGGATAGTAGCAACTTGCGTTAATAGCAATTAAGTTTTAGGAGTGGTGGTGGGGAAGTAAAGCATCTCACTTTATTAGTAATTAAACTATACAAAACGTGTGAGTAAATTAAATGTGGCTTTATTTCCTAATATGTAAATAATTAGATTGTCTATTAGGTAAGCATTTTAACTGTCAACTTGGCTGGTCTGGAACAGTTTTAGCATGTGTTGGAATCAGGTGCAATGTTAAAGTGAATATTTTTCTTTACAAAACCATGTTGTTGCTATCACTTTACAATGTTAAATTCTGTGTGGGGTATCCTGATGAAAAAAACATTGCTGGCAAAATGCATTGCTGTTTGTGGAAAGTGGAGACATGCTTTCCGTTGTTTCCCAAGCTGCTTCTCAAGTCAGTCTGTCTGGAATGCAGTAGTTATTGGCGGCACTCTGAACATTCTGATTGGCTGAGAAGAGATCAATAATGACTTCAGTGTGCTAACACCACTTCCTGCTCTGCTCTTCCTCTCCCTGTAAATTGCACCAGATCACGTCCCTGTTTCTGCAGAGCCATCGCAACCTGCCAAGGCTTTGCAACACTCATGCCCCCACATATTTGACTGCCTAGGTTATTATACATTGTGCACACTGCCATCACTTCGTACTTAAGCTCCTCCCCATCACTATACCCAGAGTTCGCTACAACTCAAGCCTCAGTAACATCTTTTACGTCACTGTTACATATTGTACCATGTAATTACTTCCTCTGCAGGATGCTTGCCTCCTGTTACAATAGCATCAGCTTCTGATTACAATCTCCCCACCGTCATGTCCTGTCTAGACTCCTTCACTCATTTAAGACTTCAACTAGTGCCAGCCATGGTTACTCTCCTCATTGTAAATCACTGCCTCCTCCTGCTCAGCCGCCTACCCATTACTGTGCACTGGCCTCCCTTCTTGCCACGGCTTCTCCCTCTCCTTGGCCAAAGCCCTCACTTCCTGTTAGAACTCTTGCCCATCTCATGCAAAGCCCCGACTTCCGGTTCGGAATTCTCCAATCATTCAGTAATGCCTTGATGTTCAGGTGCCCTACTTCCTGTTGGCTGGAACTTGGCACACTGGGGGTTATTACTGCGCAGACTCACCAGTGCTCTGGGCAAATATCATTATATCTCCGCCCATAGTGTTCTGACTTTCCCTTAGGCCTTCTCTTGGGAGATCCCATGACACATGTGCTTTGTTTGTTCTCAGGTTGCACCAGACATGAGTCTGCAGGTGATCGGAGCTGCTAATAAAGGGGCCAAAGTGGTGCTGTGGTCCCAGTCCCGAATCCCATGCCAGACCTGGAGAATCGATGCCAATGGGCACATCCACAATCAGTTGTTCGAGCGCATGATCCTCGATGTGAAAGGTAACCACAGCAGCACAGACCTGGCTGGAGTGTCTGCTGCCGGCAGCGGTGTCAATTGAAAGGGCTTTGGGGTTAAAGGCTTTTGGGGAGTAGGATGGAAGAATACCCTTCATTTGGAGAGAGATGGAGGGGAGAGAGTGAGAGTGAGAGAGAGTGAGAGAGAGACTGCTTGTGGGCTGGGAATAGGGATGTAACAGTATAACGGTATACCGTTAAAGATACCGTGAACCACTTAATTGAACAATAATAACCATCACATTGTTTATACCGTTATACCGTTCATACCGTTAAGTGTCTTTTTAATCTGATTTGGAAAGGCTGCAGTAAGCAAGTGCTGCGCAGTCTTGGTCTTGCACTGTTGGATGTGCCGTCTGCCAAGTAGTTTCAGTTGGAGCAGTTTTTAATGCCATGCCATAAACCACACGTGCCCGACACAAAATCAATATGTTAGCAATAGGAAGAATAGATACAGTGCCATGAAGGAAAAGGGTTTACTTTGGGGTGGCAGCTTTGGGGTTTAGATATTTATAATGGATAATGTTCTCTAAACATATGGCAATGGGGGATTTCCCTGGTTCTATCATTGAATGTACACATAATAAGTCACACTGCGAAATTCACTCATCTGTCGGTATTCCCTGCTGCTATACCAAAGGGTAACATGTCCGTGATTACTGAACACCTTTTGGCCCGCAAGTAAACTAAAGGCTGTAGTGTAAAGAGAGAGTGCATTGTGTGTGTGTGTATGCGCACAAGCCTATACTACCATCAGCCTCCATTGATCTGTGGCATGCAGGTTATCAAGATGGCAACATGCTCATCTTCACCAGTAGCCAGTGGGGGAGCAAAAAGCCTAAATGACCACTTAAGAAAAGCTATTCAGTTTGCTTTGCAAGTTATAGCAGCCCCCCCGCCCCTACACACGTGCGTTTGTGTTTGGTGGAAGCAAGGCATTTCAGTGGAAAGTATGTTGAAAAGCCCAATTCTGGCCCTGGTTGCCTGGTTTTGTTTGTGATGATAAATCTGTCAATTTATGACCTTTTAGAAAATATTTGTTAAGATTAGTTAACTCCACCTGCTATACCGTGATAACCATGATATACCGTGATTTGGCAAGAAGGTTATCGTACCGTCATAAAACTAATACTGTGACACCCCTAGCTGGGAACATTAAAATGTGTACAATTATGGCATTTTACCTCTGCCTTTGAAAACATCCTGGCATTGTGAAAAAAGCTCACAATGTCAATGAAGCGCGTTGCAGTCACAGAAATGGAAATGATGAAGCGTAGACCGAAAGGTAGCATGGTTTAAACCCTTACCCAGGCAGAGTCCGTCCCTGAAGACGGCGGGATATCCCTCCTTTCGTGAACCATCGGATTGCACCACCGCCGCTGTGCTCAAGATTGCCTCCACCGTGCCCGGTTGAAGTTGGTACTTAAGTGCCCCTTGGTCCATCCACTCTACCAATTGTGACTTTTTTCAGTATATATACTTTACACACCACTAATTCCCTCTTGAAACTCACCACACTCTATCTGTAACCCAGCACCGCAATGAGGCGTGGCCTAACGTCCAGCACCAACAGGGACCTAGCCTTTTCTGGAAATGCCTTGGTGAACACCTCAAAGAACCAGTATCAATCATCATGCCAAACCTCCTCCATTCAATGTCCATGGTGCACCACGGTCCATCACAGCCACTGTAAATTTCCAGCAGCCCCCGCGCCCCGAGTCATCCAACTCTACACCACCATTCCAACACAGCTCACGCTTTCTCCACACCATTATGGCACATCCTGTAAACATGACCACCACTGCCTCCACTTCCCTTGCCCTGTCGGCTCCATCCAGCAGAGAGCAGAATATCCTCAAACACTCAGCATCTAATGTTGCTAACAATGAAGCTTTCTTCTAGTTGTCCCCTTAGCGATGACTCCCTCTATTGTATGTATGTATATAACTGAAGACAATCTTACCACACTTCCCATGTGTGGGTGTCTCCCCTGGTAGCAGGTGAAGTTCCTGCAAAGGTTACACATGTTGCATGTTCCTGGACTGTGGGGGCAGATGCTGTTAACTGACTGGGTGTGCCATTGTGGCCTGGTATGGAGGCTATACACTGCCCAGAGGCATGGGAAATGGGGTGCTTCCTAAAGAGTCTTCCTAGTACAGAGATGTGTAAATTATCACACACCAAGCGTGCAGGTCCATATGAAAGGGACCTAACACACACAATATGGAAGGCTGCAATAACACAGTTGCATAATTTCACTACGTATCACCCTTTTTTGAGGGAACTACAACCACTGACCTTAGTGGGGGGTCTAACACACCTGACAAGAAAGGTAAGCCAAACCCCTCTTAAAGGTAAGTAACGTGGGCAGAGCGACAAGGCTCAACTCACAGGTAGGGGTAACAGGTTGCCACAAAGGTACAATTAGTCCGTCTTTAATCAGTAAATCAGCCGATATCTGGAGGTGAAGTGGAGGATTTACCTCCAGCAACAAGCCGTAGATGAATCATTCACTCTTCCTCTACAAATTGGCGGATTTACTGCACTGTAATTCCGCTGATGGTAAACAGTGGTAAGTTCAGTACTGCCCAAAAAAGTGGGGGTAACACAATTACCACCACTTTTGTTCTGCACTGCCAAACTTGTAATGAAGCCCATTATCTCCAGAAAACAAACCAATGGAGTGACAGCCTTGATAGCCTTTTTATCCTCACATCCACAATATAAGGATGTTCGAATATGTATAATTAGGTAATCGTTACAAACACTTTAATGTTAGGGTGAGTGTTGTGGAAAATGCAATGAACACCTAGCACAATGTGCATTATGTACCTATGGATATAAGCATACAACTCTGTTTACCACATGCATGTTTGCCATATATAAATCAGAAACTAATTGATATGGTTATTTTAGGTTTTGATCATGCCCTCTGCTCAGTAAGACAAGCATAACATTCTCATTATGACTATATAGTGGAAGTGATCTTTAGCAATAAAACATTGTCCACTTTTACCAAGAGGCAGTTTACAACGCTTATACAGTTGAATAATGCCCCCCTTTAATAGCTTCTTTCTTTTGCCAAGAAAATGTATCCTTTTCTCTCCCAAAAGTCCTTCCTTCTTGGAATAGGCCATACTCAGATTTTCTTCTCTGAGCACTTAGCCAATATTCAATTTAACAGGCTTACCACTGATTGGTTGGTAGAGTTGCTGAATCTGTTCATTTGTTACAGTCTGCACAAACACCAACAATTAACATAAAATAGAAAATAACAAACACAATTGCAAAACATGCATGCCTGGTGTTCTGGGCCCTTGCAAGGTTTGCCAGAACCCCAGGGCCACCCACAGAGCACACCTACGCCCCCATCACTCCCTCCTATGGACGGTGTGCACTCGGCGTCATGGCGATATTGCTGCAGGATGTACGCGGTCGAGGGACTCCTCTGTTTCCCTGCGGCTCCTATTCACAGCAACTTCCTTCAAGATATCCATGCTTTTCTTCTGGTCCTGCTGCACTCAGTAACAGATGAGGTGGCTCTTGCGAGCATGCACCCGACAATGCGACTCGCACCAACAGAGAGAGAAAAAGAGAGAGCGGCATAGAGTGAAACAGAGTGAGGCCGAGTGAGTGAAAGGAGAGAGTGAGAGAGTGAGAGAGAAAGACAGACTGCATATTTTTTCTTATTAGTTTTTATTAAACTTATTGTTCTTTCATTAACTGTTATTCATTTATTTGCATTGTTGTTATTTTGTATTACTTTTATGAAAATATATATTTCACTTAATGTTGGATTTGTCAATTGTGCAAAATTGGTCGTAATAAAAATATATGCATGATTAGGTAATAGCATTGTTACAGGAAATGGCCTTAAGGAAAGCAATGCAATGCTGAAAGAAGATAATATAATGTCATATGATATAACATAATATATAATATTTATAATTTAGTATATATGGGATAATGTACCCCTACTGTACGTTAAAAGGATATTGCAAGTCATCGAGTAGATCTGTAAAAGAGTGCGAGTTCCATTACAAGGATTCAGAACTGCAAGGTGACTTTCAATATCCTTTTACGTATGGAAGGGGGTATTATATTCCTTCTAATACATGACCTCTTGCTTAATCTAATATAAGAGATCTTCAAGCTGTTGGTATACATAATCAGTATAGAATCGGTTTATGATATATGATATGATATGGCATTTATAATGGGCATATACACAAGTGTTTTAAGGCGCGACGAGGCAAGGGTGGGGGATAAGAGGGAAGACAGAGACAACGATCTTACTAGGCCAAGTGAGATTGAGATCGCGCAGGTGCAGGGTAGGGGGGGAAGGAAAGTGCAGGGTGAAAGGGGAGGGGGCCGTGCAATACATAGGATCAACAGTAAATAATAAATCAAATAAATATAAATAATAGGTAAAAGTGTGGCCAGCTTGTGGCAAGTGCAGGGGTAAGTGCAGACATCAAATGCCAGGAGCTGGGAAGACTGTAGGGATACAGAAACATCCCCCCCAAGTGCTGGGGTTGCCCAGGAGCAGCTGGCAGGGGCGGGGCCCTGGGCCCGGGATCAGAGGGCAGCCAAGTGACCAGTGCAGTTCCAGTCAGGAGTTCAGCAGGGGAGTGGAGGAGAGAAAGCAGAAGCAAAGAGGAAGGTCTTGAGGTGTTCCGGAACCGGAGATGGTTCTCCTCAAGTTTCAGGAAGGCAGGGAGGCTGTTACAGAGGGAGGCTCCAGATGAAGAAAGAGATCTACCACCAACTTCTTGCTTGGAGAAGCGACTGACCATGAGGCAGTCAGAGGCGAAAGAGCGAAGAGCTCGAGATGGAAGATATTTTGGAAGAGAGAGTTGGAGGTTTTGAGGCCCCCAGGTCCCAGACGGCCTTGTGGGCAATGCTGAGGGTTTTGAACTTAATTGTCGCAGCCACTGGGAGCAGGCGCAGAGATTTCATTCCTGGAGATATACGATCCCTGGGCTTGAGGCCAAGGACAAGTCTCACAGTCCTGTTCTGGATGAGTTGCAGATGGCGGAGAGTCGAATCAGGCAGATTTAGAAAGAGGCTGTTGCAGTAGTCCAGCCTAGAAAGAACAAGAGCTCTGGAGACAGTGCGCTTCTGGGGGAAGGAGAGGAAAGGAAGAATACCTCTGAGGAGGTGCAGCTGGTAGTGTGACTTCTTAGAGATATAATAGATGTGAGGAGAGAAAGAGAGAGTGGAGTCGAAGATGACCCTGAGGATTTTAGCCTCACAGGTGGGAGAAGGAAGAGGGCCAATAGAGGCCGGCCATAGAGTGACAGGAAATGAGGGAGCAGGTGTGCCGATCAGTCTTACTGGCATTGATGCCGAGATTGTTGGCGGCACACCACTCCTGGATAGCATACAGAGATGAGAGAAGGAGAAGAGGTGGTGGAAGGGAGCCTGAAAATGAGCTGAGTGTCTTCTGCATAGCACTAAAAGTTGGGGCAGAGAGCGGCAATCCGGTGGCTAAGAAGTGCCAGGTATTGGTTGAACAGCCAGGGAGAGAGGTTAGACCCATGGGGAACACCACAGGTAGAGATAGAGATAGAGATAGAGATAGAGGAGAGGAAGGACCCACATTGGACCTGGGAGGGTCGATCAGAGAGGAAAGAGGTCAGCCAAGCCAGGGCCTGATTGGTGATACCCAGGTTATCACAGAGACAGTGGAGCAGGATGGCATGTTTGACCGTGTCAAATGCAGAAGAGAGATCAAGTAAGATGAGGACCCAGGGGGTATTGGAGTCAAGGTTGGGGAGCAGGTCTTCACGGATGTTCAGGAGAGCATTTTCTGTGCTTTGGATCAATAAAAGTAACATGCAGCGTATAATGTGTTGCAAAAAATACTTTAAGCAGTTTACAAAAATGGATCGAATGCACGTGCAGATAAATTCTTGCTCCCAAGTGTTGTACTTCAACAGTACACAAAACGAACATACTACCATACACAGTATTTTATCAGTTAATTAATATAAATGACACAGAAAGCAAGTTTACAAGAAAGGAATTTGAACAGCTTGTCCCAGCTTTAATTAAGTGCTGCTGTGACAACTGGTATCTTGCTCTGTGCTGGCTGAATCAGCAGACATTGCGTTGTCACAAATCAAAAGTAATAATTGATTGCAGTTCACAAGTGATTCAATGTTCTTGTTGCAGGCCATTAGTGATTTCACAACCAGCTTCTAAAAAGAACATGATGTATAGGCTTCTATAAGGAGCTTGCAGGCTTCCATGCATTATGATATAGTATAGCATGAGAAAGGAAATGTGAGTAAGAAACAACAAACAAGTGACATCTCTACTAGCTGATTGATTCTTCTTTCCCATTCCCCACAGGTGGTCAAGTCTACGATCGGGACCATGTAGTGCTTTGGGATGTGGCTGAGGAAAGACCTACGCAGTTGTGGACCATCGAAGTGCTATGAGAATTTGGAGAAGCTAGACATAGCTAAATGGGAAGGGGGTCCTTTCTCTTCTTCGAAGGCGACACCGAAAGAAGATTCCCCCGTCATTAGATGTTTCCTCGATTCACATGAAGACACTCTGGGGATGTCAGACATTGTAAATTGTAAATTAATTATTTACGAAAGTGCTACAGCCGTTGCCACATGGAACAACACATTCTGCCAGAGTTTTTTGTTGCTGCTCTTGTGGGGACCTCTCCTACATGTGGCTTGAAGACGATACTTGAAGTACTCATGGACACACCAAGCTGCAGAAAGGAATACCTCGACTTGTGGAGGTGGCCTACTAACATGCATTTGATGCAGTTTCTGTTGGCCACCACCAGCAAACAGACTGTGGCACCACACTGTACAGCAATACACTGTTAATTTTTATATACCCTGCCACGTTACAAGCCTTATGAAGGTTTACTATGAGGTCTCTTTGTACAGATTTTTTCTTTCAACCCGCCAGAGCCTGGTACCTGAGCACATTGGTGTAGGTGTGGGGGAGCAGTTGGCTACTCCCCTCCACATTTTACAAATCCGTTCTCCAGTTACTGTGACCTCAGTACCCAGGACGTACAGTGGGACCCCTGACCAATTTAACAACCTCACCTTTTCATGTGTCCAGGACACTTGTCCATTGTATGTAAGTCAGTGTCTAAAACAGAAGAAACTGTAATATAAGATTTATTTTTTAACTATTACTCTCAGTCTTAGTTTTTGATATTTGTATTTGGTGTATTGGAATAGATGTTATACACACACATTTACACACACACACACCTGCTCAAGCACGCACTCTCACGCTCCAACAGTCCAGTCAAATGAGTCTTCCGCTGTGTGTAAATATCGCATAAATTGAGAAATTACCCTAAATCCTCTTTAAAAAATCCAATTGATAAATGTAGCAAGATAAAACCTTTTCCTATTGGAGTCCCTCCACAAAGCTCCTATTCTCGATTCCCCAGTGTGAGATGCTATTTAGGGTGCCCTCCAATCTCTGTAGACAATGTCTAGGTCTTCTCATCCTGAATACTCTAAAACACAACATTGTCCTAATAATTATGCAACCATATCCACTGAGTGATAGCAAGCACTGTCATAGAGCGAGAGGCATAGAGCCAGTAGTGGAGGTAGAGTTTGCTGCCGGGGGGGGGGGGTGGCCAACAGGGTGCCAGCGGGAGGCTGGTGAGTGCACTGGACACCAGCAGGGGATGCAACAGAGAAGGCTGCCCCCCCAGCTCCGCCACTGCATAGAGCAAGCTCTCTGCACCATCACAACTTCTGGAGCCATTGAACATGAAGGTGAAGTATCTCAGTGTTGTCCTGCGTCGATGCTTCCATGTCCAGCGGATGGGATGAATTAGAAGTGCAATGGAAATTGGGTAAGGTTGAGAAGGATAACACTATAGACCTTCATTTAGCTTGAACGTGGGCCTGCCACCACTTCCATTTACCCAGAGTCGGCGGAGAGACTGCCATCTTTGTTATTAAAGGTTTGGTAGGCCTAGAGGTGCGGGGCAGGGAATGTTTTATTTCAATTCCATTTAATCAACTTTATTTGGTGGTTAAGCAATCAAAGGGCACAAGCAATATAAAACATGTTTTAATTATATTCAGCACAAGGAACCATAAGAACCCACACCTCTACCTCCTATGCCACAGTAACCCCACTGTTTAGATTCAACAAAACCACAGAACAAGAAACCCTACGTATCCTTAGACCTCTGAAACCATCAAGATCTAAAGGGGATGTATGTCCTGCCTCTCTCATCAAAGACTCTGCTGAAACACCAGCACCGTTCAACACAGCATTAATCAACTTTTCCTTCTAGGCAGGCACATTACCATCCAGCCTTAAAGAAGCCCGGGTTTTCCCCCTTCTAAAAATCAGCACTTGACCCTGCTTTTCCCAACAACTACCGGCCCATCACTACCATCCCCTTCCTACTATAAATATTTGGCAAAGCAGCCTATGTACAAATTCAACATCACCTGGAAGTAAGTCACATCCTAGGAGTCAGACTATCGTGCTTCCGTCCAGGACACGGAACAGAGTTAGCACTCTGTGACCTCAAAAAACAGATTGATGAGATCAGGGACGAGGGAAAACCTGTCCTGCTTATCTTTCTAGACCTCTCTGTGGCCTTTGACCTAGTTGACGCCATATTCTCTGCCACCATCTCACCACTGCAGCCTCCTTCTCACCAGAAGCAGCAGCATGGTTCACCTTCTTCCTGGAAGGTAGAGCATTGAAAGTCTTCTCCCAAAATGCCTGTGCTGCTCCCTCCCCTATCAAGTGTGGAGTACCTCAAGGGTCATGTGTCTCCCCAACGCTATACAATATATTCACGAAACCACTCTTCGATCTCCCGAACTCCCCCGACATAGCATACACTAACTATGCCGACGACACCCAAATTCTCCTCCCCTCTCTGGCGACTACTTTAATGACGTGGCGATGTTGAACATAGCCTGTGTACAACCATCCAAGCTTGGATGGCGACCCATGGCCTCTGTCTCAACGATGAGAAAACCGAACTCCTACTAGTCAGACCACCATCCATGCTTAAAAAAAACTCAACCCAAAATACTCAGCATTCAATATCGATGGGTCCATGATCCCAGTCTCCCCAGTGGTCAAAACCTTAGGGGTCTCTCTTGATGCAACCCTCTCCTTGACCCGCCACATAAATGCCATCTCCTCTTCAGCGGCCTATTCAACCAAGCTGCTAGACTCTGAGAGACCATTGCTCTCCACAGACAGCTGTCTAATGATTGGATGCACAGTTGTCAGTGCTAGGCTAGACTATTGTAGCGTACTATTAGCCAGCACCTCTGCGCACAACATACAAAAACTTCAGACCATCCAAAATAACTCTCTACGAGCTGCCTTGGACATACTCAGATCTGAACACATTTCGGCCTGACGTAGAGCTCTGGCTCCCTATCCGAGAAATAATCACTTTCCAGACACACACAATCACACACAGGTGCATCTCCAAATCTGCCCCTCCTTATCTGGACCAAATAATTGCTAAGACCTACTCTTCCAGGCCTACCAGAACTCCATACAACCACAGACTCGCTCAACCCAAGTTTAAACGCGACAAAACTGAAGAGACAGGTTCTCCAGTAATCGCTGCAAAATAATGGAACTCTCTCCCACATGCACTAAGGGCGAAATAATCCTTCTGGGCATTCTGAAAAGCCCTCAAAACCTGGCTGTTTGCTTAACTATTGTATACTACGTCCTCTATCCTGCCCGGACCCTATGCTCCAATAACTCTGTATGTGTCTGTCTATGCACCGGCTATGTATCTGTCCTTGCACCTGTATCTGTCTATTCACCTGTTAATTCCTGTACACTGCCTTCGGGCTGCATGTAACTTGATTCCTCTGATAGCGCCTAGATGCCTATGGGTTTGTGTGCGCTTTTCAAATGAAAAACTGATAAATAAATAAATAAAATACAGTAAGCTAAAATGAAATATGTTACACTTTATCGCCCCCCTGCCCAATAAAATATATTACAAAAACTCTTTTGGGACACGATCAAATCAAACTCCTAGTTACTATAATCCAAAAATGAATCATTTAAAATACTGCTCTTATCCCGATTGGACAATGACCTACAAGGATGGGGATAGTCAGTGGAGAGACTTTCTAAAATGTAGGCCCTCCTTAATGAACAGATCCAAAGCCTGAGTAACTACTTTATCTAAGACAGCATAACAGGGCTGGCTTAAATTGGTGAAACCCTCTATTTCTTGGGACGGGTTTTAGTGTCCACTGTCGTATCCCACGAGAGTCTCCGCAAAAGAATACAAAATGCCCTATGGTTTCCAGAGTATCCATTCAAACGGACACATCTGTGACTGCGGCTTCCTCGAAATGTTTTATTTATATTTCGGATGAAGCGCTGTCTTTTAGTTCTTGTGAAGCAAAAGTTTGCTCTTGGATTTTGGTTTCAGTATCTAGTGACCAGCTTCAACTTTAAAAGAAAGAGTTTGTCTAACTGATAAAGAGTAGAGGCTTTTCGTCAACCGTGGGATTTTCATATGAATAAAAGAGCAGTGAGGAGCCCACTGCATATGGCTCTTGTCAGGTTCTCATTTTAAGGGATGGCCTCCCTCTGACAGTTGGCCTCGAATACCTTATACAATTTAACGCTCATGGTTTGAGGGCAGGTGATAGGTGCACATGTTATGCCCCTGAGAAAGTTCCACTTTCTGTGAAGAAATGCTGACAAACCTGAAAAATGTGCTTTCCCTAGAGTCTTAGTGTTTTGCCTGGAGCTTTTAAAGAAAGAAAGTATTTCCCTAAAATGTAACCTCAAACCACCCCCCCCCTCTCAAAGAAATTGACATGGAGGGAAGACAACAGAAAACAATTCCCCAGAAGCATTGCTCAAGGCTTCTTGAAAGATAAGATTTAAATGAGGGCCATTAGACTCATGCTTGGGTACTTCATCCTAATGAGGTGGTGAGGCTGAAAAGTGAACTTTAAAAAATAATCTTCCTCTGATTGGGACTGAGAATTTGTTTAATGACATTTGTCTTCATAAATCAGAAATTGCGAACAGCTGAAAACTTCAGATTTGCACCACACAGTATATTGGGGATGTTTTGCAAGTGGGTTTAGATTTGCCAGTATCGGATCAATTCTTTTATAGCCAACGGACTACTTATTATTACAGAATGATGCACTTTCTTCAAAAACCATTTAAAAATTGTCCTAAATGTATAGTAAAAAAAAGAAAAGATTTTTTTTACACAGCGGCTCACTTTCATAACAAAAACTTTTGTTTTTGTCTGGGAGCAACTCGTTTTTGTCACACTATTTTCTTGAAAGAAACTATTTGGAAACTATTTGTTTTTTTTTAAGAATTGCTTCTTTATTTTTTTTAAACATTGGTTGGTTTTGTATCCATTTATGTTTGTCTTTTCCGTAAGACAAACATTTTAGACGACATGGCGATGTTTTGAACTTTACCAGAGGAACTCATTTTGTTCCAGAATCTGCCCTGTGGATTTTGTTGTGAATTAAATTAGCCAGGCCCTCCTCAACATACCTCGGGGTTTGGGAAATGACTGAAACTCCCAGTGTTTTTTTTTTCCTCTTAAGCATTGGCGGCTTCCAAAGAGTTAAATGATAGGATGAGAATGATGTCAATGCTGACATGCCATTTTCTCTTCACATGCTGGATACATAATTGTACAGATACCTTATCCATTTCTGAAAATTCCAAACAGGCTGCGGTGCAGTTTACTTCGTCTCCTTGCTCCATAGCTTTTCCTGATCACTATTCTTTTAACCCATCAACCTTCCTCTCCCACCTCTGGATCACTCCAGAAATTGAACATCCAAAGGCTGACATGAACCACCCCCTGTGGTGCTAGCGTGCATTTTTCCCCATATACTCTTCTCACTCATCACAAAGGGCACTGTCTGCGCTCACATCTGCCTTCGATGCTGCATAAACTGCCTACTACACCAATGTTATCTAATACCATGAATCCCATCCCCACAAACTCTACTGCGCTACCACTTGACTTCTCCTTACATCTTCCAATGACATTGCGCTCTACTTCTCACTAAAAATAGTTTGGAGTACCACATTGCTCTGGTGTGGGCCCCTTGTTATGTTACTCTCTACTCCTCCTCCCTTTGTAAACGTACTGCTTCCGTTGACTGTCCTACCATCTTTTTGTCGATGACACCCAAATCTTCTTTTTCTTCCCCACTGTTACGCCTGAACTCCAAGCTAAGTGTTTATTTTCTAGCTTTTGCTGTCTCATGATATGTTCGGATCTATGTGATTATTGCGACGACTGAAAATGCTGACTTTTTTTTTTAAACCCCTTTACACCACATAAATTTGGGGGTGGGGACACCACCTGGAACCCCCCATATAATATTATATTCTATACCCCCACATATAAATATGGTTTAAGGGGGGTAAAAAAAAAGTCAGCATTTTCGGCCGTCGTAATTGTGAAGGCGACATTTTGGTACGATTCCATATGTTCTGCTAAAGCCAAGGTTATCTTTATCCCTGTTTAGCCCCTTCCCACCCCGCCCTATATCACTACCTTCTCCATACCTACTTGCACGCAGTCATAGGGGTTTATTTAGCAGGCAATCTAAAACTCCTCAGTTCATTGTTTCTACCACTACTGCTGCCAGTATTAACTTAAAAGACATCAGGAAAGCATGCCCTCTCAGTGCCCATCACTCAACACAGTGCCCAACACTCAACGCAAATGTAAATCTCCACTCTTGTATTTACTATGGTAGCCTCTTCTGAGGACTTGCTTGTACCCTTTTGCCAAATCCTAAATTGCACTACTTGTACATTCTACAACCCTAATTACTCCTCGCTCATCTCTCCTGCCCGCCTTCATGCTGGCTGGCTCTCCATGCCTAACTGATCCCTCGAAAAATTCCTCCTCCTAGTGTCCAAATGTTTCTGTGGGCAATTAGCCCTCTAACTAGCTGATGCTGCCTCTCGTTACTCCCCCACTTGAAGCCTCCAAACTGACGCCCTTCTGAATCTCTCCCCACCCTATCCCCCTGACCACTTCTGCTCCTTCTCTCCTCTTGTCCTTCTTCCCTATCAAACCTTTAAATCCGCACTCCATCTACTACTCATAGAAAATCATCCCCTCACTAACCGGCCACATTGCCCTCCCCACCTAATTCTATCTCCAAACCATTGGGTGACCACTTTTCCCTGGCCTTTGCATGTTTCATCTCTAGTAGAGTCTTCAGCCACCTGGCTATTGTTATCTCACTCCCTACTACACGCATGCGGGATGGCTCTGATTCACTGCATAACTATGTGTTTATGCTCGAAACGCCTTCTTCCCAAGAAACACAAACGTAAAGTGTGGTTGGCTAAAATACCAGCAATAGATGATGGAGTCTTAAAAGAACATCTAATGGCCAGATAATTCGTGGAGCCCCAGCCTACCACCCAGAGTGGTTCCTTCTTTCTCACCCTGTATCTGATGGTCTATGTTTCTAATTGTATCAATAGCACAGTATCCTGTTTCATTATCCCCTTGTTGTACAACGTTCCACTGAGGTTCAGTTACACAGTACATACAGACACACATACACGCGACATTGGGCCACATTCCAGCTGTTCATATATTATCAGCCAGTGCGGCTTTAGAACGTTGATAATCCACTTCAGCTCTGTGGTTGGAGCCTTTGTGCCACCCGTAGAGTGCAACAATGCAGCTCACACAATCCTACCACAACACACTGAATGCCAATATAACGCACTGCCTTTGAAAAGGCAAGAGAACAGATCTCCGAAAACCTGTTGGGCGACTACATAGCAGGCACAGGATCTCCACACGGTCTGCCATCTAAAGAAGGGTATCTACTTACTGTAACTTACCAGGATTCACCCTCAACTGAAATTGCACCAAAGGCAAGGGCATACCTGGGCATCAGCCCCATAGATGGGCAGATGTTCAGAAATCTCTCTTTGTCCTGGTGCAACTCTTGATATCCCTCACGGATGACTAGTAGCAGCAATTACTACTCCTGTGTTGCTGCTGGCACTCCCAGGCTGATAAATGAGCTTTTAAAAGTCCTCCGTTTAGAATATGGTTGCTGCAATTATGGCGCAGTTGGTAGTTGCTTGTGCCTCTTCCAATTGGTATTTATTACCATTCTGAAGCATTCAGTTTTCAGTAACTACCGTGAGGTTATGCCACTTCAGCAAAAGGGCATGCACTATCCCTTATTAAGATGTCAACACGGGCGAAAGGTGTTTGTGTTGAACTGGGCCATCCAGCCCTTTAAGATGAGATAGCAATACCCTTGAGATAGATGGGGATGCAGAATTGTATCCAAACATCAATAATCGAAAATACTCAGATAGTTGGCAAAAGGATAACTGTTTTAATATCAATTATCTAAAACAGGGAGTACAACGGACATCAGCAGATGTCTCTCATCACAATCTCAAAACATTTCATTAAAAAAATCACACTTTTATAGTAAATATTCATCATTGATGACGTTAACCTGCATATCACTAACATCATCCTACGTGGCAAAACTCAGAAACATATGGGTGAATGTGATAGGGTCTAAACGGATCATCTAGGTATACGATCCATACTCGTTTGGGCAGTGAAATAAAGTGATAGGCTTCTTAACATCAGGTGGGGCAACTAAGCCCTTCCCTAAAAATGTGTCACTATGAATGTCACTAAATATACAACGTCTAATTGGCTACACAACTATAGGACCCTTGATCATGCGGTCCTCTACCATTGGTTACTTTCTAACCTCCGTCAGTACCCTCCCAACCTGTGTTAGCAGCACGCAGGCTGAGCGGCCAGGTGCAGATAAGCTAGTCTTAACCATAGCTTCCCACCAATTAACATGACCATCCATCATCACCTCAGTGGTCTGCTGTAAATTAGGGCTTTGAACTCATCCTTAGAAATATTCCTTCCTACTGAAGAATTTAGGGGAGTGAAGGCACACTCTGCCCTCGTGTGTAGGTGTTACCATTATGCTCATCCGACTTCTCCTCCCCACGTGACTAAAGACTACGAAATTGAGCTTTCAGTGTATTAAAATGCTATTTTCCAATAGACCTCTGACGTCTTCTTGTTTTCTTCCATGCCTTCTGAACAGGAAGCCTTTCTCTTTCACACGATTTGTATCCAATGTCAGCTCACCCCAGTCTGATAAGGCCTTGGTTTCTTGGCTCATCCAACCTCGCCTTTCTGAGTTTTCACCTGTAATTCACTTGTTTTCTAACTGTGCCATACTTGGAAACTGGGGAAAGCAACCTTCCTTCTTTTACTCAGCACTGCTATCGTATGTAGTGGGAACATCCATCCTTTACTGACTCCAATATATATATATGTATATATATATATATATATATATATATATATATATATATACACACATGTTGGCGCATGCTGCACTCTATTTACTTTAATGCTAGCCTCAAGAATACTTCATATGCTTGTGTTTCTTTGCATATTTTCACATGTGAAATTGCTTAGTATCTTCATTATTTTTGTAGCATGAGTCTCTTCATCTTGGTCCCAAGATGTCATTCATCTCAGTACGTTCTTGATGCCTTATAGAATTATCTATAGCCGCTGGTTTCTGCATCTCTTCTCTATATACGTCAGCTTTGCATTTGTATAACGTCATTATTTCTCTTATTTTCTTCAATTTGTCCTGCTTTCTTCCGGACTATCACTCGGACAGCGATCATACTGTCTCATATGCGTGTATGGTTGTCTCAATGGGAACCTTGCTTTCAGGATTCTCCTTGGTATCTGTAGTTCAAAGGGCTTTGTACGTCTATCGCATTCTGGTGTCCAGCAGATAGGCAATATGGGCGAAGTGATTGAGGTGGGAGTACTTAGCTCCTTCTCTACAATGGCACTCCTGCTGTCCTTCATGCCAGCCACGAACACTGTCATACTTTTGTTCCACTGACAACCCGCTCACTCACTGTGTAACCGACTGACATGCAACCATCACAAGTATAAACAAAGAAAAGGCCTGCCAAGAAAGGATCTCTTAATAGAGATACATTCTTCTCAAATCTCTTGTGTGGGAGGGGACAGGTTTTTTTTTTCTTTTTTCATTTGTATAGCGTGCTTAAGTCAGAAAATGAGATTATCCGCATAATCAATCTTTACTGGCAAAAACAGCTGCCGGGACGACGACATTTATCGATCATTTCTCATGCGGTAATTTCGGTCGCGGACATTTACGCCATGGTAAAATTACCCCAATTCGTTTCTTTCAGTCTTTGTTGCACAGTTGTTAAACACAGTGGAGGTTGGGAGTAGTGTGGTGTGGAAAAAAGGCAGGAACCAGCAAGGGGTTTATATTGGGGGGGGAGATATGATATGATATTTTATTTGTATCGCGCCCATACACAAGTGTTTCAGAGCGCGAAAGGGAGTGGGTTGGAAAGGTTTGGAGGAGGGGGTTGTGGGCATGCGGTTGATGGGTGGATGTGTCGGACCAGCAGGGAACAAAGCTCCACGCAGGGATGATAGTTTCACTACCCTTTGTTGTACACCTCGACCCCCAAACCAAGCGCTAAAAGGTTATCAGTATGGACTTAATTGGACCGAATGTCGTGAGGTAATCAGAGCTGGCGGTCCTCTGCGAGGCCCACTGCATGATGTCTGGGACCAGCAGCTCGGAGGACCAGCGCACATGCCTGCTCAGTGGTGAAGTGGGCACATGTGGAAGCCCTCTGCACTGGCACCATCTGCTGCGCCCTCATTGACGTGGCCCATGGCTTTGCCTCAGGGCAGACTCCCTTTGCAGTGGGAGGGGGGGTCTCATGTTTTTCTTCCCAGTTCTGAATGGTCCATTGATGCTGGCTGTTTTCTTCCGTGCACAGTGCCCTTTTTCACCGGCATGTCCCGAGGCTCCCACGCATGGCACGGGTCACCGGCTTGAGACAATGCCGGAGCTGCCTTTGGCAGTCGGCCTCAGCCGAGGTGAACGGGCTTTGCTTCAGTGGTCGAAGTGTACGAAAAGAAGCAGTGGAACTATGTTCCCTGCTGGCCTCCCACCCACTCCCCGCAAACCCCATCACCACATCCCCTCCCACACACAATACACACCCCCAAACACTTGCACCTGCCGTTTAAGGGAACGTTCAGTGCTGTGCACTGAAAGTGCAAGTTTCAACTTCTTCCTACACTTTTATTTTTAAACGAAACCATTCCGGAACGTTAAAAAAAAACAAAAAAAGTATAGGAGCTGTAAAAGGTAATTTAAAAAAGTATAGGAGCACCGCTCCCGACCGCTCCCGCTCACTTCGACCACTGCTTTCCTTGGAGTGCCAGAGCCCTCATCGTCGTTCCTTTCTTGCATGCGCTTTCCTCTTCTGGAATATGCTTTAAAGCGTCAGGTTGCTTGGTGGCGACATAGATTTAGGTTTCGGCTGCCTCATGGGTTCCTCGAGCTCTCTCTGCATAGTCAATCAAGAGCAAATGACCCATATTTTCACAGGCCACAGAACAGGGGGACCTTTTCGGGCTCCAGAAGGACTGCTTGATGGAAAGGGCTGTGGTTCACTACTTGCACCGTCAGAGGTTTCCATGATCTACCTGCGCTACCTAATAACGGGTCATCGTTTTGAGTTACCCGAACAGTCTAATTCAACCAGAACTTCTTCTTTAGGCCACAACTCGTTAAGCTGCCTTCGAGGACTCAAGTGACAGCGACCAGTGACACAAAGTGCTGCACTATTCTAAGGATGGGACACCTGCGTTCTCTGAGACCTAGGTTGGCCTTAGTCCACACCGAGGGGTCCAGTGGACCTATCCCGAGCAATGGGAGAAAAACCCAGACCTACCTCTGAGGTCTTCCCTACACCAGGGTACACCAGGGGTCACCCGTGGTATGCTACCAAATCGTCCCCTTAAGTGTGTAAGCACCCCATAAAATGGTGCTGGTTTGCAACAGCAGTGCAGTTGATGGAGTCAGCCTCTCGCACAGCTGAGTCAGTACCCGGATCTCAGTAATATTCATGAAAGGGGGGGTACGCGACCACTGGGGGCTTCTGGATCTCCTCAAGCAGGGTTGATGTAGTTCCTTTCCTCGCTCGGTGCTACAGTATTGCGCTATAATGAGCTTCCAGTGGCTCCGGTAGGACATGGTGGGGGAAACCCACCAAACACAGCTGCCCATATCTTTCAGAAGAGGAATAAGTTGATCACCCTGGAGTACTTTGAAACTACTAAGGTATCACTCTGTGGTTAATATTCTTTACATGCAACTCTTGTCCAAATCCGGGTTGTACATAGGATCCCTTTGGGCCATCTTCTTAATCCAAATGCACGCAAGGGGATATCAGTCTCTCTGAGTGAGGTTTTCCCTTTAGCTCACAGGAGAATACAGACCCACAGAAAAGAAGGCAACAGGTACAGTTGCATCCAGACCTCTGAGAACTAGGCAGACCGGTCTTAGAGAGTAAGGGTCGCAGCTGCCAGGGGACCTCTGTGGGAGAACTGGGCAAGTTGGCCCTACAGAGTAAAGCATTAAGCACAGCCAAATGAGAACCTCTGTCGGAGGACTAGGTGGACTGGCCTGAGAAACGCTCACATGAAAGATACACTTAGGGAAGGTCTAGAGGCACACACATGTTTCATTCTTTACATCATGGTCAGGAGAGGGACAGCTAAACAGGTGTAGACTTCTGCGTCCCCTTCCAGGATCTTGGTATTTCTCTAGGCCATTGGCTTTTGTCCAAGTCCTCTGAATCTCCTTAGAACCTGAGGCTCTACTTGACCTATCTGCTACCAGTCTCTCTCTTGGGTGACCACACACAGGAATCCAGAGTCGTGCTGTCTGGTATCAGTAGCAGCATGAGAGGGGCTGCCTCTTTGCACTCGCAGAAAGCGGCCTCTGGGTGTCCCTTAAGTGGATGCCTTCTGTCAAAGCTGTACATCCTGGCCCTTACCTGGAAACGTGTCTGGATCTCAGGAGTTCTCTGGATAAACCCTCACCCTCACTGTTCTCTCACTCTGGTCCTTGAACCTGAGACTGGACAGCTGCACCCAACCGCTAGACCAAACTGGGCTGCCCTGCTGCATACATTTCCTAGGAGTTTAACACAGCCTCCTGGCTGTTGCCAGGTGATTGATATCACTGTCAAAATCTGAGGCACAGAGCACATAGAGAGACACTGTTTCATTTGGAAAAACAACAACAACAAGTCCGGACCCTTGTTTTCTATTACAGAGGTCTGTTGACATAACACCTATTTAAAACCCCTCAGATGTTACAGTAGGCATATTCATTGATCCTACAGGGTTGTCACACACACGCTCAACCCTGAATAACATGGACGTGGCTGACGGGGGCATGACTTGAGTGCATGGCCGGCAGTGGCGCGAAGTGCAGGGAAAGGATCTTCACAAGGCATTTGATTGGAGGGAGTTGATTCTGGTGTAGCTTTTGAAGATAGAGAGCTCAGTAACTGTGAGGGGATGAGGCATCCATCCTATGTGACCTTAGGTCAGCTGTGGTGATCCACTTGTGACGCTCACAGATAGCTGGTTAGGCCCACTCATTCTCCAGGGGCGGGGTGAGGCACCAATCCTATCTGACCCGAAGTCAGCTGTGGTGATCCACTTGTGACTTTCACAGATAGCTGATTAGGCCCATTCATTCTCCCGGGGCGGGGTGAGGTGCCCATCCTATGTGACCTTAGGTCAGCTGTCGTGATCCACTTGTGACCTTCACAGATAGCTGATTAGGCCCACTCATTCTCCCGTGGTGGGGTGAGGCACCCATCCTATGTGACCTGAGGTCAGCTGTGGTGATCCACTTGTGACTTTCACAGATAGCTGATTAGGCCCACTCATTCTCCTTTCCCATCCCTCCGGAGCTTTCAGAACTGCTCTGCCACGTAACAGAACTGCTGTTTGACCTTAATCAACGGCCATCCAAGAAGCCTGCGTCCACCTTGGAGCATGTTCCGTGGATTCCACTCATACTACCCAGCTTGGCCAGCTTGGGAGCAATACAGGGTTGCGTGTTGCCCAACCAGTCTGCAGCATGAGATTAGCAAAGGATCGGTTGTGCCAACTAAATCTCCTGGATCTGAGATCCTTGTTGATTCCCCAGCTGTACAAGACAAGATTGTGCTTGTGTTTTATGGCTCACTCCGCTGGGATGTGTTATGCCGACAGACAGGGTGGTCCACCTCACAGCTCTCGCTCCTAGAGCCAAAGGTGGGGGAGTGTGCCCCAAAGGGATGACCTGCCTGTTACCCATCTGGCTGAAACCCTTAATTCTTAAGCTGACCGACTCAGCAAGTTGACCCATTCACCTTTTAAATGGGAACCCCATCCGGGTGTGTTGTTCTTCTCATTCCTATCAAATAATAGAGATACTTTCCTTGCCTATGCATCTTGGATGTGAACACCTCATTACGGGATGCCCTCCTCTGAGACTGCTGGGGATGATCCCTATGTGTGCTTCCACCACTCCATTGATTCCCAAACGTCCTCAACATCTGAGGACATCGCGAGGATGATCCTGATGGTTCCACTTAGACTCACAAGGACATCGCGAGGATGATACGGATGGTTCCGCTTAGACTCACAAGGACATCGCGAGGATTATCCTGATGGTTCCACTTAGACTCACAAGGACATCGCGAGGATGATCCTGATGGTTCCACTTAGACTCACGAGGACATCGCGAGGATTATCCTGATGGTTCCACTTAGACTCACATGGACATCGCGAGGATGATCCTGATGGTTCCACTTAGACTCACGAGGACATCGCGAGGATGATCCTGATGGTTCCACTTAGACTCACATGGACATCGCGAGGATGATCCTGATGGTTCCACTTAGACTCACAAGGACATCGCGAGGATGATTCTGGTGGTTCCACGTAGGCTCACGAGGACATCGCGAGGATTATCCTGATGGTTCCACTTATACTCACATGGACATCGCGAGGATGATCCTGATGGTTCCACTTAGACTCACGAGGACATCGCGAGGATGATCCTGATGGTTCCACTTAGACTCACGGGGACATCGCGAGGATGATCCTGATGGTTCCACTTAGACTCACAAGGACATCGCGAGGATGATCCTGATGGTTCCACTTAGACTCACAAGGACATTGCGAGGATGATTCTGATGGTTCCACTTAGGCTCACGAGGACATTGCGAGGATTATCCTGATGGTTCCACTTAGACTCACATGGACATCGCAAGGATGATCCTGATGGTTCCACTTAGACTCACGAGGACATCGCGAGGATGATCCTGATGGTTCCACTTAGACTCACGAGGACATTGCGAGGATGATCCTGATGGTTCCACTTAGACTCACAAGGACATCGCGAGGATGATCCTGATGGTTCCACTTAGACTCACGAGGACATCGCGAGGATGATCCTGATGGTTCCACTTAGACTCACAAGGACATCGCGAGGATGATCCTGATGGTTCCACTTAGACTCACGAGGACATCGCGAGGATGATCCTGATGGTTCCACTTAGACTCACGCAGTCTCGACCTGCTTCCTGGTCTCTGATGTGCATTCTGCCTCAGGTGTATCTGATGCCTCACCAACAGTGATGAGCCTTCCGTCTCTCTCTTCTACCTCTGAACAAAGCCGTCTGGATCCTAAGCGAACAACTGAGTGATCCTGGGCTTAAGGGAAAGAAACACCTGGATATCGGGCTAGAAGCAAGGCATCTCTTTAGAAGCTGCCAAAACATGAGACCCAGACCTTGGCATTTGGCTCTTGGCAAAAGGATCAACCCCTTTTACCCATCCTGGAATGATGAGCTTTCCTGGCTGATTCTGGTATACTTGACCCTCAAAGTAGGTCCCATTGGAGAACGGCCTCTGTTAGGGTACGTAGAAATGTAGACAGGCAATATTTCTTGCAATAAAATGCAGTGATGGAGCAGCACTTTGGGGGGCTTCTGGATCTGCATCTACCAGTTTGAATGCCTTACGTAGTTGAGGAATTAAACATAGGTACCAGTTCTTTCTTCATAGACTTTTGAGCTCCTGATGATCATTGATAGTCAACGACTGTCACGGGCGACCGTAATTTGGCGGCAGAGCCATCTGTTCGGCGGTTATGCAAGCTGTAATAGATACTCACTGCAGAACCACAAATAGTAGTTCATTCACATAAAGTTGTAACAAGGACTAACCTCTTCCTTTTTTTACCAGAACTTAAAATCAGAGCTTCATGTTGTTCACTTTAAAAAAGTTCTTCATGCATTTTGTCAATGTAATTTGCAATACTTAGAAACTCCTACACAATCTGGATTTCAGGAGGGCTCTCAAAATGTCTCTGGGCCATAGGATGGAATTGAATGAGTAGGCCGGGCTGTTTATAACCCAGGGTGTCTTCTCACCCCCAAGCAGGCCTCTAAATTCCCCCAATGCAAGATAGGTCTTTTTATGTATTCTTTGTTCATTTATTTGGAATTTTGTAACATGCTACATTTATACCGAGCTGGTTCAGAGGGCCATGTTAAACCCTAATGTTAATTCTGGGACACATGGCATGCATGCCTTAGTGTAAAAGCCAAGGCAACCTCAGTGGCCAGTCAGGACCTTATGCCTCTTGATGTATATTAGATGAAAATCATTAGTTGGGCTACTTGCAATGCCTTTTAGGAGCCATTTTACCATGGATGATGGAACAAGATAGGAGATGCCATTTGGTTACGTCATCCTAAAAACCACTTTGGCTAAACGTATATTTTCACACTGCCTTCTCCACCCCTTATCAGAATTGTACTCTATTGCAGTATCCCATAAGCCTGTGGGAGGGAGTTGGACGTAACAGTAGGAAAAGGTTGCTAATGCTAACCATAGCGACTCTTGCGCCAGTGCTCCTGAGTCCCAATTGGTGGGGCGGACCCATTGCTATGCAGTACCAATTCAAGAATCACTGTAGCGACTCTAGTCTTGGTACTACATAATCTCCTCTTCAGAAGATTCTGCTTATCTTATTGGCTCCTGTCATTTTATCCTCGGACTCTTCACTGTTTACTTTCTGCCCAGGTCCCTTTTACACCATCATCAATTCATGTCAAGAGACTCCTCCTCTCCTCGCGCACTATCTTCATTTTGCCAGGGTACACCTCTGCCTTAAAAATGGCCATCTCTTCCTGGCCTCCATCATCTTCTAATAATGCCCTTTCTAGCGGGTGTGGTCGTTGTTGGACCATCACTTGTGCTAAGCTCTGAAACCTGCTCCCCGTCGATATCCAGAGAACGAGCAGTCTGATGACTTTCAGGAAAATGTTAAAAGCGTTCCCCTTCTAGTCTGTACAGTTCCGCAGGGCCCAGAGCCTACCCGGTTTAGGGGCTTACGTACCTTCTGGGTGTGGCACTGTTGCCCATGTTTAGTTTTGGCATTGCCTAAGCCGGATTGCTATCTTTGATCAAGTATGGCGTCAGTTATTCATCTGTCTTCTTACCTTACTGCCCTCTATCGTAACCTTATAGATTGAGCGTGGGATCATTATCACAGTATAATGGCCTGCCCCCAAGTTATGGCCAATTGTTCCAAGCGTAATGAGCCATCCTGAGGTTTAATAGGATAGTAGCAACTTGCGTTAATAGCAATTCAGTTTTAGGAGTGGTGGTGGGGAAGTAAAGCATCTCACTTTATTAGTAATTAAACTATACAAAACGTGTGAGTAAATTAAATGTGGCTTTATTTGCTAATATGTAAATAATTAGATTGTCTATTAGGTAAGCATTTTAACTGTCAACTTGGCTGGTCTGGAACAGTTTTAGCATGTGTTGGAATCAGGTGCAATGTTAAAGTGAATATTTTTCTTTACAAAACCATGTTGTTGCTATCACTTTACAATGTTAAATTCTGTGTGGGGTATCCTGATGAAAAAACATTGCTGGCAAAATGCATTGCTGTTTGTGGAAAGTGGAGACATGCTTTCCGTTGTTTCCCAAGCTGCTTCTCAAGTCAGTTTGTCTGGAATGCAGTAGTTATTGGCGGCACTCTGAACATTCTGATTGGCTGAGAAGAGATCAATAATGACTTCAGTGTGCTAACACCACTTCCTGCCCTGCTCTTCCCCTCCCTGTAAATTGCACCAGATCACGCCCCTGTTTCTGCAGAGCCATCGCAACCTGCCAAGGCTTTGCAACACTCATGCCCCCACATATTCGACTGCCTAGGTTATTATACATTGTGCACACTGCCATCACTTCGTACTTAAGCTCCTCCCCATCACTATACCCAGAGTTTGCTACAACTCAAGCCTTAGTAACATCTTTTACGTCACTGTTACATATTGTACCATGTAATTACTTCCTCTGCAGGATGCTTGCCTCCTGTTGCAATAGCATCAGCTTCTGATTACAATCTCCCCACCGTCATTTCCTGTCTAGACTCCTTCAGTCATTTAAGACTTCAACTAGTGCCAGCCATGGTTAATCTCCTCATTCTAAACCACTGCCACCTCCTGCTCAGCCGCCTACCCATTACTGTGCACTGGCCTCCCTTCTTGCCATGGCTTCTCCCTCTCCTTGGCCAAAGCCCTCACTTCCTGTTAGAACTCTTGCCCATCTCATGCAATGCCCCGACTTCCGGTTCGGAATTCTCCAATCATTCAGTAATGCCTTGATGTTCAGGTGCCCTACTTCCTGTTGGCTGGAACTTGGCACGCTGGGGGTTATTAATGCGCAGACTCACCAGTGCTCTGGGCAAATATCATTATATCTCCGCCCATAGTGTTCTGACTTTCCCTTAGGCCTTCTCTTGGGAGATCCCATGACACATGTGCTTTGTTTGTTCTCAGGTTGCACCAGACATGAGTCTGCAGGTGATTGGAGCTGCTAATAAAGGGGCCAAAGTGGTGCTGTGGTCCCAGTCCCGAATCCCATGCCAGACCTGGAGAATCGATGCCAATGGGCACATCTGCAATCAGTTGTTCGAGCGCATGATCCTCGATGTGAAAGGTAACCTCAGCAGCACAGACCTGGCTGGAGTGTCTGCTGCCGGCAGCGGTGTCAATTGAAAGGGCTTTGGGGTTAAAGGCTTTTGGGGAGTAGGATGGAAGAATACCCTTCATTTGGAGAGAGATGGAGGGGAGAGAGTGAGAGTGAGAGAGAGTGAGAGAGAGAGAGAGAGAGAGACTGCTTGTGGGCTGGGAATAGGGATGTAACAGTATAACGGTATACCGTTAAAGATACCGTGAACCACTTAATTGAACAATAATAACCATCACATTGTTTATACCGTTATACCGTTCATACCGTTAAGTGTGCTTTTCAATCTGATTTGGAAAGGCTGCAGTAAGCAAGTGCTGCACAGTCTTGGTCTTGCACTGTTGGATGTGCTGTCTGCCAAGTAGTTTCAGTTGGAGCAGTTTTTAATGCCATGCCATAAACCACACGTGCCCGACACAAAATCAATATGTTAGCAATAGGAAGAATAGATACAGTGCCATGAAGGAAAAGGGTTTACTTTGGGGTGGCGGCTTTGGGCTTTATATATTTATAATGGATAATGTTCTCTAAACATATGGCAATGGGGGATTTCCCTGGTTCTATCATTGAATTTACATATAATAAGTCACACTGCGAAATTCACTCATCTGTCGGTATTCCCTGCTGCCATACCAAAGGGTAACATGTCCGTGATTACTGAACACCTTTTGGCCCGCAAGTAAACTAAAGGCTGTAGTGTAAAGAGAGAGTGCATGTGTGTGTGTGTGTATGCGCACAAGCCTATACTACCATCAGCCTCCATTGATCTGTGGCATGCAGGTTATCAAGATGGCAACATGCTCATCTTCACCAGTAGCCAGTGGGGGAGCAAAAAGCCTAAATGACCACTTAAGAAAAGCTATTCAGTTTGCTTTGCAAGTTATAGCAGCCCCCCCGCCCCTACACACGTGCGTTTGTGTTTGGTGGAAGCAAGGCATTTCAGTGGAAAGTATGTTGAAAAGCCCAATTCTGGCCCTGGTTGCTTGGTTTTGTTTGTGATGATAAATCTGTCAATTTATGACCTTTTAGAAAATATTTGTTAAGATTAGTTAACTCCACCTGCTATACCGTGATAACCATGATATACCGTGATTTGGCAAGAAGGTTATCGTACCGTCATAAAACTAATACTGTGACACCCCTAGCTGGGAACATTAAAATGTGTACAATTATGGCATTTTACCTCTGCCTTTGAAAACATCGTGGCATTGTGAAAAAAGCCCACAATGTCAATGAAGCGCGTTGCAGTCACAGAAATGGAAATGATGAAGCGTAGACCGAAAGGTAGCATGGTTTAAACCCTTACCCAGGCAGAGTCCGTCCCTGAAGACGGCGGGATATCCCTCCTTTCGTGAACCATCGGATTGCACCACCGCCGCTGTGCTCAAGATTGCCTCCACCGTGCCCGGTTGAAGTTGGTACTTAAGTGCCCCTTGGTCCATCCACTCTACCAATTGTGATCTTTTTTCAGTATATATACTTTACACACCACTAATTCCCTCTTGAAACTCACCACACTCTATCTGTAACCCAGCACCGCAATGAGGCGTGGCCTAACGTCCAGCACCAACAGGGACCTAGCCTTTTCTGGAAATGCCTTGGTGAACACCTCAAAGAACCAGTATCAATCATCATGCCAAACCTCCTCCATTCAATGTCCATGGTGCACCACGGTCCATCACAACCACTGTAAATTTCCAGCAGCCCCCGCGCCCCGAGTCATCCAACTCTACACCACCTTTCCAACACAGCTCACGCTTTCTCCACACCATTATGGCACATCCTGTAAACATGACCACCACTGCTTCCCCTTCCCTTGCCCTGTCGGCTCCATCCAGCAGAGAGCAGAATATCCTCAAACACTCAGCATCTAATGTTGCTAACAATGAAGCTTTCTTCTAGTTGTCCCCTTAGCGATGACTCCCTCTATTGTATAGACAATCTTACCACACTTCCCATGTGTGGGTGTCTCCCCTGGTAGCAGGTGAAGTTCCTGCAAAGGTTACACATGTTGCATGTTCCTGGACTGTGGGGGCAGATGCTGTGAACTGACTGGGTGTGCCATTGTGGCCTGGTATGGAGGCTATACACTGCCCAGAGGCATGGGAAATGGGGTGCTCCCTAAAGAGTCTTCCTAGTACAGAGATGTGTAAATTATCACACACCCAGCGTGCAGGTCCATATGAAAGGGACCTAACACACACAATATGGAAGGCTGCAATAACACAGTTGCATAATTTCACTACGTATCACCCTTTTTTGAGGGAACTACAACCACTGACCTTAGTGGGGGGTCTAACACACCTGACAAGAAAGGTAAGCCAAACCCCTCTTAAAGGTAAGTAACGTGGGCAGAGCGACAAGGCTCAACTCACAGGTAGGGGTAACAGGTTGCCACAAAGGTACAATTAGTCTGTCTTTAATCAGTAAATCAGCCGATATCTGGAGGTGAAGTGGAGGATTTAACTCCAGCAGCAAGCCGTAGATGAATCATTCACTCTTCCTCTACAAATTGGTCGATTTACTGCACTGTAATTCCGCTGATGGTAAAAAGTGGTAAGTTCAGTAATGCCCAAAAAAGTGGGGGTAACACAATTACCACCACTTTTGTTCTGCACTGCCAAACTTGTAATGAAGCCCATTATCTCCAGAAAACAAACCAATGGAGTGACAGCCTTGATAGCCTTTTTATCCTCACATCCACAATATAAGGATGTTCGAATATGTATAATTAGGTAATCGTTACAAACACTTTAATGTTAGGGTGAGTGTTGTGGAAAATGCAATGAACACCTAGCACAATGTGCATTATGTACCTATGGATATAAGCATACAACTCTGTTTACCACATGCATGTTTGCCATATATAAATCAGAAACTAATTGATATGGTTATTTTAGGTTTTGATCATGCCCTCTGCTCAGTAAGACAAGCATAACATTCTCATTATGACTATATAGTGGAAGTGATCTTTAGCAATAAAACATTGTCCACTTTTACCAAGAGACAGTTTACAACGCTTATGAATGAATAATGCCCCCCTTTAATAGCTTCTTTCTTTTGCCAAGAACATGTATCTTTTTCTCTCCCAAAAGTCCTTCCTTCTTGGAATAGGCCATACTCAGATTTCCTTCTCTGAGCACTTAGCCAATATTTAATTTAACAGGCTGACCACTGATTGGTTGGTAGAGTTGCTGAATCTGTTCATTTGTTACAGTCTGCACAAACACCAACAATTAACATAAAATAGAAAATAACAAACACAATTGCAAAACATGCAGCCTGGTCTTCTGGGCCCTTGCAAGGTTTGCCAGAACCCCAGGGCCACCCACAGAGCACACCTACGCCCCCATCACTCCCTCCTATGGACGGTGTGCACTCGGCGTCATGGCGATATTGCTGCAGGATGTACGCGGTCGAGGGACTCCTGTTTCCCTGCAGCTCCCATTCACAGCAACTTCCTTCAAGATATCCATGCTTTTCTTCTGGTCCTGCTGCACTCAGTAACAGATGAGGTGGCTCTTGCGAGCATGCACCCGACAATGCGACTCGCACCAACTTAGAGAGAGAAAAAGAGAGAGCGGCATAGAGTGAAACAGAGTGAGGCCGAGTGAGTGAAAGGAGAGAGTGAGAGAGTGAGAGAGAACGACAGACTGCATATTTTTTCTTATTAGTTTTTATTAAACGTATTGTTCTTTCATTAACTGTTATTCATTTATTTGCATTGTTGTTATTTTGTATTACTTTTATGAAAATATATATTTCACTTAATGTTGGATTTGTCAATTGTGCAAAATTGGTCGTAATAAAAATATATGCATGATTAGATAATAGCATTGTTACAGGAAATGGCCTTAAGGAAAGCAATGCAATGCTGAAAGAAGATAATATAATGTCATATGCTATAACATAATATATAATATTTATAATTTAGTATATATGGGATAATGTACCCCTACTGTACGTTAAAAGGATATTGCAAGTCATCGAGTAGATCTGTAAAAGAGTGCGAGTTCCATTACAAGGATTCAGAACTGCAAGGTGACTTTCAATATCCTTTTACGTATGGAAGGGGGTATTATATTCCTTATAATACATGACCTCTTGCTTAATCTAATATACGAGATCTTCAAGCTGTTGGTATACATAATCAGTATAGAATCGGTTTATGATATATGATATGATATGATATGGCATTTATAATGGGCATATACACAAGTGTTTTAAGGCGCGACGAGGCAAGGGTGGGGGATAAGAGGGAAGACAGAGACAACGATCTTACTAGGCCAAGTGAGATTGAGATCGCGCAGGTGCAGGGTAGGGGGGGAAGGAAAGTGCAGGGTGAAAGGGGAGGGGGCCGTGCAATACATATGATCAACAGTAAATAATAAATCAAATAAATATAAATAATAGGTAAAAGTGTGGCCAGCTTGTGGCAAGTGCAGGGGTAAGTGCAGACATCAAATGCCAGGAGCTGGGAAGACTGTAGGGATACAGAAACATCCCCCCCAAGTGCTGGGGTTGCCCAGGAGCAGCTGGCAGGGGCGGGGCCCTGGGCCCGGGATCAGAGGGCAGCCAAGTGACCAGTGCAGTTCCAGTCAGGAGTTCAGCAGGGGAGTGGAGGAGAGAAAGCAGAAGCAAAGAGGAAGGTCTTGAGGTGTTCCGGAACCGGAGATGGTTCTCCTCAAGTTTCAGGAAGGCAGGAAGGCTGTTACAGAGGGAGGCTCCAGATGAAGAAAGAGATCTACCACCAACTTCTTGCTTGGAGAAGCGACTGACCATGAGGCAGTCGGAGACGAAAGAGCGAAGAGCTCGAGATGGAAGATATTTTGGAAGAGAGAGTTGGAGGTTTTGAGGCCCCCAGGTCCCAGACGGCCTTGTGGGCAATGCTGAGGGTTTTGAACTTAATTGTCGCAGCCACTGGGAGCAGGCACAGAGATTTAATTCCTGGAGATATACGATCCCTGGGCTTGAGGCCAAGGACAAGTCTCACAGTCCTGTTCTGGATGCGTTGCAGATGGCGGAGAGTCGAATCAGGCAGATTTAGAAAGAGGCTGTTGCAGTAATCCAGCCTAGAAAGAACAAGGGCTCTGGAGACAGTGAGCTTCTGGGGGAAGGAGAGGAAAGGAAGAATACCTCTGAGGAGGGGCAGCTGGTAGTGTGACTTCTTAGAGATATAATAGATGTGAGGAGAGAAAGAGAGAGTGGAGTCGAAGATGATCCTGAGGATTTTAGCCTCACAGGTGGGAGAAGGAAGAGGGCCAATAGAGGCTGGCCATAGAGTGACAGGAAATGAGGGAGCAGGTGTGCCGATCAGTCTTACTGGCATTGATGCCGAGATTGTTGGCGGCACACCACTCCTGGATAGCATACAGAGATGAGAGAAGGAGAAGAGGTGGTGGAAGGGAGCCTCAAAATGAGCTGAGTGTCTTCTGCATAGCACTAAAAGTTGGGGCAGAGAGCTGCAATCCGGTGGCTAAGAAGTGCCAGGTATTGGTTGAACAGCCAGGGAGAGAGGTTAGACCCATGGGGAACACCACAGGTAGAGATAGAGATAGAGGAGAGGAAGGACCCACATTGGACCTGGGAGGGTCGATCAGAGAGGAAAGAGGTCAGCCAAGCCAGGGCCTGATTGGTGATACCCAGGTTATCACAGAGACAGTGGAGCAGGATGGCATGGTTGACCGTGTCAAAGGCAGAAGAGAGATCAAGTAAGATGAGGACCCAGGGGGTATTGGAGTCAAGGTTGGAGAGCAGGTCTTCACGGATGTTCAGGAGAGCATTTTCTGTGCTTTGGATCAATAAAAGTAACATGCAGCGTATAATGTGTTGCAAAAAATACTTTAAGCAGTTTACAAAAATGGATCGAATGCACATTTTGTGCATCACAATAAGTAATAACGTGCAGATAAATTCTTGCTCCCAAGTGTTGTACTTCAACAATACACAAAATGAACATACTACCATACACAGTATCTTATCAGTTAATTAATATAAATGACACAGGAAGCAATTTTACAAGAAAGGAATTTCAACAGCTTGTCCCAGCTTTAATTAAGTGCTGCTGTGACAACTGGTATCTTGCTCTGTGCTGGCTGAATCAGCAGACATTGCGTTGTCACAAATCAAAAGTAATAATTGATTGCAGTTCACAAGTGATTCAATTTTTTGGTTGCAGGCCATTAGTGATTTCACAACTAGCTTCTAAAAAGAACATGATGTATAGGCTTCTATAAGGAGCTTGCAGGCTTCCATGCATTATGATATAGTATAACATGAGAAAAGAAATGTGAGTAAGAAACAACAAACAAGTGACATCTCTACTAGCTGATTGATTCTTCTTTCCCATTCCCCACAGGTGGTCAAGTCTACGATCGGGACCATGTAGTCCTTTGGGATGTGGCTGAGGAAAGACCTACGCAGTTGTGGACCATCGAAGTGCTATGAGAATTTGGAGAAGCTAGACATAGCTAAATGGGAAGGGGGTCCTTTCTCTTCTTCGAAGGCGACACCGAAAGAAGATTCCCCCGTCATTAGATGTTTCCTCGATTCACATGAAGACACTCTGGGGATGTCAGACATTGTAAATTGTAAATTAATTCTTTACGAAAGTGCTACAGCCGTTGCCACATGGAACAACATATTCTGCCAGAGTTTTTTGTTGCCGCTCTTGTGGGGACCTCTCCTACATGTGGCTTGAAGACGATACTTGAAGTACTCATGGACACACCAAGCTGCAAAAAGAATACCTCGACTTGTGGAGGTGGCCTACTAACATGCATTTGATGCAGTTTCTGTTGGCCACCACCAGCAAACAGACTGTGGCACCACACTGTACAGCAATACACTGTTAATTTCTATATACCCTGCCACGTTACAAGCCTTATGAAGGTTTACTATGATGTCTCTTTGTACAGATTTTTTCTTTCAACCCGCCAGAGCCTGGTACCTGAGCACATTGGTGTAGGTGTGGGGGAGCAGTTGGCTACACCCCTCCACATTTTACAAATCCGTTCTCCAGTTACTGTGACCTCAGTACCCAGGACGTACAGTGGGACCCCTGACCAACTTAACAACCTCACCTTTTCATGTGTCCAGGACACCTGTCCATTGTATGTAAGTCAGTGTCTAAAACAGAAGAAACTGTAATATAAGATTATTTTCTAACTATTACTCTCAGTCTCAGTTTTTGATATTTGTATTTGGTGTATTGGAATAGATGTTATACACACACACACCTGCTCAAGCACGCACTCTCACGCTCCAACAGTCCAGTCAAATGAGTCTTCCGCTGTGTGTAAATATCGCATAAATTGAGAAATGACCCTAAATCCTCTTTAAAAACTCCAATTGATAAATGTAGCAAGATAAAACCTTTTCCTATTGGAGTCCCTCCACAAAGCTCCTATTCTCGATTCCCCAGTGTGAGATGCTATTTAGGGTGCCCTCCAATCTCTGTAGACAATGTCTAGGTCTTCTCATCCTGAATACTCTAAAACACAACATTGTCCTAATAATTATGCACCATATCCACTGAGTGATAGCAAGCACTGTCATAGAGCGAGAGGCATAGAGCCAGTAGTGGAGGTAGAGTTTGCTGCCGGGGGGGGTGGCCAACAGGGTGCTAGCGGGAGGCTGGTGGGTGCACTGGACACCAGCAGGGGATGCAACAGGGAAGGCTGCCCCCCCAGCTCCGCCACTGCATATTGCAAGCTCTCTGCACCATCACAACTTCTGTTGACTGTCTTTGGAGCCATTGAGCATGAAAGTGAAGTATCTCAGTGTTGTCCCGCGTCGATGCTTCCATGTCCAGCGGAGGGGATGAATTAGAAGTGCAATGGAAATTGGTTAAGGTTGAGAAGGATAACACTGTAGACCTTCATTTAGCTTGAACGTGGGCCTGCCACCATTTCCATTTACCCAGAGTCGGCGGAGAGACTGCCATCTTTGTTATTAAAGGTTTGGTAGGCCTAGAGGTGCGGGGCAGGGAATGTTTTATTTCAATTCCATTCAATCAACTTTATTTGGTGGTTAAGCAATCAAAGGGCACAAGCAATATAAAACATGTGTCAATACATTCAGCACAAGGAACCATAAGAACCCACACCTCTACCTCCTATGCCACAGTAACCCCACTGTTTAGATTCAACAAAACCACAGAACAAGAAACCCTACGTATCCTTAGACCTCTGAAACCATCAAGATCTAAAGGGGATGTATGTCCTGCCTCTCTCATCAAAGACTCTGCTGAAACACCAGCACCGTTCAACACAGCATTAATCAACTTTTCCTTCTAGGCAGGCACATTACCATCCAGCCTAAAAGAAGCCTGGGTTTTCCCCCTTCTAAAAATCAGCACTTGACCCTGCTTTTCCCAACAACTACCGGCCCATCACTACCATCCCCTTCCTACTTTAAATATTTGGCAAAGCAGCCTATGTACAAATTCAACATCACCTGGAAGTAAGTCACATCCTAGGAGTCAGACAGTCGTGCTTCCGTCCAGGACACGGAACAGAGTTAGCACTCCGTGACCTCAAAAAACAGATTGATGAGATCAGGGACGAGGGAAAACCTGTCCTGCTTATCTTTCTAGACCTCTCTGTGGCCTTTGACCTAGTTGACGCCATATTCTCTGCCACCATCTCACCACCGCAGCCTCCTTCTCACCAGAAGCAGCAGCATGGTTCACCTTCTTCCTGGAAGGTAGAGCATTGAAAGTCTTCTCCCAAAATGCCTGTGCTGCTCCCTCCCCTATTAAGTGTGGAGTACCTCAAGGGTCATGTGTCTCCCCAACGCTATACAATATATTCACAAAACCACTCTTCGATCTCCCGAACTCCCCCGACATAGCATACACTAACTATGCCAACGACACCCAAATTCTCCTCCCCTCTCTGGCGACTACTTTAATGACATGGCGATGTTGAACATAGCCTGTGTACAACCATCCAAGCTTGGATGGCGACCCATGGCCTCTGTCTCAACGATGAGAAAACCGAACTCCTACTAGTCAGACCACCATCCATGCTTAAAAAAAACTCAACCCAAAATACTCAGCATTCAATATCGATGGGTCCATGATCCCAGTCTCCCCAGTGGTCAAAACCTTAGGGGTCTCTCTTGATGCAACCCTCTCCTTGACCCGCCACATAAATGCCATCTCCTCTTCAGCGGCCTATTCAACCAAGCTGCTAAACTCTGAGAGACCATTGCTCTCCACAGACAGCTGTCTAATGATTGGATGCACAGTTGTCGGTGCTAGGCTAGACTATTGTAGCGTACTATTAGCCAGCACCTCTGCCCACAACATACAAAAACTTCAGACCATCCAAAATAACTCTCTACGAGCTGCCTTGGACATACTCAGATCTGAACACATTTCGGCCTGACGTAGAGCAGTACACTGGCTCCCTATCGAGAAATAATCACTTTCCAGACACACACAATCACACACAGGTGCATCTCCAAATCTGCCCCTCCTTATCTGGACCAAATAATTGCTAAGACCTACTCTTCCAGGCCTACCAGAACTCCATACAACCACAGACTCGCTCAACCCAAGTTTAAACGTGACAAAACTGAAGAGACAGGTTCTCCAGTAATCGCTGCAAAATAATGGAACTCTCTCCCACATGCACTAAGGGCGAAATAATCCTTCTGGGCATTCTGAAAAGCCCTCAAAACCTGGCTGTTTGCTTAACTATTGTATACTACGTCCTCTATCCTGCCCGGACCCTATGCTCTAATAACTCTGTATGTGTCTGTCTATGCACCGGCTATGTATCTGTCCTTGCACCTGTATCTGTCTATTCACCTGTTAATTCCTGTACACTGCCTTCGGGCTGCATGTAACTTGATTCCTCTGATAGCGCCTAGATGCCTATGGGTTTGTGTGCGCTTTTCAAATGAAAAACTGATAAATAAATAAATAAAATACAGTAAGCTAAAATGAAATATGTTACACTTTATCGCCCCCCTGCCCAATAAAATATATTACAAAAACTCTTTTGGGACACGATCAAATCAAACTCCTAGTTACTATAAACCAAAAATGAATCATTTAAAATATGGTTAAAGGGATAATTATTACTGCTCTTATCCCGATTGGACAATGACCTACAAGGATGGGGATAGTCAGGGGAGAGACTTTCTAAAATGTAGGCCCTCCTTAATGAACAGATCCAAAGCCTGAGTAACTACTTTATCTAAGACAGCATAACAGGGCTGGCTTAAATTGGTGAAACCCTCTATTTCTTGGGACGGGTTTTAGTGTCCACTGTCGTAT